>NC_090929.1:1663357642-1664594428 GCF_040938575.1 Ambystoma mexicanum
GAACTGCATATAGATTATGCAGACATGGGGGAAAGGTGTAATGGCGCGCGGTACATGATCGTGGTTGTGTGCCCATTTTCAAGGTGGGTGGAAGCGGGACCATGTGCGCGACCTGATGCCAAAAGCGCCGCCAAGTTCCTAGTAAGGGAAGTGTTCCCGCGCTGGGGAATTTGTGACGTGATTCGCTCAGACAACGGCTCTCACTTTGTGAATGAACTTTTCAAGGAAGTGACCACATTACTGGGTATAAAACATAAATTGTGTTCGATTTATCATCCCCAAAGTAATGGCGTAGTGGAAAAGATGAACGGCCTGTTAAAGGGCAGGTTATCAAAACTATGCTTCTCATTGAAGAAAAATTGGATTTACTGTCTACCCCTGGCGCTATTTGAATTAAGAAATCAGCCAAGCAAAGACCACCATTTGTCCCCGCACGAGATCGTGACTGGGAGGAGAATGAATACAGCACACTCTCCACTGCGCGAACACTCAGATGCTCACAGAAGTGCCGCAATATTGGGAGACGAGTTTACAGACTATTTACGAAAATTGACAAGAGCAGCGCGCGCCATATCAAAACAACTCTCCCCACCCTTCACTAGAGAAGAGGGAAACGTAACAGGATCTGTCACAGAGCCAGAGCAACAGCTACAGCTGATGCCAGGTGACTCAATTTATGTTAGAAGCTTTGTGCGTCGGTGGAATGCACCACGATTCCATGGCCCATACGAAGTAATATTCTGCACACCCACGGCAGTGAAGGTGAAGGGCTTGAGGTACTGGGTGCATTTGACCGACGTACGAAAAGCATACAGCAATGTACAAGAGGAGATAGATGAGGAGGCACAGACAACAGCAAACGATGCAAATGAGTAGGATGTCTAAATATGAACTTGCGTGTGTGTGTGTGTGTGTCAGCACTGGACTAGAATGGAATAATGACTGACAAGGATATTCCAAAAAAAAAAAAAAATGTGTGTGTGCTTTCTTTTTTTTATCTTGTTGAATGGTATGTAATTAATGAAATAATAATATTATAGCTTGTATATACCCTTGTCTGTGAATACCCCTCCCCCGCATCCCCACCCGCTTCCATTCCCCGTCAAATGTATTGGCACAGATGGTGCCAGCAAAACGTTTACATGCATGAACTTAATGCACTTTTATATCTCAAACAGGAGCTTCCATGGCATCTAACGGGCAGCCTGCAACGGATAGAATTAGTAGAATGAGAGAATTAGTATATGAGAGATGTAGATATTCGTATGAGTGTGGATTATCAGTATGCATCACATTGTTTTTTATGATACTGTTTGGCTTGGTTACATATTGGTTTATAGCGTTCATCTCTATCGAGATGTACGAGGGGGGAGGGATTAACAACACTACTGGACCAATTAACAGTACCACCGGGCCCAATGCAACTGCAGGTGTCAATACCAGGGAAGGTGATTTTTTGATATGGGACGGAACTAAACTTGTGTGGGGGTATCATACCACACCATCCAGTGTTGTGACCTCACAAAGAGAAAAGCCACATGGTGGAATGCAGAGCAACACAGTGTCTCCACCAGGGGTATCCAATTACAATGCCCACAGTCTCAATGACCGAAACCCGTCTGCCATATCATGGTTGTATAACACCCCCACCAGCCAGCTTGCCCCCATCCCAAAAAACAATCTGCCAGATAACGTCAGGAAAGAAGACGAAAAGCTACTAGCAATGCACGAAATATTATATGATGAATGGGCCAAGGGGGGCGGGAATGAGAAAGGGGGGTCTAGTTTGTCCACTGCCCAGGGGGTTGGGAAGTACATGAGTAACAAGAACAACAGACGAAAGAGAGAAGCAGGGAGGAGGAAGTATGATGAGTACTATGGGCTAGGTCTAGATAAGATGGAAGACCCACGACACCCCCATCAAACAAATAAGTGGTATGCAGACATGAGTGCCACAGCTAAACAGACAACAAACCAAAGCTGTTATGTCTGTTCCCTCATCCCCCATGCATCAGGTACACCCAAAGTGTTGTTACCCAAAGAGTTGCCTATTGTGGATGCCCAATGTCTCCTTCATCTCACGCTGTGCAGGATTAAGAACACCTTCCAGGCACACGAAGTGACTTTTCAAATGCTGCAGAACGAGAAAACGTGTTACCCAAAAACGGCAGGAGTGGTATGTTTGAAAGAACCATTTTTTGTAATAGAAGGGACACTTTTTTCTGACAACAAGCGGAAGGATGAAGAAGTACTGTGCAAAGCGGAAGCACTAAGAGGTGTGGCACCGGATAAATTGCAGTGGATAGAGGAAACATGTACACCAGTATGGAGAGAACACATTTCAAAACTAACCTGGGTAACTGCCATTGAAAAGCCGTTCAAACTGCAGAGCGAAATGGACTATAAACTGTGCTTTAA
This sequence comes from Ambystoma mexicanum, assembly GCF_040938575.1. Taxonomy (NCBI): domain Eukaryota; kingdom Metazoa; phylum Chordata; class Amphibia; order Caudata; family Ambystomatidae; genus Ambystoma; species Ambystoma mexicanum. Next base: position 1,663,360,061 of record NC_090929.1, read on the forward strand.
AGGAGAAGGGAGAACCCCCATGGGAACAAACAAGAGCTGCAACAAGACCCTCACCATTCCAGATCTGAGGAAAGGAACAGCGGCCCTGATGGACACGTACTGGGTGTGCGGCAACCAGGCATACCTACACCTCCCCCAGTCATGGAGTGGCAGCTGCTCAATGGCCACTCTGCACTCAGCCCTAATGGTGATACCAGAAAGCCACATCGATGGGAGCAAAAGGACACAGGAACGCATGCAGAGTGCGGCTCAACCAACTGAAGAGTCACAAATATATGTCCTGTCTTCTGGAAGCAAGGGAAAAGTGCTGACCCGTAACAGACGAGCATCAAATTACATATCAAAGGCATCATCAGAACTATTGGCTCAGATCCCAGACAAGTATCGATTATTCAGCTCAGCAGAAACATTTTTTGCCTCACTCGTCTCAAGTGTCCAAGCAAGGGCAAACGCAAAATGGCTCCAGATAACACGCTGGGAATTAATTCAGCTGGCAAACGACACTGAAGAAGGATTCAATATAATCAAAGTGGAACTAAGAGCTTTACGACTAATGACCATGCAAAACAGGTATGTCCTGGACCTGTTGACGGCGATGGACGGTGGTGTTTGCCGAAAAATAGGAAGTGCCTGCTGCACTTTCGTACCTTCTGAAGACGCAGAGAATGGCTCCCTGTCCCATGTGATCGAAGCAGTCCACAACCTAGGAGAAAAAATGAAAATGGAAGGTGGAGCAGAAGCGAGTACATGGTTCGACAACATCTTCTCCTGGGTTCCCTCATGGCTTGGAACAACTGTGAAATTTTTAATACCAGCTGTTGTGTTCCTCCTTCTACTTTTTTGCCTGTGCCAGGTGGGTCTTCGAGTTTGTGCTAACGCAGTACCAAATGGTGCAATGATGATGGTGACAATGGGCAACTCACACGGTACAATAAAAACGATGCAAGAAGCACAAGTACAAACAGGGATAGATAACTCGCCCAGGTACCAACTGGTGCCTATATACCATGATAAAGATATTGTAGATAAGTTGTGGCACACCACCATCAAAGAGCCCCGTATACTAGAATGGTATGAGGAAGTTTGGGTAGATTTAGAAGGAGATGGTGGGTGCATATATCTAATGTGTACCCCAGATGAATACGCCCGGAGAGGTGAGAGCTTAAGGGGGGTGTGCAGAGCATGGATGCCCATCAAAGGAACTCCTGCATGGGATGAGGCAGTGATGGACGAGGCAGAATGTAGGAGGATAGAAGATTTAAAGAATTTGTTACTTTAGTAACGAAAGGGGGGAAATGTAGGGGAGGACTGGTCCAAGAAGACCCCCCTCGCCTGCGCTTTCTCCCCAGGTGAGGACTATGGCTCTCTTGGGCGTCCCCTCATGCCACCCGGGCCCAGGTGGTGGAGGGTTCACCCACTGGAGACATTGCCCGCATGTATTAATTGCCCACATGTATTAAAATTTAGCTAGGCCTAGAAACCATTTTGTCTGGTAAAGATGGTGTGAGCTCAGCGCACTGTAGCGCGGCCCCCACCCTTGGAGGGTTTCAGTCATCCTTGTTGCCGCAGCACCCTGGCAGATCCGCTGCGAGCACGTTCCCACGAACAAGACGGACATGAGCTAGTGTAATACACTAACATTGTAACAGTTCACCTCCCGCAGTGTATCATCGCTCCCAGCATGACCCGGCCAGCAGGCCTAGGCAAATGAAAAGAACAGTAAAATGGTCGTTAGATGACAGACAATCTTTGTATATTAATGTTGAGACTACTTGCAAAGGATGCTTTTCTTCCATAAAAACCCTTATATTACAAAAGCCTGTAAGATGTATAATTACAAGAAATCATGCTCCCATGACATAAGCGATGGTGAGCCTATACCATTGCAGTTGGGTGCTAATAATAAAGGAACGCACCAGGAATCTGTTCGTTACGTGTATGACTGGAAAACTTACACCCCATGGGCTCGCGCCATAACTGAACTAATGCTGCTAGAGGACACAAGAAAACGAATGTAACCATACAAAGGGCCCATGTGAAGAATGCAAAAGAAGGCGCATGTCATGTGTGCATGTCTAGGCCCCACATGCGCCACCACCGTCACGAGCAAGTGGCGGGTTACTTTCTATGTTCTCCACCAATCCTAACTCTACCTCACTTACTGCAAATATATATGCATATAACTAAATACTGTACTTGTTAAAACATAATGTATGAATAAGGTGCTCAGACTGGGTATAATCAAGACACATCCAGCAAAGTTTAAATGCATGTTTTGTAATGTTTTGAATAAGTATTATAAGAGTGTTCAAATGTTTGTGATGTCTTTACCTAAATCGGCAACACACGAGGGAGATACCTTTGTGAAATACGTGCAAGGCCATTCCCCCTCCCACCCTACGAAGGCTGCCAAGGCATGAGAGCAGAGACCGCGCCGCGCTGCGTTACCTCCCCCAACCAGACTGGAGTCGCTTCAAAGATTTGTAACCCCCTCTGTAGCACCCAAGGCCACCACCTGCCACATGCATTATTTACAGCACAGCAGTAAACCTCTGCCTGAACACACGCGCCCCCTCGTAAACCTCACAACCCACCGGACCATCTCAGACTTATGGCCCTGTGCAATCAAGACACCCAACACTTTGACAACACACAGCGGAACATCCATAACAACTTCTAACAAGGCAGAAAGACATGTACCGCCCGTCCCAGGCCCTGAAGCTTAGCCCCTCAACCTATGGCCCCGGTCAACAGGACACTGGTAACCATGCCCTGACGTATTACCTCCAGTCCCCTCACAAGGTGCATTCCTCCTGTGTTGCATTAACCTGTTGTATAACCTATTGAAAGATTTACTAAAGAAGATAATATCAAAATGCCTGAATGACTGCGGTGTGCATGGCATAGGACTAATAAGTCAGGAAAAGACATTCATCTCTGCCACTGGCCGCGATGGCCCCACAACACCGCCTGGATGAACTCTGCCACCCTGCCAGGCCCAGCCCAACCCACGAGGCTGACCAGTGACGTCTTCCAGCCAAAGCCAACCACATCACAGCAGCACCTATAGTTAGTCGTCGCTACCCAATCCCCATGAACTTGTGCCCCCTATAGTGTGTAGGTTCTTATGACGTTTTTTGTAAATATATACGCCTGTCTTTGCTATTGTCAGACAGAGCGCTCTCGGAGTTTGCAGAGTCCTTTGCATGCCCTATTCTGATTGATAAACTCCCATTTACGCTCACCCGCACTCTGTCTTGGCCTTATTCCCATTTTGGGAGAGTCCTTCATTGTCTCTCATTGCGGGGAGGATCGTGCTGTTTGGGGATGCTTGCCTTCACAGGCAGCTGCAGAGCTCTGCTTTCTGTGTGTCTTGCATCTGCGCAGACATGTCTTACAGGCAGCTGCAGAGCTCTGCTTTCTGTGTGCCTTGCATCTGCGCAGAGACATTCCTGACAGGCAGCTGCAGAGCTCTGCTTTCTGTGTGCCTTGCATCTGCGCAGAGACATGTCTTACAGGCAGCTGCAGAGCTCTGCTTTCTGTGTGTCTTGCATCTGCGCAGACATGTCTTGCAGGCATCTATAGAGCTCTGCTTTCTGTGTGCCTTGCGTCTGCACAGAGATATGTCTGACAGGCAGCTGCAGAGCTCTGCTTTCTGTGTGCCTTGCGTCTGCGCACAGACATGTCTTACAGGCAGCTGCAGAGTTCTGCTTTCTGTGTGCCTTGCGTCTGTGCAGAGACATGTTTTACAGGCAGCTGCAGACACTGGCTTTCTGTGTGTCTTGCGTCTGCGTAGAGACATGTCTTACAGGCAGCTGCAGACACCTGCTTTCTCTGTGTCTTGAGTCTCCGCAGAGTCATGTCTTACAGGCAGCTGCAGAGCTCTGCTTTCTGTGTGTCTTGCATCTGCACAGACATGTCTTACAGGCAGCTGCAGAGCTCTGCTTTCTGTGTGCCTTGCGTCTGCGCAGAGACATGTCTGACAGGCAGCTGCAGAGCTCTGCTTTCTCTGTGACTTGCGTCTGCGCAGAGACTGTCTGACAAACAGCTGCAGAGCTCTGCTTTCTGTGTGTCTTGCATCTATGCAAAGACATGTCTTACAGGCAGATGCAGAAACCTGCTTTCTGGGTTTCTTGCGTCTCCGCAGAGTCATGTCTTACAGGCAGCTGCAGAGCTCTGCTTTCTGTGTGACTTGCGTCTGCGCAGAGACATGTCTGACGGGCAGCTGCAGAGCTCTGCTTTCTGTGTGTCTTGCGTCTGTGCAGAGTCATGTCTTACAGGCAGGTACAGACATCTGCTTTCTGTGTGTCTTGCATCTTCACAGACACATGTCTTATAGGCAGCTGCAGAGCTCTGCTTTCTGTGTGTCTTGCATCTGCGCAGACATGTCTTACAGGCAGGTGCAGAGCTCTGCTTTCTGTGTGCCTTGCGTCTGCACAGAGATATGTCTGACAGGCAGCTGCAGAGCTCTGCTTTCTGTGTGCCTTGCATCTGCGCAGAGACATGTCTTACAAGCAGCTGCAGAGTTCTGCTTTCTGTGTGCCTTGCGTCTGCGCAGAGACACGTCTTACAGGCAGCTGCAGACACCTGCTTTTTGTGTGTCTTACGTCTCCGCAGAATCATGTCTTACAGGCAGCTGCAGACACCTGCTTTCTGTGTGTCTTGCATCTCTGCAGAGTCATGTCTTACAGGCAGCTGCAGACACCTGCTTTCTGTGTGCCTTGTGTCTGCACCGAGACATGTCTGACATGTTTCTGCAGAGCTCTGTATTCTGTGTGTCTTGCGTCTGTGCAGCGACATGGCTTACAGGCAGCTGCAGAGCTCTGCATTCTGTGTGTCTTGCATCTGCACAATGACATGTCTGACAGGCAGCTGCAGAGCTCTGCCTTCTGTGTGTCTTGCGTCTGTGCAGAGACATGTCTTACAGGCAGCTGTAGACACCTGCTTTCTGTGTGTCTTGTGTCTGTGCAGCGACATGGCTTACAGGCAGCTGCAGAGCTCTGATTTCTGTGTGTCTTGCATCTGCACAGAGATGTGCCTTGCATCTGCTCAGAGACATGTCTGACAGGCAGCTGCAGAGCTGTGCTTTCTGTGTGACTTGCGTCCGCGCAGAGACATGTCTTACAGGCAGCTGCAGGCACCTGCTTTCTGTGTGTCTTGCGTCTGTGCAGCAACATGTCTTACAGGCAGCTGCAGAGGTCTGCTTTCTGTGTTTCTTGCATCTGCGCAGAGATGTGCCTTGCATCTGCGCAGAGACATGTCTGACAGGCAGCTTCAGAGCTTTGCATTTGTTGTGTCCTGCGTCTGCGCAGAGACATGTCTGACAGGCAGCTGCAGAGCTCTGCTTTCTGTGTGACCTGCGTCTGCGCAGAGACATGTCTTACAGGCAGCTGCAGAGCTCTGCTTTCTGTGTGCCTTGCGTCTGCACATAGATATGTCTTACAGGCAGATGCAGAGCTCTGCTTTCGGTGCGTCTTGCATCTGCGCAGACATGTCTTGCAGGCAGCTATAGAGCTCTGCTTTCTGTGTGCCTTGCGTCTGCACATAGATATGTCTGACAGGCAGCTGCAGAGCTCTGCTTTCTGTGTGCCTTGCGTCTGTGCACAGACATGTCTTACAGGCAGCTGCAAAGTTCTGCTTTCTGTGTGCCTTGCGTCTGTGCAGAGACATGTTTTACAGGCAGCTGCAGACACTGGCTTTCTGTGTGTCTTGCATCTGCGCAGAGACATGTCTTACAGCCAGCTGCAGACACCTGCTTTCTGTGTGTCTTGAGTCTCCGCAGAGTCATGTCTTACAGGCAGCTGCAGAGCTCTGCTTTCTGTGTGTCTTGCATCTGCACAGACATGTTTTACAGGCAGCTACAGAGCTCTGATTTCTGTGTGCCTTGCCTCTGCGCAGAGACATGTCTGGCAGGCAGCTGCAGAGCTCTGCTTTCTCTGTGACTTGCGTCTGCGAAGAGACATGTCTGACAGCCAGGCAGCTGCAGAGCTCTGCTTTCTGCGTGACTTGCGTCTGTGCAGAGACTGTCTGACAAACAGCTGCAGAGCTCTGCTTTCTGTGTGTCTTGCGTCTATGCAAAGACATGTCTTACAGGCAGATGCAGAAACCTGCTTTCTGGGTTTCTTGCGTCCCCGCAGAGTCATGTTTTACAGGCAGCTGCAGAGCTCTGCTTTCTGTGTGTCTTGCATCTGCGCAGACATGTCTTACAGGCAGCTGCAGAGCTCTGCTTTCTGTGTGCCTTGCGTCTGCGCAGAGACATGTCTGACAGGCAGCTGCAGAGCTCTGCTTTCTGTGTGTCTTGCGTCTGTGCAGAGTCATGTCTTACAGGCAGGTACCGACACCTGCTTTCTGTGTGTCTTGCATCTTCGCAGAGACATGTCTCACAGGCAGCTGCAGAGCTCTGCTTTCTGTGTGTCTTGCATCTGTGCAGACATGTCTTCCAGGCAGCTGCAGAGCTCTGCTTTTGGTGTGCCTTGCGTCTGCGCAGAGATATGTCTGACAGGCAGCTGCAGAGCTCTGCTTTCTGTGTGTCTTGCAGCTGCGCAGACATGTCTTACATGCAGCTGCAGAGCTCTGCTTTCTGTGTGCCTTGCGTCTGCACACAGACATGTCTAACAGGCAGCTGCAGAGTTCGCTTTCTGTGTGTCTTGTGTCTGCGCAGAGACATGTCTGACAGGCAGCTGCAGAGCTCTGCTTTCTGTGTGTCTTGCATCTGTGCAGAGGCATGTCTTACAGGCAGGTACAGACACCTGCTTTCTGTATGTCTTGCATCTTCGCAGAGACATGTCTTACAGGCAGCTGCAGAGCTCTGCTTTCTGTGTGTCTTGCATCTGCGCAGACATGTCTTACAGGCAGCTGCAGAGCTCTGCTTTCTGTGTGCCTTGCGTCTGCGCAGAGATATGTCTGACAGGCAGCTGCAGAGCTCTGCTTTCTGTGTGCCTTCCATCTGCGCAGAGACATGTCTTACAGGCAGCTGCAGAGTTCTGCTTTCTGTGTGCCTTGCGTCTGCGCAGAGACACGTCTTACAGGCAGCTGCAGACACCTGCTTTTTGTGTGTCTTGCGTCTCCGCAGAGTCATGTCTTACAGGCAGCTGCAGACACCTGCTTTCTGTGTGTCTTGCATCTCTGCAGAGTCATGTCTTACATGCAGATGCAGACACCTGCTTTCTCTGTGCCTTGTATCTGCACCGAGGCATGTCTGACATGTTTCTGCAGAGCTCTGTATTCTGTGTGTCTTGCGTCTGTGCAGCGACATGGCTTGCAGGCAGCTGCAGAGCTCTGCTTTCTGTGTGTCTTGCATCTGCGCAATGACATGTCTGACAGGCAACTGCAGAGCTCTGCCTTCTGTGTGTCTTGCATCTGCGCAGAGACATGTCTTACAGCAGCTGCAGACACCTGCTTTCTGTGTGTCTTGCGTCTGTGCAGCGACATGGCTTACAGGCAGCTGCAGAGCTCTGATTTCTGCGTGTCTTGCATCTGCGCAGAGAAGTGCCTTGCATCTGCTCAGAGACATGTCTGACAGGCAGCTGCAGAGCTCTGCTTTCTGTGTGACTTGCGTCCGCGCAGAGACATGTCTTACAGGCAGCTGCAGACACCTGCTTTCTGTGTGTCTTGCGTCTGTGCAGCGACATGTCTTACAGGCAGCTGCAGAGCTCTGCTTTCTGTGTGTCTTGCATCTGCGCAGAGACATGTCTGACAGGCAGCTGCAGAGCTCTGCTTTCTCTGTGACTTGCGTCTGCGCAGAGACATGTCTGACAGCCAGGCAGCTGCAGAGCTCTGCTTTCTGCGTGACTTGCGTCTGCGCAGAGACTATCTGACAGGCAGCTGCAGAGCTCTGCTTTCTGTGTGACTTGCGTCTGCGAAGAGACATGTCTGACAGCCAGGCAGCTGCAGAGCTCTGCTTTCTGCGTGACTTGCGTCTGCGCAGAGACTGTCTGACAAACAGCTGCAGAGCTCTGCTTTCTGTGTGTCTTGCGTCTATGCAAAGACATGTCTTACAGGCAGATGCAGAAACCTGCTTTCTGGGTTTCTTGCGTCTCCGCAGAGTCATGTCTTACAGGCAGCTGCAGAGCTCTGCTTTCTGTGTGTCTTGCATCTGCGCAGACATGTCTTACAGGCAGCTGCAGAGCTCTGCTTTCTGTGTGCCTTGCGTCTGCGCAGAGACATGTCTGACAGGCAGCTGCAGAGCTCTGCTTTCTGTGTGTCTTGCGTCTGTGCAGAGTCATGTCTTACAGGCAGGTACCGACACCTGCTTTCTGTGTGTCTTTCATCTTCGCAGAGACATGTCTCACAGGCAGCTGCAGAGCTCTGCTTTCTGTGTGTCTTGCATCTGTGCAGACATGTCTTCCAGGCAGCTGCAGAGCTCTGCTTTTGGTGTGCCTTGCGTCTGCGCAGAGATATGTCTGACAGGCAGCTGCAGAGCTCTGCTTTCTGTGTGTCTTGCAGCTGCGCAGACATGTCTTACATGCAGCTGCAGAGCTCTGCTTTCTGTGTGCCTTGCGTCTGCACACAGACATGTCTAACAGGCAGCTGCAGAGTTCGCTTTCTGTGTGTCTTGTGTCTGCGCAGAGACATGTCTGACAGGCAGCTGCAGAGCTCTGCTTTCTGTGTGTCTTGCATCTGTGCAGAGGCATGTCTTACAGGCAGGTACAGACACCTGCTTTCTGTATGTCTTGCATCTTCGCAGAGACATGTCTTACAGGCAGCTGCAGAGCTCTGCTTTCTGTGTGTCTTGCATCTGCGCAGACATGTCTTACAGGCAGCTGCAGAGCTCTGCTTTCTGTGTGCCTTGCGTCTGCGCAGAGATATGTCTGACAGGCAGCTGCAGAGCTCTGCTTTCTGTGTGCCTTCCATCTGCGCAGAGACATGTCTTACAGGCAGCTGCAGAGTTCTGCTTTCTGTGTGCCTTGCGTCTGCGCAGAGACACGTCTTACAGGCAGCTGCAGACACCTGCTTTTTGTGTGTCTTGCGTCTCCGCAGAGTCATGTCTTACAGGCAGCTGCAGACACCTGCTTTCTATGTGTCTTGCATCTCTGCAGAGTCATGTCTTACATGCAGATGCAGACACCTGCTTTCTCTGTGCCTTGTATCTGCACCGAGGCATGTCTGACATGTTTCTGCAGAGCTCTGTATTCTGTGTGTCTTGCGTCTGTGCAGCGACATGGCTTGCAGGCAGCTGCAGAGCTCTGCTTTCTGTGTGTCTTGCATCTGCGCAATGACATGTCTGACAGGCAACTGCAGAGCTCTGCCTTCTGTGTGTCTTGCATCTGCGCAGAGACATGTCTTACAGCAGCTGCAGACACCTGCTTTCTGTGTGTCTTGCGTCTGTGCAGCGACATGGCTTACAGGCAGCTGCAGAGCTCTGATTTCTGCGTGTCTTGCATCTGCGCAGAGAAGTGCCTTGCATCTGCTCAGAGACATGTCTGACAGGCAGCTGCAGAGCTCTGCTTTCTGTGTGACTTGCGTCCGCGCAGAGACATGTCTTACAGGCAGCTGCAGACACCTGCTTTCTGTGTGTCTTGCGTCTGTGCAGCGACATGTCTTACAGGCAGCTGCAGAGCTCTGCTTTCTGTGTGTCTTGCATCTGCGCAGAGACATGTCTGACAGGCAGCTGCAGAGCTCTGCTTTCTCTGGGACTTGCGCCTGCGCAGAGACATGTCTGACAGCCAGGCAGCTGCAGAGTTCTGCTTTCTGTGTGCCTTGCGTCTGTGCAGGGACATGTTTTACAGGCAGCTGCAGACACCTGCTTTTTGTGTGTCTTGCGTCTCCGCAGAGTCATGTCTTACAGGCAGCTGCAGACACCTGCTTTCTGTGTGTCTTGCGTCTCCGCAGAGTCACGTCTTACAGGCAGCTGCAGAGCTCTGCTTTCTGTGTGTCTTGCATCTGCACAGACATGTCTTACAGGCAGCTGCAGAGCTCTGCTTTCTGTGTGCCTTGCGTCTGCGCAGAGACATGTCTGATAGGCAGCTGCAGAGCTCTGCTTTCTCTGTGACTTGCGTCTGCGCAGAGACTGTCTGACAAACAGCTGCAGAGCTCTGCTTTCTGTGTGTCTTGCATCTATGCAAAGACATGTCTTACAGGCAGATGCAGAAACCTGCTTTCTGGGTTTCTTGCGTCTCCGCAGAGTCATGTCTTATAGGCAGCTGCAGAGCTCTGCTTTCTGTGTGTCTTGCATCTGCGCAGACATGTCTTACAGGCAGCTGCAGAGCTCTGCTTTCTGTGTGCCTTGCGTCTGCGCAGAGACATGTCTGACAGGCAGCTGCAGAGCTTTGCTTTCTGTGTGTCTTGCATCTGTGCAGAGTCATGTCTTACAGGCAGGTACAGACACCTGCTTTCTGTGTGTCTTGCATCTTCGCAGAGACATGTCTTACAGGCAGCTGCAGAGCTCTGCTTTCTATGTGTCTTGCATCTGCGCAGACATGTCTTCCAGGCAGCTGCAGAGCTCTGCATTCGGTGTGCCTTGCGTCTGCGCAGAGATATGTCTGACAGGCAGCTGGAGAGCTCTGCTTTCTGTGTGCCTTGCATCTGCGCAGAGACACGTCTTACAGGCAGCTGCAGACACCTGCTTTTTGTGTGTCTTGCGTCTCCGCAGAGTCATGTCTTACAGGTAGCTGCAGACACCTGCTTTCTCTGTTTCTTGCGTCTCTGCAGAGTCATGTCTTACAGGCAGCTGCAGAGCTCTGCTTTCTGTGTGTCTTGCATCTGCGCAGACATGTCTTACAGGCAGCTGCAGAGCTCTGCTTTCTGTGTGACTTGCGTCTGCGCAGAGACATGTCTGACGGGCAGCTGCAGAGCTCTGCTTTCTGTGTGTCTTGCGTCTGTGCAGAGTCATGTTTTACAGGCAGGTACAGACACCTGCTTTCTGTGTGTCTTGCATCTTCGCAGACACATGTCTTATAGGCAGCTGCAGAGCTCTGCTTTCTGTGTGTCTTGCATCTGCGCAGACATGTCTTACAGGCAGGTGCAGAGCTCTGCTTTCTGTGTGCCTTGCGTCTGCGCAGAGATATGTCTGACAGGCAGCTGCAGAGCTCTGCTTTCTGTGTGCCTTGCATCTGCGCAGAGACATGTCTTACAAGCAGCTGCAGAGTTCTGCTTTCTGTGTGCCTTGCGTCTGCGCAGAGACACGTCTTACAGGCAGCTGCAGACACCTGCTTTTTGTGTGTCTTACGTCTCCGCAGAATGATGTCTTACAGGCAGCTGCAAACACCTGCTTTCTGTGTGTCTTGCATCTCTGCAGAGTCATGTTTTACAGGCAGCTGCAGACACCTGCTTTCTGTGTGCCTTGTGTCTGCACCGAGACATGTCTGACATGTTTCTGCAGAGCTCTGTATTCTGTGTGTCTTGCGTCTGTGCAGCGACATGGCTTACAGGCAGCTGCAGAGCTCTGCATTCTGTGTGTCTTGCATCTGCACAATGACATGTCTGACAGGCAGCTTCAGAGCTCTGCCTTCTGTGTGTCTTGCGTCTGTGCAGAGACATGTCTTACAGACAGCTGCAGACACCTGCTTTCTGTGTGTCTTGTGTCTGTGCAGCGACATGGCTTACAGGCAGCTGCAGAGCTCTGATTTCTGTGTGTCTTGCATCTGCGCAGAGATGTGCCTTGCATCTGCTCAGAGACATGTCTGACAGGCAGCTGCAGAGCTGTGCTTTCTGTGTGACTTGCGTCCGCGCAGAGACATGTCTTACAGGCAGCTGCAGGCACCTGCTTTCTGTGTGTCTTGCGTCTGTGCAGCAACATGTCTTACAGGCAGCTGCAGAGGTCTGCTTTCTGTGTTTCTTGCATCTGCGCAGAGATGTGCCTTGCATCTGCGCAGAGACATGTCTGACAGGCAGCTTCAGAGCTCTGCATTTGGTGTGTCCTGCGTCTGCGCAGAGACATGTCTGACAGGCAGCTGCAGAGCTCTGCTTTCTGTGTGACCTGCGTCTGCGCAGAGACATGTCTTACAGGCAGCTGCAGAGCTCTGCTTTCTGTGTGCCTTGCGTCTGCACATAGATATGTCTTACAGGCAGCTGCAGAGCTCTGCTTTCGGTGCGTCTTGCATCTGCGCAGACATGTCTTGCAGGCAGCTATAGAGCTCTGCTTTCTGTGTGCCTTGCGTCTGCACATAGATATGTCTGACAGGCAGCTGCAGAGCTCTGCTTTCTGTGTGCCTTGCGTCTGTGCACAGACATGTCTTACAGGCAGCTGCAAAGTTCTGCTTTCTGTGTGCCTTGCGTCTGTGCAGAGACATGTTTTACAGGCAGCTGCAGACACTGGCTTTCTGTGTGTCTTGCATCTGCGCAGAGACATGTCTTACAAGCAGCTGCAGACACCTGCTTTCTGTGTGTCTTGAGTCTCCGCAGAGTCATGTCTTACAGGCAGCTGCAGAGCTCTGCTTTCTGTGTGTCTTGCATCTGCACAGACATGTCTTACAGGCAGCTACAGAGCTCTGCTTTCTGTGTGCCTTGCCTCTGCGCAGAGACATGTCTGACAGGCAGCTGCAGAGCTCTGCTTTCTCTGTGACTTGCGTCTGTGAAGAGACATGTCTGACAGCCAGGCAGCTGCAGAGCTCTGCTTTCTGCGTGACTTGCGTCTGCGCAGAGACTGTCTGACAAACAGCTGCAGAGCTCTGCTTTCTGTGTGTCTTGCGTCTATGCAGAGTCATGTCTTACAGGCAGGTACCGACACCTGCTTTCTGTGTGTCTTGCATCTGCGCAGACATGTCTTACAGGCAGCTGCAGAGCTCTGCTTTCTGTGTGCCTTGCGTCTGCGCAGAGACATGTCTGACAGGCAGCTGCAGAGCTCTGCTTTCTGTGTGTCTTGCGTCTGTGCAGAGTCATGTCTTACAGGCAGGTACCGACACCTGCTTTCTGTGTGTCTTGCATCTTCGCAGAGACATGTCTCACAGGCAGCTGCAGAGCTCTGCTTTCTGTGTGTCTTGCATCTGTGCAGACATGTCTTCCAGGCAGCTGCAGAGCTCTGCTTTTGGTGTGCCTTGCGTCTGCGCAGAGATATGTCTGACAGGCAGCTGCAGAGCTCTGCTTTCTGTGTGTCTTGCAGCTGTGCAGACATGTCTTACATGCAGCTGCAGAGCTCTGCTTTCTGTGTGCCTTGCGTCTGCGCAGAGATATGTCTGACAGGCAGCTGCAGAGCTCTTCTTTCTGTGTGCCTTGCGTCTGCACACAGACATGTCTAACAGGCAGCTGCAGAGTTCGCTTTCTGTGTGTCTTGTGTCTGCGCAGAGACTGTCTGACAGACAGCTGCAGAGCTCTGCTTTCTGTGTGTCTTGCATCTGCGCAGAGACATGTCTTACAGGCAGCTGCAGACACCTGCTTTCTGTGTTTCTTGCGTCTCCGCAGAGTCATGTCTTACAGGCAGCTGCAGATCTCTGCTTTCTGTGTGTCTTGCATTTGTGCAGACATGTCTTACAGGCAGCTGCAGAGCTCTGCTTTCTGTGTGCCTTGCGTCTGCGCAGAGACATGTCTGACAGGCAGCTGCAGAGCTCTGCTTTCTGTGTGTCTTGCATCTGTGCAGAGGCATGTCTTACAGGCAGGTACAGACACCTGCTTTCTGTATGTCTTGCATCTTCGCAGAGACATGTCTGACAGGCAGCTGCAGAGCTCTGCACTCTGTGTGTCTTGCATCTGCGCAGAGACATGTCTGTCTTAAAGGCAGCTGCAGAGCTCTGCTTTCTGTGTGTCTTGTGTCTGCTCAGAGACATGTTTTACAGGCAGCTGCAGAGCTCTGCTTTCTGTGTGCCGTGCGTCTGCGCAGAGACATGTCTTACTGCAGAGCTCTGCTTTCTGTGTGTCTTGCGTCTGTGCAGAGTTCTGTCTTAAAGGCAGCTACAGACACCTGCTTTCTGTGTGTATTGCATCTGTGCAGAGTCATGTCTTACAGGCAGCTACAGACACCTGCTTTCTGTGTATCTTGTGTCTGCGCTGAGACATGTTTTACAGGCAGCTGCAGAGCTCTGCTATCTGTGTGTCTTGTGTTTGCGCAGAGACATGTCTTACAGGCAGCTGCAGAGCTCTGCTTTCTGTGTGTCTTGCATCTGCGCAGAGACTGTATGACAGGCAGCTGCAGTGGTCTGCTTTCTGTGTTTCTTGCGTCTGCGCAGAGACATGTCTTACAGGCAGCTGCAGACACCTGCTTTCTGTGTGTCTTGTGTCTCTGCAGGGTCATGTCTTACAGGCAGCTGCAGAGCTCTGCTTTCTGTGTGTCTTGCGTCTGTGCAGACATGTCTTACAGGCTGCTGCTTCTATAGGATTCATCCCCTGGATTTTGACATACGCTGGTTTTTGTGGGATCCATTCCTTTTATTTTTTCAGCAACCGCTGCCATTTAGTGATTTGCAGACGGCGTTGTAGGCTCAGGCTAAACTGTGCTGCTTCCTCACTTTTCAAATACATGCAGCTCTGGATCTCCTTAAACTGTATGGGGCGCCCTCCAGGTTATGTTTTAGTCCTGAATTGGCTGGCGTGACTGGCCACACTACACTGCATAGGTTGTTGCAGCAGCTAGGTTTTCATCAGAATGGTAACACCCACCTCCTGAGGAAGACGTTCAGTTAACCACCACTACACGTCGAAACCGGTCGAGAGATAAATTCTACAGGGATGTGATCTTTGCATCTGTTATTCCTATCCACCCTGACAATAGATTGTTTGTGAATTATTTCTATTGTTTGTAAACATCGCAATAATGTGTGTCATTATGGGGACTAGTTATGAATTCCTCAGCCCCATTGGTTCTTAGGATGTTTTTTGTGTCTTTTAGTACTTTGGATGTATGCCACGGTATGATGAGTTGTGTGTGTATGAATGCACCATGTATGTTGAGTATGAGTGATGAAGTTTTAGCCGATTTTTGGCATATTGTTGCTGCTGTTTTGCTATGTTAAAATGATCAGTGTATAATAATCTTTTGTGATTTATTCACTAGTTTGCAATTTTTGTATCACTTTAAATAAATTTTGATACATTTTTTCTAAACATAGTTTGCTCTGGACATATATTTTCTGTTTTTTGATGTTATTATAATACTCTGGTCCAGAAGCTAGAGTTACCCTGCTCTTTTCAGTGTTTGTGTTTGCACAGAGACATGTCTGACAGGCAGCTGCAGATCTCTGCTTTCTGTGTGTCTTGCAGCTGCGCAGACATGTCTTACAGGCAGCTGCAGAGCTCTGCTTTCTGTGTGACTTGCGTCTGCGCAGAGACTGTCTGACAGACAGCTGCAGAGCTCTGCTTTCTGTGTGTCTTGCATCTGCGCAGAGACATGTCTTACAGCCAGCTGCAGACACCTGCTTTCTGTGTATCTTGCGTCTCCGCAGAGTCATGTCTTACAGGCAGCTGCAGAGCTCTGCTTTCTGTGTGTCTTGCATCTGCGCAGACATGTCTTACAGGCAGCTGCAGAGCTCTGCTTTCTGTGTGCCTTGCGTCTGCACAGAGACATGTTTGACAGGCAGCTGCAGAGCTCTGCTTTCTGTGTGTCTTGCATCTGTGCAGAGTCATGTCTTACAGGAAGGTACAGACACCTGCTTTCTGTGTGTCTTGCATCTGCGCAGAGACATGTCTTACAGGCAGCTGCAGAGCTCTGCTTTCTGTGTGTCTTGCAGCTGTGCAGACATGTCTTACATGCAGCTGCAGAACTCTGCTTTCTGTGTGCCTTGCGTCTGCGCAGAGATATGTCTGACAGGCAGCTGCAGAGCTCTGGTTTCTGTGTGCCTTGCGTCTGCGCACAGACATGTCTTACAGGCAGCTGCAGAGTTTGCTTTCTGTGTGTCTTGTGCCTGCGCAGGGACTGTCTGACAGACAGCTGCAGAGCTCTGCTTTCTGTGTGTCTTGCATCTGTGCAGAGACATATCTTACAGGCAGCTGCAGAGCTCTGCTTTCTCTGTGACTTGCGTCTGCGCAGAGACTGTCTGACAGACAGCTGCAGAGCTCTGCTTTCTGTGTGTCTTGCATCTGCGCAGACATGTCTTACAGGCAGCTGCAGAGCTCTGCTTTCTGTGTGCCTTGCGTCTGCGCAGAGATATGTCTGACAGGCAACTGCAGAGCTCTGCTTTCTGTGTGCCTTCCATCTGCGCAGAGACATGTCTTACAGGCAGCTGCAGAGTTCTGCTTTCTGTGTGCCTTGCGTCTGCGCAGAGACACGTCTTACAGGCAGCTGCAGACACCTGCTTTTTGTGTGTCTTGCGTCTCTGCAGAGTCATGTCTTACAGGCAGCTGCAGACACCTGCTTTCTGTGTGTCTTGCATCTCTGCAGAGTCATGTCTTACATGCAGATGCAGACACCTGCTTTCTCTGTGCCTTGTATCTGCACCGAGGCATGTCTGACATGTTTCTGCAGAGCTCTGTATTCTGTGTGTCTTGCGTCTGTGCAGCGACATGGCTTGCAGGCAGCTGCAGAGCTCTGCTTTCTGTGTGTCTTGCATCTGAGCAATGACATGTCTGACAGGCAACTGCAGAGCTCTGCCTTCTGTGTGTCTTGCATCTGCGCAGAGACATGTCTTACAGCAGCTGCAGACACCTGCTTTCTGTGTGTCTTGCGTCTGTGCAGCGACATGGCTTACAGGCAGCTGCAGAGCTCTGATTTCTGCGTGTCTTGCATCTGCGCAGAGAAGTGCCTTGCATCTGCTCAGAGACATGTCTGACAGGCAGCTGCAGAGCTCTGCTTTCTGTGTGACTTGCGTCCGCGCAGAGACATGTCTTACAGGCAGCTGCAGACACCTGCTTTCTGTGTGTCTTGCGTCCGCGCAGAGACATGTCTTACAGGCAGCTGCAGAGCTCTGCTTTCTGTGTGTCTTGCATCTGCACAGAGACATGTCTGACAGGCAGCTGCAGAGCTCTGCTTTCTCTGTGACTTGCGTCTGCGCAGAGACATGTCTGACAGCCAGGCAGCTGCAGAGCTCTGCTTTCTGCGTGACTTGCGTCTGCGCAGAGACTGTCTGACAGGCAGCTGCAGAGCTCTGCTTTCTGTGTGTCTTGCATCTGCGCAGAGATATGTCTGACAGGCAGCTGCAGACCTCTGCTTTCTGTGTGTCTTGCGTCTGCGCAGAGACATGTCTTACAGGCAGCTGCAGAGTTCTGCTTTCTGTCTGCCTTGCGTCTGTGCAGGGACATGTTTTACAGGCAGCTGCAGACACCTGCTTTTTGTGTGTCTTGCGTCTCCGCAGAGTCATGTCTTACAGGCAGCTGCAGACACCTGCTTTCTGTGTGTCTTGCGTCTCCGCAGAGTCATGTCTTACAGGCAGCTGCAGACACCTACTTTCTGTGTGCCTTGTGTCTGCACCGAGACATGTCTGACATGTTTCTGCAGAGCTCTGTATTCTGTGTGTCTTGCATCTGCGACGACACATATCTTACAGGCAGCTGCAGAGCTCTGCTTTCTGTGTGCCTTGCGTCTGCGCAGAGACATGTCTGAAAGGCAGCTGCAGAGCTCTGCTTTCTGTGTGTCTTGCATCTGTGCAGAGTCATGTCTTACAGGCAGGTACAGACATCTGCTTTCTGTGTGTCTTGCGTCTGCGACTGAGACATATCTTACAGGCAGCTGCAGAGCTCTGCTTTCTGTGTGACTTGCGTCTGCGCAGAGACACGTCTGACAGGCAGCTGCAGAGCTCTGCTTTCTGTATGACTTGCGTCTGCGCAGAGACTGTCTGACAGACAGCTGCAGAGCTCTGCTTTCTGTGTGTCTTGCATCTGTGCAGAGTCATGTCTTACAGGCAGGTACAGACACCTGCTTTATGTGTGTCTTGCATCTGTGCAGAGACATGTCTTAGAGGCAGCTGCAGAGTTCTGCTTTCTGTGTGTCTTGCAGCTACGCAGACATGTCTTACAGGCAGCTGCAGAGTTTGCTTTCTGTGTGTCTTGTGTCTGCGCAGAGACATGTCTTACAGGCATCTGCAGACACCTGCTTTCTGTGTGTCTTGCGTCTGCGCAGAGACATGTCTTAATGGCAGCTGCAGACACCTGCTTTCTGTGTTTCTTGAGTCTCTGCAGAGTCATATCTTACAGGCAGCTGCAGAGCTCTGCTTTCTGTGTGTCTTGCATCTGCGCAGACATGCCTTACAGGCAGCTGCAGAGCACTGCTTTCTGTGTGCCTTTCGTCTGCGCATAGACATGTCTGACAGGCAGCTGCAGAGTTCTGCTTTCTGTGTGTCTTGTGTCTGCGCAGAGACATGTCTTACAGGCAGCTGCAAACACCTGCTTTCTGTGTGTCTTGCATCTGCACAGACATGCCTTACAGGCAGCTGCAGAGCTCTGCTTTCTGTGTGCCTTGCGTCTGCGCAGAGACATGTCTGACAGGCAGCTGCAGAGCTCTGCTTTCTGTGTGTCTTGCGTCTGTGCAGAGTCATGTCTTACAGGCAGGTACAGACACCTGCTTTCTGTGTGTCTTGCATCTGCACAGAGACATGCCTTACAGGCAGCTGCAGAGCTCTGCTTTCTGTGTGTCTTGCATCTGCACAGACATGTCTTACAGGCAGCTGCAGAGCTCTGCTTTCTGTGTGCCTTGCGTCTGCGCAGAGATATGTCTGACAGGCAGCTTCAGACCTCTGCTTTCTGTGTGTCTTGCGTCTGCGCAGAGACATGTCTTACAGGCAGCTGCAGAGTTCTGCTTTCTGTGTGCCTTGCGTCTGCGCAGGGACATGTTTTACAGGCAGCTGCAGACACCTGCTTTTTGTGTGTCCTGCATCTCCGCAGAGTCATGTCTTACAGGCAGCTGCAGACACCTGCTTTCTGTGTGTCTTGCGTCTCCGCAGAGTCATGTCTTACAGGCAGCTGCAGACACCTACTTTCTGTGTGCCTTGTGTCTGCACCGAGACATGTCTGACATGTTTCTGCAGAGCTCTGTATTCTGTGTGTCTTGCATCTGCGACGAGACATGTTTTACAGGCAGCTGCAGAGCTCTGTTTTCTGTGTGACTTGCGTCTGCACAGAGACATGTCTTACAATCAGCTGCAGAGCTCTGCTTTCTGTGTGACTTGCGTCTGCGCAGAGACATGTCTTACAGGCAGCTGCAGAGCTCTGCTTTCTGTGTGTCTTGTGTCTGCGCAGAGACATGTCTGACAGGCAGCTGCAGAGCTCTGCTTTTTGTGTGTCTTGCATGGGCGCCGAGACATGTCTTACAGGCAGCTGCAGAGCTCTGCTTTCTGTGTGACTTGCATCTGCGCAGAGACATGTCTTACAGGCAGATGCAGAGCTCTGCTTTCTGTGTGTCTTGCGTCTGCGCTGAGACATATCTTACAGGCAGCTGCAGAGCTCCACATTCTGTGTGCCTTGCGTCTGCGCAGAGACATGTCTTACAGGCAGCTGCAGAGCTCTGCACTCTGTGTGCCGTGCGTCTGCGCAGAGACATGTCTTACAGGCAGCTGCAGAGCTCTGCTTTCTGTGTGACTTGCGTCTACGCAGACATGTCTTACAGGCAGCTATAGAGTTCTGCTTTCTGTGTACCTTGCATCTCCACAGAGACATGTCTGACAGACAGCTGTAGAGCTCTGCTTTCTGTGTGCCTTGCGTCTGTGCAGAGACATGTCTGACAGGCAGCTGCAGAGCTCTGCACTCTGTGTGTCTTGCATCTGCGCAGAGACATGTCTGTCTTAAAGGCAGCTGCAGAGCTCTGCTTTCTGTGTGTCTTGTGTCTGCTCAGAGACATGTTTTACAGGCAGCTGCAGAGCTCTGCTTTCTGTGTGCCGTGCGTCTGCGCAGAGACATGTCTTACTGCAGAGCTCTGCTTTCTGTGTGTCTTGCGTCTGTGCAGAGTTCTGTCTTAAAGGCAGCTACAGACACCTGCTTTCTGTGTATCTTGTGTCTGCGCTGAGACATGTTTTACAGGCAGCTGCAGAGCTCTGCTATCTGTGTGTCTTGTGTTTGCGCAGAGACATGTCTTACAGGCAGCTGCAGAGCTCTGCTTTCTGTGTGTCTTGCATCTGCGCAGAGACTGTATGACAGGCAGCTGCAGTGGTCTGCTTTCTGTGTTTCTTGCGTCTGCGCAGAGACATGTCTTACAGGCAGCTGCAGACACCTGCTTTCTGTGTGTCTTGTGTCTCTGCAGGGTCATGTCTTACAGGCAGCTGCAGAGCTCTGCTTTCTGTGTGTCTTGCGTCTGTGCAGACATGTCTTACAGGCTGCTGCTTCTATAGGATTCATCCCCTGGATTTTGACATACGCTGGTTTTTGTGGGATCCATTCCTTTTATTTTTTCAGCAACCGCTGCCATTTAGTGATTTGCAGACGGCGTTGTAGGCTCAGGCTAAACTGTGCTGCTTCCTCACTTTTCAAATACATGCAGCTCTGGATCTCCTTAAACTGTATGGGGCGCCCTCCAGGTTATGTTTTAGTCCTGAATTGGCTGGCGTGACTGGCCACACTACACTGCATAGGTTGTTGCAGCAGCTAGGTTTTCATCAGAATGGTAACACCCACCTCCTGAGGAAGACGTTCAGTTAACCACCACTACACGTCGAAACCGGTCGAGAGATAAATTCTACAGGGATGTGATCTTTGCATCTGTTATTCCTATCCACCCTGACAATAGATTGTTTGTGAATTATTTCTATTGTTTGTAAACATCGCAATAATGTGTGTCATTATGGGGACTAGTTATGAATTCCTCAGCCCCATTGGTTCTTAGGATGTTTTTTGTGTCTTTTAGTACTTTGGATGTATGCCACGGTATGATGAGTTGTGTGTGTATGAATGCACCATGTATGTTGAGTATGAGTGATGAAGTTTTAGCCGATTTTTGGCATATTGTTGCTGCTGTTTTGCTATGTTAAAATGATCAGTGTATAATAATCTTTTGTGATTTATTCACTAGTTTGCAATTTTTGTATCACTTTAAATAAATTTTGATACATTTTTTCTAAACATAGTTTGCTCTGGACATATATTTTCTGTTTTTTGATGTTATTATAATACTCTGGTCCAGAAGCTAGAGTTACCCTGCTCTTTTCAGTGTTTGTGTTTGCACAGAGACATGTCTGACAGGCAGCTGCAGATCTCTGCTTTCTGTGTGTCTTGCAGCTGCGCAGACATGTCTTACAGGCAGCTGCAGAGCTCTGCTTTCTGTGTGACTTGCGTCTGCGCAGAGACTGTCTGACAGACAGCTGCAGAGCTCTGCTTTCTGTGTGTCTTGCATCTGCGCAGAGACATGTCTTACAGCCAGCTGCAGACACCTGCTTTCTGTGTATCTTGCGTCTCCGCAGAGTCATGTCTTACAGGCAGCTGCAGAGCTCTGCTTTCTGTGTGTCTTGCATCTGCGCAGACATGTCTTACAGGCAGCTGCAGAGCTCTGCTTTCTGTGTGCCTTGCGTCTGCACAGAGACATGTTTGACAGGCAGCTGCAGAGCTCTGCTTTCTGTGTGTCTTGCATCTGTGCAGAGTCATGTCTTACAGGAAGGTACAGACACCTGCTTTCTGTGTGTCTTGCATCTGCGCAGAGACATGTCTTACAGGCAGCTGCAGAGCTCTGCTTTCTGTGTGCCTTGCGTCTGCGCAGAGATATGTCTGACAGGCAGCTGCAGAGCTCTGCTTTCTGTGTGCCTTGCGTCTGCGCACAGACATGTCTTACAGGCAGCTGCAGAGTTTGCTTTCTGTGTGTCTTGTGCCTGCGCAGGGACTGTCTGACAGACAGCTGCAGAGCTCTGCTTTCTGTGTGTCTTGCATCTGTGCAGAGACATATCTTACAGGCAGCTGCAGAGCTCTGCTTTCTCTGTGACTTGCGTCTGCGCAGAGACTGTCTGACAGACAGCTGCAGAGCTCTGCTTTCTGTGTGACTTGCATCTGCGCAGAGACATGTCTTACAGGCAGCTGCAGACACCTGCTTTCTGTGTTTCTTGCATCTCCGCAGAGTCATGTCTTACAGGCAGCTGCAGAGCTCTGCTTTCTGTGTGTCTTGCATCTGCGCAGACATGTCTTACAGGCAGCTGCAGAGCTCTGCTTTCTGTGTGCCTTGCATCTGCGCAGAGACATGTTTGAGAGGCAGCTGCAGAGCTCTGCTTTCTGTGTGTCTTGCATCTGTGCAGAGTCATGTCTTACAGGAAGGTACAGACACCTGCTTTCTGTGTGTCTTGCATCTGCACAGAGACATGTCTTACAGGCAGCTGCAGAGCTCTGCTTTCTGTGTGTCTTGCAGCTGCGCAGACATGTCTTACATGCAGCTGCAGAGCTCTGCTTTCTGTGTGCCTTGCGTCTGCGCAGAGATATGTCTGACAGGCAGCTGCAGAGCTCTTCTTTCTGTGTGCCTTGTGTCTGCACACAGACATGTCTAACAGGCAGCTGCAGAGTTTGCTTTCTGTGTGTCTTGTGTCTGCGCAGAGACTGTCTGACAGACAGCTGCAGAGCTCTGCTTTCTGTGTGTCTTGCATCTGCGCAGAGACATGTCTTACAGGCAGCTGCAGACACCTGCTTTCTGTGTTTCTTGCGTCTCCGCAGAGTCATTTACAGGCAGCTGCAGAGCTCTGCTTTCTGTGTGTCTTGCATCTGCGCAGACATGTCTTACAGGCAGCTGCAGAGCTCTGCTTTCTGTGTGCCTTGCGTCTGCGCAGAGACATGTCTGACAGGCAGCTGCAGAGCTCAGCTTTCTGTGTGTCTTGCATCTGTGCAGAGGCATGTCTTACAGGCAGGTACAGACACCTGCTTTCTGTATGTCTTGCATCTTCGCAGAGACATGTCTTACAGGCAGCTGCAGAGCTCTGCTTTCTGTGTGTCTTGCATCTGCGCAGACATGTCTTACAGGCAGCTGCAGAGCTCTGCTTTCTGTGTGCCTTGCGTCTGCGCAGAGATATGTCTTTCAGGCAGCTGCAGAGCTCTGCTTTCTGTGTGCCTTCCATCTGCGCAGAGACATGTCTTACAGGCAGCTGCAGATTTCTGCTTTATGTGTGCCTTGCGTCTGCGCAGAGACACGTCTTACAGGCAGCTGCAGACACCTGCTTTTTGTGTGTCTTGCGTCTCCGCAGAGTCATGTCTTACAGGCAGCTGCAGACACCTGCTTTCTGTGTGTCTTGCATCTCTGCAGAGTCATGTCTTACATGCAGATGCAGACACCTGCTTTCTCTGTGCCTTGTATCTGCACCGAGGCATGTCTGACATGTTTCTGCAGAGCTCTGTATTCTGTGTGTCTTGCGTCTGTGCAGCGACATGGCTTACAGGCAGCTGCAGAGCTCTGCTTTCTGTGTGTCTTGCATCTGCGCATTGACATGTCTGACAGGCAACTGCAGAGCTCTGCCTTCTGTGTGTCTTGCATCTGCGCAGAGACATGTCTTACAGGAAGCTGCAGACACCTGCTTTCTGTGTGTCTTGTGTCTGTGCAGCGACATGGCTTACAGGCAGCTGCAGAGCTCTGATTTCTGTGTGTCTTGCATCTGCGCAGAGAAGTGCCTTGCATCTGCTCAGAGACATGTCTGACAGGCAGCTGCAGAGCTCTGCTTTCTGTGTGTCTTGCATCTGCGCAGAGACATGTCTGACAGGCAGCTGCAGAGCTCTGCTTTCTCTGTGACTTGCGTCTGCGCAGAGACATGTCTGACAGCCAGGCTACTGCAGAGCTCTGCTTTCTGCGTGACTTGCGTCTACGCAGAGACTGTCTGACAAACAGCTGCAGAGATCTGATTTCTGTGTGTCTTGCGTCTATGCAGAGTCATGTCTTACAGGCAGCTGCAGAGCTCTGCTTTCTGTGTGTCTTGCATCTGCACAGACATGTCTTACAGGCAGCTGCAGAGCTCTGCTTTCTGTGTGCCTTGCGTCTGCGCAGAGACATGTCTGACAGGCAGCTGCAGAGCTCTGCTTTCTGTGTGTCTTGCGTCTGTGCAGAGTCATGTCTTACAGGCAGGTACAGCCACCTGCTTTCTGTGTGTCTTGCATCTTCGCAGAGACATGTCTTACAGGCAGCTGCAGAGCTCTGCTTTCTGTGTGTCTTGCATCTGCGCAGACATGTCTTACAGGCAGCTGCAGAGCTCTGCTTTCTGTGTGCCTTGCGTCTGCGCAGAGACATGTCTGAGAGGCAGCTGCAGAGCTCTGCTTTCTGTGTGTCTTGCGTCTGTGCAGAGTCATGTCTTACAGGCAGGTACAGACACCTGCTTTCTGTGTGTCTTGCATCTTCGCAGAGACATGTCTTACAGGCAGCTGCAGAGCTCTGCTTTCTGTGTGTCTTGCATCTGTGCAGAGTCATGTCTTACAGGCAGGTACAGACACCTGCTTTCTGTGTGTCTTGCATCTGCGCAGACATGTCTTACAGGCAGCTGCAGAGCTCTGCTTCCTGTGTGTCTTGCATCTGCGCAGACATGTCTTACAGGCAGCTGCAGAGCTCTGCTTTCTGTGTGTCTTGCGTCTGTGCAGAGTCATGTCTTACAGGCAGGTACAGACACCTGCTTTCTGTGTGTCTTGCATCTTCGCAGAGACATGTCTTACAGGCAGCTGCAGAGCTCTGCTTTCTGTGTGTCTTGCATCTGCCCAGACATGTCTTACAGGCAGCTGCAGAGCTCTGCTTTCTGTGTGCCTTGCGTCTGCGCAGAGATATTTCTGACAGGCAGCTGCAGAGCTCTGCTTTCTGTGTGCCTTGCATCTGCGCAGACATGTCTTACATGCAGCTGCAGAGCTCTGCTTTCTGTGTGCCTTGCGTCTGCGCAGAGATATGTCTGACAGGCAGCTGCAGAGCTCTTCTTTCTGTGTGCCTTGCGTCTGCACACAGACATGTCTAACAGGCAGCTGCAGAGTTCGCTTTCTGTGTGTCTTGTGTCTGCGCAGAGACTGTCTGACAGACAGCTGCAGAGCTCTGCTTTCTGTGTGTCTTGCATCTGCGCAGAGACATGTCTTACAGGCAGCTGCAGACACCTGCTTTCTGTGTTTCTTGCGTCTCTGCAGAGTCATGTCTTACAGGCAGCTGCAGAGCTCTGCTTTCTGTGTGTCTTGCATCTGCGCAGACATGTCTTACAGGCAGCTGCAGAGCTCTGCTTTCTGTGTGCCTTGCGTCTGCGCAGAGACATGTCTGACAGGCAGCTGCAGAGCTCCGCTTTCTGTGTGTCTTGCATCTGTGCAGAGGCATGTCTTACAGGCAGGTACAGACACCTGCTTTCTGTATGTCTTGCATCTTCGCAGAGACATGTCTTACAGGCAGCTGCAGAGCTCTGCTTTCTGTGTGTCTTGCATCTGCGCAGACATGTCTTACAGGCAGCTGCAGAGCTCTGCTTTCTGTGTGCCTTGCGTCTGCGCAGAGATATGTCTGACAGGCAGCTGCAGAGCTCTGCTTTCTGTGTGCCTTCCATCTGCGCAGAGACATGTCTTACAGGCAGCTGCAGACACCTGCTTTCTGTGTGCCTTGCGTCTGCGCAGAGACACGTCTTACAGGCAGCTGCAGACACCTGCTTTTTGTGTGTCTTGCGTCTCCGCAGAGTCATGTCTTACAGGCAGCTGCAGACACCTGCTTTCTGTGTGTCTTGCATCTCTGCAGAGTCATGTCTTACATGCAGATGCAGACACCTGCTTTCTCTGTGCCTTGTATCTGCACCGAGGCATGTCTGACATGTTTCTGCAGAGCTCTGTATTCTGTGTGTCTTGCGTCTGTGCAGCGACATGGCTTGCAGGCAGCTGCAGAGCTCTGCTTTCTGTGTGTCTTGCATCTGCGCAATGACATGTCTGACAGGCAACTGCAGAGCTCTTCCTTCTGTGTGTCTTGCGTCTGCGCAGAGACATGTCTTACAGCAGCTGCAGACACCTGCTTTCTGTGTGTCTTGCGTCTGTGCAGCGACATGGCTTACAGGCAGCTGCAGAGCTCTGATTTCTGCGTGTCTTGCATCTGCGCAGAGAAGTGCCTTGCATCTGCTCAGAGACATGTCTGACAGGCAGCTGCAGAGCTCTGCTTTCTGTGTGACTTGCGTCTGCGCAGAGACATGTCTTACAGGCAGCTGCAGACACCTGCTTTCTGTGTGTCTTGCGTCTGTGCAGCGACATGTCTTACAGGCAGCTGCAGAGCTCTGTTTTCTGTGTGTCTTGCATCTGCGCAGAGACATGTCTGACAGGCAGCTGCAGAGCTCTGCTTTCTCTGTGACTTGCGTCTGCGCAGAGACATGTCTGACAGCCAGGCAGCTGCAGAGCTCTTCTTTCTGCGTGACTTGCGTCTGCGCAGAGACTGTCTGACAGGCAGCTGCAGAGCTCTGCTTTCTGTGTGACTTGCGTCTGCGCAGAGACATGTCTGACAGGCAGCTGCAGAGCTCTGCTTTCTGTATGACTTGCGTCTGCGCAGAGACTGTCTGACAGACAGCTGCAGAGCTCTGCTTTCTGTGTGTCTTGCATCTGTGCAGAGTCATGTCTTACAGGCAGGTACAGACACCTGCTTTATGTGTGTCTTGCATCTGTGCAGAGACATGTCTTAGAGGCAGCTGCAGAGTTCTGCTTTCTGTGTGTCTTGCAGCTACGCAGACATGTCTTACAGGCAGCTGCAGAGTTTGCTTTCTGTGTGTCTTGTGTCTGCGCAGAGACATGTCTTACAGGCATCTGCAGACACCTGCTTTCTGTGTGTCTTGCGTCTGCGCAGAGACATGTCTTAATGGCAGCTGCAGACACCTGCTTTCTGTGTTTCTTGAGTCTCTGCAGAGTCATATCTTACAGGCAGCTGCAGAGCTCTGCTTTCTGTGTGTCTTGCATCTGCGCAGACATGCCTTACAGGCAGCTGCAGAGCTCTGCTTTCTGTGTGCCTTTCGTCTGCGCATAGACATGTCTGACAGGCAGCTGCAGAGTTCTGCTTTCTGTGTGTCTTGTGTCTGCGCAGAGACATGTCTTACAGGCAGCTGCAGACACCTGCTTTCTGTGTGTCTTGCATCTGCACAGACATGCCTTACAGGCAGCTGCAGAGCTCTGCTTTCTGTGTGCCTTGCGTCTGCGCAGAGACATGTCTGACAGGCAGCTGCAGAGCTCTGCTTTCTGTGTGTCTTGCGTCTGTGCAGAGTCATGTCTTACAGGCAGGTACAGACACCTGCTTTCTGTGTGTCTTGCATCTGCACAGAGACATGCCTTACAGGCAGCTGCAGAGCTCTGCTTTCTGTGTGTCTTGCATCTGCACAGACATGTCTTACAGGCAGCTGCAGAGCTCTGCTTTCTGTGTGCCTTGCGTCTGCGCAGAGATATGTCTGACAGGCAGCTGCAGACCTCTGCTTTCTGTGTGTCTTGCGTCTGCGCAGAGACATTTCTTACAGGCAGCTGCAGAGTTCTGCTTTCTGTGTGCCTTGCGTCTGCGCAGGGACATGTTTTACAGGCAGCTGCAGACACCTGCTTTTTGTGTGTCCTGCATCTCCGCAGAGTCATGTCTTACAGGCAGCTGCAGACACCTGCTTTCTGTGTGTCTTGCGTCTCCGCAGAGTCATGTCTTACAGGCAGCTGCAGACACCTACTTTCTGTGTGCCTTGTGTCTGCACCGAGACATGTCTGACATGTTTCTGCAGAGCTCTGTATTCTGTGTGTCTTGCATCTGCGACGAGACATGTCTTACAGGCAGCTGCAGAGCTCTGTTTTCTGTGTGACTTGCGTCTGCACAGAGACATGTCTTACAATCAGCTGCAGAGCTCTGCTTTCTGTGTGACTTGCGTCTGCGCAGAGACATGTCTTACAGGCAGCTGCAGAGCTCTGCTTTCTGTGTGTCTTGTGTCTGCGCAGAGACATGTTTGACAGGCAGCTGCAGAGCTCTGCTTTTTGTGTGTCTTGCATGGGCGCCGAGACATGTCTTACAGGCAGCTGCAGAGCTCTGCTTTCTGTGTGACTTGCATCTGCGCAGAGACATGTCTTACAGGCAGATGTAGAGCTCTGCTTTCTGTGTGTCTTGCGTTTGCGCTGAGACATATCTTACAGGCAGCTGCAGAGCTCCACATTCTGTGTGCCTTGCGTCTGCGCAGAGGCATGTCTTACAGGCAGCTGCAGAGCTCTGCACTCTGTGTGCCGTGCGTCTGCGCAGAGACATGTCTTACAGGCAGCTGCAGAGCTCTGCTTTCTGTGTGACTTGCGTCTACGCAGACATGTCTTACAGGCAGCTATAGAGTTCTGCTTTCTGTGTACCTTGCATCTCCACAGAGACATGTCTGACAGACAGCTGTAGAGCTCTGCTTTCTGTGTGCCTTGCGTCTGTGCAGAGACATGTCTGACAGGCAGCTGCAGAGCTCTGCACTCTGTGTGTCTTGCATCTGCGCAGAGACATGTCTGTCTTACAGGCAGCTGCAGAGCTCTGCTTTCTGTGTGTCTTGTGTCTGCTCAGAGACATGTCTTACGGGCAGCTGCAGAGCTCTGCTTTCTGTGTGCCGTGCGTCTGCGCAGAGACATGTCTTACTGCAGAGCTCTGCTTTCTGTGTGTCTTGCGTCTGTGCAGAGTTCTGTCTTAAAGGCAGCTACAGACACCTGCTTTCTGTGTGTATTGCATCTGTGCAGAGTCATGTCTTACAGGCAGCTACAGACACCTGCTTTCTGTGTGTCTTGTGTCTGTGCTGAGACATGTTTTACAGGCAGCTGCAGAGCTCTGCTATCTGTGTGTCTTGTGTTTGCGCAGAGACATGTCTTACAGGCAGCTGCAGAGCTCTGCTTTCTGTGTGTCTTGCATCTGCGCAGAGACTGTCTGACAGGCAGCTGCAGTGCTCTGCTTTCTGTGTTTCTTGCGTCTGCGCAGAGACATGTCTTACAGGCAGCTGCAGACACCTGCTTTCTGTGTGTCTTGTGTCTCTGCAGGGTCATGTCTTACAGGCAGCTGCAGAGCTCTTCTTTCTGTGTGTCTTGCGTCTGTGCAGACATGTCTTACAGGCTGCTGCTTCTATAGGATTCATCCCCTGGATTTTGACATACGCTGGTTTTTGTGGGATCCATTCCTTTTATTTTTTCAGCAACCGCTGCCATTTAGTGATTTGCAGACGGCGTTGTAGGCTCAGGCTAAATTGTGCTGCTTCCTCACTTTTCAAATACATGCAGCTCTGGATCTCCTTAAACTGTATGGGGCGCCCTCCAGGTTATGTTTTAGTCCTGAATTGTCTGGCGTGACTGGCCACACTACACTGCATAGGTTGTTGCAGCAGCTAGGTTTTCATCAGAATGGTAACACCCACCTCCTGAGGAAGACGTTCAGTTAACCACCACTACACGTCGAAACCGGTCGAGAGATAAATTCTACAGGGATGTGATCTTTGCATCTGTTATTCCTATCCACCCTGACAATAGATTGTTTGTGAATTATTTCTATTGTTTGTAAACATCGCAATAATGTGTGTCATTATGGGGACTAGTTATGAATTCCTCAGCCCCATTGGTTCTTAGCATGTTTTTTAAGTCTTTTAGTACTTTGGATGTATGCCACGGTATGATGAGTTGTGTGTGTATGAATGCACCATGTATGTTGAGTATGAGTGATGAAGTTTTAGCCGATTTTTGGCATATTGTTGCTGCTGTTTTGCTATGTTAAAATGATCAGTGTATAATAATCTTTTGTGATTTATTCACTAGTTTGCAATTTTTGTATCACTTTAAATACATTTTGATACATTTTTTCTAAACATAGTTTGCTCTGGACATATATTTTCTGTTTTTTGATGTTATTATAATACTCTGGTCCAGAAGCTAGAGTTACCCTGCTCTTTTCAGTGTTTGTGTTTGCACAGAGACATGTCTGACAGGCAGCTGCAGATCTCTGCTTTCTGTGTGTCTTGCAGCTGCGCAGACATGTCTTACAGGCAGCTGCAGAGCTCTGCTTTCTGTGTGACTTGCGTCTGCGCAGAGACTGTCTGACAGACAGCTGCAGAGCTCTGCTTTCTGTGTGTCTTGCATCTGCGCAGAGACATGTCTTACAGCCAGCTGCAGACAACTGCTTTCTGTGTATCTTGCGTCTCCGCAGAGTCATGTCTTACAGGCAGCTACAGACACCTGCTTTCTGTGTGTATTGCATCTGTGCAGAGTCATGTCTTACAGGCAGCTGCAGAGCTCTGCTTTCTGTGTGTCTTGTGTCTGCGCAGAGACATGTTTGACAGGCAGCTGCAGAGCTCTGCTTTCTGTGTGTCTTGCATCTGTGCAGAGTCATGTCTTACAGGAAGGTACAGACACCTGCTTTCTGTGTGTCTTGCATCTGCGCAGAGACATGTCTTACAGGCAGCTGCAGAGCTCTGCTTTCTGTGTGTCTTGCAGCTGCGCAGACATGTCTTACATGCAGCTGCAGAACTCTGCTTTCTGTGTGCCTTGCGTCTGCGCAGAGATATGTCTGACAGGCAGCTGCAGAGCTCTGCTTTCTGTGTGCCTTGCGTCTGCGCACAGACATGTCTTACAGGCAGCTGCAGAGTTTGCTTTCTGTGTGTCTTGTGTCTGCGCAGGGACTGTCTGACAGACAGCTGCAGAGCTCTGCTTTCTGTGTGTCTTGCATCTGTGCAGAGACATATCTTACAGGCAGCTGCAGAGCTCTGCTTTCTCTGTGACTTGCGTCTGCGCAGAGACTGTCTGACAGACAGCTGCAGAGCTCTGCTTTCTGTGTGTCTTGCATCTGCGCAGAGACATGTCTTACAGGCAGCTGCAGACACCTGCTTTCTGTGTTTCTTGCATCTCCGCAGAGTCATGTCTTACAGGCAGCTGCAGAGCTCTGCTTTCTGTGTGTCTTGCATCTGTGCAGACATGTCTTACAGGCAGCTGCAGAGCTCTGCTTTCTGTGTGCCTTGCATCTGCGCAGAGACATGTTTGAGAGGCAGCTGCAGAGCTCTGCTTTCTGTGTGTCTTGCATCTGTGCAGAGTCATGTCTTACAGGAAGGTACAGACACCTGCTTTCTGTGTGTCTTGCATCTGCACAGAGACATGTCTTACAGGCAGCTGCAGAGCTCTGCTTTCTGTGTGTCTTGCAGCTGCGCAGACATGTCTTACATGCAGCTGCAGAGCTCTGCTTTCTGTGTGCCTTGCGTCTGCGCAGAGATATGTCTGACAGGCAGCTGCAGAGCTCTTCTTTCTGTGTGCCTTGCGTCTGCACACAGACATGTCTAACAGGCAGCTGCAGAGTTTGCTTTCTGTGTGTCTTGTGTCTGTGCAGAGACTGTCTGACAGACAGCTGCAGAGCTCTGCTTTCTGTGTGTCTTGCATCTGCGCAGAGACATGTCTTACAGGCAGCTGCAGACACCTGCTTTCTGTGTTTCTTGCGTCTCCGCAGAGTCATGTCTTACAGGCAGCTGCAGAGCTCTGCTTTCTGTGTGTCTTGCATCTGCGCAGACATGTCTTACAGGCAGCTGCAGAGCTCTGCTTTCTGTGTGCCTTGCGTCTGCGCAGAGACATGTCTGACAGGCAGCTGCAGAGCTCTGCTTTCTGTGTGTCTTGCATCTGTGCAGAGGCATGTCTTACAGGCAGGTACAGACACCTGCTTTCTGTATGTCTTGCATCTTCGCAGAGACATGTCTTACAGGCAGCTGCAGAGCTCTGCTTTCTGTGTGTCTTGCATCTGCGCAGACATGTCTTACAGGCAGCTGCAGAGCTCTGCTTTCTGTGTGCCTTTCGTCTGCGAAGAGATATGTCTTTCAGGCAGCTGCAGAGCTCAGCTTTCTGTGTGCCTTCCATCTGCGCAGAGACATGTCTTACAGGCAGCTGCAGAGTTCTGCTTTATGTGTGCCTTGCGTCTGCGCAGAGACACGTCTTACAGGCAGCTGCAGACACCTGCTTTTTGTGTGTCTTGCGTCTCCGCAGAGTCATGTCTTACAGGCAGCTGCAGACACCTGCTTTCTCTGTGCCTTGTATCTGCACCGAGGCATGTCTGACATGTTTCTGCAGAGCTCTGCTTTCTGTGTGTCTTGCGTCTGTGCAGCGACATGGCTTACAGGCAGCTGCAGAGCTCTGCTTTCTGTGTGTCTTGCATCTGCGCATTGACATGTCTGACAGGCAACTGCAGAGCTCTGCCTTCTGTGTGTCTTGCATCTGCGCAGAGACATGTCTTACAGGCAGCTGCAGACACCTGCTTTCTGTGTGTCTTGTGTCTGTGCAGCGACATGGCTTACAGGCAGCTGCAGAGCTCTGATTTCTGTGTGTCTTGCATCTGCGCAGAGAAGTGCCTTGCATCTGCTCAGAGACATGTCTGACAGGCAGCTGCAGAGCTCTGCTTTCTGTGTGACTTGCGTCCGCGCAGAGACATGTCTTACAGGCAGCTGCAGACACCTGCTTTCTGTGTGTCTTGCGTCTGTGCAGCGACATGTCTTACAGGCAGCTGCAGAGCTCTGCTTTCTGTGTGTCTTGCATCTGCGCAGAGACATGTCTGACAGGCAGCTGCAGAGCTCTGCTTTCTCTGTGACTTGCGTCTGCGCAGAGACATGTCTGACAGCCAGGCAGCTGCAGAGCTCTGCTTTCTGCGTGACTTGCGTCTGCGCAGAGACTGTCTGACAAACAGCTGCAGAGATCTGATTTCTGTGTGTCTTGCGTCTATGCAGAGTCATGTCTTACAGGCAGCTGCAGAGCTCTGCTTTCTGTGTGTCTTGCATCTGCACAGACATGTCTTACAGGCAGCTGCAGAGCTCTGCTTTCTGTGTGCCTTGCGTCTGCGCAGAGACATGTCTGACAGGCAGCTGCAGAGCTCTGCTTTCTGTGTGTCTTGCGTCTGTGCAGAGTCATGTCTTACAGGCAGGTACAGACACCTGCTTTCTGTGTGTCTTGCATCTTCGCAGAGACATGTCTTACAGGCAGCTGCAGAGCTCTGCTTTCTGTGTGTCTTGCATCTGTGCAGAGTCATGTCTTACAGGCAGCTGCAGAGCTCTGCTTTCTGTGTGCCTTGCGTCTGTGCAGAGACATGTCTGAGAGGCAGCTGCAGAGCTCTGCTTTCTGTGTGTCTTGCGTCTGTGCAGAGTCATGTCTTACAGGCAGGTACAGACACCTGCTTTCTGTGTGTCTTGCATCTTCGCAGAGACATGTCTTACAGGCAGCTGCAGAGCTCTGCTTTCTGTGTGTCTTGCATCTGTGCAGAGTCATGTCTTACAGGCAGGTACAGACACCTGCTTTCTGTGTGTCTTGCATCTGTGCAGACATGTCTTACAGGCAGCTGCAGAGCTCTGCTTCCTGTGTGTCTTGCATCTGCGCAGACATGTCTTACAGGCAGCTGCAGAGCTCTGCTTTCTGTGTGTCTTGCATCTGTGCAGAGTCATGTCTTACAGGCAGGTACAGACACCTGCTTTCTGTGTGTCTTGCATCTTCGCAGAGACATGTCTTACAGGCAGCTGCAGAGCTCTGCTTTCTGTGTGTCTTGCATCTGCCCAGACATGTCTTACAGGCAGCTGCAGAGCTCTGCTTTCTGTTTGCCTTGCGTCTGCGCAGAGATATGTCTGACAGGCAGCTGCAGAGCTCTGCTTTCTGTGTGCCTTGCATCTGCGCAGAGACATGTCTTGCAGGCAGCTGCAGAGTTCTGCTTTCTGTGTGCCTTGCGTCTGCGCAGAGACACGTCTTACAGGCAGCTGCAGACACCTGCTTTTTGTGTATCTTGCGTCTCTGCAGAGTCATGTCTTACAGGCAGCTGCAGACACCTGCTTTCTGTGTGTCTTGCATCTGCGCAGACATGTCTTACAGGCAGCTGCAGAGCTCTGCTTCCTGTGTGTCTTGCATCTGCGCAGACATGTCTTACAGGCAGCTGCAGAGCTCTGCTTTCTGTGTGTCTTGCGTCTGTGCAGAGTCATGTCTTACAGGCAGGTACAGACACCTGCTTTCTGTGTGTCTTGCATCTTCGCAGTGACATGTCTTACAGGCAGCTGCAGAGCTCTGTTTTCTGTGTGTCTTGCATCTGCGCAGACATGTCTTACAGGCAGCTGCAGAGCTCTGCTTTCTGTGTGCCTTGCGTCTGCGCAGAGATATGTCTGACAGGCAGCTGCAGAGCTCTGCTTTCTGTGTGCCTTGCATCTGCGCAGAGACATGTCTTACAGGCAGCTGCAGAGTTCTGCTTTCTGTGTGCCTTGCGTCTGCGCGGAGACACGTCTTACAGGCAGCTGCAGACACCTGCTTTTTGTGTATCTTGCGTCTCCGCAGAGTCATGTCTTACAGGCAGCTGCAGACACCTGCTTTCTGTGTGTCTTGCATCTGTGCAGAGACATGTCTTACAGGCAGCTGCAGAGCTCTGCTTTCTGTGTGTCTTGCATCTGTGCAGAGTCATGTCTTACAGGCAGCTGCAGAGCTCTGCTTTCTGTGTGCCTTGCGTCTGCGCAGAGACATGTCTGACAGGCAGCTGCAGAGCTCTGCTTTCTGTGTGTCTTGCGTCTGTGCAGAGTCATGTCTTACAGGCAGGTACAGACACCTGCTTTCTGTGTGTCTTGCATCTTCGCAGAGACATGTCTTACAGGCAGCTGCAGAGCTCTGCTTTCTGTGTGTCTTGCATCTGTGCAGAGTCATGTCTTACAGGCAGGTACAGACACCTGCTTTCTGTGTGTCTTGCATCTGCGCAGACATGTCTTACAGGCAGCTGCAGAGCTCTGCTTCCTGTGTGTCTTGCATCTGCGCAGACATGTCTTACAGGCAGCTGCAGAGCTCTGCTTTCTGTGTGTCTTGCGTCTGTGCAGAGTCATGTCTTACAGGCAGGTACAGACACCTGCTTTCTGTGTGTCTTGCATCTTCGCAGAGACATGTCTTACAGGCAGCTGCAGAGCTCTGCTTTCTGTGTGTCTTGCATCTGTGCAGAGACATGTCTTACAGGCAGCTGCAGAGCTCTGCTTTCTGTGTGTCTTGCATCTGTGCAGAGTCATGTCTTACAGGCAGCTGCAGAGCTCTGCTTTCTGTGTGCCTTGCATCTGCGCAGAGACATGTCTGACAGGCAGCTGCAGAGCTCTGCTTTCTGTGTGTCTTGCGTCTGTGCAGAGTCATGTCTTACAGGCAGGTACAGACACCTGCTTTCTGTGTGTCTTGCATCTTCGCAGAGACATGTCTTACAGGCAGCTGCAGAGCTCTGCTTTCTGTGTGTCTTGCATCTGTGCAGAGTCATGTCTTACAGGCAGGTACAGACACCTGCTTTCTGTATGTCTTGCATCTGCACAGACATGTCTTACAGGCAGCTGCAGAGCTCTGCTTCCTGTGTGTCTTGCATCTGCGCAGACATGTCTTACAGGCAGCTGCAGAGCTCTGCTTTCTGTGTGTCTTGCGTCTGTGCAGAGTCATGTCTTACAGGCAGGTACAGACACCTGCTTTCTGTGTGTCTTGCATCTTCGCAGAGACATGTCTTACAGGCAGCTGCAGAGCTCTGCTTTCTGTGTGTCTTGCATCTGCGCAGACATGTCTTACAGGCAGCTGCAGAGCTCTGCTTTCTGTGTGCCTTGCGTCTGCGCAGAGATATGTCTGACAGGCAGCTGCAGAGCTCTGCTTTCTGTGTGCCTTGCATCTGCGCAGAGACATGTCTTGCAGGCAGCTGCAGAGTTCTGCTTTCTGTGTGCCTTGCGTCTGCGCAGAGACACGTCTTACAGGCAGCTGCAGAGCTCTGCTTTCTGTGTGTCTTGCATCTGTGCAGAGTCATGTCTTACAGGCAGCTGCAGAGCTCTGCTTTCTGTGTGCCTTGCGTCTGCGCAGAGACATGTCTGACAGGCAGCTGCAGAGCTCTGCTTTCTGTGTGTCTTGCGTCTGTGCAGAGTCATGTCTTACAGGCAGGTACAGACACCTGCTTTCTGTGTGTCTTGCATCTTCGCAGAGACATGTCTTACAGGCAGCGGCAGAGCTCTGCTTTCTGTGTGTCTTGCATCTGTGCAGAGTCATGTCTTACAGGCAGGTACAGACACCTGCTTTCTGTGTGTCTTGCATCTGCGCAGACATGTCTTACAGGCAGCTGCAGACCTCTGCTTTCTGTGTGTCTTGCGTCTGTGCAGAGTCATGTCTTACAGGCAGGTACAGACACCTGCTTTCTGTGTGTCTTACATCTTCGCAGAGACATGTCTTACAGGCAGCTGCAGAGCTCTGCTTTCTGTGTGTCTTGCATCTGTGCAGAGTCATGTCTTACAGGCAGGTACAGACACCTGCTTTCTGTGTGTCTTGCATCTGCGCAGACATGTCTTACAGGCAGCTGCAGAGCTCTGCTTTCTGTGTGCCTTGCGTCTGCGCAGAGACATGTCTTACAGGCAGCTGCAGAGCTCTGCTTTCTGTGTGTCTTGCGTCTGTGCAGAGTCATGTCTTACAGGCAGGTACAGACACCTGCTTTCTGTGTGTCTTGCATCTTCGCAGAGACATGTCTTACAGGCAGCGGCAGAGCTCTGCTTTCTGTGTGTCTTGCATCTGTGCAGAGTCATGTCTTACAGGCAGCTGCAGAGCTCTGCTTCCTGTGTGTCTTGCATCTGCGCAGACATGTCTTACAGGCAGCTGCAGACCTCTGCTTTCTGTGTGTCTTGCGTCTGTGCAGAGTCATGTCTTACAGGCAGGTACAGACACCTGCTTTCTGTGTGTCTTGCATCTTCGCAGAGACATGTCTTACAGGCAGCTGCAGAGCTCTGCTTTCTGTGTGTCTTGCATCTGTGCAGAGTCATGTCTTACAGGCAGGTACAGACACCTGCTTTCTGTGTGTCTTGCATCTGCGCAGACATGTCTTACAGTCAGCTGCAGAGCTCTGCTTCCTGTGTGTCTTGCATCTGCGCAGACATGTCTTACAGGCAGCTGCAGAGCTCTGCTTTCTGTGTGTCTTGGGTCTGTGCAGAGTCATGTCTTACAGGCAGGTACAGACACCTGCTTTCTGTGTGTCTTGCATCTTCGCAGAGACATGTCTTACAGGCAGCTGCAGAGCTCTGCTTTCTGTGTGTCTTGCATCTGTGCAGAGACATGTCTTACAGGCAGCTGCAGAGCTCTGCTTTCTGTGTGTCTTGCATCTGTGCAGAGTCATGTCTTACAGGCAGCTGCAGAGCTCTGCTTTCTGTGTGCCTTGCGTCTGCGCAGAGACATGTCTGACAGGCAGCTGCAGAGCTCTGCTTTCTGTGTGTCTTGCGTCTGTGCAGAGTCATGTCTTACAGGCAGGTACAGACACCTGCTTTCTGTGTGTCTTGCATCTTCGCAGAGACATGTCTTACAGGCAGCTGCAGAGCTCTGCTTTCTGTGTGTCTTGCATCTGTGCAGAGTCATGTCTTACAGGCAGGTACAGACACCTGCTTTCTGTATGTCTTGCATCTGCACAGACATGTCTTACAGGCAGCTGCAGAGCTCTGCTTCCTGTGTGTCTTGCATCTGCGCAGACATGTCTTACAGGCAGCTGCAGAGCTCTGCTTTCTGTGTGTCTTGCGTCTGTGCAGAGTCATGTCTTACAGGCAGGTACAGACACCTGCTTTCTGTGTGTCTTGCATCTTCGCAGAGACATGTCTTACAGGCAGCTGCAGAGCTCTGCTTTCTGTGTGTCTTGCATCTGCGCAGACATGTCTTACAGGCAGCTGCAGAGCTCTGCTTTCTGTGTGTCTTGCGTCTGTGCAGAGTCATGTCTTACAGGCAGGTACAGACACCTGCTTTCTGTGTGTCTTGCATCTTCGCAGAGACATGTCTTACAGGCAGCTGCAGAGCTCTGCTTTCTGTGTGCCTTGCATCTGCGCAGAGACATGTCTTGCAGGCAGCTGCAGAGTTCTGCTTTCTGTGTGCCTTGCGTCTGCGCAGAGACACGTCTTACAGGCAGCTGCAGACACCTGCTTTTTGTGTATCTTGCGTCTCCGCAGAGTCATGTCTTACAGGCAGCTGCAGACACCTGCTTTCTGTGTGTCTTGCATCTGCGCAGACATGTCTTACAGGCAGCTGCAGAGCTCTGCTTCCTGTGTGTCTTGCATCTGCGCAGACATGTCTTACAGGCAGCTGCAGAGCTCTGCTTTCTGTGTGTCTTGCGTCTGTGCAGAGTCATGTCTTACAGGCAGGTACAGACACCTGCTTTCTGTGTGTCTTACATCTTCGCAGAGACATGTCTTACAGGCAGCTGCAGAGCTCTGCTTTCTGTGTGTCTTGCATCTGTGCAGACATGTCTTACAGGCAGCTGCAGAGCTCTGCTTTCTGTGTGCCTTGCGTCTGCGCAGAGATATGTCTGACAGGCAGCTGCAGAGCTCTGCTTTCTGTGTGCCTTGCATCTGCGCAGAGACATGTCTTACAGGCAGCTGCAGAGTTCTGCTTTCTGTGTGCCTTGCGTCTGCGCAGAGACACGTCTTACAGGCAGCTGCAGACACCTGCTTTTTGTGTATCTTGCGTCTCCGCAGAGTCATGTCTTACAGGCAGCTGCAGACACCTGCTTTCTGTGTGTCTTGCATCTCTGCAGAGTCAAGTCTTACAGGCAGCTGCAGACACCTGCTTTCTGTGTGCCTTGTGTCTGCACCGAGACATGTCTGACATGTTTCTGCAGAGCTCTGTATTCTGTGTGTCTTGCGTCTGTGCAGCGACATGGCTTACAGGCAGCTGCAGACACCTGCTTTCTGTTTGTCTTGCGTCTGTGCAGCGACATGGCTTACAGGCAGCTGCAGAGCTCTGGTTTCTATCTGTCTTGCATCTGGCAGAGATGTGCCTTGCATCTGCTCAGAGACATGTCTGACAGGCAGCTGCAGAGCTCTGCTTTCTGTGTGACTTGCGTCCACGCAGAGACATGTCTTACAGGCACTTGCAGACACCTGTTTTCTGTGTGTCTTGCGTCTGTGCAGCGACATGTCTTACAGGCAGCTGCAGAAGTCTGCTTTCTGTGTGTCTTGCATCTGCGCAGAGATGTGCCTTGCATCTGCGCAGAGACATGTCTGACAGGCAGCTTCAGAGCTCTGCATTTGGTGTGTCTTGCGTCTGCACAGAGACATGTCTGACAGGCAGCTGCAGAGCTCTGCTTTCTGTGTGAACTGCTTCTGCACAGAGACATGTGTTACAGGCAGCTGCAGACACCAGTTTTCTGTGTGTCTTTCGTCTCTGCAGAGTCATGACTTACAGGTATCTGCAGAGCTCTGCTTTTTGTGTGTCTTGCGTCTGTGCAGAGACATGTCTGACAGGCAGCAACAAAGCTCTGGTTTCTGTGTGTCTTGCGTCTGCACAGACATGTCTTACAAGCAGCTGCAGACACCTGCTTTCTGTGTTTCTTTCGTCTCCGCAGAGTCATGTCTTACAGGCAACTGCAGACACCTGCTTTCTGTGTGTCTTGCGTCTGTGCAGAGTCATGTCTTACAGGCAGGTACAGACACCTGCTTTCTGTGTGTCTTGCATCTTCGCAGAGACATGTCTTACAGGCAGCTGCAGAGCTCTGCTTTCTGTGTGTCTTGCATCTGTGCATAGTCATGTCTTACAGGCAGGTACAGACACCTGCTTTCTGTGTTTCTTGCATCTGCGCAGACATGTCTTACAGGCAGCTGCAGAGCTCTGCTTCCTGTGTGTCTTGCATCTGCGCAGACATGTCTTACAGGCAGCTGCAGAGCTCTGCTTTCTGTGTGTCTTGCATCTGCGCAGACATGTCTTACAGGCAGCTGCAGACCTCTGCTTTCTGTGTGTCTTGCGTCTGTGCAGAGTCATGTCTTACAGGCAGGTACAGACACCTGCTTTCTGTGTGTCTTGCATCTTCGCAGAGACATGTCTTACAGGCAGCTGCAGAGCTCTGCTTTCTGTGTGTCTTGCATCTGTGCAGAGTCATGTCTTACAGGCAGGTGTGGGATGTATTTACCCATGCATCCGAGCCGTACCTCAAAACTGTGCAGTACTGACATGGAAAACATCATGATGGCCAGAGCTTCCCAGAAAATGCACAGGGAAATGCATGAAGAATAGGCTGCCACTCATTTTTGCCGATGTTATGGGCACAGAAGGAAACTGCCTAAAACCACCATTGGACTACCCACACAGTAGTCTGAAACCATTGGGAATGGCAATGCTGATTGCCAAAAGCAAACCCATAACTGTTGGGAATTCATTTTCTTAAATCCCAAAAATGGGTGCAGTACCAGTACTCACCACTATCCAAAAGCCGGCATTTTAAAACAACACCAGATTTTACTTTTTGCAAAACTGAATAAATGAACCCAAAACATGCCAAAGAAAGACTTACTGAGAGGTGGATCCAATGTAAAGTTATATTCTGAAGTGACTTGAAGGTTTATAACAAGACTGGCTGACCTGTGGATTTCAGCAGTTTAAGTAAATTTGGACTGGAAGACACTAAAATCGAAAATGTTTAGATTAAATGAGTGACCTATGTTTGGTGTCACATGCCTTTGTAACTGTTGAAATGTCATAGTTTTGCACTTAGAATCAGCCTTCTAGCTGCATATGTGAAAATGTTTAGTTTTATTTGAATGCAGAAACTGGGGAACAGAAATGACAGCTTAAAGAGATTCCAATTTGCCTGGCAACTACCCCCATCAGGAGTGAAACTTGAGTCACAGCTGTGTTCCCAGGCCTAGCTGCCCTTTTGCTGCTCACACTAAGGATATGCCATCTATCTGATAATTGAATTACCTGTGCTCTGCAGGAAAGTGAACAAAGCCCTGTCCTGGCTCAGGCAAAGGTTTTATTGGCAGGAGTCGTAAATGGTCGTAAAAAGTGGCTTCCTCCTGAGGAAAGGGGAGGGGCACTGCCTGTGAGAGCAAGCTGGCTTGGCAGAACTGGAAAAACCAGAAATTCAACCTTGTGCTGAGGGTAAACCACACCCCTTTGGAGCCAGAACATAACTTTAAAAAGATGAATAACTCATAGAGCGGACATGTGAAAATTTTATAAATGATACCATAATTCTTGTGATTTTTCTGCCCACATTTTAAGAGGTTTTTCGACCCGGTGGCGTGTTCAGGGGGGTTTTAGCGGAAAAGTGGATATTACTCTAAATGTATGCATGTTAAAAATCTGAAACTTCATCAGTTAATGTCCATACTCCCTGCGCACATGTATGTAAAGTTGGGTCAATGTCAGAAATTGAAAAATCAGTTAAAAAGTCAATTATGTGCCATCTTGAATGCAAGCTCTTAGAAACAGCAGATTTGGACAGAGACATGGCTAAATTCAGCCACACCATGTATATGTAATTTCAAGCAACTGTGTAACTGTGAAATATGTCTTTTATTATCAAATATAGAATGTGTGCAATCTGACAGAGGAGTGTCCTATCTGCAAGGCTGTAAAATGACATCCCTCTGACTCACAGTTCATTCCCCAATCAAATGATAAATGGAAGTTTGACCAATTAGAAGCTGAGAGAGAGGTAGGGTCAGTGATGCTAGAACACACCCACATTCTAAACACATAAAAGCAGACAGACAGGACAGATAGGGACCTTCAATTCCATCTGCAGCGGGACGCTCTGCCGGAAAAATCCATACTTTACCTCCATCAAACCTCCAGAGAGCCAAACTAGAGACTTCAATCTATCCAGAACAGAGAGACCCAGACCAGCAGAGAGAGCTGACCCAGATCACTGTGAAGTGCAGAGGCCAGACCAGACCAGACCAGAGTCCAGTCTAAAACCCTGACCAGATCCGTGACGAGGCCCATTTAATTCAAGAATATAGTGTGAGTACCCAGCAGAACTGTGTAGAACCAATCTCTTAGTTTAAATTCATCTAATTCAATCTATTTAACCTAAGTAGAACTGTAGCTTAGAAATTGTGTTATCCTGCCATCATTTTAAAACTGAAAAAGTGCTGCGTTTAAAATTTGCAAAACCAAAAACGACCTCTATTAAATCGGTCATAACTCTGTAACCGTTTGGGCTAGAGACTTGCAGTAACTTTCATTTGGAAGCTGAGATCCTAGGCTTTCCTGGGACCCCAAAACGATAGAGATAGTCCTTGTGGTTCCTCTGCAATAGCGCTCGGCGCATCCGCGAATTTTGCCGCGATTTGCAACTTTCTTCACGTGTAAAAAGACAGCAGTTTTGCCTTCCATTTGCCAGAAATTCGTTTAACCTGCTAACTATCCCTGCATCATTGCTAGGGTGAGCTGAGCTAATATTAACTAGATACCACTCACCCTGAACCTCTGAAAGGGAATTAAAAGCATTTCCAGCATATTTCTCATCCATTGCTAGCACATATCAAAGCAATTTGCCTGTGTTTTCAAAACTCCTATCTGTTTTCTGTAGTGTAAGCTTGCTGGGGTGAACTGATTTACATTGATTGCATTTCTGAGAACTGTGTGTTTTCCTTCCATTTCCTTGCCTTGCATCAAGGGGGGGAGGGGATTGCCAGAGAAAAGTGATTACATTGTTTGGTTGAAATCATATTGAGTATTTTCTGTACTGCATTCATTGAATATTGCATCCACCTGAGCTTACATAAAGCATCCTCTACCACATTATACTTCTGTACCTATTTACCACTGTGCTACCTTATCCATTTCATGTCAACTCTTTATTGATTATAGAGAAGCGTGTTAGTGCCAGATTCTCCGTTGTTAATCTTTATCATATCAGATTAAGTGTGCTATTCAATTATTAATTTATTATAAAGCGTGATATAATATATATTGTTTAAATTATCAAATAAACCTTTTAACTTGCAAAACAGAACTACTTCTTGGCTCAGTGGGGTCAGGGGGATTCCAAGAGAGGGGTGTTATATAGGGGTAGTCATCCAGAACGCATGAACTGGACATAAAGATATATCAATAAGGGTTTTCATTCAGTATTCTAGACTAGGCGTTGACTTGGCTGTAGTGCTGAATTGAATCCTCTTACAAATTGGGGGCTCGAGCCGAGATGTTGGGTTAGATTTACCACTTGTGCAGCTTAATACAGTGTGCTAACTGACGGGATACATACATCCGGTCGGATCACCACGCTGCATTACGCTGTGAAGCATTCCTCAAAAGGGACACTCCAAGAAAAGTTCTGTTCTGCAAAAATAAAATACAAACTTCTGTAAGTCAGGACAGAGACCAATCTCTAGAATGACGACCTTGGTAGATATGAAAATAGCCAGAGAGCACTTCTTACATAAATTATTTGTGAGAGGTGAATTTGCTGAGCAGGGCCAGGATGCCTGGTTGCAGGCCATCACGCGACAGGTCACTGAAACAGGGTCAGACTTATGGAGAGATCAGGGTCCATTACATGTGGCCCTGAGTGAACTATATATGGCTCCTAAAGCCAAAGAGGAACACAATAAGATTGCCAGGATAGCAGCATACCTGTACCTATATATGGGAGACATGCAGGATAGATGTGCTGAAAGCCAAAATCTGGCAAATAGGCAACAGATGGCGTTAGAGAAGGTCCAATCTGACCTGGTCTCTTCTGAGCAGAGGCTGCAGAGGAGCCAGGAGTCAGAAGATGATAGTAGGCAGCACATCATTAAAATAAAGAAGGATATGGATGTGCTGCAACAGGAAAAGGTAGAACAGGATACCAGATTTCTGGCCTTGCAGAAGGAATACCAAGAAGGTTTGGACTCCCTACTGCAAAACCAGAAAAAGCTGGAGCAACAACTGGACTTCAACAGGGTATGTGCTGAGCAGGTAGTCACCCTGCAAGGCCACCTAGATAGAGTGAAGGCAGAGAGCAACAAACTAATTCTGAAAGACCTGGATACCCAGGCAGAGTTTGATCAGGAGCGCCAGAATGCTGGTGCCTTCCAAAGGCAAAGGGACGACCTGGCGGCACAGATGCAGGCTCTTAGTCAGGAAAGGGATACCTTAAGCCAGGAAGTCTGCCATTTAAAAAGAAAAATGGAAGAAAATCACCTGGCCCACCAGGGACTGGGTGACCTCCAAAAAGAACACCAGAACTTGCTAGAGCACACCAGGAGGGTGGAGGATGCTCTAGCAAGAAAGGAGAAGGCCAATAGGGACACAGCTCAGGAGGTAACCCTCCTGCAGCAAAGACTGGCCCAGTTCTCCAGGACCAACCAGGAAGCACAGAGGGAAAATGAGGCCCTCTGTCAACACAATGATAGGCTCCAACAACAGGTAGCGATGCAGGAGAGACTGATAGAGTCGAGTAAGGCCTTAACAGAGGAACTGAAAGCACAAATGCAGGCTCTTGCATTGCAACAGGGAGCAGGGGCGGATAGAGATGAGGTCCGCTGGGAAAGAGAGACTCCTGACCATAACCGCAGGAGCCCTAACACCAGGGGCCTTCATCTCCCCCAGTCCCTGGACTCTACCACCCCCATGTCCCCTGGCGCACATGAGCACAGGGCCGCAGGGATGGCAGATTACTATCCAGCTAAGAGTATGGGGCTCATAGGCCAGTACCACTCAGGAATGGAGGGGTGGGCATCCGGGTATGGGCACCCAAGTACAGTACAGTTCAATGGGGAACCCCAGGAGAGTAGGCCCATTAAGGGCATCCTGAAAACCTCTGCCCAGTTAGGTCAGTGGAGGGGGTACCCATCAAATCCTGGCAGCAAGGAGGAATCTGAAGACTCCTCTGAACTGCGCAGGACACAGGAGACCAGGTCCCCACATTCTGCCAGCCATTCCCAGGCTCGCAGAATCCGGGAAAACCTGGAAGAACAGACGGGAACCTCTGGGAGCAGTGCCTCTGAGTCCGAGGAAGAATGGACAAGGGTTACCCGAACCAAAAAGGCCAATAAGGCAAAAAGGGCCTTGCTTAAGGACCCCTTAAAGCAGATTAAGGCGATCAGGAGCGTCATCACGCCTTACCATAAGAACGCTAAGTATTCTGGTTGGGAGCACTTAGAGTTGTTTGAACAAATGATGGAGACTTTCCATTTGAAGGACAGCCAAAGCTGTATTCAATATGTAAAGTGGACCTTCTCCCCGGAATACTCCAGTTTCTTTGCGGGGCTGGAGGACCAAAATCATTTAAGATGGTCCACCTATAAGGCGGCCATCTTGAAACATTTT
Organism: Ambystoma mexicanum; assembly: GCF_040938575.1. NCBI lineage: Eukaryota > Metazoa > Chordata > Amphibia > Caudata > Ambystomatidae > Ambystoma > Ambystoma mexicanum. The sequence goes on from NC_090929.1 coordinate 1,663,404,740, forward strand.
TCTGTTCACAGAAATCCTCAAGAGGCTCGCAAGGCAGCCTACAATTTGCAATGTGGGGAGGATCAGGCCCCACAAGAATTTGTGCAGGAGTTAAAGCGTGCTTTTGCACAGACCACAAGAAGGGTGCGCACGGATAGCAGGGAATTTATTAATACGTTTTTCCATGCCTTGCCCAAATATATCATGACCCAGCTCGTGAGGGATTTTCACGAGAAAAGATCTTTAGACTGGGTCATTGAACAGGCTACCCGGATCTATGAGGTGCAGAAACCGATAGATAGCAAAAGTAATGCCCAGAAAAACCCCAAAGCCAACAGCACCCCTGCTGCTGCCAAGGTGGCAGAGGTAAAGGTCACCCCCGTTTTGGATTTGGAGATGGGGGGGCCTAAAAACCTGCCTGCACCTAATAATGCTAGGCCCAGAAGGTCCTCGGGCCAGTCACAGACAGGGAGCCAGGGAGGCAGCCCCACAAATGGGGTCCCTCGCTCTCCTGATTATGTAAGTCCCCGTTACAAGGGAAATCGACCCATCCTGGGTTATGTGTGGACTCCTCCAGCCCAAGGGGGGGGATCCAGCCAAGCACCTAACCCAGGGAACTTCCCTCCAAACTTCCCACAGGAGGGCAGAAATTTACCAAACCCTGGGCAGAACTTTTTCCCCAGATATCCACCCGACTTTCAGCCCCAAAACCATCCATCCTTCTTTCCCCAATTCCCTGAGCCCAGACCACTGAATCCGGGAGAGGGGAGGCCAAGGGTGGAGGGGTACCCAAATCTTCCCAACCCGAGGTATTACCAGAGGAGGGACAGCTACCCTTCCCGGGATCAGCCCAGGGGAGAAAACAGGGCCCCGTATCAGCCTGAGCGGGTTTCCCAGTTAGAGCGCCAGGTTCAAAACATGGCGCGGGATCTGGGTCACATACTGAGGGCTCAGCAGAACCCTCAGATGGGCCTGCCGGCGCAGAACGCACCCAACTCTGGACCTGGTGCTCCAGAACAATGACGGGGGCAGCACCCCGATAACTCACCGGTTCCCAGGGAGGAGGCACAAAGGGAAGGGGGGTGTAAAGCCTTGGAGGAAGCTTCCTTCCTCACTTGTAAACAGCCCCTGGAAACCCAGGAACCGGAAACAAAATCTCTTGCCCCTGAAAGTCTGCCTCCTAAGGAGCAGAGGGGGGGTAGGAGAAACAAAAGACCCAAACAGACTCAGTTTGAGGAGGAGGTACAGATCTTCCAATTTGAGGGAGAGGGATCCTCAGAGGATCCTGGGAAAAGGATCTTCTCCTTCAGAGAGGGGGGAACTCCCCCCAAAGAAAAATGGGTCCCTAGGGATGCAAATCCAGACTGGGGAGATGTGGAGACTGAGCTACCGCCGCCCACCATCTCATCCCAGAACCAACAGCAAGAAAATCCCCTGGTTCAAACCCATCCTGGGGACTGCCTCCAAAAAGGGGGGGGCGGCCCAGAACCGGAACCAGGGGAACCCACAATGGCTCGGATCTCCAGTTGCCAACTGTTTCTTTCAGATTCCCAAGACTCTCCACAGAATTCTGCCCAAATCTCTTCGCTAGCAATGTCCAAAACCAGAAAGTTAGCCCACCAGTTGTCCAAAAATGTACATTACCTGTGCCCCCTTGAGGAGAAGGAGGGAAGATATTATGCCCCGGTACAAGTACAGGGGCAGGGTACAATCTCGGCACTGGTGGACACTGGATCTCAAGCTACCCTTCTGTCCAGAAGGGCCTTTGACGAACTGAATGCAGGAAGGGGAGAGAATTACCAAATTCCTCTCACCTCTCTTCCGGGACAACTACAGAACTTTGACGGGAAGGAAATTCCCGTTGAGGGGACTGCAGACTTGGACATTAAAATTGGGCGACACAAGCTGAAACACCCGGTCATAGTTGTGACCCCGGAGGGCACCCCTTGTTTACTAGGGAATGACCTCCTGAGAAGGTTGTCACCCCTAATAGATTGTGTAAACAAGGTCCTCTGGACCCAGACTAGCCGACCAATAAAATTAAAACAGAGTGTCAACCATGTTAGTTTAAACGGCACCTGCCACATGGTTGAACAAAAATCTGACCAAGTAGAATTTCACTTCCAGAATAGCCAAATTCCAGACGTGACAGTAATAGCAGTAGGACAACAGACTAGTGATGGGGGGTCCTCTCTATTTCTGAAAATCAACCTTCCTTCCAGTCTAAAGTGGTATTCCACGCTGGAAGGAAACACTCTGAAATTCTATACCAATCCACAATCTGAAACTCCCACTCCTATAGTCCAGAAAGATGTGAAATCAGCTCAAAGCCTGGCTGATATTCAGCAAATTGGAGAGCAGTTGTTCATCCCTGTTCAGTTAAATGATGGGAAGGACTCTGTTCTCGCTCGAGTGTGTGTGAACAACGGTAAGAGCTTCATCAGCGAAGCCATGTTCCGCCAACTCCCAAAAGATCCAGCCATTCCCACCTTCAAACTGATAGACAAATGGGAGATGGACCTGGAAGCACCTAATTCCAAACATCTCCTGCCAAGCAGGTGTATGCTCAAAATCTCCATTGGCAACAAGAGCATAGTCCACAATTGTTGGGTCGTGCGAGACGTCACTGCCGCCTTTTACTTAGGCAGTGACATTCTCAATCGCTTTGCCATTAGTTTGGACCTAATAAACTTCAAAGCTTGGTCCCGATTAGCGGATAATCCCATGGGCTTTGATGATCCAGAAAAAGCATTTAGGTCAGCTCAATTGCTACCTTATGCAGTTGAAATTCAGGTTAAAGAGGAAGTCACCATCCCAGAAAGGACCCGACAATTCTCCCTGGAAGTGAAAGTTAAAAGGGGACAAGAGTTGAAAAACCCTGATGCTTACATACATCTAAATGCTTCTCTCCAACAGCAAGGGTTGGGGGTAAACCCAACACCATTAGTCAACATAGAACATGACACCATTCCAATAGAGGGGGATAACAGCGACTTAAAGAGTATTACTCTAGCCGCAGGCACCATTATTGGAATGGCGGTTGATGACCGACATTTTTCCATAGACTTAGGTAATGAACTGTTAGGGCCAATCCCCAAGGACTGCTTTGACAGTGACAGTGATGACCATACAACACCAGACAGGATTTTTACCCGGCATGGGGGGAACTTCCTGGTGTACACTTCTTGCCCTTATGGTAAGGGAGATGTGACTTGTGACTTCAGGAGGGATGAGGTGATTTTCCAGGTTCATGAAGGCTGCCTTGCCCACCTGAAGCCTCCGGTCCAAATCAGCACTCTGACCAGGGACTTCTCCACCCAGCTGGAGGAGGCCGCGGAGATAGCCAAACCAGAAGTCTTTCCAGGCTTCAGGCAGATGGTGGAAGAGAGAGTCAACCTAGCTGATGCCTGTGTGACTCTGGAACAAAAGCAAAAGTTGAAACAAGTTTTCTTGGATTTCCAAGATCTCTTTGCGGTAGACTCATATGACTGTGGTCGCACTGACATCCACACAACAACAATCCCCACAGACCCTGGCATGACTCCTGTGTTTGTGAAGCAATATCGCTTGCCTCTCGCATCAATGGAGTCCCTTACCGAAATAATTAAGAACCTTGAGTCCCGGGGAATAATCCATCCCGTCCACAGCACCTTCAATAATCCGGTGCTGGGAATATTGAAGCCAAACGGCCAGTGGAGACTCTGCGCCGACCTTAGGGAGCTCAACAAACGGGTCCATACTTCCCGATGGCCTCTGCCCTACATTGACCAAGGGCTGGCCCAGATTCAGGGGTCACAGGTATTCACTGCAATAGACCTGACCAATGGATACTGGACCGTGCCTGTCAGCAGGGAGGACCAATACAAACTGGCTTTTACCTTTGGGGGCCAGCAGTACACATGGACCCGGACTCCCTTCGGATACCTCAACTCCGGCAATGAATTCAACATTTTCCTACATAAGGCCATGCCCGACCTGGGTGCGAGGGGTAACCTGGCTTATGTAGATGATGTCCTCATCAAAAGTTCGGAGATCCGTTATGTTCTGACACAGTTGAGGGCCGCCGGAGCAAAACTTTCCTTTCAGAAAGCACAGTGGTGTAGAACCCGTGTTAATTTCTTGGGGCATGAGATTACTCCTCAGGGCCTCTGTCCCCAGGAAAAGAAAGTGGAAGCACTTCAGAAACTGAAAGACCCCACAACTCTGCGGGAACGAAGGAGCCTCCTTGGACTGACTAATTACAGCAGAAAGTTCATTGAGGGCTACGCAGAGATCACCAGACCCCTGATTCATCTCCTAAAGGGGGGGGTCAAGTGGGAATGGGGTCCAGAACAATCCGAGGCAGTAAAACAACTCAAAAGAAGCCTCTCACAAGCGCCTTGCCTAGCTTACCCGGTCAGAAACAAGGAGTTCTTCCTGGAGACAGGGTTCTCTAAAACGTGCTTGACGGCAGTATTATATCAAAAGCATGACAAGGTCAATAAAGTAATCTCCTATGCGAGCAAAACTTTATCCTCTGTGGAGGAAAAATTCAACGATTGTGAGAAGGCACTCCTGGCAACGGTGTGGGCATTGAAGAATTACTGCCCGTTTATCCAGGGGGAACACATCATAGTGGAGACTCCACACCAGCCTCTGCAATATCTCCAAAGTGATAGAATCCGGACCGGAAATGTGAGTAATTCCCGAATTACTTCCTGGATTCTGTCAATGCAAGGCTTTCCTGTGGAGGTCAGATATGGCCAAAACAAGAAGAGTCCACTCGCGCAAGGTCTGGCTGACTTGCATGATTGTGCCAGAGAAAACTGTCTCGAGGACGAAAGTCTAAAAATCAAGGAAAACACGGAGGCATACCTTAATTCCCCACACAAAGTCTTTGAAGAGGACAAGTGTGAGGGAATGCCCACTGTCTATGTGGATGGATGCTCTTACCATGTTGACAACAACGGGGAGAAAGAACTGGTGGCTGGCGTAGGGAATGCATGGGTGAATGAGTCCCCAGAACCCTCCGCTGGATACAAAATTGGTCCCCGAAGTAGTCAGGTGGCAGAATTGATGGCTGTGCATCAGGCCATCCTCACTGCTGTCCAGCATCAACTCCACGAACTGGTCATAATCACAGATTCGGATTATGTACGGAACGGGTTCGTGGAGCACCTGGTTAGTTGGAAAACCAGAGGCATGTTATGTGCTAACAACAAACCCTTGAAACATGGGAAGTTGATCCAAAACATTGATGATCTGGTCACATCGAATGGGATGACCATCTACTGGAAAAAGATCAAGGGTCATTCCAAAGTAGAGGGACCAGACAAAACTGGAAATGACTTAGCTGATCAGCTGGCCAAAACCGGGGCCATCCAAGGGGATCTAATTGAGATTGAGTCCCTGTTGGGGGAAATCCAGGTCACTGCTATCACTAGGTCCCAGACAAATGCTCACAACGACCTTTCAATTGCACAATGGAGTAAGGAGACCCCTGATGATGATTTGATTACTGCTCAGAAGGGGGATCCAATTATTGGTAAATTTTACCAGCACCTTGAGGACCCTGAGAACTTTCCCCTGACGGATACCAATTACATTGGGAAAGAGGACCTAAGAGTGTTGATGAAATGTCCAAAAATGTTCCGGATCCAAGACGGTTTGTTGGTAAGGAAATCCAAAGCTGGCCACGATCAGTGGGTGGTTCCTACCTCATTCCGCAGCCTGATGTTAAGTCACGCCCATGATGCGGCCACTGCCGGTCACAGGGGGTTTCACACAACATTGGAAATCTTAAGAGAGGTTGCCTACTGGCCACACATGGGCCAGGACCTCAACCAATATTTGAAGGGTTGTCTTGTGTGTGCACAATTTCAGCTGACATCCCTCACACACCGGGCACCTTTACAAAAGCGGGGGATGACACTGCCATGGTCAGATTTACAAATCGACTTTGTAGGCCCTGTGATTCGCTCGGCTAGGGGGAATAAGTACATGTTGACTGTGACATGCTTGTTTACCAAGTGGGTGGAATGTCTCCCAGCCCCAAACTGCAAGGCAGAAACTGCAGCTGCCTTGATGATTAACCACATCTTTTCCCGTTTTGGTCTACCTCAAAGGATTGAGTCAGACAGAGGTAGCCACTTCACCAGTGAAGTAATGACAAAGATGTGGGAGATACTGGGGGTCAAGAGAAAGCTGCATATTGCTTATAGACCAGCTTCTTCTGGGGCAGTAGAGAGATATAACCGGACAATTGTGAGCATATTAAAGAAGTTTGTGGCAGATTCTGGGCCAAGTTGGGATATCCGATTACCTCTGGTCCTAATGGCCATCAGATCTACCCCTTCATCTGCAACCAAAATGTCATCATTTGAGTTGATGACTGGGCGCAAGATGGTGCTTCCTCAGCATTTGCTCTACAGGACCCAAGAGCAGACACTGATAAATGCCTCCACTACTCATGAGTATGTGGAGAATTTAAGGAAACACCTCCAACATGCTTTTGCTTACGCTCAGCGGAATCTAGAAAGATCGGCTGATAGCATGAAGACCCATTATGACCTGAAAACTTCCAGGAAGGAATATCAGGTGGGAGACCGGGTCTATCTATACAACTTCCAAAGGAACCAGGCCAAGCAGCGCAAATTTTTGCCTACATGGAAAGGACCCTTTGAGATCATCGACAAGATCTCCCCTGTGGCCTACAAAATCCACATCCCCAAAGGTCCTTTGGCAGCGGGGGAAGACAAGTGGGTACACATAAACCAGTTGAAATGTTGCCATCCCAGGCACGCTCTGCAACAACTGGAGGAATCCTCTGGAATCCTAGCGGGTACTGTCTCAGACTAATTCAGTTCCAATCATAAAACATACCACATCTAGTCTCTAAAATATTGTGATTTGCATGAAACTGTCTCTTAGTTATACTGTTTTTTTTTCAAAATAAGAATGTAATGTTTCGTTATGATGAAATGCATATGCTGCCCCACTATCTCAACAGTGGTGGAAAAATGTCTATGGATAGGTATTGCCGCTCTTCCTTTGTCGTCCTAGGAGAAAGAAAACCTGAAGACGGGCCAAGGAGGGCGATCCGGAGACCGGGAACGAAGATCCAATGGGCCCAGTGGACCGCCCAATATTCCCATCAGGACCGGCGAGGAGAACTGATCGATCAGTACCGGATGGAGAAGAAGATGCTGAACTGTGCCATCTATTGGAAGAAGATGAGGAAACATCCCAGGTCTTGCGAGTCCCATTCGTGAAATAGAATGGCCATCGCAAGAGGGGGGCTTGTGGGATGTATTTACCCATGCATCCGAGCCGTACCTCAAAACTGTGCAGTACTGACATGGAAAACATCATGATGGCCAGAGCTTCCCAGAAAATGCACAGGGAAATGCATGAAGAATAGGCTGCCACTCATTTTTGCCGATGTTATGGGCACAGAAGGAAACTGCCTAAAACCACCATTGGACTACCCACACAGTAGTCTGAAACCATTGGGAATGGCAATGCTGATTGCCAAAAGCAAACCCATAACTGTTGGGAATTCATTTTCTTAAATCCCAAAAATGGGTGCAGTACCAGTACTCACCACTATCCAAAAGCCGGCATTTTAAAACAACACCAGATTTTACTTTTTGCAAAACTGAATAAATGAACCCAAAACATGCCAAAGAAAGACTTACTGAGAGGTGGATCCAATGTAAAGTTATATTCTGAAGTGACTTGAAGGTTTATAACAAGACTGGCTGACCTGTGGATTTCAGCAGTTTAAGTAAATTTGGACTGGAAGACACTAAAATCGAAAATGTTTAGATTAAATGAGTGACCTATGTTTGGTGTCACATGCCTTTGTAACTGTTGAAATGTCATAGTTTTGCACTTAGAATCAGCCTTCTAGCTGCATATGTGAAAATGTTTAGTTTTATTTGAATGCAGAAACTGGGGAACAGAAATGACAGCTTAAAGAGATTCCAATTTGCCTGGCAACTACCCCCATCAGGAGTGAAACTTGAGTCACAGCTGTGTTCCCAGGCCTAGCTGCCCTTTTGCTGCTCACACTAAGGATATGCCATCTATCTGATAATTGAATTACCTGTGCTCTGCAGGAAAGTGAACAAAGCCCTGTCCTGGCTCAGGCAAAGGTTTTATTGGCAGGAGTCGTAAATGGTCGTAAAAAGTGGCTTCCTCCTGAGGAAAGGGGAGGGGCACTGCCTGTGAGAGCAAGCTGGCTTGGCAGAACTGGAAAAACCAGAAATTCAACCTTGTGCTGAGGGTAAACCACACCCCTTTGGAGCCAGAACATGACTTTAAAAAGATGAATAACTCATAGAGCGGACATGTGAACATTTTATAAATGATACCATAATTCTTGTGATTTTTCTGCCCACATTTTAAGAGGTTTTTCGACCCGGTGGCGTGTTCAGGGGGGTTTTAGCGGAAAAGTGGATATTACTCTAAATGTATGCATGTTAAAAATCTGAAACTTCATCAGTTAATGTCCATACTCCCTGCGCACATGTATGTAAAGTTGGGTCAATGTCAGAAATTGAAAAATCAGTTAAAAAGTCAATTATGTGCCATTTCTGAATGCAAGCTCTTAGAAACAGCAGATTTGGACAGAGACATGGCTAAATTCAGCCACACCATGTATATGTAATTTCAAGCAACTGTGTAACTGTGAAATATGTCTTTTATTATCAAATATAGAATGTGTGCAATCTGACAGAGGAGTGTCCTATCTGCAAGGCTGTAAAATGACATCCCTCTGACTCACAGTTCATTCCCCAATCAAATGATAAATGGAAGTTTGACCAATTAGAAGCTGAGAGAGAGGTAGGGTCAGTGATGCTAGAACACACCCACATTCTAAACACATAAAAGCAGACAGACAGGACAGATAGGGACCTTCAATTCCATCTGCAGCGGGACGCTCTGCCGGAAAAATCCATACTTTACCTCCATCAAACCTCCAGAGAGCCAAACTAGAGACTTCAATCTATCCAGAACAGAGAGACCCAGACCAGCAGAGAGAGCTGACCCAGATCACTGTGAAGTGCAGAGGCCAGACCAGACCAGACCAGAGTCCAGTCTAAAACCCTGACCAGATCCGTGACGAGGCCCATTTAATTCAAGAATATAGTGTGAGTACCCAGCAGAACTGTGTAGAACCAATCTCTTAGTTTAAATTCATCTAATTCAATCTATTTAACCTAAGTAGAACTGTAGCTTAGAAATTGTGTTATCCTGCCATCATTTTAAAACTGAAAAAGTGCTGCGTTTAAAATTTGCAAAACCAAAAACGACCTCTATTAAATCGGTCATAACTCTGTAACCGTTTGGGCTAGAGACTTGCAGTAACTTTCATTTGGAAGCTGAGATCCTAGGCTTTCCTGGGACCCCAAAAGGATAGAGATAGTCCTTGTGGTTCCTCTGTAATAGCGCTCGGCGCATCCGCGAATTTTGCCGCGATTTGCAACTTTCTTCACGTGTAAAAAGACAGCAGTTTTGCCTTCCATTTGCCAGAAATTTGTTTAACCTGCTAACTATCCCTGCATCATTGCTAGTGTGAGCTGAGCTAATATTAACTAGATACCACTCACCCTGAACCTCTGAAAGGGAATTAAAAGCATTTCCAGCATATTTCTCATCCATTGCTAGCACATATCAAAGCAATTTGCCTGTGTTTTCAAAACTCCTATCTGTTTTCTGTAGTGTAAGCTTGCTGGGGTGAACTGATTTACATTGATTGCATTTCTGAGAACTGTGTGTTTTCCTTCCATTTCCTTGCCTTGCATCAAGGGGGGGAGGGGATTGCCAGAGAAAAGTGATTACATTGTTTGGTTGAAATCATATTGAGTATTTTCTGTACTGCATTCATTGAATATTGCATCCACCTGAGCTTACATAAAGCATCCTCTACCACATTATACTTCTGTACCTATTTACCACTGTGCTACCTTATCCATTTCATGTCAACTCTTTATTGATTATAGAGAAGCGTGTTAGTGCCAGATTCTCCGTTGTTAATCTTTATCATATCAGATTAAGTGTGCTATTCAATTATTAATTTATTATAAAGCGTGATATAATATATATTGTTTAAATTATCAAATAAACCTTTTAACTTGCAAAACAGAACTACTTCTTGGCTCAGTGGGGTCAGGGGGATTCCAAGAGAGGGGTGTTATATAGGGGTAGTCATCCAGAACGCATGAACTGGACATAAAGATATATCAATAAGGGTTTTCATTCAGTATTCTAGACTAGGCGTTGACTTGGCTGTAGTGCTGAATTGAATCCTCTTACACAGGTACAGACACCTGCTTTCTGTGTGTCTTGCATCTGCGCAGACATGTCTTACAGGCAGCTGCAGAGCTCTGCTTCCTGTGTGTCTTGCATCTGCGCAGACATGTCTTACAGGCAGCTGCAGAGCTCTGCTTTCTGTGTGTCTTGCGTCTGTGCAGAGTCATGTCTTACAGGCAGGTACAGACACCTGCTTTCTGTGTGTCTTGCATCTTCGCAGAGACATGTCTTACAGGCAGCTGCAGAGCTCTGCTTTCTGTGTGTCTTGCATCTGTGCAGAGACATGTCTTACAGGCAGCTGCAGAGCTCTGCTTTCTGTGTGTCTTGCATCTGTGCAGAGTCATGTCTTACAGGCAGCTGCAGAGCTCTGCTTTCTGTGTGCCTTGCGTCTGCGCAGAGACATGTCTGACAGGCAGCTGCAGAGCTCTGCTTTCTGTGTGTCTTGCGTCTGTGCAGAGTCATGTCTTACAGGCAGGTACAGACACCTGCTTTCTGTGTGTCTTGCATCTTCGCAGAGACATGTCTTACAGGCAGCTGCAGAGCTCTGCTTTCTGTGTGTCTTGCATCTGTGCAGAGTCATGTCTTACAGGCAGGTACAGACACCTGCTTTCTGTATGTCTTGCATCTGCACAGACATGTCTTACAGGCAGCTGCAGAGCTCTGCTTCCTGTGTGTCTTGCATCTGCGCAGACATGTCTTACAGGCAGCTGCAGAGCTCTGCTTTCTGTGTGTCTTGCGTCTGTGCAGAGTCATGTCTTACAGGCAGGTACAGACACCTGCTTTCTGTGTGTCTTGCATCTTCGCAGAGACATGTCTTACAGGCAGCTGCAGAGCTCTGCTTTCTGTGTGTCTTGCATCTGCGCAGACATGTCTTACAGGCAGCTGCAGAGCTCTGCTTTCTGTGTGCCTTGCGTCTGCGCAGAGATATGTCTGACAGGCAGCTGCAGAGCTCTGCTTTCTGTGTGCCTTGCATCTGCGCAGAGACATGTCTTGCAGGCAGCTGCAGAGTTCTGCTTTCTGTGTGCCTTGCGTCTGCGCAGAGACACGTCTTACAGGCAGCTGCAGACACCTGCTTTTTGTGTATCTTGCGTCTCCGCAGAGTCATGTCTTACAGGCAGCTGCAGACACCTGCTTTCTGTGTGTCTTGCATCTGCGCAGACATGTCTTACAGGCAGCTGCTGAGCTCTGCTTCCTGTGTGTCTTGCATCTGCGCAGACATGTCTTACAGGCAGCTGCAGAGCTCTGCTTTCTGTGTGTCTTGCGTCTGTGCAGAGTCATGTTTTACAGGCAGGTACAGACACCTGCTTTCTGTGTGTCTTACATCTTCGCAGAGACATGTCTTACAGGCAGCTGCAGAGCTCTGCTTTCTGTGTGTCTTGCATCTGCGCAGACATGTCTTACAGGCAGCTGCAGAGCTCTGCTTTCTGTGTGCCTTGCGTCTGCGCAGAGATATGTCTGACAGGCAGCTGCAGAGCTCTGCTTTCTGTGTGCCATGCATCTGCGCAGAGACATGTCTTACAGGCAGCTGCAGAGTTCTGCTTTCTGTGTGCCTTGCGTCTGCGCAGAGACACGTCTTACAGGCAGCTGCAGACACCTGCTTTTTGTGTATCTTGCGTCTCCGCAGAGTCATGTCTTACAGGCAGCTGCAGACACCTGCTTTCTGTGTGTCTTGCATCTCTGCAGAGTCAAGTCTTACAGGCAGCTGCAGACACCTGCTTTCTGTGTGCCTTGTGTCTGCACCGAGACATGTCTGACATGTTTCTGCAGAGCTCTGTATTCTGTGTGTCTTGCGTCTGTGCAGCGACATGGCTTACAGGCAGCTGCAGACACCTGCTTTCTGTTTGTCTTGCGTCTGTGCAGCGACATGGCTTACAGGCAGCTGCAGAGCTCTGGTTTCTATCTGTCTTGCATCTGGCAGAGATGTGCCTTGCATCTGCTCAGAGACATGTCTGACAGGCAGCTGCAGAGCTCTGCTTTCTGTGTGACTTGCGTCCACGCAGAGACATGTCTTACAGGCACTTGCAGACACCTGTTTTCTGTGTGTCTTGCGTCTGTGCAGCGACATGTCTTACAGGCAGCTGCAGAAGTCTGCTTTCTGTGTGTCTTGCATCTGCGCAGAGATGTGCCTTGCATCTGCGCAGAGACATGTCTGACAGGCAGCTTCAGAGCTCTGCATTTGGTGTGTCTTGCGTCTGCACAGAGACATGTCTGACAGGCAGCTGCAGAGCTCTGCTTTCTGTGTGACCTGCGTCTGCGCAGAGACATGTGTTACAGGCAGCTGCAGACACCAGTTTTCTGTGTGTCTTTCGTCTCTGCAGAGTCATGACTTACAGGTATCTGCAGAGCTCTGCTTTCTGTGTGTCTTGCGTCTGTGCAGAGACATGTCTGACAGGCAGCAACAAAGCTCTGGTTTCTGTGTGTCTTGCGTCTGCGCAGACATGTCTTACAAGCAGCTGCAGACACCTGCTTTCTGTGTTTCTTTCGTCTCCGCAGAGTCATGTCTTACAGGCAACTGCAGACACCTGCTTTCTGTGTGACTTGCATCTGCGCAGAGACATGACTGACAGGCAGCTGCAGAGCTCTGCTTTCTGTGTGACTTGCGTCTGCGGAGAGTCATGTCTTACAGGCAGCTGCAGAGCTCTGCTTTCTGTGTGCCTTGCGTCTGCGCAGAGACATGTCTTACAGGCAGCTGCAGAGTTCTGCTTTCTGTGTGCCTTGCGTCTGCACAGAGACATGACTTACAGGCAGCTGCACACCTTCTTTCTGTGTGTCTTTCGTCTCTGCAGAGTCATGTCTTACAGGCAGCTGCAGACACCTGCTTTCTGTGTGTCTTGCATCTGCGCAGAGATGTGCCTTGCATCTGCTCAGAGACATGTCTGACAGGCAGCTGTAGACACCTGCTTTCTTTGTGACTTGCATCTGCGCAGAGACATGTCTGACAGGCAGCTATAGAGCTCTGCTTTCTGTGTGACTTGTGTTTGAGTAGACTCATGTCATACAGGCAGCTGCAGAGCTCTGCTTTCTGTGTGACTTGCGTCTGCGCAGAGACATGTCTTACAGGCAGCTGCAGACACCTGCTTTCTGTGTGCCTTGTGTCTGCGCAGAGACATATCTGACAGGCAGATGCAGAGCTCTGCTTTCTGTGTGTCTTGCATCTGCGCAGAGATGTGCCTTGCATCTGCGCAGAGACATGTCTGACAGGCAGCTTCAGAGCTCTGCATTTGGTGTGTTTTGCGTCTGCGCAGAGACATGTCTGACAGGAAGCTGCAGAGATCTGCTTTCTGTGTGACCTGCGTCTGCGCAGAGACATGTCTCACAGGCAGCTGCAGACACCTGTTTTCTGTGTGTCTTTCGTCTCTGCAGAGTCATGACTTACAGGTAGCTGCAGAGCTCTGCTTTCTGTGTGTCTTGCGTCTGTGCAGAGACATGTCTGACAGGCAGCTACAAAGCTCTGGTTTCTGTGTGTCTTGCGTCTGTGCAGACATGTCTTACAAGCAGCTGCAGACACCTGCTTTTTGTGTTTCTTTCGTCTCTGCAGAGTCATGTCTTACAGGCAACTGCAGACACCTCTTTTCTGTGTGACTTGCATCTGCGCAGAGACATGACTGACAGGCAGCTGCAGAGCTCTGCTTTCTGTGTGACTTGCGTCTGCGCAGTCATGTCTTACAGGCAGCTGCAGAGCTCTGCTTTCTGTGTGCCTTGCGTCTGCGCAGAGACATGTCTTACAGGCAGCTGCAGAGTTCTGCTTTCTGTGTGCCTTGCGTCTGCACAGAGACATGTCTTACAGGCAGCTGCAGACACCTGCTTTCTGTGTGTCTTGCATCTCTGCAGAGTCATGTCTTACAAGCAGCTGCAGACACCTGCTTCCTGTGTGCCTCGTGTCTGCACCGAGACATGTCTGACAGGCTTCTGCAGAGCTCTGTATTCTGTGTGTCTTGCATCTGTGCAGAGACATGTCTGATAGGCAGCTGCAGAGCTCTGCTTTCTGCGTGTCTTGCGTCTACACAGAGACATGTCTGACAGGCAGCTGCGGAGCTCTGCTTTTTGTGTGTCTTGTGTCTGCACAGAGACATGTCTTACAGGCAGCTGCAGACACCTGCTTTCTGTGTGTCTTGCGTCTCCTCAGAGTCATGTCTTACAGGCAGCTGCAAAAATCTGCTTTCTGTGTGTCTTGCGTCTGTGCAGCGACATTGCTTACAGGAAGCTGCAGAGCTCTGCTTTCTGTGTGTCTTGCATCTGCGCAGAGATGTGCCTTACATCTGCTCAGAGACATGTCTGACAGGCAGCTGTAGACACCTGTTTTCTTTGTGACTTGCATCTGCGCAGAGACATGTCTGACAAGCAGCTGCAGAGCTCTGCTTTCTGTGTGACTTGTGTCTGAGCAGAGTCATGTCATACAGGCAGCTGCAGAGCTCTGCTTTCTGCGTGACTTGCGTCTGCGCAGAGACATGTCTTACAGGCTGCTGCAGACACCTGCTTTCTGTGTGTCTTGCGTCTGCGCAGAGACATGTCTTGCAGACAGCTGCAGAGCTCTGCACTCTGTGTGCCGTGCACCTGTGCAGAGACATACCTTACAGGCAGCTGCAGAGCTCTGCTTTCTGTGTAACGTGCGTCTGCGCAGAGACATGTCTGATTGTCATGCCGCGGCAGGGTTGGCGGAAGTGGAATCGCTGGCGGTTCGGTCCACCGTAGCATTCCGCTCCTCGTCTTCCGTTTACCGCTCTAGTCGTTGTACGCGTCCGTGACCCGGAAGTATAATAATCCTCACTTCCGGGTCACATACGCGTTGCAACGTTTCCGGGTTTCCTCCTGTGTTGCTGCCGCTCCATCTCCCGGTGATATTCTTGACTTTCTGCATTTAGTTTCGCTGTTTTCCACTCAGCTGTTTTCCACCCTGCCCAGTGCTTGGTCTCGTCCTTGTCTAGCCTTTTTCTCCTTATTTTCTTTTTCCTTCCTTTTCTCCTTGCTAATTTTACCCCTTTTTCCAAATTGAATCTACCGGTTGCCAGACCCCTGCCTGCCTACTGGACTGCCTGTGATTATCCTTAGTATCTCATTGAACTTACCTGTTGCCAGACCTTTTGCCTGCCTACCGGACTGCCTGTGATTATCCCCGGTATCTACTTGATTCTACCTGTTGCCAGACCTTTTGCCTGCCTACCGGACTGCCTGTGATTATCCCCTGTGTCCGTTTGGATCTACCTTATTCCATATTCGGTGTCTGCTCATCGGATTGCACTCTCTTCAGCTACTCATCTTCTGGGATCCTCCACCTGCAATACTACGTCTAGGGGTTTTTTGTGCCTTCCGGCTTTTTTCCCCCTGTGAGGCGTTCTCGGTAGGATAACCCCCGTTGCCCCTATCTTAGTGGCACGGTGGCATCCTATCGAGGGCGTCCTTATCTTCACAAGAAAAAAGAGAAGCCTCCACGACATAAGGACGGAAGGATTAAGCAGAAAGAGGAAGGTGAGGAGTTGGGGGAAGGGGGAGAACTTGTCATCTCATCAGAAGAAGACATAACCGACAATCGTGACAGTTTGCAACGCCTACAAGAAACTGAGATGGCTACCCCCCAACAAGTTCAGGAACTAGTAGCCGCAGTCCAAAACCTTAATTTGGAGGTCCAGAATCTTAAGACAACCAACGCAGCATTGCAACTAAGAATGAATGAACGGGAGCGACCCTCTGCAGACCTACCTTCATACCCTTTGGTTTCAGGCAAGTTTGATGGATCACCGAAACGAGTCAAGGAGTTCTTAGATGCCTGCAATCTTCACTTTTCCTTCCGTCCGCAGACCTTCACATCAGATCATGCCAAAGTATGATTCATGATTACCCATATGACGGGTAATGCCCTGGCGTGGGCCACCCCTTTGGTTAATCAGCCAGATCCTGTGCTGCAGAACTACAATGATTTCAAGACCCTGCTGCAGCAAACATTTCTACGCACAGAAAGTAGTTTTATGGCCTCGGAGGACCTCTTAGATATCCGCCAGGGAAACACAGATCTTCTCTCCTATATCACTACGTTCAAACAGATAGCCGCCGAAGCTGGCTGGCAGGAACAAGCCCAATATGCCATCTTCCGTCGAGGGTTGAGAGAGGAACTCAAGGACGAACTAGCTCGTATCGACCGTCCATCCTCCTTTTCAGATCTCATCACGGCCACTCTTCGGATCGATTTCCGACTCTCGGAACGACGGTCAGAAAGAAAGAAGAACAAACTCTACAGTCTCCCTCCCTTAGAAGCCCAGATACCATCTTCTCAACCACCTTCACGCCAAGGCAAAGAAGAACCGATGCAGATCGGTACTGCTCGTGCACCACTCACCCCGGAAGAACGGAAGAGACGACGGGATGGCAACATGTGCATGTATTGTGGAGCCTCTGACCATCTGTTACGGAACTGTCCTAACGTTCCTCCGAGGCGTTCGGGAAACGAGCGCCCTCGGTGAGTATGGGGACGCACTCCCGAGGGGCCATTCCTAGTCCTTATGCAACTTTGTCAATAGCCTCTTCTGGTTTACTAGAGGATTCTAGGTTGATGGTTCTGTCAGTCACTCTTACTGTAGGCAGGACCGAAGTCCCAACTCAGGCTTTACTAGACTGTGGTGCAGCCGGCAACTTCATAGATACCTTGTGGGCTAAGCAAAAAGGTATAACTCGTCTGGCCAAACAGGAGGATCAGAAAGTCGAAGGAGTGGATGGGGAACCTTTGATTTCCGGCATGATCACGCATACCACTGAGGAATTACAACTATGTATCCAGCAACATACCGAAAGGATCTCGTTTGACATAATCCGAGCAGCCCATTTTCCTATCATACTAGGGATAAGCTGGCTACGAAAGCACAACCCTCACATTGATTGGGCAAAGAACGTACTCTGTTTCCAGTCCACCTTTTGTAGATCCGAATGTCTGCCTGAACCAAAGTTTGAGACAGTACAAACTACCAATGTTTACGACTCCAGACTCATCCATTGTCTTCCACGCCATCTACAAGAATATACAGAGGTAGTAACAGAAAAGACGCCTAGTGATCTTCCTCCACACAGACCAGAAGACTGTTGTCTGGATCTTGTTCCTGATGCACTGGTACCGTTTGTTAGGATGTTCCCTTTATCCCTCAGAGAAAAACACTTCCTCTGGGAATATTTGGATAACAACCTGGCCAGCGGACTTATAAGACCTTCAAAGTCACCAGCTGGAGCTTCACTGTTTTTCATCCCGAAGAAGGACACACAAGAACTGAGACCCTGTATTGACTACAGGGGTCTAAACAAGGTGACCATAAAGGACAGAAATCCCATGCTTCTTATCACCGAAATTATTCAAGCTGTTCATGGCGCCACAATCTTCACAAAATTGGATCTTCGGAATGCATACCATCTCCTCCGGATCCACCAAGGGGATGAATGGAAGACCGCGTTTAGGACCCCTTATGGGTTGTACGAATACCAAGTGATGCCCTTTGGGCTTGTGAATGCCCCATCTGTGTTCCAGCGCTTTATGGACCGGCTTTTTTCGGACCTGCTGTGTCAGACCACGATTGTCTATCTCGATGACATACTGGTTTATTCAAGAACTCCGGAGGAACATGTTGTCCATGTCAAAGAGGTCTTCCAGAGACTAAGAGAAAATCACCTCTCAGTCAAAATAGACAAGTGTGTTTTTTCTGCAACATCTATCCCATATTTGGGTTTCATATTATCAAGTCAGGGTGTCGCCATGGATCCCCGCAAAGTTTCTGCCATTTTGGAATGGCCTTCACCTAAATCCATCAAGGAGGTACAAAGATTTTTAGGTGTGGCAAACTTTTACCGGAAATTTATATCCAACTTTTCCCACCGGATTGTACCTATTACCACGCTACTTAAGAAGAGCTCCAAACCATTCTTTTGGTCCAGCGAAGCTGAGGATAGCTTCCACAATCTCAAGGAAGCCTTCTGTACCGCCCCCATCCTTCAGCAGCCAGATCAAGACCGGCCTTTCATCGTCGAGACAGATGCATCTTCATCAGCTATGGGGGCAGTTCTTTTGCAGGAACATCAAGGTGAGGAACATCCAGTCTCCTATTTCTCCAAGACACTAAATGACAGCCAAAGGAACTACTCAGTCATAGAGCGTGAATTATTGGCCATGAAGTCAGCCTGTTTAGAGTGGCGTCATCTCCTACAAGGAGGTAAACACCCATTCTCCATCAGAACAGATCACAGAAATCTACAAGTTCTGCGACAGTTCGAATGCTACAACACAAGACAGGCCCGCTGGGCTCACTTCTTTGCCCAGTTCGATTTCAACATTACCTACATCCCAGGGCCACAGAATATAGTCGCGGATGCTTTGTCTCGCAGAGGAGACTATGTGACCGAATCCGACAGGACGCCGGATCTTATGTTCCCCTTGACGAGGAGAAAAGGTGTTCTGTCCACTTTCTTGAGACAAGTGAAAGAAGCTTCAAAGGGGGGTTTTGAGTCGGAGAGTCACCCACAAGACCTCGTCTATGAAGTCAAGGAAGGACTCTACTTTGTGAAAGGAAAATTATATTTACCCACTTCAGAATTTCGGAGATTGGCATTAAAATGGTGTCACGACTCCAAGTTGGCGGGTCATCGAGGTATTAAGGGCACATTGGAATTCCTACAGAGGCACTTTTATTGGCCAGTGATGCGCCAAGACGTGGCCAGTTACGTACAATCCTGTGTGACCTGTCTTCGCAGCAAGAGTTCTCGTCTAAGACCTTTGGGCCTTTTGAGGCCTAATCCTGTTCCCGACGGTCCTTGGGAAGTTGTATCCACTGATTTCATCGTGGACTTACCTCCTTCTGAAGGAAGCACATGCATCATGGTGGTGATCGATTACTTCACAAAAATGGCTCACTTCTCCCCATTACCAGGGGTACCAACAGCAGCAGCCATGGCCGAGACATTCATCAAAGATGTCTTTCGTCTCCATGGAATACCAAAGAAGATCATCTCAGATCGAGGTAGCCAGTACACTTCTCGTTTCTGGAAACATCTCTGCAACCGTTTGAGTATAGAGAGAGCTCTAACATCAGGTTTCCACCCTCAGTCAAACGGACAGACGGAATGTTTAAATGCCACCCTAGAACAGTACCTACGATGTTATGTGAACCTTCAACAGGACAACTGGGTTTCTCTACTACCCCTGGCAGAGTTCTCCTACAATAACTCTTTCCAATCTACTCTCGGTTTCACCCCTTTTTTCTGTAACTATGGCTACCATCCCCGGGCTATACTACCGGTCTCTAATGTCTCCACCTCTTTACCCACAGTTGACTCCACTCTCGCCTTGTTGAAAGACGCCCACCTACAGGCTAAACGCAATCTTAGCAAGGCTCAAATGAGATATAAGGACCAGGCCGACAAACATCGAAAAGCGGTGCCTGACTGGGGGGTAGGATCTCAGGTCATGTTGTCCACAAGGTATCTACCACGATGGGCACACCCTTCCAAACTCTCCCCTAAATTTCTGGGCCCATACGAAGTCACACAAGTCATCAACCCGGTGGCCTTTCGTCTAAAATTACCCAAAAGCCTTCAAAGAGTCCACCCGGTGTTTCATGCCTCACAACTCAAACCTTTTCTTGCAGACATCTGGTCTCGCAAAAAGAAGAAAACCCCCTTGCCTGCTACTTCGACCCAGGAGGAATTTGAGGTAGCCCAAATCTGTGACTCCCGGTATCGCCGGGGAAGGTTGGAATTCCTTATACGGTGGAAGGGGTATCACTGGTCGGAAAACTCTTGGGAACCAGCCTCTCAGGTACATGCCCCACTGTTGGTCCGCAAGTTTTTTCGCTCTCATCCGGGGAAACCGGGGGGAGGTCTCCATAGGAGGGGGCATACTGTCATGCCGCGGCAGGGTTGGCGGAAGTGGAATCGCTGGCGGTTCGGTCCGCCGTAGCATTCCGCTCCTCGTCTTCCGTTTACCGGTCTAGTCGTTGTACGCGTCCGTGACCCGGAAGTATAATAATCCTCACATCCGGGTCGCATACGCGTTGCAACGTTTCCGGGTTTCCTCCTGTGTTGCTGCCGCTCCATCTCCCGGTGATATTCTTGACTTTCTGCATTTAGTTTCGCTGTTTTCCACTCAGCTGTTTTCCACCCTGCCCAGTGCTTGGTCTCGTCCTTGTCTAGCCTTTTTCTCCTTATTTTCTTTTTCCTTCCTTTTCTCCTTGCTAATTTTACCCCTTTTTTCAAATTGAATCTACCGGTTGCCAGACCCCTGCCTGCCTACTGGACTGCCTGTGATTATCCTTAGTATCTCATTGAACTTACCTGTTGCCAGACCTTTTGCCTGCCTACCGGACTGCCTGTGATTATCCCCGGTATCTACTTGATTCTACCTGTTGCCAGACCTTTTGCCTGCCTACCGGACTGCCTGTGATTATCCCCTGTGTCCGTTTGGATCTACCTTATTCCATATTCGGTGCCTGCTCATCGGATTGCACTCTCTTCAGCTACTCATCTTCTGGGATCCTCCACCTGCAATACTACGTCTAGGGGTTTTTTGTGCCTTCCGGCTTTTTTCCCCCTGTGAGGCGTTCTCGGTAGGATAACCCCCATTGCCCCTATCTTAGTGGCACGGTGGCATCCTATCGAGGGCGTCCTTATCTTCACAAGAAAAAAGAGAAGCCTCCACGACATAAGGACGGAAGGATTAAGCAGAAAGAGGAAGGTGAGGAGTTGGGGGAAGGGGGAGAACTTGTCATCTCATCAGAAGAAGACATAACCGACAATCGTGACACTGATAGGCAGCTACAGACACCTGCTTTCTTTGTGACTTGCATCTGTGCAGAGACATGTCTGACAGGCAGCTGCAGAGCTCTGCTTTCTGTGTGACTTGCGTCTGCGCAGAGACATGTCTTACAGGCAGCTGCAGACACCTGCTTTCTGTGTGCCTTTCGTCTGCACAGATACATATCTGACAGGCAGCTGCAGAGCTCTGCTTTCTGTGGGTCTTGCGTCTGCGCAGAGACATGTCTTGCAGGCAGCTGCAGAGCTCTGCACTCTGTGTGCCTTGCACCTGTGCAGAGACATACCTTACAGGCAGCTGCAGAGCTCTGCTTTCTGTGTGACGTGCGTCTGCGCAGAAACATGTCTGATAGGCAGCTACAGACACCTGCTTTCTGTGTGTCTTGTATCTGCGCAGAGACATGTCTTACAGGCAGCTGCAGAGCTCTGCTTTCTGTGTGTCTTGCGTCTGCAGAGAGACATGTCTTACAGGCAGATGCAGACACCTGCTTTCTGTGTGTCTTGCGTCTCTGCAGAGTCATGTCTTACAGGCAGCTGCAGACACCTGCTTTCTGTGTGTCTTGTATCTGCGCAGAGACATGTCTTACAGGCAGCTGCAGAGCTCTGCTTTTTGTGTGTTTTGCTTCTGCACAGAAACATGTCTGACAGGCAGCTGCAGAGCTCTGCTTTCCGTGTGTCTTGCGTCTGTGCAGAGACATGTCTTACAGGCAGCTGCAGAGCTCTGCTTTCTGTGTGTCTTGCGTCTGTGCAGAGACATGTCTTACAGGCAGCTGCAAAGCTCTGCTTTCCGTGTGTCTTGCGTCTGTGCAGAGACATGTCTTACAGGCAGCTGCAGAGCTCTGCTTTCTGTGTGTCTTGCTTCTGCGCAGAAACATGTCTGACAGGCAGCTGCAGAGCTCTGCTTTCTTGTGACCTGCACCTGCGCAGAGACATGTCTTATAGGCAGCTACAGAGCTCTGCTTTCTGTGTGTCTTGCGTCTGCGCAGAGACATGTCTGACAGGCAGCTGCAGAGCTCTGCTTTCTGTGTGTCTTGCGTCGGCACAGAGACATGTCTTACAATCAGCTGCAGAGCTCTGCTTTCTGTGTGACTTGCGCCTGCGCAGAGACATGTCTTACAGGCAGCTGCAGAGCTCTGCTTTCTGTGTGTCTTGCGTCTGCGCAGAGACATGTCTGACAGGCAGCTGCAGAGCTCTGCTTTCTGTGTGTCTTGCATCGGCGCAGAGACATGTCTTACAGGCAGCTGCAGAGCTCTGCTTTCTGTGTGTCTTGCATGGGCGCAGAGACATGTCTTACAGGCAGCTGCAGAGCTCTGCTTTCTGTGTGTTTTGCTTCTGCAGAGAGACTTGTCTTACAGGCAGATGCAGACACCTGCTTTCTGTGTGTCTTGCATCTCCGCCGAGTCATGTCTTACAGGCAGCTGGAGACACCTGCTTTCTGTTTGTCTTGCGTCTGCACAGAGACATGATTTACAGGCAGCTTCAGAGCTCTGCATTCTGTGTGTCTTGCGTCTGCGCTGAAACATATCTTACAGGCAGCTGCAGAGCTCCACATTCTGTGTGCCTTGTGTCTGTGCAGAGACATGTTTTACAGGCAGCTGCAGAGCCCTGCACTCTGTGTGCCGTGCGTCTGCGCAGAGACATGTCTTACAGGCAGCTGCAGAGCTCTGCTTTCTGTGTGTCTTGCGTCTGCGTAGAGACATGTCTGACAGGCAGCTGCAGAGCTCTGCTTTTTGTGTGTCTTGCGTGGGCGCCGAGACATGTCTTACAGGCTGCTGCAGAGCTCTGCTTTCTATGTGACTTGCATCTGCGCAGAGACATGTCTTACAGGCAGCTGCAGAGATCTGCTTTCTGTGTGTCTTGCGTCTGCAGAGAGACATGTCTTACAGGCAATTGCAGACACCTGCTTTCTGTTTGTCTTGCATCTGCACAGAGACATGATTTACAGGCAGCTTCAGAGCTCTGCATTCTGTGTGTCTTGCGTCTGCGCTGAGACATATCTTACAGGCAGCTGCAGAGCTCCACATTCTGTGTGCCTTGCGTCTGCGCAGAGACATGTCTTACAGGCAGCTGCAGAGCTCTGCACTCTGTGTGCCGTGCGTCTGTGCAGAGACATGTCTTACAGGCAGCTGCAGACACCTGCTTTCTGTTTGTCTTGCGTCTGTGCAGCGACATGGCTTACAGGCAGCTGCAGAGCTCTGGTTTCTGTCTGTCTTGCATCTGCGCAGAGATGTGCCTTGCATCTGCTCAGAGACATGTCTGACAAGCAGCTGCAGAGCTCTGCTTTCTGTGTGACTTGCGTCCACGCAGAGACATGTCTTACAGGCAGCTGCAGACACCTGCTTTCTGTGTGTCTTGCGTCTGTGCAGCGACATGTCTTACAGGCAGCTGCAGAGGTCTGCTTTCTGTGTGTCTTGCATCTGCGCAGAGATGTGCCTTGCATCTGCGCAGAGACATGTCTGACAGGCAGCTTCAGAGCTCTGCATTTGGAGTGTCTTGCGTCTGCACAGAGACATGTCTGACAGGCAGCTGCAGAGCTCTGCTTTCTGTGTGACCTGCATCTGCGCAGAGACATGTCTTACAGGCAGCTGCAGACACCTGTTTTCTGTGTGTCTTTCGTCTCTGCAGAGTCATGACTTACAGGTAGCTGCAGAGCTCTGCTTTCTGTGTGTCTTGCATCTGTGCAGAGACATGTCTGACAGGCAGCAACAAAGCTCTGGTTTCTGTGTGTCTTGCTTCTGCGCAGACATGTCTTACAGGCAATTGCAGACACCTGCTTTCTGTTTGTCTTGCATCTGCACAGAGACATGATTTACAGGCAGCTTCAGAGCTCTGCATTCTGTGTGTCTTGCGTCTGCGCTGAGACATATCTTACAGGCAGCTGCAGAGCTCCACATTCTGTGTGCCTTGCGTCTGCGCAGAGACATGTCTTACAGGCAGCTGCAGAGCTCTGCACTCTGTGTGCCGTGCGTCTGTGCAGAGACATGTCTTACAGGCAGCTGCAGACACCTGCTTTCTGTTTGTCTTGCGTCTGTGCAGCGACATGGCTTACAGGCAGCTGCAGAGCTCTGGTTTCTGTCTGTCTTGCATCTGCGCAGAGATGTGCCTTGCATCTGCTCAGAGAAATGTCTGACAAGCAGCTGCAGAGCTCTGCTTTCTGTGTGACTTGCGTCCACGCAGAGACATGTCTTACAGGCAGCTGCAGACACCTGCTTTCTGTGTGTCTTGCGTCTGTGCAGCGACATGTCTTACAGGCAGCTGCAGAGGTCTGCTTTCTGTGTGTCTTGCATCTGCGCAGAGATGTGCCTTGCATCTGCGCAGAGACATGTCTGACAGGCAGCTTCAGAGCTCTGCATTTGGTGTGTCTTGCGTCTGCACAGAGACATGTCTGACAGGCAGCTGCAGAGCTCTGCTTTCTGTGTGACCTGCATCTGCGCAGAGACATGTCTTACAGGCAGCTGCAGACACCTGTTTTCTGTGTGTCTTTCGTCTCTGCAGAGTCATGACTTACAGGTAGCTGCAGAGCTCTGCTTTCTGTGTGTCTTGCGTCTGTGCAGAGACATGTCTGACAGGCAGCAACAAAGCTCTGGTTTCTGTGTGTCTTGCTTCTGCGCAGACATGTCTTACAAGCAGCTGCAGACACCTGCTTTCTGTGTTTCTTTCGTCTCCGCAGAGTCATGTCTTACAGGCAACTGCAGACACCTGCTTTCTGTGTGACTTGCATCTGCGCAGAGACATGACTGACAGGCAGCTGCAGAGCTCTGCTTTCTGTGTGACTTGCGTCTGCGCAGAGTCATGTCTTTACAGGCAGCTGCAGAGCTCTGCTTTCTGTGTGCCTTGCGTCTGCGCAGAGACATGTCTTACAGGCAGCTGCAGAGTTCTGCTTTCTGTGTGCCTTGCGTCTGCACAGAGACCTGTCTTACAGGCAGCTGCAGACACCTGCTTCCTGTGTGCCTTGTGTCTGCGCCGAGACATGTCTGACAGGCTTCTGCAGAGCTCTGTATTCTGTGTGTCTTGCGTCTGTGCAGAGACATGTCTTACAGGCAGCTGCAGACACCTGCTTTCTGTGTGTCTTGCGTCTCCTCAGAGTCATGTCTTACAGGCAGCTGCAGACACCTGCTTTCTGTGTGTCTTGCGTCTGTGCAGCGACATTGCTTACTGGCAGCTGCAGAGCTCTGCTTTCTGTGTGTCTTGCATCTGCGCAGAGATGTGCCTTGCATCTGCTCAGAGACATGTCTGACAGGAAGCTGTAGACACCTGCTTTCTTTGTGACTTGCATCTGCGCAGAGACATGTCTGGCAGGCAGCTGCAGAGCTCTGCTTTCTGTGTGACTTGTGTCTGAGCAGAGTCATGTCATACAGGCAGCTGCAGAGCTCTGCTTTCTGTGTGACTTGCATCTGCGCAGAGACATGTCTTACAGGCAGCTGCAGACACCTGCTTTCTGTGTGCCTTGTGTCTGCGCAGAGACATATCTGACAGGCAGATGCAGAGCTCTGCTTTCTGTGTGTCTTGCATCTGCACAGAGATGTGCCTTGCATCTGCGCAGAGACATGTCTGACAGGCAGCTTCAGAGCTCTGCATTTGGTGTGTTTTGCGTCTGCGCAGAGACATGTCTGACAGGAAGCTGCAGAGCTCTGCTTTCTGTGTGGCCTGCGTCTGCGCAGAGACATGTCTCACAGGCAGCTGCAGACACCTGTTTTCTGTGTGTCTTTCGTCTCTGCAGAGTCATGACTTACAGGTAGCTGCAGAGCTCTGCTTTCTGTGTGTCTTGCGTCTGTGCAGAGACATGTCTGACAGGCAGCTACAAAGCTCTGGTTTCTGTGTGTCTTGCGTCTGCGCAGACATGTCTTACAAGCAGCTGCAGACACCTGCTTTCTGTGTTTCTTTCGTCTCCGCAGAGTCATGTTTTACAGGCAACTGCAGACACCTGCTTTCTGTGTGACTTGCATCTGCGCAGAGACATGACTGACAGGCAGCTGCAGAGCTCTGCTTTCTGTGTGTCTTGCGTCTGCGCAGAGACATGTCTTACAGGCAGCTGCAGAGTTCTGCTTTCTGTGTGCCTTGCGTCTGCAAAGAGACATGTCTTACAGGCAGCTGCAGACACCTGCTTTCTGTGTGTCTTGCGTCTGTGCAGCGACATTGCTTACAGGCAGCTGCAGAGCTCTGCTTTCTGTGTGTCTTGCATCTGCGCAGAGATGTGCCTTACATCTGCTCAGAGACATGTCTGACAGGCAGCTGTAGACACCTGCTTTCTTTGTGACTTGCATCTGCGCAGAGATATGTCTGACAGGCAGCTGCAGAGCTTTTTACTGTGTGTCTTGTGTCTGAGCAGAGTCATGTCATACAGGCAGCTGCAGAGCTCTGCTTTCTGTGTGACTTGCGTCTGCGCAGAGACATGTCTTACAGGCTGCTGCAGACACCTGCTTTCTGTGTGCCTTGCGTCTGCGCAGAGACATATCTGACAGGCAGATGCAGAGCTCTGCTTTCTGTGTGTCTTGCGTCTACGCAGAGACATGTCTTGCAGACAGCTGCAGAGCTCTGCACTCTGTGTGCCGTGCACCTGTGCAGAGACATACCTTACAGGCAGCTGCAGAGCTCTGCTTTCTGTGTAACGTGCGTCTGCGCAGAGACATGTCTGATAGGCAGCTACAGACACCTGCTTTCTTTGTGACTTGCATCTGTGCAGAGACATGTCTGACAGGCAGCTGCAGAGCTCTGCTTTCTGTGTGACTAGCGTCTGCGCAGAGACATGTCTTACAGGCAGCTGCAGACACCTTCTTTCTGTGTGCCTTGCGTCTGCACAGAGACATATCTGACAGGCAGCTGCAGAGCTCTGCTTTCTGTGGGTCTTGCGTCTGCGCAGAGACATGTCTTGCAGGCAGCTGCAGAGCTCTGCACTCTGTGTGCCTTGCACCTGTGCAGAGACATACCTTACAGGCAGCTGCAGAGCTCTGCTTTCTGTGTGACGTGCGTCTGCGCAGAAACATGTCTGATAGGCAGCTACAGACACCTGCTTTCTGTGTGTCTTGTATCTGCGCAGAGACATGTCTTACAGGCAGCTGCAGAGCTCTGCTTTCTGTGTGTTTTGCGTCTGCAGAGAGACATGTCTTAGAGGCAGATGCAGACACCTGCTTTCTGTTTGTCTTGCGTCTGTGCAGCGACATGGCTTACAGGCAGCTGCAGAGCTCTGCTTTTTGTGTGTTTTGCGTTTCTACAGAGACCTGTCTTACAGGCAGCTGCAAAGCTCTGCTTTCCGTGTGTCTTGCGTCTGTGCAGAGACATGTCTTACAGGCAGCTGCAGAGCTCTGCTTTCTGTGTGTCTTGCTTCTGCGCAGAAACATGTCTGACAGGCAGCTGCAGAGCTCTGCTTTCTGTGTGACCTGCACCTGCGCAGAGACATGTCTTATAGGCAGCTACAGAGCTCTGCTTTCTGTGTGTCTTGCGTCTGCGCAGAGACATGTCTGACAGGCAGCTGCAGAGCTCTGCTTTCTGTGTGTCTTGCGTCTGCACAGAGACATGTCTTACAATCAGCTGCAGAGCTCTGCTTTCTGTGTGACTTGCGCCTGCGCAGAGACATGTCTTACAGGCAGCTGCAGAGCTCTGCTTTCTGTGTGTCTTGCGTCTGCGCAGAGACATGTCTGACAGGCAGCTGCAGAGCTCTGCTTTCTGTGTGTCTTGCATCGGCGCAGAGACATGTCTTACAGGCAGCTGCAGAGCTCTGCTTTCTGTGTGTCTTGCATGGGCGCAGAGACATGTCTTACAGGCAGCTGCAGAGCTCTGCTTTCTGTGTGTTTTGCGTCTGCAGAGAGACTTGTCTTACAGGCAGATGCAGACACCTGCTTTCTGTTTGTCTTGCGTCTGCACAGAGACATGATTTACAGGCAGCTTCAGAGCTCTGCATTCTGTGTGTCTTGCGTCTGCGCTGAAACATATCTTACAGGCAGCTGCAGAGCTCCACATTCTGTGTGCCTTGTGTCTGCGCAGAGACATGTCTTACAGGCAGCTGCAGAGCTCTGCACTCTGTGTGCCGTGCGTCTGCGCAGAGACATGTCTTACAGGCAGCTGCAGAGCTCTGCTTTCTGTGTGTCTTGCGTCTGCGTAGAGACATGTCTGACAGGCAGCTGCAGAGCTCTGCTTTTTGTATGTCTTGCGTGGGCGCCGAGACATGTCTTACAGGCTGCTGCAGAGCTCTGCTTTCTGTGTGACTTGCGTCTGCGCAGAGACATGTCTTACAGGCAGCTGCAGAGATCTGCTTTCTGTGTGTCTTGCGTCTGCAGAGAGACATGTCTTACAGGCAGATGCAGACACCTGCTTTCTGTTTGTCTTGCATCTGCACAGAGACATGATTTACAGGCAGCTTTAGAGCTCTGCATTCTGTGTGTCTTGCGTCTGCGCTGAGACATATCTTACAGGCAGCTGCAGAGCTCCACATTCTGTGTGCCTTGCGTCTGCGCAGAGACATGTCTTACAGGCAGCTGCAGAGCTCTGCACTCTGTGTGCCGTGCGTCTGTGCAGAGACATGTCTTACAGGCAGCTGCAGAGCTCTGCTTTCTGTGTGACTTGCGTCTGCGCAGACATGTCTTACAGGCAGCTGGAGACACCTGCTTTCTGTTTGTCTTGCGTCTGCACAGAGACATGATTTACAGGCAGCTTCAGAGCTCTGCATTCTGTGTGTCTTGCGTCTGCGCTGAAACATATCTTACAGGCAGCTGCAGAGCTCCACATTCTGTGTGCCTTGTGTCTGCGCAGAGACATGTCTTACAGGCAGCTGCAGAGCTCTGCACTCTGTGTGCCGTGCGTCTGCGCAGAGACATGTCTTACAGGCAGCTGCAGAGCTCTGCTTTCTGTGTGTCTTGCGTCTGCGTAGAGACATGTCTGACAGGCAGCTGCAGAGCTCTGCTTTTTGTGTGTCTTGCGTGGGCGCCGAGACATGTCTTACAGGCTGCTGCAGAGCTCTGCTTTCTGTGTGACGTGCGTCTGCGCAGAGACATGTCTTACAGGCAGCTGCAGAGATCTGCTTTCTGTGTGTCTTGCGTCTGCAGAGAGACATGTCTTACAGGCAGATGCAGACACCTGCTTTCTGTTTGTCTTGCATCTGCACAGAGACATGATTTACAGGCAGCTTCAGAGCTCTGCATTCTGTGTGTCTTGCGTCTGCGCTGAGACATATCTTACAGGCAGCTGCAGAGCTCCACATTCTGTGTGCCTTGCGTCTGCGCAGAGACATGTCTTACAGGCAGCTGCAGAGCTCTGCACCCTGTGTGCCGTGCGTCTGTGCAGAGACATGTCTTACAGGCAGCTGCAGAGCTCTGCTTTCTGTGTGACTTGCGTCTGCGCAGACATGTCTTACAGGCAGCTATACAGTTCTGCTTTCTGTGTACCTTGCGTCTCCACAGAGACATGTCTGACAGGCAGCTGCAGAGCTCTGCTTTCTGTGTGCCTTGCGTCTGTGCAGAAACATGTCTGACAGGCAGCTGCAGAGCTCTGCACTCTGTGTGTCTTGCATCTGCGCAGAGACATATCTGTCTTACAGGCAGCTTCAGAGCTCTGCTTTCTGTGGGTTATGCGTCTGCGCAGAGACATGTCATACAGGCAGCTTCAGAGCTCTGCTTTCTGTGTGTCTTGTGTCTGCTCAAAGACATGTCTTACAGGCAGCTGCAGAGCTCTGCACTCTGTGTGACGTGCATCTGCGCAGAGACATGTCTTACAGGCAGCTACAGAGCTCTGCTTTCTGTGTGTCTTGCATCTGTGCAGAGTCATGTCTTACAGGCAGCTACAGACACCTGCTTTCTGTGTGTCTTGTGTCTGCGCTGAGAAATGTTTTACAGGCAGCTGCAGAGCTCTGCTTTCTGTGTGTCTTGTGTTTGCGCAGGGACATGTATTACAGGCAGCTGCAGAGCTATGCTTTCTGTGTGTCTTACATCTGCGCAAAGACATGTCTGACAGGCAGCTGCAGAGCTCTGCTTTCTGTGTGACTTGCGTCTGCGAAGAGACTGTCTGACAGGCAGCTGCAGAGCTCTGATTTCTGTGTTTCTTGCGTCTGCGCAGAGACATGTCTTACAGGCAGCTGCAGACACCTGCTTTCTGTGTGTCTTGTGTCTCTGCAGAGTCATGTCTTACAGGCAGCTGCAGAGCTCTGCTTTCTGTGTGTCTTGCGTATGTGCAGACATGTCTTACAGGCTGCTGCTTCTGTAGGATTCATCCCCTGGATTTTGACAAACGCTGGTTTTTGTGGGATCCATTCCTTTTATTTTGTCAGCAACCGCTGCCATTTAGTGATTTGCAGACGGCGTTGAAGGCTCAGGCTAAATTGTGCTGCTTCCTCACTTTTCAAATACATGCAGCTCTGGATCTCCTTAAACTGCATGGGGCGCCCTCCAGGTTATGTTTTAGTCCTGAATTGTCTGGCGTGACTGGCCACACTACACTGCATAGGTTGTTGCAGCAGCTATGTTTTCATCAGAATGGTAACACCCACCTCCTGAGGAAGACGTTCAGTTAACCACTACTACACGTCGAAACCGGTCGAGAGATAAATTCTACAGGGATGTGATCTTTGCATCTGTTATTCCTATCCACCCTGACAATAGATTGTTTGTGAATTATTTCTATTGTTTGTAAACATCGCAATAATTTGTGTCATTATGGGGACTAATTATGAATTCCTCACCCCCATTGGTTCTTAGCATGTTTTTTGTGTCTTTTAGTACTTTGGATGTATGCCACGGTATGATGAGTTGTGTGTGTATGAATGCACGATGTATGTTGAGTATGAGTGATGTTTTAGCCGATTTTCGGCATATTGTTGCTGCTGTTTTGCTATGTTAAAATGATCAGTGTATAATAATCTTTTGTGATTCATTCACTAGTTTGCAATTTTTGTATCACTTTAAATACATTTTGATACATTTTTTCTAAACATACTTTGCTCTGGACATATCTTTTCTGTTTTTTGATGTTATTATAATACTCTGGTCCAGAGGCTAGAGTTACCCTGCTCTTTTCAGTGTTTGTGTTTGCACAGAGACATGTCTGACAGGCAGCTGCAGAGCTCTGCTTTCTGTGTGTCTTGCGTCTGTGCAGATTCATGTCTTACAGGCAGGTACAGACACCTGGTTTCTGTGTGTCTTGTATCTGCGCAGAGACATGTCTTACAGGCAGCTGCAGAGCTCTGCTTTTTGTGTGTTTTGCATTTCTACAGAGACCTGTCTTACAGGCAGCTGCAAAGCTCTGCTTTCCGTGTGTCTTGCGTCTGTGCAGAAACATGTCTGACAGGCAGCTGCAGAGCTCTGCTTTCTGTGTGACTTGCACCTGCGCAGAGACATGTCTTATAGGCAGCTATAGAGCTCTGCTTTCTGTGTGTCTTGCGTCTGCGCAGAGACATGTCTGACAGGCAGCTGCAGAGCTCTGCTTTCTGTGTGTCTAGCGTCTGCACAGAGACATGTCTTACAGGCAGCTGCAGAGCTCTGTTTTCTGTGTGACTTGCGTCTGCACAGAGACATGTCTTACAATCAGCTGCAGAGCTCTGCTTTCTGTGTGACTTGCGCCTGCGCAGAGACATGTCTTACAGGCAGCTGCAGAGCTCTGCTTTTGTGTGTCTTGCGTCTGCGCAGAGACATGTCTGACAGGCAGCTGCAGAGCTCTGCTTTCTGTGTGTCTTGCATGGGCGCCGAGACATGTCTTACAGGCAGCTGCAAAGCTCTGCTTTCTGTGTGTCTTGCATGGGCGCAGAGACATGTCTTACAGGCAGCTGCAGAGCTCTGCTTGCTGTGTGTTTTGCGTCTGCAGAGAGACATGTCTTACAGGCAGATGCAGACACCTGCTTTCTGTGTGTCTTGCATCTCCGCAGAGTCATGTCTTATAGGCAGCTGGAGACACCTGCTTTATGTTTGTCTTGTGTCTGCACAGAGACATGATTTACAGGCAGATTCAGAGCTCTGCATTCTGTGTGTCTTGCGTCTGCGCTGAAACATATCTTACAGGTAGCTGCAGAGCTCCACATTCTGTGTGCCTTGCGTCTGTGCAGAGACATGTCTTACAGGCAGCTGCAGAGCTCTGCACTCTGTGTGCCGTGCGTCTGCGCAGAGACATGTCTTACAGGCAGCTGCAGAGCTCTGCTTTCTGTGTGACTTGCGTCTGCGCAGAGACATGTCTTACAGACAGCTGCAGAGCTCTGCTTTCTGTGTGTCTTGCGTCTGCGCAGAGACATGTCTGACAGGCAGCTGCAGACACCTGCTTTCTGTGTGCCTTGCATCTGCTCAGAGACATATCTGACAGGCAGCTGCAGAGCTCTGCTTTCTGTGGGTCTTGCGTCTGCGCAGAGACATGTCTTGCAGGCAGCTGCAGAGCTCTGCACTCTGTGTGCCGTGCACCTGTGCAGAGACATACCTTACAGGCAGCTGCAGAGCTCTGCTTTCTGTGTGACGTGCGTCTGCGCAGAGACATGTCTGATAGGCAGCTACAGACACCTGCTTTCTGTGTGTCTTGGATCTGCGCAGAGACATGTCTTACAGGCAGCTGCAGAGCTCTGCTTTTTGTGTGTTTTGCATTTCTACAGAGACCTGTCTTACAGGCAGCTGCAAAGCTCTGCTTTCTGTGTGTCTTGCGTCTGCAGAGAGACATGTCTTACAGGCAGATGCAGACACCTGCTTTCTGTGTGTCTTGCATCTCCGCAGAGTCATGTCTTACAGGCAGCTGCAGACACCTGCTTTCTGTGTGTCTTGTATCTGCGCAGAGACATGTCTTACAGGCAGCTGCAGAGCTCTGCTTTTTGTGTGTTTTGCATTTCTACAGAGACCTGTCTTACAGGCAGCTGCAAAGCTCTGCTTTCCGTGTGTCTTGCGTCTGTGCACAGACATGTCTTACAGGCAGCTGCAGAGATCTGCTTTCTGTGTGTCTTGCTTCTGCGCAGAAACATGTCTGACAGGCAGCTGCAGAGCTCTGCTTTCTGTGTGACTTGCACCTGCGCAGAGACATGTCTTATAGGCAGCTACAGAGCTCTGCTTTCTGTGTGTCTTGCGTCTGCGCAGAAAAATGTCTGACAGGCAGCTGCAGAGCTCTGCTTTCTGTGTGTCTTGCGTCTGCGACGAGACATGTCTTACAGGCAGCTGCAGAGCTCTGTTTTCTGTGTGACTTGCGTCTGCACAGAGACATGTCTTACAATCAGCTGCAGAGCTCTGCTTTCTGTGTGACTTGCGCCTGCGCAGAGACATGTCTTACAGGCAGCTGCAGAGCTCTGCTTTTGTGTGTCTTGCGTCTGCGCAGAGACATGTCTGACAGGCAGCTGCAGAGCTCTGCTTTCTGTGTGTCTTGCATGGGCGCAGAGACATGTCTTACAGGCAGCTGCAGAGCTCTGCTTTCTGTGTGTTTTGCGTCTGCAGAGAGACATGTCTTACAGGCAGATGCAGACACCTGCTTTCTGTGTGTCTTGCATCTCCGCAGAGTCATGTTTTACAGGCAGCTGGAGACACCTGCTTTCTGTTTGTCTTGCGTCTGCACAGAGACATGATTTATAGGCAGCCTCAGAGCTCTGCATTCTGTGTGTCTTGCGACTGCGCTGAAAATATCTTACAGGCAGCTGCAGAGCTCCACATTCTGTGTGCCTTGCGTCTGCGCAGAGACATGTCTTACAGGCAGCTGCAGAGCTCTGCACTCTGTGTGCCGTGCGTCTGCGCAAAGACATGTCTTACAGGCAGCTGCAGAGCTCTGCTTTCTGTGTGACTTGCATCTGCGCAGAGACATATCTTACAGGCAGCTGCAGAGCTCCACATTCTGTGTGCCTTGCGTCTGCGCAGAGACATGTCTTACAGGCAGCTGCAGAGCTCTGCACTCTGTGTGCCGTGCGTCTGCGCAGAGACATGTCTTACAGGCAGCTGCAGAGCTCTGCTTTCTGTGTGACTTGCGTCTGCACAGACATGTCTTACAGGCAGCTATAGAGTTCTGCTTTCTGTGTACCTTGCGTCTCCACAGAGACATGTCTGACAGGCAGCTGCAGAGCTCTGCTTTCTGTGTGCCTTGCGTCTGTGCAGAGACATGTCTGACAGGCAGCTGCAGAGCTCTGCACTCTGTATGTCTTGCATCTGCGCAGAGACATGTCTGTCTTACAGGCAGCTTCAGAGCTCTGCTTTCTGTGTGTCATGCGTCTGCGCAGAGACATGTCTTACAGGCAGCTTCAGAGCTCTGCTTTGTGGGTGTCTTGTGTCTGCGCAGAGACATGTCTTACAGGCAGCTGCAGAGCTCTGCTTTCTGTGTGTCTTGCGTCTGCGCAGAGACATGTCTGACAGGCAGCTGCAGAGCTCTGCTTTTTGTGTGTCTTGCGTGGGAGCCGAGACATGTCTTACAGGCAGCTGCAGAGCTCTGCATTCTGTGTGACTTGCGTCTGTGCAGAGACATGTCTTACAGGCAGCTGCAGACATCTGCTTTCTGTGTGTCTTGCGTCTGCAGAGAGACATGTCTTACAGGCAGATGCAGACACCTGCTTTCTGTTTGTCTTGCGTCTGCACAGAGACATGATTTACAGGCAGCTCCAGAGCTCTGCATTCTGTGTGTCTTGCGTCTGCGCTGAGACATGTCTTACAGGCAGCTGCAGAGCTCTGCTTTCTGTGTGCCGTGCGTCTGCGCAGAGACATGTCTTACAGGCGGCTGCAGAGCTCTGCTTTCTGTGTGACTTGCTTCTGCGCAGACATGTCTTACAGGCAGCTATAGAGTTCTGCTTTCTGTGTACCTTGCGTCTCCACAGAGACATGTCTGACAGGCAGCTGCAGAGCTCTGCTTTCTGTGTGCCTTGCGTCTGTCCAGAGACATGTCTGACAGGCAGCTGCAGAGCTCTGCACTCTGTGTGTTATGCGTGTGCGCAGAGACATGTCTTACAGGCACCTTCAGAGCTCTGCTTTCTGTGTGTCTTGTGTCTGCTCAAAGACATGTCTTACAGGCTGCTGCAGAGCTCTGCACTCTGTGTGCCGTGCATCTGCGCAGAGACATGTCTTACAGGCAGCTACAGAGCTCTGCTTTCTGTTTGACTTGTGTCTGCACAGAGACATGTCTGACAGGCAGCTGCAGAGCTCTGCTTTCTATGTGTCTTGCGTTTGTGCAGAGTCGTGTCTTACAGGCAGCCACAGACACCTGCTTTCTGTGTGTCTTGCATCTGTGCAGATTCATGTCTTACAGGCAGCTACAGACACCTGCTTTCTGTGTGTCTTGTGTCTGCGCTGAGACATGTTTTACAGGCAGCTGCAGAGCTCTGCTTTCTGTGTGTCTTATGTTTGCGCAGAGACATGTTTTACAGGCAGCTGCAGAGCTCTGCTTTCTGTGTGTCTTACATCTGTGCAGAGACATGTCTGACAGGCAGCTGCAGAGCTCTGCTTTCTGTGTGACTTGCGTCTGCGAAGAGACTGTCTGACAGGCAGCAGGCAGCTGCAGAGCTCTGCTTTCTGTGTTTCTTGCATCTGCGCAGAGACATGTCTTACAGGCAGCTGCAGACACCTGCTTTCTGTGTGTCTTGTGTCTCTGCAGAGTCATATCTTACAGGCAGCTGCAGAGCTCTGCTTTCTGTGTGTCTTGCGTCTGTGCAGACATGTCTTACAGGCTGCTGCTTCTGTAGGATTCATCCCCTGGATTTTGACAAACGCTGGTTTTTGTGGGATCCATTCCTTTTATTTTTTCAGCAACCGCTGCCATTTAGTGATTTGCAGACGGCGTTGAAGGCTCAGGCTAAATTGTGCTGCTTCCTCACTTTTCA
Organism: Ambystoma mexicanum; assembly: GCF_040938575.1. Taxonomy (NCBI): domain Eukaryota; kingdom Metazoa; phylum Chordata; class Amphibia; order Caudata; family Ambystomatidae; genus Ambystoma; species Ambystoma mexicanum. The sequence continues at coordinate 1,663,440,525 of NC_090929.1, forward strand.
AATACATGCAGCTCTGGATCTCCTTAAACTGCATGGGGCGCCCTCCCGGTTATGTTTTAGTCCTGAATTGTCTGGTGTGACTGGCCACACTACACTGCATAGGTTGTTGCAGCAGCTAGGTTTTCATCAGAATGGTAACACCCACCTCCTGAGGAAGATGTTCAGTTAACCACCACTACACGTCGAAACCGGTCGAGAGATAAATTCTACAGGGATGTGATCTTTGCATCTGTTATTCCTGTCCACCCTGACAATAGATTGTTTGTGAATTATTTCTATTGTTTGTAAACATCGCAATAATTTGTGTCATTATGGGGACTAGTTATGAATTCCTCATCCCCATTGGTTCTTAGCATGTTTTTTGTGTCTTTTAGTACTTTGGATGTATGCCACGGTATGATGAGTTGTGTGTGTATGAATGCACAATGTATGTTGAGTATGAGTGAAGTTTTAGCCGATTTTCGGCATATTGTTGCTGCTGTTTTGCTATGTTAAAATGATCAGTGTATAATATTCTTTTGTGATTTATTCACTAGTTTGCAATTTTTGTATCACTTTAAATAAATTTTGATACATTTTTTCTAAACATACTTTGCTCTGGACATATATTTTCTGTTTTTTGATGTTATTATAATACTCTGGTCCAGAGGCTAGAGTTACCCTGCTCTTTTCAGTGTTTGTGTTTGCACAGAGACATGTCTGACAGGCAGCTGCAGAGCTCTGCTTTCTGTGTGTCTTGCGTCTGTGCAGAGTCATGTCTTACAGGCAGGTACAGACACCTGGTTTATGTGTGTCTTGCGTCTGCGACTGAGACATATTTTACGGGCAGCTGCAGAGCTCTGCTTTCTGTGTGACTTGCGTCTGTGCAGAGACATGTCTGACAGGCAGCTGCAGAGCTCTGCTTTCTGTGTGACTTGCGTCTGCGCAGAGACTGTCTGATAGACAGCTGCATAGCTCTGCTTTCTGTGTGTCTTGCATCTGCGCAGCGACATGTCTTACAGGCAGCTGCAGGCACCTGCTTTCTGTGTTTCTTGCGTCTCCGCAGAGTCATGTCTTACAGGCAGCTGCAGAGCTCTCCTTTCTGTGTGTCTTGCATCTACGCAGACATGTCTTACAGGCAGCTGCAGAGCTCTGCTTTCTGTTTGACTTGCGTCTGCGCAGAGACATGTCTGCAGGCAGCTGCAGAGCTCTGCTTTCTGTGTGTCTTGCATCTGTGCAGAGTTCTGTCTTACAGGCAGCTACAGACACCTGCTTTCTGTGTGTCTTGCATCTGTGCAGAGTCATGTCTTACAGGCAGCTACAGACACCTGCTTCCTGTGTGTCTTGTGTCTGCGCTGAGACATGTTTTACAGGCAGCTGCAGAGCTCTGCTTTCTGTGTGTCTTGTGTTTGCGCAGAGACATGTCTTACAGGCAGCTGCAGAGCTCTGCTTTCTGTGTGTCTTGCATGTGCGCAGAGACATGTCTGACAGGCAGCTGCAGAGCTCTGCTTTCTGTGTGACTTGCGTCTGCGCAGAGACTGTCTGACAGGCAGCTGCAGAGCTCTGCTTTCTGTGTTTCTTGCGTCTGCGCAGAGACATGTCTTACAGGCAGCTGCAGACACCTGCTTTCTGTGTGTCTTGTGTCTCTGCAGAGTCATGTCTTACAGGCAGCTGCAGAGCTCTGCTTTCTGTGTGTCTTGCGTCTGTGCAGACATGTCTTACAGGATGCTGCTTCTGTAGGATTCATCCCCTGGATTTTGACAAACGCTGGTTTTTGTGGGATCCATTCCTTTTATTTTTTCAGCAACCGCTGCCATTTAGTGATTTGCAGACGGCGTTGAAGGCTCAGGCTACATTGTGCTGCTTCCTCACTTTTCAAATACATGCAGCTCTGGATCTCCTTAAACTGCATGGGGCACCCTCCAGGTTATGTTTTAGTCCTGAATTGTCTGGCGTGACTGGCCACACTACACTGCATAGGTTGGTGCAGCAGCTAGGTTTTCATCAGAATGGTGACACCCACCTCCTGAGGAAGACGTTCAGTTAACCACCACTACACGTCGAAACCGGTCGAGAGATAAATTCTACAGGGATGTGATCTTTGCATCTGTTATTCCTATCCACCCTGACAATAGATTGTTTGTGAATTATTTCTATTGTTTGTAAACATCGCAATAATGTGTGTCATTATGGGGACTAGTTATGAATTCCTCATCCCCATTGGTTCTTAGCATGTTTTTTGTGTCTTTTAGTACTTTGGATGTATGCCACGGTATGATGAGTTGTGTGTGTATGAATGCACCATGTATGTTGAATATGAGTGATGAAGTTTTAGCCGATTTTCGGCATATTGTTGCTGCTGTTTTGCTATGTTAAAATGATCAGTGTATAATAATCTTTTGTGATTTATTCACTAGTTTGCAATTTTTGTATCACTTTAAATACATTTTGATACATTTTTTCTAAACATACTTTGCTCTGGACATATCTTTTCTGTTTTTTGATGTTATTATAATACTCTGGTCCAGAGGCTAGAGTTACCCTGCTCTTTTCAGTGTTTGTGTTGGCACAGAGACATGTCTGACAGGCAGCTGCAGAGCTCCACATTCTGTGTGCCTTGCGTCTGCGCATACACATGTCTTAGAGGCAGCTGCAGAGCTCTGCTTTCTGTGTGACTTGCATCTGCGCAGACATGTCTTACAGGCAGCTATAGAGTTCTGCTTTCTGTGTACCTTGCGTCTCCACAGAGACATGTCTGACAGGCAGCTGCAGAGCTCTGCTTTCTGTGTGCCTTGCGTCTGTGCAGAGACATGTCTGACAGGCAGCTGCAGAGCTCTGCACTCTGTATGTCTTGCATCTGCGCAGAGACATGTCTGTCTTACAGGCAGCTTCAGAGCTCTGCTTTCTGTGTGTCATGCGTCTGCGCAGAGACATGTCTTACAGGCAGCTTCAGAGCTCTGCTTTCTGTGTGTCTTGTGTCTGCGCAGAGACATGTCTTACAGGCAGCTGCAGAGCTCTGGTTTCTGTGTGACTTGCGTCTGCGCAGAGACATGTCTTACAGGCTGCTGCAGAGCTCTGCTTTCTGTGTGTCTTGCGTCTGCGCAGAGACATGTCTGACAGGCAGCTGCAGAGCTCTGCTTTTTGTGTGTCTTGCGTGGGAGCCGAGACATGTCTTACAGGCAGCTGCAGAGCTCTGCTTTCTGTGTGACTTGCGTCTGCGCAGAGACATGTCTTACAGGCGGCTGCAGACATCTGCTTTCTGTGTGTCTTGCGTCTGCAGAGAGACATGTCTTACAGTCAGATGCAGACACCTGCTTTCTGTTTGTCTTGTGTCTGCACAGAGACATGATTTACAGGCAGCTCCAGAGCTCTGCATTCTGTGTGTCTTGCGTCTGCGCTGAGACATGTCTTACAGGAAGCTGCAGAGCTCTGCACTCTGTGTGCCGTGCGTCTGCGCAGAGACATGTCTTACAGGCAGCTGCAGAGCTCTGCTTTCTGTGTACCTTGCGTCTCCACAGAGACATGTCTGACAGGCAGCTGCAGAGCTCTGCTTTCTGTGTGCCTTGCGTCTGTCCAGAGACATGTCTGACAGGCAGCTGCAGAGCTCTGCACTCTGTGTGTCATGCGTGTGCGCAGAGACATGTCTTACAGGCACCTTCATAGCTCTGCTTTCTGTGTGTCTTGTGTCTGCTCAAAGACATGTCTTACAGGCAGCTGCAGAGCTCTGCACTCTGTGTGCCGTGCATCTGCGCAGAGACATGTCTTACAGGCAGCTACAGAGCTCTGCTTTCTGTTTGACTTGCGTCTGCACAGAGACATGTCTGACAGGCAGCTGCAGAGCTCTGCTTTCTATGTGTCTTACATCTGTGCAGAGACATGTCTTACAGGCAGCTGCAGACACCTGCTTTCTGTGTGTCTTGCATCTGTGCAGCTTCATGTCTTACAGGCAGCTACAGACACCTGCTTTCTGTGTGTCTTGTGTCTGCGCTGAGACACGTTTTACAGGCAGCTGCAGAGCTCTGCTTTCTGTGTGTCTTATGTTTGCGCAGAGACATGTTTTACAGGCAGCTGCAGAGCTCTGCTTTCTGTGTGTCTTACATCTGTGCAGAGACATGTCTGACAGGCAGCTGCAGAGCTCTGCTTTCTGTGTTTCTTGCATCTGCGCAGAGACATGTCTTACAGGCAGCTGCAGAGCTCTGCTTTCTGTGTGTCATGCGTCTGCACAGAGACATGTCTTACAGGCAGCTGCTTCTATAGGATTCGTCCCCTGGATTTTGACAAACGCTGGTTTTTGTGGGATCCATTCCTTTTATTTTTTCAGCAACCGCTGCCATTTAGTGATTTGCAGACGGCGTTGAAGGCTCAGGCTTAACTGTGCTGCTTCCTCACTTTTCAAATACATGCAGCTCTGGATCTCCTTAAACTGCATGGGGCGCCCTCCAGGTTATGTTTTAGTCCTGAATTGTCTGGCATGACTGGCGACACTACACTGCATAGGTTGTTGCAGCAGCTAGGTTTTCATCAGAATGGTAACACCCACCTCCTGAGGAAGACGTTCAGTTAACCACCACTACACGTCGAAACCGGTCGAGAGATAAATTCTACAGGGATGTGATCTTTGCATCTGTTATTCCTATCCACCCTGACAATAGATAGTTTGTGAATTATTTCTATTGTTTGTAAACATCGCAATAATTTGTGTCATTATGGGGACTAGTTATGAATTCCTCATCCCCATTGGTTCTTAGCATGTTTTTTGTGTCTTTTAGTACTTTGGATGTATGCCACGGTATGATGAGTTGTGTGTGTATGAATGCACAATGTATGTTGAGTATGAGTGAAGTTTTAGCTGATTTTCGGCATATTGTTGCTGCTGTTTTGCTATGTTAAAATGATCAGTGTATAATATTCTTTTGTGATTTATTCACTAGTTTGCAATTTTTGTATCACTTTAAATAAATTTTGATACATTTTTTCTAAACATACTTTGCTCTGGACATATATTTTCTGTTTTCTGATGTTATTATAATACTCTGGTCCAGAGGTTAGAGTTACCCTGCTCTTTTCAGTGTTTGTGTTTGCACAGAGACATGTCTGACAGGCAGCTGCAGAGCTCTGCTTTCTGTGTGTCTTGCGTCTGTGCAGAGTCATGTCTTACAGGCAGGTACAGACACCTGGTTTATGTGTGTCTTGCGTCTGCGACTGAGACATATTTTACGGGCAGCTGCAGAGCTCTGCTTTCTGTGTGACTTGCGTCTGTGCAGAGACATGTCTGACAGGCAGCTGCAGAGATCTGCTTTCTGTGTGACTTGCGTCTGCGCAGAGACTGTCTGACAGACAGCTGCATAGCTCTGCTTTCTGTGTGTCTTGCATCTGCGCAGAGACATGTCTTACAGGCAGCTGCAGGCACCTGCTTTCTGTGTTTCTTGCGTCTCCGCAGAGTCATGTCTTACAGGCAGCTGCAGAGCTCTCCTTTCTGTGTGTCTTGCATCTACGCAGACATGTCTTACAGGCAGCTGCAGAGCTCTGCTTTCTGTGTGCCTTGCGTCTGCGCAGAGACATGTCTGACAGTCAGCTGCAGAGCTCTGCTTTCTGTGTGTCTTGCATCTGTGCAGAGTCATGTCTTACAGGCAGGTACAGACACCTGCTTTCTGTGTATCTTGCATCTGCACAGAGACATGTCTTACAGGCAGCTGCAGAGCTCTGCTTTCTGTGTGTCTTGCAGCTGCGCAGACATGTCTTACATGCAGCTGCAGAGCTCTGCTTTCTGTGTGCCTTGCGTCTGCGCAGAGATATGTCTGACAGGCAGCTGCAGAGCTCTGCTTTCTGTGTGCCTTGAGTCTGCGCAGAGATATGTCTGACAGGCAGCTGCAGAGCTCTGCTTTCTGTGTGCCTTGCGTCTGCGCAGAGACATGTCTTACAGGCAGCTGCAGACACCTGCTTTCTGTGTGTCTTGCATCTGCGCAGACATACCTTACAGGCAGCTGCAGAGCTCTGCTTTCTGTGTTCCTTGCATCTGCGCAGAGACATGTCTGACAGGCAGCTGCAGAGCTCTGCTTTCTGTGTGTCTTGCGTCTGTGCAGAGTCATGTCTTACAGGCAGGTACAGACACCTGCTTTCTGTGTGTCTTGCATCTGCACAGTGACATGTCTTACAGGCAGCTGCAGAGCTCTGCTTTCTGTGTGTCTTGCATCTGCGCAGACATGTCTTACAGGCAGCTAGAGAGCTCTGCTTTCTGTGTGCCTTGCGTCTGCGCAGAGATATGTCTGACAGGAAGCTGCAGAGCTCTGCTTTCTGTGTGTCTTGCGTCTGCGCAGAGACATGTCTTACAGGCAGCTGCAGAGTTCTGCTTTCCGTGTGCCTTGCGTCTGCGCAGGGACATGTTTTACAGGCAGCTGCAGACACCTGCTTTTTGTGTGCCTTGCGTCTCTGCAGAGTCATGTCTTACAGGCAGCTGCAGAAACCTGCTTTCTGTGTGTCTTGCGTCTCCGCAGAGTCATGTCTTACTGGCAGCTGCAGACACCTACTTTCTGTGTGCCTTGTGTCTGCACCGAGACATGTCTGACATGTTTCTGCAGAGCTCTGTATTCTGTGTGTCTTACATCTGCGACGAGACATGTCTTACAGGCAGCTGCAGAGCTCTGTTTTCTGTGTGACTTGCGTCTGCACAGAGACATGTCTTACAATCAGCTGCAGAGCTCTGCTTTCTGTGTCACTTGCGCCTGCGCAGAGACATGTCTTACAGGCAGCTGCAGAGCTCTGCATTCTGTGTGTCTTGCGTCTGCGCAGAGACATGTCTGACAGGCAGCTGCAGAGCTCTGCTTTTTGTGTGTCTTGCATGGGCGCCGAGACATGTCTTACAGGCAGCTGCAGAGCTCTGCTTTCTGTGTGACTTGCGTCTACGCAGAGACATGTCTTACAGGCAGCTGCAGAGCTCTGCTTTCTGTGTGTCTTGCGTCTGCAGAGAGACATGTCTTACAGGCAGATGCAGACACCTGCTTTCTGTTTGTCTTGTGTCTGCACAGAGACATGATTTACAGGCAGCTTCAGAGCTGTGCATTCTGTGTGTCTTGCATCTGCGCTGAGACATATCTTACAGGCAGCTGCAGAGCTCCACATTCTGTGTGCCTTGCGTCTGCGCAGAGACATGTCTTACAGGCAGCTGCAGAGCTCTGCACTCTGTGTGCTGTGCGTCTGCGCAGAGACATGTCTTACAGGCAGCTGCAGAGCTCTGCTTTCTGTGTGACTTGCGTCTGCACAGACATGTCTTACAGGCAGCTATAGAGTTCTGCTTTCTGTGTGCCTTGCATCTGCGCAGAGACATGTCTGACAGGCAGCTGCAGAGCTCTGCTTTCTGTGTGTCTTGCGTCTGTGCAGAGTCATGTCTTACAGGCAGGTACAGACACCTGCTTTCTGTGTGTCTTGCATCTGCACAGTGACATGTCTTACAGGCAGCTGCAGAGCTCTGCTTTCTGTGTGTCTTGCATCTGCGCAGACATGTCTTACAGGCAGCTAGAGAGCTCTGCTTTCTGTGTGCCTTGCGTCTGCGCAGAGATATGTCTGACAGGAAGCTGCAGAGCTCTGCTTTCTGTGTGTCTTGCGTCTGCGCAGAGACATGTCTTACAGGCAGCTGCAGAGTTCTGCTTTCCGTGTGCCTTGCGTCTGCGCAGGGACATGTTTTACAGGCAGCTGCAGACACCTGCTTTTTGTGTGCCTTGCGTCTCTGCAGAGTCATGTCTTACAGGCAGCTGCAGACACCTGCTTTCTGTGTGTCTTGCGTCTCCGCAGAGTCATGTCTTACTGGCAGCTGCAGACACCTACTTTCTGTGTGCCTTGTGTCTGCACCGAGACATGTCTGACATGTTTCTGCAGAGCTCTGTATTCTGTGTGTCTTACATCTGCGACGAGACATGTCTTACAGGCAGCTGCAGAGCTCTGTTTTCTGTGTGACTTGCGTCTGCACAGAGACATGTCTTACAATCAGCTGCAGAGCTCTGCTTTCTGTGTCACTTGCGCCTGCGCAGAGACATGTCTTACAGGCAGCTGCAGAGCTCTGCATTCTGTGTGTCTTGCGTCTGCGCAGAGACATGTCTGACAGGCAGCTGCAGAGCTCTGCTTTTTGTGTGTCTTGCATGGGCGCCGAGACATGTCTTACAGGCAGCTGCAGAGCTCTGCTTTCTGTGTGACTTGCGTCTGCGCAGAGACATGTCTTACAGGCAGCTGCAGAGCTCTGCTTTCTGTGTGTCTTGCGTCTGCAGAGAGACATGTCTTACAGGCAGATGCAGACACCTGCTTTCTGTTTGTCTTGTGTCTGCACAGAGACATGATTTACAGGCAGCTTCAGAGCTGTGCATTCTGTGTGTCTTGCGTCTGCGCTGAGACATATCTTACAGGCAGCTGCAGAGCTCCACATTCTGTGTGCCTTGCGTCTGCGCAGAGACATGTCTTACAGGCAGCTGCAGAGCTCTGCACTCTGTGTGCCGTGCGTCTGCGCAGAGACATGTCTTACAGGCAGCTGCAGAGCTCTGCTTTCTGTGTGACTTGCGTCTGCACAGACATGTCTTACAGGCAGCTATAGAGTTCTGCTTTCTGTGTACCTTGCGTCTCCACAGAGACATGTCTGACAGGCAGCTGCAGAGCTCTGCTTTCTGTGTGCCTTGCGTCTGTGCAGAGACATGTCTGACAGGCAGCTGCAGAGCTCTGCACTCTGTATGTCTTGCATCTGCCCAGAGACATGTCTGTCTTACAGGCAGCTTCAGAGCTCTGCTTTCTGTGTGTCATGCGTCTGCGCAGAGACATGTCTTACAGGCAGCTTCAGAGCTCTGCTTTCTGTGTGTCTTGTGTCTGCTCAGAGACATGTCTTACAGGCAGCTGCAGAGCTCTGCACTCTGTGTGCCATGCGTCTGCGCAGAGACATGTCTTACAGGCAGCTGCAGAGCTCTGCTTTCTGTTTGACTTGCGTCTGCGCAGAGACATGACTGCAGGCAGCTGCAGAGCTCTGCTTTCTGTGTGTCTTGCATCTGTGCAGAGTTCTGTCTTACAGGCAGCTACAGACACCTGCTTTCTGTGTGTCTTGCATCTGTGCAGAGTCATGTCTTACAGGCAGCTACAGACACCTGCTTTCTGTGTGTCTTGTGTCTGCGCTGAGACATGTTTTACAGGCAGCTGCAGAGCTCTGCTTTCTGTGTGTCTTGTGTTTGCGCAGAGACATGTCTTACAGGCAGCTGCAGAGCTCTGCTTTCTGTGTGTCTTGCATGTGCGCAGAGACATGTCTGACAGGCAGCTGCAGAGCTCTGCTTTCTGTGTGACTTGCGTCTGCGCAGAGACTGTCTGACAGGCAGCTGCAGAGCTCTGCTTTCTGTGTTTCTTGCGTCTGCGCAGAGACATGTCTTACAGGCAGCTGCAGACACCTGCTTTCTGTGTGTCTTGTGTCTCTGCAGAGTCATGTCTTACAGGCAGCTGCAGAGCTCTGCTTTCTGTGTGTCTTGCGTCTGTGCAGACATGTCTTACAGGATGCTGCTTCTATAGGATTCATCCCCTGGATTTTGACAAACGCTGGTTTTTGTAGGATCCATTCCTTTTATTTTTTCAGCAACCGCTGCCATTTAGTGATTTGCAGACGGCGTTGAAGGCTCAGGCTAAACTGTGCTGCTTCCTCACTTTTCAAATACATGCAGCTCTGGATCTCCTTAAACTGCATGGGGCGCCCTCCAGGTTATGTTTTAGTCCTGAATTGTCTGGCATGACTGGCCACACTACACTGCATAGGTTGTTGCAGCAGCTAGGTTTTCATCAGAATGGTAATACCCACCTCCTGAGGAAGACGTTCAGTTAACCACCACTACACGTCGAAACCGGTCGAGAGATAAATTCTACAGGGATGTGATCTTTGCATCTGTTATTCCTATCCACCCTGACAATAGATTGTTTGTGAATTATTTCTATTGTTTATAAACATCGCAATAATGTGTGTCATTATGGGGACTAGTTATGAATTCCTCATCCCCATTGGTTCTTAGCATGTTTTTTGTGTCTTTTAGTACTTTGGATGTATGCCACGGTATGATGAGTTGTGTGTGTATGAATGCACCATGTATGTTGAGTATGAATGATGAAGTTTTAGCCGATTTTCGGCATATTGTTGCTGCTGTTTTGCTATGTTAAAATGATCAGTGTATAATAATCGTTTGTGATTTATTCACTAGTTTGCAATTTTTGTATCACTTTAAATACATTTTGATAAATGTTTTCCAAACATACTTTGCTCTGGACATATCTTTTCTGTTTTTTGATGTTATTATAATACTCTGGTCTGGAAGCTAGAGTTACCCTGCTCTTTTCAGTGTTTGTGTTTGCACAGAGACATGTCTGACAGGCAGCTGCAGAGCTCTGCTTTCTGTGTGTCTTGCGTCTGTGCAGAGTCATGTCTTACAGGCAGGTACAGACACCTGGTTTCTGTGTGTCTTGCGTCTGCGACTGAGACATATCTTACAGGCAGCTGCAGAGCTCTGCTTTCTGTGTGACTTGCGTCTGCGCAGAGACTGTCTGACAGACAGCTGCAGAGCTCTGCTTTCTGTGTGTCTTGCATCTGCGCAGAGACATGTCTTACAGGCAGCTGCAGACACCTGCTTTCTGTGTTTCTTGCGTCTCTGCAGAGTCATGTCTTACTGGCAGCTGCAGACACCTACTTTCTGTGTGCCTTGTGTCTGCACCGAGACATGTCTGACATGTTTCTGCAGAGCTCTGTATTCTGTGTGTCTTACATCTGCGACGAGACATGTCTTACAGGCAGCTGCAGAGCTCTGTTTTCTGTGTGACTTGCGTCTGCACAGAGACATGTCTTACAATCAGCTGCAGAGCTCTGCTTTCTGTGTCACTTGCGCCTGCGCAGAGACATGTCTTACAGGCAGCTGCAGAGCTCTGCATTCTGTGTGTCTTGCGTCTGCGCAGAGACATGTCTGACAGGCAGCTGCAGAGCTCTGCTTTTTGTGTGTCTTGCATGGGTGCCGAGACATGTCTTACAGGCAGCTGCAGAGCTCTGCTTTCTGTGTGATTTGCGTCTGCGCAGAGACATGTCTTACAGGCAGCTGCAGAGCTCTGCTTTCTGTGTGTCTTGCGTCTGCAGAGAGACATGTCTTACAGGCAGATGCAGACACCTGCTTTCTGTTTGTCTTGTGTCTGCACAGAGACATGATTTACAGGCAGCTTCAGAGCTGTGCATTCTGTGTGTCTTGCGTCTGCGCTGAGACATATCTTACAGGCAGCTGCAGAGCTCCACATTCTGTGTGCCTTGCGTCTGCGCAGAGACATGTCTTACAGGCAGCTGCAGAGCTCTGCACTCTGTGTGCCGTGCGTCTGCGCAGAGACATGTCTTACAGGCAGCTGCAGAGCTCTGCTTTCTGTGTGACTTGCGTCTGCACAGACATGTCTTACAGGCAGCTATAGAGTTCTGCTTTCTGTGTACCTTGCGTCTCCACAGAGACATGTCTGACAGGCAGCTGCAGAGCTCTGCTTTCTGTGTGCCTTGCGTCTGTGCAGAGACATGTCTGACAGGCAGCTGCAGAGCTCTGCACTCTGTATGTCTTGCATCTGCCCAGAGACATGTCTGTCTTACAGGCAGCTTCAGAGTTCTGCTTTCTGTGTGTCATGCGTCTGCGCAGAGACATGTCTTACAGGCAGCTTCAGAGCTCTGCTTTCTGTGTGTCTTGTGTCTGCTCAGAGACATGTCTTACAGGCAGCTGCAGAGCTCTGCACTCTGTGTGCCATGCGTCTGCGCAGAGACATGTCTTACAGGCAGCTGCAGAGCTCTGCTTTCTGTTTGACTTGCGTCTGCGCAGAGACATGACTGCAGGCAGCTGCAGAGCTCTGCTTTCTGTGTGTCTTGCATCTGTGCAGAGTTCTGTCTTACAGGCAGCTACAGACACCTGCTTTCTGTGTGTCTTGCATCTGTGCAGAGTCATGTCTTACAGGCAGCTACAGACACCTGCTTTCTGTGTGTCTTGTGTCTGCGCTGAGACATGTTTTACAGGCAGCTGCAGAGCTCTGCTTTCTGTGTGTCTTGTGTTTGCGCAGAGACATGTCTTACAGGCAGCTGCAGAGCTCTGCTTTCTGTGTGTCTTGCATGTGCGCAGAGACATGTCTGACAGGCAGCTGCAGAGCTCTGCTTTCTGTGTGACTTGCGTCTGTGCAGAGACTGTCTGACAGGCAGCTGCAGAGCTCTGCTTTCTGTGTTTCTTGCGTCTGCGCAGAGACATGTCTTACAGGCAGCTGCAGACACCTGCTTTCTGTGTGTCTTGTGTCTCTGCAGAGTCATGTCTTACAGGCAGCTGCAGAGCTCTGCTTTCTGTGTGTCTTGCGTCTGTGCAGACATGTCTTACAGGATGCTGCTTCTATAGGATTCATCCCCTGGATTTTGACAAACGCTGGTTTTTGTAGGATCCATTCCTTTTATTTTTTCAGCAACCGCTGCCATTTAGTGATTTGCAGACGGCGTTGAAGGCTCAGGCTAAACTGTGCTGCTTCCTCACTTTTCAAATACATGCAGCTCTGGATCTCCTTAAACTGCATGGGGCGCCCTCCAGGTTATGTTTTAGTCCTGAATTGTCTGGCATGACTGGCCACACTACACTGCATAGGTTGTTGCAGCAGCTAGGTTTTCATCAGAATGGTAATACCCACCTCCTGAGGAAGACGTTCAGTTAACCACCACTACACGTCGAAACCGGTCGAGAGATAAATTCTACAGGGATGTGATCTTTGCATCTGTTATTCCTATCCACCCTGACAATAGATTGTTTGTGAATTATTTCTATTGTTTATAAACATCGCAATAATGTGTGTCATTATGGGGACTAGTTATGAATTCCTCATCCCCATTGGTTCTTAGCATGTTTTTTGTGTCTTTTAGTACTTTGGATGTATGCCACGGTATGATGAGTTGTGTGTGTATGAATGCACCATGTATGTTGAGTATGAATGATGAAGTTTTAGCCGATTTTCGGCATATTGTTGCTGCTGTTTTGCTATGTTAAAATGATCAGTGTATAATAATCGTTTGTGATTTATTCACTAGTTTGCAATTTTTGTATCACTTTAAATACATTTTGATAAATGTTTTCCAAACATACTTTGCTCTGGACATATCTTTTCTGTTTTTTGATGTTATTATAATACTCTGGTCCGGAAGCTAGAGTTACCCTGCTCTTTTCAGTGTTTGTGTTTGCACAGAGACATGTCTGACAGGAAGCTGCAGAGCTCTGCTTTCTGTGTGACTTGCGTCTGCGCAGAGACTGTCTGACAGACAGCTGCAGAGCTCTGCTTTCTGTGTGTCTTGCATCTGCGCAGAGACATGTCTTACAGGCAGCTGCAGACACCTGCTTTCTGTGTTTCTTGCGTCTCTGCAGAGTCATGTCTTACAGGCAGCTGCAGAACTCTGCTTTCTGTGTGTCTTGCATCTGCGCAGACATGTCTTACAGGCAGCTGCAGAGCTCTGCTTTCTGTGTGCCTTGCGTCTGCGCAGAGACATGTTTGACAGGCAGCTGCAGAGCTCTGCTTTCTGTGTGTCTTGCATCTGTGCAGAGTCATGTCTTACAGGAAGGTACAGACACCTGCTTTCTGTGTGTCTTGCATCTGCGCAGAGACATGTCTTACAGGCAGCTGCAGAGCTCTGCTTTCTGTGTGTCTTGCAGCTGTGCAGACATGTCTTACATGCAGATGCAGAGCTCTGCTTTCTGTGTGCCTTTCGTCTGCGCAGAGATAAGTCTGACAGGCAGCTGCAGAGCTCTGCTTTCTGTGTGCCTTGCGTCTGCGCACAGACATGTCTTACAGGCAGCTGCAGAGTTCTGCTTTCCGTGTGTCTTGTGTCTGCGCAGAGACATGTCTTTCAGGCAGCTGCAGACACCTGCTTTCTGTGTGTCTTGCGTCTGCGCAGACATGCCTTACAGGCAGCTGCAGAGCTCTGCTTTCTGTGTGCCTTTCATCTGCGCAGAGACATGTCTGACAGGCAGCTGCAGAGTTCTGCTTTCTGTGTGTCTTGTGTCTGCGCAGAGACATGTCTTACAGGCAGCTGCAGACACCTGCTTTCTGTGTGTCTTGCGTCTGCGCAGAGATATGTCTTACAGGCAACTGCAGACACCTGCTTTCTGTGTTTCTTGAGTCTCCACAGAGTCATGTCTTACAGGCAGCTGCAGAGCTCTGCTTTCTGTGTGTCTTGCATCTGCGCAGACATGCCTTACAGGCAGATGCTGAGCTATGCTTTCTGTGTGCCTTGTGTCTGCGCAGAGACATGTCTGACAGGCAGCTGCAGAGCTCTGCTTTCTGTTTGTCTTGCGTCTGTGCAGAGTCATGTCTTACAGGCAGGTACAGACACCTGCTTTCTGTGTGTCTTGCATCTGCACAAAGACATGTCTTACAGGCAGCTGCAGAGCTCTGCTTTCTGTGTGTCTTGCATCTGCGCAGACATGTCTTACAGGCAGCTGCAGATCTCTGCTTTCTGTGTGCCTTGCGTCTGCGCAGAGATATGTCTGACAGGCAGCTGCAGAGCTCTGCTTTCTGTGTGCCTTGCGTCTGAGCAGAGACATGTCTGACAGACAGCTGCAGAGTTCTGCTTTCTGTGTGCCTTGCGTCTGCGCAGGGACATGTTTTACAGGCAGCTGCAGACACCTGCTTTTTGTGTGTCTTGTGTCTCCGCAGAGTCATGTCTTACAGGCAGCTGCAGACACCTGCTTTCTGTGTGTCTTGCGTCTCCGCAGAGTCATGTTTTACAGGCAGCTGCAGACACCTACTTTCTGTGTGCCTTGTGTCTGCACCGAGACATGTCTGACATGTTTCTGCAGAGCTCTGTATTCTGTGTGTCTTGCGTCTGTGCAGAGACATGTCCGATAGGCAGCTGCAGAGCTCTGCTTTTTGTGTTTCTTGCGTCTACGCAATGACATGTCTGACAGGCAGCTGCAGAGCTCTGCTTTCTGTGTGTCTTGAGTCTGCGCAGAGACATGTCTTACAGGCAGCTGCAGACACCTGCTTTCTGTGTGTCTTGCATCTGTGCAGCGACATGGCTTACAGGCAGTTGCAGAGCTCTGCTTTCTGTGTGTCTTGCATCTGCGCAGAGATGTGCCTTGCATCTGCTCAGAGACATGTCTGACAGGCAGATGCAGAGCTCTGCTTTCTGTGTGCCTTTCGTCTGCGCAGAGATATGTCTGACAGGCAGCTGCAGAGCTCTGCTTTCTGTGTGCCTTGCGTCTGCGCACAGACATGTCTTACAGGCAGCTGCAGAGTTCTGCTTTCTGTGTGTCTTGTGTCTGCGCAGAGACATGTCTTTCAGGCAGCTGCAGACACCTGCTTTCTTTGTGTCTTGCGTCTGCGCAGACATGCCTTACAGGCAGCTGCAGAGCTCTGCTTTCTGTGTGCCTTTCATCTGCGCAGAGACATGTCTGACAGGCAGCTGCAGAGTTCTGCTTTCTGTGTGTCTTGTGTCTGCGCAGAGACATGTCTTACAGGCAGCTGCAGACACCTGCTTTCTGTGTGTCTTGCGTCTGCGCAGAGATATGTCTTACAGGCAACTGCAAACACCTGCTTTCTGTGTTTCTTGAGTCTCCGCAGAGTCATGTCTTACAGGCAGCTGCAGAGCTCTGCTTTCTGTGTGTCTTGCATCTGCGCAGACATGCCTTACAGGCAGATGCTGAGCTATGCTTTCTGTGTGCCTTGTGTCTGCGCAGAGACATGTCTGACAGGCAGCTGCAGAGCTCTGCTTTCTGTTTGTCTTGCGTCTGTGCAGAGTCATGTCTTACAGGCAGGTACAGACACCTGCTTTCTGTGTGTCTTGCATCTGCACAAAGACATGTCTTACAGGCAGCTGCAGAGCTCTGCTTTCTGTGTGTCTTGCATCTGCGCAGACATGTCTTACAGGCAGCTGCAGATCTTTGCTTTCTGTGTGCCTTGCGTCTGCGCAGAGATATGTCTGACAGGCAGCTGCAGAGCTCTGCTTTCTGTGTGCCTTGCGTCTGAGCAGAGACATGTCTTACAGGCAGCTGCAGAGTTCTGCTTTATGTGTGCCTTGCGTCTGCGCAGGGACATGTTTTACAGGCAGCTGCAGACACCTGCTTTTTGTGTGTCTTGTGTCTCCGCAGAGTCATGTCTTACAGGCAGCTGCAGACACCTGCTTTCTGTGTGTCTTGCGTCTCCGCAGAGTCATGTTTTACAGGCAGCTGCAGACACCTACTTTCTGTGTGCCTTGTGTCTGCACCGAGACATGTCTGACATGTTTCTGCAGAGCTCTGTATTCTGTGTGTCTTGCGTCTGTGCAGAGACATGTCCGATAGGCAGCTGCAGAGCTCTGCTTTTTGTGTTTCTTGCGTCTACGCAATGACATGTCTGACAGGCAGCTGCAGAGCTCTGCTTTCTGTGTGTCTTGAGTCTGCGCAGAGACATGTCTTACAGGCAGCTGCAGACACCTGCTTTCTGTGTGTCTTGCATCTGTGCAGCGACATGGCTTACAGGCAGTTGCAGAGCTCTGCTTTCTGTGTGTCTTGCATCTGCGCAGAGATGTGCCTTGCATCTGCTCAGAGACATGTCTGACAGGCAGCTGCAGAGCTCTGCTTTCTGTGTGACTTGCGTCTGCACAGAGACATGTTTTACAGGCAGCTGCAGACACCTGCTTTCTGTGTGTCTTGCGTCTGTGCAGTAACATGTCTTACAGGCAGCTGCAGAGGTCTGCTTTCTGTGTCTCTTGCATCTGCGCAGAGATGTGCCTTGCATCTGCGCAGAGACATATCTGACAGGCAGCTTCAGAGCTCTGCATTTTGTGTCTCTTGTATCTGCGCAGAGACGTGTCTGACAGGCAGCTGCAGAGCTCTGCTTTCTGTGTGACCTGCGTCTGCGCAGACACATGTCTTACAGGCAGCTGCAGACACCTGTTTTCTGTGTGTCTTTCGTCTCTGCAGAGTCGTGTCTTACAGGGAGCTGCAGAGCTCTGCTTTCTGTGTGTCTTGCATCTGTGCAGAGACATGTCTGACAGGCAGCTACAAAGCTCTGGTATCTGTGTGTCTTGCATTTGCGCAGACATGTCTTACAAGCAGCTGCAGACACCTCCATTCTGTGTTTCTTTCGTCTCCGCAGAGTCATGTCTTACAGGCAGCTGCAGACACCTGCTTTCTGTGTGACTTGCATCTGCGCAGAGACATGACTGACAGGCACTGCAGAGCTCTGCTTTCTGTGTGACTTGCGTCTGCGCAGAGTCATGTCTTACAGGGAGCTGCAGAGCTCTGCTTTCTGTGTGTCTTGCGTCTGCGCAGAGACATGTCTTACAGGCAGCTGCAGAGTTCTGCTTTGTGTGTGCCTTGCATCTGCACAGAGACATGTCTTACAGGCATCTGCAGACACCTGCTTTCTGTGTGTCTTGCGTCTCTGCAGAGTCATGTCTTACAGGCAGCTGCAGACACCTGCTTTCTGTGTGTCTTGCGTCTGTGCAGCGACGTGGCTTACAGGCAGCTGCAGAGCTCTGCTTTCTGTGTGTCTTGCATCTGCGCAGAGATGTGCCTTGCATCTGTTCAGAGACATGTCTTACAGGCAGCTGCAGAGCTCTGCTTTCTGTGTGCTTTGCATCTGCTCAGAGATATGTCTGACAGGCAGCTGCAGAGCTCTGCTTTCTGTGTGCCTTGCGTCTGCGCAGAGACATGTCTTACAGGCAGCTGCAGAGTTCTGCTTTCTGTGTGCCTTGCATCTGCGCAGGGACATGTTTTACAGGCAGCTGCAGACACCTGCTTTCTGTGTGTCTTGCGTCTCCGCAGAGTCATGTCTACAGGCAGCTGCAGACACCTACTTTCTGTGTGCCTTGTGTCTGCACCGAGACATGTCTGACATGTTTCTGCAGAGCTCTGTATTCTGTGTGTCTTGCGTCTGTGCAGAGACATGTCCGATAGGCAGCTGCAGATCTCTGCTTTTTGTGTGCCTTGCGTCTACGCAATGACATGTCTGACAGGCAGCTGCAGAGCTCTGCTTTCTGTGTGTCTTGAGTCTGCGCAGAGACATGTCTTACAGGCAGCTGCAGACACCTGCTTTCTGTGTGTCTTGCGTCTGTGCAGCGACATGGCTTACAGGCAGTTGCAGAGCTCTGCTTTCTGTGTGTCTTGCATCTGCGCAGAGATGTGCCTTGCATCTGCTCAGAGACATGTCTGACAGGCAGCTGCAGAGCTCTGCTTTCTGTGTGACTTGCGTCTGCGCAGAGACATGTTTTACAGGCAGCTGCAGACACCTGCTTTCTGTGTGTCTTGCGTCTGTGCAGCGACATGTCTTACAGGCAGCTGCAGAGGTCTGCTTTCTGTGTGTCTTGCATCTGCGCAGAGATGTGCCTTGCATCTTGCAGACACCTGCTTTCTGTGTTTCTTTCGTCTCCGCAGAGTCATGTCTTACAGGCAGCTGCAGACACCTGCTTTCTGTGTGACTTGCATCTGCGCAGAGACATGACTGACAGGCAGCTGCAGAGCTCTGCTTTCTGTGTGACATGCGTCTGTGCAGAGTCATGTCTTAGAGGCAGCTGCAGAGACCTGCTTTCTGTGTGTCTTGCGTCTCCGCAGAATCATGTCTTACAGGCAGCTGCAGAGTTCTGCTTTCTGTCTGCCTTGCGTCTGCACAGAGACATGTCTTACAGGCAGCTGCAGACACCTGCTTTCTGTATGTCTTGCATCTGCGCAGAGATGTGCCTTGCATCTGCTCAGAGACATGTCTGACAGGCAGCTGCAGAGCTCTGCTTTCTGTGTGCCTTGCGTCTGCGCAGAGACATGTCTTACAGGCAGCTGCAGAGCTCTGCTTTCTGTGTGTCTTGCATCTGCGCAGAGATGTGCCTTGCATCTGCTCAGAGACATGTCTGACAGGCAGCTGCAGAGCTCTGCTTTCTGTGTGCCTTGCGTCTGCGCAGAGACATGTCTTACAGGCAGCTGCAGAGTTCTGCTTTCTGTCTGCCTTGCGTCTGCACAGAGACATGTCTTACAGGCAGCTGCAGACACCTGCTTTCTGTGTGTCTTGCGTCTCTGCAGAGTCATGTCTTACAGGCAGCCGCAGACACCTGCTTCCTGTGTGCCTTGTGTCTGCGCCGAGACATGTCTGACAGGCTTCTGCAGAGCTCTGTATTCTGTGTGTCTTGCGTCTACGCAGAGACATGTCTGACAGGCAGCTGCAGAGCTCTGCTTTCTGTGTGTCTTGTTTCTGCGCAGAGACATGTCTTACAGGCAGCTGCAGAGACCTGCTTTCTGTGTGTCTTGCGTCTCCGCAGAATCATGTCTTACAGGCAGCTGCAGACACCTGCTTTCTGTGTGTCGTGCGTCTGTGCAGCGACATGGCTTACAGGCAGCTGCAGAGCTCTGCTTTCTGTGTGTCTTGCATCTGCGCAGAGATGTGCCTTGCATCTGCTCAGAGACATGTCTGACAGGCAGCTGCAGAGCTCTGCTTTCTGTGTGACTTGCGTCTGCGCAGAGACATGTCTTACAGGCAGCTGCAGACATCTGCTTTCTTTGTGACTTGCATCTGCGCAGAGACATGTCTGACAGGGAGCTGCAGAGCTCTGCTTTCTGTGTGACTTGCGTCTGCACAGAGTCATGTTTTACAGGCAGCTGCAGAGCTCTGCTTTCTGTGTGACTTTCGTCTGCGCAGAGACATGTCTTACAGGCAGCTGCAGACACCTGCTTTCTGTGTGACTTGCATCTGCGCAGAGACATGTCTCACAGGCAGCTGCAGAGCTCTGCTTTCTGTGTGTCTTGTGTCTGTTTATAGTTAATTCGGCAGTTAGCTGTACCCCCCACGCCTATGCATTTGCAGCCCCAGGCAAACGTCTGAGTGTGCCAAGTTACAGGGCCAGCCCTGGCCGCGGGGAGCAAGGGTTGCCAGCAGTAACCCCTCTGAGAACAGTGTTCAAAATAACTAATCCCCGAATGAAAGCCTGGGGGGCAGAACTGTAAACAGATGACTCATTGAAAGTAGACCTGCACAGGTGTACTCAGTGGTTTGGTTCCACCCCCTGCAGCCCTGATTTACCCCCTCAGGGATCTCCCCCTGCTGCCACCTTAGAATGCAAGTAGGTGACTGTATCACAGGGCAGGGGGACTCCGAGTGAACTCACAAATGAGGGATCTTACAATCCCAGCCTCACGTGAGAGTGTCCATAGGGCCACCCAGGTACCCGGCCGGTAGAGCACGGCATTCGAGGGCAGAGGACCGCCTCCAAGTCCTTCTAAGTGGCCTTCGTTTGCGACAGGAAGGTAATGTCAGGGTCGCTGGAGGCTAGCCCTGTCTTTGCTTTTGGCGCCCCTGGTGCTGCCCTTGCCAACCTCGGGTCTGAGATTTCCAGGGCAGCCTGAGGGCATGAAGGCAGATAGGGCTTGCCATTGTTGGCTGCTGATTGGAACTCTGGTCTGTTAGGTTTCAAACCTGCGCTTGCTGCTGCACCTGCTGCACATGCTGCTGCTCCTGCTGCACCTGCTGCTGCTCCTGTTGCACCTGCTGCTGCTCCTGCTGCACCTGCTGCTGCGCCCGCTGCTGCACCTGCTGCACCTTCTGCTGCTCCTGCTGCTCCTGCTCCTGCACATGCTGCTGCGCCCACTGCTGCACCTACTGCTGCACCTGCTGCTGCACCTGCTGCCCCTGCTGCTCCTACTGTTGCTTCTGCTGCACCTGCTGCGCCTGCTGCTGCCCTTGCTGATGCTCCCGCACCAGCTGCTGCACCTGCTGCTGCTCCTGCTGCCGCTGCTGCTGCTGCTCCCGCTGCACCTGCTGCGCCTGCTGCTCTTGCTGATGCTCCCGCACCAGCTGCTGCACCTGCTGCTGCTCCTGCTGCTGCACCTGCTGCTGCTGTGCAGGCTACTGATGCTCCTGCTGCTGTGCCTGCTGCGGCTACTGTGCCTGCGCCTGCTGTGGCACCTGCTGCTGCTGCCTCTGCGCCTGCTTCTGTGCCTTCTGTTGCTGCTGCTCGCCTGCTGCTGCTCCTGCACCAGCTGCTGGGCCCGCTGCTGCACCTGCTGTTGCGCCTGGTGCTGCTGCTGTGCCTGCTGCTGTGCTGCTGCTGCTGCGCCTGCTGCTGCTGTGCATGCTGGTGGGGCTGCTCCTTCACTTGTTGCTGCACCCGCCGCTGCACCTCCTGCTGCTGCACCTGCTGCTGTGCCTGCTGCCGGTGCAGCCTGGTGCCTTCCGGCTTGCCGCTCTGTTTCCCTACCTAAGGAGCCCTCCAGCCTCTTTTCCTTTGCAGATGGGGAGCAGGTGCAAGTGGATCTAGGTCACCTGGCCTAAGCCCCGCCCACCTGGTGCCTTCCTGCCTGCCGCTCTTTTGCACCACTTAGCAAGCCCCGCCCACCTGGTGCCTTCCTGCTTCCCGCTCTTTTTCACCATTTAGCAAGCCACGCCCACCTGGTGCCTTCCTGTTTGCCGCTCTGTTTCCCTACTTAAGGAGCCCTCCAGCTTCTTTTTCTTTGCAGAGGGGGAGCAGGTGTAAGTGGATCTAGGTCACCTGGCCTAAGCCCCGCCCACCTGGTGCCTTCCTGCCTGCTGCTCTTTTTCACCACTAAGCAAGCCCCGCCCATCTGGTGCCTTCCTGCTTCCCGCTCTTTTTCACCACTTAGCAAGCCCTACCCACCTAGTGCCTTCCTGCCTGCCGCTCTTTTTCACCACTTAGCAAGCCCCACCCACCTGGTGCCTTCTTGCTTGCCGCTCTTTTTCACCACTTAGCAAGCCCCGCCCACCTGGTGCCTTCCTGCTTCCCGCTCTTTTTCACCACTTAGCAAGCCACGCCCACCTGGTGCCTTCCTGCTTGCCGCTCTGTTTCCCTACTTAAGGAGCCCCCCAGCTTCTTTTCCTTTGCACATGGGGAGCAGGTGCAAGTGGATCTAGGTCACCTGGCCTACGCCCCGCCCACCTGGTACCTTTTTGCCTGTTGCTCTTTTTCACCACTTAGCAAGCCCCGCCCACCTGGTGCCTTCCTTCACCATCACTGTCTTGTGGCCAATGCTGGATTTGACTTTTATGGACTTCATTCATTCACGGTGTGTCACTCTTTCTCAGCTCTCATGCTGGACTTCCTTTGCAGCTTGTACTCATGGTGGCCCTGAATCATGATGTTCCCATCTTCATCTTGTATCCTGGCTTGCAACTACTGACTTCTGCAATTGTATTCGCTCTCCACTCTTGCTTCTCCACTCTTTTTGACTGCTTAGTCTCTTTTCTCTCCTCCTTTCCCTTCTCCCTTTTCCTATCTCCTCCCCTTACTTTCTTCTATGCACTTACTCTATCAGAATTGTCCCTGGACCTAATATGATAGCAACCTCGTCTGTTTCCTCCACCCTCCCATTCCTGTTTTTTTCCTCCCCACCACCCCTCCAGCACTATCTGAAATGTTGTCAGGCCTAGTATGATAGTCTCTTATTTTGTTCCTCCCTTCCCTTTCTGCACCCCTCTCCCTCACCTTTTGTTTTCTCCGGCTCTACCAGAAATGTCGTCAGGCCTAGTACGGTAGTCGCCTGTCTGTTTCCATTTCCTTCCCACTCTCCCCCTCCCTTCCTTATCTATGTCTTAGCTCTTGCACTATCTGAAATGTCGTCATGCCGAGTACGATAGTTAATTTCACATCCTTACAGTTCATGGCCTGTAAGAATGTGGTTGAATTTTCCCATGTTCCCTCCCTTGCCTTGAAGCTCTTTGAAACACATTGTGTATAGGCGCTATATAAATAAACGATCATATCATATCATATCACCTGCTGCTGCTGTGCCTGCTGATGATACTCCTCCTGCTGTGCATTCTGCTGCTGCTAGTGTGCCTGCTGCTGTGCCTGCTGCTGCTGCCCCTGCCCTGCTGCTGCACCTGCTGCTGTGCCTGCGGCTGCTCCTGCACCTGCTGCTAGGTCCTCTGCTGCGCCTGCTGCTGGGCCCGCTGCTGCTGTTGTGCCTGCTGCTGCGCCTGCTGGTGGTGCTGCTCCTTCGCCTTTTGGTGCACCCGCTGCTGCGCCTGCTGCTTCTGCACCTGCTGATGTGCCTGCTGCTGCTGTGCCTGCTGCTGCTGCGCCTGCTGCTGCTGCGCCTGCTGCTGCGCCTGCTGGTGATGCTTCTTCTTCGCCTTTTGCTGCACACACTGCTGCACCTGCTGGTGCTGCACCTGCTGCTGCACCTGCTGCTGCGCCTGCTGGTGGTGCTGCTCCTTCGCCTTTTGCTGCACACGCTGCTGCACCTGCTGCTGCACCTGCTGATGTGCCTGCTGCTGCTGATGCTGAGCCTGCTGCTACTGCGCCTGCTGCTGCACCTGCTGGTGGTGCTGCTCCTTCGTCTTTTGCTGCACCCGCTGCTGCTGCACCTGCACCTGCTGCTGTGCCTGCTGGTGGTGCTGCTCCTTCGCCTTTTGCTGCACCCGCTGCACCTGCTGCTGCTGCTGTGCCTGCTGCTGCTGCGCCTGCTGCTGCACCTGCTGGTGGTGCTGCTCCTTTGCCTTTTGCTGCACCCGCTGCTGCTGCACCTGCTGCTGCGCCTGCTGGTGGTGCTGCTCCTTCGCCTTTTGCTGCACCCGCTGCTGCACCTGCTGCTGCTGCACCTGCTGATGTGCCTGCTGCTGCTGTGCCTGCTGCTGCTGTGCCTGCTGGTGGTGCTGCTCCTTCGCCTTTTGCTGCACCCGCTGCTGCTGCACCTGCTGCTGTGCCTGCTGGTGATGCTGCTCATTCGCCTTTTGCTGCACACGCTGCTGCACCTGCTGCTGCACCTGCTGGTGTGCCTGCTGCTGCTGATGCTGTGCCTGCTGCTGCTGCGCCTGCTGCTGCGCCTGCTGGTGTTCTGCTCCTTCGCCTTTTGCTGCACCTGCTGCTGCTGCACCTGCTGCTGCACCTGCTGCTGTGCCTGCTGGTGGTGCTGCTCCTTCGCCTTTTGCTGAACACGCTGCTGCACCTGCTGCTGCACCTGCTGGTGTGCCTGCTGCTGCTGATGCTGCACCTGCTGCTGCGCCTGCTGGTGGTGCTGCTCCTTCGCCTTTTGCTGCACCCGCTGCTGCTGCACCTGCTGCTGCACCTGCTGCTGTGCCTGCTGGTGGTGCTGCTCCTTCGCCTTTTGCTGCACCTGCTGCTGCTACTGTTCCTGCTGCTGTAAAATGCTTGAGGAACGCCAGGGCGTGATTCTTACTGCTATTCAGTGGGACAGACACCAGTTTAAGAGTATTCGCTTCCTTTCCTTTTTTTGCGCTAATAAAAGCAGCTCCCGCCAGCACCCATGGATTGACATTTACACTGGAGTAAGCCTTCTGTGGCGGCCTAAGACGAGTCATATGTTAGTATAAAATGCATGGCATGTCATGTGTGACGACTACATCCGTATTTAGGTCCAAACGGATCGTTTCCGTTCTCAGTGTATTCATTTCTTGATCATTTCTTCATCTCCCTTTTCATTGCTACACCTCCAGACCTCTGGACCTCTCTGTCCCAAGTGCTGAGTTTCTTTGCATTCTGGGACCTTTCACCCTATAGTTATTTATCGGTTTTTTAATGTTTTTATTTATGGATAGTTATTAAAAATAACCTTTGGCATACTTTATGGCATTTGATTTTACGGTAGTTTATCAATCGAAATAAAGACGAACATTTCAAAAGAAGACATTATGTAAAAATACATACAAGACGCATGTGAACCTACACATTCCCTAAATCACCACTAAAAGTAACGTGTTTACCGTCATAAAACGGAGCCAGGTAACCGCGCACAAGGCAGGACTGGCTCCACCCCAGCCCTACCAGCCTCCTAGAAGCACAGCACAGGCATGAAGGTCGCCTGGTTCTGCTGAAGGTCACAGGAGAGTAGGGGGCATGGGGGCATGCACTTTCTTTCTTTCAAATTAACGAATGCATGGCCGGACCCACGCAGGCGCTTCCCCATCCAAAAAGGATGATGTGCACCAGACCCACCAATCAACACACATCCCACATATTCTCACAACTCCTCCCACCGCCCCGTATGCCTCACAAAATCCAGCAGCACACTGCTCCTCCTCCTGCCTCTCACCCGACTCCTCCCAGCAAAGCCCTCCCGCTCATCTCAGCCACACCCAGCGCAGACAACTGAACCCTCATCAACTCTCTCTCCTCAACATGCCTCTCACACGTAAGCAAAAAATGTCCCACAGTCTCAGGCACCCCACACACCGCACAGTCCCTCGACTCACGCTTCCCCACTCGAAACAGACTGTCATTCAGCCCCACATGCCCTATCCTCAACCGGTTCAGCATCACCTCCTCCCTCCTCCTCCATTCCAGTTTCCCTGCATCCACCTTCACAGACACTTTCTCACGAACACCAAACATCCACCTGCCCTTCACCCCACTCTCCCACCTCTCCTGCCATTCATCCATAACCTGCTTCACCACCACAGCCTTCACCTCATCCACACTCAAAGGTATCCTCACATCAACCGCTCCTCTCCTCATACCCGCACCTGCCGCCAAATCCACCAACTCATTACCCAAAATGTCACTGTGACTGGGGACCCACGCCAACTCCAGATCCATCCCCCCGCGCACACACCGATCAATCTTCATCCTAATGTCCAAAATCACATCCTTCCTATCACCATCCCCTGCCACAATCGCCTGCAACCCACTCAATGATCCTGAAAACACAACCACCTTCTCAAACCCCAACTCGCACACCCTATCAATCGCCAATGCAATCTCCACCAACTCAGCCGTACAAATTGACACATCATTCGTCAGTCGCCCCACTTTATACTCCCCAGTGCTTTCCAGATAATACACCATACCCACTCTCCCAGACACAGGATCCTTCGAACCATCCGTGAACACCTTACACCCTTCCTTCCCTGCCACATACGCCTGACCCAAAGCCTTGATCTCACCCCGCAAACCCTGCTTCTTTGACACCACACTCGCCAACTCCAAACACACCTTTGGAGACCCCATCATCCACATCGGCCATCTCACCAAATCCGTACCCTTCACAGCCAACAACTCGCCAACACCCCACTGTACCCCCTTCTCCCACATGTGAAACCCCAAAGTGCCCCCCTTCCTCCTCCACCGGTCCCTATAATAGTCAAACCTCCAATTATACAGCAAACATTCACGTACCGGATGAGCCACACTCTTCGCACTGCACTTCACCCACCACCTCATATTCAACGCATCGCTCCTCAACCCCAACGGCATCTCCCCCACAAGCACCTGAATCGCATTCACTGGAGAGGACCTCATCACACCCGAACACACCCTCAATGCCCTCGCCTGCACCCTATCCGACCGCAGCTTCTGACTCGCCGTGAAACCCACTGCCACCTGACATCCAAAATCCATCACACTCAAAATCAACCCCTCATACAACATTCGTAAACACTTCTGCTGCGCACCCCACTCTTTCCCAGACACCGCCCGCAACAAATTCAACCTACGTTTACACTTATCCACCACACCATCCACCTGCAAATTCCAGTTCAACTTCCTATCCAAAATCACCCCCAAGTACCGAAACTCTTCCACGCTCTTCACCCTCACACCTTTCAAAACCACTCTTTTCCTCGAGAAAACCATACTCACACTTTTATCCACAGACACAGAAAAGCCCCATTTCTCACACCACTCCTCCATTCGCACTATCGCAGCTTGCAGCCGACTCTGCACCAACAACAAACTCCACCCTCTTACCCATACCACACCATCATCTGCGAAGAAATCCACCTGACACCCGATTCCCGCTAAAGCCCGAATCAACCCATCCACCATCACATTAAACAACATTGCACTAATCACACTCCCCTGCGGCGTCCCATTCTCCATCTTCCAAACCTCAGACAGCACCCCCCTCACTCTCACCCGAAAGGTCCTATCAGCCAAAAACGCCCTAATCCCTTTCACACCCATCTCCAACAGTCTCAGCAACAACCCATTCTTCCACACCATATCATACGCCTTCTCTAAATCCAAAAAGAATGCCCCCACCATCTCCCCATCACACAACGCCTCCTCCACAGCAACTCCCTAACGGGTCAGCCACCGGCCGATTCCTCCTGAACCCACTCTGAAAATCACTCAAACACCCATTTGACTCCAAATAAAACCCCAATCGCTCAACCACCATCCGTTCCATAACCTTACACAGCACAACAGTCAGCACAATCAGCCTATACGACTTACAATCCGTAGGGACCTTGCCACCCTTCAAAATCGCCACCACAATCGCTCTCTTCCACAACCTCGGCAAAACTCCACTCTTCCAGATCTCATTGAACAGAGCCAACACCTCCAACTTACATTTCACTGGCAAAAATACATACATGACCCCATCCAACCCTGGACTAGATCACTTCCCCTTCCAAATCGCCCCATCCATCTCCACCATAGAAAACAGAACCTCATACTGCTCTTCCCAAGGCTCAACATCCGCCAACAACTCCACCATCTCCTCCTCAACCACACCCATACCTAGCCTCACCGCCTCCGGGAAGTTCCCTGAACTGTGCACTCCCGCAAAATACTCCCCCAACAAATTCGCCTTCTCCCCATCCTCACTGACCACCTCCACCCCTTTCAACAACACAGACATACCACCCTGCGGCCTCATTAACCCAGACATCCACTTAAACTGCTTCCAAACCCCACCCACACCAGAATTACTCCCCAGGGACCCACAATAGCCCCTCCAATATCCACGCTTCCTTTCCCTAATCACCCTCTGCACCACCGCCTTAGCCTTCTTATATGCCAACAAATCCTCCAACATTCCCGATCTCACAGCCCTGGCCCTCGCCTTCTTACGTGCTGCCACAGCCTGTGAACATTCCACCGACCACCAAGAAACCTCGACCTTCCCACCCTTCCCCTTCACAACCTCCGGAACTGCCGCCTCTGACTCCGCTCTCATTCCCTGCACCAGATTCTCATTCCATTCATCGACCCCCCCATCTCTACCCCGAGGAACAATCAATTCCTGACACAATCCCTTATACAACTCCCAAACAGCCTTCCTAAAATTCAACCGACTCCCAAGCATCGGGGACCTAACCCCTACCTCATCCCTCACAGTCACCAAAATGCCAGTATGATCGCTCCCCATATCCCCATCCTCACGCACCTCCCAATCACATTCACCCGCAATCGCAGCAGACACTCAGGTCAGATCCAAACACGACAACTTCCCAGTCCTCACATCCAACCGCGTGCCCGAACCATCATTC
Organism: Ambystoma mexicanum; assembly: GCF_040938575.1. Lineage (NCBI taxonomy): Eukaryota > Metazoa > Chordata > Amphibia > Caudata > Ambystomatidae > Ambystoma > Ambystoma mexicanum. The sequence continues at coordinate 1,663,468,692 of NC_090929.1, forward strand.
AGCAAAACCAGACACAATTCATCCGCCATGTCCTCCAACAGTTCCCCATTTGCATCCGTCCGATCACTACCCCACAACGTATTGGCACTGTTGAAATCACCACACAAAACGCAAGGTCCCACATGTCCCCTTATCACTCCAGACAGCACACCCACCTCCACCACTTCACAGGGATTATAATAATTCAACACCAATACTTCCGACCCCCCTACCTGAATCCCCGCCCCGATAGCCTCCAACGCTCCATCTACCACAATCTCCCTTGCAACCAACCCCTTCCGAACTGCCAGAGCCACACCCCCCCCCGTTTCCCTCCCAGCCCATCCTTACAAAACAACTCAAAACCCAGAATCACAAACCTCAGATCACCCCTTAACCACGTCTCCTAAATACAAACCACATCAACATTCAATTCCCCACACAACACCGCTTTCAACTCCTGCCCATTCCTCTACAAACTCCTCGCGTTCCACTACAAAATCCTCATGCCGACACCCCACTCTGCTTCCGCACTTTAGCAACCATTCTAAACACATCCTGATACAACACATCCACAACACTTCCCTTCCTCCCCTCTTCCACCACTCCTTTCGTAAGATCCGACACACTGACAGACAAATCCCCCTGAACCAGCTCCAGCACACTCAGTATAAAGCACATAAACTCAGTTTTCGGGACCGCCACCATTTCTACGCCTTTCACCTCACCCACCACTTTCTTCTTTCCCACAGCCTCATCCACCACCGGCTCTCTCCCACTCACCTCACTCACTACCCGTACCGGTTTCACCTTTGCCACATCCTCCGCATAAGACAAACCTTCCGCCGCCCTCACCTGCACCACCTCTCTTGCCAGCCTGTGGCTCTCACACTCCCTAAACGCAGTAGAGTGCCCACCCCCACAATTCACACACTTCTCCGGGGTCTCCACCTTGCATTCCTTAATATCGTGATCTCCACCACACCTCCCACAGTGCCTCTCATTCCTGCATACTCTCGCCACATGTCCAAACTGCTGACACTTATAACACCTCAAAGGCAACGCTACATAAACTTTCACACGGAACCTCTGGTAAGCCAACTCCACCACCTCCGAACACTCCGCCCTCGCAAACCTCACTGCCACAGTCGTAGACACCACATCCCCATGTGCATCTCTCCTCCCCAACCTCCACGCCTCCACCACCCCCACATCCTCCAGCTGCTCCTCCACCTCAGACATATTCACAGACACCGGCACTCCATACAGCACCCCCTTACACGACACACCACTTTGATCAAATATTCGCACAGCATGCCTACCCAGACAACGCACCTCCAGAATCTTAGCCTTATTACCAGCATCCGTCCCCTCCACCAACAACCGGCCCCCAGCCACCACTAGCACCCGAGTGACACCCCCACGGCCGCCTTCACCCATCCAGTAATCACCATTGGATTCTCCCCCAGAAACGTCTTCACACGACTATCAGGCTTGAACACCACCTTCCACACACTGTCAAACTGCATCTGCTCCTCCCCAGAAACCCCGCTCCCTGAGGCCCCCAGCCCCTCCAAAACGCACTTTTCCTGGGTCTCCGACCCACAGTTGCCCCGGTCCAGCCCCCCTCCATCATCCCTCTGTGGAGACCTGCTGCGATTCCGTCCCTCACTTCCCTCCTTCCCCCTCTCCACAGATGTAGATTTCACAGTCAGCGTCGTCCCCCTCTTCGCCCCCTCCTCCATCCCCCCTTCTTTTCAGCCTTCCCCTTCCCCTTTGCCATCCTTACCACCTCCGCCTCCTCGAGCCCAGCACCCTCCACCCAGACACCGCTCCGCCCTGCCTGAGTACGCCTCCTCATCTGATGGAACACTGCTCTCTCCCTCTACGGGGCATGCACTACCCTACCCGGGGAGCCCAGTGCCTGCTTTTTGTGGATTGTGGAAGTGTGTTCTGAGGGAGTAGTGCGGTGTATGGAGGGCCACGACCAGGTGCGTTCCTGGTCATTCCCCCGCAGGACTGTGCCCATGGAAAGGAATGTTCACACTGGCTGGGGGGCGTGGAGGTTGGGGGGGGAGGGTGTTCTGCAAGCCCCAGGAGCAGTGAGGCAGTGAGGCCATCTCCTCTTTCCTATTGTGAAGCTTCTGCAGTGTTTACTCAGAGCTGGACCTAAATATCGATGGCGCGTGCCTGTGATCGAGGGCTGTCACTCATACCGTCCATTAGGCAAGTTAGAAGGCAACACGATTCATCTAAATTGTTTTGCGAAATGTTTTGCTTTTTAATGGGTTGAATATTTTATAGTGAAGGGGGCGCAGCAACGTTTTGGATCTGTGTGATTTGCAATGAAACCTATCACTTCCAGCATTCTGGATGCACTTCTGCCAGTGTGCTGTGTGTAGTGTGCGATGGCTGTGGCCATCTATATGTGGTATATTCTGGGAGCCCCTCATTTTATGTGGCTGTCACTGTGCATAGCCTTTCCAGGCAGCACCTGGGCATGTGAGGCTATATTCAGCAAAGTGTAACAATACCTGGCACATGACGCTAATGTGGGTTTGTTGCCCCTTGCGAGCGATAAGCCTACAGAGATTTGGCGTAGAGGCGGAGAAAAAATGAATATTAAAGCTTTTATATGACGTTCACACCCGCCCGTATCGACTTCATTCTGATGTGGCTTGGGGTGGTTTCTGGACAGGCTGTAACATATCTAACATCTTCTGGTCTGAGAGCAACCGAGAAACCTCGACTCCTCCCAAAGAAAGATTTACTATGCCGGTGAGATAGCTCAGCGAGTTGCGCGCTTGCTGCTGCGATCTAAGCCTGGTCTGTAGGTCGCAGGTTCGAATCCCGGCAAGGCCAACTTAGCCTTTCATCTTTCCGAGGTCGATCAATGAGTATTAGTTGCGGTTGAGTGAAATTGTATGTATTATATTTGGATTCAGGCGCGATATAAATAACACATCATTATCATAGATCTGTAAGCAAGCGCCATCTGCTGAGTGTCGCTTTTGCCCCAAGCCGGGAGAAATAGAAACGTTAAAGCACATAATGTTATTCTGCGCAGGCTTGACCGACTTAAGAACATATTATTTAGGAAAATGTTGAATACGGAAATTGAGGCGTGAAAGGATCACATAGACCACACTGTACCGCATTCCCCTTATGCGCAACCCGTATACCCATCATTTCTCTTGGTGACTCATTTACCTCCATTGCTGTGCCCCACCTTGCCCGTCTACTTGCTGCAACGGGAGTTCCCTATCCCTACAGCGGGTTGGAACTTCAGCCGCAGGGTCCTTTTTTTTGTTGTAAATCTTTATTATCTGCCCAAATCCTTCTAATGGAAGCGGGGGACACTCCCTGCCACTCTGACTCCCCTTGTTCGGTATAATGCGAATCAGCATTTTCGTTACTGCCGAATGTGCAGTAAAAGTGCATTCAGGATTTTATTTTCCGTTATTTTCGAACGATACAATAACAATACCGAACGATACGGAAAAACATATGCCGGAAATAGGAACCGATATACATCAGTTGTTATGGGGGCTATGAAGCAGGGACATTGCATTTTGGGGGCCATAGCTGAGAAGTTCCATGATATGATATGATATGATATTTTATTTATATTGAGCCCATACACAAGTGTTTCAAGGCGCGAAATCCAGCAGAATAACTATATTTGCCTTTGGGAACAAGAAGAGAGGGACTACTTGGGCACCTCAGATTCCTTGGGTAACAGGTCTACCAAAATGGCCGAAGAGAGACCGGGAGAACACGTTTGCCCAATGCAGAGGGTCCACCAGCCTCCCCCGGGAGCCGGATAAGACTACAGACCTGAGACGGGCCATGGCTTCGTCTGGAGAGACAATCCTGCATAAAAGGCCTCCGGCCAAGCGTATCCAGACCCCTTCACCTCAACAACACAGCCAAGCCCCAAAGCAACGCAGGGCTGCCTGTCAGTAGCACGCCTTGTCCAAACTATAGAGGCCATGTTCACCAAAGTGTTCATAGTACCAAGTGGGCCGGCCGGGTTTACACTTTTCTGCAAGTAGGCCCCCTCAGTGCAATTTTCCTCTTCTCCAACACGTCCGAGTAAAAGATAAGCGAATTGCCTTCACGCTTCACTTCTCACCTATCTTTGTGGCTAAGTGTAAATACCTGGAGCCATTAACGAGTGTGAGAGGCATTCACAATGGATTCCTGTGGGATCTGCCTGCTTCAACCTGGTGGTAATGTCAAGTGAATTCCTTAGGAATCCATTGGTTTTCCACCAACATATAATTTCATGCCAGTGGAAAGCTGAGCGAACTCGCCGGGCAGACTTAGAAGAGCAGGCGAACATGCCGAGACCGCTCTGTTCCCCAGTTCCGCCTGCCAAAACCAAGGACAATCAAGCGCATACTATTCAAAATGGCGGCAAAAGTGTACCACCACTTTTAAAGCCATGTTTACTGATTTGCCGGAAGTAAATAGGGGCCCGCTGTACTCTCAGCTCACTTTGGCCGACGCTAAAACTCTTCAAAGTTGAGGGAAGTGACCCACTGGCTCTGGGTTGTGCCAATGCTCTATCACTTAAGGCCCATAGCCTCAAAGGTCAGTATTATCTCATGTTTTGCAATGGGATTATCTGGGATTATCTGCGCCGAAAAGCAGCTGCAGGAAGCATAAGCAGATACATGGAGACCGTGATCTGCTCTGAATATGAGCAGATGGGTTTCAAATCACCAGTCAGTTTGGTTAAACCGGGCATGCAATTAGGACAGCATCTGGACTGGAATTCGGTAACGGGACTCTCATTTTTTATTTATTTTTATTTATCTTGTATCGAGCAGGGGAAAAATGGGCTGACGCAAGATCCACGGCCAGCCTCTGAAGTTTTGCTTTGCTTTGCAAGGGCCAGAATGCACACTGGTGGCTTTATACGTTCCCGAACACGATTAAGGAATGCATTTGATAACAGAATTCCTCCACAAGTGTGTAACTCAGTTCCAAGAAACTTGGACAATTGGGGAGCATAATATGACTGCGTGGAGTTCTCTGGGGTACCCTCTGGGTCAAGAATGACAGAATCTTGACAATGCTTTTTTTGGTTGCTTGTATAGGACTTACACCACTGTGTGGCCATCTCAGCAAATGGGGTGAAAAGGTGAGAGCAAGGCGATGTTGTAAATAGAGGAAGTTATTTAGAATCGCTGCGCATATATATATATATATATATATATATATATATATATATATATATATATATATATATATATATATATATATATATATATATATATATATGTACTTTATGCTGTACTGTCTTTACAAGAAATCCTGTGCCCAGATGCCTCAGGGACAAAAGAAATTAATACATAAAATAAATAAAGTGCATAAATATTTAGTACTAATGTCCTGAAGAAATTCGAGAAAACAAACAGGTGGATGAAACATGTTCACACAAGTTGATGGTGCAGAAAATAACGCTTATTTGCATAGGAACGGGAACCCACATTGAGTAAATTAAAATAAATAAGTGCAGTAAGTAAACTTTACATTTTTCAGGACATCATAGTTGTCTTTTCTATTTACCTTTAGGGGTATCCACAAGCATAAAAGTCATTAACCTTTGGTGTAGGGTGCACCCCTTAAACATAGCATTTCATAATTTCAATATGGGGCCTCATTCCGAGATTGGAGGCAGCCATGGCGCTATTTGCGGTGCATTCCGACCCTGGAGGGACCGATAAGTCCCCATTGAACCAACCATTCCCCATTCCCATTGAGCCCCCATATGGGGGCTCAATGGGAATGGGGAGGGCGCTAATAACGGGCTTGCGAATGGCAGGCCCGTTATTAGCGCCCTGGTCCCTTAGCGGGACCCGTAAAGGACATGTGGTCAGACCACACGTCCTTTACGGGTCCTGCTAAGGGACCTCAGAATTGGGCGGTAAGGGATTACCGGCACCGGTCTCCTTACTGGTGCCCGGTTTCCCTTACTTGTAAGGACCCCCATGGTCTCATTTTAAAATGCATATCCTCTGGTGTTCTTTGATTATCGAGAATACTCATAAAAATGCACATTTCACAACAACACGGGGGTAAGGTTCACGGGGAAATGTCGCTATCGGTTTGCTCTGTGGTACGAAACGCTGTGTCCTGCTTTATTATTGATAGATTTACTGAGCATTGTCACAGATTGCTTGAAGAACACACCAACTCTTGGAGATACTTCCAGGTTTGTTATTGAAACGATTGAGAAGGGTCTCACTATGAGCTGCCCCCCCTCGCTCTCTCATCTCCTAATGGCAGATCCCTCCTGAGCGCAGGCGTCCCTGAAGCCCAAGATGGTCTCCAGAGATCGGTAACCCCTACTGTCTAATAACTGACGAGCTGGTCATGATGGCCGAAAGGATATATCCTTTCTCTCTCTCTCTCTCTCTCTCTCTCTCTCTCTCTCTCTCTCTCTCTCTCTCTCTCTCTCTCTCTCTCTCTCTCTCCCCCTATCTCTCTCTCTCTCCTCTCTCTCTCTCTCTCTCTCTCTTCCCCTCTCTCTCTCTCTCCCCCCTCTCTTTCTCTATCTATTCCTCTCCCTCTCTCTCTCTTTCTCTCTCCCCCTCCATCTCTCTATCTCTCTCTCTCTCTTTCTCTCGCTCTCTCTTTCTCTATCTCTCTCTTTGTCTCTCTCTCTCTTTCTCTCGCTCTCACTCTTTCTCTCTCTTGCTCTTTCTCTCTCTCTCCGTCTCTCCCGTCCCTCACTTGCTTTCTCTCTCCCACGCCCCCCTCCTCTCTCTCTCTTGCTCTCTCTTTCTCTCACTAAGAAGTGGTTCCTTCCAATCCCCCAGGTCTCACCTGGTCTTCCTTGCACACCCTTGTACTCTTACCATGATGTTCTGTTATTCCTCTCCCTTCTGCAGGGGTGGACTGGGAACTAAAAGAGGCCCTGGAAATAATTACTGGGGACCAAAAGAGGCCCTGGAAATAATGTTCAAAGTGGTCCCATGTGACACTTTTTCAGCAAGCCCAATGCTTTTGCTATGAGAACATTTGGAAATACCACACAAAAGAGGCCCAGGGTGCAGAGGCCCACCGGGAAATCTCCAGAGTTCCCTATAGGCCAGTCCACCACTGCCCTTCTGTCTACTCCACTCCCATCTCCTCCACCCACTCCTCTTCCTTTCCCTCTCCCACTCTTTCTGCCTGTCCCTCTGATGGTGCTGCTCTTCTGCTCTCTACTATTCCCTCCCCTCTACTACTCGTGCCACTCTCTAGTACTCTCCCCTCGCCACTCTCTACTACTCTCCCCTCGCCACTCTCTACTACTCTCCCCTCGCCACTCTCTACTACTCTCCCCTCGCCACTCTCTACTACTCTCCCCTCGCCACTCTCTCTCTGGGCAACTGCTGACTACCGTGGGTTTCATCGCCTTTTAAAAACCCCTTCTGTTCCAGGGCCTCCTCTTGCTACTGCTCCCATAGCGCCATGAAGCCCATGGCGAGAGTGTGCTTTATAAAAACCACTAACATAACATAAAACTACTATCCCGCTCCAATGTCTACTACTCTCCCCTCTCTACTGCCATCTCCTGTATACTCTCTACTAGTAACCCCTCTCTACTGCCATCTCCTGTATACTCTCTACTAGTATCCCCTCTCTACTGCCATCTCCTGTATACTCTCTACTAGTATCCCCTCTCTACTCCATCTCCTGTATACTCTCTACTAGTATCCCCTCTCTACTCCCATCTCCTGTATACTCTCTACTAGTATCCCCTCTCTACTGCCATCTCCTGTATACTCTCTACTAGTATCCCCTCTCTACTGCCATCTCCTGTATACTCTCTACTAGTATCCCCTCTCTACTTCCATCTCCTGTATACTCTCTACTAGTATCCCCTCTCTACTGCCATCTCCTGTATACTCTCTACTAGTATCCCCTCTCTACTGCCATCTCCTGTATACTCTCTACTAGTATCCCTCTCTACTGCCATCTCCCGTATACTCTCTACTAGTATCCCCTCTCTACTGCCATCTCCTGTATACTCTCTACTAGTATCCCCTCTCTACTGCCATCTCCTGTATACTCTCTACTAGTATCCCCTCTCTACTGCCATCTCCTGTATACTCTCTACTAGACTCCTCTCCCTACTGCCATCTCCCGCATACTCTCTACTAGTCTCCCCTCTCTACTGCCATCTCCTGTATACTCTCTACTAGTCTCCCCTCTCTACTGCTATCTGCTGTATACTCTCTACTTGTCTCCCCTATCCACTCTGCTACACTAAACTCCAACCACACCTGCTCCGACAGTCACCCTCCTGTCACTCTCCCAGTCACCTTCCCATTCAGTCTCATTCACCCCCTACTCTCCCTCTGTTAGTCTCGCTCACTCACCCTACATGCACTCGCAGAGCCCCATACCACTGTCTCCCAACATCCAATACCTCACCTAGAGCACGCTTTCTGCAATACTCTTACAGGCTCCGCGCCACAGTCCTTCCAATGCTTGCTCTACCACTACCCCTTCTCCTCCCTGGATCTCACCAAAACAACCCACACTGCCGTGGTTTCCCTGTCCCTTTTTATCCTCTCCCTTCCATTAGTTCTCTACTTCATTTGGTTCCCCGGGTCAACCACTGGCTTCCTTCTCCCCAAGGACTGGGTTACAGGAATGCAGGCACATGTAACGGGCTTTAAGACTTGCCCCCTTTTCTGACGCTGGTACACCTGCATTTGATAATGGTGGGTCGCTCAAAGTATAGTCGATTTCAGAGTTCTTATCAGGACTACAGGGAGCATCTGAATTACCGGTTTGATATGCAGACTGTTCCGGTGTCCTGCTCAAGCTACACTCAATATCACAGTTTGCGTCTGTGTCGCGCGGACTGTCTGGATTGCCGGTTTGATGTGCAGACTGTTCCGGTGTCCTGCTCAAGCTACACTCAATATCACAGTTTGCATCTGTGTCGCGCGGACTGTCTGGATTGTGAGTTTGATATGCAGACTGTTCCGGTCTCCTGCTCAAGCTACACTCGATATCACAGTTTGCGTCTGTGTCGCGCGGACTGTCTGGATTGCCGGTTTGATGTGCAGATAACTGTGTTGTCTTGCATTTCCTCACCGACTCTCTCCCGGTTGGGTTGTTTGCTGTGTCCTCTGACACCGTGCCTTCTGGGTAATGTAGCCCTATGGGAGAAGAAGAACAAAACTGGCCAGCATTGTGCAGAACGAGTATAGGGCAAGAAAAGGTGGTACGTAGTTCACTTAGCCAGGAACAGGAAGAATGGACAGAGACTGGAGCCCTTCCAACTTCCACACACCGCCTCTGGGACACGTCTGGCTCTGAGAAATCTTGCGGTAGGCCTCAAGTCTAGGATATAGATGGGTCACCCTCCCCTATTGACGGGGCCAGGTCTCCAACCCGGCCACAGTACCAAAACAAAACCAGGGAAGGTCAAGACCCTATCAATAGAGGGGCCTGAAATGTTTTTGTTAGGAGTTCCAGTTAACATCATATCAAGAGGCCTGTTATTGCAGATCAATAAAGCGACCAATAAAGCAACGGGGGTGGGCGGAGGGTGTCCATCACCTTAATCATTCAAAAACCTCAACAATAGAGTCAATTCCTCAATGGAATGGGCAGCCTCCCCCTCCTCTCCCCCCGCGCAGTACGCAGCAGCCGATTCTGGGAATCAGAGATGTGAACCTATTTGCACAGAACTTGGTGAGTCAGGACCAAGGTGTGCAGTGGGAGGACATTGACCGCCACTATTAATTGGCAGGACAGTACTGAACAGATAAGGGGATTAAGGAGAGAGTTTCTCTCTCTCTCTCTCTCTCTCTCTCTCTCTCTCTCACACACACACACACACACACACTCTAAGCAGCAAGTGCGCGCGTATATGCAAACAATTGCACACGAATGCATGCACCCTCATACACGGTACCTGTATGCATGCATGCATGCATGCACAGACCTATGCATGCTTTTGGCACCGGTGTCTAGCTCAGGCTCGCATCGCCTGATGGTGTCTTTCTGATGTGATTAAAGTCCAGCCCTTGATGAGGTGATCAGGCGGGCATCCCCCGGGAGCCGGCAGCAGCCATGCAGTTAATCACAGCAAATTGCAACCCGCAGCAGACCAGAGGGAGTGCAAGGCCGTCCATCACGAGTGGCCAGAGGATGGGGTCGATAGAAGGAAATGGGCTGTGCTGGGGGGGCTGGTCTGGCCACCAGCCCAGGCTTCCCTCCCCTCGTGCTCTGATAACATTGCAATGTATATTTAATGCCCTCACGACACGAATACAACACAAAATACAAACAGGCAGCCAATAAAAACACTACAGTGTCTTTATAAAGGTCTGTGCCCAACCGGGCCTTTATTGAAATTTATGGCTTGAATACCAACCAATTGCTTGGCAAACGCCTCTTTTACAGGAGATGCCTGATTTCCCTGAACTTGGGGGTTTAGTGTCTGGTACTGCCATGCCCCATTGACTCACAGAGGTCGCCACCCACAAAGGCATGCATTCGCCAGCCACCCTGTCCCCTGCTTAATAAGGCACTATTGACCTCTTTTACCTTTCCAATGTGACCTTCTGCTGTCCAGACCTGGGCATCCTGCCTCATACTGGCTGTGTTAGTGCAACCAAGTGACTCCCCTGGAACTGGAGCACCCACCATGCACTGGTTGTGGCAACGGGTGAGCACCGCAGAGGCGCAACTCAAGCTTCTGGCGGGGGAGTCATAAGGAATTACGCCACAAGACCAAGGAGGGGCACCACATTCCCAATTAAAGAATAGAAAGCAGCATCCCATCATGGCATCTCAATGCCAGTGGGCATGCCCACATCATCGCTGAAGGAACAGCCCGCCACCGTTCCCCTCCCGTCACCTGGTCCCTCCTGGCTAAATGCCTGCCCCCAGGTGGTATTCTGCCGGGAGCAGGGGAGCATCCAGCATGAGAGGAGTTGGAGGTGAACTTTGGGAAAAGTCATGTTTTTTTGGCTGAGGGCGGATGGATCCGGTTCTCCCAATGTGTGGTTGAGGAAGGAGCGAGCCCTAACCGGCCACCTTCTCAGACTCCCAGGACCCACTCCGATCAATCCACAACAGCCAAGAGCAGCCACGCCCTGGGAAATGGCAGAGGGGTTTTTGTGGGCTAGGTTCTTCCCCTGAGATTTTTAATTGATTGAAATATTGCATTTTATAGCACACATTTCAGAAAAATTGGTAAGAAGCCATAGAATCTAGAATCGGTTCTGCAGGACAGCGCATGCAACACTGCGACATATGTCAGGAGACCAAGAATACACAGGAGTGTGTCACAACATGTGTCCATGCTGCCTGCCCCCAAACTATGATGTCTGCCTCAACAACATATGCTGTCAGGAGACCAAGAATACACAGGAGTGTGTCACAACATGTGTCCATGCTGGCTGCCCCCAAACTATGAGGTCTGTCTCAATAGATATGCTGTCAGGAGACCAAGAATACACAGGAGTGTGTCACAACATGTGTCCATGCTGGCTGCCCCCAAACTATGAGGTCTGTCTCAAAAACATATGCTGTCAGGAGACCAAGAATACACAGGAGCGTGTCACAACATGTGTCCATGCTGCCTGCCCCCAAACTATGAGGTCTGTCTCAAAAACATATGCTGTCAGGAGACCAAGAATACACACGAGTGTGTCACAACATGTGTCCATGCTGGCTGCCCCCAAACTATGAGGTCTGTCTCAAAAACATATGCTGTCAGGAGACCAAGAATACACAGGAGTGTGTCACAACATGTGTCCATGCTGCCTGCCCCCAAACTATGAGGTCTGTCTAAAAAAAATATGCTGTCAGGAGACCAAGAATACACAGAAGTGTGTTACAACATAGGTTCATGCTGCCTGCCCCCAAACTATGAGGTCTTCCTCAATACATATGCTGTCAGGAGACCAAGAATGCACAGGAGCATGTCACAACATGTGTCCATGCTGCCTGCCCCCAAACTATGAGGACTGTCTCAAAAACATATGCTGTCAGGAGACCAAGAGTACACAGGAGCGTGTCACAACATGTGTCCATGCTGCCTGCCCACAAACTATGAGGTCTGCCTCAATACATATGCTGTCAGGAGACCAAGAATACACAGGAGCGTGTTACAACATGTGTCCATGCTGCCTGCCCCCAAACTATGAGGTCTGTCTAAAAAAAATATGCTGTCAGGAGACCAAGAATACACAGGAGCATGTCACAACATGTGTCCATGCTGCCTGCCCCCAAACTATGAGGTCTGTCTCAAAAACATATGCTGTCAGGAGACCAAGAATACACAGGAGCATGTCACAACATGTGTCCATGCTGGCTGCCCCCAAACTCTGAGGTCTGCCTCAATACATATGCTGTCAAGAGACCAAGAATACACAGGAGCATGTCACAACATGTGTCCATGCTGGCTGCCCCCAAACTCTGAGGTCTGCCTCAATACATATGCTGTCAAGAGACCAAGAATACACAGGAGCGTGTTACAACATGTGTTCATGCTGCCTGCCCCCAAACTATGAGGTCTGTCTAAAAAAAATATGCTGTCAGGAGACCAAGAATACACAGGAGCATGTCACAACATGTGTCCATGCTGGCTGCCCCCAAACTATGAGGTCTGTCTCAAAAACATATGCTGTCAGGAGACCAAGAATACACAGGAGCATGTCACAACATGTGTCCATGCTGGCTGCCCCCAAACTATGAGGTCTGTCTCAAAAACATATGCTGTCAGGAGACCAAGAATACACAGGAGCATGTCACAACATGTGTCCATGCTGCCTGCCCCCAAACTCTGAGGTCTGCCTCAATACATATGCTGTCAAGAGACCAAGAATACACAGGAGCGTGTTACAACATGTGTCCATGCTGCCTGCCCACAAACTATGAGGTCTGCCTCAATAACATATGCTGTCAAGAGACCAAGAATACACAGGAGCATGTCACAACATGTGTCCATGCTGCCTGCCCCCAAACTATGAGGTCTGCCTCAATACATATGCTGTCAGGAGACCAAGAATACACAGGAGTGTGTCACAACATGTGTCCATGCTGCCTGCCCCCAGACTATGAGGTCTGCCTCAATACATATGCTGTCAGGAGACCAAGAATACACAGGAGCGTGTTACAGCATGTGCTCATGCTGCCTGCCCCCAAACTCTGAGGTCTGCCTCAATACATATGCTGTCAAGAGACCAAGAATACACAGGAGCGTGTTACAACATGTGTCCATGCTGCCTGCCCACAAACTATGAGGTCTGCCTCAATAACATATGCTGTCAAGAGACCAAGAATACACAGGAGCGTGTTACAACATGTGTCCATGCTGCCTGCCCCCAAACTATGAGGTCTGTCTCAAAAACATATGCTGTCAGGAGACCAAGAATACACAGGAGCGTGTTACAGCATGTGCTCATGCTGCCTGCCCCCAGACTATGAGGTCTGTCTCAAAAACATATGCTGTCAGGAGACCAAGAATACACAGGAGCGTGTTACAGCATGTGCTCATGCTGCCTGCCCCCAAACTATGAGGTCTGCCTCAATAGATATGCTGTCAGGAGACCATGAATACACAGGTATTGTATGAGTGTGTTACAGCATGTGTTCATGCTGCCTGCCCCCAAACTATGAGGTCTGCCTCAATACATATGCTGTCAGGAGACCAAGAATACATAGGAGCGTGCTACAACATATGTCCATGCTGCCTGCCCCAAACTATGAGGTCTGCCTCAATACATATGCTGTCAGGAGACCAAGAATACACAGGAGCATGTCACAACATATGTCCATGCTGCCTGCCCCCAAACCATGAGGTCTGTCTCAATACATATGCTGTCAGGAGACCAAGAATACACAGGAGCGTGTTACAACATGTGTTCATGCTGCCTGCCTCCAAACTATGAGGTCTGCCTCAATACATATGCTGTTGGGAGACCAAGAATACACAGGAGCGTGTTACAGCATGTGCTCATGCTGCCTGCCCCCAAACTATGAGGTCTGCCTCAATACATATGCTGTCAGGAGACCAAGAATACACAGGAGCGTGTTACAGCATGTGCTCATGCTGCCTGCCCCCAAACTATGAGGTCTGCCTCAATACATATGCTGTCAGGAGACCAAGAATACACAGGAGCGTGTTACAGCATGTGTTCATGCTGCCTGCCTCCAAACTATGAGGTCTGCCTCAATACATATGCTGTCAGGAGACCAAGAATACATAGGAGCGTGCTACAACATATGTCCATGCTGCCTGCCCCAAACTATGAGGTCTGCCTCAATACATATGCTGTCAGGAGACCAAGAATACACAGGAGCATGTCACAACATATGTCCATGCTGCCTGCCCCCAAACCATGAGGTCTGTCTCAATACATATGCTGTCAGGAGACCAAGAATACACAGGAGCGTGTCACAACATGTGTCCATGCTGCCTGCCCCCAAACTATGAGGTCTGTCTCAAAAACGTAGGCTGTCAGGAGACCTAGAATACACAGGAGCATGTCACAACATGTGTCCATGCTGCCTGCCCTCAAACTATGAGGTCTGCCTCAATATATATGCTGTCAGGAGACCAAGAATACATAGGAGCGTGCTACAACATATGTCCATGCTGCCTGCCCCAAACTATGAGGTCTGCCTCAATACATATGCTGTCAGGAGACCAAGAATACACAGGAGCGTGTCACAACATGTGTCCATGCTGCCTGCCCCCAAACTATGAGGTCTGTCTCAATACATATGCTGTCAGGAGAGTAAGAATAAACAGGAGCGTGTTACAACATGGGTCCATGCTGCCTGCCCCCAAACTATGAGGTCTGCCTCAATAGATATGCTGTCAGGAGACCAAGAATACACAGGAGCGCGTTACAGCATGTGCTCATGCTGCCTGCCCCCAAACTATGAGGTCTGTCTCAATAGATATGCTGTCAGGAGACCAAGAATACACAGGAGTGTGTCACAACATGTGTCCATGCTGCCTGCCCCCAAACTATGAGGTCTGTCTCAAAAACATATGCTGTCAGGAGAACAAGAATACACAGGAGCGTGTTACAACATGTGTCCATGCTGCCTGCCCCCAAACTATGAGGTCTGTCTCAATACATATGCTGTCAGGAGACCAAGAATACACAGGAGCGTGAGCCGAAAACGCCCCTGAGCCAGACAAGAATGATCTCCGGGTCTTAGGCAACACCCCCCTCGACACTTAGGAAAGGACTCCCCCAACAAACAGCCTCAACACCACAGATAATGACTATTCGTTCAGCACCAAGCTCACACACACAACACCCAGCCCCTCCATATGGCACCCAGCACCCCCACAGACACAGGCATCCACCACCACATGCTCTCAGGACCCCCACATACTCTGGGGACCCTCCATAAACACTCCGGCCCTCCCCACACACACCCAGGCCCCCACACATACACACACTCAGGGCCTCCCTCACACACACAGCAAACCCACACACACTCAGGGCCCCCCAAGCAGCCCCCCCACACACACATGCAGGTACCCGCCTACTACACACTCATGCAGGGACCCTCCTGACACACACACACAGGCGACACCCCCCACACACAGAGCACAAAAACAGTACAAAAGCATCACCACACACACACACACACTCAGGACCCCCCTCTCTCTCTCTCTCACACACACACACACACACACTGAGCACCCCCACATACACACCCACACTCACACTCAGAGCACCCCATGCATCCCCTCACACAAACATTTATTTATTTATTTTATTTCTTGTATGTCACCACATGCCCATGGGCCTCATGCAGGAACCCTCCTAACACACACCCAGGCGAAACCCCCCATGCACAGAGCACAAAAGCAGTACAAAAGCATCACCACACACGCGCACACTCAGCACCCAGTCCCCACCACACACATCACTCCACCTACACACAGCTACCTCACACACACGCAGCACTGTGGGGCCTCTACGCATGCACACCCCCAAACACCTCACACATGCACACACCCATACACACACTCCACTCAGCCCCCACCCCATTCTCCCCCGACCCACCAACTGCCCCACCCAACTCCTCCAACTCCCCACCCCAATTGCTCCCCATACTTCACCCCAAACTGCCCCACCTCTCCCTCAACTGCCCTCAACTCAACTGCCCCCACCTCTATCCAAACTTCTCCCCATCTTCTGCCCAGCTGCCTCCCACATGCCCCGTTCTCCCCAACTGCCCTCTCCACTCACTGCCCCCTTCTTCCCACCCAAGGGTCCTTCTCTAACAACTGTCCCTTCTGCCCCCTCTTCCCCAACCTCTCCCTAACTGCTCCCTTCTTCCCCCAACCATCCACCACCCAACTCCCCCCATTGCTCCCACTGTCCACTTTCCTCCACCCAAATGCCCCTTCCTCCCCACCTGTCAACAACTTCTCCCCACCTGCTCTCCTCCCCAACTGCCCATCCCACTTTCCCCCCAATTGCCCCTTCTCCCCTTACCCCAACCCTTCTCCCCTCACTGTGCCCCTTCTCCCTGCAACTGCCATCTGCCCCTCCTAGCTGCACTCTGCTCCAACTGCCCACTTCTCCGCCCCACGAATTGCACCTTCTGTCTGCCCAAACCAAGTCACCCCCTTCTTCTAAATGACCCCCATAATACTCCCCCTCTTCAATGGACTCCCCAACAACACGTTTGCCCCCCTGCACGCCATACAAAACACAGCATGCAGACTCATCCTGCACCTGCCCAATCATGCACAGATCACCCCCGCTCATGCCCAGCTCCACCGACTCTGGTGCCCCAGAGAATTGCCTTCAGAAGACGCTGTACTGTATTCAAAGCCATCCACCTTCAAACTACACACAAGCCAGCAAACACCTTCTCCACGTTCCACTCTGCAAATTCACATGCGCACAAAAACAAGCATTTACCCACTGGGCACACAGGGCCTGGAACAACCTACTCTTCACATGTGTACTGCACCCTCCATCACCACTTTTAGAAAGACCCTCAAAACACACCTGTTTCTCCACACATTACCCTGCCCTTCTCCGCTGCTATCACTTGTCTACCCTAATCTCCCTAGCCTTTCCTGAAAGAATTTGTATTTTCTTTGTTCAACTCCTACCTTTTCAATATTTGAACCATATAAAGGCGCTCCGAGACTCACTGGGTAGGGCAGGCGCTAAACAGAAAGCCGTCGAGCTCTCCTGCTCCCATGTCCATGTCGCCCTCTGCCGCCTGCTCACCCACCAGCTTACCTGCCTTCCCGCCCACCCTGCCGTCGAGCTCTCCTGCTCCCATGTCCATGTCGCCCTCTGCCGCCTGCTCACCCACCAGCTTACCTGCCTTCCCGCCCACCCTGCCGTCGAGCTCTCCTGCTCCCATGTCCATGTCGCCCTCTGCCGCCTGCTCACCCACCAGCTTACCTGCCTTCCCGCCCACCCTGCCGTCGAGCTCTCCTGCTCCCATGTCCATGTCGCCCTCTTCCGCCTGACCACCCACTCGCTTCTTCCTATTAGTCTGCCTGCCCACCCACCTGCTTTCCTGCCTTCCAGGACCACAACACTGCCTGCCCTGCTGCCCACTCTCCTGCCCACCCCCGCCTCTCTGCCCACTCACCCCTGCCCACCTCTACTCTCCCTCCTGCCGACTCTCCCCTCTTCCGGCCCAGTCATTATCCTTCCCATGCCACCGCCTGCCCATTCACCCACCTGCCTACTCTTCCACCTGCCTGCCCCCTGTTCCCCTGCATTCCATCCCACACTGCCACACGCCCTAATGCACTCTCCCACTCCTCCCTTACTGACCCCCTTGCAACACTCAGCGCCCCCCTGTCTCGCCGCGTCCCTTTGCCCCAATGCTATTTGTGTCTGGGGTGTTCTCGGACAGTCTCTTTCAAATCAGGAAATAGCCTGCTCAATCACACGTGTGCAAATTGATCAAATATGAATTTGTAGTTGGAGCGATCGAGCTACATACGAACTGTATGCAGAATGCCCACAATTCTTCCAAATCAGAGGTAGGCTGTGTGATGTCTTCTGTGCATGGATATCTCTAAGGTACTCTTCAGTCAACCCAAGGTAGTAACCCGGAGGTCTCCAGCAGTCCTTGAAATGTGGTGGCCCTCATTTACTCAATGTCAGGTGGATAACTATACAGCAAAGTCCGTCCTTGATCTTTCCCACTGGGTGGCATAAATGCATCTCTAACTACCGAGGTCGGCCTCAGCGCCGTTACCCACGAGCCCTTCCCCAGACCGAGGTAGTTAAGGCTACTAGCATGGGCTGTTAATGTTCATTCATTTTCTTTTTATGGGAAACAGGCTTCACAGGTATCACACGTGCCTATTTTTCATTAGAAAAAAGCTACAAACCAAAATGGCCACCTGGCAAAACGACAAGCGAGAGTGTCCCTTTTCTGTTTCAATGGCAGCCAGCGTGCTGACTGGGCGAGGAGCCAGATGAAGGCATTAGCAAACAGGTAAATGGTGTGGTGAGGGAGGCAAGGTTGAGAGCAAGGGTTGTTTTCAGTGGTGCAGGGGGTGAGGGAGGCAAAGACGGGAGGGATCTTGCCGTGGACGCACACAGTATGAAACAGCATGGTGGCACAATGGAGTCGCACAGGAGGCAGCAATGGAATGCAGGCTTATACCAGAAGTTCAAGTCCACGTTCCTATCCTCCTGAATAGATGGGGCCATCCAGGGTGCTAAGGTACAGTATGCCCCTCTGTCACCCCTTTCAGCACTCATGTGGCCCTTCAGATGTTTTGGACTACAACACCCATGATCCTTCAACACTCAGAATGCTGCCTAGGGTTGATTGGAGTTGAAATCCAAAACATATGGAAGGCTACATAAGGAGCAAGTAGGCAGCAGAGATTGGAGATAAAGGGCCTAATTCTGACTATTCCAATATGAGCTACCAGGATACCGGCATCTGGTACTTACCTTTACCAGCACCCGGTCCGGTGGCATTACCGCTGAATTACAGTTGCTGGCGGTACGGTATAAATCCCCATTCATGGAGTCCAATGGGGGATTCTGCGTCATTACCGCCACCGGTGGTGGTAACAAGGGCTTTTTTCTCTGGTAGTGCACCTGGCTTACATCCAGCAATTTACTGGAGGTAACCCCGGTGCCCCACCGGCAATCCTGTAGTCGGGCGGTCCAGTAAAGTGCCGGTATCCAGCTGTACCAGCACTTTTTTACCAGACGGCCCGACTCGGAATGAGGCCCAAAGTGTCCACCCAGTAGCTCTGCAAATGTACCACTTCCTGGTGAATCTGAAGCGTCTTCTCTGGGAGTGTAATGTCTGCTTTGACTGACTAATACATTAGGACCAAAACTTCCTTCATTTTTGGAGACTATCTAACCCACGTTTGCCCCAGAAAATGACTTCACTGTTCCAATCCGGCATGCTAGGGGCCTTTAATGTCACTTTGTGTAATCAGATTGGAGTGAAGTGGCTGGATACACAAGGTGTTATGTGCTAAGCCTGAAAATAGAATAAAATAATTGAGCAAAGCAACACACGCGCCCCCTAGTGGGCATTATTGGAAGGTCACCTGTTCAAGTCACATGAGCAAAGCATTGTGGGCAGTGGCGTCACTAGAAATCAGTATTGGGGGTGAGTATGGGGCATAAATACAATATGGGGGCAGGTGGTCACACATCAAATAAGGGTCGACAGGCAAAACTGATTTAAATATACCTATATTTTAGCAAGCTGTTTAAGAAAATGTGACATTAAACGTGTTCAGAGTAGGTTTAAGAAAATACAAGTTTTGCATCAAGTTAATATACATCCTAAAACGTTAGCTCATGTTCAACAGTTGCAAAAATGCACTCAGCAAGAGACTGCATTCTTTTAACTCAAGCAGATATCACTACCAGCACAGCTTCAAATAATGTGTAGTTAGAGGTGGGTGGTATTTTGCAGAAGAGATATCACTTCCGGCTCAGCTTTAAATAACAGCCAGACGATAAGCGTTAGTTTAACAGAAGAGATATCACTCATGCCTCAGAAGAGATATCACTCATGCCTCAGAAGAGATATCACACATGCCTCAGTTTCAAATGACAGTCAAGGACATTCTGTTTAGCAGATGAAATATCACATAAAGGCGCCAAGTACAGGCGGAAAGGCAGCAACTGCTCCCTTGCTTCTTTATCAATGGTTGAAGGAATTGCACTTTGTCCCTATAGAACATTTTAGTTTTCAGTTTCTGGCTATACATCCCAGTGGCAGCTGTGAATTTTTCAATTGGAGGGACATAGATATTTGACAGAGCGTAGCAAGGGAGCCCGAACCAGGCAAGAGGGTTTAGGACCCCCCGCCCTGCCTCCCTCTAACCCCCACCACATTTTTTTTTTAAATTAATGTCTTAAAAATGAGCTTATAAAGGTGCATTTTACAGCACACGTTTTTGAAAATATAGGTAAAAAGGCATACAATTTGCAATTGGTTTTGTAGGGTTACTCATGAAAAAATCCAATAGATACAAGTCACCAACAGTGCACAGGAGCATTTCCCCAACACATTTCTTTGCCATCAATATATACAGGTATAAAAATGTGATCATGTTGTCTGTGCCAACACATTTCCATGCACGCTGCATCAATATATGCCAGTATTGCCATATAAAAACATACTGATGTTTGCTTTGCACATAATGACAGTAATGATACTATAAGAAAACATGTCAACCTGTGTTCTCCCAACATATGGCAGCACCCACGTACGAACATACTCCAGTAGGCTTTATCATAAGAAATGCCATGCCTCAGTATACAAACATGTCCGAACTGGCTGCATCAAAATGCTAGTCCAGCCACGTAATAACACTTCTCATGCTTCCTTTATCAAAGATACCCAATACAAAATGCCATGCCACAGTAAGAAATGGATAGACTGGCTGCATCAAAATGCTAGTCCAGCCAAGCAATAACACTTCTCATGCTTCCTTTATCAAAGATACCCAATACAAAATGCCATGCCACAGTAAGACATGGATAGACTGGCTGCATCAAAAAAGTCAGTTTACCTACATAATAAAACTTATCATGCTTGCTTTATCATAGATGCTCAGTAAAACATGCCATGCCTGCCCCATAGCCCCCCAGCGTTTCACACACACACAATCAATGTGAGCCATGGTATTATTTTACTAGGCATCTATCATAGATTCCCAGTAGAAAAATGAAAAATGCTGTGCCTGACCCCTGGGCCTCTAAGCGCCTCAGATGCACTCAATGTGATTGTGGGCATACGAGGCGCTGGGGGGGCCCAGAGTCAGTCATGGCATTTTTCCTATGCATCTATCATAAATGGCCAGTAAAATAATACCATGCCTGAGCCCCCCAATGTCTCGCACGGAGAGCGGATTTTAGCTGGTGGGGAGCAGGGTTGTGCAAAAGCTGCATTTTTAAAATGCTGTTATTGTAAACCCCCTTCACTCCCTCCCTCCCACCAGAATCAGTTCTCTGGCCATGCACAAACACACGTGCACACACATTCACACAACATTCGCAACCAGCATGCACATTCACACGCGCACCCATCATCATACATTCGCTCATTACACACAACACAAGCATTCATGAATACGCACACATTTAAATTAACTTACCTTCTGCCCTGGCAAACCTACAAGTTTCCTGAAATTTCTTCCCTGTGCTCCAGCTCCCACGTAACATGAACAGGAACTAGGAAGCAAAGAACCCTTCCTGGTTCCTCCACTTGAGCGCAAGAGCCGGAGCGCTGATGACGGAGCTTCCCGTTCGTGTGTATGTGCTAGTACTGGAAATGGAAAACATTTACTGTGGGAACCCTCTCATCATTGGACGGGCTGGCTCTGGGGAGAAGGTGTCAGGGCCAAGGAGTGTGGCCCCTGGCCAGGTCATGCAATAAAGTATTTCTTCATAGAACCCAATCCTGACAATTTGCATACAAGCAAAGAGCATTAGGGGAGCATAAGAATGTCCCCAATTTTTTATTTGAAACATGTCTTATAGTGATTCAGTAAGAAACACTTTTGAGCGAATAATGGAAGTTGGGCTCTGCAGTTTTGGTTGGTCATACTACCTACCCTAATAAAAAAAAATCTGTATATTGCAGGACATATATAGCAAGTATGTGAGGCTTTCGATGTTTCTATATTGAGTTTTCTGTGCCGAGTCTACTGTCTGCTTGTTGAAATTTGGGTGGCTGGTGCATGTAACAGATCTTGCTGGAAGTATCATGTTCTGTAGCCGAGTTACCACACACAACCAACCTGCACTTCAACAAGCAAACTGCTTTCAGAAAACTCATCCGTGCAGCAGAGTCTTTTGAAAGCCGTTTGCTAATTGAAAAGCAGGTTGCACGTCTGTACGATAACATGTCTTCTGAGCAGATCCGTGAATGTCGTGGGCAAGACCCTTGGTCTGGGGACAGGGCAGTGCTCGGGCAAGACAAATCTTGCAGGAAAGCCACTCAATCGTGTACCTGTGCTGCCCTTTGCAGATACAAACCCGCAGTTCCCTAGCCGTCCAGCATCCCCAATGCACCATGTAAGGCTGGGGAAACAAAACGCCTCTGGCTTGCATGGCCCATTGCACGTGCGCAGCTGGGGAACAGAATTGTCAAACGGAAACCATGTTTCCCTTTGACATTTCAAGCCAGCCCAGGAGTGAGCGCTCAGTGTTTACACTGGGTTGACTCCTCCATAATGGGTGAGGGTGCCCATTATGACGGAAAGACTTTCGCAATGGGTCGTCCAATCTGATACTCATACTTGATTTGGTCTAGTTTTAAATGTGGATTGATTCTCTTATAGTGTGAACCCCTGACATTGTTACTGGTTGAATTGTAGTTGTTTGTTCTTTGTTTGTTTTGTCAAGCGCTATTATGCCTACAGGCCTTTTTGTTTAGCGCTATACAAATAAAAAATAAAAAATTATGGATAAGCCGCCACTGGTACATCCTCAATGAATCAGGCCCAGGGTCAGTTGGCTGGAGATGAAACACTGTTGACTTTGAAGTCATGTACATGAACTGCACTATTGGTAATTCACTGATTTTGAACAAATTGAGGGATCCATAGACTGTAAGGGATCAGGATTAAGACTCAGACACACTGGCATGTTGGGTGCTTGCTATAGACTTTTGTTTCATCAAAAGGGTTGGGGAAATCCTATTTATCCCTAATCCTAAGAGGGGTTTCCCTGCCTCAACAAAACTAAGGATCGACTGTGTCAGAATGTTAAACAAAAGAGCACCCTCCATCCTGTCTCCAAAAACCCTAAACTGACACACTCTAAACTCAATATAATATGTACAAGGGGATTTCGGTAAGCTAGGAATCTATAGATTTTCTTTCAGAGTTCTAAAATATAAGGTTTTAAGGTGCAGAAAAGAAAAGAATAAAGTTCCACCGGAAAGGGGTCTCCCTTCCCCTAGATTTCTTCTGGTAGTTTTAAAAAGTTACTTTATCACAGTTCAAGTTTGTCCAAGAGGGGTGAGTCTTCCCTTGAGCTTCCTTCAAATATTCAATTCTCTTAAATGTTCTGTATCTCACACTTTGTATTTCCATCAGCCTCTTTATCTCCCTGGTGTACTCTCCTGCCAGGGTAATTGCAACTTTCTCACTGATCCTTTATAGCCGTTTCTCACTGTTTCACAATGATATGATAGTTTGATATGATAGTTTATTTATATAGCGCCTATACACAATGTGTTTCAAAGCGCTTCAAGGCAAGGGAGGGAACAAGGGAAAATACAACCACATTCTTACAGGCCATGAACAGTAAGGTTGTGAAATTAACTATCGTACTCGGCCTGACGACATTTCAGATAGTGCAAGAACTAAGACATAGATAAGGAAGGGAGGGGGAGAGTGGGAAGGAAATGGAAACAGACAGGCGACTACCGTACTAGGCCTGACGACATTTCTGGTAGAGCCGGAGAAAAACAAAAGGTGAGGGAGAGGGGTGCAGAAAGGGAAGGGAGGAACAAAACAAGTGACTATCATACTAGGCCTGACGACATTTCAGATAGTGCTGGAGGGGTGGTGGGGAGGAAAAAAACAGGAATGGGAGGGTGGAGGAAACAGACGAGGTTGCTATCATATTAGGTCCAGGGACAATTCTGATAGAGTAAGTGCATAGAAGAAAGTAAGGGGAGGAGATAGGAAAAGGGAGAAGGGAAAGGAGGAGAGAACAGAGAGTAAGCAGTCAAAAAGAGTGGAGAAGCAAGAGTGGAGAGCGAATACAATTGCAGAAGTCAGTAGTAACACATAATGTTGCAGGTTTACTTCCCTTCTCACTCCTGGTTTTCTCTCCTGACATAATGTCACATTACTATTTCACAAATTCACGTTCACATCTCTTTCCACTCCTGGTTTACTCTCCTGCCAGGATATCACAGTATTGTTTCACAAATTCAAGTTCACTTCTCTTTCCACTCCTGGTTTACTCTCCCGCCAGGATATCACACAACTGTTTCGCTTTATCTTCCTGTATGTTTGCGATTCCCAGACTCACTCTTTGCCTGGTTCACTAACCTGCCAGGGTGTCAGGACCCTACCCACTGGCCACCCAGCACTTTACTTTACTTTACTTTACAAATGTATAACGCACTCCTCAGAACCCGGAGGCATATAGGCCCGACAAGGACTAACAATCAAACATAGAAACATGAAGCTCAGTTTATGGGAAACTGGGGGGCATGGTTATCATAGCAAGAGCTAGCAGGTTAGTTGAAAAGATATGTTTTACATTGTTTCTTAAAGTTTTCAACTAAGTTGATCTTTCTAATTTCTTCTGGCAGAGAGTTCCAGGCCTTTACGGCTGCTGTGTAAAAAGCGCTCTGTTTAACCTTTGGGAGTGTGCATCTCAGCTCTTTGAGCTGTACTATGCCATTTGATCTGAGCGTTCTTGTATTCGACTTCACATGCAGATCCCTTGAAAGATATACAGGTCCTGTGCATGTGATGCATTTGTGTGTCATAACAAGTACCTGAAATTGTACCCTATCTTCAATGGGTAACCAATGTGAGTCTCTTCTTGCTTTGGTTACATGTCAGATCTCCTTAGCCCTGTGATGGCTCTGACTGCGCTGTTCTGAATGACCTGTAGTCTTACAAACTCTGTCTTGTTGATGCCCAAAAGAAGACTGCCCCAGTAAATCATCGTAAATCCAATAATCGCTGTAGCTATGATTTCACAGTTGGCTTTTGAAATAAAGGGACGGATCTGTGTAAGTAATTTTAGATGTTGGACAGATGAGGCTACCAAGTGGCTCACTTGCGCTCTCATGTTCAGATGCTGATCCAATACAATGCCTAATGTTTTCACTTTTGTTTTAGTTTCTATATGGTGTCCTGCCAAGGTGACATTTTTGTAATATTCCCCTAACTTTTCTATTTTCTTAGGGGTTCCAACAACCATAAGTTCTGTCTTTTCTTTGTTCAATGTGAGTCCGTTTCAACCATCCATGATTGGATGATGTCATAAACTTTGTTCAATCTTACGGAGTCATGCTCTTGATTCCCTGACAGCGGGATGACACATTGCATGTCATCCGCATAGTTAGTGGATTCTACCTGATTTTTGTCTACCATCTCAAAGAGGGTGGCAATAAAAATATCATAGAGGGAAGGTGATAAACAAGCACCTTGGGGGACTGCTGCATGTGCACATTCAGAAACTATTTATGGTATAATGCTGAAGTTAAAACCTACAAACTGCCTCTACATTCATTTGCTTGTTTTACTGCTGCAGTCTTGGACCAATCTAATTTCATATTCTGTTCCGGGTTTTGGGTTAAACCAGCACATGCATTATGGTACATGTATTCAGTCCAAGAAGCAGAGGGCTGGGGGAGCATACGAATTACCTGTGTTTGCAGCAAGCTGCTAAGAGCTGGGAGGCCTTGATTGCATTCACCTGTTCCAAGCTACTGCAGGCTAGGCTGCCGAGAACTGGAGAGACCTTAATTACAATCCACTGCTGGAGGCTACTAAAGCCAGAGCTGGACTTGATTTTGATTGAACACGGCTGACTGAGACTGCAATCAGCTCTGCCCTGTTGGCCCTGTTGGCTGGGAGGGCCTTTATGAGCTCATTTTGAACAGAAGCAGTTGTTCAGTCAACTGCTTCCACTGGGAGTTCAAGCTTTTGGGCTCCTGTGACCCGTATTTGAACCTTCCCTAAGTATCCCGATTTTGGCGTTTGAATCCTCTTTCTTGTTGCTGCTTTGCAGCACCCTTTCCAGTCTGCTTTTGCAGTGTGCCTGTTTTTGAACCTTTCCTTGATTTCCAGCTTTTGACTTCTGGAACCATGTCCTGTTTTGCTGTTAAAGATATTCAGTTCTTTGTCTATATCCTTTCTGACTTTCTGCATGCACCCTTTTTTCTGTAAACATTTCTGCTTCACAGACTGGTTCTATTTCTGCCTAGTTTTTCTCACTTTCTCTCTGCTATCCCAGTCTCTTGAGGTTTTCCTGTTTGTTCCTTGCCTGTGATATTACCAGACTTCAGTCCATAGCTCTAGTGCCTGTTCTTAGTAGTGCTCTGAATTTCTTGAACCGTTTCTATTCGCTGTGTTGGCATGGACCTATCTTGTTTGAGTCTAATGCCTTGAGTATTCTGATATTCCAGTCTCTGCTTTGTACTTTATTTCTCTATCCTGTCCTGCACCCAGTTACTTCTTTCAATGCTGTTTTCCACATGTATTACATCTTGGTCCACTGTTGTGCCTCCACTCTGTATCCATTTACATTGTGACCCCTGGGTTGGTCTCCGTTTAGAACAGATAAGGGGAAGACTTATGTTGGCTCCATCTAGTCTGTTGGAGTCTTACCTGCCTCAGTATATTGGCTCCAGTTTTACCCATACACTGAGTACAAAAGTCTCTTCAGCACCCCTAACCCTAATTGCTGGAGACCCCTAATCATATTTCAGTACACCCTTCATTCTGATCAATCTGTGTTGCCCAGTATTTTTGCTTGTCTTTGTTTTCTCGCTGTCTCTTTACGTACAGCCAGCTCGGACCCTGTAGGTCCTGTGAATACCTGTTTCAGCTTGGTATGTACCCTGTTTCTGTTATATGCTAGCATTGCCTCAAGAATCTCCCCTAATCTACAGTGCATATTGTAAGATATAGCTTTTGCCCCGTGCTCTGCGGCCAGACTCCTGATACAGGGCTTTTCCGTTCTCCAATCACTCTCTTTCTTCCACATGATAATGCATTTCCAATTTTGGGTCACCAAGCCGATTTCAGCAAAGTTGGAATCTGTTTCAACTCTTTTTTTCAAGTATTGGGTCACTAACCCTTTCTCAACAAAGTTTGCATTCACAATAATTCCTCTTCTGAAATATTGGGCCACCGACCCGGTCTTAATTTTAGTCGCATCCATATCAGTTTCTATAATGGTATCACTTTGATTCTCTCACACTTTTAGTGCGACACAGCATTCACCTTCAAGCACTCCGGTAACCCATTTGCTTTTCCTGGGCTTAGCTGGCGGCACTGATGTTTTTTGCGTCTTTCCTTCTCCTTACTTTTTGGTCCGCTGACTTGGCTTGCATCCCGTTAGTCGGTTAGCCCTCCCTTTGCCTTCTTCTGATATATGCGCATTCAGCTGCTTAAGGCCATCAAGCAGTGAGATTCCTTCAGTTCGGTCTCCTTGCACCCTGTTTGATCAGCCTCCATACTGCTTTTTACAGTCTGTTCGTCTTCAGCGTTCCGACTGGCATCAGAACAAGTTACCAACAGTTTCACTATCTTCCTCTCTCTCTCTCTCTCTCTCCTTCTGGTAAACTGTGTCAGCTTTAAACCTCCGGACATTGCTTAACATTTTCCAAAGACTAGAACGCAGCGATGGCTTCCCGCTTCTGGTCATCTTCATTGCTCTATCCTTCTTCCT
Source organism: Ambystoma mexicanum (assembly GCF_040938575.1). NCBI lineage: Eukaryota > Metazoa > Chordata > Amphibia > Caudata > Ambystomatidae > Ambystoma > Ambystoma mexicanum. The sequence continues at coordinate 1,663,496,576 of NC_090929.1, forward strand.
CGTCACAGTACTAAAAAGGGCGGGGGGGTGACTAAATTATTTGGTTGAGAAAACCTGAGCATTCATTAACTACATCACAATAAGCCATGTAGATGTGTTGCAAGGGCACATGAGTGTCATTAGGAATTGCGACTGCAAGAGTTTTTTGATCCAGTTGTTTTCTGCCTCTCCGGAGTTTGTCTTCACCCACACGGTCCTCCCGCAGATAGTCCCCCCCAGGTCAAAGTCAGGTATCTTCTGCCTTTCCCTGGCCACACAAGAGAAGCTTCACTCTAGAGAATCAGTGACGATATTGCTAGATTCGTCACAAGACACACCCTACAGTAGAAGCGGGTAGCTCAGCAAGTTGAGTGACTGTTGCTGAGATGCAATTCTTTATTAAAAAAACAGTGCTATAAAACGTGTTCGGCCAGGGGATGGGTTGGGCTGGTCGGTGGCTTATATTTAGGGCAGAGTGGGGGATTTTTGATTCCCATAGTTAAAATCAAAAGTTGGCACCCATGACCTCACTGTTTAATTTTCTAATAACTGCACAATAGAAGCATATATCTGTGATTCAGCAGTTTGACAAGCACATAACATCTTCAGGAATTTTATCCTGTGATAAAACACAAAGGAAGGGGCACAAAAGTCACAGGATATCTGTGTGACAGTCAAAGAAAAAAACTAAACACAGTTTAAAGAAAACTAGTGGATGTAAGTTTAAGAAGCATGTTTCAGTTTGGAAAAGTCTTTTTTTTGTTTTTTTTCAATGAAAGTGTAAGCTGCACACTTTGAGAAACAATAGTGCGGCCAGCATGTAGGTAGCCTGATTTTGGCAGGAATGGCGCCCCCACCCCAGTGTATAGTCATGGCCCATTGATTCCCATGGTGTCCCTTTCAGGCCAGAAGAAAGAAGACAGGTTGAGCGAAACAAAGAACGCGCAAACGCGCAAATGACGCTGGGGGAGGAGCACCTGTATTACTCCTGGATAGAGTTCTTTGCTACAGGGGGTCAAGCCACCAATTATGGGGGGCAAAGCAGCAAAGGGCGGGGGCAATTGCCCCTCTTTGCCCCCTCTAGGGACGCCTGTGATTGTAGGAATGCACATTAGCCCAAATGCAAGCTTTGGCATTGCCTTACTAAGTCTTCAAATTTAGAACAAGTTCTCATTAGTTTTGAGGTTCTTAATGGTCTTTAAACAGCAGGACCTGCAAACAAGCAGATAAATGTAGACCGTGACATGAAATCTCAGATGTACGTGATTTGACCGTGGCAGAAATATTCGCGGCACTTACCTTTGCTTCTCTGCTTCCTTCTGACCCTGTGGCATCAGTTCAGTCCCTTTTACACAGATCGGATCCGACGCTGCAGGGTCCGCTTTCCTCTCTTTTATTTATTTTTTTCCCGTTCCCCGCCTCCAGTCCTTAGGAAGTGGGGACACCCCCGCTAACCCCCAAGGCAATCACCACCGACAATGGGGAGCAGGGGACACACCCGCAACCCCGCTCCCCATGTTCCGTATTGGTTACCAAATTTGTTCGAATTTAATTGTTCAAATGGTACTGGCTGAATTCAGACAGATTTACCATCCGATCAATTAAATTTGAACAAATTGGGTAATACCAAAATCTCACTGCGCAAGCATGCAAACAGGCCCTGGTCGCGAGGCACATGAGGCACTTCAGCCAAGTGCCAGCAGGTGGCGTCCTGTCAGAATCATTAGTAATGCTGCCTGGCATGTTGTGTTCACGGTTGCCGCCATTACTGATTCTGTGCATGGCAGACCTCCATTTTGGGATTTTTCGCATACGGAACTGAAAAAGGCACTAGAGTTCAGTGTCTACCCAGATTACTGTGCCGGTAACGACTCTATGCGGGAAATCAGTAATATCATTAATTGATTAATCTTTTATAACTCACTGTCCACTGGGATGGCTCAGGAGCAACGCACTCGTCTTGGAAGCAAGACGATGCGGAGCAACAGAGGTTCAATTCCTGGGTCCACACATAAAAACCTCTGGGTATTAAGTGCGTTATAAATAACCAATTACAATTACAATACCAGAGACCAGTCTCTAAGCGCAGCACCAGGATTCAAACCTGTGTAGCTCTGCGTTGTCTTGCTTCCAAGACAGACGCGTTGCCCCTGAGATATCCTCCCAGAGAAGTAGCCATTGAAAAGAGTCTGCACCCCGGAAGCAGTAGCAGATCAGCGCTTTCTAACTGATTTTCTGCCTCATGTAGAGTTGAGCTGTAAAGGGAAAAAAAGGACAGAGTTTAAAAAATCACAACTTTATACGAAGAACAAATTTAGAAACGAATAACAATACTTGCTCAAAAGAAATATATAAACGAGTGTTTTAAATGGAAGAAGTAGTACAGGTATTCACCAATCTAGGCTTTAAGTGGGCTGGGGCTCAGAGCCGGTAAGGTCAAAAAATTGCTCTCCTGCCACGGCCATTCCGGGACTCCCCAACCTAGTTCTATGGAATTCACCCTGGCCCCCACCCCCTCCCAGTCACGCAGTTCTCTATTTTTCCCACTTTCTATGTGTCTCGCTATCTATTTGTATCACTTTCTATTTGTCTCTCTCCCCACTTAGCCCCACTCTAATCATATTTTCACCCTATTTCACTCTGTGTAAATCGGTTATTTTCTGAGGTTGGATCTTGGGACCCAGGTTCCCCCGATTCCAATGATAAACTCAGTGTAATGGTGTACTTTTAAGTGATTTGCTTGAAAGTTGATTCTGTCAGCCTAATGCAGTCACCTCTCAAAAATATACATCAATCAGAGAATGATTTTGCCCTGTTTTGACACCAATATTGTGAATGCTTAAAAGTTGGCAGGCTGTGAAGGAAAGGAGCGTCAGAAGGTATATTATATGAATAGCTATGATCTAGGGCTAAATTAGGGAGCTTAAAGAGAAAAGTCACAGAAAAACTCTCACAATCTCCATTGAACCCTGCTAAGGGACACAGGTTGCTGCACAAATTAAACATTGAGCAGGTAGGTGAACAATTTAGCTTCAAATCGATGGTCCTGATGAGTTGCTAAATCTGGCCCAGTGTTAGAGAGGATTTGTTTCTCAGGACTCCCAATTTCTGCAGATAAGGCACAGTGAGAATAAATGGTTTACCCAGGATCACACACTTTGCTTAAGTGGCGGAATAAGGGTTGGAGCCCAGTTGGCGATTTAAGCAGTTTGCCAAATACCCTTCCCATCTATATTTAATCCAAGTATTTGTTACAGTTTGGGATTGAAAAGATTAAATGATAGTGTTATAGCAAAGCATTTAAAAGCACACAAATTACATAAAACACTAATCTGACATTAAATAAATCATTTGAGAAACATGTCAAGCAGAAATATGATTATAGCTTTATTTTTTTTAATTTTTTTTTATTGTTTAATCAATAAGATTTTTACAATATTGTACGATCATTCTTGCTTGCACATGCACATTGTGTGCTTGTAAAATCCGTTTTTGTCTTGAGTGATTCTGCTGCTGCTGATTGTTCGTTATTAGTTAGTTGTGAATGACTGCTTAACCGAGTCACAGATCAGCCGTGAGTAACTTGCTGTCAATGTGTTCTAAAATGTTTGCTGCCGCAATTTGCCAAACTGTGCGATTGCCTCCAATGATTCTGTGCCACCATGTCTCTTCTTCTTGTAGGATGTCAAGTCCAACCATGGTGGACAAATAGCATTGCCTGATTTCTTTGGTTGCTGGACACGCCATCACAAGATGTCGTATTGTTTCAGTTGGGGGGGGGGGTGTGGTGTTATGGCAAAATTGGCACTGCAACGATTGACTGAGACCTCTAATATGAAGAATTTCATTAGTTTTAAAGAGATTCAGACGAGCGCGTAGGATTAAGTTGCAAGCTTTTCTGTTTGGAAACTGCTCTATTAGCTGCTGTGGCTCGTTTTGTTTTGTTGTATTGCTTGGAAGGTGTGAGATGAGTTGTAGTTTAGCTGCCATGTCATTAGTCTTGGCCCAGTCCGCGTCTTTGAGTTTGCGTAAAACTCTGCAGGGATTTGAAATTAATTCGTCTTCATCTGACGCGATTGTCTGGAGCACGGTTTGAATTTATTTGAGAAATTCGGAATAGAAAATCACAGTAAAAGCCTAAACAAGTGTGCACGTTTTTACAACTGTATTCACAGGAAAGAAAATGCAAGGCAATGTTTGTTTGTTTGTTTATTTATAATGCGCTCCAAACCCAGAGGTATCAGGGCGCAGCAGTTGCAAAACAATGCGAAACTTAGTTACAAAGGGTCAAAAGTGTGAAAACATTATTTACAAAACAGGGTATACAGCTAAATTACATTCGTTACAGGGATTATGTACAACGTTATAATTACCTCCACAGGGTAACCTGAAGTGAGTCATGAAATGCATTGCATTTCTTATAATGGCAGAATATCCAAATATTACAAGTGTTGTATACAAAGTACACCGAGTAGAGGTTACAAGTTTAGGATGTAATGTCACCAGCTGGCGTCGCTATTTCACACACCATGTAAAGCCATGCTTCCCTCCCATTCATTATCACCCCCATGCATACCTCCTGTGGACAGTAGCCCTTCGCCCAGGCACCCCTGTTCCTGGGCTACGAACCCCGAACCACTCTTATTGCAATGCTTTGTGGACATCAAGCAAGGGAGCTTCTGCGCTTTGACATTTCACACTTCAGAGTGTGAACGTTGAGCTGAGAAGGCTTTGGAATGCTAATGCGGGTGGGACGTTTGGCAGCGTTATTGAGTACAGAAGGGCTAAAATAAGAAGACCAGGTACTGAGGACAAGATCGAGCCGGCCCATTAAAATACTGATATAAACTAAGATTTGCGTCGCTGACAGCAGAGCTAACACTCACGTTTGTAATCGGCGAGGGGCATTAACCACAAAGGCCTCACCAAAGCTTTACAAGGGCTGTGGGCTGTTAACACCCATCGCCAGCCGCCTACATGGTGTTAATGCTATTAGCACCCCGACTTTAAGCCCAGGGAGACCAGGGGGCCGTTAGTGTGGAGTTTTAAAAAAAAGGTAAGATGTTCCCTTTCATTGTGGTGATGTCCCTTTTAAGGTGGTGAGTTCTGGCTCTCTCATGACGTGCTCTTAATAAAAGGAGCTCACACCGGCACGTGCAGTGAGATGGATTTCAAAAGGAGCGTGCAACGACCCATCAGCTGCTGAGAGTGGTGGACACCATCAGCCACGGATTCAACCAGGGGAGTTGCTAGGTCTGGAAAAGACTCGGGGCTAAGCTGATGTCAGAACTGTTGGGACTGGGGGCTAGCTAGTCTTTTGGCTGTAGATCCTGAGATTCTATCCGGGGCTACAACCAAAAGAACAGGGGCTATAGCCCCCTTAGCCCCCCCCCTAGCAACGCCCCTGGATTCAACATCAAGAAGTCCACAGGAATCGTCTTCCTGGATGTCGCCAAAGCATTCGACTGAGTCTGGCACAAGGGACTGCTGCACAAGATGATTGGCCTGGGATTCCCGAACTACCTGGTGAAGAGGATTGCAAGCTACCTGGGAGAGTGATATGTCTTCATCACGTCCCATCCGAGCAGGCGTACCACGGGATCGAACCTCAGACCCTTCCTGTTCAACATCTTCGCCAACGACATCCTGACTGATCTCTACAAGACCGACCTGGGACTGTATGCGGACAATGTTGCAGTCATCTCCCAGTCATTCAGCGAAAAGAAAGTGGCGAAGAACCTGCAGCTTCATTAGATACCATCTCGACGTGGTACAGCGATTAGCAGATAGAACTCAACACCAGCAAGACAACTGCAACGCTGTTCACCAAAAAAAGATCAATGAGCACCCGCACATCAGCCTCAAAGGGGAGACCATGACGTGGGAGAGCAGCAGCCGCTACCTCGGTGTGACCCTGGACAGCAAACTTAACTGGGGAAGCCATATTGAGAATACTAAGCAGAAGGCAACAGGAAAGATAGCAGCGCTGTACCCACTCCTGAAGACCAAGTCCATGCCCCTCCAGACAAAGATCAACATCTACAAGGCGATCATCAGACCTACCCTGACGTATGCCTCCCCAGCATGGATGACCTGACACCGGAAGAGTCTTCAGATAGTCCAGAACAAGTCCCTGCGGATATCGTCTGGAGCTCCAATCTTCACAAGGATAGCAGACCTTCACAGAGAACTGGACATCGAGATGTTGGACGAACATCTAGCAAAGCTGAGTAAGAACTTCTGCCAAGGACTGGATCAGAATCCGAACCCTCTGATCAGAAGACTTACTGCCACCACTGCAAACCCCTTTGACTGCTACCCGTGGCCCAAAATCAAGGCGAAGACCATGTGAGACCGGTGAACCCGGAGGTCCTTTAAGACGAGGTAACACTCTACAGGGTGAATGGGGATGCAGAAATTACTCAAAAATCAATAATAAAACCGTTTCAGGAAGTTGGCAAAAGACTCTGGGCCACATTACACGGTAGGTGGTAAGGGTTTACCGGTACCGGTAAGGGCACCAGTACCGGTAAACCCTTACCACCTTACTACGAGGTCCCTTTGCGGGACCCAACCTTAACGGCTGGTGTAGACCAGACATTAAAGTTGGGACCCGCAAAGGGACCTTGGTGCTAATTACGGTAACGCAATTTGCGGTACCGTAATTAGCTCCTTCCCCATTCCCATTGAGCCCTATGGGGCAAAAATGGGAATGGGGAAGGGCCATGGAGAAAGGGGGAATTACTGCCCCGCCAATCTTGGAATGGGGTGGTAATTCTCCTTTTCTCCATGGTGGTACTGGTATGGTACCGGCGGCAACCATGGTGCTAATGGCACCATGGTTTACTGCATTCCGTGTAATGAGGCCCTCTGTCTGTTTTAATAACAATTATCTAAAACAAGGAGTACAACGGACATCAACGATTTCTGGCAGTAAGATCTAAACGTATTTAATAAAAAACACACTTATATACTAAGAACTCATTATTGACGTCAAACTATGTGGCAAACTAAGAAAATATATGTGGAACTGTGATTGGGTAACGGGGAACATCTAGGTATACTTTCTATGGGTTTGGGGGTTGTGATTGCGTCTCTACTGTCAGGTGAAACATTCTACGCACCCCTAGAACAATTCATTGTGAGCGTCATCAAATGCACAACGTCTCATTGCACACACACTGTCATAGTCATATAAGTTTGTATTTGATTGTTATGTTATCAGTCGCAACGGTTGATACAAGATGTTGGTTATATTGTTAAAAAACACATAGGATAGCATATACTTCCATGTATACAGTTATCATTTCATGGTGAGATGCGAGTTGACCGTGAGTCATGAGTGGCGTGGTGAAGAGACCAAGCAAAATAATAACAATGAGCACATGTTTCATATAACAGCAGATTCCGAAATAGTTAGCACAAAGGAGGGGAGAAAGGAGAAATGAAGGAGTACGTAATGGAGCCGGTTTGAGGGGCAATCCTCCGCTAAGTAGTTACAGTAGGTTCTTCCCGTGGATGGGCAGGCCTGTTGGGTCTTGCGTGTGGGTAGCTGAGTAACTTTCTGTGTGGGCACGCCCGTTGGGTACTGAAGGTGGTTAGCTGTGTAGAAGGAAAGAGATGCGTTAGCTGGTGGCAGCCAGGTGAATTGGGATGTAGGATCGCCTGTGTAGGTGTAAGTGGCCAATGAGATTAGAAGAATTGGAGAAAGATGGGATTTCTTTGAAGAGGTTTTGTCCAATCACATGGGGGGGTAGATTGTAATACAATATATGGGAGTGTTTTAACTGTTGCAAAAATGTATGTAATGTGTCAACTTCTGTGGCTCAAAGAGACTTGGGTTTGTTTGGCCCAATAGAGTCATCTAGCTGCTCCCCACACGATTGTACAGTAAACTTGCTTTACGCACAAACTTGCACTCGTTCCTTAAGTGGGGGGCTGGGGGCAGCTTTGGGTTGAGGTGATTAGGGGCCCACCCCTACAAATCCTTACAGAAAAATGTTAAGCCAAATTAGTATCAGTTTATCTTTATTTTTCACATCCCAAATGGGAATCTAGAAGTCCCAGAATGCAAAGCAATGTGGGCCTGTTTTACACCACTCTACTTTTTGCATTTTAAGACACACACATTAAAAGAAGTTGTGTAATAAGTCTACTTGGCTATGCAGATTCTTTGTCGCAAACTCCCAGCTTGCTGTTGTGAATGATGTTAAGAACATATGATTATTCCCATAAAAGCAAACCCTTTATCGGCATGTGAACAGGGAAGACATCCTGGAAATAGACTCATCTGTCAGCGGGAGCTTTATTGTGTTATTCATCTAATGAATTGAAAGGGGACACAGATTTTCTAGGTAACAGGAGCCCTGTGGGAGATTTCAGCTGCAAATGTCCCATCACAGTGCCAATTGCCTAAACATTCACGCATAAAAAAGGCGCTGCTGAACACAAAAGAAATGTTTTTCCAAAGTGATTGCGCGGTTGTTAACGGCTGGCTGCGCCGCGCCCGGCTGTGTGAAGTGGATAAGGGACATTGTTTGAAAGTGCATAAACCCAATTATTAGTGCACGTGCGGACAAAGAAGCGGGCAGCCAATCCTGGTACATTTTACTGTCTTCTCGTAAGGCATCCAGGACACTTTTTGGGGGGGGCCTGTAAACAAAGGTATGCAGTTTAAAAAATATATCAACTGGAGGTTTGGTGTACCAGTGATTTATATCACCCGTCCACCTCTGCATGAACTGGAGAACAGACATTTCAACAGTCTTCGTATGGAAAGAAACCCCAGATTTGCTTCACTTTATTCAGAGCAAGTTCTCTGGGCATTAGATGCATCCTCTTTTAAAGAGAAATGGTGATTGGGCCTTTATTATTTTCATGGGAGCGCAGGTATTTGTTCTTATTTTGTTTTTCTGAGCATGCGCACCAGTGGCCATGGGGTTTCTCTACCATTCCTGTATTCTGGTGGTGTCCATTGAACCTTCTGCTTCTGTATGTCTACGCCTTGTGAGTAGAGCACAAAGCATTTACATTAGAAAATGCTTGCATGCTGATTTGGGAATGTCAAGCAAATGCTTGAAGCTGCTTATCAGCTGTATTTTAGCAAGTGCCATGCTAGTAAACATTGATTAAGACCACGGGCCTCCTTACAAGTTTGACTGTGCAGGAAAAAAGTGGCGGTAATTCCGCCAGTGGTAAATCCCCCAAAAATCCCCATGGAGTCCCATGGACTCCAAAAATGGGGAATTACGACAACTTGTGGTAACTCCACAGGATCAGGTATGGGCGACCAGACGTTCCGGGAAATTGCCCTCCGTCCCGGGAGTTTTTTAATTTTATAAACCCCATCCTGGGATTGAAGGGTGGATGGCTACGGTCCCGGATTTTGCCGGGATCCAATTTTGAAATCCCAAAATCGGGCCCTGCATGACTCTTCCTGCGTGTGAATGGGGGCGTGAATGCTTTTCACACCCTCATTTCCTCCCCCTCCCTGGCCGGTCTCCTCCAATGAGAGGAGTGTAGCTGTGAGCACACACCGCCCCACCCCCTTAACCCCTGCGACAGGCCAGCAACATAGAAGTAGGACTACCGTTTTATTTGTGTTTACTTTAGTCCTACTTGTGTGGCCTGTCCCGTTTTCTTTTTTTTATCTGGTCACCCTAGACCAAGTGGCAGTAACAGTAATTGAGCTTGGATATATTTCTGCAGATTTACCACCGGAATATCGCCAAACTCGTAATGAGGCCCCATATCGTTTTAGAATGTAATCAACGTTTTGTAACTGTTTAATACATGCGAAAGAATAAACAGTCAGAGAACGTTTTATAAGCAGCTTAGTGAATGCTTGAAGGATAAAGTAATTGCTTGTCTGCGAGAAATGCTTATCACTACTTGGGAAATGGCATTTAACTGTCCACCTGCTTGATAAGGGCATGAGACATGTTATGGAGGCATTTCTCTCTGTCTGGAGCCACCCACCCCCATTCATAACAAGTGACTTGTGCACTGTAGACACACACCCCTACTTCCACAGCTGCACAGACTGGCGAATCTCTCGACTCGCCACGTGTGCTGTTTGGGTGCGGCTGCCCTGCCAGTCTCGCATGGCGTTGGCATGAGCCCGTTGGCACTGCAGCGTGAAAGGGCCACGCCCGGAAGCTGCGAGGCCGGAGGCCGGAAGAGCAGGCAGTAATGCAGAGGTCAGGGCCGGGTTATCGCGCCCAAGGCCGGCAGCGGATGCATCCAGGCTTTAGGGAGCAGAGGCGAAGATTATCCCGGATCCGGTCGCGATCTCCTTTCGCCATTAAGTTCCTTAATTACAGCTAAAAAGCCTCTTTAGCGACATAAGCCCTTTGGAGTTATCTGCCGGGAGCTTGTTCAAAGGTGACAGACAGCCTTGGCATTCTGTCGTGCCTCCCGGGGCACTAAAAAGTCTCTCACTTGTCTGCCCCTGGCTGTGTGAAAGGCGGATGCGTCTGTCGCGATAGGGTTCGAGACGAGTTATACAAATACTCATTCAATTGTTCCTTGCCTGAGTCAGCCGGCCTGCTCACTAGAATAAACCCACCAGGTGAAAACTCAGCCTCTGAGATAAGCCTGCCTACTTGAAACCCCTCCTATTCCTCTCTGGAGACTCTTGGCATAGCTGTGACAGTAAGAACCTAGCGCCGTGATGCCTCTTGGGGTCAGATGCAGCGCTTTATAAATATCCACCTACCTACTGAATGCAGTTCTTTGATAGGCAGTCTTCTGAAGGTCCTTCCGAGGTGGCATGGTGCAGACGGGTGGTCCTTCCTCTTGCCCACCCTGTGGTCTTTTACCAGCTCAGGCGTCTGGTTTAGACTCTGCCAGAACTGACCCAAACGTCGGTTTTTTTTGTTTTAAGGGGGGTGTAGAATTTCAAGCTTGCTTGTGTCTTCTTAATTTCATTGTAGACCCCTTCACTATAGGCCCACCCAATCCCCCAAGATGCCTAATGTGTGTTCAAGACCCACCGGAGCACTTGTTTCCCACCCACCTGTGCCATGATCTTCTTTTGTAGAGGCATCAGTTTCCTAGCACCCTTGGAATGTTCAGCAGCCAATCAGGGCATGGGGAACGCAGCAGGGGTGCATCCACCCTCCACGAGGGATTACCCAATGCCCCCCTCATGAACCCGCATGCTGTGCTATGTTTAATTCCTCAGAATCCACAAGGTGGATTGGGAATGATGGGGTGGGACAGCGCGTGAGTGAGTTCGAGAAGGCACGAGAGAGGACGGTGGGAGAGCCATGGTGTGGGGCTCTTGAAGGCTGGTGGGGCCATTAATGAGAAGCACCTGGCAATAAATATATCTATAAAAAGTTACAGACCTACTCTAGCTCGTTCACTTTAATTGGCGGCAAGGCGACCCCAACCGGCCACCCTGGTGAGCGTTGTGTGGCCCTCCCATGTGTGTGTATGACACCATGCTAATAAAAGGAGCTGCTGCATGCACGTGCCTCAGAACGGCTGCAGACCTCAACAATGGAACTCCTGTCTCCATCTCTCATACCGGGCCTGAAGGCCCATACTGTGTGATCACGGTCCTGCGGCCCTGGCCTGCAAGCCCATAACGTGTGACCGCGGTCCTGCCGGTCCTGCTGACCTAGCACCCTCAGGCCAGCATGGTGCCCTGGGTCCGCCCGGGCCACTCCATCATCCGGATGCATCTGGCATCCACAGTTCCCCTGGCACCGCAGACCCGTGTCCTCACGGCCTAACAGGGTCCGCCCTGCCACCCAGTAAGTCCGGTTGATCCTTGCAACCCAGCAAGGTGCTGGCACCCCCAGCACTGATGGGCCGGCTCGAGTGAGCTCGCCGGCCCCACAACAGTGAGGTCGATGCAGTTACCTGTCAAGGTAGGGGGCACTACATCAAGATGATCCTGTTGAAGAATAAAAGCATATGGAGGCATGAAGGGGGCTGTCAGAAGGAGAACCTGAGGTGCGCGAGCATCCGAAAGCCAACAGCCGCATCAATGCTAGAGGAATGCACCTCAGAGCACAGCGCAATGTAAGATAAAAACACCTTACGATACAACAGAGACAAGGTATTGTACGATTCCCTAGCAACTCCAGCGCTACTTTGTGTTAGGGAGGATCGCTGGCAGTCCCGGCACCCTCTACAAATGTGCAGCCCCACCAGTGTATGGGTTGTGGGGGCTCGCAACCATGCCTGGGCGGAGTTCCCTTTTATTCCCTAGATGACAATAAATGGTTAGATGGAATATTGTGATGTCAGACGTCACCTGACAGTGGTGGTGTCTGAGGTCACAACATCCTATCCAACCATTATAACGAAAATGACAGAAACATTCTGAACATTTACTACAACATCAGTGCATGCACCCATTTCACATAGTCCCAGAGCATTCCTCGGGGTCTGCGCTCGGTCCTCCTCAGGTATCGGGACACCTGTTCACCTTGCTCTTCGACACTCTCCAACGATGTTCATGGTCATCCTGTGTTCGGTCTTCCTCACCGGGATGCTACTGTGGGTACCCTCCCAGCTCAGGAGTGGTGCTGACTTCAGTTCTTATTGGCTCATTAGCAGGTGTTTCTTAAAGGCGCCTGAACCAGCTGCAGTTCCCGGTGAGGGACTTCCGACCGCTCACATCCATGATCATCGATCCTTACTTGGCAGCAACTGTCCACAGATCCGTGTTGTGAGGCAGATGCAGCTTTTGTGTCGGATGCTTAGCACGACCTAGCACTGTGTCCCCCACCTGCATGGGGTGCTCCCTAAGCCGTCGACATATTGTCTCTCTGACGTTGGTCCGCTCCTGTAGCTCCTGCATCCTGTCGGGGTCCAGAGTCACCATACTCCTCAATTCATGCTCAGGAATGAGGGACCACACCTTGCGCCCCAGGAATGGCTGAGACAGCGTGAGAACTTGTTCAAGCTGTTCCTCTTTGTCCACTACAATGTGGAATGCCTTGTTAAGTGTTCTCATGGTCCCTGTCCACGGTCGGCCAGCGGGCCGTGATGCGAGACGCCATAGAACTGTAGGAACCGTGTGAATTACTCACTCTGGAACGGCAAGCTGTTGTTGGATCTTACTGACTCTGGGATCCCCTGGCAGTAAATAGCTCTTCGAGGATCAGGATAATTATTCCCACAGCCGTGGACACAACAAACCGCAGTATGGGGTAGCACGAGAATTCATCCAGGATGACCAAGAAATGCCGCGACTACAGGATGGTGCCAAAGTCGAGGCTGAGCGCTCGCCAGGGTGCAGTGTCTCGATCTGAGGATGCAACAGGGGGTTGTTTGGTGAGTGGCCTTGTGACCTGCCAACGCGTGTAACGGTTGAGAGCCATGTTCACCTTCGCTGCTAGGTCTGGAAACCACACCTTCCATGGAGGCGCGCCTTTGTTTTGCTGGCACCTTGGTACCCAACATGAGCCAGCCCCAAGACCTGATCCCGCAGGTCCGGGGGTATGACGAGCTGTGTACTGTAGAGGAGTACCCCTTCAAGCCCCACAGGTAGTTCTCTTATTTTCCATAGTCATTGGAGAAAAGCCTGGACCTCTAGGGTCCTGTGTTGTGTCCCTCGAGTGCAGCGGATGCTGGCGAGGTTTGTTGCGGCGTACCTGCCTCGCCTCCTGACCACACATCCCAGTGGGCGCTGTGAGGAAGGCATGGTATCCCAAGTAGAGAATGACACAATATGAACACTTTCAAAAACCTTTATTTTTGTTAAAAGGGTTGGCGAAGCTCCTATCTGGCCCGAAACCTAAGATGGGAGCACACTCTACCATCAAAAGAAAAAAAGAAAACAGTCCTAGTCAGTCGTTTCATAAAATCATAATCAGTTAAACAAATCAACCTAATGCCTGCCCTCACTCTAATACAAACATGTGTATAGGCAAATGTGTTTTTCAAAGGAAAATCAAAGTGGAACAAAAATGCCAGAATGGCAAGTGTATGTATGGCTATGTCTCCACTTCCCCACGTTATATGGCACGTGGGTTTAAGGCGGAACACCGGCACTTGGGCTCACTCTGCCTGGTGAACACTTTGGAAGTTGGTTCTGTCTTTCAAAGTCTCTGGGTAATGCTGACAATGGGCCTCATTCCAAGTGCGGCAGTAAGGGGTTAACAGCGCCAGTAAGGATGCTGGTGCTGTTAACTCCTTACCGCTGCATTCTGAGGTCCTTTAGCAGGTAAAACCAGCCACCCTTAGCGGGAGCCACTAAAGGACCAGGGAGCGAATAACGGGCCGGTTATTAACGGGCCCGTTATTTGCTGCCTCCCCATTCCTATTAAGCCCTATGGGGGCTCGAATGGGAATGGGGATGGCTTCCCTGAATGGGGAAATACCGGGTCCTCCAAGGTTGGAATGGCCAGGTAAATCCCCATTCAGGGAACCCGGCCCGAGTTTGGGGGCAGCCATGGTGCTAATAGCACCATGGCTAACTCCAAACTCGGAATGAGGCCCAATGTCTCCCAATAGTTCAGCAATGGCTCCCCTCACTCGGACTCACGCCTCTCCTTCTCAAAACCAATAGTTCAACAATGGCTCCCCTCACTCATGCTCAAGCCAACAAAGTCTCTTTTCATCACTCACTTTCTCGGGGTTCCCTTCCCCTATGGTCTTGCTAGCACTTTGTCAAGACTTCCCTCGGTCAGGCTTGAGTCTTCCTTTTTACACATCAAAGTTCGTAGAACATTTCACCGAGACCTTCGACTGGGCTTTCATCCTTCGCCTGACCACTCGGTTACTCTGTATCCATAGCTATTCCTTCCATATATGTTGTTTAATCTTCCCTCACGTTTCATTTTCATCATGCACAGCCTTCCGCTTCTGACACAATTGTTACAAGCACTCCACGATACAAACCAGGCTCTCATCCTCTCACTTGACTCACCAAAAGTTCATAGATCTCCCTCAGCCGTGCTCGGACTTGTTTAGGCCTCCCTCAGCCAGGTTCGGCATTTAGCTCACAGTTTCTCAAAAGAAATAATTTTGGACTTCCAGTCCCAGAAATGCATCTGTCTCTATTTTTCTCCTCCTTTGCTTGCTCCCCAAAACGGCATTATCGCAGTTTAGGAGCAGTAGGAACACAAGGGGATGTTTACCTGTGGTTAGGGTCTTACCACCTGCCCCCCAGAGGCCTGGGCTCCCCTGTTTTGCCCAGAGGAGGAGCTCTGATGTGGGTGCCAACAGACAACCCCAGCTGCCCCTGGGTGTGGTTTATCTGGAGGCACATCTTCTACCCCACACTGCAGCCTCCCCTGCATGCTCAGGCTCAGTGTCTGGGTAGTTCTCCTTTCTCCAGGCCTTCCAGATTCCTTCCAGCTCCACCTGTGTCTCTCTGGCTTCTCTGCATCCACAGCTCGCTCAGTGTATGTCTCAGTGCTCCACCTTTTATACTGGTGGGGAGTAATACAAGTCAGGTGTGAGCAATTGTCCAGCCCTGCCTGACTCTGCCTGACCTTGTTAATGGGACAAGATGGAGACCACCCATAGGAACTCATGGTGTATTGGTCCCTATGGGTAATCTCCATCACTCTTGTCTGCCTATCCTCGTCCCAGTGGTTTTGGGAAATAGTAGTGGGGAGGTATTATGGGAATTGTAGTTGTTGGGAAGGAATGTATCAAAATCATAGAGGCTCTTATCAGGGTGAAGGGGGTGAATATACAAAGGTGGTTTTATTTTCCTTTTGTATTTCTTTCTTGTTGTTATAGAGGTTTACTGGGGTTTGATGGGATTTGATAGACAGTATCCCATAACGACTGAGGGGGTGTTGGGTAGGGGAGTGTCGGAAAGGGGGGAATACTGTGTCTTGCCCAGTGGTGTTCCTCCCATTATCTCCAAGGTTCCCTGGCCACCTGAGCAAGGGATCCCCGGAAAACAGCCTGGGAGAAACGCCTCAGGTTTCTCACAGCACAGGCGGCTCAACGTGAAGTTCATTTCACCGGCAGATGCTGGCACGATCCAAACCATTACAAGTTGAAGCAGTGGTACCAGTTTATCACAGCTCTTAGAGGTTTGGCCAGAATATGTAACTTTGGGACAGAAACGGATGACAGGTTAAGAGACCAATTTATGTTAAACCGTAGAGATGGTGAAGTGAGAGAACACTTCAGGTCAAAGGGTAGCCCAACACTAGAGGAAATACTACGGCTAGCCAAAGAGGTGGGGCACACTAACAAGCGCGTGAACATCATGTAGAAAAGACACTCAGAGTCATTGGTACTATCTGGAAAGGAGAAGAACCTAAAACAGACTTAAATGTTATGACGAAGTCCAATCCATACCCAGGTGCACGCGTTACCAAGCCAGGATCTGTGAGAAGTCAAGAATCCACTCAGTGAAGATGTTACAGATGCGATGCTCTGGGACACATGGCTTGTAGTCTAATTTGCCTGGCAATTAACATTATATGTTATATCAGCCTATATTTGTATAGCGCCTCCTGAGATATGTAATTATGTTGAAGTGCTTCAGGATGCATAGCCCTTCAGGTGACCGGGAACAGCTGCACGGAACCATCCGAGTTAATACGCTGCACAGGGATTTAACCCGAGGAATATCAATACGGAATAATATTTGGCATCATTTTGGACATATCTGCCCTGATTTGAGAAAGGCTTGCATAGCCGAAACACGTATAGTCATAAAGGGCAAATGGGCAATTATGATGAAATAATAATTGGACCCTATTAAAGGCAGTTGTTTAATTGTGATTATTAAACAATTCTATGTACTACCTAACTTGGCGCAAGTCTCCAGGAGAGTTTCTCTTTTTTACTTGTGCACATTAGGGGGGACACTGCTTTCCTCCCACCCGCTCCAAGGAGATGCAACATCAACCTACTAATGTGATGCACAGATTGTAACAACAATGATATTAAGGCTGCATATTTTGAGTCGCTAGCAGCTGACCAGCACTTTTACCTTTTCAGCTGACTGTGGTCTGAAAAGACAGGTGACAGAAGCAGCACACTACATGTAGTAGAAATTGAAGTTTAGGCGCGCTACGGAAAGCACAGAAATGCAGGGGAGTTGCTAGGTCTGGAAAAGACCCGGGGCTAAGCTGATGTCGGAACTGTTGGGACTGGGGGCTAGCTAGTCTTTTGGCTGTAGCTCCTGAGATTCTATCCGGGGCTACAACCAAAAGATCAGGGGCTATAGCGCCCTTAGCCCCCCCTAGCAACGCCATGTAGTGTGGAGACGTTGGATGCGGAAGAGTGGATACAGAAGAGGCAAGGCGTGTATTAAAGATGATAGAGACTATATGACAGCCAGGCTGAATGTTTCATGGGACTCGGCTGTATGCTATGGGGTGCAGTGCTAAAGATGGATGCCGCAGGAATTAAATGAATGAACCGCTAGTGTAACCGTCTACAGGTAAGCAATCTGGTAAACTTTACAGGCAGTGTACATGCATACAGAAGATGGGCCTCATCATGAGTGGCCCGTAATAGGGCTGTCATTTCACTGAGGCGGAATTACCATTACCGCTGTGGGGTCTGGCAGAATTACTGCTGTATTGCCACTTGGCGGTAACAGTAATTCCGTCCAGCAGAATTACCGCCAAAAATGAGTTTTTTTCAGTAATTTCCGGAATCGTCAAAATGACCATTACCGCCAGTACATTTGGTGGTAATTCTGCCAGCAGAATTACAGCCGGCCGAATTAGCGCTGGTGGAATTACTGCCAACGGAAATAACGCCATGGCTGGAATGGGAAGCACGGCAGCGGCCATCTTGAACAGTACTCTCCATTCTGAATCTCCCATTTTCTGTTGCCATCCGGAGACTATACTTGGCACACTCATGTAAGGAAGATGGGAAGCCTAACGTGCCAGAGATGAGGCTGCGAATACATAAATTAACTGGGGCAGAACCAGGTGCTGGTAGATGAGGTCGTCTGCCACACTGAGGAGCTTTATGGGGGCAGACAGCGCAGGACCTATGGTCAGAGGAAGGCTGCCATCTTGGCCACCATCAGGGACATGGTCATAGCAGTGAGCAATGTCCCACGGGACAGTGAACACTGCCGTAAGTGGTAGAATGACTTCCAAGACCAGGATCCCGCAGACTCAGCGCCAGGCACAGGAGAGCAACCTCAGCCACAGCAGGTGGCACCGCCGAACCCCTCGCCTTGACTCCATGGGAGGAAAAGGCCAGCTGGATTCTGCACATGGAAGGGATAGAGGGGATCGGCTCCAACAATCAGTCCCCTCTCCCATGTGAATGCAGTGGCCAAAAGCATTTGTCCCCCAGCATAGATGAGCCCAACGGTCATGGGAACGGGCAAGTACATGGCAATCTGCACTAAGCACAGTGACTACATGCATATGCCAGGGAAGGTGGGATACTGTTGTAATGCACATGCACAGTATGGGAAATGTGTTTGTGAATCCTTTGAGCCACGAGAAGCACCCATGTGTGCTGTGGCAGTCCATATTGCCAAGTACAACATATGAATGAAAATGACTTTGGAATCCAACTCACATGTACCACACACCCCGGAGAAACTGACTTTTTAGACAAACATCTGTATGTCAAAGAATCCAAAATTCTGTCTAAAAGATTTAGAAAGCTCACAGAAGTGAATTCACTGTTATTGGCTACAAGATGCCATAGGGCCAGTACTATTAAGAATATCCCAATTGGTGAGTTTATACGGGCAAGGAGGAATTGTCGCGAATTGTCTGATTATACTCAAGAGTGTGAAGTGTTAACAGCTAGATTCTTGCAAAGAGGCTATAATGAGAAGAATTTGGCTCTTGCAAAGTGAATGGGTATGCAAACTCAAAGGAGCGAGTTGCTTAAACCTAAAATTAGAGACACTTGTACTGGTCAGAATATTGTGAGAATGATCGCCCAGTATTCAACCGAGAGTCATATCTTGTTTGAGATTTTTTGTAAACATTGGCACATTTTGGCTTTAGAACCAGATCTTCAAGAATACATCAGTCACGGCCCCTCTTTTGCATACACTAGGGCACCAACATTGAGAACTGCACTCTGCCCATCATACCTTAGTCCACTGTGGACACCAAAAGCATGGTTGCATCAGAAGTGGGTTGGTTTCTATAAGTGTAGTACATGTAGTATGTGCCAGTTTTCCAGGGAAACCAAAAGTATTAATATCAATGTCAAAAAGCCATTAGAAATTTGTGGTTTTTGGTATTGTATGTTTGTCTGGGCTTGCTTATATTGGATGCACCATTCAGAAGCTGCATGTACGGATTCAAAAACATTTGAGTGCACTAAGAAATGATGATCCCAGACTACCTTTATCAATACATTGGCAGCACTATTATCAACTTAATGACAAAACAGACATCCGATTCATTGGACTAAAATGAGCACGAAGTGGTCTTAGGAGAGGAGACAAAGAAAGAATTTTACGATAAACAGAAGCAAAAATGATCTACAAATATAGAACGATCCATAGGGGTCTGAACTCAGACCATGAAATGGGAGCTTTTTTGTGATGGTTCACAATCCATTGCAGAGTTATGTCGGTTGTAAATGCAATGTGTCTTGTGTCGAATCAACTTCTGGGGCACCAGTGGTCAAGAGATGAATATCAGTTTCTAAACCATCAATCAGCCCCACACCTCTATTACACCAGAAGGGGTCCGAGCAGATTACAAACACAAGTAAGTTATAAACCTCCTTGTCTAATTTTGGAAACGCGAATGGAACAGCAGGCTTATCTCTGCAAGGTCATGGATCGTTGATTAGTTGGAACACAGCGAAAATACAATTATTACCCATTGATTAAAGGGACTGTCCAGTCAAGGTTGTATAAAAATATCTACTTTATTATTATCACAAAAGATAGTTCTAGCACACTACAAAATACAGCCCACCCTGTAAAGGAATACAGAGGGCAGTTCCAAGAAGGAGAGGGGATGCACTCTGGATACTGACAGGAGGGTAGTCAGTAAAGTCATTAATCGCAATAGTTCAAGGATACATGGTTTCAGCGCAAAGGGAGCAATGGATCGTAAACTGTCACTAGGGGCCTTCGGAGAAGGACCAGGGGGACAGAACCACAATGTACCTGAAGTCTGAAGCACTGGTTGAGTAGTCTCGGACGGCGTAAGCGACTGAGACGTGACAACAGCATTGCAGTCGGTTGCAGCTCGAAGGGCTCAACTGCCTCAAAAGTGTCCTTAAAAGTGGATGCTGGTTGATGCTTGTCTGTGCACTCCTCCATAGTTTCTCGCTGGGCTTGTGTCGTCCTTTAAGGCGGATGGGCCAAAGCTGAGGAGAGTGTTGCAGGCAACAGCCTTGTCCTTGGTTTGGTTCAGAGCCTCTCTGGCAATTCCCACCTAGGAAGCTTGCTGCAGAGCCTAGCAGGGCACGCTGTATGCTGGCTAGGTACCAGTTCTGGAGGTGCTACAGAGTCCTCTGGATTCAGTATCTACCTCTGTTCCCTTGAAGATGTTTAGGGGAGGGATCTTGCTTTCCTCTTGGAAATCCTTGCCTTCCTTCACTGGCGGAAGCTGTAAGGCAGACTGTACCTTCAGCCAGGGTACAAAATGAATCTTTCTTGTACTCCTTGCAAAGTCTTTAGATGATCTGCTAAGAGAGGGGCTCAGCTTCTTTTAAAGCCAAATGGGCCCCAGTGACTGGTGTAGGCTAAACCTACCTTAATGAACCAACCCTGGGTCTCCACCAACAATCTTCTGTTATGCGTGAGGTCATAACCTGAGTGCTTTGCACCAGGAAAGAAAAAGGGTGAAAACATGTACTACTAAGTCCCACCCATCTTCCTGTCTGTTGTGGATTAAAAGTTCTCTCAGATTAATTGAGCTCTCTGTGGGAAAATGAACCAAAATGTTGCCTCCTGAATTCCGACTCCCGAAATTCCGACTATTTTTTCCCAACCCCACCCTTACAACAAATATATTTGTGGGGGGTACGGGATATAATAGTAGTATGGGAGGAGTATGGGTGTCTCCCCCCTACATGTATGTGGTGTGAAGGAGGTTGAAAAAAAAGGAAAAAAAGTCTGCATTTTTGCCCGTCGGAATTCTGGGGGTCGTAGTAATCATATAGATCTCTCTGCTGTTCCTGGTCGAAGTACAGGCCGCCTTTGAAGTTGCAGCGAGAACAGACGTTCTGTCTTCATCCAATCCATTATTTATACCCTCTGAAAGGGGTTCCCCCTGTGGGGGTTGCCTACTGTATGCAGTTGTCCCAGACATGACAGTTCACTGCCCTTGATACTAAGGGGTGAGATCTGACCTCAGGTTGACACAGATGCATGTCAAAAAGGTGTTGGGTTTCGTGACCCCTTTGTCAGCTCTGCGACCAGGCCTCTCGCAGGCCTGCGTCAATTAACTCTCATCGGCATGCACTGCCACCAGCAGAACTGACAATGGGCAAGGCAGATCTATAGAGTGTTGATATTAAATTAGGCTGGACATGGCAGGAGGAAGGTTTTGCCCTCCCCTTTTGAGATGCCTTCACGTGCTCCTCAGTGTCACATTACAACTATATGTGACAGGGAGGACGGCGCCTGTAGGCTGTGTCCCCCCAGAGTACACAGGTCTGTGGGTTTGTCGTGCGGTGAGCATAGGAAAATGTGTGCCGATTAGCCCCCCACATTTTCCAAGGTTGAACTCCCATCATTCAATTTCTTAAAAAAATATCAAAACAGCCCACAATGTCATTCTGTGAACACATTGGAATTCTTCAACATTGTATATCACCTCATTGTATTCAATGCAGTGCTTTATAGCCTTTTAGTGTTATCACTTATTAATATCAGTTAGCTCAAGAGGTTTGGGGGCTAAGAAATGTTAATATTAAGATGAACTATTGTCATTAAGATACTTTCCACTTTCCTTTTGCCCTTGAAAGAAGTGCAGGCAGAATGTCACTGGTGGGTGCTGTTTGACAGCGTACATCTCCAACCTCGGAATATTAGACTCATTTACATATAAGTGCAACAGTGCTACGTCTGAATGGCGCAGGAAAGGTCTTGAGAAGATGTGTTTTGCAGAGTTTTGCTTAGTTATACCTTGCTATCGTGCACGCTTTAGAATTATGTGCCCAATGTGAGGGGTCAGTAAAGCGAGGCGGACAACTGCTTGTAGTTTTCTCACAATTAAACATTTTATTGAAGTGAAAGGTTTCAAATAATTCCTCGCTAATCCTACTGAATCACGGAATTCTCTACCTATTCTGAAGGCTAAGGGAATAACTCCTAACATAAGCAAAGTGGCCCTCACACTAAACAACAAAATCTTCAAAGTAAATCAAAACAGCATAAATGAGTAAACAACAATTAACCAGTACCTTGGATAACCTTCACCTGTGCTGGGTAAATCCCTTCCTCAGTATTTTTCAAAGTCAACTTCCTCAAATGTTCAAAAGGAAAAGAAATAAAGTCTTGAACCAGTTCTTGTAAACTACAAGCAAACATAAAAGTTCATCAAACACAAAACCACTGGTAACAGTTCTTCAGCTTTCAGTTGAAAAGACCCCTTTCCAATTACAGCCAAGAAAATAGCACCAATGGTAATCCTGGATACCCTCTTGCCAAGATTGTTTTGCCACAGTTCAAAGAAAAGATTGCCAACTTCTACGTCTACAGCTTCACAAGTGGTTATGACCTCAGCAGTATATTTGGTATAATTGTCAGGATGCTTCTTGTTGGGTAGTTACTTTCCTCTTGACAACCACCCTTCTGCTAGTGTTACCATGGGAACAGACTCCTTTGTTCCACAGTATGCTGCTACTCCAACCACCTTTAATGAAACATCCACTGACAGTATTTTACACAACCACAGTTCTGGTATTTCTACTTCAATTTTATACTTCAGGATTTTTAGGCATTTAAAGACAAGACTCTTCGACCTCTGCAAGTAAGCAAGACACTCTTCTTTCCTATGCTCCAAGAAAAGGGCAGGCTCTTCGCCTCTTCTGTATGTCGTACTTGTTATAACCTGCCTCTGCTTCAAGGCTGACTTTCTCTGAACTTCAGCAGTCTCTGCATTACTTTACTCAATCTTGTAACAAACACCCAGCTCCCTTCCCCAGGTTATATTCAGATCTTCCTGGTTTGAGTAGTTACTTCGAAGCAGTATTGCCACACGTCCAACTTCAGGTAACAATGTCACAATTGTATCAGAGGCACTGGATCTCTAACAACTTTACAAATCAGGTGGATGGATTTAAAAAGGGCTTGCTTCACTATAGAAAGGGTTCCCCACTTGGCTTGGGTAATGCATGTTCTTCTTGTTAGTACAACCTCTAGGTGTAAAGAATACTTGTTCTTAATGTTACAACGTTCAGTCTTCAAAGGAGAAACAAATGCAGGCACATGCAACCACTCTTTAAGGTAGATCTTTAACATTAAACAACTGCAAGGGCTTGTATTCCCACGTATTAACACAGAAATGCTTTCTAACTCCTATCAGGAATCATAATTGGCCACACGCGACCTTCCTTTGATGCTGCAAGTATTTGTAACAATTGTGAAAGTCAACGTTGGGGTGTTCGGAATGTTTTTAGCAAGCGTATCCTCTTTAATTAGGGACACGTGACCACTCTGGCAACGCTAATGGTTTAACAATGGGAAATTAGATGCTTTTTCTCTTGCGCAAGCACTCCGACTTTTACAACAAGTGCACGTGATACATTTCCATTGTTAGCAATACTTTTCACAACGACAAACAGTTTATACTCGCTTCTAATCTTACTCGAGCCACCTTAGAGTCGGTAATAGTTACCGGCACGAGTTTCAAAGTGAACCTGAATGCCAAGCCAAGCTTTGCTCACTGGCTCTGCGTTTGTGGGTAAATTCACCTTCTCGACTTCTTCCACTTCTACTATGGCTATGGGCCCACTTGGGACTCACACCACTGCAGCACGGGTGTCTCAAGTCTGGCCACTCCAACTGAGAGTCTCCTTCACTCCTCTGTCCCTCAGCTTGCTTTCTACTACAAGCCCTCATGGCTCTGCAATTACAGCCACAAGGCACACCTGGGAAAACCTTCACTTTCAGCACGTCTTTCTCAGTGCAGCCACGGCAAGGCAGGTTTTGTGAATACAGGACCCTCACAGAAGCTGCAGGTGAAATCTGCTGTCTCCACGTCCCGGCGTCCTCTAGGTGATCGCACTCCCTCATGAACTGCCATCCGTGTGCTCTTTTACTTCTGCTGCTACTGCCAGCCTTCCAGCTCCTGCTCCAACTACTTCCTTTTTCCCTCTCCTGCTGCAGCATTTTGTGCCTCATAGGTGGGGCAATTGGTTTCAGGAGGTGCAAACCATTAATGCCAATTGCCTGACCCTTGCAAAGGCTGTTAGGCCTAATTGCCTGTCTTCTACATCTACATGCCTCTTCAGCCCTCTTCTTCGTCTCAGTCCCCATGGGGTTCTGGTACACGTAGTTTCCTTTCTCAAAGTCAGATATGTCTGCTTCTTGCGCATTTTTGAGGGTAGATTTAATTCCCTTAGTACTTTTAACAGAGGGGCTGTATGTTTAAACTTTTTTTAGAGGCAGATGGTGTAGAGAAGGGACCATTTCCACCAATGATATGCTTTGGAGTTACAACCTTAGGGGTTACCACCCTAGATTTAGTAGGAGCCTGTGAGACATCAAAATGACAATAAGCCATAACCTCTTTAGGCACAGTGGTAAGAATCTCCCTGTGAGAGGAAAAATACTGTGTCTCCTCCCACGGAATATCCTCCCTTCCCTGGGCCCTGTCTCCACCCAGGTGATCCTCCTGTAGTATACCACCCCCAGGGTTGGGATCAGGAAGCGTCTGCCCTCCCCTGGCCACCTGGGAGGAGACTTTAGGCAGGGTTTCACTGAGGGATCTGCAGGATTCATCACACTAAGTACTGTGTAATCATTTTAGATTATTGATATACTGTTCTTTTTGAACTGTCCTTCCATAACAAGGAATAGGCCCAGTGACACTAGTGTCATTTGCTATGCATCTTGAAGCATTCACGCACTTCTGCATATTATCTGCTTAGGTAGTCTGATTCAATGTATGCAGTACACATTTTCACGGTTGCACATTTAAATCTAAATGCACATCTGCGGAGGGATGCACGTTATGAGGATTCGATGCAGACAATAGATACATTACGTACATTGTAGGAATCCATGCACAATAGTGCGCAGTATGTTTATTTATTGATTTCACAACATGACGTCAGCCGCTTACCGTCCGTCATCACGCGGTGTTCATTAAGCAAGACAAGAAAGGTGGCGGCTGCTTTTTGCCACGCGGGACGCTGCTATAACTCCAACACAGTACTGGGCCTAAACATCTAGTTAATGTGAGTATTCAGTGCTAAAGTTTCAGTTGAGAAGCTATTATGATGCTATAGATAGGAGTTTTTGACCAGTTACTTTTTGTTTATATTTTTTAATGAAGGATTTTGCAGCTGCTTGTAAACGTTTGGTAATCACTCTATATTGATCCCTTTACATTTGCATTTTGTTATTTGTAAAGCACAGCCATAATAGTCCGGAGGAATAAGGGTGCTGCTAGATGGATTAACGCAAAGAAACAAAACATACAAGACCACATAGAACCCCTGCCTGAGACCCTGTGGTCAGTACACAGTGACCATTTTATCAAAATAAGTGAGTCTTTAATTTCTTTTTAAACTCCTTAAGAGATGTTAAGCTTCTCAGATGTGGTGGAAACGAATTCCATGCCTTCGGTGCTGCCATGAAAAAGGCCCTTTTACTGACTGAGATAAGCTTACGTCGAGGCACTACGAATAGATTGAGAGATTTCACATCCGGTTTCCATGCTATCTTATCCATAAAATAGGGGGGATTAAGACTGTTCAGGCATTTAAATGTAATAGACAGAAGCCTAAATTCTATTCTTGCTTCAATGGCCAGTCAGTGAAGCTTCTGTCTCGCCTTAGAGACATGGTCAAAGTTTTTCAATCGAAATACTGCTGTCACAGCGCTATTTTGAATAGTTTGTAGTTTTGCACAGTCCCCTTTCGTGATCCCCACTAATAGGCTGCTACAATAATCCATTTTGGAGCCTACTATTGCTCATGCCACCATCTTACACCTTTTGGTCGTGAGAAAGGGGCAAATTTGGGCAAGTAATCTGATATAAGCTACTGCAGACACTAGGGAGGTGACCTGCGCTCGCATACCAAGATTTTTACAAAATTGCTGGATGTTCTCCAAAAGCCTTGGCATGGCTTGCATCATTTCCGAAGGACCAGAGTGCTAGAGTACACTGGGGTGACAAATTCTCTGAGACTGCCCCCATCATTTTTGGAGTCCCTCAGGGAGCAAGCGTGTCTCCTTCAATGTTCAACCTCTATAAGAGAAGCCTCTGCAAGCTCTTCGATCATATCGGCGTATTCTTTACGAATTACGCCGATGATACACAGCTCATATTCGAACTCAAAGGCGATCACGCCATCGATAGTGCAAAAATAGCAGAGGTTTACCATATTATAGACATCTGGATCCAACATCACTGGATGTTTTTAAATAATACAAAGACTGAATTGATGATTTTTGGCTCCCGACAGGCCAGATCTAAGCTCCGGGTGGAATATAATGATTTCACCATGAAAGAGGCTAATATCCCGGTAATGCGCCAAGTTAAAACCCTTGGGATGATGGTTGAAGCATCAGTGGGTTCTGAAGCACAGGTTAACTACCTGCACAAAAATAATGCCTACTACCTGCGCCTCCTGAGAGCTATTAGACCTTACATCAATGAAGAAAACACAGCCACCATTGCGAGGGCAATCATACTGTCACGTCTAGACTATGGCAATGCCCTATTGCTTGGAGCCACGAAGAGGGAAGTGGAAAGGTGCCAAGTAATGTTAAACGATGCTGTCCGTACAGTTAAGGGCACCAAAAAGAGAGAACACATATCAACAGGGAGAAGAGCCCTAGACTGGCTCAGAGTGGAAGATAGAGTTAAATTTAAAGCCATGATGATTGTCCATTGGAGTGTATTTGGAGAGGCTCCGAGCTACTTCAAAAAACTATTTTCTTATTATACCCCTCGGAGATGCCTTAGATCAGCCGACACAGGATTGCTGAATATACCTCGGGTAAACCGCGCTCCAGGAGGAGGGAGATCCATCCCGGGTTAAGGCAGCACAATATTGTAACAAACTGCAGTTGGCTCTTAGGCAAGAGGAAAACCATCTGACTTTCAGGACGTCGCTGAAAACTTTCCTGTTCCAATAAATGCGGTAGCCCTTATCAGGCGGTTTCTAACTGGTAATCTGAGATCAAATGTGAATTTGTTTTTTCCGGCTCTCCGCACCCTGATGCCTGCGTGCATTCGGCGCGTTAGAAGTATGTACATAACATAACATTTGATCAATAAAAATGCTCAATTATTTTAGTTTTTCTTTGGTAGAGATTTTACAGCCCGCTATCTGGAAGCGTCGATAATCAGGACTTAGCTTGTTTACTCTGGTACTTGTGCCCACTACCATAAGTTCTGTTTTTCCACGGTTGAGTGATAGGCCACTTTCTATCATCCAATCCTCAATCAGGCGGTAGACGTCATTCAGGGATTGCCTATCTTCTTTATAACGACCAGATAGCGGGCTGACACATTGTGTGTCCTCCGCATAGTTAGTAAAACAGATGCCTTTTTCCTCCAGGAGCAGAAACAACGGCTCAGGAGGTATGTTATAAAGAGAGGGGAACAAATATGCCCCCTGTGGTACGCCATTCTGTAGTTCGACTGGGTTTGCTTCTGCTTCATATTACAGACCCTAATGAACCTGTTTTCTAGAAAGGATTTAACCCATTGCTTTGACAATGAAGTTAGCGACGCCCCTCAGTCTTTTAACAAGTAGGGCGTGATTCACCAGGTCAAACGCAGCAGACATATCCAATAGCATCAGTAGAGTGACTTCACCATTATCCATGTACTGTGATATATTTGATTTAAGGTCTAGCAATGCAGACTCATTCGGAAAACCTGGCCTGAAGCCAGATTACTGCTTATTCAATATATATTTGCCTCTGTCAAATAGACCAGGATCTGTTCATATGCTACTCTGTCCAATATCTTCAACAGGAAGGGAGTGTTAGTGATAGGTCGATAGTTAGACAGAATCTCCGGATCCAAACCAGGTTTTTTCATTACTGGAGTGATCCAGGGCCCTTTCAACTCGACAGGCACATGGTGTTCCTGAAAAGATGTATTCACAAATTTGGTAAGCACGACTATTAAAGAAGGAGCACAAGCCTTCACTGTGATGGCTGGACAGATATCCCCCTTGCATTTAGTCAGTTTTAATTTGCTAATAATTACCATTAGATCTTCTTCTGATACAGGTTTAAAATTAAAGCCTGCACCTATAGCTATAGGCTTATGTTCCACAATTTTAAGATTGCACATGTCAGAGATGGGAACCTCCTTCCCTTTTTATCAGGGAGATGTTATGCATAATTGTCACACGTTTGTCAAGCACAGCCTCTTGGATGCATGTACACTATCCAGTATCCTTAGGGGGCTCATTCTTAACCTTGGGCAGGGTTTTTTCTAATTCTCTCAGAATTTTGAATAGCTCTTTTTATTCATGTTGGGCCTCCAGTATGCGGTATACATGCATGTCTTTTTATGCCTTTAGAATCGCACGTTTGTAATTTTTGCAATTCCAAAGAAAACCAGGGTTTGCTTATTTTTTCTAGAACTGATCTTGTTTGCAAAGGGGCAGTGGTGTAAACTGCAAGCGGCATGGTCTCTTGGTATGCTTTTACTATTTGCTTTGAGGTGTCTAGGTTAACAAGATTATCTAAAAGTGGGGCAATCCAGGCTTCCATAATGTCTGGCTGCAATCTCCGTACATTTCTAGAAGTAACCCATTTTCTTAATCCTTCTTATTGTGACATGCATTTCATTTATGACGCAGAGACTGACTCATCTAAGTATATATTAGAATCAAGTTGGTGGAGCCATTGAAGGCCCTTTAGAGTGAATCGGGACTTGGTGAATGCAATGCTTTTTATTTTTTGGAGTCACCATGGGCACATTCACCACAATGTTGTGGTTTATTCACTGGTGTAAGTTCACTATGATTTTATTTGCAGGCACTGGTGCTACCTGAGGAAAGATTCACATCAGTGAAATATGGGGTTTGTGGTGGTGGTCCTAAGATTGGTTGTATTGATTTGGTATTTGGTATAAAATGAGTGGCACAATTTCATCCAATATTCCACCATTTGGTAATGACCTTATGAAAATTAATTTGGGACCTCATTTTTTGTCTTTTTCTCCTCGTTTCCTTTTTTTTCCCCTCCCTCCCCTATTTTTTACATTTTCATCGTTAAATCTTTTTTTTGCCATTATTGTTTATGTTTCTCATTCGTATATTGTGCCGGATTACGGTTTTCGATCATGTTTGGTTTATTATGTTTAGTAGCATTGTGAAAAATTCAAATGGGTTAAATTGATTGTAGGAAAAATGGTCTTTTTTCTGTTCACAAACGTTTTACTTTTATAATGTCATCTTCAAATTGCTATGTAACATTTGTATGTATATATTCTTGCAAATATCTGATATACAGCCCTGAAGAAGAACACAAATTGCTCGAAACACGTCACTATTACTTTGAAGTTTTGAACATTTGATTATCTATCTGTCTGGTCTCCGACATACCGACATCTGCGGCCCATGGCGTTACATGGTTGGCGGCTCCCATGAAACTCGCACAGCGGGCTTTCCATCATGACCAAGCATGGACTACGTTTCCTATGACTCCTATGGGTGCTAATTCCTGTCACATGATGGCAGTGCGTTCCGCATCCCAATGCCGCGAGGAAGCGCTTTGAAGGTTTTCAGCATTTAATAAACGGCATGCAGCAGCACCGGTGCTTCTTGACTGCATCGCAGTGGGTGGCCTTCTTAGTTGTACTTTATTCTTCATGTCTTTTCCTGTTAATGATTTGTTTCTTCAGCCCATTGGATTTGCTTTTTCTCTATCCTTGCCTGCATTTCTGCCTGGAACATTGATTACCTGCTTTCTGAACTTGCCTGTCTCTTGGATTGTGATTCTGGATTGCCCTTTGGATTTGGTACAATAGTTTTGTTCTTTTTTTGCGAATCTCTGCCTGGACATTGGATTGTGTGGGATAACCCTGCCTCCTTTGAGCGCCCTTGTGCCGTTCCGGGGTAGGTCCATTGCGTGCCCTGGATTTGACAGGGACTGCACCCTTGTGCCGTTTGGGTTAGTATTTGCCTTCTGGACTGTTTCTATGTTGGCAACTGGCGCCAGTCGGTTTTCTGGTCTCTGCACTTTTAACTCTTGGCAGGAGGTGTTTTTGCCACCTAGGTTCAACTGCATTCATCTGCTGAGTACAGGTAGGATGAGGGTTGCTATGGGGTGAAACAAAGACCTGAGGTTTTCCACTGCGGTTTTACATATGTATATCAATTAATTGGTTTGTCCTTTTTTTTACAGTCTTTTTGTGTGACCTCCTGTCTTTTCGCCTGAACCCCTGGCCTGGTGATATTGCTCTATTTCCATGGGCCGCAGTTTCAGGAGGAAAGTCTCCCTTTCATAGGAGACCATCCACCCCACTTGTGTGGAAATTGGGTTCACAACACTAGCCAACTGGATTTTGATTTAAGTGGTGATGAGTGTGCGTAGGTAGGGTGCAAGCGGCCAGTCTCATAAATCCATGTTCCTTCTTGTGACTTTGAGCTTCGGTCACTCATAGTTTTTGGCCATTGCTTGCATGCCTCTGTCACTTAATTAGTGTGAGTCAATAAAACTAGTTGTAAGCTAAGAGGTTTTGGTAGTTAGCTCAACTTGGTATTAGCCCTCCTGCAGTAACTTGATAATGTTGTAATGCACGTGCACCATAGGAGAAATGATCATGTGAAGCCATGGAACCATGAGAAGCAGCCATGTGTGCGGTGGCAGTCCATATTGCCAAGTGAACCCCCTGCACCACCACAATGTAGAAGAGCAGATGGATGCCTCTTCTCTAGTCCCCGCCCCCTCACCACCATCTTATTGGAGTAACAGACAAAGATCTACAATTGGGTACCCATGCACGGGTTTTTGCGACATGTCCATACCACTTTGATTACATGAAAGACGATATGCACTCAGGCAGCCATTCAGAAGATACCCTCACGTAGAGACAGTGGAAGGATATTACCAAGAAGGATGCCCACTGCCAAAGTGCCAGAATACGGCTATGGGAAATATGGAGGAACTCTAAGCAAAAGTCTGACGACAACAGAATGGCGTCATGAAGAAGATATATAAACCCATGCTGAAACGATATGAAAATACTTATGATGTAACTGAAGCACTATGAGAAACATGCATCTAAAAATTAAGTAATCATGAAAATAAGAAGATGAAGTAACTTGCTGACCAATAATTCTAAATATGCTGTAACGCAAGGTAGAAAAAGCATATAGAAGTTTGCTAAAAAAGAACTATATACATAATGTTTAGGATAGCCATTGGAAGAAAATGGACGACGGCCCTTGTTAAAGAATTAACCCAGCTACCTCAAAATACAAGCCTAGGATTGCATATTGAAGAATTGATGATGAAGCTGTTTTGCGTGTGCAGAACTAGGGAGTACCTTGGCCTGGGATGAAGGAGGCTATTTCCAGAAATGGGTGCAAGGCACAAAGGGAGTCGAATGAACAGACCATGTGCATGAGACATATGTCTGCTAAGATTAGGAGAGACAAGGACATTGGACAACCATGAAGGCAAAAGCCTACGCGAGGTGGAGGGAGCAAATCAACAAAATCCTGGTCTCCTAACACGTGATGAAGAACTCAAAACAAAGGCTATTCATTAGAGTTTCGAGTTAAGATAGTGGCGTGCTTGCACTTCCTCAAATGTCTCAGAGCAGTGAGCAGACTACGAGGTCAACTACAAACGAGAGACTTTGGCTTAGACTTGGGTCGATGACAAATGATGGATTAATTGGGAAAACAAAGAACAAGTTGACCCAGCTTGAAACACCAAGGTTTCATTTTCACTTACTAGACGAGCCGAAAGTGCAAGGTTGGATAGGTTGGCCAACCAATTCGAAAGGCCTGCCATGCACTTTCATATACAAGATTTCATGTATTAGTCTGATGACATATTCTCTGCTATAATGAGTATGTGACGTACGTAGAGGTTGCTCAGGGCGTGTCTTACAGACAAGGGGTATCCAATGAGATATTAACCGTTATATAATTCTATAAGTAGATATGTTCCCCTAATCCAACCCCTCCTGGCACTAGGTTTTATGAAATGCCACGCAGGATGATGTCATAAGGATCCTGCCACGCAGGATGATGTCATAAATTACGTATGTGAAAGTATATAAACTCTGTACAAACAAAATGATGTGAGAATATTGAGCAACTACTTTCATAGCAGTCATATCACCCTGCTTTCTTTCATTGAGATGAAAGCAGTATTTTACCATCTTCCTTTGGTCTCTCTGGTTATTTGGTCTGAGATCATTACTGGTAATTCCATCTAGCATATAAAATACTATTTAAGGTGCTAAAGCACATTTGGTAGTGGTACAGATGGTTCTGGTCTAACTACCTAGATCTAGGCCCAGATCCTACTCCAGACAATCGCTGGCTCCTACCATTAGCCAGACAATCACAGAGTTTCCTGCGGAGAGCGGAGCCTAAAAGAGCATGTGTTTAAGATCCGGTCTGGCAGGTGCCCCTTTGATGAAATTCCTGTCCGGTCCCTACAGGCGCCCCACGGACTGAAGGAAAACTGGTCGATTGTGGGAGATTCGATGCCGAGGGACATGAGCTGAATAGCGGATGTGAGTAGACCATCAAATATGGTAAAAGATAAAGGGGGGGTTGTATTATGGTATGTTGAATATATATATAGATAGAAAGAGTAACTAGATTTTTAGGGATTATAAAGAAGGGAAGCAATACTTTTATTTCACAGGCCCACTAGGGACGTAAAGAATACATGCCATAACTCCATATAGGAGAATTAAGGATTCCTGAGGCATAGAGCCAAAAAGAAGAGCACATATTAAATTCTGAGACAGAGTCAATAAGAGATGAGATACATTTACTGAGAATAGTAAAGGAAGGTGTAAATAGGGGAACACATGCACGTGTATATGGGTATATTAAGTGTTTATAAAGCTTTCTGCATGTTTAAATGGATAGATATAAAACAATAGTTAAAATAAATAAATAAAAGTGATTTTGTGGTACATTTTTTAAACAAAGGATTGACGTCAATCAGAAGGTTAAAATTAGATGAAATTAGTACACACATAAAGAGGAGAACTTTAAGATATTAATAAAACAAGAATAATATAAAAAGAATCAATAGAACGTCTAAGCAAAAGAGCAAGAAGAACAGTGGTACAAAACATTTTCAAAATATTTTGATTCACGGATTACGAGCATCGATTGAAAACCGGTATTGCATCACATGATGACATACTTAAATGCCACTCATAAAGGAAAGAAGTTGGAGAAAAGGTTGGCAGTTTTAGAACTCTGAAAAATGAACCAGAGTGCAAAAGAAGATCCAGCTGAGAGCGAGTGGATGCCTAATCAGAATAAAGGAGAAGATGCAACACCTTCAGTTCCTATTTTACCTCTTGAAAAGCAAGAAATAAATACTGAAGAAAAGGAATTTTATCCTTTAAAGGAATTAAAGGCAGCAGCAGGGTATGTTAATCCAATGTATTAGCCCCTGCTTATAACAGTGAAGACACCTCAGAATAGAGCGGGAATAGAAAACACAAAAATGTATCAACACAAGATAAAGGTAAACAACGTGATGAGAGAAAAGAAAGATAAGACAAGCAGACAGAGATAGAAAAAAAGGCAGAAAGACAGAAGGGAATAAAGGATACAGCTAAGAGTGTGACAATAGTACAGAATGAATGCATGGGAGGACAAATGTTGCTCAAACTAGACGATAAAGGCATTGATGGAGTACAGGAAAGAGTGAGAGAAAAGAGAGAAAGAAGAAGAGAGAATATATAAAGAAGAAGGGGACAAAGGATGTATGCAAAGGGAGGAAGGAAAAAGGTGTGAGATGAGAAAAGAGGGGGAGAGATTAGAAGAGAAACAAAAATAGACAACAGCCCAAAGATTGAAAGTACGTAGGTTTCAAAGAAGGTGAGAGGAAGGGGAGTTAAGGGAATTAAGGAGAAGAAAGGAAGAAATGAACAGGAATAGGGGATTAAAAGGCCATGAAATAGAATATTTATGCCACAGAAGCATAGTGCCTACAGAAGCGCAAGGACTATTGGAAGAAGAAAGAGGGTCACAACAGCCCCGAAGGGAGCTGCAAGGAATGCCACGATCAGCATGGGCTGATCGGCATGGACACAGAAGACAGCAGAGGCTTGGGAAATTATATAGGCAAATGAGGGATAGAGGAAAGTATGGAACTGTCATGCGCTGCCGAGCCGATTGGCGGTTACTTCCGCGATGGAGGCTCCAGCGCCGACCGTAGTTCCAGCACGTTGTGTTTCCTTGCGTGCAGTCACGGTCTAGTTTTCCTTCAACATGGCGGTCACTGGGAAGTACATAGTCTCCCTATCCCAGCTATCAATGCGTTGCAACCCCCGTAGCTTCCGCTTCAGCCTTTTGGGTGAGACGCTAGTTTTCTGTCTTGCGACTTGCCGCTCTGTCTCTTTGCCTTATCGCTCCTTGCGATACCTCTTTTCTTCCACTACTCCCCCCTCTCTTTCTCTTTCCCTTCCTGGTTCTTGGTTGGTTTTCTCTTTCAGTTCCGGTGGCTCGCCCCTGCTCCTCGGCTTGAGCCTCTCTCCCTTTCTCCTGGGTCCTGCGGCCGCTCGAGTTTTCTTGCTTGAGCTCCCCTCACGCTTCTCCCTTTTAGTGAGAGCGCTTCCTGGTCTCCGTCGCCTTCGGCTCTGCTCCGCCTCCACAGCCCGCAGCGGCCGTCCACCTTCACTTCTTCGACTGCTGGACTCTCGTACTTTCCCTGGGAAGACTTCTGCTCGACCTCCTGCCTCACAAGGGTTTTTTGTGCCAAGAAGGCTTTTTCCCTTGTCGCCTACTACGGGAGAGGAGTCCCACGACTGCTTGTTTCAGGCATTCACAGTGGCTTCCTCTCGTGGTAGGCAAGTTGCTTCATCCACAAGGAGAGATTTCTGCGCACGTCGGCGTCTCAATACAGACGAATTGGAGGATTACCACTCAGGTGAGGAGGAGAAAGGGAAGGAATTGGACAGGAACTCAAGAGAACATTGAAAGTTCCCAATCAAAGGGAACTGAAGTTAACGCATGGGATGTCATAACAGACGATCATACAACAATGTCCTTAAGTAGGTTAGAGCTTGAGGATGTAGAAGAAGAT
Source organism: Ambystoma mexicanum (assembly GCF_040938575.1). NCBI lineage: Eukaryota > Metazoa > Chordata > Amphibia > Caudata > Ambystomatidae > Ambystoma > Ambystoma mexicanum. The sequence continues at coordinate 1,663,531,884 of NC_090929.1, forward strand.
AACAGCCACGCAAGTTGGGGCTTAACGATGGCAGATGAAGAAAGAGAGGAACATGAGAGGGCGCATATGTATATATATTTTTTTTAAATAAAAAATGTGTTTTTGGTACAAATGAACCTTTACAAGTTGTTACAAAAAAACAGATAAAAACCAACCAATACATTGTCATCATGATTGTTAAACATTACATCTAAAAAAATATATATTTATTTTAATAAAAACTAAAACAACATTTCCAGAATGACAAACATAAAATGTCACATCAAAAACAAATGACGTGCACTGCATTCTTCACATATGTATGTGCTGAGTATCTAGTGGTGATGCAAAACTGATCTTTCACTTGATATATTTTTTTACCTCAAACTGTGGAGTTCAAAAATAGCACTAGAGAATGCAACAACAGTGGGACAATTCTATTTCAGGATACTGTTCATTTCAACTGAACCTCAAGCTCAACTTCAATATGACGTACGAACCGTACAGTCGCTAAGATAATAGCATTGCTCCTGCCCCACATACAACCCATCCATATAAAGTTTCTAGCTGAGAATGAGGTGGCCTTCTCAAAATCTTTCAACATGAGCAATCTAATTTCCTCAAAATTAGGACAGAAAAGAAAGAGATGTTTAATCGCTTCATGGTCATCACTACAAAATCGACATGCAATATTACAACTTACATTTTCGTTATTGAACCAATGTTTCATTCGTGTTTTTGTGTGCATTAAATCCAAATGGAATCTCATATAGATGTTACATGCTTTGTTACAAGGAAATTTGGTCAAATATGGAAGACGGGGAGATTGAATGTGCCTAAATTTAGCATATTCGGAAAACGAACTATACTAATTGATTAGGTCCGCACAATCAGCCCAATCGTTTGAAAAGCATCTTTTTTTGCCAAGTCCCATCTGCCATTTGAGATTATCAGGCTGCATGTTAATCTTCTCTAATAGTTTATGCATGCGTTGTTTAAATTGATAGATAGATACTGGATAATTAATGGCAAGCATCTTTGCAAACTCTTCATAGATAGAATTGGGTGGAGGAAAAAGTGTGTTTGTGTAGTTAGATAACAGCCTCCAGTTAATTTGAAAGGCTAACGAGTTAAGCCCCAATTCATGCCTGAAGGTCGCATTTGGTAAATACTGCGGCAGCCAGAGTGTGGTTTGCCGAATTTTGCCTTGAAGCTTGTTTAAATATGGGTCGATTTCACAAAGACACAGATCCAATCCATAGAGGAGGACTGCCTCCACCTTTTTGCAGTAGAATTCAAACAAAGGTGTTAGAGACAATGTGCAGTATTTATCGTACATTAGTTTCCTTTGGCCCATTAAGGGAATTACTTTTTCAGCAAGCAACGCTTGCCATCTCGTCAGTGAAGCATTATTAGATAGGTTTAAGTCCAGATATGTTAGATTTTAAACAAGGTTTAATTCAGATAAATTGATCGTCCATTTGAATTTACCCAGTTTTTTGCGATTCGAAAATATTATTATGTTAGATTTTGAGGGATTGACCGAAAGATTGTTTATATTACAATACGCTACGAATCTCTCTAGCTTATTTTGCAGTCCCGATTGGGTCCGGTCAAAGAGCAAGACGTCATTGGCGTAAGCTAACCATGAAATGTGAAAAGTGCACAGGCGAGCTGAAAAAGATTTAGCTACATTTCAGATGCGATTGATGTCGGCAAGGTAGAGATTAAACAGCACAGCTGCAAGATTGTATCCCTGTTTTACACTGATCGCACTGGGAATTGAGTCTGTAAGCAGTCCCTCATGGTTAATCCGCACAAACGAGCAATGAGTGCTACCAGGTACGGGGGGAAATTATAATTAATTAAACATTTTCCACCCAAGCACACCTCTGATCACACTGTCAAAGGCAGATTTTAAATCCAACGAGGCTACAAAGATGGGGCTATTGTCCGAAAGGTGAGATGAGGAAATAAGATGAGCTAATATACTAGCATTTAGCTGCGTCCCCATTGCTTTCCGAAATCCCACTTGAGCTTTAATCAAGATAGCATTTATTGAAATAAATGCTTCTACATCAAGAATCAAAAGGGCAAATATTTGGGCCGCAACATCAATTAACGCAATTGGCCAAAATTTATTAGGATTGTCAATGGGACCTTTTTTGTGTAGCGGAATAATGATTAGAGGTTAGCCATGATGTAGGAATGGTTTTGGTTCTGAAAATGGACTGATAGAGTTCTAAGAAAATATTCGCCCAAAATCTTGGGTCGTCCTTAATTACACAAGGCGGGACGCCATCAGGCCTTCGCATTTTGAAGGTTTAAGTTTGAAGATTGCATGCACTATGTCTGCATGTGTCCAGGGACAAGAGTCAGGAATATGATGACAGACTGAAAACATGTCAAAGGACGTAAAAACAGAAGGTAAAGAAAGTGGTCCAAGATAGCCCATCGATGGAGGATTCTAAGGCAATATTCTTAGGTTTGCCAATATTTCTTATTAGTCTCCAAATACCTCTGGTCTTACATTTGCACAAGTTGGACACCTGTCTTGATTAGCTTCTAGTGATATCTGAAGGCGAAATCTTCGTGTCGCTGCTTTGTAACGCATGAGAATCTGGTCTTTTTGTGCAAATATACACCTCAGTGTCACTGCCCATAAATGTTTTCTTTACCCTTCTGAGTTCATAACTTTTCTTTCATTTAAGAAGAGCTATAGCAGGAGAGGAGAGCAGAGAATGCATCAAACCAGGCAGAGTGGCTCCTGGTGTAGAAGCAATAGTACAGAGGTGAGCTTTTATCATCGTTAAATTCCAATGCAGAATTTGGTGTAAATGAGAGATGGGATCGTTAGAGGGGACCCATAAATCGCGATTCACTAGAAAGGAAAGCCTTCTACAGGTAGCATCGTTCCACTTTATGGAAAGCATCACTCAATCTACTGGAATCAAAGCGAGAGAGGGATCCAACTCAAATTGTTTGCAGACTGTAGTCAATGCAGAAACAATCAATAAGTGGTCTCTAAACCTAGATGACAGGGTATAGATGGGGGAAAGAAGCCTAGAAATCAGCCTTGACGCCGCTATGTAGTCAATCGTGGAAGAAAGTGGTCCTCCCTGCCAGGTGTGACATGTGTGTAATGAAGAGGGTAACACTAAGTGAATATCCCATCCTTTCAAGAAGTGTGTCCATAGCCTTCCATTCTGCATCGAAAGCTTAAAATTAGCAGATTGCGAGATTTTAGGATCAAGCAAGGACAGTGGATAAAGAGTTGCATTAAAATCACAGCCGATTATTATTTCAGCCTTTGGACTAAGGATGTATGCTTCAAGAAGAGCCTTGTGGAGGGCTTCGCTGGCTTGAGAAACTGTCAAAGAGATTGGATTCCAGTACAGCGAGATAAGGAGCACATTTCTACAGTACTGCACATGAAGTTCCACATCTATAATAAGGTATAGATCCGATTCATAAGTATGTTTAACAGTGAATCTGAAGTTGTTATTTAATAGGATTACTAGTCCCCCAGCTGGACTTCCTGCATTTTTCTGTACAGCATAATGGGAAAAGGAAGGAAAACCATCAAACTGTACCTCTGTCAAACACATAGTTTCTTGAATAAGTAAGACAGACGGAGCAACTTGACGGGCAAAAGTTGACATCCATTTTTTTAAGATTGTTAAACCCATACAGTTCCACTAAATAATACATAAATCATCGTTCAATTACAAAGTACCCGTAGGGGACAAATTTGCCCCTCCTGCCTATATTAGCGGTTCAAGCCACGAGAGGCCATTTAACACGGTGGTTAGTGATGCAACTTGTTCTATCATGTTGATATTATGTCCCCCCTTGGTAGAAGAATTGTCCTGTGCACCTTGAGGAGTGGCTTTAATTACTGGCTGAAACTCCAAGAAGGACATTGCTTCCTCAAGGGATGCAAAAGCCTCATTTCCAGACCCAACCAAGCTAAATCAGTTTTAAATTCCCAGAGCAATTTTGCTATTATAGGCGATTGAACTTTCGCAAGCATTCGATTGTTAATAATATTTGGAATCCTAATCCATTCTACATCTTGGGTAACTAGGCTGCGTAAAGAAGGGATTTTAAATAGAGCATTCATTAAGAATGAACGGTTTATACGTACTGTCCCATTGATGTTTGTGTCACTCGTCCAGCCAATGATGGTTTTCGTCTCGTTAGGAATATCATGAAAGGAGGAGAGACTACTATTGGCTATTACCAAGGAAATTGGAGAAGATTCTGCTCCTGGTAGAATCCCAGGGTTTGCACTAATCGCGTCTTCAGAGACAGCCGCATAGGCCCCTGAAGCTGCCTTTATCCAGGTATTTGATCTGCAAATCTCGGTAAGTTTGTTTGTTCTCTTAAACTTTGCGAGGCTAAAACGGTGGATGTAGCCAAAGAAGAGTGAGATGTCACAGGTCTTATTAAATTGGGAGCCATTGCCAGAGCATGTGCATGACCTATTGTAACAGGACTGGCATAGTTCAGTTCGACCTGAGATGGAACAATCATAGGAAATGCTAGTTTAGATTCATCTATATTGTGGCTAGCATCTTGGGATTGTGTTGGAATCATCACAGAGTGGTTGACGTAAACATCATGTACTTCAACATTTTGTGGGGTCATTGTTGTTTTTTTGGTTAGCTAGTGCAGGAAAATAAGTATCCATGTTTGCCTGCACGTGGTTCTCACTTCCAGCAGTGGAAAAGTGCATTTGAGAAGGAAAAGGCCCATGCACTAGTACCTCAGAGGTTTGTGGTACTTGCGCAGATGAACAATTGTTCAATGATGAACTTATTACCGGAACTTCCTTAGTTATTATTTGCAGGACTTTTTTGCTTTCATCATTGAGTTGGCTCAGATTGAGAACTTGTTCTTCCTGTTCAGAGTTACCACAACGTTCTGTATTTAGTTTGTGCTTTTTTGCTTTTGAAGAGGTTTGACCTAAAGGTTTGTTCTTTGGGACCTTCTCAAGACATCCCTCACTACCCTTCATACGATGATGTCTTTTTACCGCCTTTTGGTGGGAACCCTGCTGAGGACTCTTCATTCTCTTTGCAGAAAGCCTCACTAGAGTCGGCAGCCTGTTCCTGATCTAAGATATCAGTAATGGCCGAGGGACTGTCAGGCGAGTCTTCATAGGGGACAATGTCCGGTGCTGTAAAAAGCTCTGTGCAAAAGGATTGGGGTACACGTTTTGCATTGCATAGGATTTGTTCTACCTGCAAAAGCCTCTCGTGTTGGAGTTTAGCTAAAGCGATCAGATCTATTGGTGAGGATGGGGGCGCCTCACGTGTGAGGGAATCAGAATTATATACCACCTTAGAAAAAGTCATGGGGATACCCTTGACCAACAGAAGATCTTTAGAAGTTTGAGTACCACAGTTCACCATTGTAGCCATAGAGACCTGCTTCGCAAGTTCTCTCTGTACGGGCAAAGCAGTTCTCTCAGGACATGCTAGATGAAACTTATGACAAGCTTCTTGAGCGAATATGGAGCCTCTGAGTTTAGAAAGTTTTTCAGTATCAAGTAAATGCTTTCTTTCATATCTTTTAGTAGGGAATGAGTAAATCCATGTCCTCTATCAAGCAAATTCAAGATTCGTGTTAACACTGGAAAGTTATTGATCTCTTGTTCCAGAAGAAATTGTGAACCTGCTTCCAGTAAATTATAGGACTCACGGAGATGTGTCAGATTTAATAGCGGAGAGGCATCATTACCAAAGCCCTTTTTGTGAAACTCATGCTCAAGAGCGTTCAGATGTGAGATGTCGTCAACAGTATCAATGTCTTTGGAGGGAGAACTTGCAGACATTCCTGGGGGATGAGACATTTGAGGTGACTCAATAAATTTGGCAGCGGAGAACTCATGAGATGGTGCTAAAGAGTAAACTTTATGAAAATGTACCTGCTCGCGAAAGTTACCAAAAGTGGACACAGGAGTAGAGGAGCCGAGTGATCGACGTACCCGTCTATCCAAATCAGCCATTCCTCCAGGTGCTAGCATAGAAATATCAGATAACGGAGTAAACATATCCTCCTGTGCAACAACTTCAGCAACTTGCTCGGGTTTTGAAAGATCTTTCTCAGCAAGTGCATCATGTGTTGCATCAGCAATTACATCTTTCAAAGAAAAAGGTACGTTCATATTGATCCCATTCTGCTCACCCTGTGCCTCTGCTGGCTTCACACTATCTAGGTTCGGAAGAGACACAAAGTAAGGAACGTTTACCACTTAAGGACATCTTGCAACTATGATCTTTTTTAATTGAGCCTTTAACATACGTTTCGTTAGCGAGTATTTCTTGAATTCGTTTGCCGTTTCTGAGCGTGGTTTCCATAGCAAATGCAATCTATGGATTTCAGGAAATATTGTTTGTTTGTTTGTTTTATTATTTATAATGCACAAGCGTACCCGGGGGTATCAGGGCGCAGCCTTTACAAGAATTTTTGAAGCTTGGTTACAGTACAGAGAATCTACATAATGCAGGAATAAAACACACCATTGTTATATACAAGTCAGTGGTAGGCTTGCAGGCCATTATATACAGGTAAACAAGAAGGCACGCAGGCAGGTAATAAGGAGGCACACGTGGTTACAGATTGTGCGGGCGGCTCTGGCACAACAAAGTCTTAGCGGGTCTCAAGTTTCAACCAGGAGACTACCAGTGAGCGGAAATTCTGGTAGGGCATGTCAATTCTAAGGTTGCGTGGCAAGGAATTTCATAGCAAAGCAGCTTTTACTGGAAAACTGTTGCCCCATATAGTGGCCCGCCTGTAGTGGGGAACCGATAGACAATTTTTGTAAGCATTTCTGGTGGGTCTTTATGAGGCCTGCCGGTGGAATCTGTTGATCAGGTAAGTTGGGGCAGCATTGTTCAGAGACTTATGAGCAAGTGATGCCGTTTTTAAAAGAATTGCATCTTTGGTTGAGAGCCAATTGTTCTGTTGGCTGAGATTCGTGATGTGTTCCCTTCTAGAAATGCCCAGAGCTGCTCTGAGAGAATTCTTCTGAAAGGTTTGCAGTTTACTAGTGGTAGCCTTGTTAGATCCCAGGTATAGGGCGTTGCAGTAGTCAAGGCGAGACAGAATAAGGGCTCTGGCGAGTGTCAGGCAGCTGGAGTCCGACAGTAAGGGTTTGGCTGCGCTGATCAATCAAAGAATAAGCTGTAGAAGATGCAAGGGAGCTCACTTGTCTTTTGAAGGAAAAATTGGAGTCAAGATAGAATCCCAAGGTTTTAACCTTCTGTCCGACTTTGATGTTGTTACCGTCAATCATAAAGGAATTGTAGGCCGGGGCGAGTTTTCTTATGTTGAGTGTAGTGTAAGATGATGAGTTCTGTTTTATCATCATTCAGGCATAGTCCATGAGTGGCCATCCATGCCTGGATGATGATGTACACCCTATTTAACAAGGCCAAATCCTTTCCATAATCTCCAGAAAGCGGAAGGGGGATTTTGGCATAAAAGGCAGCCCATGGGCTTGAAGTCAGAGTCGCTCCTGGAACTGCAAGAACCGACTAGAAACGGAGAAGAAGACGGCTGCTGCAACTTCCGAATCCCGGTGAAGCCCTGCTACAGTCCTGAGCTATCTACCCTTCAACGACAGAGAAGATCCAGTCCGGAGTCTTCTTCCCTTGAGCCTGGTGGGATCAACCAGCTCACCTTCTATAGCCAGAGAATCCTCTTCTGGGTCGAAATCGCTGCACTAAGCTGTAGTGGTCTGGATAGCCATCAGAAGAGTCCTCTCCTGTTTTAAAGGAGTGCACCTTTTATTCACTGTTGCTTTGCTGCTGCTGGCCTCATCCCTGGGTAGTGCAGATCACTCCAGACGTCCTCCTTCTTGTCCCCACGACTGAAGCTTCAGGAACCGTGAGTCTGCAGGAACTACCAGGAACAGCTGCCGTAGCACCAACTTTACTCAGCCGAGTAAGGTACTGTGTCCATTTGGTCGTTCTCTCTGTCCGACCTTGAGGAATCTGGGTAAACCCTTTTCCTTTCTGAAGGCTTGTCCTTTCTTCCGTCCCTCTTATAACTTTTGCCTCCTTTTGACAATATCCAGTACTCCTGGCAACGTTAATCTCGACCTGTTCTAACTGTATGATCCTCGAGAACAGAGCCCTGCTCCATTTGACACTGGCGCAGGCCTATTGACTTTATCTGTCTCTTAGAACACATCCTCTGATTCTAGTGCCTTGACAAAAGTATTGCCTATTATTTTTATCCACTATTCCCTGGTTTTAATTCAATGTGCTAAGTGTTTTTGACTACGGTTACATTTCTTCCCGCGGGTACGGTTTTCTTTCGTAAAACCGAACTGTCATTACTGTCAAAAAGTGATCGCTTATTAACCCCCGATAACGTCTTCTGTTTCGCAACACCGGTCTGTCAACTCCCAGTGTACTTACCTTGAATTGACCTGAACCAAAGGAATTGGTTGTGTGTGGTATATTTAGAGTGTGGTTTTGTTTACTAGAAGTGAGGTGTTTTATGAACAGATGGTTTAAAAATAAATGTACTTATATTTTTTAACCAGAAACCTTCAGTCAGTGTTTGTTTGAGTCACAGTAATTGTAGTCCTTTGTGTAATCCCTATTACTGCTCATTTGCTCTTCAGATAAGTCTGGCTGCTCAGCCATCGATACCACTTTACTGTGTAGTACAGGCTTGTACCAAAGGTGAAATTGTACTACCACTTGTGGACTTAATCTGTAGTGTTCCCTAAGGGTACTGCAGATGATTCTGCCTAACAGGATGCACATGCAACTCAGTTAATAAGGAAGTGACGAGCTGTGTAGGGGTGGGCTGAGGGCGGGTGTGAGGGCGGGACTGTGGGAGATATAAAAAGAAAAAGAAAAACGTTAGGAGATACTGTGGAAGTTGTAATCACACTACTGGTAATCCACGAACATATGTTGAAGCCACAGTTCAGTGTTTGAGAACAGAAGAGTCCCAATATATATAAAGGTTCAATTACTTGGATGTATCCCAATATAGTCCTCAATCCGTGTTGCTTCCGCTTTCCGATGGCGTCCTGTGGGCGAGAGTTGAAGTAGCACAAAGCAGCAAAGTGCTTGTGTATAGAAACGCTGGCCGAGACGTCAGCCAAACAGCTACTTAATGAGAGAGCGCATATGGATTTTCAAGAGAATTGAACGTAGATAAAGGGGTAAAATGTCAGATTTAGAGGCACCCATAGAAATAAAAACACCAGAACCAATATCACATATTGAATGATCGCCAGAATGATCGCGTAGTACATGGGGATATATCCCCACCTTATATAAGCGGATTAAGGCCATTGCCAGGACGGAAACCAATGGGCTAGAACAACACTGCTTTGAAAACAAGGAGTGTGGGCGGGTATGATCATGAACAAGATTGTCACAATTCCCACTGTTAGAGAAGGGGAGGGGTTGACCACAATACATTCTGTGGCCCCAAATGGATAAGGAGAATTTAAAGTGCACACTACCAAGTTTAACTTCAGGTGCGGGAAAGTAGATTTCTGAACTAGGGAAAAGAACGTCAGGAGCGACTTTAGCTATAGGCGACATTAAAGGCCTGTTATCAGCCATCCTAGGGGAGAGAGCTGATGACATTTGGGAAAGAGCAGGATATCCAAAAGTCACTGCACAAAACACAGTGCATGATGGATCACCATTTAATAATTGTAGGGTAGATGTATAGAGATCACTTAGAGTCCAGTATCCCGGTACATCGGATTTTGGGGCAATAATGATTAGGAAACTGGGAGAGACTGAAGACCCCATTTCCTTTATTCAGGAGATTCAGGACAGATGTCATTTGGAGATGCATGAATCATGGCACAATGTGGTAGCATTATGGTATCACATTATATGTCAAAGGCTGCCAGAGCCAATACAACGTTTGCTAAAGAAACAGGTAGGAATGGAAGCGAAGCCATGGCCAGGGATACTATTGGCAATTGTGCACTATTGTAGAACCTTAAGGGAGAAAGACAGAAAGCAGAGGGTAGAAAACAGGAAGAGGTGAAGTTGGTACAGAAAAAATGATCAAAATATGCCATAGAAGGAGCGGTATTGACAAACAATGAGGAAGCAATGGCACAAATAGTGTAGCTACCACAGCAGAATAATGCGGCATACGCTATGGATCAGAATGGGTATAATCTTATGCCGAGAGGCAGAGGGAATGGACCTCAAGGTGGATTTCAAAACCCTCAATGAAGGGGAGGATTTAATGGCAGACAATTGGAGCTGCAGTAAATTAGGACATTTAGCTAGAGTATGCGGAAGCAGGGGAGGCATGCAGCAGAAGAATTAGCAAGCTCCAAGATGAAGGATGCAATATGCTCCACAGTATAATACAGATTCACAAGGATATTATGCCCAAGATCACATGCACACTCAGAGATATGCACTGCAAGCACAGCAAATACAACAAGTACCAATGCAGCTGCAGCCGCCACAAGGGCAACAACAGCAAGCACCTGTGCAGACGCAACAGGCACTGATACAACAAGTACAATATATTCCAATGCAACAGGCAGTGCATAACAATGACCCATGGATATAAGAGCCACGCAAGTAGCCACACCCAAATGGGGAGTATGACTGTGGTGGGAGGACATCCTTTCACAGGTATGAGGATGTATTTATACCCACAATAGGACAGCCCATACAAGGACCTGACGTGTTCAGTGCTATCTGTAACACCGGACCCCAGAGAGGAACCAAGGGTTAAGGTGATGATAGGAGGCAAGACGGTTTCATTTTTTCTGGACACTGGAGCAACTCGTTCCTGTGTCCGTGAGGGACAATATCCAATGCCGGGTGTTGTCATGAATGCGCAGGGATTTTCTGGGGCAATTAATTTAGCTCCATTTAAATACAAATTACCAATTTCTGTAGGTGAACATGACGTGTATGCCATTATTATATTCCAGACAAACGCTGGTAAACATACTAAGCCGTGACTTGATGACGAATCCTAATATGATGATATCTTTTACTGATGAAGAAATAGTGTGTTCTACTCTAGGAATACATTATGTATATGTGAGGACGCCCATACTAGCAATTACAGGAAATAAAGCTCTACAAGGAACACCTCTATACAAGGAAGTGTTTTTGTATGGAGTGATCATCTTATAATCATGGTTGCCTAAATTGATCAGCAAGTTATTGAGAATACCTGATACATTTTTGTTCAGACCAGAGATTCCTGTGGATGATGAGGAAAGGCAGATTATCCCTTTAGAACTAGAAACAGCAATAGTGAGAGAAGAATAACTGATGCTTCATGGGATAGACGATGAGGGAAGGGGATGGAGAACGTGATAGTCCTCACTGAAGGATACAGGTTGACAGATTTGACAGACAAGGAGCTATTTAGAGATGACTATTCAAATGATGAGTCAGCATTTTTTATAAATCTTACTAATTGGATTCAAGTAGAGAATATAGAAATAACGCAGAGAACGGGATTGGTAAAAAAAAGGAAACCGCCTTTTTTTAGGAAGACTTGGGAAAGGTGCCAAACATCTTATGGACTACGAGCCCATATGACATGGGTCTGTTGAAAGGAATGGGAGCAGTACAAATTAAGCTCAAGCTAGGAGCAATTCTGCCACATGCAAAACAGTATCCCCTGTCCAGAGAAGCGGATGAAGGTATATTTGAAACCATATCCCCTTTAATGAAGCAAGGAATTTTGGTACCATCTGATTCTCTGTGTAACATGGCTGTGCACCCTGTCAAAAAATCAATGCGGGGGGTTGTGGAGATTTAGCCAGGACTTGAGGCACCTAAACAATATAGTTGAAGCAGAATTTACTTTAGTTCCAAATCCTGCGACAATATTGTGCACTATCCCATCGAAAGCAAAGTATTTCACTGTTGTTTTAAAAAAAGGCATTTTTCTCAATTCCCTTTCATGAAGACTCACAAGATTTGTCTTCCTTTTCATGTAGAACGATGTGTCTGAAACATACTACCAAGGTTATTGTGAGTCCCCATCAATTCTTAATCGAGTCCTTCAGATGGACTTGGGTAATATTCAACTTGAAAGTGTCATGATTCAATATGTTGACATTTCAGTGTGCAGTAAGACAGAAGAAAGATGCAACGAAGTCTCTGTCAAAATCATGACTTTACTGGCAGAGAAAGGGTACAAAGTAGATAAGGAGAAATTACAATATTGCCAAAAAGAGGTACTGTATATAGGACAGTTGATCTCACACAAAGGGAGAAAGGCGACACGGGAAAGGGCAAAGGCTATTATGAGGGCTGAACAGACAAAAACAGTGAGATGAATACAACTGTTTTTAGGCCTATGTTATTATTGCAGGGCCTGGGTTTTCGATTACAGTACATATATTTGACCACTTTCTTTTAAAAGTACTCAAAGAGGAACTCCTGTGTTAGGGATTCCAAATTACAGTGAATAATTGTACTTATTCTCTCATTCAAATGGAGAAGTTATGACAGTAGTGCTTGCACAGAAAACAACATTAGGACACGGTCATAAACCATTGGTTTATTAGAGAGGAATCTTAGTTATGAAAGGACATTACCCTGTGAGCAATCTTCGGCAGCGGCTGCCTTTGCAATTGAAAAAGCATCAATCATGACCATGGGGTGTTCAGTAACATTGTTCGTAGAACATGCATTATTTGCAATTTTGGAAAAACCTAAAAGCACATTGACTACACAAAGAGCATCAGGTTATGAGGTAATTATCTCTAACCCTGCAATCAAAATTGTTAGTTGTAGCACAGTGAATCCAGCAATGTTTACAGCTGAGCTGGTGGGAGAAGATGATGATGTGCATGACTGTACGACGTATACTGAATGTTAGGATGATATTCCCTGAGTTAGAGAAAATGCTCTAGGACGAGGGGAAGTAGCTTTCATTGATAGGTCATCAAGAATTGATCAAAAGACTGGGTGAGACTTACAGGATCGGCAGTGGCAAAACTGAACCAAGAGGGTGAATTTGAGGTAATTATTAGTAGGAGATTGTCCCCAAATTACTCAGCACAGACAGTAGAATTAGCTGCACGTATTGAAGCGCTGCAGAGATTTGAGGATGAGGAAGTGACAGTGTTCTTTGACTCCCCCTATGTGACATCACCTGTACACAAAGGCTTGTCACGTTGGAAAAGGAGGGGTTTCCTCTGAGCAGACGGCACAGTGCAACATACAGGATTATTAGAAAAACTTATTGAAGCATTGAGCTTCCCAGAGACTATAGCAACAGTTATTTTTTTATTTTTTTATTTAAAATTTTGTTTTTGATGCAAACGCATCTTTACAAAATATCAATACAATACTTATGCAATTCCGTACTTTACAACATTATATAAAAGAACTTTCATAGTTGCAAATGTTAAAAAACAAGTGAATATAATAACTATCCTTGCAGCATGTATCTGCAATAAAAGAGGGCTATACAGAAAAAATAATGAATTCGATTTGATTGCAAAATTCACTAACATAGAAGTTATATCATGTAAATTAGAATGAAAAGTAAATGTATCAACTTATAAACTTTAAGTCACGCTAAACAGATTTAAAGCTGAATCAATAATTTTCACTAGGCGAACAGTTGCAAGAATGATGGAGTTACAAGATCCCCACATACAGCGAGACCATATTAATTCTCTCCCAACTTGTGAATGTGTGTTGGTGAAAGCATAGAAATTAGACATTCTGTCTGTTTCAAAGAAGGGACATATATGAAATAGATGTTTTAAAGTTTCAGGGATATTCATATCTTTACAGAATCTGCACGAAATATTTTCCACACTCTTAGCATCTTTTACCCAATGTTGTGTGCGTACTTTTGTGTGAAAAAGATCTAAACGGAAGCGCATATATTGCATTCGAATTTCCGCACTCGGGCATAGCAAGAGATAGGGTAGTGTCATGCCCGCGCCGCTGGTGCACGCATTGGCAACCATCATGGACTACTTGGTACTCATTTATCCTCCTAATACTCCTTGAACAACTCCTTTTCACGCGTTGGTCTTTTATTTCCATTTGTTCAACTTTGTTTCTTTCTTATTTTATTCAATTAACTACATTTACCACAATGCACCTGGCTACAGTCCTCAATTCCTGGCTATCCTCATTCATCGTTATTGGGACCACAATCCCCAGAAGCCCTAGCGGCCAGTGCTGCTTCCACCTGCTCAGGACCAGAGAGGGAGGAGGCAGATTGTCTTCAGGTGTGCTGCTCCGGGTGCTGTCAATTAGCCTGCCTCAGAACAGGGCAGGGCTGTACATAAGCAGCTGCCTGCAGGAGCACAGTGTCTTGCATCTTGAGATCTCCCCGCTCCTGTTTGCCTTGACCCGCAACATTGTATGCTGTTCCTGTTGCTGCATTATCCTGTTTTGATCCAGTGCCCTTTCCGGGCTCCCTGCCTTGCAGCCGATCTCGCTCCGCTGCCTTCTACCTACAGCCCTTGTCCTCTGGGCTCCCTGCTCTGCAGCCTGCCTCACTCTGGCTGTCTACAGTCCTTGTCCTCTGGGCTCCCAGCCCTGCAGCCTGCCTCACTCCGGCTGCCTACAGTCCTTGTCCTCTGGGCTCCCAGCCCTGCAGCCTGCCTCACACCAGCTGCCTACAGTCCTTGTCCTCTGGGCTCCCTGCCCTGCAGCCTGCCTCACTCTGGCTGCCTACAGTCCTTGTCCTCTGGGCTCCCTGCCTACAGCCTGCCTCACTCCGGCTGCCTACAGCCCTTGTCCTCTGGGCTCCCTACCCTACAGCTTGCAACACTCTGCTGTCTCCAAGCCCTTGTCCTCTGGGCTCCCTAACTTGCAGCCTGCACCTCTTCGCTGCCTACAGCCTTTGTCCTCTGGGCTCCTTCCTTGCAGCCTGCTACCTCCGCTGCCTACAGCCTGTGTCCTTTGGGCTCCTTCCTTGCAGCCTGTCTCCCTCCGCTGCCTACAGCCCTTGTCCTCTGGGCTCCCTGCCTTGCGGCTTGCTACACTCCTCTGCCTTACAGCCTGTTTTACACTTAGCTACCTACGACCCTGCTCCTCTGGGCTCCCTACCTCGTGGCTCTATTCTTTTGGGCTCACTGTCTGTCGCCCACTACTAATCTCTCTCTGTCCTGTTCTTCTGGACTCCCTGCCTTGCAGCCTACTACAGTCCTCCGCAGTCCACTACAGTTTGCCTGCACCTAGTGCCACTCTTGACTGCAGACCTGCTTCCTACTTTGCAGCCCTTCTGTTTTCCTGACTGCTGCTCCCTTGTTTTCTTCCTTGAGTCCTCTGTACTCCACCTTAGGTTATCTACTTCAGTCTAACTGCCTTTCCTTCATTTCCTTCTGCTAGACTGCTCATTGACTTCCTTTTCGCTGGATATACCTGTTCGTGTCTTATGTAATCCCTTTGTACAGAGCTTGCCTGTTGGTTTCCGGCAGGCAACCTCTGCCCCTTCCCTTGTCCCGTTTTCAGTGTTACAGACACCCACTGCTGTTGTTCCCAGCCATGACCATACAGCGTGGGCTTCTGTTATGGTAATCTGTGCAGAAGGCTGGAGTTTCCTAAGGTTCGTGGAACACTCTTTCCCATTTCAGCATACACCCCAAGAGGGAATCCAGTTTGTTTGCACCTTTGTATCTTTTGCCCCTTTTGGCTCACAGCTACAGTTTCCTACTCTTCTTTCTTGTTGAACTTCCTGCTGTGTGTGCTTATCTGCTACCTTACTTCAGCACAGCCACCCAAAACCTACCTGGGTACCCTGTGCCACTCTTGACAATGTGCCATTCCTGACAGAATGCAAGACCAAAAAGATTCTTGTTCCATAGGCAGGAAGGGCACACACAGACCAAAGATGCTTTCTTTTCGGTTCAAGAAACCTCTACAAAAATCTAAAGTTTTCCTAAGGACAGCAAACAAAAACCCTAGTTTAAAAGACAGACTTGCCCTAGTAAACAAAGGTTTACAAGCACAGTACTACACTCAATGGCTCTCTGACCCTTCTATGTATAACTACTATGACATTTGCAACTATGATCCACAGTCTCTATCTGTAGAAGAACTACAGCAAGATAACGAATTCTTGCAGATTTTGTTAGCCCTACCAGTGGATAACACTCATGCGCATTCTGGCATTACTTTTGACACTACTTCAACCAAAGATGTTGCACTCATTGTGGCAAACTCTCAACCAGAGTACGTTATTGCCAAAGTGACATCCTCAAGATCAGCTTGGCAAGCTACACAACATCCCCAGACTACCAATACCACTCATTTAACAGGACAAGACATTCAGTATCCTGAAGTTAGAGCAGCTGGTCCTGGGTACAAAGGACCAATACTGACCATCGGTTGTCTTAATGCTTCCCCTGTAACTACTAACCACGATAACTCTAAGGTCAGTCTTCAGATTGTAACACCTGGCTTTTCTGCTACACCAGATTCCGAAGTTGTAGAACTGGCTAATGGAACATACCAGTTTCAAGAACAGCTCTTGCGCCTTAAAAGACAAACCCAAGACTTCTATGATGAATTTGTCTATCTGCATTATAAGAATCTAGCAAAGGGACACAATTTACCAGACCATCTGACAGTATGTCCAACACCCGACATTCTGTCTTTAGAGTTTAACAGATTAAGGCCTGTACTGGTAACAAAGAAGAGGATACAGACTTATACAGAGCAGTTGGAAGACCTGAACTTGGCATATACATACAAGTTAAAGCTTGACACCGCTCATTCACTTACTAGCCACAGTAACACAGGCTGTCGTTCAGATAGTGAAGAATGGACTCCTCCAGTGGGCCAGATCGCTCACACGGCCATTACACCAAAGATCAAGTGTAATCATCTGACTGGACATTCCGCTGAGTCAAAGGATTGTTCCATTCTTGCCCTTGATGTCAGTCCTTTATTCCCACTTACAGCCTCTACTGAAGTGACCAGATCTGAGATGTACTCATGTTCTATGAACATTGGCACTCCTGACCATGAGTCCGATCCTGAAACATACCCAGTACCTGTCTGGAATCCAACTTTGCCTACTGTCAATACCCCAGATCCTTGTATCAACTTGGGCACACAAGACTTTGCAGGCCAGCCTTCGGAAGGCTTACCCTTTCCTGGTCCTACATCCACCATGCTACTTGTTACAAGATCTGCAAGCCCAATCTCTGCTGCTCCCCCTGCTAGTACTCCTGAATCTGCTACTGATGCCTCATCTCAAATCACTCCTACTGCAGTCGAAGCACCCCCTTCCTCTCTGCCTGCAAGGACAGTACCTGTTGCAAAGCCAGTTAAAAGTTCTCCTATGAAGGCTACAGCTCCGGTAGATCCTGTTGGTGCCTCTGCAGCACCTAAACTACCAGTCACGACGCCATCAGTCTCAGTTGCGTCCCTGTCGGCTGGTGCTCCTGTGACACCTATACTTCCAGCTGTTACAGCATCTGAACTTCCTACTGCCATTCCTGATCTTCCTGCAACTCATGGAGTTCCTGCAACATTTGTTACTCCTGAAGTCTCTGTCGCAAATCTTCATGTTGCCATTGCTGCTTCTGACTATTTGGACGACCGTCCTAGAGCAACCAATTCAGCTGAATCTCTGGTTCCACCTTTCAGCACTGTATCGTTGCCAGTCCTAAGGAAGACCACTTCTTTCAAAGCAATATATGCCATGGAGCCTGCAGCACATCGCCACAGTTCCTCAGTTCATGAACACACTGTTGGGTTTTTGGTCCCTAAGAGGTTGTCTTTTCTGAATTCTACCTCAAAGGTTCGAAACATTGGTAATGTCTCCTCCCTTCAAGACTCTCACCTTGCAGCATTAAACAGTTTTTGGTGCTTCATGATGTGCCTTTTTGGTATAAGACTCTCTCGCGGTGTGACAGGCCTTGGATGTGCTCTTCTTGTTGGTCAGTCTTCAGGGGGCCTGGAGAGGGGCATGGAGAGGGGCATACTGTCATGCCCGCGCCACAGGTGCACGCATTGGCAACCATCATGGACTACTTGGTACTCATTTATCCTCCTAATACTCCTTGAACAACTCCTTTTCACGCGTTGGTCTTTTATTTCCATTTGTTCAACTTTGGTTCTTTCTTATTTTATTCAATTAACTACATTTACCATAATGCACCTGGCTACAGTCCTCAATTCCTGGCTATCCTCATTCATCGTTATTGGGACCACAATCCCCAGAAGCCCTAGCGGCCAGTGCTGCTTCCACCTGCTCAGGACCAGAGAGGGAGGAGGCAGATTGTCTTCAGGTGTGCTGCTCCAGGTGCTGTCAATTAGCCTGCCTCAGAACAGGGCAGGGCTGTATATAAGCAGCTGCCTGCAGGAGCACAGTGTCTTGCATCTTGAGATCTCCCCGCTCCTGTTTGCCTTGACCCGCTACATTGTATGCTGTTCCTGTTGCTGCATTATCCTGTTTTGAGCCAGTGCCCTGTCCGGGCTCCCTGCCTTGCAGCCGATCTCGCTCCGCTGCCTTCTACCTACAGCCCTTGTCCTCTGGGCTTCCTGCTCTGCAGCCTGCCTCACTCCGGTTGCCTACAGTCCTTGTCCTCTGGCCTCCCAGCCCTGCAGCCTGTCTCACTCCGGCTGCCTACAGTCCTTGTCCTCTGGGCTCCCTGCCCTGCAGCCTGCTTCACTCCGGCTGCCTAAAGTCCTTGTCCTCTGGGCTCCCTGCCTACAGCCTGCCTCACTCCGGCTGCCTACAGCCCTTGTCCTCTGGGCTCCCTACCTTGCAGCCTGCACCTCTTCGCTGCCTACAGCCCTTGTCCTCTGGGCTCCCTACCTTGCAGCCTGCACCTCTTCGCTGCCTACAGCCCTTGTCCTCTGGGCTCCTTCCTTGCAGCCTGCTCCCTCCGCTGCCTACAGCCCGTGTCCTTTGGGCTCCTTCCTTGCAGCCTGTCTCCCTCCGCTGCCTACAGCCCTCGTCCTCTGGGCTCCCTGCCTTGCGGCTTGCTACACTCCTCTGCCTTACAGCCTGTTTTACACTTAGCTACCTACGGCCCTGCTTCTCTGGGCTCCCTACCTCGTGGCTCTATTCTTTTGGGCTCTCTGTCTGTCGCCTACTGCTAATCTCTCCCTGTCCTGTTCTTCTGGACTCCCTGCCTTGCAGCCTACTACAGTCCTCCGCAGTCCACTACAGTTTGCCTGCACCTAGTGCCACTCTTGACTGCAGACCTGCTTCCTACTTTGCAGCCCTTCTGTTTTCCTGACTGCTGCTCCCTTGTTTTTTTCCTTGAGTCCTCTGTACTCCACCTTAGGTTATCTACTTCAGTCTAACTGCCTTTCCTTCATTTCCTTCTGCTAGATTGCTCATTGACTTCCTTTTCGCTGGATATACCTGTTCTTGTCTTCTCATGTGTCTTATGTAATCCCTTTGTACAGAGCTTGCCTGTTGGTTTCCGGCAGGCAACCTCTGCCCCTTCCCTTGTCCCATTTTCAGTGTTACAGACACCCACTGCTGTTGTTCCCGGCCATGAGCATACAGCGTGGGCCTCTGTTATAGTAATCTGTGCAGAAGGCTGGAGTTTCTTAAGGTTCGTGGAACACTCTTTCCCATTTCAGCATACACCCCAAGAGGGAATCCAGTTTGTTTGTGCCTTTGTATCTTTTGCCCCTTTGGGCTCACAGCTACAGTTTCCTACTCTTCTTTCTTGTTGAACTTCCTGCTGTGTGTGCTTATCTGCTACCTTACTTCAGCACAGCCACCCAAAACCTACCTGGGTACCCTGTGCCACTCTTGACAGAGTGCCATTCCTGACAGGTAGGCGTGGAACTTGATTGTGTCTAAAGGAAGCATATTCAGAGAATGAAGAACAAGATGCAATTTGATCACAGGTAATTGCCCAATCATTCCAAAAGAGACGTTTATGTGCAGTGATTATTTGATGCTCTAGATCTTGAGAAGCAACATTAATTCCGGAAAGAATCGAAAAGATACGCTTTTGAGAATTCTTTATCGACCTTGGATGTAAAGTATGTAACATGAAATAGAGGTCTTCTTCAAGTGAATTTTCAATTGGAAAATTCATCTTGGCAAAGATTTTGAGAATACGCCAATTATACCGTGCAGACAGCGAATTGAGGCCTAATTCGTGGCGAAGGATGGCATTGGGAAGATATGAGGGTAATCCTAGAGTAGCCTTCCATAATTTTGCTTGAAGTTTATTCAAAAAAGTGGATAAATCTAAGAGACAAATATCAAGACCATATAAAATAATTGCTTCCACTTTCTTGGAATAGAATTCCAGCAAAGGTACCAAGGAAAACATACAATATTTTCGAAATATTATTTTCATTTGATTCTGTAAAGGTATGATTTTTCCACATAAAGCTTTATGCCAAAAGGAAGCAGAGGAATTATTAGCGAGATTGTAACCAAGATAAGTGGTCTGATCAACAATTTGTATACAGTTATGATTGATATGCCAACAAAATTTGTGAACCTTTTTCTTAGAGGATAGAACTAGGATGTTGGATTCAGCAAAATGTATTGTGAGGTTGTTTACTACACAGAATTGATAGAAGATTTTGAGTTTTTTCTGGAGACCTGAGTGTGTGCTATCAAAAAGTAGCACATCGTCCGCATATGCTAGCCACGAGAGTTTAAGCTTGCCAAGTCGAACCGCGTTAATTAGCGGAGAATCCCAGAGGTCTTCAATATCCGACAGGTAGAGGTTGAAAAGCACTGAATTGCAACAGTAAAGTGTGCAGCCCATTCAAAGAGAACAGATTTAATCTCTCGCGGAAACAAAGCCGTAGATGTAGAGGCTAAAAAAGCAGCCTATTGCCAAACTACATTTGAGAGTGAAGTAAAGAATATAAGGTCGGCAACAGGGTGATGCATTTTGGTCAAGGAAGGATTTGATATGACGTCCATTGTGCAGGTAATTGAATCACAGGAGGAAAAAGAGTTATGGAAAAGACTGGGATGTTCTCTTTCCCCTACTGAGGTAATTTCAAAACAGGACAGCACTGGAAAGACAGTTATGCCTCTAGCACTATTGAGGGTAGTGTTGGAACAGCTTCACGACCCAGCGCATGTGACTCGAGATAGTCTAGCTGCTACTATTGCAGAAGAATGATTTGTAGCAAACCTATTTCAACATGTGGCACAGTTCATTTTAAACTGTATTGTTTGCCAAAAATGTACTGCAGGACACACTTTGCGAACAGTGAGAGGAGTAATTCCCAGACCAAATGGACCATTCCAAAATCTACACATTTGTAGATATGCTGAAGACATGCAACAGCTACAGATATCTGTTTGTTGTAGTATGTTATTTTTCTAGATGGATCAAGGCGGGTCCATGCACTCAACCTGATGCCGCGTGTGCCTCCAAGTTCCATGTGCGTGAAGTATTTCCAAGATGGGGTGTGTGCAGTGGTTTTGCAATCTGATAATGGGACGGACTTCGTAAATGAGTTATTTGAAAATATAGTTCTGCTATTAGGCATTAGACACAAGTTTGCTTCAGCTTATCATCTGCAAGCAAATCGGGTTTGTGAGAAATTAAATGGCCTTTTGAAAGAGAGGATAGCAAAACTAAAAGTCAAGTTAAAGAAGGGATGGCTCCATTGACTACCCCTTGCGTTATATGCGCTGCGGAACCAGCCAGGCTCAGATCACCATCTGACACCCCATGAGTTGGTGACTGGACGCCGGATGAGAACTCCTCTTGCTCCACCAACAAGGGCAAAAAAATATTCCCATAATGTAATGAGGGCTTTAGGGGATGGCATGCATGATTATTTGAAAAAAGAATATCAGTGAATACAAATACAATCCATAACCAAAAGCCAAGATAAGGCAAAGAAAGAAGCAGCAAAACTTTTAGATTAGGTTTTCTTAAGGACAGATGTACTTGCAGTGATCCTGGAACACCTTTCTTAGATTAAGATTAAAGAGACAATGGTACAGAAGCAATAGAAGCCAGAAGAAAAGAAGAATACTTTATCTTATGCTACCTATTGTAGGCATGTTCTTACTTGCAGTTTTTTCATATATTTTACAGTCTTACACAGCTTTCATACATAGACATACAGATATTGTGACATTTTTTGGCAATCCTAAAAATAACACTATTGTTTTAAGAATAATATTGGTGATTATTTTACAGTTTTTGTTATAAATCCATAAACATCAATAATGGACACACTTGATATATATGTGTACTCCAGAGACCCCCGTCCGCCCCATAGAGCCGAGGTTTGCACCGAAAGTACTTTAAGACGAGATAGCCGCACCCTTGAGATGGATGGGGGTGCAGATTTATTCCTCCAACACCAATCAATAAGGACAACTCATTGGTTTGGCAAAGGGAGTCAGTTTAATGACAAGTACAAAAAACGGGCAGTCATGGAAATCAGCAGTGATGCGATCGTCCTTCTCGCTTCAACTCCAATGAGCTTCATAAAAATCAAAGCATTTATACTGAAAACTCGTCATAATTGACGTATAACACTCAAAAGTTAATATGGCATTCTATAGGTTAGGAAAATGTAACTTTAATATAGGTACTATATCTGTATATGGTAATGGAATGAGGGGATTGGGTAAACACTGTCAGGTGGGCATCTAAGCCGTTCCTTCAAAACTGACTGTAGATGTCACTAAAAGTATGACGTCCCATTGGTTCTATTAACTATAGGACCCTAGATTATTTGGTCCATTGTGATTTGGTTGGCAAAACCCCATGCATACATTTCCACTTTGCTTAGCAGCACGTAGAATGGTCAGCCAGGTGCAGGGTGCCCCCTAGTTGCCCTAGTTACTCGGCCTTTCTTCAATTAAGGTTACAATCAATCATCACTTCAACAACCATGTGTCAATTATGTTATTGTGGTTGGCCTCGAAACTGCATCTTCTGTCTGGGAAAGTTCTGATATTCTCTCAATTTGTCCAGTTGATTCTTCTTCCGCTTGCCACCTGCCTACGCCTCCTTATCTTGACCTTTCAGAGACAGGCTATTCTGTACTTAAGTTTCAATTATATGTAGCTACTGTTTGTTCCTTCTATTGGTATCACCTTGGCTCTCCTGGCATGAGTTGCATCTGCCGAGTCTCGATTCAGCTGTTTCTTCTCGTTTTTGCTAGAATATGAATCTCTGCTCATTCGGCCTTTAGTAACCTGGGTTGATTCTGCTTTGTTTGCAAAGTGGAGTTACACTTATAATACTGTGCTTCGTTTTGAGGTAGATTCTTTATAATGGTGCTTGCCGCACTATTCTTCTACTTAGCACTGCAAGCCACATCATTGTCTTAGCTTTCTTGCGGTTCCAAGCATATGTACAGGTGTCATCCTGTTTACAGCTTAAGCTTCTTTGTATTTCAACATCGTTCTCCCCTTTTAGATTCACAATATCCTTATTCATGGTGTTTCGTCTCTGGGAGTCATTCTCGGGTTGTCATTTCTTCTACTTGTACCTCGGTCCGGGTCCTAGTGACATCACCATTCGTCTTCCATTAAGACCTTTTTGGTTTCTTCCTGGACTGTACTTAGGAAATCTTCATTTCGTCTCATTTGCTGGTAAGGTTTCCTTAATGGATACCTTACTGTCCATGGTTTTCTTGGTATCGATACTTCAATAGTTGTTGCACTTCCGATAGGTACTGGTCAGAGCCCTACTGCAGCTCTCTGCTGATTTATCTGCTCATCATACATCACATATTTTGGTGTGAACGTTCCTGGTACTTCAAAATGGGCGACTGGAGTGCAGGCTTTATTTGGGACCTCCTCTACATATATATTAAATATAATCAGAGAAATGGAAATGTTTCAAGAGGTGAGAACTGTAGCTCCACAAAGAAATGTACTATACAGAGCTTTTATTGGAGCTTTTTGTGGCATTTCGATTTTAGCTGCTATCCTTATTACATTGGCATTCACACACATTATAAGCAGTGATGAACAAGAAAATAAGACATCCACCAGTGTCCCCATTGTCCCCATTAAGAGTCCAAAGACTCCACTAATTTCTAATATTAAAGGACATTTTTCTCAAATAAAAAGAGATGCTGAGGAAGGCAATGAATGCAGCTAATAATCTATGGTACCAGCACATGAAAGAGGTGGGAGGGAGAACAACAGAAGTGAGTTGTTACGTCTGTTCTTTAATACCGTATGCCATGAATGTGGCAAGAACATTTATTGCAAGAGAAATGCATTTACACAATGAAAAATCTCTTAGTCCTCTGGCAGCATGTACCACCAGAGGACAATTTGAAGGAAAATGGGCGACTCTAAAATGGGGATCAACACAGTCCGGTGCTAGATGGGAAGATGGACTAATATCTTGCACTGCACATTTGGTGAAGAAATAAACAATCCACAAGGTGCAAAAGGTGAATGATGAGTGCCTGGAATCGTGAGCCAAATATGCAAAACTACTAACATGGGTTGAAAACGAAGCAGGACCAGTGCATATATTACAATTGAATAATGAAACAACTTGCTTCAAGAATAATGGCACGGTCTACGTTTGAAAGAACAAAGGTTGTGAAGAAATAATTGAAGTGCCAGGAATGAATGGAGGAACTGCAGTATTAATGGATCGATATTGGGCCTGAGGATCCAGAGCCTACATGCAGTTGGCTAAAGACTGGGGAGGAGTGTGCTCCATTGTAAATGTACACATCCCAGCACTAGTGATTTCCCAAAGTGACCTCACTATTGAGGAGTTTCCAGAAATGAATGAACACCAAAGAAGAAAGAGATAATTTCATCTTTGTCAACTAAAAGGAGATAATTAGTTCACATAGAAATCAATAAATGCCAATGAAGACATTCCTGATGAACACAAATTATTCGGCAAGACCGCCATGCTAATGGCATCTATATTTATACCAGGACTTTAAGCTGCATTAAATGCCAAGTGGGTGCAGATCACTAGGTGGGAATTGCTGCACATGATTAATGCAACAACAAAAGTATTTAATGCAATCAAAGAAGAATTGAGAGCTCTCAGGCTGATGACCTGCCAGGACAGGCATGATCTGTCTCTGATAACAGCAATGGAAGGAGGCATCTGTGCCAAGGTTGAGCCATCTTGCTGCACGTTTTATACCATCTCATGATGGAGAAAAGGGAACCCTGACAGAAGCAATAATGACGTTAACAACCCTGCATACAAAAATGGAAGACAAAGCTGATGAGATGGCAGGAGACGATTGGGTCTTCTCTCTTTTTTCATGGATTCCATCTTGGGTAGCGGATGCTTTAAAATTACTCAGAGCAATACCAGTGTTAGTGTTGCTAGGATTCTGTGTTGGGACAATGCCAGAAAACAGCCAAGAAAGCTATCGCAATGAAGATAATGATTGACATTAACAGTGGTACTGGTGAAAAAACACAGACGGTAGAAAGCACTTGAGAAAACTTTAAGAAAAGTTCTCTTTCACCTCCAGGAACAAGGTTTTACTATCCCCGAGATTGGATGAGATATATTCTGTACACCAGCAGGGGATTGTCGATACATGACCTGGAGTTTGGATGAACACATAAAGATTGCACGTCACCTGAGGGGGGTGACAAGGATATGGGTCGCAAACAGGGCCGGCCTTACACTAGATTGCACCCCAGGCGGGAAGCATCATTGGAACCCCCAACCCCGAAAAAGACAACCGAAAAAATGGTATGTTAGAAACATTGTAAATAGGGCTCTCGATAAAGAACTAGATGGAAATACAAATGCAATGGAAAATACACACATTAGATACTGTAATCTTAGAATGTTGCCTGTAGTATGTGCTCAAAAGGTAACTTTTCTTGACTTTGCCCTTGCAAATTGAAGCACAGTGTCGGATAGATCCAGGGACTGGCCAATGCCATTTTAAATTGATAAAATAGCAAGCAATGGCAGTCTTTCATTGGTCATTGTTGAGCAGAGGCAAGTTTTAATGAGCTTCAGTTTGGAGAATCAGCGTTCACCATTTGCAACTGCAACGGGCAGAGTGCACAGAATTATAGATGATATCGAGACATTTGGGAAAATGTTCTTCAGGTTAGCATCATGAATATACTGGAGAAGTGGTAGTGGTGTAACTGTCCCTCTTGGTGACATGTGCCATATATTGTCCAATTTAACATAAAGCTCCTTGCTATTGATGTCAGAAGATTCGCCATGTTTTAGTGTCTGGTTAAGGTTTTTACAATGATCCAATAGTGTTTGTATGTCCATGGGAAGCTTGCTAAGGTCATACAGAAAGCCCCAGGTTCTTTCATGATCCTTCATTTGTTCAAACCTTTCTTCAATTGAACCATGAGGTGTGTCAACAAGCACACAAACAAACTCCCGCTTGAACCTTTCTTCTGGACTTTGGGTCTTAGTTACATCATGTCTGCCCTCATAATCAAACTGCCTCTTTCTTTGACTCCTAGGTCAGCTGCCATTCCTTTGGCAGCAATGATGGCATTTTCAAATCCATTGTCTCCGTAGGCTACAAAGAACTGAAGGCATCCTTTCATCAAACAAGTAGCAGTCACAATGTCCACTGATTTATTTTGTAATGTCTTGCTCCTAATGTTAATCTGAAACAAGATATCGTGCCAAACTATAAGTGAAACCAGAAATTTGAAGTCTGTTATGTGGCTAGCTAGACTTTGGGCCTCATGTCTCACTCCAGCATCAGCTTTGCTTAACTGTGCTTATTCCATAAGTGCGACATAGATGTTAGTCACTTGGAACTCTACTACTTTCACGCTGTCAATCCGACTCTCTCAACGGGTGTCGCTTAGTGGCTTTACAGTGAGATTTCTAACATTCTTTGTGAGGACTTTCCACCCAATAGTAGACACTGAAAACAGAATGTATATTCTTTGTAGTAATCAAAAGAGAGTTACTGAATCCAAAGATGACAATTCTGCATCGGAAACAACCAGATTGAGGGAATGGCAGACAAAAGGCACAGAAAAATGCTCTTGGATTAAGAGCAAGAATCCTAGCCTGAACGTCACCGTTTTTTCCTTTCATGTTTGCGTCACTGTCATATCCTTGAATACAGTAGTGTTCAAGGATTATTTTATATACATTCAGGACATTAATAAACAGTTCAGTTAGGCCTTTTCCAGTAGTCGACCACATGCTTAAAGCAGACAAAGTGTTCTTTTACTTTCATTTGTCCATCACTGTCATCAACAAATCTCACCGTCATTGACATCTGCTCTATGGAACTAATGTCGGAAGTGCAGTCAGTGTATTGATAAATATGGATTCAGAAACAAAACAGTACTCAGGTGGGCACCATGAAAAGTTCCCCACCCAGCAAACATTGCGGTAGTCCATCATTGGTGAAATGGAGGTTGAGAATTAACAAAAATTACAGGACCAGATAAAAATATGAGGAGAGGGAATGAGGTATGGAGAGAATGATTGGAAAATGCTTTTGTACATTAAATAGTCATAGGTAGCATAATAATGAAGCTACTGTGTATTCTTGCATAGGCTAGCAATATGTTAAGTAGCATGGCTGACAGAAATCCGACCATGAAGAAAGGAAGACTGACGCACCTCTTGTTGAAGTTAAGAGTATATAAGCTCCTGTCTGGCTCCAGTCTGGAGGAGCTTGGAATGGAAGAAGGGACAGAAGGCCGTTCAGGGAGCAGAGTTATTTGCCCCATCCTCATTACATTTGTTAATCTTGCAAGATGAGACTCTTGGCCTTGCTTCCCTAGAGGGGTGCATTTATTCTGGTGTGAGCGTGATTGGAGTACCCGTATAATTAAGGAGTACACCCTAAATTGGGCTACCCATACAAGAGAGAGTGGTGCCGTGCAGCAGGTAGGTAATGTAGCTTTTGGAATGGGACTCATAGGTAGATTTTCAGATCTCCCTCCCCATAGCCCCTGTCCCCTTACATCCTGTAATAGACATCCCCCTTCAAACCTGGGTTCTGAATCATCAAAGCCTTGCTCCTAATAAATAGAGCCCCTCCCCCCCATGCTGCCCCATTCCAATTCTACATTCAGTGACAGTCCCTTTAAAAATCTGGCCCAAGGACAGGCTCTCTCTGCAGTGGGGATGTTTTTAGGGGCTCCTTTCATCCGAAGTATTTAGGAAGCCTCTGTTGTCTGTGTGTGGTGTGCAATGGTAAGCAGTGTGACTGCGAAGGAAGACTTCATTCAGTCCCCATGGCCCTCAACCTGAAACCATTAATCCATTCTCCCAAGCACAGACAAGCAACTTATTTTGCTGTGCTAAGTACAAAAACGTTACTCACTTCTCGCTCTACTCTGGGGTCCCTCTTTTTATCAGCTGGCCCCCTGGGAACATTGCTCTGCTACAGCCTGGCTCCAAGAGGGTAGCTCTGCACAGTAATGGGCCAAGTCACACACATGTTTGCAATTTTCATGCGCTATCTGCTTCTGTGTGCAGGAAAAGGCAATTTTGCGCTTGGGGAATTCATAAAGTGTCATTGCATACTCAATCAATTTGCACGTGCACTTTACACCAATGACCAATCACAAAGGGTAGTTATTCCATGGATGCGTCTGCTCTGCTTACCAATTCCACTACTGAACTACGGTGGAAATGTAAAACAGACATTTCAGTTGACATGCTCCACTAACACCAATGTGGGTGGACTCAGCCGGCCATTATATCGTGTTCATCATAGCCAATACCTCTGCAATTGCCGAGGTGTGTGCTGAAACATGAACATGCATGTAGAGCAGACTGTGTAGCACTTCCATTCACAGCCTGGCCCGGCTGCCATCGCACTTGTTTCCACTGAGAGAATCCGGGAACGAGTGTTTGGGTCCTGCTGGATGTGTTCGGCTTTTTCCACTCTGCGCACATTGCACTGTGAGTCCAACATTATTTGCGAATTGTGTTGTGTTGTTTGAGCATAGTGGGTATCCCATATGAATGAGAGAGAGGAATGAATGAAGAGAACGCAGACTAGATTATTCTACCCACAGCAAAGGTACGGCTTCCACACCTTGATTTCGCAGCAGAATTAACATTTGTCACATTTGTAAGTCCTTTTCAACCCTGCAGCCTCTGTGATAGTGTAGATAGGGAAGTACATCAAGTTCCTGTAATTCTGATGCTTCTAATTTATAAGCATCAAAATTACAACTTATAACAGTTACTTCAAAAGGGGTAATTCAGATACTTACCAAAACACGGTTAACACCATTATGTCAATCTTGGCGGGCTGCTTCTCCCTCGCTGCTTGGCCTCCTCCTGGAGTCCTGCCTGGGCAGCTGGGCCTTGATTCTCTGAGCCAGATCATCGATGATGGGCAATTAAAGCCTGTCCACCAACTGAACACACTGACACAGGTCAGGTCACATGGCCCCTGCACTGCCAGTCCAATGTTATCAATCAACCCCCTCTCACTGCAGTGCAGGCGCTGAGCGAGGGCACTGTCATGACCACTGTCAGGGGCCACAAGCTGTGCCACAAGCAAGCTCCCAGAATTACTCTAAGGGCCTGAAGACTTCAGCAAAAAGGCTCCTAGAGCCAGTCCTGGCGCATCTGGCACCAAGCTCATATACTGTAAGGAGATACTTACCAGGCATTCTTTCAATCGACTACATGGGTCTTTGAATCCAACATGCAAGCACCCACACAGCCTAGTTCTTAAGAACCAAGCCATGCGGTCTAGAGTTTTGGGTGTGGCAGGCCTGGAACTACTTTCCCTGGTACTACTTTACCTGGGCTATATAAATCACACCCTGACTGCAGAACCCGCTTCGCGTTATTCTGCAACTAGCAGCATGATGCTCACCGTGTCCAGCTCCTGGTCTTCAGCACCTTCCTGTAGTCCTGCAAGAACAAGAACAAGATTATTCTGTTTTACCTGAGAATACACCATCCAGCACTCAGCATCTCAACCGGGCTGCAATCTGTGGAAACCAAGAGAAGAAGAAACATCACTCACCTGTGAGTACTAGCTTAAGGACTCCCGGCGAACCGCTACCACAGCTGCTGCTCGAACATCGCGGCCTGCAATAATGAGAAAAGGAAAAACAATATTAGAACGCGCGTGCTTCCAAAACATCGAATTCCATCAGTCTTACCTGAATTCCATTGCGCTATGCATGGCTTCCATCCGGAGCACCACAGCAACATCTGCAAAGCAAAAAGAGACATATTCAGGTTCGCTTTCAATATTAAACAACCGCACAGCGCTGTACTTGCCTTAACAGATTCCGGGGACCACTTTTCTTTCATCGCTCTCATCCACTCGCAGGACCACAGCGGCCTGTGAGGAGAAGAAGAAGAAAACACAGGTTAGCTTTAAAAGACAATAAATGCGCCGCGCTTCGCACTTTCTCTTACCTACAAACGTGCTTCTCCATCAGGCACGTCAGCATCAAGACCTTCAAACCTGAAAAGAAGGAGATAAAGACATTAACAAATTCCCACCATAAACAGAACAAAGACTTACAATTAACAAACCTACCAGCAGATTCAGGGTCACAGCAGGCCTGGGCCCAAGGAAGGCGTACTGCACCAGTGAAGCAACTCGGGCAGCTCGCCAACAAACTTCAAGCGCCCTGCACAAGAAACGCAGGACGGATAGCTCACCCTACAAATAACTAAGGTTAGAAAAACCCAGTGGGAAGGGGATCGGTCAGAGGCAGGTGGGAGATTCACCCATTAGAGACAGTCATCACAAATCCCCCTTCTGTGATTGCAGATTCATTATTCAGCACTGGGCAACTACGCATCCAGGGTTCCAGATCTCAGAGCCTTCCAGACGCCCCCGGGGATATCAGGTGAGCGTAACAGGGACGTGTGGTGAGACCTCATCGCCTGGGAAGTGATAACAACAAATGTTGCTATTTGATGCTGCTAGCATCATAATGTCAATGTGGTGCCTGGCTTTGCTGGACAGGAGAAGGAGTATGCATACAGACAGGGCTCACTGCTCAGTCAGACTGAGTCTGATTTTGGCGCCATGAAATGAATGATAACATCCACACTACACAGTATTCATTTATGAGATTAAATAATGCAGCAGTAGTCTCATCATCATGACGGGCGACAGAGGTATTGAATCCTGGACTCTCGGACTGCTAGTGGCGATGCCTCCTACAGGCTAGCACATCAGGCAGCCACCTTCATTGCCTGATACAAAGACTGGCCCTGACCGGTCCTTTAGGATCGGGTTCTGGCACAGGGTTTGTTTCTGGGGTTCGACGTGCTTTAATTTGTTGGTCAGCCTAGCTGTCCCGTTGAAAAGTTAGGGATAAACATATGGTAATAACCAATTAACCCTAGGAATGCTCTTAGGTCTCTCTTGGTTTTAGGCGTGGGGGTATCGAGAACGTCTTTCACTTTTTCGCATTGAGGTTGGACACAACCATTCCCTACAAAGAAGACGTGGTATTTCACGGCTGATTGAAGCAGCTTACATTTGGATGGATTGGCAGTTAGGCTGGCTTTTCTGAGGGCTCACATAATAGTAAAGAGATGGAAAAGACGGTCTTCCCAGGTCTTACTATGAATGACTATATAGTCAATATAAGCCCCACAGAAATCGGAGTAGAGCTGTAGTGTCTTGTCCATAAGTCGTTGGAAAGTGGCGGGGGCCCCGTGTAAGCCAAAAGGGAGGACTTTGAACTGGAATAGTCCCAGTGGTGTCAAGAAAGCTGTATTTTTCTTTCTTATCAGGGCCATGTACTGGGACCCGCCAGTACCCCTTGGTTAAGTCTAGGGTTGATAGGAAGGTGGCATTTCCTAGTTTATGAACCAATTCATAAATGCGAGGCATGGGATAGGCATCGAAGTCGGAGTTGGCGTTGACCTGTTGGAAGTCTATGCAAAACCTCCAGGAATGGTCAGGGGAGGACGAGGGGCTTGAAGACAGTTTGATAATATTTGCACTTAGCATGTTGTTCACTTCCTCAACCACTATCTATCTACGGGCTTCCAGGAATCTATATAGTTTCAGATGGACCACTTTTCCCTTTGGAGTTCTGATAAAATGATAAGTGCCTTGCACTCTTCCTGGTTTCACAGAAAATACATTGGGGAACGTTGGGACTAAATCCTTTACGTCTTCTTGTTGTTGACTAGATCGCTCTTGGGGAATTAATTCAAAGTTGTCTATTTCTTCTGGTAACAAACAAGATAGTATCATGGCATTGGCAGCTGAAGGATTTTCCTTCCAGTCTTTTAAAAGATTTATGTGATTTTTTCTGTCAGGTTGGGCTGCCTTATAGATAAAGGTCCCTGTTCATTCTAATATTTCATACGGCTCATGCCACTTTGAGACAAGTTTGTTTTCAGAGGTATATAAGAGGACTCACACCTTTTGTTTTATATCGAAAATTATCTTAAGTTTACCTTTTTGTGATAGGTGGATTTTTTTTGTGCTTGGGCTTTTTCCATATGAGAGTAGACTAGATCTCGAACAAGCTTCTTATGCTCTTGCAATCTGGCAGCTGTTTGCGAAGGTGGAATGGGTGCCTCTTCTCTTTCTTCCCAGGTCTCCCAGAGCATGTCCAGGACATCCCTCGGTTCTTTACCATGAAGTGGTTCGAATGAGAGAATCCAGTGGGTGCCTGAAGGCATTTTCTTACTGAAAATAGGGCCCAGGGGATCATGCAGTCCCAGTTCCTCCCGCCCTTGTCTACCAACTTTCGTAGGATCATTTTGCGTGTTTTATTGAATCTTTCTACCAATCTGCCTGTTTTGGGGTGGTAAACTGAGGTTCTTAAGGTGGCGATATGGAGAAATTCCTTGACTTCACCGTGGTTTTGCTCATAAAATTGGATCCTTCATCCATCAGAATTTACTTAGGAAAACCAACCCTGGAAAAATATGGTAATAGATGTTTTAAAATCTGCTGGGTTGTGTTGTTCCTCGGGGTATATGGTACAATAATGGACGATTATGAGGACATATTTGTTACCCAATCTAGAAGTTTCCAATGGTCCAATGATATCCATCCCAATCCTTGAGAAAGGGACATATATTATTGGTAAAGGATTCAAATGGGGAAGGCAAGGGAATATGAGTACTGGTTTTCTGACATATTTCACATGTTTGAATGAAGTTCTTTATATCAGCATGAATACCTGGCCAGTAAAACTTCCCACTGATGTGCTCCTGGGTCTTAGATTTTCCTAAGTGTCCCGCTGTCAAATGAGAATGTGCATTCTCTAGTACGAATCTCTGATTGGTTTTGGGGATTACTAACTGAGTTTTACTTAGGCCTTCTGAGGATGTTTCTTTTCTGTACAGTATTCCTTGCCTTATGAAGAAAAAGGGGCTTCCCTTCTCTAATCCTTCCCCTTCAGGAATTACCTGCAAGAAAGCCTTTGAGTGCTGGATCATTTTGCTGGGCAAAGGCTAGGTAGGGAAGAATGGTAGGTTCTTCTTCCCTTTTTGCTTCAGTGGTAGATGGTTCATCAGCTTCCCCAAAACCTAAGGTACCTCTCTCAGTATCTTATGGTTCACTCTCTCTAAAGCAGTGGTATTCAAACTGTGGGTCGCGACCCCCTAGGGGTCCGCGGGTGCATCCCAGGGGGGCCCTGAGAGCTCAGCATGAAAAAAGATTTTTTTTTTTTTTTTTTTTTTTTTTTAGATTGGAAGAAATGGGCAGGGGTGGCCCACATGGGCGGGCTGAAGCATGAAACTGTCTCAGGCAACAATGAAAAAGTGGCCCACAGTTGTAAATGGATATTCATTCCTTTAGTCACAGACTGGGCCTCATTACTACTATGGCGGACCAGTAACAACAGTGCTGGTAAGCTACCGGCACCGTTGCTACCGTTCCGCCATAGTAAGAGTTGTGCTCGTGGGTGCTTGACAGCCCCCGCCAGGTCTGACCTCAGCTCGTCGGATGCACCGGCACCGTTATTAACGGTGCCGGTGCATCCGAGCTCCCCATTCCCATTTGAGCCATATGGGGCTCAAATGGGAATGGGGATCTACCGGCACCTTCGAAAGGGCAATTATCATGTCCGCCTAACTCGGCATGACCTAGTAATTGCCCATTCGCGGGTGCCAGACCCGGATGCAACTCCAGTGGCAGCCGTGCCGGTTTTACCGGCACAGCTACCGCCAGAGTAGTTATGAAGCCCACTGTTTCAATAGTACCCGAAGGGGTGCTTTGTGTTAAAATGTAAGTAAATTGTGATATATTCAGCAACAATGGTCAACATTACTAACTGCATAGTTAAGTAACTCATCAAAATGGTCCACATTGGCCAAAATGGTGGCCCATTTTGATTGGCCCAAACTAGCATTTTACATTTTTGGTACAGGCATTGCCCTATAGGCCTGTCCGAGCCTGGCGGCTCATCCATAATGGCAAGAGGCGCCCACCCAGTGGCCCCTCACCCATTATGGAGGAGCTAAGGAGCCAGCCCAGTGAAACAGTGAGCACTCCCTCAGCTGCTTTATCCAGCTAATGGAGTGCTCCTGGGCTGGCTGAACTGTCAAAGGGAAACACTGTTTCCCTTTGACAGTTCAGTTTAGTTCCCCAGCCGCACATGCTCACTGAGCCATGCAAGTGCTGGGGCGTTTTGCTTCGCCAGCATTGCATAGCTCATTGGAAATGCTGGCTGGGGCACTGCATGTCTGTATGTCCGAGGGGGAGCTCCTGCGCCTCCTCGCACATACGGACAGAGCAGCTGGAGCAGGCCGTTTCAGCACCCACACACAGGCCAATGCAGAAGGTACGTTTATGTTCATTGTTTTTATTTAAACATGTGTATGGATGCGTTATGAGTGAGTGTATGGTGATGGATGCTCATGTGAATGATAGAGTGATTGCTGTATGAATGTGCAGCGCCTTGCATATACACATAATCATGTTCATTGTGTTAGGACCAGTGGGGCCCAGGGGACAGGGATGGTATCTTTTTACCGGACATCTATCATTCAAAACCCTCTGCCTTGTCCACAAGGCTTTCTGGGGCCTGGGTCCAAAATACCTTCAGCTATTCCTCCGCAAATACCTCCCCTCTCGAGCTCTTCACTCCTCTACCTCCAACTCCCTCAGGGTCAGTCGTTTATCAAAGAAACGAGCTGGGGGTAGATCTCCGTCTTCGGCTGGGGCCTCCCTCTGGAACAGCGCCCTGCCACTCTAAAACTTGAGGAGAACCATCTTTCTTCCTGCACTTATCAGACCTACCCTGTCTGCTGCCTTAAACGTAGCACTTGCAAATTGCTGGCTGCACTACCACTGTTTGTTGCCTTTATTATTTATTTATTGTTATTTATCTGTTTCTCCTCTGCTTCGCACTTTCCACTTCTCCCCCTTCCATGCACTTTTCCCCTCACACTTGCGCGTTCTCAATGTCACTGGGCCTAGTAAGATCGCTGTTTTATTCTCCTCTGTTCCCCTCCCTTGCCTTGTCACGCTCTGAAACACTTGTGTACGAGCGCAATAGAAATAAAATATCAATGCCTGCCCCCTGGACTCCCAGCAACAATTGCAAACTGTTTGGCTATTTACCCATTTTTTGTTAAAAGTATGCTCTACAATGCAACATTTTAACCTATTATTTAAAAAAAAATTCACAGGGGGAAACCCCCCCGAACCTCCCCTTAATGCCCCTCCACTTAAAAAAGATTCACCAGCCGCCACTGGCCCTCAGACTGTGTTGGGAACGGGATGGGGGAACCGAGGGACTATGGTGGGAGCACAATGGGTGGGAACCATGGGATAGTGATGGGAGCAGAGTGGGGAGAGCCCTGGGTGTGTGATGGGGTGGGGAGAGACCAGCGACTGGGTAGGAGTGGGATGAGGGAGCCCAGCGACTTTGATGGGAGCAGGTGACGGCGCGCAATATATACTGTCCATTTGGCATTTCTGGGGGGTCCCGACCTGCCCAAATTTTGCTCAGGGGGGCCCTGGCCAAAAAAGTTTGAAGACCACTGCTCTAAAGCGAAGAAATAGAGCCCTTTCAGGAATTCCCTGTGTTGTAGGAGAAACTTTATGTCTCCTCGGAGGTCGGGATCTATGATGCCTGCTAGTACATCTAGACTGACTTCCAGGCCAGACCAGATATTTGAGCCAATCTTATATAGCACGCAGGAGGGGGTATCAAAACGAAGTCAGTTAGAATAATTCCTCTTTTTCCTGGAGGGATAGTAGCCTCTGGATGCTTTCGTGGCGATAGAGGGATCTGAATCTTTATGACTAAGCTTCTGGAATTTTAGGGTTCCCCATTCTGTCTCAATTGAGTCACATTCCACTCATGACACCACATGTAAGGCAGGCATGGTATCAACAGTAAGACAGACACAAGTGACCACAGTACAAGGGTGTTTATTGAACTTCAAAAAGGGTTGAAATACGCTTATCTAATCCTAAACCTAAAGATGGGAGGAAGCTACGATCATCAAATAATAACATAGTCCTAGTGGTGTCTTGTCAAAATAAAAGGACCTATACTAATCTATTGCCAATCCTTACTGCTAACTACA
Source organism: Ambystoma mexicanum (assembly GCF_040938575.1). Taxonomy (NCBI): domain Eukaryota; kingdom Metazoa; phylum Chordata; class Amphibia; order Caudata; family Ambystomatidae; genus Ambystoma; species Ambystoma mexicanum. The sequence continues at coordinate 1,663,568,257 of NC_090929.1, forward strand.
ACTAGTGTGGGAAACAATGTTATGTAAAAGAAAGAAGTATTCAAGAAATAATATGTCAGAATATTCAGGCCGTTGGCCTCGCTTCTCCATGTTTTCGGCACGTGACAAAGTGGCACACTTGAGCTTAGCACAGTCTCTGGCTTCTCTGGCACGAAGGTGCAGTTAAAACATTAGCATCAGGGCCTTCTTTGCCCAAGTCTCTTTGCCTTTCAAAGTCTCTTCTTTCAGAGGGCCTGATGTGAAAAACAAACAATACATTTCTTTCCTCTTAGGATTTCACACGAACTCAATTTCTCAGGTGGTTCACTATTCACCTTGGATACCCCTCATCCGGGCTCAAATCCCCTTTAATACAATCCTTGTCGGATTTCCATGTATCCAATTTCCCGGGTGATTCACAGTTCACTTCTGGATCCCCCTCAGACGGGCTCAGATCCGTTTCAACACCGTTTTCAATCAGTCTCCCTGCGCTGGGCTCGGATCAATGTTAATTCACTTTAACACAAACTTGCTTAAACCCAAAGCTTTCAATAGATCTCCCTCATTCGGGCTCAGACCAACTTTTATCTACTTTGTCATCAACTTTCTTTACTGTATCAACATAGAACACTTTCGATTGTGCACAGGATTTTGCTTGACCCGTTGCAGGACCACTTCGATTTACAATCCTTTGCCACTCTTTCGCTTTTACTTCCTCTCAGTTGGATACCTTACAGAGACCTTCGCATGAGCATGCACGTGGTGCCGGAACACTTTGTCAAAGGTATCATATCTTGGTTTCAATGTTCAATCACTCATCTGTTGTTAAATTGTACTCGCGTTGGTTATCACATGCGTTTCATACACTGTTCACTTCAGCGCTCACCATAAAATGTTGCCGCATACAACCTTGGCTTCAACACAGACCGGTATGGTATCAACCTCATAATTAACACAAAGGGGTGTGCTTGGTATCTACAAGAACATGGTTTGCCCTAATGGTCAGGTTTTAGCACAAAAGAAGGCAAAACACATCTGTACAATAGTACTAAACAACAGGCTTCTCATTCAAACAGTGGTCGTAGGAGGGACTGGATGTACATCTACTATTAGAGACACAAGGATAGCAGGATTTTCTATCTATGCCTGCCGAGTTGGTAAATAATTCTAGGTGACGCTGGTGTGCCGCTTATCTAAAAGTAGTTAGAAAAAGATAGGAAAACAGCCAATTGGTTGCTGGATACTCCCAAAATCACTCTCTTGAGGTTTTTCCTCATAGTTCCCTCTTGGGCCACTCTCTCTCACACATAGATTAAAAAGAGAAGATCTATGGCATTGTTCTGTGGTCTATTTGTAGGTACAATTCAATGTATTAGCCTATAGACAACCTGAGCTTGTTGCCTAGGTTCTCTAAGGTTAAAATGAATGTTCACTCTTACAGTAGCCTTACAGTAGTGAAAGAGAGTGATCCAAGAGGGAACTGTGAGGAATGAGAAGTCTGTTGATTAGTACTATTGTACAGATGTGTTTTGGTATGGACCTCCCCAACTCACCGGCTGTGTTGATTTCACTGGCGCTGCTTTGTTGTGGGAGCCAAGGACAGTACCACAGCAGCAGGTGATTATGCCCACCTTGGTTATCGACGGGGGAGGGCAACGGGTACCTCCGACACACAATGCAGGATTCTTCAGCTTGGTTCCCTGGTCTTATGCTTTCTATTCTCGAGGTTTCATGAAAGTTACGGTTCCTTGTAGAAAAGGTCCAGGGCACCTACCTCTTTGTGATCCCCTTCTGTTTTGCCGTCTTTCTCCTCGTGTTAAACTGCCATCTGGACCTGCTGTTTCCTTGTGTGCTTTGCCTTGCTTCAAGTGTGCTCTTGTGCTCCGCCTTTTATCTGGGTGGGGAAGTGTAATAGAAGTCAGGTGTGCGTGATGGTCAGGAATTGCCTGACCCTGCCTGACCATTGTATTTTGACATGTCAGGTATGCGGTTTGGGTGTAAGTTAATTTTCTCTCATAGCGAGTTGTCTGTGAGTAAGTGTTTGTGTTGCGAAAAGGGGAGGGGGTGAGTTCCTAAGTATCCTACCTGATAGGATGGGGTAAAGATGTTACAGGGAAGGGGATACCGCATCTCACCATCCGGTGTCTTACTCCCCAAAGACCCCTCACCAAGATGATCCTCCCGCACTGGTCCACCCCCAGAAACTGAATCCAAAAGCAATGGCCGTGCTCTGGCCACCTGGATGACAGATCCTCGGGGTCTAGCGGGTGAGACACCTTAAGGTTTCTCACACCAGTCTGAAGTACTCTACTTAACAAACACTTAGCCCAATCTCTATGGTCAACATCATGGACACCACAAGTCATCTCAAATGCTTCTTTGCATAGGAGGATATCAGAACCCTCCATATACACACCAACCAAATCTTTCATAAACTTGGTTGCGGGAGACCTGACAGTCTCAACTGTTTTGGCTGAAGTCTCCACCTTAGATTTCTCTAGCTGAATTCTCTGACATTTAGTGGGCCTCATTACGACACTGGCGGTAAGGCAAGGCAACAACGGTGCCCGTAGTGCTACCGGTGCCGTTGTTGACTCACCGCCTCATTACGAGATCTGCTCGCGGGGCCGCCCTGTACGTCTGGTCAGACCAGAAGTGCAGAGCGGCACCCGCTAGCAGAACAGGATGCTAACAACGGTCCCGTCGTTAACGGGACCGTTGCTAGCATCCTCCTCATTCCCATTGAGCCCTATGGGGGCTCAAATGGGAATGGGAATGTACCGGGTCCGTGTCCCGCGAATGGGAAATAATGGGCCCGCAAAGGTCAGAATGGCCTGGTAATTCCTATTTTTTGGGACCGGACCCAAGTTTGAGGGTTGCTATGCCGCTAAAAACGGCATGGCTATCTCCAAACTCGTAATGAGGCCCAGTGTCTCTGTCTTTGAGTTCAAGATCTCTCTTTCTTCAACTAAGCGTCAGTCTCTAACCTTTTTTATTCAAAGGCTAGAGTCATCCTCAATAACTCAAGTTCCAGGACACTTCCCTGAGAAACAATGTTGGCTTTTGTTATACAAGTGACAGGAGAGATGGCAATCCCAGTGGCAACATCTGTGACTTCACTAGAGGTAAGGACCCCATCAGAACCCCCTCCCCCCATTTTCATCATGAGTATCACAATCTGCCTGGCAATCCACAACTGCAGCTATAAGCTCTGCCCTAGACTTATTTTCAAAACCTATTTCTCTAACTTCACAAGCACTCTTCAGAGCTTCTAAGCACATCCTAGTCAATTTACCATTTACAATAGTTTCCATTGTTTGAAGTGTAGTTAACAGTATACACTGCTAAAACTCTAAATTAATAAAGACGTGTGGATATTTTGTAGTATCTAGGTTAAACATTGAGTATTAAAAACAGTGATCCCACCACTGTTTCACCAGTGTAAAGACTGGAGGGAGGGTGTCTGGTGTCTGTACGTCTGCCCTTTATATGGTAGGGTAAAGGCACAGAACACCCCAGCCAACGCTCTTAATTCGGTATCACTGGACGAGCAGCTTAGGCTTTGAGGAGGTGATGCTGGCAGGTTCTTAAGTACAGTGAATTACTAAACCCCCCACAAAGGAATGTCAACACACTATGTTAGGTGATAACACAGCTTCTTTATATAACATAAGATTCAGTAACATATATACATTTAAATAATAACACTATGTACTTGGAAAATTGTATTCAAATAATGGCAAATATATACACTCTATGTGGTACCACACAATAATTAAATTCAGTAATAGATGCACTAACTGCAGACAGTTTTAAATGGGCATGTGAGTTCTTAGGTGAGGTGCATCAGCATAGAATAGGGAAGAAAGGCAGGTTAGTTGTAAACAGTGACAGAATACTTTCTTTAGACTAGATATACAATTCTGTATGAAGATCCCCCTCACCTCGGCAACCTTTAATGGAAAAGTTAGGGAGTAATTTATCATGTCTTTTACAGCCCAGTCCAATAATGTTCAATAACCTTCTGCTTTCCTTAAAATGTTCTACCACCTCAAAGTGCCTGAGAGCTGAGAGGCCACAGGTGACTTCTGAGGCTAGAAGATGCTCTTCCTCGTCACAGTACCTTTGGTGCTTTGGCAGGCAAAGTGGAAGAGTTTCTTGGTTTCACTGGAACCTCCTTGGAAGAAGGAGCCACTGGAATGTTGAGTCTGTGAGAAGAATGGAACCAAAGTATTTCTGAAGTGAAGCCGTTTGGCTCTTTGTGTTGCTCTCCTTTGGTCGACGATTTCCCAGACTGTAGAAGTCCTGGGAAGATGAAACTTGCTCTGGTCTCCTTAAAGGCTTGGCAGAGAGAGTAAGGCCCCTGAGACTCTTCGATGACTTCTTTTTTTAAAAAAAACCTTTATTTATAATTGGCAATTTAGAGAGTACAACAGAGAGTTCATGACATCCTACAAACATAGTCAATACATGGCTATTCACAGCAGTGTCTCACAATGGATTAATATTGGCTAGCATCTTCTTTGTAGTATCTGCATACATTACTGTACCTCCATGTTCTAGTCTGTGACTGCCCTTTTTGCGAAGTACAAGCGGTATTCCGCCCAAATATCTCGAGGCCTAGAATTGGGAGATAGGATGCAGATATATTGGTCCTGCTTTTTCTGAGCCCAGGTCAATGCCACTAACCATTCTTTCTCTCTTGAGTTTTTTTATCCTTCTATTTCAGCAGCATGGACCTTTTGGCAATCATGAAACCCACATTAACACATGTACAGCATCTTCTACTCTGAATATTGGACCATATACCAAACAATGCTTCAAGTGGATTCCGCTCTAGCGGGGAGCTCACCACTTCGGACAGAGTATCTAGAATTTTATCCCAAAAGTCTCTTAGCTGGAGCAGTCCCAGAACATGTGCAAATGATCAGCTGGTATGTGTTGCCACCTTGGGCAGCCATGTACCTCTAGTTTGAACATCTTAGTTAGTCTGGCAGGGGTATAATATAGTCTATTTAGTATTTTCAATTGCATGAATTTAAACCTAACATTTAGGAATACATTCCTGGTGTGGGTAAACATATGCCTCCACTGAGTGTCGGTGAGGACTATAGTCATTTCTTCGGACCAGCGCCCACTTGCCCGTGGAGTAGGGCCAGCCATTTTATCCAGCACCATTTTATAAAGAGTAGATAGGATGTGTCTGCAATCCCCAGAATTGGCCATGTAAACCAGTATAGGCATCTCAGGGGGTTCGTAGGGGTAATCTGGCCATCTAGTTGACACAGCATGGATTCTGTAGTATTGGGGCTGCTCCCCCCCAGGCCCCACATGACCGGGTCTCCATGAGGAAGGAGTAATGAATTTTCCATCGGGAAATAGGTCTGCCGGTGCTCTATAACCCAGTCCCTCCCACCTCGTCTGTATTGCTCTATCCCACGTTGGTCTAAGTTCGGGGAACTTACAAAGAGGGAGCCATCAGTAATATGGGTGATCATTCCCAGTGAGATTGAAAATTGACCTCCACGCTCTTAGTGTGGAGGCACCTGGGTCGTACTGGCAGTCGTCTTTATATTGTCGGTCTCATAGTAGTGTCTTTAGGTCAGTGCGTCTTGATGCTAGTGCTTCCAATTTGACATAGGGTAGGGTCTGCTCTAGGGCATACCAATGTGTGGCGAATTGTGCTTGGGCAGCTATCCAGTATAGTTCAAATGTGGGGCCATGAACCCACCCTTCTCATATGGAAGGGTAATTTCCACCCATTTCTTATGGACTGCTCCGGAGTGCCACAGGAATTGTGCGAGGAGTCTGTGCATCTTGGCGAAGAAGGATTTCCCTGGCCATATTAGGACGTTGACAAACATGTATAGCATCATGGGTAGTAGCATCAATTTAATCAGGGAGAGTTTAGCAGCAGCAGAGAGCAGAAGAGATTCCCATCTATTTAGTTTGTTTTCCACGAGAGCCCTAATTTCATCATAATTTTCATGGAGTAAGAAGGCGGGCTTCCTGGACACCATCACCCCCAGATATTTAATGTGGTCAGGGGACAATCGGAGAGGGAAGGTACCACGGCTATCCTGGGTGTTATCTGTAAGTGGGAATATCGCAGGTTTAGAAAAGTTAATAGTGAAACCGGAGAATTTGCGGAATCGTTTATTGTCCTGCAGAATGGGGTCTAGATTAATGTGAGGGTCCCTGACATATAACATCACATCATCGGCATATAGGGATATGATCTCAGGGAGGCCAGTCAAGCGAACACCACATCTGCTGTGGTATTCCCTGATAAAATCAACCATTGGTTCAATGGTGAGAGCTAACAATCGGGGAAAGGGGACAGCCCTGTCAGGTGCCTCTCCCCAAGTGGAACTGTTCGGATGTACAGGAATTAACTAGTACTTTAGCCAGCGGTTGTGTGTACAATAATTTGATATACTGTATCATATTTGGACCCACCCCCATCGTTTCCAGTGTCACTAGTTAATAAATGCCCACAATAGCATATCAAAAACCTTTTGGGCCTCGATGGTCACTGCCATCGCCTTAGCCCTGGGATCTATCCTGGCCATGATGTCAAACAGCCGTCTAATATTTAGCACAGTGGATCTTCGGGGGATAAATATGGCTTGATTGGGATGGATCATATGTGGCATTAAAGGGAGGAGGCGATTAGCTAGGACTTGGGCATAGATTTTGGTGTCGCAATTCATGAGGGGTAGGGGCCTATAAGAGCCGCATTCATTGCTAGGTTTATCTGGTTTAAGGAGCACCGTGATCACAGCCTCCCGAAGTGACTCAGGTAGCAGTGAAACTCGGACCAACTCTTCCCATACCAGGAGGAGAATATCGGCCACTTCTATCGCATATTTCCAGTAAAACTCTGAGGTGAGGCCTTCCAGACCAGGGGCTTTTCCTTTAGGTAAGTTGACAATGACTGCCATTATTTTTTCCAGTGTGATGGAGTCTCGAGTTTTCTCCTGGTCTGGGCAGAAAGAAGTGACAATGGGGTGTTCGGTAGCAGTGAATGTATGGCCTGCTCCCCGTGCGGCTGTTCTGCTGTGTATAAAGTTCGATAAATGTCGCAGAATACCCCCAACTACCTCTGTATCTGACCACTTAGTGTTCCCTTGTTCATCCAGAATGGACTCTACCTGGGACCGCCCTCTCTCTGACTGAACCTGTCAGGGGCAGACTTGGTCATGGACAAAGAGCCATTGGGGCTGTCAGACTTGGGCCAGTAGGGAAACCCTTGTTTAAGGGCTAACAGCCTTATAGAAGACTGCTTTGCCCTTTCTGCAGACAAAAAGCGCTCCAAAACTACAAATCCCAGAAAAAGGCACAACAGGACTACAATACCCAGCAGGCCTTGCGGGACCATGAACCAATGAAAGGCTGTGTTGGGTGTGGCATGCTGATGCGCATGCGCAAGTCCCGAGGCACGGGGCTTGTGCTTGAGACACCGGAGAGTGAGGACGTACGCCCAGCAGCTCCATGGAAATCACACGTGAGGGGCCCAGAGCCTCCGGAGCAGCGATCCGGCCCCTCGCCTTACTCAGATAAGTGCTGCATAGCCCTTGGAGTCAGTGGGAGCGAGGGGCAAAGTGCAGGGGGCCCCTGCGGCGCCGAGCTAAGTGTGCATGGTTTTCAGGGGAAAGCACTGCATTTGTTACTCCTCACAGTATATATCAGAATCTAAGACAGCTTGGTGTTTGTGCAGAGTTTCGCGTGCTTTCGCCTCGTGGAACATTACGCCCAGAAGGTGCATGAGACGAAAAACGCGTGCAAGAATAACGTGTTATTTTAGATAAGAGCATCTACATTGGGTCGGAGGAAACACCGTGTTTGGCAAACTACTGTTATTGGGTGCAACAAGCCACGTGCGGTAGCGCACACAATTGGGATCTTAAGCATACCAAGTGCTGGATGCATGTGGAGTGTGTCATGAAGAGCGAATGGCCACCAAACTTGAAAGCATTCGCTAATGCTTGTCTTTTGTTTTCTTTTAGTTTGAACCTAACGCTCAGACTTCAAGGACGTGGCACAGGACTCGACAGCCCTTGCAGGACAGGACTTAAAGACTAAAAGCTAAGTGTGCAAGTGCATTTTGACCACTCCTTATGTTAATGCACACAGGTTCATGCCTGTGACTGTTATTTACCTGTGGTATTATTGTCTATCTCTATGTTAGTGTACACAGGCTTCTGCCTGAGCTCTGTGGTAGTGAGTGAAGGGGAACACCTTTACATGTAAAGTGTTGGTGAAGTTGCAATAACTATTCTAACATGCAAGCCAAGCTATTGGCCTAATAAAAGTGTGCAATCATCAACCCATACCTAAACTCCCCCAGTCCTACCCATAACCTCTCCCTAACCCTCAATCCATTGTTCCTACAATCCCCCTACCTATCCAAACATCGAGAGCCTAACCCTCCTTCCCCGCTCTGGTTGAGGAGGTCTGTGTAAGCTTTGACTTGCAGGCACCAAGACCATTGAGGGGGTGGTTGGTTCTGCATTGCTCCTGCGCCTTGGACCTGAGCATCATGACAGAACCAGCCTTGCCAGTGTTTTCCACGGTCTACCCCTTCTCCATATCTCCTGGCAGCCTGAGGGCAGGAGAAGTAACAAACTTCACTAAGGGCATGTGCTTCAAATAATTCCAGTTCAGTACGTATTTGTGCCAATACCTGGGAGTCAGAGGATCAGGAATATTCTGTTCCGAGCCTTTTAAGGGCCCTTTACGGATTTCTCGAAGTCTCTCCTTGTTTTAAGAACCCCAGCCTCCCTTGATATCGCCATAACCCTAATATATAGATCATAAAGGCCTGCCATCGGATCCCAAGGGAGGTGGAGCCAGCTGCGTTGCAGGCGAGGAAGGTCTCAGTGTCGGCTTTAATGTCTGCCCTGAACACTATGTCTTGCAAGGCAGCTGAATTGAACCTCCAGGTGCAACCTGTGTGTCTGCTACCCATTTTCATTGAAATAATCACCTGGGAGTGGTCCAACAATGTGTGAGGTCTGATTTCCACATTCAGCACATTGAGCACTACCCCCATTAATAAGCCGGATATCAGGAACAAATCAATCCAGGAGGACATGTCATGCACCGAGGAGTAAAAGGTATATTCCCTCGACTGTCGTTGTGTTATGCGCCATGCGTCACATAGCTGAAGTGATTATATAAGGGACTGCAGTCGAAAGGCAGCTCTGGGTTGTAGTCTAGGTGCTGCATTTGTTCTGTCAAGCGAAAGATCAATGATCAGATTCATGTCTCCCCCCCCATTATACGGGAATTCCACATTACGCCGAGATGATCCCACCTATAAGATCGAAGAATTCTGGGGAATCAATGTTAGAGCAGTATGTATTTACATGTATAAGTTCAGTACCTTCCAGGATGCAGTGTATCACCACGTATCTCCCCTCTGGGTCAGTGTGCACTTTTTTCCACACAAACCTCAGGGACTTGTGTATGAGTGTCATGACTCCCATAGACTGTGAGGAGAAGGAGGTAAAGTACCTAAGTTTCCCCCACGACTGGGCTATGTTACGACATTTACCTTCTTTAGCATGGGTTCCTTGCAGAAATAGAACATTTGCTGTGTGTCTTTGTACATAGGACATTACCTTGCATGTTTTAGTAAAGTTTCCCAGGCCACGGATATTTCAACATAGTATTTTCAGCTGTTGTGCCATGCCCTGTATGTTAACAGATGAGGTACACTGTGTTCACTCATAGTACCTTTTGCTATGTAACGTAGAACCAACACCTCTAGGTACTCAATTGCCAGTTTTTTAAGTTTCCTTCCTCCAATTCTCCTGTATTGCGCAACGGGTGCTCAAACATGTTACAGGCCCCAGCCTGGGACCCAGGGCCTGTCCACATACTCCCTCCCCCCTCCCATCCCTGCAGTGGACCTACCCACCCCAAACTACCCTCTTGCTCCAAAGTGGCCCACGGGCGTGGATTATCCTCAAATCACACTGCAATGGGGTGTGTTGTTGCCGTACGGCATGTAGCATTGGGTTACAGGTCATTTGGTTGAAAATAAACGGTCGACAGGACAAATGGTCGACGCAATTTGGTCGAAAGACAAATGGTCGAATTTATTTTTTGTATTTTCACTTTTTTTTGGGGGGTCCCTCCCAACCCCCTTTTTTTGCTAAAAAAACCCTTTTTTCCCTAAACGAAAACCTGAAAAATATATATATATAAATAAAAAAAAATTCGACCATTTGTCTTTCGACCAAATTGTGTCGACCATTTGTCTGTCGACCATTTGTCTGTCTACCAAATGACTGGACAGCGTAGCATTGTACTTGGAATATCGCATCCATTATATAAAGAGTAACAAGGCGGACGGTACATCCTAACAGTCTCCGTACGACATTAAACATAGTACCTGGGATGACATATCTGTTATATAAGAGTAGAGAGGCTGCAGATACATGACATATACTGCTATGTACACATTCAAGGTCTGGGATTCTTGATCATAAAACAGGGCGGTATACCCCATCAGTTGGGTATATTCTGTTTAGCTGGCTCAACAATAGGGTTATTTAAGGGGATTTGTGCTTCAATGAACTTCACAGCCTCACTGGGGATTGTAAAAAAGTAAAGTTTGCCACCAGGCTGCTGTAGTGTTGGTGGTCTTGAGTTGTATAGTCAACCCCCGGGTCCTGTGCCATGGCAGGGTGAAGGGCAGTTGTTCCCATTATATTGGCTCAGAAGGTCCAGAGGCAGTTCAATAGCCAATTGGGCTTAAACAATTCCTTCAAATTGGGGGTTCACCACTGCCCCATGGTTATTTATGTGGTGCATTGAGCCTCTGGTATGCAGGGGGGAAGAAAGCAGAATGGGGGCATCCAGCAGCAGGGGTCTCTGCAGTGTTGTCGCTGCAGCAGATGCATACCCAGGCTCCTGCGGTTTCGTTAGGGCCATCTGGTAGCCTCAAGGAGCAGCGTGGTATGGCAGGGGAAGGGTTTGGGATGCCTCACCTCTGTTCACAAATTATGCGGGCCTTGCCTCAAACCACGCATAGTCTATCAGTTCACCACCCTGGGCCCAGGCACGTTGCTACAGAATGGGACCTTCAGACGTGAGGGGCGAGGCGGCGAGCAGCTACATGCCGCTCGCCCGGCAACCCGAGGTCACCACAGCAGGATCATGCGGGGGGAAGGCTGGCCCGCTCCACCTGCTCTGATTAGGGGCTCAGAGCCAGATAGAGGACGTGTCCTGGCGGGCGCTGGTGACTAAGCACCGCCTGCAACCAGTGAATAAAGGAACGCCGCCGGGGATGTTTCAGCTGTATATTCAGTGCAGCCCCCTGCGTAGTTCAGGCCAGGCAGCACCTGTCTTTGGATCAACCCAGATGTAGGTCGTTTTGCTCCGTTGGTGAAAGCCAACTATCTCGGGCAGCCAGGGCCTCCCGCTGCAGTCCAGTCAAGTTCCAAAGCCTCATCTGCCTAACCATCCGATCGCTGTACAGTTTAAGTTTGGATAATGTTGCCTCAGTAGCAAAGTATATGCACCATATTGCGGTGCTCTTAGGTCAGGCAGTCATTCCTCTTGGCTGCTCAACAGTGCCCCCTCAGGACCCTTCGATGACCTCTGGCAGGGACGGGTGCATGGGTCCCTTTTTTGGTGTCGTGTTTTGGATTTGCGTGGTTGTATGACTTTCGGTTCAGCACAGACCTCTGGGCGGCTTCTGGTGACCTGGACTCGACCACAGGAGTGGACCTTGGATCCTCACCAAGTCAGGACCCTTCAAACGTTTTAATTAGCTTCTGGTGGGGGGTAACCCACCAGCGGCCCTTCCTGTGTAACCAGTGACTGTGGACTCTCTCCGGTGGGAAAAAGTGGTCAGTGATGATGATGAGGATGTCCTTTGAAATGTTCTTGGGTAGTTTGGAACTTTTGCAGCTCTGGGTGTCCGGCAGCACTACACCAGGGTACCGCCTCTTCTGGGCATAGACAGCAATGGCTTCCAGCGGTCACAAAATGCATCACTGGACACTGGGTTACACCAATGGACTTCTCCGACTCGAGATGTCCGGGCACTCCTCTTCAGTACTTTGAAGACCCCTTCTCCGGATGGCAGGCACACAGGACTGGCTTCCAGGATACTTCGATGAAGAGCAGCAGGTTGCACGATGACTCAGGGAGAGGTCTTCTTTGCAGGTCCTCAATGGATCAGTCCTTGGGAGACACGACAGCTTTCAGATTACATTGAAGAAATTGCAGCAGCAGACTTCTCCTACAGCTGGGTTTCCAGGAATAGCTTCTTCTTGCTTCAGCTTCGACTTCAGCTTCTGAACAAATCGGTATATCAGAGGTCCCCAGATATACACATTGGTAAATCAGAGGTCCCCAGATATACACATCTGTTTTCCATTCACTCTGGCTGAGCCATGCTCAGTCAGCCGATCACACAGAAGGGCATTCATGCAGGCAGGCAGCCAATCAGGCTCACAGGCCTTCAGGCCATTCACTCCGCCCAGATACCATAACAAAGAATGTGGATTGGGGCAAGTACCCCACCTTGCAGCACACACCGCTACATTCATGTCAGTTTCAGTCAGGGCTTTCGCATGCATTGTGTCACACACACAAAAACCAGACATCCACAACAGAGAATGTGAGTAGACTCCCAACTGCATTCAAACAAGTCCCACCCCTAGGGTGTACCCACAACACACAGCCCCTTGGAAGGCTCCAGTCAGTCTGACAGGAGGCAGCGCCCGAGCCATATATTGTATTTCCACCCAACAGCCAGTTAGGAGGAAAGGGAACAGAGATATATATGGTGTTTCCACCCTACAGCCACTCAGGAGGAAGGGACAGAGTCAGGGATTCCCATGACTTTGGGAAACAAGGTAAAAGGCAATAGAAGCCAAGAGGCCACAGTGGTCATCTTGCCTTTGTGTAGGAATCAATCCATTGATTCCTATGGCAGGGACTGGGTATCCCAAAATGGAAGATACTCAGTGCCACTGCCAAGTCAGCATGTAGCTGCCACCAGCCCATACCTTGCTCTGTGGGCAACACACAGGTGCCCAAAAACACCCATACGGGGTGAAAGGTGCACCCCCATCCCTGGGTGCCATAAGGATATACCATGGGTGTTGTTCAACAAAAGATAAAATGAAGAGCTGCACTTCCAGAGGTCCAGGCTGGACCTCAGTGGCAGAAAAAAAACATAAAGAAACCACACACAGAGAAGTGGTAGGACATGGACTAGAAGGCCCTGTCCCTCCATAAGGCATTTTCAGCATCACAGGTGCCTATACAACAAATGGTGTTTCAAGGCGCCACAATACTGGGTGAGGAACAAAGGACCCATAGCAATAACGATCCTACTAGGCCTTGTGACATTCAAGTTGTGCAAGAGCAGTAACAAGAAGTGTGAGGGAAAGGGGGGGTGCCGGTCTGCGCAAGGCGAAATTCTAGGGTGGGAAAGGAAGTGCAGGGTAAAGAGCAGGGAATGCAAGTGAAGGGGGGACGGAGGACTGGGGAAAGTGCACCAAGGGGGCTAGGCAAGTGCTAAGAGGAGGGCAGGAGGGTAAGTGCTAGGGATGGAATGGGGTGTGGGGATGATGGTCCACATGCTAAGTGTGGGGAGGTGGGGTGGACTGGGTTGGGGGTGCCTGGTGCCCCGTAGAACTCAGAAGGAACCAGGCAGCCAGTCACTGTGGCAGACAGCGGTGTTAGCAGGGGAGGGGGAGAGAGAAGGAAGAAGAGAAGCGGAGTGTCTTGAGGAGCTTCCAGAACTTAAGGAGATCCGAGTCTAGCCTGAGAGGGGCAGGGAGACCATTCCAGAGGGAGGCTCCTGCAGAGGAGAGAGATCTACCCCCCACGCTCTGCTTAGAGAAGCGTCTGATCTGCAGAGAGTTGGAGCTAGAAGACTAAAGGGCTCTAGCAGGGTTGTATTTAGGGAGAGGTAGTTGGATGTAGCAGGGCCCCAGGCCCTAGAAAACCTTGCGGATGATGCAGATGGTCTTGGACTTGATCCGAGCAGCAACTGAGAGCCAGTGGAGAGATTTTGGGCTGTAGAGATGCGGTCCCTGGGCTTGAGGCCAAGAATAAGTCCTGCAGTCCTATTCTGGATTAGTTGAAGGGGGTGAAGGGAGGATAAAGGAAGATTGAGGAAGATGCTGTGGCAGTAGTTTAGCCTAGAGAGGACCAGAGCTCTGGAGACATTGAGTTTCTGGGGGAAGGTGAGGAAAGGGAGAATGCCTCTGTCGAGGTGCAGCTGATAATGGGACTTCTTGGCAAGTTCTGCGATGTGAGCAGAGAAGGAAACAGAGGAGTCAAAGATGACACCAAGGTTTTTTCCCTCACAAGGGGTTGAGGGGAGGTGACCTATAGAGGGCGGTCAGAGGTTAGGAGGTTAGGGGCCCCAATGAGAAGGATCTCAGTCTTACTGGCATCAAGGCAGAGATCATTAATAACACACCATGCCTGAATAGCAGTCAGATAGTCAGGGATGAGGGAGGAGGAAGAGGAGGCAGTAGATGGAAGCTTGAAGGAGAGCTGTGTGCCGTCTGCATAACACTGGAAGTGAGGAGAGAAGGAGGTGATCAGGTGCACCGGAGGGGCGAGATAGATGTTGAAGAGCCACAACGAGAGGATAGAGCCTTGAGAGACGCCAAAGGTGGAAAGTGTGATAGGGGAGAGAAAAGGGCCCAGCTGGACCTGGGAAGGTTGGTCGGAGAGAAATGAGGTCAACCATCATTCAGGAAGTCAGGCAGATGCTTGAAGCTAATATTATTGAACCATCTAATAGTCCCTGGTATTCCCCCCTTTGTATTAGTAGCCAAACCTGATGGGAGCTGGAAATATTGTATTGACTTCAGAAAAGTCAATGCAATATCTGCCTTTGATGCCTACACGATTCTCTATATTGATGATCTCATTGATCGACTTGGCAACTCTGTCTATCTTTCTACCATAGACTTTACAAAAGGCTATTGGCAGGTTCCATTGTATGGTCCTGATAAAGAAGACACTGCCTTTGCCACACCCCTAGACTTGTTCCACTTTAAAGTCCTCCCATTTGGACAACATGGGGCCCCTGCAACATTTCAACGGTTGATGGATATGATCTTACAACCTTACTCTGATTTCCAGTGGGGCATACTGTAAAGGAAGGCATTATATCAAGGTAAGACAGACACAAATGACTACAGTTCAAGGGTGTTTATTGAACTCTCACAAGGGTGTGACAAATGCCTCTCTAAACCTAAATCTAAAGATGGGAGCAAGCTACGACCGTCATATAATAAAGAAGGCTGTCCTAGTGGAGTTTTGTCAACATAAAAGGGCCTATACTAAAAAACCTATTGCCACTCCTTACCGCTAATTACAAATAAAGTAGTGTTCGCAAAATGATAAGTCAGGATGTTCAGGCCGTTGGCCTCCCTTACCCATGTTTTCAGCACGTGACAAGGCGGTTCACTCGAGCATAGCACACTCTCGGGCTTCTTCGGCAGGAGGACACAGTTCCATTACCAACATCAGGGCCTTCTGTGACCAAGTCTCTTACGTTCTTAAAGTCTCTTAATTCAGAGGGCCTGATGTCCCAAAACAAACAAAAAAGAATTTCCAATACTCAAGTTAAGTGAGTCACTCTTCACCCCGGATCCCCTCAGCTGGGCTCAGATCTTTTTCTCAAATGCTTATGGAACATCTTTTCTGGGGTGACTTACGGTTCTCCCTGGATCCACTTCAGCAGGGCTCGGATCCCTTTTCCACAATTAGCTCCCTCAGCCGGGGTCGGACCAATTTCAGCAATATCTTTGTTCGGGTGACTCATGGTTTACCTCGGATCCCCCTCAACCGGGCTCAGATCCCTTTTCCACAATTAGTCTCCCTCAGCCGGGCTCGGACTAATTGCAGTTCATATTAGCTATCGAAGACTTTTGAATGTGCACAGGGTTTAGCTTGACCCGTTGCAGGACCACTTTAATTTCACAGTTCAACAATTTTACACTCTCAGCTGGATACCTAATAGAGACCTTTCGAATGAGCACCCACGTGGTGCCGGACCAATCTGTATATGGTATCTACCTTTGATTCAAAAGTTCAGTCACTCTTAGGATATTCAATTATGTTTGCGTCGTTCTTCATATATGCCTCATACTCTTCTTTGCAGATTTCTTCATACAATGTTGCCTCTTGCAACCTTCGTTCTAACACAGACCGGTCTGCTATCATTCACCCCGACTCACCGGCTGTGCTGGCTTTACTGGTGCTGCTTTGTTGTGCAAGTCAAGGACAGTACCACAGTGGCAATCGCTCCTCCCCACCTTGCCTACCAATGCGGGAGGGCCTCATGTACCTTCGACACACACTGTGCCTTTCTTCAGCTTTAATTCCTGGTCTTATGTTTCTTTTCCTCAAGGGCTCTTGAAAGTCACAGTCCTTCTCCGACAAGGTCAAGGGTAGTTCCCTCCTTGCTACCCTCTCTGGTCTTGCCATCTTTCTCCTCGTATTAAACTGCCATCTCGGAACTGCTGCTTCCTCGTGTGTTTTGCCTTGCTCAGAGTGTGCTTTCGTGCTCCACCTTTTATCCGTGTGGGGAAGTGTTAAGGAAGTCAGGTCTGTGTAATTATCAGTAATTGCCTCACATTACCTGATCCTTGTGTTGGCACATGTCAGTTATATGGCTCGGGTGTTGGTCCAATTTCTCTCACAGTGAGCAGTCCATAAGAAAGTGTTCGTGTCTGGAAAGGGGGGGGTTCAGTTCCTAAGTATCATAAAAAAGGTGTTAGAGAAAAGGGGATACCGTATCTCACCGTCCGGTGTCCCACTCCCACTCCCCAAAGACCCTCATCCAGGTGATCCTCCCTCACTAGTCCATCCCCAGGAACTGGATCCAAAAGCGATGGCGGTGTCCTGGCCACCTGGATGACAAATCCCCGGGGACTAGCGGGTGCGACACCTTCTGGTTTCTCACAATACATAGATGACATTGTAATCCACAGTAAGACCTAGGAAGATCATATCTATCACAGGCAGGAGAGTCTTAAGAGCAGCGGGTGTAAAGACTGGAGGGGGGTGTCTGAACTTCCGCTCTCTATATGGTAGAGGAGAGGCACAGAGGACCCCAGCCAAGATTCTCTATTATTGGTAACGTAGTCGAGCAATCAAGGCCTAGCTTCTCAGGAGGTGATGCAGGCTGGTTCTTAAGTACAGTGTAGTCCCCGAACCCCCACAAAGGAATGTCCGCACACTGTATTACTGAAAACACAGTCTTTATATAATTAATGGTTTACAGTGATAATTTCGACAACAAAAATGTCGAAAGTCAAAATATCGAAAAAAAAATGTCGAAAAAAAAATGTTGACTTTTTTTTTCAATGCATTTTTTTTTTAAATGGGGGGGTTCCCCACCAACCCCCCTTTTTTAATTCTTTTTTTAATTTTTCCCTTTTTTTAACTCCCGAAGCCCGAAAATAAATATATAATTAAAAAAACGAAAGTCGACATTTTTTTTTTCGACATTTTTTTGTCGACATTTTTGTCTGTCGACATTTATTTTCCGAAATTATGACCACCCACCATAATTAATATTCAAAGGTATGTACACGATCACAATAACGCACTTTGTACTCGGAAATCAACAATGATAAATATATACAATTCTAAAGTGGTACCACCATTGTCATCAAATCTCATTAAAGTGCATCAACTGTATGGTTAAAATGTCACACAGATCAATAACGAGGAAACCAGCAATAGAGATAGAAAGGAAAGCAAGATGGTTGAAACAATAGGCAGATTTCTGGCCCCTACTACTAGGCACAGTTCTGTGTGGAGATCCCCCACCTGGGCAACCTGTAAATAAAGATATATAGCACAAGCCCAGTCCATATATTGTGTAAAACAGAAGAGATTCAAGGACTCAGCGCCATCAAAATATATGTTTGCTTAATTGTGTTGCATTGTCACACATTCAAAAACGAAAAAGCCCATAAACGATAACATGTTTCGACTATGCTAAGCCTTTTTCAAATCTGGGCTACATAATATTGCACAGCAAATCAGCATATGTATGTGATAGTGTTTACCATAATTAAATCAAATTTACAGAAAGACGTGATATCAGCATATATGCAGTGGTAAGGTCGAAAGTATTAATACAAGGGCATTATTCCATCATGCCACGATACGGATTATCACATCAAAGTATTAATAAAAAGACAGAAAAACAAGGGTTGGTTAAAGGGAGGATACAAGGGTATAGAAAAGCACATCAAATATGTACATTATTTCAAAAATCAACCAACGAAACAGAACAGTAGAGAGACAACACAAAAGAGAGAAAACCGGAAAGTTAGTGATTATTAAGGTTGGTAGTAATTAAGCCGATATAGGCGAACGGCCAGCGTATTGCCCAAAACTATACGAAATAGTTATGCTTACCCGTAGTAGTATGAGACCAATCCAAAGGACTATTGTCACTGTAGTAGTAACGGGGTAAGATCCCCAAAACAGAATCTGTAATCAAGTAGGTGTGATATCAGGTATTGGTATAATAAAAATGTTATTTAGGTTCTCATTCTTAAAGATAATGTTCATGCCAAAATTCCCTATACTAAGTGCAAGTAACGTATTGCGATGTCTCTTCTTAGTGTTAATCACAATATGTGCGAAAATATCTGTGGGCTAGGGTGTAGTGGGGGTACATAAACAACAAAAGTTCCATGTACTAGAAGATGCGTCCCTCATGAAACGCGTTTTGTTCAAAATTAAATACGACCAAATCGCAAAATGCCTTATCACACATCAGAAAATCCACCACTGTGGCTTGTGGTTTCCTAGCTAGGTATCCGCATTCGAGAGTCTACGTTTAACATGACCCGTTGGAGAAACAAGCATTCAGAGACCAGAGCTCTCTCCGGCTTACCTTCACTCTACGAACAGACAGTCGCACGCGTCGGCAAAAGCAGAATTCCGACCGCGGGCGCCATCTTGTTATCCCTGTCGTGTACGGTGTACATGGCAACGCGTGTAACGTTGCCATGGGAATCTGCGTCTGACGGACCGCTTGGGAAACATCCGCCGTGACCTCAAGTGTCACTGACTTCTCACCATCTTGGAGGTGGCGGCAGCCATTGCCAGGGCGGTCCCTGAGCCCACTAATGACTGTCTTACCAGCTAACATTATGTAAATTACCTACCTCATGCTGACTCTGTCAAACGTGATAATTTGAAGGAGTACTATATGCAATGCAAGAAAAAGAGTTAAGTACGCAACATTTTAACAAACATTCATAACAGTAGAAGTACTGACTTTGCACCTATGATATAAAACTCCAGGCAATAAATGTTTACATTCGATAAAGTGTACAATACTACAGATCTAAGAGTAATGAGGAGCTATGTTACAATGGGCTAACACTATAAAAAGGAAACCATTTCATTGTCACTCTTAAGGCCAGTGGCTGTAGAATTAAAATAACATATTGCTCGCGATTCAGCTTTTCTCAATGCTTTCAACCTGTCACTGCCCCTTTTATTCAAAGTCACTTGCTGTAGACCAATAAATCTGATCTCAGATTTGTTGTGCAGTTGATGTACCTTCTGCCAATGTTCTGCTAGTGGGATCGATGGGTCCTGGCTGCCAATCTTTGCCAGGTGCTCACGTATCCGGATTCTCAAAGCTCGCTTGGTACTACCAATATATATTCTCTTACATACGCAAATGATACAGTAGACAACACATTTTGTTTTACAATTAATTCCCTGTTCGATGGTCCATTGTTTACCATTGATATCTTCAAACTCCGTAGTTTGGTCATGCGCATATTTACACTGCGGGCATGTGCCACATTTTCTGAAACCAAGGTCTTTTCTATGTAGCCATGTGCCTTGATTGTCCTTTGTAATGTCCGGCAGCAGTGATGGACTAAGGATGGACTTGAGTGTGCTCGCTCTTTTATAGGTTATGCGTGGATACCCACCCACGAAATTGCAAATGTGATCATCCAATTTGAGTAGGTACCGATGTTTCTTCAGTATTTTCTGTATTCTCTGGTGATCAGAACAATATTGGGTAATGAAACTGATTGCCATGTTCGAATCTGAGTTCCTTTTTGGTCGATATCCCAAGGTATCTTGTTGCTTCATAGGTTTTGTTTTCTTGTATGCCCTTGTTACAGATTTGTTCGAGTAACCCCTGTTCCTAAAGCGTTGTTTTAATAGGGTACACTCCTCTTCAAATTTATCTTCATGTTGACAATTTCGTCTTGCTCTAATACCTTCACCTGATGGTATTTTGAATATGGTTGAATGAAAATGACAGCTGCTCGCATGCAGCGTCGAGTTCACTTCTGTTGGTTTCCTAAATGTCCATGTCTGTAGCTTATCGCCATCTGAATGTATTGTCAGATCTAAGAAGTTAATTTTGTGTTTATCACAAACCCCTGTGAATTGTATATCGAAGCAGTTAAAATTTAAGGCTGTCACAAAATTCTGAAAGTCATCTGTGCTTCCATCAATGATACAGAAAATATCATCTATGTACCATGTCCACATCTTGATTTTTTTCCTGTAGAACGGTTCCGGGTAAACCGCTTTATCCTCTAGCATACCCATGAACAGGTTAGCTAGGGCTGGACCATATGTAGTGCCCATCGCCACCCCCTTAGTTTTTTGGTATATTTGGTTGTCAAAAGTGAACACATTGAGATCCAAAGTGAGCTGCAGCATTTCTTTGATCATCTGAATATGATTGTAATAGGAAGCTGATTCATTTCTGAAGGGATAGTCAATCGCTATCATAGCCCATTTGTGCTGAATGGAAGTATTAGTGCCTTCACATCGGGAGTAGCTAACAGGAAAGTCTTGTGCCAAGTAAAGTTCTGTAATTTCTGTATGAGACTAGTAGAGTCCTGTAAATATGAATACAAAAGGCTGGCCCTTGGTTTCAGAATGGAGTCAAGGTATTCCGATATATTCTCAGTGGCCCAACCAATCCCACTCATGATTGGACAGCCCTCTGGTATGTTTTCATAATGTTTATGGATTTTGGGCAGGAAATACATCGTTGGAGTCACTGGATTACTAGAAAGGCACGTTCCTCGTCGGTGATTAAGCCATTCCTGTGCCACATCAAGATGTATGCTTCAACTTGTTCCAATGCTGTTAGTTTGTAATTATCAGTTCTTGTAACGTAGCAGCCGGGGGTTGTTAGGTGCCGAGAAGCCATTGCTAAATAGTCCTCTCTATTCATTATGACGATATTGCCCCCCCTTGTCTGCCTCTTTGATCACTATTTGTGTATCTAATTTCAATGATTGAAGAGCTGTTTTTTCTCCTGATGTCAAGTTGTTGGTTTTTCTCATATGTTTGGTTCTGTCTTGATTCAGATTATAAAAATCATGTGAGACTGCTTTATAGAATGTATCGATAACATTTTCAGGTGCCAATTGTGGCACAAATTTAGATTGCGCTTTAAGTTCTTTAACTGTCAATGTATCAGATTTAATTTTCAAATCATCCAATAGATGGAGTACTTCGTACTGGTCATCCTCTACCAGTGATCGTATTCAGGGCTGGACTGGGAACCAAAAGTGGCCCTGGAAATGTTTTTCAAAGTGGCCCCATATTATCATAGACTGGACGATTTGTAAGACATTCTTTATTTAACCCACTCAAAAGAGGACCACTGGAAAGTCTTGAGTTCCTTGTAGGCCAGTCCACCACTGGTAGTGGGCACTGATTCCCAAAGTATAAATGCTCAAACCTGACGTGGACGCTTGCGTGAGCATACAACTGTCCATATGATGTGTGTGAAACAGCAACTGAGTGTGCGTACAAGTGAGTGCACTGCGTACCTGTTTACAATTTCCAGTGCGTGCTTGTGTCCGTAGAGCTGCGCATGTGTGCGCACGGAACTGCTAGTGTCTGGACACGAAACAGCAAGTGAGCATATGCGTGTGCACAAAACTCATGTATGTGGAGTGTGCGTAGTGGATAGAAAGTGTCCACGCGGTACTCCCTGGGACTGTCAGTCATCCGATAGTTAATACTGTGGTTGAGGTATAGGGGTTCCCCTGGCATTCGGTGGTGGGGGGGAAGGCTTACTTTGGGGGTGATTGATGGGGTGGGGGGTAGCTGCAGGATTTGCCCGCTTGAGGGGGTACTGGGGTAAGGCCTGAGGCTGCAGGGGGCGTTAGACCACAAGGTTGTTTCCGTGGGGAGGTAAGTGATACGGCGCGGAAGGTACTCGGCGGTATAGATGCGTGTTGCTATTTAAGGGGGCCATTTGGATATGAATTGAGTCCGCAGGCCGTCTTTGGGGGCGAGGATTGGGGATAGAGGTGGGCATCGGTGGTTAAAGGAGGCTCTTGGAATGAGTGGTGAGGTAAGAGTGGTGTCCGTGCGGCTACGGGGGACACTCACCACTTGAGAAGGGTATTATTGGGGTCACGATTGGGGATGGATGAGGACACGTGTGTTAAGAGTTGCTCCTGGAAAGTGAGGCAGTGAGGGCGGTGTGTGCAGGCCGGGTATTTATATCTGGCCATCACGAGTGCCACTCGCCTCTTGAGGTGGGCTCTGAGGCCACGATGGATGCTGAGGGTGGGTGGGGGTGGGCACTCGTATAGGCTTGCTTTTGACAGGGTGGGACTGGACTACGGGGTACTCTGGAGATTTCCCAGTGGGCCCCTGCACCCTAGGCCTCTTTTGTATTTAAGGGCTTGCGTAAAATGTGTAATATGGGGCCCCTTTGAACATTATTAACAGGGCCTCTTTGGTTGCCAGTACACCCATGCTGAAGTAAGGGCTGCCCATGGAGTGGATATTCGGGGCATTGCTGGTAATCCCTGGGGTGGGTGAGTGAGGACAGAACCTGGCAATTAGGAGACAGGCGTCAATCCAGCCGGCAGTGCGCGTGCGCAGTGTCCCCCACCTGGCCCTCCATCATGCTTCACTAACAGGGCTCAGATTGGGATAAAGGGATGCCCCTAGGTGTAGGCGCACTGGGAGGGGGGATTGCCCCTGCGGTGGTTGTTGGGATTTGCACACTGTGCACCTCCTTTCATCCCTCAGAGTCACCCTTTCACCCCAGCGCTGTGTCCACAGGTACAGGGATTAGCATATGTGCTGTCAGCGGAACAATGCCCGGGAGCAGATAAAGGCCCACTTTCTGTGTCCAGAGAGGGGGCGTTTGAAGTCAGGAAAGGCAGAATGCAGATTCAGCAGACGATAAAGAGCTCCCTGGCTTTGGGAGATACTGATCCCCACTTCACCTTTTCACCCCACTCCTCGAAGCCCACCCCCAACATCCACGGCCTACCCTCGCCAATCCAAGACTTCCTGTCTGTCAAAAGTCTTGCCAATTCCGTCAGTCAAGGGGATGGGGGGGGAGAGACAGAAAGAAGGAGCATGAAAGAAAGAAAGAAAGAAAGAAAGAAAGAAAGAAAGAAAGAAAGAAAGAAAGAAAGAAAGAAAGAAAGAAAGAAAGAAAGAAAGAAAGAAAGAAAGAAAGAGATGGAGGGGGAGAGAGAGAGAGATATATTTAGGAAAAATGGAAGCATGGAAAAAAAAGGAAGGAAGGAGTGAGGGGGCCTGTGGACTGGCCGTATGTGCTATACCTGCTACTGCCCCAGAACTGTTTCGTGCCCTTGCAGGATGATAGGGAACACTGCGCCCATTATAGTGGCAGAATGTCCCAACACTAGCAACATTCTTGTCTTTTAAAGTCATTTGCTTTGCTTGCTGATAGTCACAATAGCTACTTTTCCTTTGAATTTGGAAAAAAGGAGTTTCACCTCATCCACTGGCCCAGAAGCCAGACTCTCTGCGAGGTGCTGCAGCCAGGCTCACTCTGAGAATCCCTGCCCGGGGACACACCAACGTGCCCCTCGCAGCAGGAAGAAAGAAATAAAGGGAGGCAAATGTGGGTGGAGCAGAGAAAGGGAAAGATAAAATGATTGGAAGGGTGGAAATTGATATATGGAAGTAGGAGACGAAGTGCAAGAGATGAGGTGCAACTGATAACAGGCATAGTGTCAGGAACTCACGGGCTGCATTACGCCCACATGGTAGGAATGGAGGTAGGGTGGTTACTGGGATGGTGGGTGGAACATTTCTGAGTCGCTGCCACCTTTGTCCCCATTGCAGATGTGCTTGGTGCAGGGGTACAAGGTGTGCAGGACATAGAAAACCAGAAACACTACGTTTCCCAGCAGCCCCGGGCCTAAAACTACAGCTCCGGCACTCCAGGAAACGCCTAGGACCACGCCCGACACAACGCGCATGCGCGAAGATGCTGCCGCGCATGCGCGATCCCCAAAAGCTCGTCCGTGCTCGACTCGACTCTGCTGCCGAGAGGACGCATCTTACGGACCTCCGGTGAAACCTCTTGCGGGGCCGCCCTCGCCACTGGACTCATCTTCAGGCCCCGCGATGTCAAAGATAAGTACATTGCCTGCCATTTAAACTTACCCAGAGTGAAGTGTGCATTGGAAAGGGAGTCCGCTTACCAGTGACTTTGGAGAAACTTACAGGGGAGATACGCGGAAGCTCGCGAACTAACCAGCCTACTAAACTTTGCATGTGACATGCATTCGCCTGTTGCGGGTGCAAACGTAGTAATAAGCTCGCCAGTTGCGGGCCGTTTATGCCATACTCGTAGTAGCGCACATTTGTGAAAGGCATAAGGCACTGAAGGGAAAGGCTAATTTTCTCCCTTTTTGTCAGGAGTGAGCTGCTATCGACAACGACCCGATCGTTGTGCAACGCACAGTCTGCGGAGCCGGCGGGCAGAAGAAGCGCACAGGAAACCTCAGAACACTAGAGCTAAGTACATTATGTGACCAAAAGCATTGTATCTGAATATATGTTCTGCTTGTGAAATACCCAACAAGAGGGGAACATGATAGGCATTTAGAAGCCCGATAGAATATTGTGTTTCTATGGAAGAAAGCCAAGATTGGGCAAACTTGTGAATGTGGTGAACAAGTGCTGGGTTCCAGTCTGAGGGTAAAGCATGCATGTGGTAAGAATGCATGACTGAATGGCCTTGGAAGTACAAAGACAACTACCAAGAGGTAGTAGTCCAGACTCAGAAGGTCGGAGTTTGGGAACAACTTGACCCTAAAACCCCTTTCCCTATCCATTACATCTCCCTAATCCTCAATCCGGTCATCCTATCACCCCGAAACCTATCCAATCCGTGGACCCTAACCCTCTTTCCCCGTGGGGGTCGCGGTGACCTGTGTTTTAACTAATCCAGGCGCCAAGACCGTCAAGGGGAGGTAGGAGTTCTTGCTACTTCCGCGTTGGGACGGACTTCGCCTTGACAGAAGCACGGACCCACGTATTTTCACGCGCCCAAGTAGCACGAACTCCGGCACCATGGAGGACATAGCTCGCGTCCTACATGAACTGAAAGATGCTTTAGAAGCGACTAGGCAGGATTATGCTACGTTGGCTCACCGTGTACAGGAAATCACGGCACAAGGTAGACCCCTGCCAGATGGGCCTCCTCCCACTCCAGTACAGGTTCAAGTGACTACGGAGCCGCCCATGCCCTTAGCCACCCCAGAAAGGTACGGGGGAGACCCACAAAAATTCTCCATATTTATGACCCAATGCCAGTTACATTTCTTGACAAAACCAACAATCTTTCGTTCGGCCCAGTCCCGCACAGCCTTCGTGATTTCCTATCTCACGGGGGATGCTGCGGCATGGGCTACCCCTCTAGTACAAAAAGACGATGCTTTACTGTATGATTGGGGGGTATTTCAGGAGGAATTCGGGAAAATGTTTGATAGGAAGGCGGCCTCCTTGATCCGGGACCGAGAGTTACTCACTTTACGGCAGGGAAGTAGGGAACTCATTTGGTATGTAACAACATTCAATAGATTAGTGGTTGAAGCAGATTGGCCCCACGAAAAAAGACTGGCTCTTTTTTATCAAGGCCTTAGAGAGGAATTGAAAGATCTGATAGTGCAGGTGGACCCGCAACCAACCACCTGCACGGGAATGATTGAGTTGGCTCTACGATTAGATCACAGGCAAGGAGAAAGGAAGCAAGACAGACGTAAATGGGAGACCAAACAGTATTCGTCAAGAGCGGATTACCCAAGGGCTGCACCTGGTTCAAAAGCAACAGAGAGAACTTCGGAAGTTGAACCCATGCAAATCGGAACGATCCGAGGACCGCTCTCCAAAGAAGAAAAAGAAAAACGCAGAAGAGAAAAACTGTGTATGTACTGTGGCAAGTCAGGACACTTCGTGAAGGAATGTGGGGCTAAACCAAAGAACACCATTTCGTCGGGAAACGCCAATGCTCGCCAGTGAGAAGGGGGGATCTGCCGAGCCAAAATCATCACAGTACCCCCAAGCATCTATTGGGTAATGTGACACAAGTACACAAAGCTCATGTTACCGTTACTGGAATTCTTCAGACACGCCAAAGGGATCAAACCATCATGTTAATGGTGGATTCAGGAGCAACCGGTAACTTTGTGGACTTGGATTGTGCTGTTAAATTGGGTTTACCAGTTGCCACTAAGAACATACATGAAGAGGTTCGATCAGTCGATGGATCTTTGTTGATATCCGGACCGGTGACTCAGCAAACGGGGGAGATGATTTTGAACATCCAAGGGCATAAAGAGTGCATTCAATTTGATGTCATCGCCGCCCCCCAGTTCGGTTTCATTCTGGGGCTACCTTGGCTGGCGTTACATAACCCGGCGATTGACTGGGCACGTGGAACAGTGTGCTTCTCTTCTAGTCTCTGCCGCACACAGTGCACGAAAGAACCAGGACATATGGTGCAGGTACTTGGGGCCACACAGGAAAACAGTGGAGAGCCGCTAGCAGGATTACCACAAGAATACCAAGATTTTCAGGATGTTTTTAGTAAAAAGGCGGCAGAAACTTTACCACCGCACAGGTCGTTTGACTGTAGAATAGATCTGGAACCAGGAGCTGCCCTGCCATGCAGCCGGATTTACACCTTGACGGAATCTGAGAACCAACACCTCAAAGAGTATATAGACACCAATCTCCAGAATGGGTTTATTCGTCATTCCACTTCTCCTGTTTCTTCACCGTTGTTCTTCGTTCCGAAGAAAACTGGAGATCTCAGGACATGTATCGATTATCGTGCGATAAACCGCATAACTATCAAGAATCGATACCCCCTACCATTGATACCGGTCCTGTTGGATCAAGTACGGGGAGCCATAATTTACACTAAGTTGGACTTACGAGGTGCTTACCACCTGGTGCGGGTGCGCGAAGGGGACGAATGGAAGACCGCTTTCAGAACGAAATTTGGACTGTATGAGTACCAGGTCATGCCGTTCGGTCTCTGTAACGCACCCGCCGCCTTTCAACACTTCTTGGATGAAGTCCTACGTGGTTTTCTAGACATTTTTGTCGTTGTTTATATCGACGACATACTGATCTACTCGAGGAATAAGGAAGAACATGTACAACATGTCGGATCCGTTCTGCAACGTTTGCGAGAGCACCATCTGTTCGCGAAATTAGAAAAATGTACGTTTCATTGCACCACAGTGGAATTCCTGGGCTTTATACTCTCTCCCGAAGGCGTTAAGATGGATACGCATAAGGTACAAGCAATTTTGGATTGGCCAGCCCCGCAGAATGTCAAGGAGCTACAGTCAGTACTAGGATTTGCAAACTTCTACCGACGGTTTATCCAGGGGTTTGCAGAGAAAAGCTTAGCTATTACCCGTCTGCTCAAGAAAGGGAAAAAATTTGTGTGGGATACGGAGGCAGAACACAGTTTCAAGTCACTAAAGGAGGCGTTCACTACAGCCCCCGTCCTGTTACATCCGGATCCAACGTTACCGTTTCTGGTGGAAACGGATGCTTCGAGTTATGCGTTGGGAGCGATATTATCCCAACGAGACCAATCTGGGCATTTACACCCGGTCGCTTATTACTCAAGAAAACTTAACCCTGCAGAACAAAATTACACCATAGCAGATCGCGAGTTACTAGCCATTAAGGCGGCTTTTGCAGAATGGAGGCACTACTTACTGGGAGCAAGGCACACCATAACGGTGTTGACGGATCACCGTAATCTCCAGTTCTTAAAATCAGCAAGAGCTCTCACTCCACGGCAATTACGATGGGCAATGTATTTTGCAGACTTTGATTTCCTGGTAACATACCGACCCGGACAGGAGAACAAAAAGGCAGACATACTTTCCAGATATCCGGAATCATCAGTTTCTCCTGGACCTGAGGAAGCGGCAAAACCCATTGTGCCCTTAACCAAGATCGTAGGAAGCGTAATCAATACCTTACTGGAACAAGTGGGGAATGCCATGACAGCCAAAGAATTACTGCAATGGGAAAACCCACAGTTAAGACGCTCGTTACAAGAAGGCATACCATTCCAAGACAAAGAAGTGTATTTACCGACTAAGAACCTACAGGCTCAAGCCCTCAAATGGTGCCATGATTCTCCACTGGCTGGCCATCCGGGGGTGCACAAAACACAAGAACTACTTCAGCGACACTATTGGTGGCCCAACTTGCGCAAAGACGTGCGAGAACATGTGGAAAATTGTGAAATATGTGCTCGGAACAAGACAGATCATAAGAAACCAGCAGGACTATTGAGACCTCTGCCCACTCCCTCACAGCCGTGGCATACCATATCATTGGACTTCATAGTGGAATTGCCCCCGGATCAAGGTCAAACCACGATATTAGTAGTGATAGATTCATTTACTAAACTTGCTCACTTCATACCCAGTAGCGGCCAGCCGACGGCGGAGGAATTTGCAAATCTTTTCCTACAGCATATTGTTCGCCTACATGGAATACCACAACACATAGTCTCGGACCGGGGAACGCAGTTTACATCACGGTTTTGGAGGCATTTCAGTAAGAAAATAGGAATACAGTTGCAGATGTCTAGTAGTTACCACCCCGAGACCGACGGACAGACCGAGCGACTAAATCAGACGCTAGAACAATATCTTCGCTGTTTCACACAAGGCACTGAAGGGGGCTGGGTTGAGCTCTTGTGGTTAGCAGAACTAGCCTATAACAATTCTCAACATGCTTCTACAGGATATTCTCCTTTTTTCATGACTTACGGATACAACCCATTGATTCAGCCAAGTGGAGAACGAATTCCAGATGTATTGCCTTCTGTACAAACTAAAGCGGCCTAGTTAAAGCAGGTCTGGAAAAAGGCCCGACTAAACCTGATCACAGCCAAGAACACAACCAAGAAGTATGCTGACAGAAAGCGCCGTGCTAATCCCGAATATAAAGTGGGCGATAAAGTTTGGCTCTCAACACGACATTTGCACCTCTCAGGTTCCCGAAAATTGAAGCCCCGCTTCATAGGCCCATTTCGCATTACACAAGTAGTTAACCCAGTAGCGATGCGACTTTGCCTTCCAGATCACATGAGGGTTCACCCTGTATTTCATGTATCGCTCCTAAAACCAGCGAAGCCCCATATGCGCATGGAAAGACCACCACCAGTCTTCATAGAAGGGTACCCAGAGTACGAAGTTAAGGCCATACTGAACTCACGAGTGAGACGAGGTAGATTGCATTACTTGATTGATTGGGTGGGATTTGGCCCTGAAGATAGGTCCTGGGAACCCGCCATTAATGTGCATGCCCCAAGATTGGTACGTTTGTTTCATCACAATCATCCCACGAAACCTGGCCCTTCTGCGGGGAGGGGATGTACTGTCAGGAACTCACGGGCTGCATTACGCCCACATGGTAGGAATGGAGGTAGGGTGGTTACTGGGATGGTGGGTGGAACATTTCTGAGTCGCTGCCACCTTTGTCCCCATTGCAGATGTGCTTGGTGCAGGGGTACAAGGTGTGCAGGACATAGAAAACCAGAAACACTACGTTTCCCAGCAGCCCCGGGCCTAAAACTACAGCTCCGGCACTCCAGGAAACGCCTAGGACCACGCCCGACACAACGCGCATGCGCGAAGATGCTGCCGCGCATGCGCGATCCCCAAAAGCTCGTCCGTGCTCGACTCGACTCTGCTGCTGTGAGGACGCATCTTACGGACCTCCGGTGAAACCTCTTGCGGGGCCGCCCTCGCCACTGGACTCATCTTCAGGCCCCGCGATGTCAAAGATAAGTACATTGCCTGCCATTTAAACTTACCCAGAGTGAAGTGTGCATTGGAAAGGGAGTCCGCTTACCAGTGACTTTGGAGAAACTTACAGGGGAGATACGCGGAAGCTCGCGAACTAACCAGCCTACTAAACTTTGCATGTGACATGCATTCGCCTGTTGCGGGTGCAAACGTAGTAATAAGCTCGCCAGTTGCGGGCCGTTTATGCCATACTCGTAGTAGCGCACATTTGTGAAAGGCATAAGGCACTGAAGGGAAAGGCTAATTTTCTCCCTTTTTGTCAGGAGTGAGCTGCTATCGACAACGACCCGATCGTTGTGCAACGCACAGTCTGCGGAGCCGGCGGGCGGAAGAAGCGCACAGGAAACCTCAGAACACTAGAGCTAAGTACATTATGTGACCAAAAGCATTGTATCTGAATATATGTTCTGCTTGTGAAATACCCAACAAGAGGGGAACATGATAGGCATTTAGAAGCCCGATAGAATATTGTGTTTCTATGGAAGAAAGCCAAGATTGGGCAAACTTGTGAATGTGGTGAACAAGTGCTGGGTTCCAGTCTGAGGGTAAAGCATGCATGTGGTAAGAATGCATGACTGAATGGCCTTGGAAGTACAAAGACAACTACCAAGAGGTAGTAGTCCAGACTCAGAAGGTCGGAGTTTGGGAACAACTTGACCCTAAAACCCCTTTCCCTATCCATTACATCTCCCTAATCCTCAATCCGGTCATCCTATCACCCCGAAACCTATCCAATCCGTGGACCCTAACCCTCTTTCCCCGTGGGGGTCGCGGTGACCTGTGTTTTAACTAATCCAGGCGCCAAGACCGTCAAGGGGAGGTAGGAGTTCTTGCTACTTCCGCGTTGGGACGGACTTCGCCTTGACACATAGACGTGGTAGTGAGAGAAGAAGTGCTAAAGTTGAGGCACGTCTGGCAGTGGGGCTAGACATGGCAGGGAGAGAAGAAGTGCTAGAGGTGAGGTGCGACTGGCAGTAGGGCTAGACATGGCAGGGAGAGAAGTAGTGCTAGAGGTGAGGCACGACTGGCAGTAGGGCTAGACATGGCAGGGAGAGAAGTGCTAGAGTTGAGGTGTGACTGGTAATAGGGCTAGACATGGCAGGGAGAGAAGTAGTGCTAGAGGTGAGGCGCGACTGGCAGTAGGGCGGACATGGCAGGGAGAGAAGTAGTGCTAGACGTAAGCTGCGACTGTTAGTAGAACTAGTTATGACAGGTAGAGAAGTAGTGCTAGAGGTGAGGCGTGACTGGTAGTAGGCATAGACATGGCAGTGAGAGAAGTGGTGCTAGAGTTGAGGCACGTCTGGCAGTAGGGCTAGACATGGAAGGGAGAGAAGTGCTAGAGTTGAGGCACGTCTGGCAGTAGGGCTAGACATGGCAGGGGGAGAGTGCTAGAGGTAAGGTGCGACTGGTAATAGGGCTAGACATGGCAGGGAGAGAAGTAGTGCTAGAGGTGAGGCGCGATTGGCAGTAGGGCTAGACATGGCAGGGAGAGAAGAAGTGCTAGAGATGAGGTGCGACTGGTAATAGGGCTAGACATGGCAGTGAGAGAAGGTGTGCTATAGGTGAGGTGCGACTGGCAGTAGGGCTAGACATGGCAGGGAGAGAAGAAGTGCTAGACGTAAGCCATAACTGTTAGTAGAACTAGTTATGACAGGGAGAGAAGTAGTGCTAGAGGTGAGGCACGACTGGCAGTAGGCATAGACATGGCAGTGAGAGAAGTGGTGCTAGAGTTGAGGCACGTCTGGCAGTAGGGCTAGACATGGAAGGGAGAGAAGAAGTGCTAGAGTTCAGGCACGTCTGGCAGTAGGGCTAGATATGGCAAGGAGAGAAGTAGTGCTAGAGGTGAGGCGCGACTGGCAGTAGGGCTAGACATGGCAGGGAGAGAAGAAGTGCTAGAGGTGAGGTGCGACTGGTAATAGGGCTAGACATGGCAGCGAGAGAAGGCGTGCTATAGGTGAGGCGTGACTGTGAGTAGGGCTAGACATGGCATGGAGAAAAGAAGTGCTAGACATAAGCCGCGACTGTCAGGGAGAGAAGTAGTTCTAGAGGTGAGACGAGACTGGGAGGTGGGAGTTTTGTTAACAGGGCTAAATATGGCAGCTAGAGAAGTAGTGCAAGAGGTGAAGCACGACTGGAGGGCGGGATATTTGATCACAGAGATAGACATGGTAGGTAGAGAAGCAGTGCTAGAGGTGAGGTGCAAGTGGGAGACAGGAGATTTGTGAACAGATAGATAGATGCTAGTGAGAGAAGTAGTGCTAGAGGTGAGGCACGACTTGGAGACAGTAGATTTGTACACATGGGAATAGATGCTACTGAGAGAATTAGTGCTAAAGTCGAGGAGCAACTGGGAGACAGGAGATTTGTTAACTGGGATAAACATGGCAGTGAGAGAAGTGCTAGAGCTGAGGCTGAACTGGGAGAAAGTAGATTTGTGAACAGGGGGCAGATGCTAGTGAGAGAAGTAGTGATAGAGGTGAGGTGCGTCTGGGAGACAGGAGATTTATGAACAGGGCTAGACATGGCAGTGTGAGATGTAGTGCTAGGGGTGAGACACAACTTGGAGACAGTAGATTTGTGATCATGGGAAGGGATGTTAGTGAGGCAAGTAGTGCTAGAGGTGATTTGAGACTGGTAGACTGGAGATTTGTTAACAATTATAGATATGGCAGAGAGCAGAGTAGTGCTAGAGGTGAGGCACAACTGGGAAACAGTAGATTTGTGATCAGGGGACAGATGCTAGTGAGAGAAGTAGTGCTAAAGGCCAGTAACAACTGGGAGACAGGGGATTTAGTGCTAGAGGTGAGGCACATCTGGAATGAAGTATATTATTAACAGTGATGGACATGGCAAGGATAGAAGTAGTGCTAGAGATGAGGTGTGTCTGGGAGACAGAAGATTTGTGAACATGGGAAGAGATGCAAGTGAGAGATGTTTTAACAAGAATAGACATGGCAGTGAGAAAAATAGTGCAAGAGGAGAGACACTAATGGGAGACAATAGATTTGTGAACATGGTGCAGATGCTAGTAAGAAAAGTGCTAAAGGCAAGGAGCAACTAGGAGACAGGAGATTTGTTACCGGGATAGACATGGAAGAGAGAGAAGTAGTGCATATCTCGGAGACAGTAGATTTGTGAACATGGGAAGAGATGCAAGTAAGAGAAGTAGTGCTCGACGTGAGGCGAGACTGGGAGACAGGAGATTTGTAAACGTGGGAAGAGATGCTAGTGTGAGAAGTGTCGGTGGTGAGGCACGATTGGGGGACAGTAGAGAAGTACTATAGGCGAAGAGCAATTGGGAGACAGGAGATTTGGTACCGGGATTGACATGGCAGAGCAAGAAGTAGTGCTAGAGGTGAGGCGCGTCTGGGGGACAGGAGTTTGTGGGCAGGGGGGGAGATTCTAGGGAGAGAAGTAGTGCTAGAGTTAAGGCAAGAGTGGGAGAGTAGAGATTGGTTAACAGGGAGAGACATGGCGGAGAGCGAAGTGGTGCTATGCCAGAAATGGAGAGAGAGAAAGAGGAGGAGCAACAGATGAGGAGAGCCTCAGAAGGGAACACGTGCTGAGTGGGAGTTGTGATGGCCTCGTTGGTGTCCCTTCACGCGCTGCACTGCGCAGTACAAAATGGATAGACACAGAGCTTTCTCACATGCGTCCTTCTTTATTCAATTCACGGCATGACATCTCCCCCCAATTTAAAATTTCACCCAATGAGGTGATGAACTATGCCGGCACATTGTTTACTAGGTCATCTCCTCAATGAGGCAGCAAGGTTTATTCCTGGTTCTCTGGAGTCGAGAGCTGAATAGTTCAGTGGAAGCACTGCCACCCAAATCCTCACAGTAGTCCTCTTGGCCCAAAGCTCCAGAGTCCTCTTGGTCCCCTTGATAGGCATCGTCAGACATATATTCAATGGGTATTCCCACTCTCCCACCTAGTCGTCGGGACTCGGACAATGTGGGACCTTTCTTGAAATAGGATGAGTTATGGTTGGTTGAGCCATTGTTCCCTTGGGCTGTGATCATGGATCCCTTTTTCTCCATGACAATCAGGGGTTCCTCGTGAATGAAAGCTGTCTGTTTCTGTGTTTGGGGCTGTCTTACCGCAACAATGCCCCCTACAATGTCCCCTCTGGCGCTCATCCGCGTATTCTTTCATGCGCTCCTTTGCGGCCCCATCTCATTCCCTCACTTCGACATCCACAATTGGTCGATCTTCCATCAGAGTGGCCTGGGGTAGGCTTGTCCTGATGTCTCTCCTGAACATTACATCCGCAGGAGTTTTCACAGTGTTGCTGTGCGGAGTGCTTCAGTAGTCCCTTAGCAATTCATGCAGTACTTGTTCATAGGGTTGTCCAGTGAGCCGGGCTACCTGCAGTGACCTCTTCAGGTTGGCCATGAACCTCTCGATCATGCCATTCACCTGGGGCCACAATGGAGTGACTTTGTGATGGTGAAACCCCATGTACTCGCTGAACAGGGACCCATTGTCTTTCTTCATTATCTGAGGGACACCGTACACCGTGAAGATATTGTCCAGCACAGGTATCACATGATGGGCTGCTGTCGACAATATAATATGGACTTCGGGATATCTGGACTACTCGTCCATGATGGCCAGTACGTACTTTCCCCCCTCAATAGGGTCAAAGAAATCGGCTGCCACTGCCTCCCAGATGCCTTCTGGTAGTTCAGACATCTTCAACGGTTCCGGGTGTCTGTTTGGCGTGAGGAGGCAACAAGTGGGGAGATCTTCCATCATGGTGTCAAGTTGGGGAAACCACACTTTTTGGCACAGCATGCGCTTTGTGGAGACCACTCCTCGGTGGCCTTCATGAACCAGCTCAACTACCTTTCTTTTCAGGGATGTTGGAATCACCACCATGTGACCCTTCAATAGGAGGATATCATTTGAGAGTGCCAGTTCCTCTCTCACTTGTAGCAACCACTCTACCTCCACCCGTACATCCTATGCTGCCGCACGCACTCTTTCCTTGGCTTTCCTCGATTGGCCCGACATGAGTGCATCACATATGATCTGACATGCAGGGCCTGGCCCCACTTCTTGGCCCAGTTCAGCCAGCTCGATCCCTTTTGGTATGGCTTGTTGGATTAAGTACCAGAGATACTGGTCTGCTGCAGATCAGAGTTGAGGTGCCTTAGTGGAGCAGTGTGTAGATCTCTATAGTGGCACAGCCGGGATGGTGCAGACCAGGGTTCAGGTGCATTGGTGGAGCAGTGTGTAGATCTCTATAGTGACACAGGGATCTATGTGATCACTGCACCGCCCACAACTGCGATGCCGAAAATGCTGACGGCAGTTACGGCACGGCGCAGTGATCATATGGATCACTGTGCCCGCTTCCCTTGGCCTGCATTACCCCTCCCAACCCCCACCCCACTTACCTTTAGGGTGGCACACTTCTGCGTGTGCCGCCCCCACTCTGTGATCCCTGCGGTGTCAGCTCTTCCCACTAACGTGGGTTGGAGCTGACGCTGCAGGGTGCTTTTTTTTTTTACATGTCCCCCGCTTTCAAAAATGGTAAACTGGGGACACCCCCGCAACCCCTGACCCCCATTACTGCGCCCAGGAAGAGCAGGGAACACCCCCGCAACCCCTACTCTGCTTGGGCGCAGTGAATGTCACCCTCATTTTGTGCGCCTCCAAAGTCACAGTGACTGTGGGGGCATACAAATCAGGGCGACATTTTTGTATGATACCGTGTCACAGCCAGGATGGTGCAGACCAGGCTTGAGGTGCATTGGTGGAGCAGTGTGTAGATCTCTATAGTGTCACAGCTGGGATGCTGCAGACCAGGGTTGAGGTGCATTAGTGGAGCAGTGTGTAGATCTCTATAGTGTCACAGCCAGGATGGTGCTGATTAGGATTGAGGTGCATTAGTGGAGCTGTGTGTAGATCTCTGTAGTGGCACAGCCGGGATGGTGCAGACCAGGCTTGAGGTGCATTAGCAGAGCTGTGTGTAGATCTCTGTAGTGGCACAGCCGGGATGGTGCAGACCCTGCTTGAGGTGCATTAGTGGAGCTGTGTGTAGATCTCTGTAGTGGCACAGCCGGGATGGTGCAGACCAGGCTTGAGGTGCATTCGTGGAGCAGTGTGTGATCTCTATAGTGTCACAGCCGGGATGGTGCTGATTAGGATTGAGGTGCCTCAGTGGAGCAGTGTGTAGATCTCTGTAGTAGCACAGCCGGGATGGTGATGATCAGGGTTGAGGTGCCTCAGTGGAGCAGTGTGTAGATCTCTGTAGTAGCACAGCCGGGATGGTGATGATCAGGGTTGAGGTGCCTCAGTGGAGCAGTGTGTAGATCTCTGTAGTAGCACAGCCGGGATGGTGCAGGTCGTGGTCGAGGTGCCTTAGTCGAGCAGTGTGTAGATCTCTGTAGTGGCACTGCCGGGACGGTGCAGATCAGGGTTGAGGTGCATTGGGGGAGCAGCATGCAGATCTCTGTAGTAGCACAGCTGGGATGGTGATGATCCGGGTTGAGGTGCCTCAGTGGAGCAGTGTGTAGATCTCTGTAGTAGCACAGCCGGGATGGTGCAGGTCATGGTCGAGGTGCCTTAGTCGAGCAGTGCGTAGATCTCTGTAGTGGCACTGCCGGGACGGTGCAGATCAGGGTTGAGGTGCATTGGGAGAGCAGCATGCAGATCTCTGTAGTGGCACAGCCGGGATGTTGCAGATCAGGATTGAGGTGCATTGGTGAAGCAGCATGCAGGTCTCTGTAGTGGCACAGCCGGGATGGGCCATACCAGGGTTGAGGTGCATTGGTGGAGCCGCGTGCAAATCTCTGCAGTGGCACAGCCGGAAGGGTGCATATCAGGGTTGAGGTACCTTAGTGGAGCAGTGTGTGAACCGGACATTCATGTAGCAGAGGCTGGTGTTCGTCAGTACTGCAGTACATTGGCAAGCTAAGTGGGTTCAAGGCGCAGGGGTCTGCAACCTTTGGCTCTCCAGATGTTTTGGACTACAACTTCCATCATCCTTAACCAGCATAGTCAATAGCCAGCCATCATGGGAATTGTAGTTTGAAACATTTGGAGAGCCACAGGTTGCAGACCCCTCGCCTAGAGCAATAGCACGGGCAACGTCAGTACGGCCAACACGTAACTTAGGGCTTGCACGTTTGTGAAAGAGTGAACTTACTGTGTCCATGCAAAGTTCTCTTTATCGCCACCTAATGAACTTGTAAAGGTGCAGATTGTAGCACTGGTTAGCTCCTCCAATGTGTGCACTAGCCCCCAATGCCAGTGTGCCCCCTATAGGAAATATGCTCATTCCACCATTTGAGACATAACCAGGTCCAGGCCGCACGGCGCTCTGGCTCTGGCAGTGGCAAAGTGGGGCACACCAGAACTTCAGGAAGTTGCCCCTATTCCGGTGCTCAGTAAGAAGCATCAACCAAAAAAGCGAGTACTCTTCAAGGCGCTTGCTCGAACACACAAGTGTATCCACCAAACCGCACCTCCCTACCTCTCTGCAAGAATACACCTCACCACATCTACAAGCCCGACTAGAACGCCCTACTCAAATATGCTCACGTTACCCAAAATCAAGAGAGCCCGAGCAGGAGGTGCCAGCTTCCCCTACCTAGCAACCCAGCACTGGAACACCCTTCCACCACCCATTCGAGCTGAAAAATCTCATCTAGCGTCTAGAAAAGCTGTAAAAACACGTATCTTCACCTGATCACCTCTGACGGCACCCATCTAGCCTGTAACTACCCTGTAAGAAAATGTACGCTTTATAATGATATGAAAATGTAACCAAGCCTTAAATTATGATGTAACTGTAACTAGGTTGTGCACAAGTAACAGCGCTGCGATGCCAAAGGGCTGCCTGAGCGGTATACAAATGTAAAAATAAATAAATAAATAAATAAACCATGCCACCAGGAAGTGTCAGTCCTGCAGGGAGAGGTGGACATTGTGCATCAGCACGCACTCTAGCAGGTAACCTGGATAGTGTGGACCCCATGGCAAAATCTATGTGACATGCCACCAAAGCCACCCACACCTGGCAGTCTTTCAGAGGCACTGGTCTGTCGTGAGACCAGCAGGCCACCCCGCCTTGTGGTGCTGCGCCAGTGCAGGGTGGCATTGGGGGCGAGCACATGGGGAACCCTTTGGAAGGATGGGGCTGCTAACTCCCGACTTTTAAGGGAGACATGAGAGAGGGTTTAAAGGGCGAGCACCTGCACTTCTCAGCACTAACCCTTGTAGAAATTACATCACAAATGTTGAGGTGTGTGTGCCTTTTATTGGAGTAACTGAAAATATTGTGCTGAGAAAGAACAAGGTACAAACGTTTGAAGTTGCATAGACCTTCATCAGGGGGTAAAAAGCTAAGAGAGGACAGTGATGAGAGTGTGACACCCACCACTGGAGGGCAGGGAATGTAGTGCTTTGATCCTCTTATCTAAACGCTATACACCTGCACAGCAGAAGCATTATCTTGCAGACAGAGCGGTGAGAAATACCGCCAGTGTAAAAAAGGCTCACACTGGCCTAGCGAAAGCAGGCCAGTCTTCCATGTCTTCCCAAAGATGGGAGAAACGCTGTCTGACGATGGGCTCCAGTGAATGGGGAAATGTTTGCATTTATGTTCATGATAGAAATAGTGCAGGGTTTTAAAGCTTGAGCAAGCATGCACTGCACTGTAGTGTATTCATTTCATTGCTGAAAACCTCTGCACCAAAAACAAGCCTTTGCCAATCCTGACTGCATCTTCTGCAGGCCCGACCCTGACTGTCTGCACTGATTCTAACACTGAATGATACTTTTCTCTGCTATGAATAGTGCGGTGTGACTTATAGTGTCCATGAGACAGCTTGATGAGAGGAGAGCTCTTACACGCAGCTCTGCAGAACTCCCTGCAGTGCATGTGCCTGAAGTGGCGCCAGAACCTCTCCGGAGAGCATGATTTATTCATTTTGTAACTTCTCCCTCTCCCAGGGCAGGGCCGTGACCCCAGATTACTCCTTTCCTGTTATCAGTTAACACACAAAGTAAAGAGGTCATGGGCAGCTGCAGGCAGGCCCATAAATTGTATGTATACTTTCCCCAAGCAAAGAGGCCCTGTGTGCTCGAGGCCTACCGGGGAAACTCCCGGTGTCCCGGTGGGCCAGTCCAGGCCTGATCGTATTAAGAAGGTATCCTCAATGTCTTGGATTGACATGTCACTGATTGGTATATTCAATTCCTTTGCTTGGAAATTCCCTGGAGCTTTGGTTGCAACATTTTTTTTAATTTAAGTTTTCTGATAAATTTAAACAAATCTATGTGAATATCCACTTGACTGAAGTTACATGAAGGTGCAAATGAGAGACCCTTATTTAGAAGAAGAGACTGGGGGTCGCGTAACTAGTTAGCATGGAGGAGTGGAGCCTGCGGCTTAGTTTGACTCAACACGGGAAACCTCACCCGGCCCGGACACGGAAAGGATTGACAGATTGATAGCTCTTTCTCGATTCTGTGGGTGGTGGTGCATGGCCATTCTTAGTTGGTGGAACGATTTGTCTGGTTAATTCCGATAACAAACGAGACTCCTCCATGCTAACTAGTTACGCGACCCCCAGCGACTTCTTCTGAATAAGGGTCCACTGGCCTTAACAGTGACAATGAAATGGTTTCCTTTTTGTAGTGTTAGCCCATTGTAACATAGCTCCTCATTACTCATAGATCTGTAGTTTTGTACACTTTATCGAATGTAAACATTTTTGCCTGGAGTTTTACATCATAGGTGCAAAGTCAGTACTTCTACTGTTATGAATGTTTGTTAAAATGTTGCGTACTTAACTCTTTTTCTTGCATTGCATATAGTACTCCTTCAAATTATCACGTTTGACAGAGTCAGCATGAGGTAGATAATTTACATAATGTTAGCTGGTAAGACAATCATTAGTGGGCTCAAGGACCGCCCTGGCAATGGCGGCCGCAGCCTCCAAGATGGTGAAAAGTCAGTGAAACTTGAGGTCACGGCGGACGTTTCCCAAGCGTTCCGTCAGACACAGATTCCCATGGCAACATTACACGCGTTGCCATGGACACCGTACACGGCAGAGATAACAAGAAGGCGCCCGCGGTCGGCATTCTGCTTTTGCCGACGCGTGTGACTGTCTGTTCGTAGAGTGAAGGTAAGCCGGAGAGAGCTCTGGTCTCTGAATGCTTGTTTCTCCAACGGGTCATGTTAAACGTAGACTCTTGAATGCGGATACCTAGCTAGGAAACCACAAGCCACAGTGGTGGATTTTCTGATGTGTGATAAGGCATTTTGCGATTTGGTCGTATTTAATTTTGAACAAAACGCATTTCATGAGGGACGCATCTCTAGTACACAGAACTTTTGTTGTTTATGTACTCCCACTACACTCTAGCCCACGGATATTTTCGCATATATTGTGATTAACACTAAGAAGAGACATCACAATACGTTACTTTCACTTAGTATAGGGAATTTTGGCATGGACATTATCTTTAAGAATGAAAACCTAAATAACATTTTTATTATACCAATACCTGATATCACACTTACTTGATTACAGATTCTGTTTTGGGGATCTTACCCCGTTACTACTACAGTGACAATAGTCCTTTGGATTGGTCTCATACTACTACGGTAAGCATAACTATTTTGTATAGTTTTGGGCAATACGCTGGCCGTTCGCCTATATCGGCTTAATTACTACCAACCTTAATAATCACTAACTTTCCGGTTTTCTCTCTTTTGTGTTGTCTCTCTACTGTTCTGTTTCGTTGGTTGATCTTTGAAATAATGTACATATTTGATGTGTTTTTCTATACCCTTGTGTCCTCCCTTTAACCAACCCTTGTTTTTCTGTCTTTTTATTAATACTTTGATGTGATAATCCGTATCGTGGCATGATGGAATAATGCCCTTGTAATAATCCTTTCGACCTTACCACTGCATATATGCTGATATCACGTCTTTCTGTAAATTTGATTTAATTATGGTAAACACTATCAGATACATATGGTGATTTGCTGTGCAATATTATGTAGCCCAGATTTGAAAAAGGCTTAGCATGGCCGAAACACGTTACCGTTTATGGGCTTTTTCGTTTTTGAATGTGTGACAATGCAACACAATTAAACTAACATATATTTTGATGGTGCTGAGTCCTGGAATCTCTTCTGTTTTACACTGTTAATGGTGATGGTTAGGCTTTACTACCGTCTGGATACAGTGACCTGCGACATCTGTGTATTTGCTACATGACCTTATAGACATGGCATTCTATTAGGAATACAATACCGACTCTTTACTCCAGGGATTATAAGGTGTCGCCTCCCAGAGCAACGTATACCAAAGTCACTTTTTCCAGCTACGCCAGTCCATATATTGTTCACTCGTCTTATTTCCTCCTATTAAGGTTTTACCCCCCCAATGTACTTGGTGGAGTAGAGTTCTTCGAAGAAACGTCGACGGATCCTTCTTGAGGGAATCCCTTTTAAGCAGGAGCCACGGATCGTCGAGAGGCGTCGAAGATGGTGAATTTGTCGTCGACGGCAGCGATGAGAAGTTCAAGGGTGCCGAGACCCCGATGTCGATCCAGGCGGTGCTCGTCAGCGACATCCTGCGAGGATGAGGTGTGCAAGGCACCTCGGCGATGGATTGTTCAGGACCGCAAAGAGTTTCAGAAGAACTGTGGCCCAACAGGCGCGTCAAGTCGTCAAAGTCTTTGTGGCCTTCAGGTGGCGGGAAACCCATCGGCGGATTCTCCTCGGCGCGTTGGGCGTCCTCGACTTTCTCCGGCGGGACAAAGATGTTGACGTTGCGGACAAGGGAGTCCGTGGATTCAAATGTTCTTAGGCAAAGGAGCGGGCGGCTCCGGTCATCGGCGGCACGGCGTCAAGTGGTCCCATGGCTGGGCAACATAACTTCGACGGGCTTCCAGTGGTTACACAAACCTGCGAACCCTGGTCAACGGCAATAGACTTCGACAGTGGCAAAGTCCGGGTGCTTGCTTCGTTCTCCTCAGTGGTCCCGTCTCGGGTCAGCAGCCTTTCAAGGGTCTGACTTCCAGGGAGCTTTGGCGAAGGTTAGCGGTGCTCGATGGTCCCTCGGAGCACGGGAAGAGGGTGCCTTACCAGGTCCTCTCTCGGATCAGTCTTCGACGAGTTTGGCAGATTTCAGATCAGGTCGAAGCAAATGCAACCGCAAGTCTTCTTCTTCCAGCTGGGCGTCGAGGATCAGCAGTTCCAGTTACTCTTAAAGTGTAGACACAGCTTCCGAACAATTTCCAGTGGTGAGAGGTCCCCAGATATACTATCTTGTCTCTCATCCACACTGCTGAGTCACTCTCAGCAGCCAATCATACAGAAGGGCATTCATGCAGTCAGTCAGCCAATGAGGCACACAGTGCATTCAGGCCATCCTCCTCCCTCTCAGACACTCACAACAAGGAATGTGGATTGGGACAAGTACCCAGCCATTCAACACTACACACTGCATTCAGGCCAGTTTCGGGCAGGGCTGTCTCAGTCTTTGTCTCTCATACCAGAAACCAGACAGCCACAACAAGAGGTGTATATTGGTCACACACTCCATTCACCCAGGTCCCACCCACAGGGCGTACCCACAACATACAGTCACTGGTAAGGCTCCAGTCAGTCTGGACTGGACTTCACAACAACACCATATATGGAACTTCCACCCAACAGCCAGTCAGGGGGGAGGGACAGAGTCAGGGCTTCCCAGGACTTTGGGAAAACAAGGTAACCGGTAATAGAAAGCAAGAGGCCACAGGGCCATCTTATTTTCCATCAGGAATCAACTGATTCCAATGGCAGGGCCTGGGTATCCCAAAATGGAGGATACTCAGCGCACCTGTCAAATTCAGCATGGAGCTGCCACCAGCACACACCCTGCTCTGCGGGCCACCCACCGGTGCCCAAAAACATACAGTAGGGGCACAGGGTTGTACCTCCACCCATGGGTGCCGTAAGGGTATCCCATGGGTCTGTTCACCAAAACAAAAGAGAGAGAGCTGCACCGCCAGGAGTCCCACATGAACTCCTACGTGGAAAACACAACAGAACACACGATAAAAAGGCAGTAAAGGAGAAGGATACGGAGGCCCTGTCTCTCCGATGCATTTCCAGCATCACAGTGGGTTTAACAGCTAATCCTAAGAAGTGCAAATTGGCTCAATCCGCAGTAAAGTACTTAGGAGTTTTAATGGGGAATGGTGCGGTACAGCCACAACAACAGAAGGTTAAAGCAGTCCTAGACACCCCTGCACCAAGAACGAATAAAGATATTAGGGCTTTCTTAGGACTAATCGGCTACTACTGTCGATTCATCCCCAATTTTCAAGTAAAACCACTAGACTCACTGACAAATTGAAAAATGCAGAACCCTAGAAGAGCAGGCGGAATGAATAAGATCAAAAGTGTTATATAACCTTAAAAGAAAGCCTTTGTCAGAGCCCCATCCTAAAAGTGGCTGATATTTCCAAGGAGTTCATCCCTCAGACGGATGCCTCCCTATCGGGACTAGGAGCTGTCCTTTCCCAAAACCACAGCAACTGGAACACCCAATACTCTAGATAAGTAGGAAGCCGTTCCCAAGAGAGAAAAACTACTCTGTTATCGAGCTAGAAGCCCTTGCTATTAAATGGGACATTTTCCACCTAAAATACTACATGTTAGGACAGATGTTTAGACTAGTCACAGATCATTCACCTCTGGTATGTATTAGCCAACGGAAGGAGTCAAATCTGCGAGTTATGTAGTGGTTTTTGGATATGCAGCCATACTGTTTCACTGTGGAACACAGAAAGGGTTGAGATCAAGGTAATGTTGACTTCCTTTCTCGATTACCCTGTGAAACATCCAGATCCAACCCGCATAAGGGAAGGGTATGTGAGGAATCTGAGGGCATCCTCACTTCTTTCCCCAATATATTCTCCTCCCAGGTGGCCAGGGAAAGGGCGTCACTATCGGAGCCTGATCCTGGGGGTGGATATGCGAGGGAGGGAGGATCACCTGGGTGGAGGAGGTTTGGGGAATGGGGATGAGGCATACTTGGGTGAGACACGGTATTCCCCATTTCCCTTTTCTAATGAGTGTAATATCCCTCAGGCCTTTTGTAGGTTACTACCCGTCCCTTCTCTATCTTTCACATACATCATCTCCCAGTAAATACCAGTCAGGTACTGGGACGGGTAAGAGACACACCAGAGCCATATATCCTTTCTTTATTGACTCTTACACACACACAAACATCACTTTGGTACTGGGACGAGGAAGAGGCATCAAACACTGAAGAAAGACAAGGAGCAGTCAACTCTTTTTGAAACCTTAATTTATGCCAGGAACTTTAAAATGAGGAAACAATGGCAAGAGGGGACTTTGGTTACCATTGGGGAACACGGCAGGACACGGGATGAGAGGCTGAGACCCAGAGAAGCTGCAGCAGCAGAGGAGAGGGAACCAGAGAGAAGCCAGGTCGAGACTCGTGGGTGAGCCAGAAGAAGCAGAACCGGCATTGTGGAACATTGTAGAAACACCGGGAGCACAGAGAAGCTCCATGGGCGTTCACAGCTGCAGAACCGTGAGGTTAGTGCTTACCGGTGCTCCAGGAAAAGCAGCCTGGTGAAGCGAAGCCGTTTAGAAGGGAACCTGAGGCCGTGGAAAGGTAGTGTGACGCAGTGAGAACCGAAGGAGGT
The DNA here is from genome assembly GCF_040938575.1 of Ambystoma mexicanum. NCBI lineage: Eukaryota > Metazoa > Chordata > Amphibia > Caudata > Ambystomatidae > Ambystoma > Ambystoma mexicanum. The sequence continues at coordinate 1,663,613,093 of NC_090929.1, forward strand.
TTTCTAGCGCCACACCAAAGCCAACTGATAAGCGACTGGAAACCGGTGAGTCTGCCCAGAAAGCAAGGGGACCCGGGGGCGTGTCAATTGCACAAAAGAACTTAGGAAAACTTGAATATATTAAAGGCCAAAGTGCAGCGGACCAAGAAAGGCTAAAGAGGCATTGACAAGAGTCAAGTAAGCATTGTCAAAATTCCAACAGATATCATTAAGTAGTACTGGAAGGAATTAATGGTTTTGATGAACATTGTCAAGAGGCAAACAAGCATTTCCAAGAGTCAAGGAAGCATTACCAGATATTAATAAGTGTTACTGAAAACAATAAATTGTTGAGCAACAAAAACCTGTATGCAAGAGTAAAGTACAAGGAAACCTAGAAAAGGGTGCCAGATGCTTTGGTCAAGTGAATTGTAAGAGTGATTACGTTTCCTGGCAGGAGAGTGTACTGGGAAGCATATGATGGCTTGTGCAAAGGAACTATAAACTAAACTAAGTTTCCTGGCAGGAGAGTGTACTGGGAAACCTAAGTTGGTTTTTGCAAGCAAAATCTACTAAACAAGTAAATGGTGGCAAAACAAGCAATAATAAAGCATCAAGGGCATGTGCTGAAACTGTGGCATGAAGCAGACACAAGTAAGGTGTGTCGGTTGCGTGACCTGTAATGGGTGGACTGTGTGGTCCGACAACTGCATCTAGACCGAGTACACCCACCTAAGGAAAGCCACTTTATGATTGAACCAAAGAAAACATCTGTGAACTGAAATTGAGGAACTGAACGTTATACATTGGTGACATTCCTACACATTGTATATGGTATCCAGTGATTTTGATTAAATCATTTTCAGAGAGGGATGTTTTAACAAAACCATAATAACGAAAAAACACCTCTTTTTTGTTTTTTATATATGGGGAGTGGGCTGGTGTGGGATTAAAATCATAGGGGAACAGGGACTTGGGAGGGAAACCCCCCAAATAAAAATAAAAACAAATCAGCAATTTTTTCGGTGTTTTGGTTTTCAGTAAAGCATACCTCTCTGAAATATTTTTGTTAAAATCATATAGAACCATTGTATACATTTACATGTGAGGGCAAGTATAGGTTTTGGGCACAGACAGACATTTTGCTTTGGACTTCTTGACACACACTTTCAGTTTCATTTAGGTAGGGAAATCCCACCTTATCCTAGGGCAAGTTAGGTCTTGTTCCAACCCTCCTTTTTAGTTAATAAAAGTTTAAAGCCCAAACTCTAGTCATTTGGCTGTGTCTACTTCATGATGCCTTCACATAATCCAATAACTTACTTTGCTTGAGGGGGTGTGACAGGGGAAGGCCATGGGTATGGCTTTTAAGGGCTTGTAAGCCATGCCCCTTTTCAATGTGGACCATGTACTGGTTCCCCTAGGGAGGTTTGTTATTTAAAGCCTTTCTATTGGCTCTTTAATAATATAAAATATCCCTGGTGGTTTAGTGCAGTTTCCCTAGTTACGTGGGCTGCAGCTGACGATGCCAGCTGGAGCTGTGTCTTCTTCCCACGGTGTTGAGTTGCCAGGTCACGTCCTGCTGCAGCTTGTGTTTTCATGCTCACTGCATCCTGCTGTTGTATTCGCCATGTCCTCTATGGCAGCTTGCTGCGGTCCTGCTAGCATCTTCTGCTGGCGCCTGGCCCCGCTGCCATCCTGCTGCGTTGCACCGCTGCGCCGGAGCTGATACCACCACAGCAACAGGTAAGCAGGGGCAGGCAGGGAGCCTGCCCACACACGTTCCAGCACCCACAGGGCTGGTTGGGGTTGGGCTCCCTCCCCTGACAGAGCCTGTCACACATGGCGAGTGGTAATATGGAAAATTGATAATTTTCTTGTTCCAAAGGATAAAGCAGGGGCTCTCTGTGATGATTCAGCAGGTCTTGTCACTTCTCCCCAGGGTGATCCCTTTCTTATGAGGCTAGGGAGAGGTGGCCGCTACCCATTAGTCCCGCTAGTGGTGGTAATATGTGGGAGGACCTCATAGGGAGGGACTCCCCTCATGGGGATAAGGGCAACCACCCGGGAATCAGCCTCCCTAAACCCTGCTCCCATACACCCATACCATCTTAGCCAACCCATTCCCCTCCCACCACTAATAGAACTATGTGCTATTGTAACATCACGACTCTGCCAAGTATGGAAAATACTGAGATGAAGAGCATAAGAAACCCATGGGGAAACAATAGGCAAAGCTATACAAGTACTGACACGAGGTGACCCACCAGAGGCATGAGGAACAACTCAGAGACTGTACACCATGAGGTTGACATTACACGAGGGCGGAGCTATCAACTTTAAATAAACAAGAAGAACAGACTAGTTGGTTCATGCAACTCGCAGCACGCAGACAAGGTGCATGAGAGAAGCTGGAGAGACAGCTGGTCAGTCTGGCCGGCCCGGGAAGTTCAAACTGGGAGCCCGGACGCTGAAAGAAGGCAAACCAGCAGTCCCTGGGACGCTGAATGCACAGGCTTAGTAGAGGAAGGCCCGAACAGAAGCTGGAAGCAGGAACAGAGTGGTGGGACCTCGCAGATATGGACCGGTGGGTCCAACAACACTGCCAATACCGTAGCCTCTGGCAGACTACGCAGCAACCACGAGAGAACCAGAAGAGAAAGAGAAGGGCGAGGACCCCAATGCTGTGTAACACAGTCCCAGGAAGAACCAGTGAAGTGCTGTCACATGCAATAAGGCAGCAGATATATGATATATGATATATGATATTTTATTTGTATCGCGCTTGTACACAAGTGAACAAAAGCATGGGAAGTCTGGAGGGGGTACGTGGATCACAGAGAAGTGCATCAGGAGTAATTGTCCTCACCCTAATACTCACCAGTAAGAGTACATCAGTGATAAGTGCATCAGGAGTAATCTCCCTTGTTCCAGTACTCAGAGTAAGCAGAGTAAGAGTAAGCAGTACACCGCTGAGAAGTGCATTGGGTGTAATCTCCCTCATCCTAGTACTTATGAAAAGGAGAACAGCACAGAGAAGTGCATTTGGAAGAGTCCCCTTCAACAGAGTGAAGATAAGGGGAGAGGGAACAAAATAAAGCAAAAAGCTATCAAACATGATCTCATCTGTCATAATGGTAATCCAAGGGGATATATAAACTACAAGACGAGGTCAGCTAAAGAATCAGAGGGCTTAAGGATACGAGGTCCTCATCAGGAGAGCAAACCATGTTTCTGTACTGCCTGGAAGGAGTTAGAAACATTGATTGAAAGTTTCTACTGAGATGTTGGAAATACAGTGAAGAACAATGTTCACTCTAATTATTTTACCCTAAGTGTGGAAATGATTAGGCTGCATGCGCACATTATTTTCCATGTGCGCAACTGAATAACAATATAAGCCACTTTGTGAGCATGCTTAGTTAGTGAGATACCACCTCCGAAGGGTTTGGAAGGAAATTTCCCCTTCCCAACCACCGCAATTCTTTACAAGTCAGTGTAAAAGGAGCATTTTACAAGTCTTTTTCCAAACATAAAGCCTAAAAAATCGAATATTTTATATATGATATAAGGAGAGCTCATCAACCAACCAAAGACTTCAAGATATGCCATAGTACCTCCCAAAAGTACTCCTGCGCAGAGAGAAAAATGTGCATGCACAAAAAAGCTTAGCTTTCTCAGGATAAACAATAGGTTTAGTTGCGACTATTCATTTGTCAACACTGCTCAGAGACGATGCAGAAAGTGTTTAATGCCATTGGGAATAAACTCATGTTTATTACAAAAAACAAGTATCGCTAATCACTGATGTGGTTGTCAAAACATGCAGACATTGTGCAATGTTTGGAAATGTAATAATTGCAAGTGAAAGAAATGTGTCAGAAAACATGCCAATAGGAGATCATGTGCCACTTTAATGGAGTAATTCAAGGGCCAGGAGACAATGCCTCATAATTTATGTAAGGATGATAATTGCATCAGAATAACTGCTCCACAGAATATGATGATCTGAAATCCTGGGCCTCTGCTTACCAGCCTTACAGCTAGAAGGCATATACGGTTTTACTAAAAACAGGGTAATGTACCCAACAAAAACGGGAAACCATGAACATATAGGAATCTACCACCGGCTTCTACCTACAAAGTTCCACTGATCTCATTTCGAATCAGTGACCAGCAGAACAGTGTCATTGGTGGGAACTCAAATAATATTACGGCCCGATCTCAAGAGGAATTTTAAGGGGAAAGAACATATTTCAATAAACATGAAATATCCCTACTGGCAAAGCCAATTACTTTCTTACTCCCTGAAAAATCTTTTGATTCCAAGTATGGAGTAAAATCATATCGGAGCCCTGATTGTAACCCTGAAATAGGACGTGAAATTACATGGCACAAAATACAGCCTATAGTTTTGCCCACGCTTGATCACCAGAGCCTAGACAAAATCAACACGGTTTCTTCTGGCACCCCGTTGGAGAAAATCACATATATTTGCCTTTTAAGTCAATAGCAGCAATGACCACAGTTACAACATATTGAATACCTTCTTCTTTAACAAGGGACCCCTCTTCTGAAATTCACTGTTATCAGTTGGACAAGATGCATGGGGATGCTAGAAGCAATAAATGCAAACCCATGAATATATTGAAAAGTCCTCAGCAGCTGAGAATACAAAGAAATTGAAGGTGCCGTTTCCTAGGCTATTACTACTTTTCCTTCACTGTACCGTACTACCAAAACTTCTGATTTGATTTTTGAAAGTTGCTGATTTGTTCTTCACCCAAAGGGGTGTTCTCCTGTTCCTTTCCACCCGTTCCCCTCCTGGGCTCCTGTGCTAGCCTCCAATATAAGTTGACAGGGCTCTGTAAAAAGTGAGGGATTGTAGAAGTAAAACTTTAACTGGGATATTTGCATACCCACAATAATTTGCAAGCAGATCCAATTTAAAGCCTCATGATGATATTTTGTGCAGTTTAAGAAAATGTCATAAATCTGCATGTGCACAATTACTATACAAGATTATTTGCGATGTACCCCACCTTTCAACTGTTGAGTAGGTTTTGACAAGTGCTCAGTGAAACCATTTTTAGTATAGCAGAGAGTTAACATAACATTTGTTAAGGTCTATGCCCCATGGCACTCTGAACATTTTGAAAGGCTGCAGATTGTGTGAAAAGCATTCTAGTTATCTGAACATTGTTGCCCTAATTATTTATAGGAATATTGCAAGGCAGAGTCCCTACAAAGTATCCCCTACAGGCCACGTAAATGATATTGCACGGTTGCTCTCCACTCATAGGGTAATGTTATCAATGCTAAAGTAGGAGACGCTGAGCATGACATTTGCCTACCAATCCTTAGAGGGCAAATTAATATTTGAGTTTTATAATGCGTTAATTTGCAAGGGGGCTTTTGAAAGTGCTTGTGTGACATATGTACACAAAATAGGAAGCATGGGATGCAGTTAAATATCCTAGTAGCCTGCTTACTTACAGTCAGTACCTGATATATGAGCTGACACCCGGGTTATATAATGTGGGTAATGTGTTTACTAAGGCACCATGAGTAACCTTTTGCTGAGGTAGGCAGAGTCAAGGTTGTCTGGTAACATCTGAATGTGACCTGGGGCAGTATTCGAGTCATACGGTATAAGTGTGGTTGAGTCAAGAATAGGATCCTGGGTGCAAAGGGAAGATAATTACAAGTTAATGTGTGCAGGCATATCTTAGTTATATTTACTGTTTATGGAATCACTTTTTCATAATCATTTTTAACCTCGTGTGGGTGTATTCTATTTTTAGAGTTTTTAGTTTTTAAAGGTAAAGCTTGCATAGTAGGGCAATGTCAATAGGTTACACCAGAATATTAAGAATAGTTAGTATAATTTAGCTTCATTTTGAGAGAAAGCAAATATTCTGTACCTGCTTTGGCTTGTGCCTTATTAAATCTTATTTGAATAGGTGGGAATTGTCTGTGTGCGCTGCTAAAATTCTTCTGAGCGGCACCCAGAAGGAAGCTGGGCAAGCGCACATGTGCACCGCTTAGAGGGAAGATTGGTGAAGAACCAAGGACGAGGAGAAGGGGGTCATTCCCCATGTCCCCTTGTTGTTGTGGAACATTTACCAAATCATTTCTGTTGGAAGACTGGATAAGGAAAACCAGGAGAAGGAAGTCATTGAGGACTGGTTGAAGTACTCAGAAACTTTAATTTAGTTATCAACCATAGTTTTAGTGTTAGGGTTAGATTAGTTTAGTTGGTTACTGACAGAGGATGGTGAGAACATTTTTACTTTGACGGACATCCGAACATCTCACTGAGTTTTCCCAGGTTGAGGTAGGGAAATCTCCTCATAGAAATAGGGACAGTTAGGTTTTTGGGTACTAATAAAAGTCTTTAGCCCAAATCATGAACCCTCTATCTCAGTCTCCTTCTTCTACACCCCCACATCTGGCAGCAACTGCCTGTGATGGCGGTTCCCGCTGTACAAGCTCCCACTGTATAAGCAAAAGTGACTGGGACTGCACACACTTTGAGGGGAAACAACGAAAGCGATTTATTTTTGTCTAATATTTATCCACATCTATGTGTGAGGGCCTGTAGGACAAAGGTCGCAGAGGAAGTGCCAGGGTACCAGTGCCAGGAGTAGCAGATGTTACACACATAAACACACACACACATCAAACACTCACTGTGCTTTTCAAGGCTTGTGGGCTGACCCGTGAGAGGATAGCTCAGCGGCAACGCGCTCACTTTGGAAGCAAGTGGAAGCAAAACGACACTAGAGAAACAGAGGTTCAATCTCCGGGTCCACGATTAGAAACTCTGGGTATTAAGCATGTTATGAATAACCAATTAAAAATGTTCTGGGAGACCAGCGAGAAATGCACTATTTTGATTCCATAGGACCCATTTCTTTTAGAAATCCCCTTTCTGCTGAATGGAAAAAGATGAATTCATCAAACTTTAAATGACCACGTGTGCTCACCAATGAAATCTCACGAGCTGGAGAATTGGTGGTCTTATTAGAAAATAATTGAAGTTATTGTAGAAATGTAGTTACGGTGATGCCTTTGGCTGAGCAAGTGTTTCTCTATCATTCCACATGTACATAAAGAGGTTCCGTTTTTAGTTTACTGTATAAAGATCATGGTAACAAAATGACCTCCTTTTGACAAATTTGAGTACCCTTTGGAGCAGCTTTGGAGACGCAAGCGCCACAAGCATGGGCCCTGTGTTCAGATGAAGGAACGTCTCATCATTTTCATTGAGGTGCAGGGGGAGGGAACGGACTGGGATGGTTGGGGTGCTATCCAATGTGCTTCCCAGAGAGGGAATGGATCAGAATACCTCAGGTGCAGCGTCCCCCATCCAGGAATATTCAATGGCTTCAACGTCCATATGTAAACGTGACTTCAACATCCCTTCAGGCCGTACAGACGCACCTCATAGAAGGAAACATATGAACACAACCAATTGTGCTGCATCCATTTGTGGATCTATAGCGCTTACAAAATACAATGGGAACAAGGCCAAGACTTACCTGCAGAGGATAAACAGGATGCAGCGCCACTGTGAGCCGAGCAGCAATGCCGCCAGCAGTACACTACCTGAGCCTCTGAGTACACGGACGGACGCCATAGAGTAAGGAGTTGCTCTGGACAGAAATCCAAGATGGCGCTCAGTTGATGCAGCAGCTCGATGAGAACAATCTTATCGCTAGCCAATGCACAGAAGTTGCTTGTTATAGGTTTAAGAGGCAATTAAGGAGAATTAGGTCAAAAGCACAATCCCAACACCTGACACAACCCCATAACAGCGCCAGCCAATCCCAAGGGCCGGCACAGATACATACAGAGGCCAATTACTATAAAAGAGGGTGGGTGGACTGAGTTAGGGCACAAGCAGACCTGGAATAAAAGGACATACTCTATGGCGCGCCCTAAGGAGACACTTGGTACAAGGTGGTTGCTCTGCTGGAGTAGCTACTGTGACCCAGATCCTGATACAAGGGTGAAAAGCCTGCCTGATGTCTACAAAAGATATGAAAGCTAAATGCTGAATGCCCAGCTGTCCGGGGAAGAGCTACTCAAGTGAATGTTGTGAAACCCGAAGTTTTGGAGGGACCTGTTTGAATGCTACAGGTCTCAGGGTCTGGAGGACACTTAACTGGTATTGTGAAGTACAGCACATTGGGAGAGACCGAACATGGTCTTGAGAAGTGCTGAAGAAGTACTTACTAAAAGCTGGAAGGCAAAAGGCCAAAGCCTGAGCCCTGGGATAGCTGCGGAGTGGCAATGTGAAAGCAGGAAGACAGATGGAGCGTAAAGACTGCAGTGGAAGAAACTTTTCAGGAGATCTTTTCTTCGTGTTGTGGTTAGACCAGGGCTGACCATTTCAGAATAGGATTCGTAAACTCTTTTGTTGGCCAAAACTTGGAACATTTATTGTTTTAGCTTAGGGATAGCCAGGAGGCTAAGGACTTGTTAAGACTAGGCTTTGGATGTGTCTGTTGACCATCCTTTCAGACATGTGGCAAGGATCCAGGAAAGCTCCCCTGGCCTGGTGTTGGGCACCCAAGAAACTTCCCACTTCGTGTTATTCTGTTCCTGGTGCTGTTTCCATTAGGAGCTCCCTTATCAGTTTTAGAGCTTTACTTAGTTCCTCTAGGTGATTTGTCCAACCCCTTTCCTAACATTCTACACAATTAATACACTTTTCTAACCCACGCTCTTCTTCTGTCAAACGTATCATTGCTCGACCGTCCTACAGCCGCCATTGGCGTCTGTGGTCTGAACATGTAGAGTCCTCTGGAAAAGCTTGTGATAAGGGTGGTCTGCAATCTGTGGGTCTTTTAATGTGTTCGCCTGGGACTCCCATGATCCTTCTCTGTTGACTATGCTGGGCTTTAGAAACAAAAGTGCAATGTTTCCTTCTAGTGATCATACTCAAATGGAAGGCGTTTCCAGTCAAAAGGACGTCATACTACTGAACTCAGCTGCTTCCGAGAAGGCATCACCATGGTTTACACACAAGAAACTGAGATTGCACTGCAAATGTTTGGGATTGTGCTACCGGTGCTCTGTCTCGCAATTTATATCTGGGATTTGGGGCCATGTCTCTTGCTTGACTAATGTGGTGCGTGGGAATTTTACCATGGGGTCAAGGTGCCGCAACATACTCATGATGCAGGTCCCAAGTGGAGTATGTTGGGGCGAACCAGAAGGAGTCGGACCAAATATGGACATGTTCAAGGCTGTTTATTTAAAATACATTCTAGCCCTACTTCTGTGGAAGAGGTTGCCTACCTAACAAACTAAACCTAATGGTGCTCCACAAATGTCCTGTCCTTAGTCCAAATCCTATTCAGCTAACTGGCCCTAAGACTTAAGAAAACATAACAAAAAGAAAGGAGGCTGGAGCAATGGACTCTTTCTTTGGCTTCTGCCTGGCCCAACACTTGAATTGCTTTTCCAAGTAGAAGGGACAGCAATGAAACAACAGTAAAACAACAGTCTATGCACGTAAATTGAAGTTATAATGCTTCGCACATTCCCATATAGCAGATTTCCTAAGTAGGCCATATGAAATCAGTTACCCTCTTCCCACTTGCCCCAGATTTTTGAGGCTTTGGCTGGGCAGCGCCGTGCAGCATAAATTCGATGTTCCACTGCTGCACACACACCCCTATCCGCCGCCCACTGGGCAAGAGTCTGACTCTCAGGTGAGCTTCATCTCTGTGCTATGTTGCATTTTAGAAGGCCAATCACTGTAGAAAGAAACAGTTTTTCCCAGCAGGTAGCAAAGTCCTCTCCCGGGATACCCATTAACAACAACTTGGGGTCCAATGGTACTGTTCTCCCCAGAACCTCCGACAGTCGTTTACAGCATTGCCGCCAGAAGGACTGAACCCGAGGACATTCATATAAAATGTGTATAAAGGTGCCCTCCCCCCCCCCAGCACCGCAAACAATTTGCGTCTGGGGCATGATTCCATCGGTGGAGCGCAACCCTAGGGTAGTACACTCTATGCAAGATCTTTAGCTGAATTAGGCGAAGACTAGAACTGATCGCAATTTCACTTGGCTGCATCAGAGCCAAAATACAGTCCTCCGGGTCAACATCACCCACATCCATTTCCCACTTCAATTTTTGATTAGCCAATTCAGGAGTGGCAAAGGCCATGATAGCGGCGTAAAGTGTAGAGGTGACTTTGGTAGGTATACGCTCCACCCAGAGGTTGCGCTGCAGAGGAGAGCTCTGAGGCATGTCCGTGAATGAGGGCAAGTACCTGTGCAGTGCTTTGGTCATTTGCATGTAGTAGTAATGCTCCATGTCTGTGAGTCTAAATTTGTCCTGCAGTGTCTCAAATGGGGCGATCCTACCCTCAATCAGAACATCCCCAACCATTGTCATTTGAGCTTCAACCCACTTCGGCAATGCCAGCAATTTTCCCATTTCATGAAGGTGCAGATTATTCCACAAGGGCTGCATCTGGGTAACCCTCCCCTCCCACCCGATGTATCTATGCACTTTCTTCCATATCATAACCATGTGTGCTGCCATTGTCTCAGGGGGTGAGCGGTGGGGAAGGACTGATGAAGCCAAGTCCGTGGTGACATGTTTTGTTATCCCAGCCTTTTGGCTCTAATGTGAGGTAGTTCCTAGTCCCCATGAAATATGTCATTTATCACTGCCATTTGACTAGCCCAGTAGTAGGCCTGAAGCCGTGGGAGCCCTATTCCACCTTCCCATGCCAATCTCTGCGGAGTATTGAGAGCGATGTGGGGGAGGCCCCCTCCCCACAGCATCCTTCTTAAGGAACCATCTATTCGCTGAAATTCTAGATCCGAAACCAGGAGTGGGGAATTTTGCAAAATGTATAAGAACCGTTGGAGCGCCAACATTTTAAAGAGCGCTGCCCTGCCCAGGAGCGTCATGGGGAGAAGCATCCAATGTCGGACATCATTCACAAACCAGTTAACAATCGGATGTAGATTATTGGGAACATAGTTTACAATATCTTGTGAGATCTGGATTCCCAGATAATGGAATCCCTTGCGCTCAATCTTATATGGGCAACCTGCTGGTACCGCATATTCCCCTCTCTTTAGCGGGAAGAAGACGGATTTCCCCCAATTCACCCTCAGTCCACTAAATGCACCGAAGCGCGCCAGTATCTCTGTGACCACCGGGCAAGAGTGGGCAGGGTCGCCCAAATATATCAGGAGATCATCAGCATATAAGGAGAGTTTGTCTTTCCCCCCCCTCAGGCCAGCGGAACCCTAACCATGTGCCTGCCTGTCGAAGCCACAGAGCCAAGGGCTCTATAGCCAGGGCAAACAAAAGTGGGGACAGGGGACACCCTTGACGTGTACCCCTGTCCAGTGGAAAAGATCTAGAAGGCCAACCGTTGACCCTAACTTCCGCGTGAGGGGCATTGTAGAGTCATTTCACCCATCTCAGGAGGACTTTGCCAAAGCCCATCCTGTGCATCGTCTCCCAAAGTCTTTCCCAGATTATAGAGTAAAACGCCTTCTCAAAATCAATCGCTAAGATGGCGAGGAGGGTGTCCAGAATCGGAGCCCGGTCCAGAAGTAGATGGAGCCTCCGTATATTCATGCGTGTGGACATGCCTGGCATGAAACCACACTGGTCGGGGTGGACCAGTGCGGGCATAACTGCCTGCAGTCTGGTAACAAGGATTTTTGCAAGGATCATGGCCTCACCGTTAATCAGAGAAATTGGCCTATATGAGGTACATAGTTCCGGGGGCTTTCCCGGCTTTGGTATCACCACAATACTAGCTCTTCTCAGGTCACGGGGGAGCACTCCCTGGTCTCTACTATGAAGAAACATCTCCCAGAGGTGTGGTGCCATGGCTTTCCAACCCAGCTTCTTCCAGGTTTCCACCGGGAAGCCGCTTGGGCCTGGTGTTTTCCTGGAGTACAGCTGGGCATTGGGTCTGCTATTTCCGAGTCAGTAAGGTCCCTGTCCAATTGGAACCGCTGCTCCTCTGACAGCTGAGGGAGCACAATGTCATTCAGTATGGAGGGGTCCACTGGGTCAGTCGGGCCCTTATAGCGTGTTGCATAATAATCTGCGAATGCCTCCGCTATGTCTGAGTCTTGTTGCACCAGCTTGTGTTGTGCATCTTTAAATTCTCTGACACGGCTGTGCCCCTCAACCCCTTTCTCGAGCCAGGCCAGCATTTTGCCCACTTTATCTCCTTGCTCATACATGCGTGCCCTTGCCACTTCATGTGCGTGTCTGGCATTATCTAATGCTACGTTTCGGAGACATTCCTTGGCCTTTAGGAGGGATTGGTGCGTGTCTGGAGTAGCATGCTGTATGTAGCGTGCTTCCCACTCATTTGCTGCTGCTTCGGCTTCCTTCACTTTCAGTAGTTGTTCCTTTTTTTAGGCGATGTCCAGGAGATCATCTCTCCCCGGAGCACCGTTTCGTAGGCAACCCATATCATAGTGGGGTTACTAACAGTGAGGGAATTGATTTGAAAGTTTTCAGTGGTTTTCTCATGGATATGATCAACGAGTTCTGGAAATCCCAGATAGTAGGAGTTCAATCTCCATGATCTGGGTGGGATTGGCCAGTTTGTGTTTAACTCTATCAAAAGGGGAGAGTGGTCCGAGATACTTCGGGGTAGCAATGTCGTGGTGGACACCCTATGCACCTCCAGGGCCGAAAGAAAAAAGTAGTCTAGACTAGATAGCAAGGTGTGGGCCCCCGAGTGGAACGAGTAGCCTTGGTTATGTGGGTGAAGCTGACTCATATGGCACAGAGACCTATGGCTGACACAAACTTTGCCAGCATAGTAGGGGTATTGGGGTTTCATCCACAGACATGGGTACGATCGATTGCCATGTTCATTACATCATTAAAGTCCCCCCCAAGGATCCATAGATCTGGCTGATGCTTTACGTATATGGTCATTATATCTTCTATGAGCTTCCCCTTGAGCGCCAGTGGCGCGAGGATGGCCAAAATGCCCTGGGATTCCTCCCCCAGTGTCTCTAGCATCACCACAAATCTCATTCTGGGGTCCTGTTCTACTAAGGTCAGTGTTAGTGGGAGGCGCCTATACATCTACATTGTAATTTATGCTGTGTTGTTCACTTCGTTCAGAAGGTTGCCTATATTGCTGCTTGAACAGTTTAAAAGTCACTTCCTCTGCTGCCTTTGTTATTAACTCTTACACCTGTGTATTGCTGCCCTGCCTCATGGTTGTCTGCCACTGCTGGACTCTCATAGCGTTTTATGCATGTACCATACATGGGTATACAATTATGCTCTAATTGCCTTTCTGTGTATCCCCATATTGGTGCTGTGCCTCATACTGTTTACCCCAACCTTTGCCCACACCGAGACCAGTAATACTATACTTGGCCTGTATGGTGGTAATGCGCGCATCGTTGCTTAATACATTTCGAAATTTCTGGATTACTTCAATTCATACTGTGTGCTAGCTAGGCCACCTCTGTCATGACCCACAGGACGCGCCCCTTTTGGTCTTCCTGGTCCTTATCGCAACGGGCCTTGCATTCCCTGACACTCCCAACATGGCCGTCCAGCGTGACACGCCTTCCGCTGTCTATACGTTGGACATAACGTATTCTACTAATAGACCGCACCCCCGCGGCTTCACACGTCTCAGTGCTATTGCCTAGTAGCGATCAGACGTGTGCTCCGTAGTTCGCAGTATTGCTTTCCTGGTTCCTAGCCTTTCTACTTCCACTCCTTGCCTCTTTCCCTTTTCCTCTTGCTTCCTGGACTCGTGCGCCATTAGCACATCTTCTTCATTTCCCGGATCCCCGGATTGCTGCATCCTGGAATCTTAAACGCACGCTGGAGTCGGAAGAGACTCACTCAGCTTATTTCAAGTCCAGGTCTGTCCGCAAGAAGACACCGCCCACGGAGTCCAGCAAGGATCGGTCTCAGGTGAGAAGGGGGGAACACCGTGACAGTTTGAGACGCCTACCGACCGCACTCAAAGTCGACATGGAAGCGGCCGTCCAGGACCTGATGCGAGGTATGCAAGAATTAACCACCGAGGTGTAGAATTTAAAGGCGGAAAACGCTGCTCTCAAGCAATTAGTTCTATCCCGTGATTCAGCCGCAAAAGAAAGTGTGTTACTGGGCGGCATTGTTGACAAATACGATGGGTCGGCAAAAACCCTTCGTGGATTCCTGGACTCATGTTTGGTTCACTTTACATTTAAGCCCTATTACTTTTCCACTCCCAGGGCTAAGGTGGGGTTCATAATCTCTCACCTTTCCGGAAATGCTTTAACCTGGGCTACAACCCTAGTTAACTCCGGCGACGCTCTCCTAGGTGACTACGATGGTTTCATACAGGCCCTAAAGACCATGTTTGATCGCCCTGAGTAGGTCTTTAGTGCCCAGGAACACCTCTTAGACTTTCAGCAGGGATCCCAGGATGTGCTCACGTATGTAACCCCCTTCAAGCAATTGGTCAAGGAAGCTGATTGGTCTCCGGAGGCAAGTTTTACCCTTTTCAGGAGAGGACTAAATGAGCTTAAAGATGAGTTAGCCAGAGTGGGCCGACCGAACTCATTCCAGGCTCTTATGGACCTTGCCATGCAAATAGACTTTCGCATCCAGGAAAGGAAGGCAGACAAGAATAAATCTAGGGGAAACCCTCCGAAGGTGTCCTTTGAGAGTACCTCCAAATCTGACACAAACCCTGGATCAGTCACCGAACCGGAACCCATGCAGATAGGAGCCTTCCGTGGACCCATATCCCTGCAAGAACGGATGAGAAGGATTAATACGGGGTTGTGCATGTATTGTGCCTTAGACAAACACTTGGTTAGAGAATGCCCTCTGGCCCCTCCTCGGCGTTCGGGAAACGCCAACTCCCGATCCTAGATGGAGCAGGGCTTTGGGAGAGAGATGTTTGCTCCACATCAATTCCATCCTTGAACTCTCCTGGACAAAGGGCCTCATTACGACCCAGGCGGTAAGTTACCGCCTGGGTCGTACCTTTACCACCATGGCGTAAACTATGTTTACGCCATGGTGGTTGGCGGACTTACCGCCCCATTCCGAGGTTGGCGGGGCGGTAAGTCCCCAATCCCCATTTACCCTTCCCCATTCCCATTTTTGCCCCATAGGGCATAATGGGAGTGGGGAAGGCGTTAATTACGCCACCGTAAATTACAGTGGCGTAATTAACAACAAGGTCCCTTAGCGCCATGGATTTTAACACCTGCTAAAAGCAGGTGTTAAATCCTCCATGGCGCTAAGGGACCTCGGAATCAGGCGGTAAGGGTCGGCGCTGTTTACGCCGCCATAAACCCCTTACCGCCTGACTCGTAATGAGGCCCAAAACAATTTAGTGATACTACAGGCCTTCCTATCAACCTCCGGGAATAAGACCTTTCCTGTTTTGGCCTTGGTGGACTGCGGGGCTATGGGAATATTCATTGATCAAGATTGGGTTTTTAGTCACCACATCCCATACGAAACACGAAGCATCATGCAGCCGGTGGAAGCGATCAATGGAAGACCCCTCACTTCGGGGCCCATAAGCCTGCAGACCAAAGAGCGGATTCGATTCAACATTATTAAGTCAGCTCATTACCCCATGGTACTGGGCATGCCCTGGTTACAGAAACACAATCCGTATATCAATTGGACAGCAGGATCACTATTCCTCGGCTCAGAGTTTTGTATGTCTCACTGTCTAATCCTGGATCCCTCCTTGACCCCCTCCAAAGAACCACCAATATACCATCAAGCACCTCTCATGGTTTCCAATATCGTGCAGGTTCCTAAGGCCTATCAGGGATTTGTTGATGTGTTCTCAACTGCCATAGTCCAGGCCTTACCCCCTCATATGCCTGAAGACTGCGCCATAGACACAGATCCTTCAGCAGTGATTCCTTTTGGCAGGATGTTCATCCTTTCCGAAACTGAGAAAAAGGCCCTCCGAGAATACTAGGATACCAACCTTGAGAATGGCACCATAAGACCTTCAAAATCTCCAGCCGGAGCTTCATTGTTCTTTGTTCCTAAGAAGGACACTAAGGAACTCAGACCCTGCCTCGATTATCGTGGATTAAATCAATGCACCCTCAAGGACCGGTACCCTTTACCCTTAATCTTGGATATCCTGGAAGCGGTCAGAGGCGCTGTGATTTTCACGAAACTGGACCTCCGGGGTGCCTATCATTTGATTCGTATCCGGGAAGGAGACAAATGGAAAACAGCATTCAGAACACCCTTTGGTCACTTTGAATATCTGGTCATGCCCTTTGGATTAGCTAATGCCCCAGCAGTCTTTCAACGTTTTATGGACAGGGTGTTCTCAGACATGCTATTCCTCTTCGTCATCGTCTACCTGGATGACATTTTGATCTACTCCAAGGACCTTCTAATGCATGAAGAGCACGTAAAGGCAGTACTACAACGACTCCGTGAACATAAACTCTTGGCCAAACCCGAGAAATGTCTGTTTCACGTTGCTTCTGTTCATTACCTAGGATTTATCCTTACTCCAGAGGGAATTGGCATGGACCCTTCAAAGGTAAAGGCTATATTATCCTGGCCTGCTCCCACGTCCGTGAAACAAGTTCAATCCTTCCTGGGGCTTGCCAATTTCTACCGGAAGTTTATACCCACCTTCTCTGAGATTGTTCAACCGATTTTTGCTCTCCTGAAGAAAGACACTCCTTTTGTCTGGTCTATTCCGCAAGATAAGGCATTCCAACTCTTGAAGACAAGATTTACTCAAGCTCCCATTCTGGCCCAACCCGACATTGATCGACCATTCCTTGTGGAAACGGATGCCTCTAACTACGCCATTGGAGTGGTGTTGAAGCAAGAATTTGAGGATAAACTAGAACACCCCATTGCTTACCTTTCACGAACCCTGACTCCCAGTGAGACACACTACTCTGTCCTGGAAAAAGAACTTTTAGCCATCCGCCAAGCCTTCACTGAGTGGCGACATCTACTCCTGGGAGCAAGATATCCAGTCCAGGTCCGCACGGACCACCGAAATCTTCAAATTCTACAGTCATTAGAGTGTCGGAATAGTCGCCAGGCTCGTTGGGCCTTCTTCTTTGCCCAGTACCAGTTCCACATCACTCATGTTCCTGGATCACAAAACTTGATTGCTGACGCCTTATCTCGACGGCCTGACTACGAAACTACCGAAGAGAAGGCCTATCCTAAGATGTTTCCCCACACGATTTTTGTAGCCCAAGCAGTCAACTTCCTGGAAGAAATCCGAGTACAAACCCAATCCTCTGAACTCTGGAAGAATATTTCTAGAAAGAATCAATGGAACCTGAGAGTCAAGGAAGGATATTTGTTCAAGGACAACGCTCTGCTCATTCCTACACAAAAATTACAACAAAGAATAATAAACCTGTCATGATACCCTTCACTCTGGACATCGTGGCATCACCAACACCCTCCACCTCATACAAAGACAACTTTGGTGGCCTAAAATGAAGACTGACGTACAACTATACGTCCGAGCCTGTGCAATCTGTAGACAGAATAAACATGACAACACGAGGCCGGCGGGTCTTCTGCTACAACCCACACTGCCAACAAGGCCATGGGAATTTATCGCTACAGACTTCATTGTGGAATTACCGCCTTCCAGAGGGTATGCCTGTCATGATGCATACCCCCGGGCATCCAGACCACGTCCATCAGCCCCGGGAGCAGGCATCATGTTGAGAAAACCCAGCAACCCCTGCTAGGGGTTGTCTGGGTTCAGTCCTGGCGCCAGGCTCATATGGGACATCAGTCCTGGCGCCATAGGCGCCAGGCTCATAGGTGCACACTTACCTGATGCAGACCATGCTGCAAGAAGATCCAAGCCCATGTGAGGCCTGGAAGGTACTACTTTACCTTAGGGACTATTTTGTTACTCTGGTGTGGTCGGGGAGGAATACCTACCTGGGACTACTTTGGAGGCTATTTAAACCACACCTGAAGAGCAGCACACACTTCGCGTTATTCTGCATCCAGCAGCGTAACGTTCACCGTGCCAGCAGCAGCATCCAGCCTTCTGCCTCGCCCGCCTCGAACCTGGAGCACCTAGAAAGAAGGAAAGAAGCAAAGGTTAGAACAAGAGTATTACCTGATTTCTTACCTGATCCCGGATTCATTGCATCTTCAAACCTGAGGAAAGACTTTGTTTTAAACGCGTCGCATCGCCAGCAGCAGCGCCGCGCCATACTCACCGTTCCACGCAGCATCTCTTCGATCCGGCGCTGTCTCCATCTTTACATCGCCGAATTCCGGCACCTAAGGGGGACAAGAAACAACAAGGTGAACAGAGAGAGAACAGACAGAGACAATCTCTTTAGCCGCCATATGCTTACCTGATTTTACCTCCAGAGGTATTATTCATCAGCACGCCACATCTTCTTATGCCGCACCTGTGAGAAAAGGAGAAAGCAGTAAGTTTAACCGTTGGCATTATTTACCGGACAGTGTTGGGTAACACTGACTTTTACCGGAGCGCTTTCAGCTGTTAATCTTCTTATTGGGTCAAAGCTGCAAGATAAAAGAGGAATTGGACAGGAGTGAATTCCAGACATTTTGAACTCTTACGAACTATATCTTACGGCTCTTCGCCAGGACCTTTTGGAGTCAGGATTCGTCTACAACTCTTCCAATATCTTCAGGCCAGTGAAGTAACTGGTCATCAACGCGCCCCTGCGTACTTCGCAGGATGGAGGGCTCATCCTTCAAGAATATAAGGTGAGATTACTGAGAGGGCACTTCAGAGGTGATTAGAGGGGAGGACAGTGGGGTGCTATCACTTGAATCCACAAGTGGCTAAAACCATCCCTCCACTTGTAGGAGAATATTTCTACGGGTCAAGCAGACAAGAATTGGAGGGCAGATCCAGTCAGTCATCGCTGCACTACGCATCACGTGGGTGGAGGCCGCAGCAATCCGGGTCCGACCGACGCCCCTGTGGGAGCTAGGTGAGCGTAACAATACCACCATCATGGTCACCATTGACTTGTTCACTCATATGGCTCATTTCACACCCCTCAATAAGCTACCATCCTCATCTGAACTGGCTGGAATCTTCCTGGAGCACATATTCCACCTTCATGGACTTCCTTCCAAGATAAATTCCGATCGAGGACCTCAATACATCTCACAATTCTGGAAACACCTCTGTCAAATATAAGGAATCCAACGTGCTCTTTCATCAGGTTATCACCCTCAAACCAACGGGGCCACCGAACGTGCTAATCAGACTCTGGAACAATATCTTCGATGTTTTGCTACTAAGGTTCAGGATGACTGGTCGCTCCTGATACCCGTGGCTAAATTCGCCTATAACAATTCTGATCATTCAGCAGTTAAGACCAGTCCCTTTTATTGCAGCCAAGGATTCCATCCATCAGTTTTGCCCTCTGTTCTTCCACAACCCACACCGGTACCTAGTGTCAACTCCTGGGTTGAAACACTCATCAACATACATAAGGAGACCAAAGAGCACTTAGAAAAGGCCAGAACACAGACCAAGAGATATGCGGATTCCAAAAGAAGACCTGGGCCTTCTTATTCAGTTGGAGATCAAGTCTGGTTGTCCTCGAAATTACTACCCCGACATCTACGGCCAAACAAATTGGCCCCCCGGTATTATGGTCCGTTTTCCATCAAGGAAATTATAAACCCAGTCTCATACCAGCTCAAGTTACCAGAATCCTGGAAAAAGATTCACCCAGTTTTTCACACCTCCTTATTAAAACCTTACATTCAATCCTCCAGGAAATCCTGCAGACCCACTCCTGTGGTGGTGGACAATCAACTGGAATATGAAGTGTCCCGGATATGCGACTCGAGGTATAAACGGGGTCAGCTTCAATATCTGGTTGAATGGAAAGGATATCCCCCCAGTGAAAGAACTTGGGAACCACTTTCTAATCTGAATACCCCTTGACTTCTCAGAAGATACCACCTCATACACCCAGGCAAACCTGGAGGAACAGGTTTTCGGAGGAGGCATGCTGTCATGACCCACAGGACGCGCCCCTTTTGGTCTTCCTGGTCCTTATCGCAACATGCCTTGCATTCCTTGACACTCCCAACATGGCCGTCCAGCGTGACATGCCTTCCGCGGTCTATACGTTGCACGGAACGTATTCTACTAATAGACCGCACCCCCACGGCTCTGCACGTCTCAATGCTATTGCCAAGTAGCGATCAGACGTGTGCTCCGTAGTTCGCAGTATTGCTTTCCTGGTTCCTAGCCTTTCTACTTCCATTCCTTGGCCCTTTCCCCTTTCCTCTTGCTTCCTGGACTCGTGTGCCATTAGCACATCTTATTCGTTTCCCGAATCCCCGGATTGCTGCATCCCGGAATCTTAAACGCACGCTGGAGTCAGAAGAGACTCACTCAGCCTATTTCAAGTCCAGGTCTGTCCGCAAGAAGACACCGCCCACGGAGTCCAGCAAGGATCGGTCTCAGGTGAGAAGGGGGGAACTCCGTGACAACCTCTCCTTGTTTTGACTGAGTTAGATGCCCAACATGGATGCCTCACTATGTTCTAGCCAAAACATATAATTGCCTGCTCTACTGCTCCTTATAGCCAACTGTTAACTGGCTAACCATGTCCTCACACTTTGTTACCCGTTTGTTAATTGCTATGCTTGCGACTGCAATGTCATGACCTAGGTGCCTAGCTGTTGCTCCTATGCCATTGGAGTAATTATTGACTGACTATTAATAATATTATTGTCTAGATGCCTTTGCCTTACACATTGATGCCTAATTATGCAAAGTCACCAGCTGAATGATAGGTATCCCCACTTGTATGCTGCTCTTTTTGCGATAGCCTATTTAACACTGCCTAGGTATCTCCATGAACAATATTATACCCTGATATCACTAATTGGGTAAGATGTTAATCTTAGCATTATTATTCTGTAACATGACTGCCACCACTTATCTTGGCACCAGGAGCCAAGTATTTGCAATACAGTCCACATTTGCACCACTCTCTGACCACAATCAGCCCATATTGACCAAGATAGTAACTAACAATGCCCTTAGTGCATTAGAGACAGAAACTCACGCTTCTCTACCTTGTACCACAACTAATAGAAACACTAAACTCTGTGCTAGATTAACTAAACTATATGAACCATTGAGAAGATCCCTTCCACCTACTAATCTGAAAACGAATTCTAAGTCTAGTCTGAAACCTAGCCACTCTAAACAGACGCCGCCTTTGGACACTTCCAACATAATTGTCCCCCAATGTGATGACATTAATATAGCCAAACCCATCTTAGTCAAAGCAGCTAGTGAGACCCTCCCCCTTAAAGGAGCGCTTCTCAATGCAAGATCGCTCGTCGCCCACACCACTGACATAGCTGATTTCATCTCAGAAGGTAACCTAGATTTCCTTACACTCACGGAAACATAGCTTCACAACGCAGCAGGTCCCTCACTTAAGTTAGCTATCCCAGATCGGTACACAATAGTTAGACAAGACCGCAATGGTGCCCGTGGAGAGGGCATTGCCATTATTTCTAAAACATGTCTCTCTCTAAGACTAGCCCCTACCCACATCTCACCATCATGTGAAATTCTCTCAGCTAAACTCCAAATAAATAACTCACAAACTCTCACTATTCAGTTAATATGTAGACCGCCTGGTCCTCTTGGTACCTTTGAGGAGGATCTGTATAACTTACTCATGAGCAATCTCAAACCGTCCTCACAATGACTCCTATTAGGAGACTTTAACATAGGATTTAATGACCAAATGGACAAAAATGCCTCCAACATAGTCAACTTAATCAGTTCAATAGGACTCACTCAAAAAGTTAATAAACCAACCCATCAAAAAGGCAGAATACTGGATTGGATAGCGGACTACAACTGTTCAGTCACTATCTCATCTATCATGCCTCTTTCATGGTCAGACCATTCACTGGTGTCCTACCTATGCACCACAAAAACCTACTCCACTAGCTCTACCATTAGTGCCACCCTACCTCACCAGAAATAAAAAAAGTATCGCAGCGGAGAAAGTAATCCCTGTGATACTCCCTACCCTGAACGCACTGTCTGAAAATCTTGATCCCAGCATCTTAGTGCATGAATATAATAAGATTATGCCCACCACACTGGATAAAATCGCCCCTCTTAAACCAAGATCCAGCAAACCAATTGCCCACTTAAATAAATGGTTTACGCCTCAACTTAAAGACCTTCGCATCCTGAAGAGAAAGAGCAAAACTAATTGGAGACTCTGCCCTACTAACGAGAACAAAGCCAAATTAGTCTCACTCTCCTCGCATTATAAGAAAGAAATCAGTCGGGCCAAACGTGACTCCTATGATGAATGATCACCAAATACAACTCTAGCATGAAAGAACTCTTCTCCATTCTAAAAGAACTAGAGTCCCCAATAGCTATACCTGATATCTGTACTGAAGATAAATCTTGGTGTACAGACATCCAACAGGCGCTAGCTAACAAAATCAACATGCTCCAAAACAAAATACAGCAAAAAAAGAACCACTGGGGCAGTCCAGCACCGAAATGCTAGGCAATTCTCCTCTGAACAAGAGTACCAACAGAAACCCCAGACACGTGTTTCGGTCTGGTTGGACCTCATCAGTAGGGTGGACCTGTGCCTCTCTAAAAGTAGTGAGCAAGGGGTCCACGTCTAGATTCCCCTAGTAACTTAAAGTGAGACCCAAAGTTATTTAAATGTGCAAATTACCAAGGGGGGTCCTGGGAGTCCCTCTGCCAGACATTAGTCCTGGTTACGGGAGACTTACCCAGAGTCTTCAGCTCACTAACTTTCACAGAGAAGAAATATCCCAAACATATCAGTCTTTGTCCTGCCCTGGGGCAGTCCAGCACCGAAATGCTAGGCAATGCTCCTCTGAACAAGAGTATCAACAGCAACCTCAGACATGATGCTGGACTGCCCTTGGGCAGGACAAAGACTGATATGTTGTGGAAATGTCTCTTGTGTGAAAAGATGGTGAGCTAAAGACTCTGGTTGAGACTCAAACCTGGGATATAGGCCGGTAGAGAAAAACTCCCAGAACCCCCTTGCTTGTGCATATTAAAATTCAAATACCATATCATACATTAAATTGATCATGTTATATTATTTCAAACCGTGAAGTCCAGTTACTAAGGTACAGATAAAATAAAATACACCGTTTGTACGAATTTAGCCTTAATAATATCCCAAAAAGAAAGCACTCCTAACACCAAAGAAATCAGGAGGAGATGGTGAAGGGAGTAGGAGCAGAGGAGGGGAATTGAAGAGAGGAAAAGAGTGGGCGGTGGTGAATTACGGATGAGGTGGTGCCAAGGTGAGGAGCAGAGTTGTTGAGGATAAGAAACATGAAGGAGATGACAAATGGAGCCTGTGGAATGAAAAGAGTTTTTATTAAGATGAAATAGTAATTTTACAAGGTCAGAGTCAATGCAAACAAGTGATTGAACTGGCACATGTTGCCCTCAAAACTTGCAACACGGAGCCGTGCCGTGCTGTGCAGGAAAGTGCCGGCGCCCGGTGACGTCATCAGCAGAATGGGGGCGCGGCCCTGGCCTGCTCTGAGGTACACTGGAAAGTGCCGGCACCCGGTGACGTCAGCGGTAGAATGTGGGCGTGGCCTTGGGCTCTGAGCGGCCCCGCTGTGAGGTACACTGGAAAGTGCCGGCGCCCGGTGACGTCATCGGCAGAATGTGGGCGCGGCCTCGGCCTCTGACAGCCGGTTGTTGTAGTGGTGACGGCCGAGGTCACGTGCTCGGCAGGGGCTGGAAGCGCTCGAAGCGCCGGAGTCCACCTAGTGCTGCTGCGAGAGGTAGCAGTGGCAGCCACGGCAGAGCGGAGGGGGATCCTGCCAGGGGGGCAGCGGAGAGCCAGCCAGGAAGGCGCGAGAGCCCGGAAGAGGGAGCTGCGCCGCGCGCTCACAACAACAGACGCACCGGCGCGAGGCGAGGCGCGCCAGCAACGGACAACGGCGGCGGTGGCGCGAGCCGTCAACGGTCAGCTGCTGCGCGAGCCGCAGCCCGAGAGAGGTGCGCGAGCCCTGGCGGGCGCCACTGCTGCTAGGCGATGGGAGCGGCTCGCGCGTTCCCTAAGGGGGCGGGGCCCGACAGTGGCACTTGAACCTCCACGCTGCCCTCTCCCAGCACTCTTTCCCCATTCACACTGCTGGCCCTGAGCCCCCTGGACCCCTCCACCCTCTGTACCTGCGCCCCTAAGGGCCAGTGCTCCCGCTGCCCCCTTCATATGCCCAGGGCTTGCCATCTCCTGTGCCCTTAGCCGCGCGTGCTCCTTGTCCTGTGTGCCCTCCTCTGCCTGCCTTCTCCCACCAGCTGCTCAAGAAGACCTGTGCACTGGAGCTCCAGGTGCCCATTGTGTGCTGCCCACATCTAACCCTGCCACTTTGGTCCCTTACACTGCACTATTCCCTGTACCCCATCACTGCCAGAGCCAGCCAGTCCCTGTGCCCTTCATTAGCAGAGCTCCAACTATACCCTGTACCGCTGCTTCCAAAGGCTTCCCATCCCCATAACCTTCCACGTATCCTTAATTCCCCCCCGAGCCTCCCTGCACTGCCCAGAGATCACCTGCCCCCTGCACC
This sequence comes from Ambystoma mexicanum, assembly GCF_040938575.1. NCBI lineage: Eukaryota > Metazoa > Chordata > Amphibia > Caudata > Ambystomatidae > Ambystoma > Ambystoma mexicanum. The sequence goes on from NC_090929.1 coordinate 1,663,637,724, forward strand.
CCTCAGCTGAGTGACCCTGCTTGCAGCTACCCTCTCATGCCCTAGGGTCCATTATTGGTGCATGCCCCGAGTGTTCTCTTCCAGTCCACGGAGCCTTCAGTGGGCCCTGCCTACAGTGTTGCTTTCATCCCCATTATCCCTCGGTGGACCCCAGCACGCACCCCTCTCCTTGCATCTCAGTGTCGGATCCCCATCTCTCTGCGCTGCCTGCCCAGCAGTCTCCTCTGTACCTGCAGTCGCCAGCCACAGCTGGCCCATGTGCTATATCCCCCAGCTCTTCCTAGTTCCATCAGCACCCACTGGCCACTGCCTGGACCTCCCATCCTCCATAATTGTCAGCTGTCTCTCTCCTGCCCTCCCCATCCTCTGTGCCTTCCGGCATTCTCTGCTTCGAGCAGTCTCAGCCAGAACTCTACAATTCCCTCTGCGTCTAATTTTGTCTACAAGCAGCCACCCCACTCCTAGGCACCCCTCTTTTCCTTATGCATTTTGCTCTTTCCTCCACAGTTATTTTTACACCCTGTGGTGCACCGGATCTAGGTTTTATCCCCCCACATTAATGTCGATTTTGTTTCCCCACTTAACCCATCTCTACTTTGATTGTTGGTTGGCATCTATATGTTTATCTCAGTTTCTCTTATAATCTCCCCAGCCTCTCCTTCTGGTTACGTTCTCTCAGTGCTTACACCAGTCTCTATGTTCTGTAAAAGGTAATTTTGAAGTGCCATCATTGTCTCCCATTCCATCAGTTCCCTCCTCATCTGAATTTCTTCGTCTTTTGGGTTCACCTAATTGTTTCTACTCGACTCGCTTTGTTTTGATTTCACCTAATCTCTCCCTTTGGCCCAGATCTTCTTGGGATGACCTCATTCTCCTCTTTCACTCTAGAGGCCATCTTATTCCTTCCTTTAACTGGTTCCTCCTTGGTTTTCCATATTTTCTTCCTTTTGGCGCTTTGCCAATTGCCACACATTGACTCAGGTCTTCATGCCCCCCTTTGTTTCAGCTTCTCTTGGTCACACCTGAATCTCTTACTGTGATTGTTCGCCCTTTTACTCAGTTCCCTCTGGTCACCCCTCAATCTCGCCCTTGGTTTCACTTTTTCCTGTGATCTGGCTCCTTTTCTGGTAGTGTTCCTTTGGTTCTCAGCTGGGTATTTCACCAAGTATGGATCTATGGATGGTTTGCGCTTGTGTCTGTCTCAATGTTCTCCCTTGGTTGAATTCATACCCTCCTTGACTCTCCTGGGTTACATCAGAACTGTGCTTTGTTTTCTGTTAGGTGCTGCCCCCCAGCCCTCCATTATCTGATGAAGTGACTGCCTGCCCTGCGCCCTTCTCTCACTCTGGGCTTTGGACTGTGAACCATGGAGCTCTTCCAGGCCAAGGACCACTACATCCTGCAGCACGGGGATCGGGCGCTCTGGTGCAGCCGGAAGAACGGGGCCTTTGAGGCCAGGCCTGGTGAGTTTCTTGCCATGCACCAGGGACGGGTACTGCAAATGTCCATTTTCAAAAGTGGCACCACCCTGTTTACAAGATGTGCGATTGTGTAACAAGAAGTAGCTTTTGAGGCATGTGGCGTCCCACTGGATATTTTCAGCTGTTGACATCGATGTCCAAAGAATGCAACCGTTCACTTGGGCAATCGTTCCATATGAAGTGCTGGACTTTTTTGGACTGGAATGATATGAATTAAGAGTTTTGCAGGGAATAAGGCTGTCTTGCAACAAGTGAAATGAATAGTTGTTTGAACTGGTTCTTCTTTGAGAGGCGGATTCTTCTAGTGGTTTTAGCTTTGTATTAACTTTTCTTGTATTCTTTGCTGCTTTTTTGTGAGGTGTATTTTCTAATTCCAGTAAGTGGCATTGATATATATTTTTTAATGTTTTTAAATTTGATTTTGTGTTATGGTTTAGTGAAACCTTTCGCAATTTATGAAATACACAACAATTAATAAGACATATTTGTTCCATAAAATAGACGTTTTTCCATTAAAGAAAAACAGAAAATGTGTGCTTTCCACTGCTCAATATACACCCACTTTCTCCTCACAGCCTTAGGTGACTCTCTCCATTTTAAGACGTGGCCTAGCATTTTCTCTGCCCCTTTCCCTATGCAGTGGCACTGGCTGCACTTTTGCAGAACGCACCCTTCCCTGTCCGGCTCTCCCTCCTCCATCGTGTTTTAGGATGGCTGGATTCCCGAGCTCTTAATGCTCACCCTAAGCAAAGCAAGACGGGGCCAGGCTCTTATCAGATTGCCACCCCCACACTCATGGCAGGAGACGCATGTACCATTCCATGTGCAGTTTAGATGTTATTCTTTCACTCCACTGCAGCTCAGAGGTGAGACATTTTCTGTGTACAATTAATGGGCGAATGCAGTGCGAGCATGTATGCAAATGGCTGGATTGTGGAGATGGGCAGAACCTCTACTTTGGCCCACAGAGACCTTTGTCCGGATAAAGTACCAATTCTGCCCCAGATTTTTGTATGCATGTAGTACATGTCAATGTAATTATAAAATATCATCACTGCAATGCATAAAGTGAAAAATTTGCCGTTTATAATGTTATACCATATCTCCTCCTGTGAGATATGGCTAACACTGCTTTTTTCAAAAATAAGCTGCACGCTTTGGAAAGAACAGTTCATTATCAAGTGTTCTAAGCTTTCACAATAAGGACCTGATTCATGGAAGTGTTTTACAATGGCGCAATGCTATAGGAAAACGTTCTGTGAATCGGGCCCTAAATCGTGTCTTCATAAAATGTGCACTTACTCTCCAAGCATGAAGTTTTGTTTCTTGAGCTGCTAATCTTATAATTAGGGACAAGGTTCATTTGTAGTCTCAAAATGTAGATTTCCAACCTCTGTTGGGGGATTTCCACAAGGAAAGAGGCATGTTTCCCAATGCTTTCTCTCTGACAAGTTAATCCATGCATCTTATGTTGATCCAGTCCATCTGGGTCAGTGTTTTTTTTTTTGTAATTTTTTTCGTTTTTTTTTTTTTTAACTCTTCATGGGAAATCCGCCAACTATTCTTCGCTTGTTTCCAGCCTTTGTAATATTGATAGAGCTTTGTTCCGCCATTTGTTAAATACAGAACACAACTGTTCTTTTCATTCAAATAATTTGATAAAGGGTATGCAAATTAGACTCCTTGTGATAAAGAAGTTGGGCTTGTGATAAAGAAGTTGGGTGTGCCCATTAATTTTGGGTTTTTAACCTAATTTGTAGCATGCTGCTTGAATTGTTACTCCTGTAGACATATTTAAGTTGTGTCTCCCCATATTTAGTATCGTTTTTTTTTTTATTTCCTCATTTGAGAAGATAGGATTTGAGATTTAGTATACAGATCTTTCAGGGCTAGCTTCGAGTTGGTGTTTTGTACAATAGTGACACCCAGGTATTTCCAACTTTCAACCAATATAATCGGTTCCTGGATAATGTGCCAGTTAAATCTAACTTTTTTCTTTTTCCTTTTTGATCCTCCCTGGAGTAAACGCAAGTATTTTTGTTTTAGCAGAATGAATTGTTCCCTCATTATTAGATATGCTTTTAGATATGGATGTAAAAGTGTTTTGTAACCCTGTAGGGGTTTTGTCTAGTACTACCACATCTTCTGCGCAGACCAGATGTCGAATGGGAAATGGTCCTAATTTAGGTGGATAAGAATTATGAGCGTGTAATGCACTTACCAAATCCGGTATGCATACATTAAAAATGGTCGGCGTGAGTATGCAGTCCTGGCACAACCCTCTGTTGTTTGTAAACGTATCCTTATTTGGTTACACGTCTTAATATCGTAATCCGTTTTAGTGAATGCACATATATCAAATATTTTATAACCAAAACCTTTATAGTGAATGCATTTTTTTTAGGGGGCTCTCCCCTCCCCAATAACCACCGTTCACCACACCTAAAAATCCACCCCAAAATGCATTCACTGTAAAGGTTTTCATTATAAAAATATTCGCGATAAGTGCATTCACTATAACGGATTCGATATAAACACTACATACCTCCTTGTTTCGGTGTCTACGTGTATCTGTATCAACATTTTCACAATAGACAGAGAGCAACCAAGAGATAGAAGGTTGTCCCACAATTTCTGTGTTTTACTCTGTCAGAGGCCTATGATAGATTGATAAAGGCCAAGAATATTATTTGTTTGACAAGGCGTGCCTGTTGTTGCTAAAGGGAACACATTTGTTCAAGGAGGTGCCCATCCTTGGTCTAGCCTGATCGATACAAATCCCCAATTTGTTCCCATTTATTCAAATTACCTAGCATGAGCACATTTTGTTTTGTCAGTCATTACATCCAATAGCAATTGGTCTATAGTTGATTCGAAGTTCTCTGTATCCCTTCTTAAAAATAGGGACAATAATCAAACCTTTCCTGGATTTGGGAAACAAGTACTATGATAATATAGAAGTTTCAAATGGATCTTTACACCGTATAGTAAGATCCTCCTTGATAACTTTGATCGGAATCCTGTCTGGGCCCGGGGCACGAGATGCCTTGGCCCTTTTTCACAATTTGTAGAATCCGCTCTTCATCAAACAACAGCGGACACTCGGCTAGATTTCTGGAAATCTGAATGTATTTCGTGAAAGAAGATAAGAAAAGATTTCAAAAATGTGTCTTCCATGTCTTCTCTGAATTTAGATTAGTTGGAGATTCCTTTTGGAAAGTGTCAAATTTGTTAATTATTTGCCAAATGTTTTGAATTCTGTACGAATTTGGAGCTATTAACATAAATTCTACATATTGATATAGTGTAATTTAGCCAATTATTGTTTGAGGGATTGCTGTGTCATTCTGGATTCCTGAGTATTATTTTTCCAGAGTTTTTTTCTTTTTTTTAAATTGTGGTTTGCTTTATAAAAACATTTTTAGAAATGCCATTATGCAATACTCCATCTGCAATTCAATATTGTTGTCTCGGGTAATGTTTTAATTCCCTTTTTTCTTTTCAGGTACTCCTTTATCAAAATGATGGATTTTGTTGGATTGGGAGGAAAAAGATCTACTATTATCTTTTATAAATGCTGGAAAGCATAATTGAAACTTTTGTGTGAAGTGGGATGTTAGGGAGAATTTCAATTTTGGTGCTTAATTCCTCCCACCTTAGAGAACCCGACTCTTTTGCTGGACTTATGATTTTTTAAATTTAACCCTGGAGTAAGTGAGACCTTTTTCTCACTCTCCTGTGTTTTCACTGTTTTTGGAGTCTGACAAAGTCCATAGGCATGTACTTTGTGTATGGTGACACACAGCACCTTCAGTGCAGTGTCACAGAGAAATCCTTTAGATGTCTCATAAGGTTTAAATACCTTTTCTTGTGTTCCAAGAATACCAAAGTGAAATTGACTTTACTTGACCTTTTCTCTTTGTAGATCCAGCACACACCATCTTATGTGGAGTGCGAGGGAGTTACTAGCCCCTTTTCCTACCTACTCTTCTTCAAAGGTACTGTTTAGACTTGGGGTACTTACCCCTGTGTCTTTTTCAGCCATGCTGGTCTCAGTTGAGACCTGCATTGGCTTTCCTAAGAGTTGATTCCAACTCTGCTTTTCACAAGTCTAACAGCTTGTAACCCTTCAAGTGATTTTTACAAAACTCTCTACCTTTGTGGAAGACTTTTATTATCTAAGAAGTGACTCTGTTCCATAGACTATGCTCCAATTGACTTTGGCTGTCCTGGCTCCCTGCAGACTCTTCTAGTCCATTGACTTTGATATTTCTGTCCCTCATAGGTGGTAACTTGTTTTTAGTGTTACTGCTGGGAAAGGCTTGTCTAGACTTCATTGGAAGATTTAAGTATACACGCATGCCCTGAGAACATGTTTAACCTTTTTTTACTTCCTTTTTAACCTTTCATTTATGCAATCTCGGAATATGCAAGTATAACTAGTGAAATATAAAAGTCATTGCTGTCCTTGTGAATGAAGTCCCCTCCGGGTGTAGGAAGTGTAAAAAGCATCTCTAAAGAGTATCCACTAAACTTATGCTGATTCTGGAAAAGTATATTTGATTGTTAAATATCTTGCACTTTTTAAAGAACGCTTATTTAAAAATTGATGACAAATAAATAACTATTGAAGGCGAGCTTCCCCCAGATAGCACGATCCTCCCCACAATGAGAGACAATAATGCACTCTCCCAAGATGGGAATAAGGCTAAGACAAAGTGTGGGTGAGTTTAAATGGGAGTTTATCAATCAGAATAGGGCATGCAAAGGACTCTGCAAACTCCGAGAGCGCTCTGTCTGACAATAGCAAAGACATGCGTATATAATTACAAAAAGCGTCATGAGAACCTACATGCTATAGGGGGCACAAGTTCGTTGGGATTGGATGGCGACGACTAACTATAGGTGCTGCTGAGATGTAGTTTGCCATGGTCGGTGGACGTCACTGGTTACCCTCGTGGGCTGGGCTGGGCCGGTCAGGTCAGCTGGGCTCATCCGGACGGTGTTGTTGTGCCAGCCGTGACCAGTGCCAGTGATGAACGTCTTTCCTGACTTTCTGCCCTAAGGCCACGCACACCGCATTCATTCAATACCGCAATATTATTTTCTCCGATAAATCTTCCAATAGGTTATTCTACAGGTTAATGCAACACAGGAGGAATGCACCTAGAGTAGGGTCTTTTGGTGATACATCAATACATGGTTACCATCGCCCTGTTGACCGGGTATCATAGGTTGCAAGGTTGGGTCTCAGGGCATGGGACGGGCTGTCCGAGTTATCATGTCTCGTTAGAAGTCATTATGAATGTGTTCCTGTAGTGTTGCTATAATATTGGCTGTCCTAATTTTACAGGAGCCATTAACCTAAGGTGAGCCGGTGGGTCGTGGAGCCTAAGAAAGGGCACCTTTGGATCTGTGTTTTAAGGCCGGGGTTTACTGCTGGGTTGTAAATAATTCAGGTGGCAGGCCGTGGCCTTGGGTGCTGCGGGGGGAATGTGAATGTTTGAACCGGCTCCAGCCGAATTGGGGGAGGTGGAGCAGAGCAGCACAGGCCTCTGCTTTTTCATCTGGCAGGCTTCAATGGGAGGAAGGGGGAATGGCCTTGCATATGCTTGCAAAGCTATTTTCCTCGTGTGTTGCAGATTTAAGTGGAAGAGACATAAACATTCACATAATATACAATACTCATTGAGTCTTTTCAAAGCTTATGTTTTGACATTGTTAGTACCTTTCACATGGCCATTTCAAATGCGTTACCTATACGCTAAGTATTTAACAACCACAACATTTTGTTACATTTTTATACATGTGCGGTAAGCGAGGTAGTAGTAAGGTTGGTGGAGCACGCAGGAACAACCCGCTAATAAGACTGACGGCAGTGACGCATAGTGAGCTTGGACGTACATATGGTGCATTTTCGTGCACCACTTACATGAGCTCCCAATAGGGTTGTATTTTTCTTCCTTTGCACTGTAGCAGCATTAGTTCAGTTATGGCATGGGACCTTGGGGTGCAGTCTTCTCGGCGAAACACATATGAAAACCCCCGGGACACTTTTACTATTTGCGCATAGCTATGGGGATGTGGGTACTTCATCCCGAATGTCATATAAGCACACATTCTGCCATCTTCATGGAGGTTACAGGTCTTTAGTCAGAAAAGTCACGGAGAGAAAAGTTTCATCACAGGTGGTTTGCTCATTAGTATTTGGGGACTCTGCTTTTGTCAGGGGACCATTTTACAGTTCTTTTCCACCCCGGCCCTGCTGGCCGGGTCATACTGGGAACAGCGATACACTGCGGAAGGTGAAATGTTACAGTGTTTTTTTTTTTATAAAGTATTTTATTGTTATTAACATAGTACAATGGTCATAATAACAAAGCAACAAGCAAACAAAAACAACTTCAGACTGTCATAGTCGTTCACAATCAGAAAAGGTACCCTGAGCATCAACAGTTGAGCGATCATCTCATCACATGCAATAATGTATAGTATGGTACAAGCACAAAACAAAACCCCCAGTGCACATTCCCCCGCCTGTACATGGGACACTCAGGCCACACCTTCCTCCCACCTGTCCCATATTTTCGACGCTTTGTTGGGACAGCCTCGCGCCGAGTAAATCCTACGCTCCATCATAGCGCATATGTCCATATCCAATTTCCATTGTTCCAGCGTTGGGGAGTCAGGGGCACCCCATTTCTGCGCGATATTGCGCTTAACCAGCCCCATCGCCGTGTGTAGGAGCAATCTTTCCCACTTATTAGCTTCTATCTCATCGGGCACGCCCAGAAGCAAAGCCCTTGGGTCCAGTGGTATGGTGCGAGTCAGAACTCGGGAGAGTTCCCTACAGCATGCGTTCCAAAAAGTTTGTATCTGGGGACACAGCCACAAAATGTGAATAAAGGTCCCCTCCCCATCCCCACACCGCAAACAGTTTGGGTCAGAAGCCCGTTTCCAGCCATATAGACGTGTCCTAGGGTAATAAACCCGGTGTAGTATTTTCAACTGCACTAATCGAAGCCTAGAGGAAATGGCGATTTCCCGGGGATGCATAAGGACTTGTATCCAATCCTCAGGATCTATCACCCCCACATCTACTTCCCATTTTGCCTTTAGTTCATTCAATTCGGGGGTAGCAAAGGAGGATATAGCATTGTAAAGGATGGAAGTGCATTTGGTAGGGATATGCGCCGGAAGGATGTTACGCTCTATGGGGGTATAGTCCGGTAACTGCGTATCTGCTGTCAGGTAGGGTCTCAAAGCATGGGCGAGGCGAATGTAGTGGTAATGTTCCGTATTCGGAATCTGGAATCGCAATTGTAGGTCATCAAATGAGGCCAAACACCCCTGTGTAAGCATGTCCCCAATCCTGGCAATCCCCGCATTCACCCACCTAGGCCACGGCTCCAACTTCTGGGTCTCAGCTAGGTTGTTGTTCCGCCAGAGGGGTTGTGCTCTAGTAGCTTTATTTTCCCACCCAATGAATCGGTGTGCCTGTCTCCACACTGTGATCATATGCGTAGTGGTTGTGGGCGGAGAGGTTCTCGAAAGGGGCTGATAGAGGAGAAGCAGCGGGTCAGTGTTGCGCATAGTGGCTATCTCAGCCCGTATATGGGGCAGGTCTCGGTCCCCGTGGAGAAGGTCATTAACCACCACCAGTTGTGATGCCCAGTAATACGTTTGAAGGCGGGGAACTCCTATTCCTCCCTCCCAAATAGATCTTTGAAGTGTAGTTAACGCAATTCGTGACTGGCCTCCCCCCCATATGAGGTCTCTGAGAAGTGTCTCCACCTGGTGGAACTCCGAGTCGGGGACTTTAAGTGGGGCATTTTGAAGGACATAGAGGAATCTAGGAAGGGTCATCATTTTAAAAAGTGCCGCTCTTCCCATAAGTGTCAGGGGGAGGAGTTTCCAGTGCCGGACATCAACAATAAAGCGGTCTGTGATTGGTCGGAGATTGTTCCTTATATAGCTTGTTAAATCCCCGGATATCCATATTCCCAGGTAACGAAACCCCTGTCGTTCCACCCGGTACGGGCAGTCCTGGGGGATTGCCTGTTCCCCACCCTTCACCGGAAAGAGGACTGATTTCCCCCAGTTGATTCTGAGTCCGCTGAGTTCCCCAAAGCGGACTAACATTTGCGTTACAATGGCAGAGGATGTTAGTGGGTCACCCAGGTACACCAGGAGGTCATCCGCATACAGGGATGTACGATCCTCGTGTCCCTCCGGCCATCTGAATCCTCTCCAGGCGGTGTTTTGGCGAAGCCAAAGAGCTAATGGCTCGATAGCAAGGGCGAACAAAAGAGGGGACAAAGGGCATCCCTGTCGCGTACCACGGCCCAGGGGGAAGGACCCAGAGGACCAGCCATTCACTCTCACTTCCGCCTTGATGTTAACATAAAGTAGCTGCACCCAGCCTAAATAGGCCTCTCCGAACCCCATGCGGCGCATTATTTCCCAAAGGTAGTCCCATCGAATGGAATCGAACGCCTTTTCAAAATCGATTGCCAACAAGGCCAAGGGTTCGTTTATAATCGGGGATCTCTCCAATGCTAAATGGAGGCGGCGCAGATTCATCCGAGTCGATTTGGCAGGCATAAAACCACACTGATCCGGATGGATCAAGAAGGATGTGACTAACTGCAACCGATTCGCTAATAGCTTAGCAAGGACCTTAGCTTCCCCGTTAATCAGCGATATAGGTCTATAAGAAGCACAATCATGTGGAGGTTTGCCAGGCTTGGGAATGACCACAATGGTGGCCTTGCAAAGATCTGGTGGGAGGGTACCCTGTTCCCGGGCAGCAAGAAACATCCTATGTAGAGGACCGGCCATTTTGTCTACTCCTAGCTTCTGCCAAGTTTCAACTGGGAATCCGTTCGGGCCCGGTGCCTTTCCCGACTGGAGCTGAGACAGTGCCTCTGCAATCTCAGCCTCTGATAAAGCAGAGTCCAGCTGGTCCCTCTGTTGCCCCGAAAGGATCGGCAGCGTCACCTCATCTAGGAGGCAGGGGTTTAGCGGTGAGGTCGGAGCCTGATACAAATCTGCGTAAAACTCTGTGAAGGCCTCGGCAATCCCAGAGTCCGAATGTTGGATGTCGCCCTGTGCCGTGACAATTTCCCGGACATGGCGCTGCCCCTCGTCTCTCCTCTGCAACCAAGCGAGCAGTTTACCCGACTTATCCCCAAGTTCATACACCCTCGCCCTAGCCTGCCAATGGGCCTGCTTGGCGTCATCCATCGTTCTGTTACGGAGGCACTCCTGGGCGCGCTGGAGGGATCGGTGGGTCTCAGGCGTAGGATCGGATATATGCTCAATCTCCCTGTCTCTCACTTCCTCTTCGGCCTTTAATATTTCCCGGAACCGGATGTTTCTTTTATGTGTCGTCCAAGAAAGGATTTCACCCCTTAGCACTGTTTTATAGGCCTCCCATAATATCACGGGGCTGTCCACCGACTTCTCGTTAATTTCGAAATATTCACCAGAAACTTCCTCGAGGCGATCTATCAGTTCCGGGGACCCCAGATAATAATTGTTAAGTCTCCACGTTCTAGGGGGAAGGGGACCCTGCATACGCAATTCAACTAAGAGGGGGGAGTGGTCCGAAATGCCCCGGGGGAGTAAATCTGCGGACATTGCCCTATGGAGGTCGGTATGTGGCAAGAAGAAGTAGTCCAGTCTGGACATGGAGCCGTGAGCGCCGGAATGGAAGGAGTACTCCCTATCAGTCGGGTGTAACTCTCTCCATACATCTCGGAGCCCAAGGGCCGATGCAAAACTGGCCAATCTAGTCGAGGTGTCAGGGTTGCGATTTCGGAGATGGGAACGGTCAAAGTTATCATTCATGGTATCATTAAAATCACCCCCCAGAATGAACGTATCAGGATGGTGTTTCCCTATAAGGGTAGTAAGATCGTCCAGTAATTCCTGTCCCAACCCGGGTGGGGAATAAATTGCGGCAATGGCCATCGTCTGACCCCAGATGGTCCCCATGACGAACACGTATCGACCCCTTGGGTCGCGCTCAACCAATTGCTGAGTAAATGGAATGCGCTTGTGTATCAGGATGAGGGTGCCCCTGGAGCCCATTGTGTACCCCGCCTGAAGGGCAAGGTGGTAATTAGTCCTCTGAAAAAAGGCACAGTGTGATCCGGCCAGGTGGGTTTCTGTCAAAAGGGCCACATCAGGGGAGTGTCTATTTAGAAATTGCCTAAGCAGGCGCCGTTTAATCCCGGACCCCATCCCATTCACGTTCCAGGTGAGGAACTTCAGGGATTTGGTGTGGCGCATGGGTGTCCCGTGAGTCTGTGCACAGGATATCTATCACACATGATGGGGGTCTGTACGATTGTAGCAATCAGTGAGAGATGGTGAAGTGGTAACTTCGACCAAAGACAGTGGTTCGTGTCCGTTATAAACATATGACAGTCTTGAAGTAACAAACAAACTTCCAAACATTCCCAACTTACCCCCACCCTATACTCCACCCCAACACGAAGTACCTGTCGCCCAAACATAGCTGGACCTTCAACTTTAAGGTAGCAGCTCAAAAACCCAGACCCTAGAGCCGGGTCTAGATAAACAAGAAAGAGGGGGGGGGAAAAGGGAGAAGGAGAAGGAGAAGGAAAGGAGGAAGTTCGGCTAGGGGGGGGGGGTTTTCAGAGGCTCCTCCAGAGTCCCCTCCCATGCGCCAGTGTCAACATCTTCCATGGTGGACTACTCATGCGTCCGGCTTAAGAATACAAACAAAGAAAGAATACTTCAAAGCGCCATTACTAGGCCAGAGGGGCGACAGTCCGGTCAATGTCCTCGCTGATCTGCATCGGGGTCCAGGACCCCCTGTTCATTCCTCTCCGGGTTTCCTCTCGGGGAGGCGTGCCTGGGCCTCGGTCTTCCTCTCGGCCTCCTCGGTCTCGCAGTCCAATCACCTTCTATATGGGCCTCCGCCCATTTCCATGCCTCCTGCGGGTCGCTGAAATGAACCGTGGTTCCACCATGATATATCTTCAGTTGGGCCGGGAAGAGCAGGCCATATTTCACATTTAGTTGGGCCAGCTGTCTCTTGAGTGGCTCAAACGATTGTCGTGCCCGCTGCACTTCTCGGGTGTAGTCCGGGAAAAAGGCGATTCGGGAGCCGTTATGGGTAATCGAGCCTTGTGCCCGCGACAGTTGCAGGAGGGCATCCCTATCTCGGTAGTTGAGTAAGCGGGCGATGATAGTACGTGGCGGGGCACCCGGGGGTGGTCTACCCGCCGGCATTCTGTGAGCCCTCTCCACTGAGAAGAACTTTGAAAAGGATGTGGCCTCGAAGATGTCTACAAGCCACTGCTCCAAGAACAGCTCCATACACTGTCCCTCCTCCCCTTCTGGCAGACCCAGGATACGGACATTATTGCGACGGGATCGCCCCTCTCCATCCTCCACTCTTGATTCAAGGGTCTTAAGGCGGTTTAAGGCCTGGGACAGTTGGCGGTTAATCCCGCCTATATTGTCTTCCACTTCAGAAATACGTTGTTCCGCCTCTCCCGTTCTGGAGGTTAGTTTCTGTAGATCGTGGCGTAGGAAGGAGACGTCTGCCGCCATGCTATCTATTTTGGTCTCCATGGAGGATCGGGAATTAGCAATGGCCGCCATTACATCATGGAGAGAAAGAGGGCCCTCCCCATTGGGGGAGTTCGGTCGCGTTGCTGGGGCCGCCGGGGCCGGGGTGGTGGCGACGGCAAATTGGTCCATGCTGCTCTGTGTGGAGGGTTTCTTCTGCCTTTCTTTCCCCATAGTTCCGGGGAGGCGTGGGGCGTCCGGCACGGCAGGTCGAACAGTGCTAATTACGCCCTTATGGATCTACTCCGGTGTACCGTGTCGCAGCCCCGCAACAGGCCAGGTGGAAGGCCTCGGGGTCCTCCAAACACCTTCCAACACGCAGGTTCCACGAATCCACCGTCTGTATGGAGCAGGGGGGGGGGGAGAGTTAATCCCACCTACCTCTAGCTCTGTCGGGCCAGGCCGCTGCCGTCCTCCACCACTCGGGGCTGGGTCGAAACAGCCCAAGAGCAGGAGCCGTTTGTCCGGGCGACCTCCGGTTGTAAGAAAAGTCAGTGTCCACTGCGTGTGCCGCACCACACCAGGCCGCTTCAAGCCCCAATCAGACAGGAGGTGGTCTGCCCTCAAGCTCCGGCGGCCATCTTGGTTTCGCAGTTCGGGGCCCCCGGCCTTCAGTAAATTGCAGATTATGGCCCTCCAAACGGGCAGACCACAGCCCGGATTTCCGCCGGTCGTAGCCCCCAGCTTCACGGGCACAATCGTGGCGTTGATGTCGCTCGATGTCCCCAGGAATCAGGATAAAGGTACAGGATTGTGTCGGCGCTTACGGGAGCTCACTCAGCTCACGTCCGCATCGCTCGCGCGCTAGCCACGCCCCCCGAAATGTTACAGTGTTGGTATCTAACACTAGCTCATGTCCGTCGGCTCGTGGGAACGGGCTCTCAGCGAATCCGCCAGAGAGCTGCGGCCGCAGGGATAAGTGAAACTCTCCAAGGGTGGGGGCCGCGCTGTGGTGTACAGGGCTCAAACCATCTTTATTTCACAAAATGGTTTCCAGGGCCTAGCTAAATACAGCATGTTTGGTCAATGTTTCAGCCAGTGGCCCACCCACCACCTGGGCCCTGGTGGCAGGGGGAACCCCTGACGAGCCATGGACTTCACAGGGGGGAGAGGATGCAGGGGAGGGGGTCTCTTGGACCAATCCTCCCATACACTATGTATAATTGAAACCTTGAGTGTAAGTCTTACTTGGTTACTAGTATTTGCAAATTTAATTGCTACAGCTCTACGGCTCACATTTATCCCTCTTGAGATAGGCCTGGCTGCTCAGTCACACTATCAACTTGTGTAGTACAGACCTATACCAAAAGGTGGGTTACCTAATGCCAAGCAGATAAGTGTTGTGTAGTCTCACACAGTGTTCCTACAGCAATTCTTACCTAACATGGGGCACTTCCTGTTTTTTCGTAGAGTCTCTGTTTAAGAATGCTGCTGTTGTATTGTTAAATGTTGTCCCCATCCTGGGAGCCCAGGAAAGTATTTTCTTCTGGTTATTGACCTCGAGAATTGTATAGTTATTATGCACATTATTTTGTATCAATTTAAATTAATAGCTGCATGGATCATTGAGTGGTCGCTCTGTTTAGAAAGTAGAATCTCAAATGTTATATAGTTGTTATAAAACTGTCTAGAAACAAACATATAGGTCCTGATTCCCAGAAGTGTTTTGCAATGGTGCAATCCCATTGGAAAACGCTCTGTCAATCAGGCCCATAATCTATTGTTGAGGAGCTTAGTCCTCTGAACCAAGCAGGTTGAAAGGGAATATCCTCATGGCCCCATAATTGCATACAATTCAATATTTTTGGCCGTCTAAGTTTTGCGTTCCTTTTTATTTGTGGTGAATCGGAAATATTAGGATTGGATACGAAATCTGCATTACAATCTCGCATCAACAAAATATAACCACACAGTGACATACACCAAGAATCAGAAATTTGAGCTAGCCCTTAAACAAGCTAAGATCTGTAAATCATAGGGGGGTTTCTATAAATATTAATAAGGAGTAGGTTGAAAAGGCTCTCCGTGTTCAGCTCTCTCCAAGATGTTTTAACCTCCAGGATCTCTGTGGTTTTAGACTCCCAGACAGAACATGAGGAATGCATTGTGTTGCGAACAGCTATCAAGAAGCCCCCAAACGGTCGGCCTTACTACCTTTTTAGAAGCGGGTTGGTCAGAAACTTAAAACCCATCCAAGTAGGGCTTGGCTTGCAACCACGTTTCCTGAAGAAAGAATATATCACATCCTATTTAAAAAAAAAAATGTGAATGAGTGTTAAAACGATGGGAATGCTATCTAGCGTTCCGTGAAATCAATTAAATTGTGTGGCAAGCCAAAGCATAATTTTCTCATTGGGTCCTGGGGTGGGGGCAAAATGCCAGTAGTGTTATGGAGAGCTGCAGTTATCAGTGACAGTTTCTCTGAAGGGTGGATTTTTGGGACATTGTCCTCTACGTATGTTATTTGTCTCTTACTAGCAGAATGTGAATGTCACCACCCCTCCCATCCCCCAATTTTAGAATTACCCAGAACAACCGTGGACCTCTGGTTCAGATGTTTGCAGAAATGTGATTTTCAAAGTTGCAAATGTCATAGCCAAAGATATGAAAAGAGTGAGCCTCTTCTAGCAGAAGAGCAGTGGTTGGTCTTGAATATAAAAGCAATGCGACTAAATCCCGTCTGGTCAACATAATGAATTCCACTTGCTTTGTGTCTGCGGATGAGATTGTGCGTAAATGTGGGATTTCATGTAGCAGGTGCAAAACGGTCTGCCTGTTTAGAGGCTTCTGGTTTTCTGAATGAAAAATATTCCAAGCAGACCGATGTCGGGGTATTGTAATTTAGATTTGTTGGCAAATGCTTCTTTCTTTTGAGGTGATTCTGAGAGCCTATTAGTCGCGTTTTGATTTACAATGCAAGCTCCTTTTTTCTTTTCTAGAGTGGAAAATGTAGATGTTACATCATCACTCTAAAGGTCTTTCCTTGTTCTCCAAATGCTTCTTTTGAAATGGTTCTAGGAGCCTGATAGTTGTGCTTTGATTTTCAGTACAATCTCTTCTTCTAGAGGGGAACATTTAGATGTTGCGTCATTGATCTAGAGGTCTCTTTCCTCGATCTCCTTCTGATCAGCCAGTTGAGAAAAAAGGCTAATTTGAGAGTTGATTGTTGGCTTGTGTAAGAACCCATTCTCCTCTTGTAGGGGCAAGTTTGTGGCCTGTCTGTTGTTCTCCAATGGGAGTGAGAGGGGGTAATGCACCTGCATTTGGAGCTTCCTTGTATGAATGGGTACTCGGGTTTAGAGAGTCTGAGCTCAGCTCTGTTTGTTCCCCAGTTGGATTTAGGTAGTGTGTTATAGTGGATATAGAAGATAGTTTGTGGCCCGAAATTTGCAGACACACCTTTTTAGTAATAGACTCACATTTGTACATGGAGTTTTGGCTTGGATCTTATTGTCTTCTTAGCAGACGCAATGTTATCAGGAGAATGATCAGATGTGAGGATAAGGATTGCCTTAAATTGCTGAGGAATTTGCGCAAGCTTATTTTTTTGTACTAGGACGCTCTTGGGGGGGCGGGGGGGTCAGGAGGATTGGGCTAAGGAAATTTTGGCTATTTTTGCCTTCACAACATAACTTTCTCTGATTCCTTGTTAAGTGTGCCCTCTGGACATATCTTCACAGAAGTTGACGAGAGATGTTTAGACTATCATCAAGTTGGGTTGATGGAATGTTTGCATCTTCTACACTAAAATCGGCACTTCAGGGATCGCTGTGATAATCCATTTTGGTGCTTTTGCACAGTTGTAACCTTCTAAAAATACAATTTTGGCATTGGAAGAAGTTAAATATTTATTTCCTGTTTAAACTCCCTGTATATATTTTCATACAGTTTAACAGAAGAGTTCAGTAAGAAATTTAGAGCAAGGAGATCTGACTGTCCCAGGGATGTTTGCTGTCTCACAGGTTCAATGAGCGGGTGTGAATGAGTCTGCGGGGGAAGACAGCTCATAGATGATTCTCGAAGGGCCAAACGATCTGCTAAAGTTGCGTTTGCCATAGTTCAACAAATTTGGTGAGTCCGAAATATCAACCTCTCTCCTGGCAGCAGAGTCCTATGTTCTAGAGGGAGGGTCGGTGGTAAAATCAGCCGAACATCTCAGAAACTGCGTTGACGATGTAACAGGCTCCAAAGTCATGTGTGCAAGATTAGTCCGCAGCGTTGCACCGACCTGGCTCTGTTCCTGCAGTGTGATGGATGTATGCAGCAGCTCCACCATGGAAATATCTTCTGTAAGCAATTTCAACATGGTTGCGTCGCCGACATTGTGCAAGAAGTCGGTGGGGTGGCTTTTTTCCCCCATCTTTCTTTGGTTGTTTGGAAGATCAGATATACTCTGCTGCTGCTACAATTGCATAAGACGAGTTTGAACATTTAGGGTTTAGAATTGGCAAACGCAGCAGTGGGGGCAACAGAGGGAAAATTCCCCTCCTTTTTCTGCTTCTCGGCCCATACATTTCTACAGGCAGAGGAACAAGGGGAAGACCATAAACGTGCTGACGAGTTACTCATGTTGAGATGTGATGTTCCATGGTTCCTCTGGTGAAACAAGTTTGTCGCTGAATACCCTTTGCAGCATTACCCAGACTGCACTTGCGCTGCAGCTAGATTTGTATAGCTGGTGCAGCCAAAAACAATGTCGGAGCACACCTGGATCCTCCAGACAGAGGATTCAAACAGGTAACCTGATCCGCTAAAACCGCACTTGCGCTGCACTCCGCTAGGCTACTATCGTTCTTCCTGCAGAATTTACCCCTCCAGGAGCTCCCAGGTCTGCCTGTTTGTCTTGGTCAATGATTTATATTGAGTGAAATCTTACCAGCGAGCAAGACTCGAGGCTATTTTCAGTGTGTGAAATTGATTTGTGAATGCCCTTCTATAGATGGATTTCCATTGTCCGCAGCGACTGATTTCATGAGTCTGCAGGGTTCGAAAAATGCTGTGCGCTATTTGGCTCCTGCTTCTAGCCTCGTAGAGTCTGGTTAGCTTGAAGCTAGCAGCTACTACTGGTTCCCCAGTACAACTGGTACCTTACAAACATGCACATCTCGCACTAGATTTGGGTATTTAATGACAAAGAATTAGGACACCATTTACAGATAATGGATCATACATAAAAGTTAATGTTGGCATCTCCTGTGTAACTTAGATTTGCGGTGCGTTGTGCATTGGCTCCTGGCTCATTGGCAGTAGCTAGGTTTAGCTCCCGCTCATCGAATCTTAATTTCGAACCCGGAGTCTGACTGATTTCAGCTCTGTGTTACTGGGGCCCTGCTTTCTCCAAGACGATGCTCATCGGTGAGCTTTTAATGATGGCACATTTAATTTCCTCTTTCACTGAGTTGGCCAGTTGGCTGGAGGACTTGTTAAAAGTGAGTTTGGATCAGTATGGGGGAATGCTAGTGAGTTTTGAGTTTTGTTCGAGAATGAGTGAGTCATTTATGGAGGTATGGTTGGCAGCCCCTTTTGACTAATGCCTATGACCACCACGTTCTCCCTGACTGTGGCCTTAAAATGAAAGCCAAGACTGCTGTTACATTGAAGACCAGCTTACATTTTCAGAGGGCACCCGTGGGTTGAGAAAGAACCTTTCAACATTAGACCTGGAGTTGCTGCTCAAATGCCCTCATCCCACTTACCTAGACCCTGGCCTTTACCAACCTTGAAAACTGTTTAGGGCTGTGGTTGTTTACAAATGCAGATTAGATTGCCAATGCACTGCCAACGGTCCTGTCTGTCCAGATGTTTCCCAAGGAGTTCACATCCTATTTTAGGAGCACAAGCCTTCCCTAGACTGTGACCTGTATGTGTAATACCCTACGACCTGCACTCTGGCACTTGCCAAGTTTCCAGCTTGCGAGGCTCCTTTTTTCACCAAGTTCCACCCTTGCGAGGCTCCTTTTTTCACCAAGTTCCACCGTTAAGGATGAGTGTGTATTTGTATTTTTATTTAGAAATCATTTTTTGTATGTTCTTTGATGTAAAGTGGTATATGGATAGCCCAGCGGCATGGGATGTGACCATGGCATGAACAAACAAGGTTTCTGGGTATGGATGATGCTGCCCGGTGGGCAGGAGTAATTTCTGAACTTTAATTGGGCCCTAATTCTCATTATATCTTGACAGTAATCGGGGGTCGAAATTGGGATTTGTTGACCAAGAGCAAAAAGCAGCTCTTGGGTATCGGGTATCACCCATTAGGCAGAAGCTACCTTTGGGGAAGGCAGCCTATAGCGTGCAGCAATTGTAACATGTGCGCAAGAAGCAACCTTTTTCTTGGCAATTTGCATTTTTATAAAATATGCTTTAAATGTCTTAGGCGTGTCCGTTATTCTCCTATAAACACATTCCCAAAACGACACAGTTAATATCAAATAGCTATGTGTGTTTGGCACCACTTGCCTGAGGAGTGTAGCTTCTGGTCACTGTTGGTTGCAAGCTAACCAGGCTCCCCTGGAATATAACATGGAGCTAAATAGCTCCCAGCAATTTCGAACCCTGCATTAGTTCTTGCATTGAATACAATGCTTGCTATTAGAGAAGGTTGGTCTTTTGACACCTGTTTGGTTACTGCTGACTAAATAGGTTCTAAGTCACCTAATCTGTTGCTCCTTAACGTTTGAATGTGTATCTTGCAACCTGCATATATTTATTTCCCCCCTAGTTCTTGTCTAGACCAGGGGTCTGCAATCTTTGGCAGATGTTTTGGACTACAATTCACATGATATCTGGCTATTGACTATGCTGGTTGGGGATTATGGGAGTTATAGTCCAAAACATATGCAGCGGAAAAGGTTGAAGACCCCTGGTCTAGACTATTGATGTTATGCAGACTTGTCCATTGCTCTTCCTTGATTGTTCAGGTGTGAAATTAAGTAATGCATATGCTTGCGTGGTACTACTTTAAAATCGGAATCGCCAGTTCAAGCACCCACATCAACCTTTTAATAATATTGCAGAATTTTCGACCCAAACCGATGATTTGTGCATGTAGTAAATTTTCAAATCACCCTGTTAAAATTAGCACGTCTTTATTGGTGTGCGCATGTCTTATTATGTTTGCCAGTTTTGGCTTTTGTGTAGGCATGGGCAAAGCACTTGCCAGGTTCTGACGTAGTGATATTACATACATTTTAGAGTATGCTGGAACATGCTAACATTGTACCGAAAAATTACAACCAAAGATATTATTCTTCCACAGATTAAAATTCTGGAAAATGCAGAAAATGGAAAATGGGGATGAAAATAAGGTTCTAGTCTTATGGGTTAATCGATGCAAGTTGATCTTAGAAGACCTGGACACCTGCATTGATACCCTTCACTTTAATCCAAATCATGTAAAAAGACTACTATGGCAAAAAGACTGGATCTCAACAGAAGAACAAAGTCGGCACCATACCATCATGAAAGGCATTCCAAGTGCGAAAAGATCAGTCAATTTAACGCAAAACTATCTGAAACAATTTCCGGATCCTTATCGTCGAAATCTCTATATGAAATTTCATTTGAATCTGTTTGAAACAGCTGAGCAGAAAAGGTTGTGGGCTCAAAACGCAACTATCCCTAAAACCTGTAGATTTTGTGGTTTATATGAAGAGACTTTAAAACATCTAACTATATTCTGTACCGCCTTCCGTATGGAGAGAACCAGATCTTTGGGGACAGTCATCTTGAGTCGACTGAGCTTAATTGCAGATGACTGGTGGCAAATCGTATTAGATGAATCTGATAGAAAATTAACGTTGGCCCTAACATTATTTTTGGTTGCTTTGAACAAACGGATAAATGAGGACCTATGCGGTCTCAATCAATAGAACTATGTATTTACGATACTATGATACTTTTTTTTAAATGTATTTAATGTTGCTCGGTTTTCCTGTTCTATGTTGTGATGATTAAGTGAGTACTTAGTTTCTTTGTGTAACTTCAAATAATGGGAGTTTTCAGTTTTTTCTGAAGACATTATATTTTAAAGGTTTGTAACAAACTAATAAAATATAAAAATAAAAAGTAGTAGTATTAAATGGCCATCTATGGTAGCTGCAAAATGGTGTGCGTACCTGAGCATATAATAGCCGTGCCTGGAAAATGCTTCATACTTATAAACAAGCAAAAACAATTGGCTTTGCTAATGCTTGATTTTAACAGCACTACAGAGAAGGACATGCAGAGTGCTTATACATTGAGTCGCTGAAGGCAGACCTGGTAAGACATTTTATTACACCAGTAGTTGGTTTATGGCTCCAATTAAGTCATTAACTCTCAAAAGACTCCTTTAAAAAAACACTGGCAGGCACTTCGAGTGCACAGTTTGATGGTAAAGCATAATTGAGTTAGGTCAAAGAGTTCCCATGTCGAGGTATTTTGGGCAGTGAGGGGCAGGAAGTGGGTGGGTAAGGCCATAGGGATTAGCATGGCAATGGGCAGTCAATTGGTGGGTAAATAACTAAACAACACCTACAAGCTTTGTGTCCCACCTTGTATGTCCGATCTCCTTAGCCGTACTCTAATGCAATAGTTTTGGCTTATAGGTGGGGCTAAAGCATCACTAATAGCCCACACTGACCAGCGTAACCCCAAGGAAGGGGGCGCTAAGCAGGAGCACAGTATGACTACATTAAGTTGAACGAGTTTTTGAAAAGCATGGGAATTCCGCTGCTCTTCAAAGAACACTCTTGGTGATCGCTCTACCCAACCCATATGTTACTTTTAACCCCCTTGCGTGGGTCCCCTGTGCACACCCCTCTGTTGCTTCGCAGTTAGGTGTGTGCTTTTTAATTGCCACACATACTATGAATTGCACGGTATCAAAGCGGGTAACGTTCATCTTGCAGTGATGGGCAATGACGCAGGGCCACCCAAGTCGAGGCAGAGTAAATGATGTTACCATTCGGCAGGCTAGGAGAGGGGCAGCTCCCGTCCCCACGCCTGCTCCTCTCCCCCACAAGCACAGAGACACGCTGTCTCTGCCTCACAATGCTGAGGAAGGATGAGGTGCGAACATGCGCCTCACCCATCCTCCAAACAACAAGGGGCTAAGCACCTACGGAAAACCAACAGGCACGCAGGGCCCAGGTTCAAAGACCTGCCCCCTCCACAGGGGGCCAGACATGTCGGCTATCCGGCCTGGCGCACAGGCCCCGCTACTTATACACATCAAAGACCCAGGGCCCTGGGTCTTATAAATAAGAGCAGAATGCTCTAAGAAAACATAATCTGTTTTTGGACCCTGAACGGGGACCCAAACTGACAGGAGGTTCGATGTTCACTCAGCGTCTTCCACACTTTGCTTCTTTACCACAAAATCTTTCCACCCTACAAATAAGGGGGAAGAACAAAGGAAAATAAGTACAGGGCACTGTACGGTGTCCACGATGAGTCGTGGGACATGAGAAGGCGGCACAGGCCAGAGGGGGGGGGAGTAACCTCTGGACCCGGTGCCCAAAAGTATGATATTATTATGATAGGTGATTATTTGTGTATCTGCATAACCATATCTGTACAATAAAATCCTACGGCCTTTTATTGCCAACACTTGACAAAATGTTGTGAGACAAATCATTTCGGTGTGGGTTGGGGTTCGGCCTACAGTATGTATGCATATGGGTTCATCAGTTATGATCTGGGACGGGTAATGGCTGCAGAAATGAACTGTGGCTTTTCGCAGACCATTGCAAATGGACCCGGCCATTAGACAAAATCGAGCAAAGCCACCGGCGGTAAGATTTAAGAAAACGCTGAAAGGTTACCGCTGAGAGGCACCTGGCAAAACTCCACTGAAAATGCAGATCTGCATGGACCCAGCCCAAATGTGAAAATCGGTTCCATTTTCTAGAAGCAACAGCAGATGTTGAATACATGCCAGGGCCACACCTAGCATGCACTGATGATCCCATTATATAGTGGTAAGGCAGAGCATGGACACCTACTCCAAAGGGTAGGCTTCTAAGCATTGCCCTCTCTTGAGCACAAGCGAAGAGTGCAGCTGAAAGGACCCTCAGTACTGCGCTGCTGTAACCCGCACGCGCCCTGTACAGCGCTCCGCCGCTCTCGAGCTAGGCAGCCAAAGACCTGCCATAAAGTACTGAGCGGTTGTAAGCATGACTTGAAGGTGCCGAGAGGACGGTTCTTCACCCATACGTGCCCGCCCTTTCCACTGCCCCAAAGCAGACTAATCTATCTTGGTAAATCAGTGAGTGAGCCCACTAGGCACCTGTGAAGAGGGTATGGCCAGGGCCCTAGCCCAGTATGGAACATGGTTGAAAGGAGCCCATCCGCGTGAATTCATAAAGCGGCGTAACTACACCCGTCTCCAGAACACACCCAGTGGTCGGGTGCACCGCATCTGCCCCATTCTGTCTTATGCATGCGAGCTGGCAGCCCCTCTGTGTCCTCTCTGCCTTTGAGACTTTAAGGCCTGGATTAAGGGTTCAATTCTTAGATGCATAGCAATGCTGCGCCTTGAATTGAATGTCATGCCTGGACACGTCTCCCTTGTGGCTGAAAGCAGCAGCACACACCCGGTAGCCATTGCATGACTTTGCAAAGCCTCCACTGCACACAAGGCTTGGTATCGAGGTATTCATTACATTAACTTGGACTCGAATAAACCACCTTTTTATTTGTATCTTTCAAGCATCGAAAAGGAGTGAGTGTAGTTCAGCAACGAACACGTTTGGGAGGCAAAAGCCCTTGCCCCTCCTGGATCATACGAGGAAGGGTTGCCAGAAAGTCACTGTGGTTAGACGAGGAGGGCAATGGGGCGCAGGGGTTTGGTGGGGTTCTCTGTTGTGCTTCGCGCAGATTGAGGGGTTGTCTTTTGTGCCCAAGTTCGTGCTCTAGTGGAGGGGTTCGCTGCCTTTTAGACCTAGAATGCATTTACAGAAGGCAATGCTGCTTGACAGTTTAGAAGCTGCAAAGGCATTTTGGTTGGTGGCCTAAAGCTTCTGGTTGTGCCATCATTATGTTTTGCAATGTTGTCTTTCTTTGGCATGTGTATTAAACTGCAACCACAATCCTGTGACGTGTGACTGAGCAGGCTGAGCAAAGCAGGCCACTAGCTGTTCTGAGCTGTTCAACTCCCCAGTCCATGGCCTGGTCACTTTGTTCTATTTTATGTTTAGTTTTTCTTCCTAGGACAAAAGTGGATATTTGTTATTATTGTTTTGTGTTTGGAATTGTTGATATTTGTTAAAAAAATTATTTTTGTATTTGGAATTGTTTGTATTGCATGCGCAAAACATTTATATTGGAGTGCTGTGTGTGGTTAAGGGATCTGGGGAGGACAAAGTGGCTCATATGGTAACAGGAGTTTTAGCTGCTGTAGAATTAATCGAAGGAGAAGTTCATCTTATTTTTTTTTTTATTCGATTTTGCCCCAAATCTATGTGGAGGGTGGGTTTAGGTGAAAAGAATAACGTGGCTGTGGGGGAGGGAGATCTTCCCCCGCATATAATTGTGGCAAAATTGATCATTTAAAAAAAAAAAAAGAAAATTAGATGAATTCTCCATTGATTTTTTTTTTGTTGATAAAATCTCATAGAACGAAGTCAAATAGCGTCCATATCCCCTCCTCTCTGGGATAGTCCAAGAGAAGACCCCCGGAGGATGCTCTCCACCCGAGTCAGCCCCATCTCAGATGCTGTCCATGACCTGGTACACCGTTTAGGAGCCTTTACTTAGGACCTTTTTCCTCCCCAGGTTCTGCTCACAGCCATCCTCCCCTTGTCGGAGTGCTCACCCCTTCCTATTTAAGCGACATGGAGTGTCTCAACTTGCCTTTCATCTTCACTCTATGTTGTAGGCCTCGTTTACACAGGACACGTAGGTGCTTGCACCCTCTAGCTTCTTTACAGCAGAAATGCCTTCTCCTCATAGTTTATACTCTTGTCTAGGCTCTTCTCGTTCGCCAAAATCTTGGAATCGTCATTACTACTGTTCTTCTGACTCGTCCCCATCCTTCTAGATTTAAGGAGATGCGCCTTTCAGGCATTCTATAGAATTCCTCAAAGTAATAATTTTCCCTTCATCCGTAACTGTAAACCCCCCCTCCCCCAACCCCCACAAATTCACCGACTTTTTGCCCCCTGAAGGGACATCTGACAAATAGAACGGGGAGAGGGGGAGGAAAGTTAGGACTGTGACGAGTCTCGAGGATTGGAGTAATAATGGTTAGCATACTTGATGTGGCCATTCCCTTCAGCCCCTCTTCCTTGTCACAGTCCTTACAGATTGCAGATGTAACGAGAAGCATGCTGCTGCCCTCGACTGACCCAAAGTAGAACAGCCACTCTGGTACACAGAAGATGCTTGAAGAGATGTATTGAACACTTTTAGGGTTCATGTTATTGGCCAGAAGTGTTCTGGGGCCCATGTCTGTTGATAAGTCTTCTTCCATGGACAGAAGATGGTGCCTGACCAAGGTATGAGGTGATGCCCACATAGCTGCGAGGCAGATGTGCACAGAGAGATGCCCTAAGCCTCGACATCTGCCTGACAAAGATGAGGTGATGCCCACATAGCTGCGAGGCAGATGTGCACAGAGAGATGCCCTAAGCCTCGACATCTGCCTGACCAAGGTATGAGGTTCTGCCCACATAGCTGCGAGGCAGATGTGCACAGAGAGATGCCCTAAGCCTCATCATCTGCCTGACCAAGGTATGAGGTGATGCCCACATAGCTGTGAGGCAGATGTGCACAGAGAGATGCCCTAAGCCTCATCTGCCTGACCAAGGTATGAGGTGATGCCCACATAGCTGCGAGGCAGATGTGCACAGAGAGATGCCCGAAGCCTCGACACCTGGCTGACCAAGGTATGAGGTGATGCCCACATAGCTGCGAGGCAGATGTGCACAGAGAGATGCCCTAAGCCTCATCTGCCTGACCAAGGTATGAGGTGATGCCCACATAGCTGCGAGGCAGATGTGCACAGAGAGATGCCCAAAGCCTCGACATCTGGCTGACCAAGGTATGAGGTGATGCCCACATAGCTGCGAGGCAGATGTGCACAGAGAGATGCCCGAAGCCTCGACACCTGGCTGACCAAGGTATGAGGTGATGCCCACATAGCTGCGAGGCAGATGTGCACAGAGAGATGCCCTAAACCTCATCTGCATGACCAAGGTATGAGGTGATGCCCACATAGCTGCGAGGCAGATGTGCACAGAGAGATGCCCTAAGCCTCATCATCTGCCTGACCAAGGTATGAGGTGATGCCCACATAGCTGCGAGGCAGATGTGCACAGAGAGATGCCCTAAGCCTCGACATCTGCCTGACAAATGTATGAGGTGATGCCCACATAGCTGTGAGGCAGATGTGCAGAGAGATGCCCTAAGCCTCATCTGCCTGACCAAGGTATGAGGTGATGCCCACATAGCTGCGAGGCAGATGTGCACAGATGCCCTAAGCCTCATTATCTGCCTGACCAAGGTATGAGGTGATGCCCACATAGCTGCGAGGCAGATGTGCACAGAGAGATGCCCTAAGCCTCGACATCTGCCTGACCAAGGTATGAGGTGCTGACCACATAGCTGCGAGCAGATGTGCACAGAGAGATGCCCTAACCCTCATCATCTGCCTGACAAAGATGAGGTGATGCCCACATAGCTGCGAGGCAGATGTGCAGAGAGATGCCCTAAGCCTCATCATCTGCCTGACCAAGGTATGAGGTGATGCCCACATAGCTGCGAGGCAGATGTGCACAGAGAGATGCCCTAAGCCTCATCATCTGCCTGACCAAGGTATGAGGTGATACCCACATAGCTGCGAGGCAGATGTGCACAGAGAGATGCCCTAAGCCTCATCTGCCTGACAAAGGTATGAGGTGCTGACCACATAGCTGCGAGCAGATGTGCACAGAGAGATGCCCTAAGCCTCATCATCTGCCTGACCAAGGTATGAGGTGATGCCCACATAGCTGCGAGGCAGATGTGCACAGAGAGATGCCCTAAGCCTCATCATCTGCCTGACCAAGGTATGAGGTGATACCCACATAGCTGCGAGGCAGATGTGCACAGAGAGATGCCCTAAGCCTCATCTGCCTGACAAAGGTATGAGGTGATGCCCACATAGCTGCGAGGCAGATGTGCACAGAGAGATGCCCTAAGCCTCATCTGCCTGACAAAGGTATGAGGTGCTGACCACATAGCTGCGAGCAGATGTGCACAGAGAGATGCCCTAAGCCTCATCTGCCTGACCAAGGTATGAGGTGATGCCCACATAGCTGCGAGGCAGATGTGCACAGAGAGATGCCCTAAGCCTCATCATCTGCCTGACAAAGATGAGGTGATGCCCACATAGCTGCGAGGCAGATGTGCAGAGAGATGCCCTAAGCCTCATCTGCCTGACCAAGGTATGAGGTGATACCCACATAGCTGCGAGGCAGATGTGCACAGAGAGATGCCCTAAGCCTCATCTGCCTGACAAAGGTATGAGGTGATGCCCACATAGCTGCGAGGCAGATGTGCACAGAGAGATGCCCTAAGCCTCATCTGCCTGACAAAGGTATGAGGTGCTGAACACATAGCTGCGAGGCAGATGTGCAGAGAGATGCCCTAAGCCTCATCATCTGCCTGACAAAGGTATGAGGTGCTGAACACATAGCTGCGAGGCAGATGTGCAGAGAGATGCCCTAAGCCTCATCATCTGCCTGACCAAGGTATGAGGTGCTGAACACATAGCTGCGAGGCAGATGTGCACAGAGAGCTCACTAGACTCAGCAGGTCTTCCTGGCAACTCTGCTTAGTGGAAGGAAAGCCCTCGGACGGTCGGGTCGGAAGTGAACCCAGATGAACTGAAGGTCTTGGGGTGGACTTCTTGATGTTGATCCTGAAACCATGGTGTGACTGGAGCATCAAGCACGCTCTGGCTGTGTGCTGGGGACGGGGGTGGGTCACCAGAGCAGCAACACGGCTCCAATATAATGAAGGCTCCTCGTCCACTTTGGGGGCCGGGTGGATGGTGCGACACCCGCAACGGCGCAGCCCCAGGGAACCGTTACTGGTAAAATGGCCATGAAAGGCAACAGCCCTGCTACCATCTCGAGGTACAAACTGTCCATAAAAAAGAACACGGAGGTGGATTTGGGGGAGAGGCTAGATGCTAAGGGGCAATTCTTAATCTTGGGAAATCTAGGGATTGTCTACCACCTGTAAGGACTGTGACGAGGGGGGCAGCGGTAATGCCATATTTCACGAGTGAGCCCTCGGCACTGCCTATAAATCGATCAATACAGTTTAGAATAGTGTGTTGTGCATGTTAATGGGGGGGGGGGCTTCCATGGGTAATTACTGCTGAGGTTGCCGCCAGTGTGTGCTGGTTTCGGGAGTATGACGGCTTGGGAAAGCTTTTGTTCCAACTTCCGCGGTACCTACCCTATACATTTCTGGTTATAACACCAGGCAAGCCAAGCAGGCGCTTCTGCCCCCTTTCAGTCCTGCGAGAGCACACAGTGGATTTCATGAGCTGACCTGTCCCGCGTGTCTTTGGCAGACAGATCGTGTTTCGCCTCCTGCACTTTACCTAATGGGGTTTTCTTTCTTTCATTATTTATTGCGCAGGCACCTGTTCTCTTTAAAGCCAGGCATTACGACGTGACCTCTACCTTTTCGGCAGTTTCACTTGTGGCTTCCTCCGCAAGATGGGTTCGAAGCATTTACTTAACTCCGCATTGCTTTGATATGATATGTCCTTTATAACGCGCCTGTAAACCAGTGTTTCTAGGTGCGACAAGGGGGAGGGTGGAAGAAGGACAGAAAGAGGATAAACCACGATCTTACTAGGCCCTGTGTCATTCAGATCAGGAAAGGGGAGAAGTGCCAAGGGGCCAGTGCGGGTGGGGGGGGTGAGGAGAAGTGCAGGTGACTCAGTAAGTGCTGCCATTGGGTGGCTCTTAAGTGCAGAGAGAAGGGACTGTAGGGTTACAGATACAGACCCTTAAGTGCTGGGGAGCCCGGAGGCAGTGCAAGGGCAACTGGACATGCAGGAGCCTGGGCCCAAATTCAGAGGGTGGCAAGGTGACCAGTGCGCGCAGCAGTCGGATGCATCAGCAGGGGAGAGGAAGAGACAAAGCAGAAGCGAAAAGAAAGGCCTTGAGTTGCTTCCGGAAACAGAGGTCGTTCTGCTTCAGTTTGAGAGAGGCACAGACTTTGTGAGATGATTGACTGGGGACTTGGGACAGCAGGCAGTAAAGAATATACTGGAAAGGAAAACTAGGACAAGCTAGAATGCACAATCTGAGACATTGTATCCCCACATTTTGTGAGAATAAGGAAGTCTTTGCAAGTAAATCAGGGCAAGAGCAGCTCTGCATCCTCTTCGAACCAGCACCAGAATGAACGGCAAAATACTATAACTTTTGTGGTTCTGTCCTCTCCTGGTTCTCTTCCTATCTATCTAATCGCACATGTTCCGCATCTTGGGGTGGCAATACTCCAGCCACCCCCCCCCTTCCTCATACTCATGGAGTTCCTCAAGGGTCCGTTCTTGGTCCCTTTTCTTTTTTCTTTATATACCTCTTTTCTTGCTCCTGTTATCTGTTCCTTTGGAGTGTCGCATCGCTTCTATGCAGACGACACCCAGCTTTTTCTTTCCTTCTCATCTTTTACACCTGACATACATGTCCACCCTTTCTTCCTGTCTCACTGCTATCGAGTCATGGATGATCTCCCATTTTCTTAATTTCAATACTGACAAAACAGAAGTTCTTTTCTTCCCAGCGACTACTCTTCCTCCTCTCTCTGCCTTCTTTTTCTGCCTTCATCCTTGCCTATCTCTCCTACTGCTCGTAATCTTGGACTCTATCTTGACTCTAACTTCTCCTTTAGTCACCACATCTTTTACTTTTCGTGCCTGTCGTTATCATCTCTTTAATATCCGTATAATGTGTCCCTTTCTTACATTTCATGCTGCGATGCTTTTGGTCTCCTCCCTTATCCTTTCTCGACTTTTCTATTGTTCTGTTCTGCTCTTTGGCCTTCCTCTCTCTCGGCTAGCACTACTTAAATCAATTTATCATTCCTCTATCTGCTCGCTTTGCTTATTGGCTTTCTTTTCATTCTCAGTTGAAACTCAACTTCTTTTGTCTAGTATTCAAATCTTCATATGGTCTTGCTCCTGATTATCTTGCTTCTCTTCTTTCCTTTTACTCTCCATCTCGTTCTCTCCGCTCTGCTGGACTTTTTGTACTTACTGTTCCACTTGCACAATCTCGTTTTTGATCTTTCCAGTTGTTGGCCCCTCTCCACTGGAATCTCCTCCCTTTTTTCTCTTCGATCTATTACATCTTAGTCACTATTTCGCTCATCGTTAAAAACTCCTCTACTCCATTCTCCTGCCTGATTTCTACTGGCTATTGTGAACACTATTGTTTACACTGATTTTATGTACTGTTGATGTTCTTTTGTGCAGCGCTTTGGAAATAAAGCGCTATATAAATATCAATAAAATACAAATGGAGGTCAGCAAAGAACCAGTGAATAAAGCAATATGGACCTTCAGAAAATGATCACTACTGAAACCAATCTAGCATCGTATGTGTCAATTGCACTTACTTGCATGATCTTTGTCCAAATTGTCATGCCAGTAAAGTATCTTGTTAAAATGTCCTGATACAAATTCTAGTCTTAGGACTTGTTGCAACTTTTTCAGTTCTGTTGGCTCTAATGGATGACCCAACCCATGTCTTCACTGCTTTGTATGGAAAAGCATAGTGGTGATGCAAATGGCCCGATTTCTTGCCTGGTGTCTTGTCCTTGGCCTCCCTCCCAAGACCGATTGTGGTTTTAAACCGGTTGGTAAACCAGCAGGAACGCTTGGTGATGTGCAGGTGCTTTTATACCCAGCTTGAGGGAGGAGTTAAATGTGAAGAGCAAAACATTTGTTTAGTGGGCCCTAACCTCATTGAGTAAGGACTGTGAAGGGGAAGGCTGATGTGGAGTTAATGGGTTATTCTTGTAAGCAAAGTCCCAGAGGCGCGCTTAGTGTTAATGGAATAAAAAGGCCTTGCTCAGTGGTGCTAATAAGTTTTGCTGCACTTTGAGGAAAACCTTAAAATATATAGTCATTATCTTAGCTGACCTCATGAATGTCCTTTGCTAGCTCAGTTAGTAGTTTCTTTCGCATTCCTAGGATAATGGCCTGTTTTGCAGGCTCCACTCCACGTGCCTGTTATCTGTGCGACCTTGCCGTTTCCCTTTGAGCCTTTTTTCCTTCTGCAATAAACACACAGATATCCGCCATCACCCGAGTTCCTTCTCTTTGATCGTGGTTCCATAGAAGGGAAATCTGTGGGCCTTTAATATCTGTGGCCGGAAGCACTTGCTGCTGAACTTCCATTGTGAGCAGACTTGTGCTAAAGGGGATTGTTTCGAACCCCCAATTTCCCCTCGCAAATAAGGCGAGCGCTATCGTGAGCAGTGTAGAAATACACTATTATTTATTTAAGTCGGTGCCTCAGCAAGGCCTCTCTTACACTTGTCCTAAATGTACCATTACTCTGGCCGTTTCCCCTTAGCTACCCAACCAATGTGCTGGGACGTCGCCAGACTCGAACACCCTTTTCAGTTGAAATGTGCACCAAGCTTCAGGGGGCACCCCCTGCCCTTCTGGACCCATATTGGCACGGTTAACACATAGCAAAATAATTTTATGTACTACATTAAATGTGGGCTTTTCAGTGAGTACGTTACAGGCTGCCTTTGCTGGCACCCTAAGGCTGCAACATTTCTCGGGCCTTGCACTAGCATTCTTATCACCTTGTTGCCTTTTTATTCAGTTTTCAACTACATTGGCACCTTGCTGACCAAGAGAGCTACATGGCTTGTCAGTGGAGGTTTATTGTTTCAGCTCGCCACTGGTTACCTTTCTTTTGGCACCTGGAAACACCGTTTGATATATAGGCACCATCTAAATGCTCAATAAACAAAATAAATGATGTTCAGGGGCCAATACACCTGTCTCGGTATAATCTGCAGCTACTCGCCTCAGTCTTCGGGCATTACACATGGAGTACCTTTGCACCAAGTTATTTCCAGGGGGTCTGTTGCCATTGCCCCTCTGCTGGTGTCTGCCCCAGCTCTAATCTCCTATATAGTTCTACACTAACTTCTCTTCCAACAATGGAACCCTCCCCCATAACATTACCTTCCCCCACCTACCCTCTCCCGTCCCAACCTCCGACCCAAAGTGCCGTTCCCATCCCAGTTACTTCCCATAAGCTCCCTTCGTCTTGCACGCTTCATAGGATAGGATCCCCCTACCTCTCAATTGGTCAGTCTTTCCTCTCTCCCCTCGTCCCGTATTCTTGGCCCTGAGCCAATTCACAAAGGTTTCTGATCCTGGTTGGATGCCAGCTCATTCAACAACTGTCCCCAGTTTGCCACCAGTGTGTTTTCCCCTTCCGGGTCCCTATATTTATTGAAGTAGTACACCTCAGCAAGGCCCCACCTGCGTACATCCTGAAGCCATTGTCTCACCGACGGACCCGCCCGTTTTTTCCATTCTATTGCAATCCGCCGTTTGGCCAAGATCAGCAGAAATTGCGCAATTTTGTACACATTTTTGTATCTCTCTGGTAGGAGCCCCCACGGACACGTCTCGTGGGTACATTCAGACCTACTTCCCACCAGAGAATTTAAACGGTCCACCATCTCTCTCTAGTATTTAGCTACAACTGGACAATCCCAAACCATGTGCCAAATTCTGGCATGATCTCCCCCCCGCATCTCGGGCAGTTATGGGGTGTGGATTGGTTTATCGCATGCAACATTTGCGTAGTCCAATATACCCGGTGTAAGTAATAGAATTGGGTGAGCTGGAATTGCGTATTCTTGGATGTCTTTTTGACCTGTTGCCACATGCGTGGCCACCTCTTTTCTGAAATGGGTTCTCCTGAGTCCCTTTCCCATTTGCTCTTAACCACCAACTCCTGATATCCTCTTGTTGCAGAGCCCTGTACACCTGCAACACTTTACTGCTACCCTCTCCTAATTCTAATAGTGTCTGCATCAGTAGGTTCACCTCTGGTATACTGTCCCACAATGCCGCCAAGCGTCTCACCACTTTAGCATACGTGAGGAAATGCCTGCTCGCTACCTGATATGTTTGTCTCCACTTCTCAAACGTCAGCAGTTTACCTCCCTCCGAGATCTCCCAGTGTGGTGCTGCGTCGCTCCTTTAGTGTCTTGAGACCCAACACTTTTCAACGCTGTTCTAATAGCAATGTCAAACCCGATTGGCAATTCCCTACTGTATAGCTCTTTGGCCTGCATCTTTCTTAGTAACTTTCCCCATACGGCTCTCGCTACTTTGAAGACAATTGTGTTCCCCTTCCCCCATATGGGCCGCCACAACAGCTCTGCTCCCTGTCTCTCTTGCTGAATCCCGCCCAGCAACCCTGTCGGCTCCCCTTCTGGAGCTGCTCGCCAGTATGCTATCACCTGCATCTGTGCCGCCATGAAGTACAATTCAAAGTCTGGTATTTTGAGGCCCCCGTCCTCTCGCCTACGGCGTAGTGTTTGCATAGCCACCCTAGTGCGCCCTGTATGCCACAGCAGTTCCTTTTTAAAGAATACTTTCTTGACTACATATGAAATGTTTGTGAAATAATACAAGAGCCGTGGGAGGACCACCATTTTACAAAGCGTGACTCTCCCCATCAGTGATAAGGGTAATTTTTTCCAGCACTGTACTGCATCACCTATGTGTGAGAGCGCCCTCCCAGTGTTGTGTACAAATGTGGAAAATCTGAATCCCCAAGTATTTGAAGGATTCCCGTTCCAATCGGAGCCCCCAGTCTGGTATATACTCTTCCCCCTCCATTCCTTGAGACCCACCAGTGGGAATACTAATGACTTTCCTTTGTTAATCTGGAACCCCGATAACTTAAGGAAGTTATCCAACACCTCTAGTATCGCTGGCATATTTTCCAGCGGGTCATCCAAGTAAAGCAACACGTCATCCATATAGAGTGAGATGCTGTGTACCACCCCCCACTGCCCAAATTTCTGTCCCCGAGATGTAAGTTCTGAAGTACCTTGCCAGTGGTTCCAACGCCAGGGAGAACATTATCGGAGGGCCCGGGCACCCCTGACAAGTTCCCTGTTCCAGTTTCCATCCCGGCAAAACCCACCCGCCCATCTATACCCTGGCTGTGGAAGTGCTAAACGGGTGTCGCCATTTCAGTATCCCTTCACCAAAACCGCAAGCCTACAGTACTTTAAACAACCACGGCCATTCCAGTGAATCAAACGCTTTAACTGCATCCAACGCCACCAATGCCATTTCCCTGCGTGAGTCTTTGATTAAATCCATTACATGGCGCAGTCTACGTATGTTCATGCCAGTATCCCGTCAACCTATGAATCTACATTTTTCCGGGTGCACCAAGCTAGGAGCCACTCCTGACAACCTAGTTGCCAACACCTTCCCCAGGATCTTTGCATCCACGTTTAATAAGGAAATGGGCCTGTTGGAGGTGCACTGTTTCGGGTCGCCCTAATTTTTTTAGCAGTACTGTGATCACTGCCTCCTTCATTGACTCCGGCAGAGAGCCTTTCTGGAGTGCGTGATCGTAAACTATCTTCAGCTGGGGGACTAAAATATCTGCAAATGTCTTGTAAAACTCTACCAGTAGGCCATCCCTTCCCGGCACCTTGCTTACCTGCATTTCCTTTATCGCCCTCATTATTTCCCCTTCCTCTATGGGCAGATCCAATCCTGGCTTTCCCCGGCTTTCCCTTCCAGTCTAGGCATTTGTACCGGGTCTAGCAAGCCTGAGGTCTCCTGATCCGAATAATTCCCTTCCGATGAGTACAATTGCTTATAATATTCTTTAAATACCTCATTTATCTTCTGTTATGATGACACCAAGCTACCCATCGGGTCCTGAATCTGAGTTATCGCCCCCCGATCTCTCCCGATTAACCAACCATGCTAGGAGCCAGCACGCTTTGTCCCCTTCACTGTGCACTCAATCTGTGTATCGTCCCTTGTCGAATAGCGCTAATGAACCCAGGGCCCCCCAGTGGGAACTTATTCTGTCTGCCAACAGCCCCCTCCCTTGTTGCCCTCCCGCCAGATCTGCTGCCAGTTGCCGAAGCTCCCCCTCCAGCCTTTTTATAGTGTCATCCAATGATCGTCTGACCCCCACCGCCTGGGACATGCACACTCCCCTCCACATCACCTTAAATGTTTCCCACTGTACCCCTACATCCCCCACCGACCCCTCATTTCGTTCAAAGAAGGAAGCAATTTCCTCCCGCAATGCTTGTGCATTGGCCGCGTCCCCAGTAGCTCCGGCCTCATCTTCCACAACCTCATGCCTATTTTACGGTGCCTGGCTTCCAATCCAGCGACCAGTGGGGAGTGATCAGACCGGGCCCTATCTAAGTATTGCGGGTCTGTGAACTAGTGGAAGCACTCTCTGCCCACAAATATGTAATCCAACCTGGAAAATGAGCTATGGACCCCTGAACGATAGTAGTATCCCCTCTCAGACCTATGTGTCTACCTCCATAGTTCCACTAGATCCAGCCTTTCTACTACCCGTCGCAGTATATAATCTCCCCGTGCGCTGGCCACCTATCAATTCCATCACAGAGGTAAAGTAGGCCTTGTCCATATTTGGAGCATAAGAGCTCACCACGCAGATGTCTTGACCCTCCCACTGCCCCACCAGGGCTATTGTCCTTCCCTACGTGTCTCCCAGTGTATGTTCTACCTGTATAGGGATCCTCTGGGCTAACCGTATCAACACTCGCCTCGCATAAGTGGAATGTGAGGACACAAACACCCTGCCTCCCCCACTTAGTCTTTAAATCCTCCCCCCTGCAGGTGTGTCTCCTGCAGCAGCGCCAGTTGTATTCCATACCGCTTGAGGTATTGCCCCACCCTGACCCCTTTTCCCCTACTCCCCAATCCTTGCACATTCCAAGTGCCTATCCTAAGGTGGCTCTCACCCATGCTGCCACTTCTATCGTTTCCACCCAGGCCCGCTACGGTATTGAAACTGTCTTCCCCAGCACCCATCCCCTTGATGCCTAACGACCTTTAAGTCAACATTTCCCCTACCCGTCAACACCCAACAATCCCCCAACTCCCCAATCCCAACTTGCCCTCCCTCGTCCCATTATCGGGCAAATATCTTGACACGCAGGGATTCTCCGGGGCTATTTCCACGGTTCCATACACTGAAGAACTGGACGTAAAGGTGGGAGGGAAGGTGGTGTGGGCTTCCCTACTTTATTCTGAAAGTTCCCTGGTTAACTTGCAGGGCAGGTACGAGCTCAGCAAATTAAACATGACAATATAATTTACAGATCTCGGTATAGTTTGCTGCACACCTGGGATGTGCACAATAAGGGCAATGTTGAAAATACACACAATGACAAGGGAGGTGGTGGTCCGCGGGTCTCCCGGGGACTCCCGTGGACATGTTTATGGTATTACTGTGCTCATGGAGGCGATGCCTCAGATTGCTAAACAGTGTGTGCGAGTTTCCATGGATTTCATCTTTCGTCCTGTTGTGTCTCCTGAGGTGGTGGCGGAAACAATATTGTCGCTGGATTTACAGGATTGTTTATCTCTGATAAGAGGGTTGTCATACTAGGAATTGGTGGGCACGGGTCTGAGTGACGCACATCGCTCTGTAGAGATCCAACAGTACCATTTAAAGGAAGTGACGGATGACAAGGATTTGGAGAATAACGAAAATGGGGAGATTTGTATCCCCTGCGACATAATGGTTCAGTACCGAAGGGTGCAGTGCTCCCTGATGGCAGTACCAACCCCACCTCTATTTCTTGACAAAGATTTGCAACACATGCCTTGGAAGTTGTGGACTACAAATCCACACGATGTAGGACTACTGAAAGATGTGACACCTGTGCGTATAACACTGAAGCCAGGTGTGGTTGTACCCAGGGTAAAACAATATCCATTATCAATGGAGGTGGAGGAGAGTATTAATACAGGCCCTACTGGACCAGGGGATCATTGTGCCATCGGCATCTCCATGTAACACAGCATTATACCCTGTCGAAAAATCAACATGGGGCAATTTGAGATTGATTCAGGACTTGCACCCCTTAAATGACATGCCGATCTAAAAGAAGTCATTATTTCAGCACCGTACTGGCCACTGCAGACTACACAGGAATTTTACTTTTTCTCACATTCAGATGGCCATCTCCTGACCACAGTGTTGACACAGAAGAGCACTATGGGCCATACGCCATTTGTCTGTTATAGTGGCACACTGGATTCAGTGATGCAAGGGCAGTTTGTGTGCGAAAAAGCTTTAGCAGCTGCGGCATTTGCATTAGAAAAGAGTTCTACTATTGTAATGGGGTGCTCAGTCATGTTGTATGTAGAACACTCTATTTGCCATCCTAGAAAGGTCAAAGTCCACTCTGACTACACAGAGATCTTCGGCGTACAAGATTATTATTTCTAAGCCCCATATTCATGTGGTTAGATGCAAAATTGTGAATAGCTGCTACCTTCCTAACAATTATGTCCACTGCTGAAGATCTGACGAGGCACGACTGTGCCACATACAAGGGGGATGAGGATGACCTCCCCAAAGCGAAAGATGGCGCATTAGCAGAGGTTGAGGTACTCCTCGTTGATGGGTCGGGATCGGAGCACTTTGTAAAAGCATAAAAAAAAAGTGCAAACTTTTTTGTCCTTCCTCTCTTTCTATGCGGGGTACGGCACACGGCCGTAACCCTGCCCATCTTAGCTCTGCATCGCCCATCAGTCCTTTTCTCCGCTTGTTCGGGACTGGACGCACTTGCATCTGCGGAAGAATTTTTCTTCCTTTTTTTTCCTCCTCTCTGGCTCTCACTAGCGATCGCGTAGTAGTCTGTCTATGTCGTTTAAACTACACTTTCCAAATTGTAACTCGTGTCAATACGCTTCGCGAGGGCGGACCCCCATCCTCTTTGTTTAAAGTGCTTGTGTCCCGATCACCGTTGGGACTCCTGTTTCTATTGTGATTCCCTTTCGGTCCGGTCCCTTCAACGTCGGTTAGAGCGGTGGGAGGAGGTGTTTCAGTGACGACCTATGCATTTTCAATCCTTCATCAATGAAAAGAAGAAATGCCCGGTGAGTAACTTACTTTTTAGAGCACCTCGTCCGGGAGACTCCTTCCCAGGGTCTTCCCGGGCCGGGAGGAGCGTCGACCGCTCTGTCACCAGGGCTTGTCCTGAGGTGCCTTCTGGGCCTAAAAAGTGTACCGGAGTTTTCTCCGATGGTCTCCGTAAGGGGCCTGTGGACACCGGAGTACTATCCGAGTCCCATCCTGTCGGGGCTGCGTGTAGACCTAGTTCTACTGAATCGTGGGGTACCGGAGCTCGCTCCGAGGCTTCCTTATCGGCTTCTCTCAAAAGTACTGGGGTGCGCCCAGGGCCCCGGCTGGGCTTGGTAAGACTGAACGTATGTTCGAGGCCCGCTGTGAAGAGGCTTCTACTGGACTCTGGTCCGAGGTCCCTTGTACAAAGGCTAAGGTAACCAACAGTTCTGAGAGGCCTGAGAAGGCCTTATCGGTGAAAGGTTTTTCTCACCGGTTCCGCTCTTGCGGCGACACCAGAACCGTTGAGGGGGCAAGGGGTGAGCTTTTGAATCGAAGTTCCTCCTTTACTGGCAGTGCCGAGGTCCTTCCTGTGAAGGCTGGTTTGGCTATTGGTATGTCGCAGAAACCTTCCAGACCGCATAGTACCAGCTCGGTCGAGGTTCCTTGTGTAAAGGCTAAAACGAAGACCCCTGATCCATCGGCAGGGACCCCTGCTTCACTTCCACACGTCCCGCAGTTCCCCTCCGGTGATGGCAAAATGGCGGCTGATCCCCCCAAAACCACGGCGTCCATTTTGGGTGCTTCTCCTACAACTATGCCATCGGCTTCAGGTGTAGGGATTGGTTCTGTGGGTGAACATAAGGTTCCTTGTGCGCATCCCTTTCGACCAGTTTACGACTGGAACGCTCGGATGCCTCTTCCGCACAACAGCTCGCTGCCTGTGGGTTCGGCACACTTGATTTATGTGGACACCTCTGGGGATGGGCCTGTCGGGCAACCCTCCCCTCTGCGTCCCTGGAATTATCCTCCTCATGAGAGGCCTTCTCCGGTAGCCCCAAAGCCTTCTCCGGAGGACGCCTTTGTTGGCAAGTTTCAGACGCACATGCGTACCGACCCCATGAGGGAGTATTTCAAGGGTCTTTTTAGGGAAATATGCCCGCCTGCGCCTGTGGCTCCACCCACGCCTCTGGTGGTTCTGCCGGCGCCGCCTTTGCCTGCGGTGCCTCCCCCCTACCCTTCCGCCCTTGCCCCCTTTGTCCGCGGTGGACAAGGCGGTGCCCGACGTAGTTTAGCAAGACCCTGACCTGGCGGATGATGCGCAGGGCGATCAGGACAGGGAAGACTAGCCCCGCTCTATTCAAGCTTTCCACGACCGGGTGCTGGACATGATGTGTCTATTGGATGTTCCAGTGCCCGAGGCACCCGCTCCGCATGAGGGTGTGCTTTCGGTGGCATTCCCCTTATCTCCTTCGGAGCGTACCGGCCTGTTCTTGGAGTAGGATGTTTTGGCCAAGGTCCGTAGAGTCTGGGAGAAGCCGCACTCTGGACTTTTCGTCAATAAGAAAATTGACGTGCGATACAGGCTGAATTCTTCGGAAGAAGTGGCCTTAGCATCTTGTCCGCCCCCCTCCTCCACGAAGGTGGCTGCGGCCACTTTACAGTCCAGGCCTGTGTCATCCTCTTCTAGGACGGCTATTCAGGTCCTGGGGAAAGAGGACAAACTCCTTGACTCCCTTGGGAGGTAGATTTTTTGCTAACTCGGCCCTGCAGCTCCGGAAGGCCAATGCAGAACTGGTGTTAGCAGGGGCGAATATGAAAATGTGGAAAGGTCTGTCGGAGTTCGAGGCATTCATTCCGGTCGAGAAGCTGGAGGACTTTAAGGCGGGATTGTCTGATGCCAGGGTCTTGGGACAGGATCTGCTGGAGGCCGCGGCACATCACGTTGATGCTTTGGCTCGTGGCCTTATGCTTGAGTTGATACCTCTCGACAGGTGTAGTTGCATGCCACCAAGTTCTCAAAGGTGGTGCAGGACAAGGTGTTGGACCTGCTGCTTGATGGTAAGGAGCTTTTCCATTCCACAATGGATGTGGAGCTGACCAAAACGAAGGACATCACCCAGACAGCTAAGTCCTTGTCCGTCCTGGTTAAAACTCCTTTTAGAACCCAGAGACCGTTGTTGCAAAGCCGGCCCTCCTCTGGCTTCAGAGGGTTTCTAGATTGAAAATCCTACAGAGCGGATACCCCTTCAGGTAATAACCACCGGAGGCAGCAACGGACCCTGTTTTTCTCCCGCTCCTCAGCCTCCTCCTCAGGTTCAGGTGGTAACACCACTGAAACACCTGCCAAATGAGGGTTCTCCGCGCTTGCACGAGACCCCGGTGGGAGGACGCATTGCATCTCATTGGGAGGCGTGGCAGACCATCACCGAGGACCGGTGGGTCTTATCAGTCGCTCGGGCGGGCTTCCGCTTACCCTTACCCCATACCCCACTCTTCAACCCTCCTTTCCAGCAGTCAGGGTCGTCCTCCTTAAAAGCCGAGGTTCAGAAACTGCTGGATCTCGGAGCTGTGGAACCCGTTCCCCTTGGGGAACAAGGGGAGGGCTTCTACTACCGACTGTTTACGGTGCCCAAACCCAACCAGGCTGGCTTGTGCACCTTCCTAGACCTTTCCCAGTTCAATCTTTTCCTACCCCAGGAGAAATTCAAGATGATCACGCCCGGCCAGATACGGTCCTCTTTGCAGATGGCCGATTGGCTCAGCGTGGTGGACCTTCAGGATGCGTACATGCATGTTCTAATCGGGAATCCACACAGGAGATATATCAGTTTCTCTGTGGGAGAGGAGCTCTTCCAGTTTAGAGTGCTTCCTTTTGGCCTCAGCTCGGTGCCGCGTGTCTTCACGAAGATGATGTCGGTGATTGCGGCCTATCTTCGTCTGCATGGTATCCATGTGTATCCGTATTTGGATGACTGGCTCTTACGCAGCCCTTGCCCGTTGAAAGCCACATGCAATCTTCAGTCTCTCCTTCAGCTCCTGTTCCATCTTGGGCTGTCGGTGAACTGGTGGAAATCTTCCATGACGGTCTTGCAGGACTTGATTTTCCTGGGTTTTCGCTGGAACGCGATCGACTGCAGATTGTACCTGACCGGGGACAGAATGGCGTATCTGTTGGCCACGTGTCAGATGTTTGCACAGTCGGAGAGCATGTCGGCCTGGTGGTCCCAGAGGCTTCTGGGTCACATGGCCTCGTACGTATTGGCTCTTCCTCTTGCTCGTCTCAAGATGAGGCGGTCTCAGATGCCTCTTCGGAGTTCTTGGCATCAGGCTGTGGATACGGACTCCAAGTTGATAATGATTCTGGCTTCCATGGGAGCGGACCTGGAGTGGTGGTCGTCTCTCAGCAACCTGTCGGTGTGTGCGGGTTTTCAGGACCCAGCCCCTATGGTAAGAGTCACGACGGTCTCCTCCCTTCTGGGGTGGGGTGCGACTTTCTTCAGGTCTCAGACCTTTGGTTGCCTCAGGACAAGTTCCTCCACAGCTTCTGGCGATCTTCCTAGCGCCCTAGGCATTAAGACCGATCATTGCCAACAAAGTGGTCCGTATCTGCACAGAAAATGTGGTGTCAATGTATTACATCAACAAGCAAGGGGGCACCAAGTCTCCCCCTCTCGTGGACCTGTCCATCCAGATTTGGGAGTGGGCGGTTCATCATGGTGTCTGGCTAGTTGCAGTACACATTTCGGGCCAGCTGAATGTCACGGTAGATGCCCTCAGTTGGCGGACGATGGTCAGCTACGAGTGGGAATTGAAGGCGGAGATCATCTCCTGGATTTTCCTGCGTTGGGGCACTCCGGAAGTGGACCTCTTGGCGACAGCAGCAAACCAGAAACTTCCTCTGTATGCCTCCAGAAACGGGCTGGGAGCCTCCTCTCTGGGGGATGCTCTCAAGATTCCATGGCACAACATGAGGGCCTATGCTTTCCCGCCTCTGCCTCTGATTCATCGGACGATTTGCAAACTGAAGAACATGGTGAACTGTTCGCTTCTGCTCATAGCCCCATGGTGGCTGGCCAGGTTTTGGTTCTCAGAACGTCAACACCTGTCAGTGTATCCACCGATCAGGCTACCGGTGAGTCCCGACCTGCTTCACCAGGATCAACACCTGTGGCATCCCTCCCCACAATCGTTCAGCTTGGTGGCATGGTGTCTGAGTTCAAGTCATTAGAACATCTCAACCTGTCTGCTGATAACATGCGCATTATTAAGGCAGCCAGGAAACCCTCGACAAGGTCTCAGAATAGAAGCAAATGGCTTAGGTTCTGTCATTGGTGCTTAGACAAACAGCTGGACCCAAGGGCGGCTGTGATTGACACTGTGCTGTCTTTCGTGTCTCACCTAGCAGAGTCGGGCATTCGCGTTCTGTCTTGCAGAACTTATCTTTCGGCGGTATCCGGTTACCTATCCACAGACCAATGCTCTTACTCTCTGTCTAATCCAGTGGTTAGGAGACATTTTGCGGGTTTGACGCGCCTTTATCCCCCGGTTTGCAAACCGCACCCAGCGTGTGATCTAAATGTGGTCCTTACGGCGTTGTGCCATAAACCTCTCGAACCAATGGCCACGGTGGACCTCAAGCACCTTTCGTGGAAGGTGTCCTTTTTGGGTGCCATTACTTCAGCAAGGCATGTGAGTGAACTCCAAGCTTTATCGGTGGAGCATCCCTTCTTGGTTTTCCACAAGGATAAGGTGGTCCTACGGACAAATCTTTCTTTCCTGCCAAAGGTGGTCTCTGATTTCCAACTGAACCAATCGACCTCCCTACTGGTCTTCTTTCGAACCCTGCTTCAGAAGCAGAAAGGGTTCTGCATTGTTTGGATGTGAGAAGGGCTCTTAAGTTCTATCTAGACAGAACATCTGAATTTAGGAACTCTTCAACTGTTGGTGACCTTTGGTAATCCACAAGGTAAACGCAACTATCTCCAGATGGATCGCTGCCTGTATTACGGAGTCTTACACTGTCCAAGGACTGCAGCCTCCTAAAGGTATTCATGCACACCTGGTGCGGGGCAAGGTAGCCGCAGTTGCCTTTCAAAAATATGTCCCCTGGGAGCCAATCGCAAAAGCAGCTACTTGGGCCTTCCCATCAGCCTTTTGTAAACATTGTCTAGACTTGAGCTCCAGATCTGATGCTCAGTTTGGTCCGGCTGTGCTGAAGAACCTTTTTCAAAAGGGGTTTTCCATCCACCCGTAGTTCCTGTAGTAGTGCTTGGGAATCTCCCATAAGTATGGAGGAAAGGGGACGGGACGTAGGAGTATAACCAGGTTACTCACCGTAGTGACCACCTTACTCCTAGTCCATAGTCCCCTTTCCCTCCATACGCCCGCCTGCCATCCCCTGTATTAAGGTTCCTCTATTATTGCTTAAAGGTCTGTGACCTGGCGATAGAAAAGGACTGATGCATGCCGTACCCTGCGTAGAAAGAGAGGAAGGACAAACATTTTTGCAAAACATTTTTTGTGATGCTTTTACAAAGTTCTCTGGTCCCGTCCCACAGGACGGAGGAATGTCCCATAAGTATGCAGGAAAGGGGACTATGGACTAGGAGTAAGGTGGTCACTATGGTGAGTAACCTGGTTATGTCACAACAACTGTATATGCCGGTCTATCCCGCTGGAAGAGGATGGTGTTTCGGAGGGCGGATGAATCCCTAGATCAGTATGCAGTGCAGCACTGTTAGAAATTGTGATGGAAGCATTATCCCAGCCATCTGTTGTGATGGTCATCAATTGCACCTCCCACACTAATGGGACAGACTAACTATCGATGGGGGAACACAGCTGCCAATGCAGCAGCCAAAATGGCGGCATATCTGACAAATGAAATGCTTGCTGAGTACATTGTGACTACCCCACCAGCAAGTAAAGATGCGACACCTCATACAGCATTGCCTATCTCCCAGATAAGAGTTACACGATAGGGCACCAGAAAGGGAGAAGGAATTGTGGCTACAAAGGGGATGCAAGCAATCCCCAGTGGATCAGTATGGAGCCCAGAGATCTCTGGGAAGACGGTAATGCCCCAAGAGCTGCTAGCAGTAGCATTTGAACAGTTATGCTATCCGTCCTATAGTTCGAAGCAGCTCACAGAAATGGTTGTACATTGCACCACATGTCAGAGTTTTACTACAGGGATGAGACTACAGATGTTATGGGGCACGTTACTCCTCCCTACTGGGCCGTTGCGTGATTTACACATAGATTATGCTGATATGGGTGAAAATTGCAATGGCTCCAAATACCTCATAGTAGTGGTTTGCCCTTTCTCGAGGTGGGTGGAAGCAGGGCCTTGCGCATATCCGGATGCCAAATGTGCTGCTAGATTCTTGGTATGTGAGGTTTTCCATCGATGGGGTGTGTGCAAGGTTTTAAGGTCTGACAATGGTGCACATTTTTTCAATGCACTGTTTCAGCACGTCACAGCCCTACTTGGCATTAAGCACTTGATGTGTTCAAGTTACCACCCTCCGGCCAACAGAGTTGTGGAGAGGACCAACAAATTATCCAAACTGTGTACCACGTTGAACTAGGTGCATTGCTTGCCCCTGGCCCTCTTCAGTCTACGTACACAGCCGAGCAAAGACCACAATTTGTCACCTCACAAGGTGGTGTCAGAAACCTGAAGGTGTCTCACCCGCTAGTCCCCAGAGATCTGTCATCCAGGTGCCAGGAC
This sequence comes from Ambystoma mexicanum, assembly GCF_040938575.1. Classification (NCBI taxonomy): domain Eukaryota; kingdom Metazoa; phylum Chordata; class Amphibia; order Caudata; family Ambystomatidae; genus Ambystoma; species Ambystoma mexicanum. The sequence continues at coordinate 1,663,682,675 of NC_090929.1, forward strand.
ACGGCCAACAATATTGGATCCAGTTCCTGGGGGTGGACCAGTGGGGGAGGCTCACCTGGATGAGAGGTCTTCGGGGAGTGGAAGTGGGACACCGAAGGTTGAGACACGGTACCCCCTACCTTGTAAAACCCTTTCCCCATCTTACCCCGTAGGATATTTAGAAGCTCTACCCCAACCCCCTTTTCCGACACAAACACTCTGTTACACTGTGACAGACAATGGACTAACACCAGAGCTGTTAACCTGACAAGTCCCAACAGAAGGGTCAGGCAGAGTCAGGCAATTCACAATAACCACACACACACCCGACAGCCCTTAACCTTCCCCACAGGGATTAAACGTGGAGCACAAGTGCACACTACGAGCAAGGACAACCGCATGAGGAAGCAGCTATTCCAAGATGGCAGTTCAAATGGAGATGAAAAGCAGCGAATGCTGAAAGAATGACATGGAGGGAAGTGCCCGTGCCCTTTTCAACCCAGACCTGAGAAGCCTCAGAAAAAGGAAACATAAGCCAGTTTCTGACGTGTGGGGGTAACAGATGTCAATGGTGCACAGAGGGCTACCCGCATTGATAGCACAGGCGGGGAGGCACGCTGGCTACCATCCTTGACTACAGAATCAAGACAAGCCAACGGGTTCAGCACAGCCGGTGAGTCAGATAAAGCTGATTGCAACCTTGGGCTCAACACAGTTCGGTTTACTATCGGCTACATTATATGCATGCAAGGAACTTGTGAACAAAGAACTTGTGTGTGTTTAAACCTTTGGGAAATCGCAGAGACTGGCCAGCTGCAGAATGGTCAGGCGCAGCAGGAGTGCTCATTCGAAGGACTCTCGCTGGCCCCTTTTTTGTTTTGTGTTGAAACTGCAAGTACCAGAAGGCCCTAGGAAAGGGCGGTGTGAGGTCAGAGTGGTCCTAATGGGGTCACGTCAAATCCCTTGTACAATCGAAGGTCTCTGACCTATTGCCAAGAGAAAGCTAGCAGAAGTGATACCACGCTTTCTGATGAGATGAAGAAAATCATGAACTGTGTTCGTCATCTTTAACACAGTTCATAAATTTCTATGTGAACCCGACAGAGGGATGCCAAGGGAAAAGCTAAGAGAAGTAAATCCTGCATTGTGATAGTATTGATATTCAGAGTAAAAGGCTGTAGTGAACCCAGCAGAGGGAGGCCCACGTTGCAAGAAGCATCTGAGCCCCGCGGAGGGAGATCCAAGGGGCGAAAAGCAATGGCCCTATGTGCAAGATCACCGAAGGAACACTTGTTGTTTTTGATCCAGCAGGCCGTTTTTAGGCAAGAGACTTTGTAGAAAAGAGACTTGGCCCCGGAAGGTTCTGATATCGTTGCATGGAATTGGGAACTTCGTGCTGGAGAGGCCCAGGAGTGTGCCGTGCTCAGGAGTTCCGCCTTGTCCTGCACTTAAAACGCAGGGAAGGGAGACCCAGTCTTACCATCCTGGCTTATCATTTTGTGAACACGTCTTTCATTTCTGGTGAACATTATCCCACACTATTTTGTAACGTGGCAGTAAGTATTGGCAATATTTTATTTAGTATAGGCCCTTTTTATTTGACAAGATGCCACTAAGACTGCCTTATTATTATTTGATGGTTATAGCTTGCTCCCATCTTGGATTTAGGTATAGAGTAGGTGTGTCTCTCCCCCATTATACAGTTTAATAAACACTCTTGAACTGTAATCACTTGTGGCTGCCTTTACTGTTGCCACCAGGAGTTCCTTACAGTGGTCACTGGTCAGCGTATGCACACTCCCATATCCCCTGTAAGAAGAGCTTCAGACGCGCATAGGGCAGCAGCGGTGTTCGGTGATGAATTAAGATTATTTGACCACACTAATGCAGGCAATTAAATCTGTCTCCTGACAGATTGTACCTTCCAGAATTGAGACGACAGGCACACCGGACGTTGCAACCATGACGGCAACAGATCCCGAGTGCATGATCGCACATCCACTGCTGCCTGGTGACTTTGGGTACATTCGCAAATTTGTGCGTAGGTGGAACAACCCTTGGTTCCACAGGCACTACAAGGTGGTGTTTTGCACTCCCCTAGCTGAGAAGGTAAAAAAAAGACTTAGGATATTGGGTCCACCTCTCTGATGTCCGCAGGGCACCTCCAGGCAGCATTTCAGTTAACTTAAAAGGAGGGGGAAGTACGATCTGCACCCTATCCAACTTACCGCCCTTTCCAGGCATGATGCGTGTGCGGTGTCACACTGTGTTGACTGGCCGAAGCTTAGCTGCTAGCTCCATATTCATCATTTTTCAGCTCTTTCTCTTTCTCGTATGTCTTCCCCTTTTCTTTGTTTTGTGTTTTTTGCTTCCATTTCAGGAGAGAAGATGATGAATCTCACGAATGTAAATAATTGGTCGTTAAGTCGGGATCCGAAGTGTATATGCAGAAAATACAATATATGGGCCTAGGCTTACTATTGTGGGCTTTCCATTATTGCAGGTCTATGTATGATATTGATGGCACTATTGGGGCTTCATTGGGGAGAGTATGTTATAGGGGGAGGTCCTATAAAGTGGGAGGAATGGGACTGTATATTTAAATGTGACAGTACATATAAATGTTAATAATATTAACGGACTTACATATATTAGTAGCAACATGAATGCTAATAATGTGGCAATAAGCCACGAGGTGGCGGGCCAATACCGCCCCAGGTAATGCCCCCGGGGCGAGTTATAGGCCCTGGCGGCCATCGGGAGCGGACGTGCTGGGAACAGAAATGTTCCCAGCGCATTCTCTTCCAAGACCAGAAGAAAAAAGAAGGTAAGTGGGGTCGGGAGGGCGGAAGGGAGGGAATGGGGAGGAAGAAAAAAAAAACGTACCACGGTCTCCGGCGGGGGACGATGGAAGCCTCCAGCTTCCGGGGATGGCCCCGCTAGGAGCCTCCACACGGTTGGAGGTTTCCATCGTCCCCCGCCGGAGACCGCGGGATAGAAAGTAAGTGGGGTGGGGAGGGAGGAGGGAAGAAAGGCTGGGGGAAAAAAAAATCTTACCTGCGTCCCCGGCGGGGGACGAAGGAAGCCTCCAGCCAGGATTGTCCCGTTTCGAGCCTCCTCATTGGCTGAGGGGCTGTCATGCCCCTTGCTGGGAACAGAGTAGCCGGCACGCACGGCGTGGTCGGGAATACCGTGTGGTATGGCTCGCAAATAGTGTTGATGTAAGTGTTAATGAGGATTATAACAGGTACAATATGACAGCAAGAGTACATGCACAATTGGCAATGAGGTAACGATGAAAAAGTTGTTTTCTGCAAGTCGAGGATTGTTTACTACTTCAATATGGTATGATGATATTTTCGATAGCACTGTTACAGCTGGCACCCCTGAGAGCGTGTCTAGAATAATGAAAAGGGAAGTACGAAAAAAGTATGATGCTTATCAAGGGCTGGGTTTGGATGCGATCGAGGATACACGCCATCCCGAGTTTACCAACTCTTGTTATACTGACATAAGTGGCGTAGGAAGAAATGTTGTGAATGGAAGCTGTTATGTGTTCACTCATTCCACACGCATCAGGGGCACCTATGGCGTTGGTACCGCAAGCAGTCCCAATTATAAAGGCACGATGCATAGTCATCTTGCACTATGTTGACTGAAAGGAATGTTCCAGGCACACAGTGTGCAACTACAATTGCTGGGTCCGGATCTTGTGAAGTGCAACGACAAACCAAGCAATTCAAGTGTGTGGAGTTACCCTATTTGATAGGGAAAGGACGTAAACATGCCGGTAACAAATGGTTGGACACTACACTACCTTGCCTGGCAGAAGCACTGGTAACACATAACAAGGAAATGGCACAAGTGGACCATTTCTGTGCACAAATATGGACATATCACATTACAAAGCTGATGTGGATTGCAACAATGGAAAAGCTGGTGCGAGTGCACAGGGAAGAAGTATATGGACTGTTTTCGCAGCAAGGGTACAGGTTTGGTCAGCTCAAACAAATGTTGCAATAAGACTCTCCTGATTGCAGACATGAAGAAGGGAACAACAGCTGTAATGGATTACTCCTTGGTCTGTGGCCAACAAGCTTACTTGCACCTCCCACCATCATGGAAGTGCTGTTGTTCGCTAACCACCCTGCACTCAGCGCTACTAGTAATCCCAGAAGAACATCTAAAGGGGGGAGTGCTGCCTGCCGAGGGACCAAATAGCTCTCCCGTATTCAAAGAAGAAGAGAAAAACCTGTAGTCCACACAAGAGCTCTGCATCCTGTCAGGAAAAGGACAGTTTCACCAACTAAAGAGGATGAAAAGATCGAATTACATATGCAAAGTGTCTTCTGCATTGCTTTGTGAAATACCAGGAGAATACAGGAACGTCAAATGGTTTCAGATCGTGCGCTGGGATCTGGTCCAACTCGCAAAGGATACAGTCAACTTGATCAAGGTTCAGTTGCGTGCATTGAGAATTATGACGATACAAAACCACTATGTGCTGGAGATGTTAATAGCAATGCAAGACTGGGTTTGCAAAAAAATGTGGTGATTCCTGTTGCACGTTCATGCCTTCAGAGGATGCAGAGAATGCGTCACTATCCCGCATCATTGCAGCCGTCCATGGCCTGGGAGTTTGTATGAAGGAGGAGGGAGGAGTTCAGGAGAGTGGCTGGTTCACTATAGCATTTGATTGGGCCCCGTCGTGGCTCGGAGCGATCATGAAGATGTTGATGCCCATCATCGTCTTTATCCTTGTTAAATTTCTGCACGTGCCAGCTGGGCCTTCGATGTTGTGCCAATGTGGCCCCCAATAGCACAAGAATGATGGTATCAATTGGGGTTTCAAAAGCACCTTGCAAGACAAAAGATGGTGAAGTGCAGACTGATATCCCACAAATTGACCCGGAGTATGAAATGCTCCCCATCCCGTATGGAAATGTAGTTGACTACATATAGCTCACTATCATTACTCCACCCCATGACACAGACAATTCTACAGAGGTTTGTGTGGATCTGGCGGGGAATGCATCTATATCACTTGCTCACCTGAGAAATGTGTGCGTACGGGGGGAGAGTTTGCGGTCAGTATGCAGGGCTTGGGTACCAGTAAAGGGAACACAGCCATACTTGGAAGCGGAGAGGAGACAGCGGGAGCACAGGGGTATTAAGGAGTTTTTTCTGTAGAAGCAACGAAAGGGGAAATGTTGGGAAGGGGCAACCCCATCCCACCACCCGAAGCGCTTTAGATTAAGGCAAGAGGCATTCCAGGCACTGTGATGGGCCAGCAGGGGGTGGGTGGTGGTAGGACCCTACCCCAATATAATCCACCCACATAGTATAGCCCAAGGCACGAGCAAGTCTGTCATTTCTGTACAGATGTTGGCACATTCTGTGTAGATGTTCGTAACCATAGTTTGGAGACCAGGCCTGCTTGGCAAATGCAGTAGTTCATGCACTAGACCCTAATTGCGAGACTAGGGGCATCTCCAGCCATGCCCGAGCTCCTGTGAGGACAACCCACTCCCCCAAACTTCATAAAGCTCATTCATTGTCCTAAACCATGTTGCAAAGATGTTTTTCTATCCGCAAGGAATGTGCCCTACAAGGCCGCGATCATAGACCGCGCCTGGTGTGTATGTTCGCTCACACTGGCCAAAGCATGACCCGGCCCATCCCCTGACGACCACAAGTTATAGCCCATATAACTGACTAAAGCTCAAGATCCCTGAATTCCATGGCATCAGGTGTCCTTTGACCACCAACCCTAAAGTATCAAGTCCTGAAATGTTCAGAGGACTAACAGTGTACGTCTTTGAGCGACAATCGTATGATTTGTATTGCGAGGTGCTGGGAGGGATATATTCTAGCTCAAAACGAGGGGGGAAGACCTTGGAGCTGGATGCTGTGGAACGGAGTGAGTGAAATGTGTGCGTGTGTGTATGTAGGGTATGTAGGTTAGAGGGCCCCCTTAACTTCCTTTGTGCCAGTCTTAAAGCCTGCCAGGTGCACAGTATAATGATAAAGTAGCATTGTGTTAGGACTGTAGTTGCTCTGTTTTTTTACCTTCATCGGTGAGAAGATGATCTCTGCGGCACCCACGTAATGGAAGATTGACGGACTGGGCTGGAACCAATGACCTGGCATCCCTTATAAGTCAGGCAGATCCTGTATAGGGGCACACCAACCAGCCGCGCAGGTTTTTACTGCATGTATTGCGTCACTATGACGTTGTGTCTCCTCTTAAACCTTTGCTTGCACCCTTTTTTGGCACAACTTTCTTGGCAGCAGAGTTCTTTTCTATTGCTCTCATCTGTGTATGAGATTAAAACTTGTTATCCTTACAAGGTCGACTTGTGCCTTTTTTCCCCTAGCAGGTTGTATTCTCTCTGTTGTGAGCGTTCAGGGACTTGCCTCCATATATATCTAAGGCTTAATTTATTTATCCTAAGTATAGGGAACTGTGGCGAACCTGAAGAAGGACTCTGACAACAATGGGTCATGGTATAGATGGGTTTATTCGAATAAAAGGAAAACTGCCTAACTGGCCCTATCGCTATGAGGGCAATTTCCTGCCTTCTAAGGCAAAAACCTAGGATTCTGTGCATAGTCCAAAATAGAGTGTACTGAGTCAAAATTCCTAATTAACTGGCCCTACCACGTTAGAAAACCAGACTAAAAAGAAAAGAGGCTTAAACCACAGCCTTGTAATGGGCTTCTGCCTGGCCTGGTTCTTAGAGGACTTCTTATCCGTCTCAATGTTCTTCTAGAATGTCTCTAGATGGTTCCCAGTCACTGTGTGTAGTTCGTCAAAGTGTCTTCTAGACATCCCCCCACCCCCAAACCCTCTCTGGGAAAAGACCAATTCTTCTTTGTTTGTGTTATTCCTCTGTTTATCACTGGTTAAATCCCTCCAAGATCACGTCAGCTTTTAACCAGTAGTAAAATCCCACAGGATTACTTTGCATATACTTTTCTATATCCCACCTTTGTGGAACTGGGACTCCCCAAAGTCCTGTTGCTCATTGGTAGGATTATTTGTTCTCAGTCCAATTACTCTCATACATGTGTTGGCTTTCCCAGCCTCGATACGAAGCATATGTATTACTTTCACTCCCTGGTTCACAGGATGTGTCCATACAATTATCTCACTTCCTGATACTGTAAACCGCTTCCCAAGCTTTCATAGACATAGTTTGTATTGCCTTCACTCTCTTACCTGGGTTGCATATCTGTTCCACTCTTGCAGGCGTTCACGCTCACTGCAACTACTCCAGCCTTGGTATGCAATATTCACATCTCTCTGTCCGTATTACCTGGGTCTTGTGCCCGTTCTGGTTTCCCAGCTTCTCGTACCGTGAACAGCTTTGACAGTCTTTCACCCCACAGTTTATAGCCCTTGCTGGTGTCCGCATAGTGGCAGCTTCCGCTTCCCTGTTTGTGCTCTGCTCACTAGTACCGGCGCTTGCCGTGTGGAGCTCGGGGACTCTGGCTCCTGGCTTTTTGCTGGTCTTGGTGTCGGTTGCTGAGAGGAATTGAAGTGATTTGCCTGCGGCTGAAACTACCGCGGGCAAAAGGTTTGCATGAGAAAGGTGCGAACTACCAAAAGTTTGCACTTTTCTCATGCGAACACACATACATACTCGCACCCATAACACCCCCCCACCCACACCCTCAGCACATCCCCACCCACAGCACACCTCCACCCACACCCCCAACATAAACAAACCCCACTTACCTTCATCTTCACGCTGGGTTCCTGCAGCGCCAGTTCCCTTTCACTTCCGTGATCGGGAACCAGAGCTGCAGGGTCTTTCCTTTTTTTAAAATTATTTTTTATTTTTTATAAACGGAAGGCTGCGGGGGCGTCGACCGCAACCCCCGCTCGCTATACATGAAGTGTAGTGAGCTGGGCGATGCGGAGGACACCCCAGCAGCCCCCGTTTCCTTTTTATTTTCAATGCTACCACCAAAGGTTCGCACTTTTTGGTTTTCGAACCTTTGGTGGTAGCATTTTTTTAGAGCTTTTGGTAATTGCGACCATTTTTTTACGGCAAAATCATCCTATAACGCTGAGAGTCCGGCCCACAACTGTGCTTTAGTGGTCTTGTCACCAAGAAGGATGGTTGCTTCTCGTCTAGTCCTTTCCTGACTGGAGCCTCTTGCTTGGTCAGCATTCCCGCTTCGTAGCCTACCAACTAGCGGCTCTCGCTCCCACTACGCTACCGTTTGCTCCGCAGCTGTGTATAGCTCCACCCTTGCAAGACTGCGTGTCACAGAAGCTTGCCTCTGCATATCATGGAGTCTCCTCCCTCTGTAGTGTTGGGTATGAATTGGTGCAATCGCACTGTGTGAGACCACACAGGTCTTATCTGCTTGGTATTAGATAACCCACCTTTTGGTATAGGTGTGTACTACACAAGTTGGTAAATGTGAGCTGTACAATTGAAATCCATTAATACAAGTCGCCAGGTAACACTTAAACAAGATTTCATTTATAAATAGTTATCCATTTAATGTCAGTTTTAAATAAGCAGTCTTTAAAAAGGCAAAGGATTTTAACAATATGAATTACTTTTCAGAATCAATCAATCAAGCCAGTGAATAATCTTTGGATATGCTTAACACATTTCTCCTACACCTGGGGGTGACTCCAATCACAAGGATAGTATTTGCATTCATGTGTTACTCTAATACATTGCAGATTCTGAGTTGCAGGAAGGAAGGGTTGATGAAAAAACGGTTAGAACAGTTTCTCAGAAAGATGTGAGGACAACTGAATCCTCTGACATGCCTTTCCCAGCAGTAACAGTGTTTAACAAGCCACAATCTACGGGTGGAGTAGCAATACCAAAGTCAATGGATTTAGAGGAGTGCCTTTACACAGCCAAGGTCATTTGGACACAAGTTCTGATGCACTTCTTGGATAAAGGTTTTGCACAAAGTTGGAGTATAGAAAAATCACTTGTAGGGCTGTTAAGCCTATGTAAAGGGAGTTGAAATCAACTCAGAAAGTAAGTAGGTGCGTGCCTCGAGTGAGACGGCATGTCTTAAGGTAAGTACGCCCAAGCCCAAACAGTATCTCTAGTTAGAAGAAAAGGTGATCAAGCTGGATCCCGTCTTGCTACAGCCAAGCAGACCCTGGTTGCTGGGCCTCAGTCGTGGGGACAAGAGTGAGGACGTCTGCAGGGCTCCTAGGGCAGTACTCTGGAAGGTCGGCAGCAGCTACTGGCTCTTTTGGTTTCAACTGCACTGATGCTGGACATTGGTTTGACTTTCTGTGCTCTCTCGGTCCTACACTCTGGTGAGGGCACTCTGGATCGGGATTTCCTACTTATGGAGTGTCCTTAGGAGGCTCCTGGAGCTTTTGGCCGGATTCGTTACACGGCAGACGTTGCACTCGATCATGGATACTCGACCCTGCCATTGGGCTTCTGCAGCAATCAAGAGGCACAGCAAGTTGGGGATGGCGCCAAATGGAGTTCGTCTTGAGGTTAGTTGGTCCCACTAACCCAATGGTAGAAGACGTTCCCGCAGAGCTTCTCTGTCAAGATGAAAAATGAGGTCAGCACAGCAGCAGGGCTTAACCGGGCAATTGAAGGTCCAGGAGGTTGCAGCGGACTTTGTTCACGGTTTCTTCTTCTGATGTTTCTTCCAGTGGTCGACTCTGCCTGTAGTCCTAAAACCCTTGCCTTTTAAGCAGGTTTCTCCCATTCATGCACAGCCTAGGCTGTCAAAAAGCAGGGTGGCTGTCCTTTTAGGGCAGCCAGCCAGCCAATCGCGTCTAGCTTCGTTCAGGCACTCCTAGAGACAAAGGACAGGGGAGTTTCGGGACCCTCCAAAACATCCTGTCCTTCTGGACACACTGGAGCCAGGGGTGGGCTTCAGGGCTGAAGCCTGCCAAAGGCAAGACAAACAAATGGCACAAACAAGATAGACCTCACGAACAGAAAATGGCGAAAAAGACATGCCATTTTGAGAAAATGGTCATCCATGGGTGCTGTACTGCAGCTGAGGGTTCAGCCTGCAGTAGAAAAGCACAACGGTAGGAAACATTTAACCACTGCCACCAGCCATTTAAAATAGTGATGGTAACATAAAAATGTTGGAAAGTAGGATAAGGGGTTATTAAGTAACTGCACATAAGATGGTGTGTGCGCTGGACCTACAAAGAGAAAAGGTACGTAAAGTAAATTTCACTTTACTATTCTTGGCAACTGTAGTTCACACAAGGGAAAAAGTATTTCAAACCTAATGCGAAATCAAAGGATTTCTCAGTGAAACTGCACTGAAGGTGCAGTGTGTCGCCATACAAAAAGCAGATGCTGATCGAGTTTGTCAGACTCCAAAAACAGGAAAAACACAAAATCCAAATCGGTGAACAACACATGGGAGAGGGAGAAAAAGGTCCTACTCGCTTGGGGGTTAAAACAAAAAAGTCCTAAGTCCAGCAAAAGAGCTGTAGGAGTCGCACACAGACTCTGAGGTCTTTCTCCATTAACCTTTCTTATTGTGCGTACGTTCGTCAACACCATTTTTTTTAAGTGTCCTTCCTTTACGGCGGTCTGTATTACGTGAAGCCAATGTGGTGGAATGAGGATTGATAGTATTTGTAGTTAAAATCTGATGACAACCAGTTATTTCAAGTCCTGTGTAGGAGGACAATGCACTTTGTTCAGGGAGGTCCCCATTGGACTGGGAGTCTTTGTCCCCAAGAGGGGAGTCCCTCCCAGTGAGGTCCCACTTGGGTAGTCCACTATGGAGGGTCTTGCAGAGCGGGCTCACCTCTCTAGCCTAGCGGGGGGGGGGTCTCCCCACTGGGGAGAAGGGATACATTGTCCAGAGTTGTCACAGAGCATTACATTTAAATGTAATACTTTGTTGATGATGTGATCCCATTCGACCACACCAAGCTGTGTTTGCAACGCTTAATTGATTATTTTATGTCAATTCACCACAATCCATGATCTCTTGATAAATCTGGGCAATCCAAAGTAATGAGATTCTCTAAAGTCAGTATTAAAAAAAATATGGCTTTGTGTGGAAAATATTACATTCCCCATAGCTCTAACACCTCAAGAACTTGCCTATCTGAGCTTTCAGCCGAGAGCGAGTCCAAGCAGAAAAGCTGTGTTAACTGACTTACTTACTAGTGCGTTTTCCCTTGTCTCACAGATTAAACAAATTTACTCAAAATATGTTTGGTTTTCCTGTCTCCTCTTATTCAATTTTACAAGGAAAAAGTTATGCCCCCTTTAATTGATGGGTCTGAAACTAATCATCCAATTGAGAAATGATACTGAATAAAATAGGTTAATATTGTTGGTATTGCCAAATTGGGTGCCGATTTCGATCATTGGACACAAATTGTTGTTGGTGTCATTAAAAGGATGTCATCTTTGTAAATTGATACAATTCTACAGACACATTTTGATGCCTCCTCATAATTCACTTTTTACAAATTTTCAAGAACAGACCTGATGCAAACAAATGGATCATATTTTGAATGTATACAGTGTAAACCTATTTTAATTAATATAAATGCTTCATCAGAGATCCTGCTTACTAAACGTATTGAGGTAAAGAGAATTCATTTTTTAAAGATTGGTGTGATACTCTGGAAGAAGTTGTCATATAAGTTATACTCTCATATCTCCTTAGACATTAGAGGAATTTATATTGTACTGAAATATCTGATTGCATCAATTGGCATTAGGAAATGTAATCGGCGTCTTCATTTTACTGAGTAAGTTCTGTGAGTCTGATCATGAAACTGAATCTCTATACCATTTAGTGGTTAAATGGCCAGCAATAAATGACTTGAGGTATTGTGTTCCGAGATTTGTACACATAGAAGACTGGCTCATCACTGAGAGTTTTTGGCAACGTTTATTACCAGGAAATTAAGTCTCACAGAAGATAGCCTTGATAAAGTTTTTACATCGTATCAGTTTAATGAAATTAAAATAAATAAGCTGGATTTCTTTCATTCTTTATAAAATAAGCTCAGTAATCAAGTTAATTTTTTAAAGGTTATTACTAATTGCGATTTGCGGAGTGGTGTGAGAGTGGGCAGTCTGCGGCAGTCCCTCTCAGCCTTTCTACAGTCTTTCTACAGTGGCTACAGAGACATTTTTGGCGCCTTTTTCCTTCAAAATCAGAAGGCAGCAGCGAAGCGGAGCGGAGTGGTGTGAGAGTGGGCAGTCTGCGGCAGTCCCTCTCAGCCTTTCTACAGTCTTTCTACAGTGGCTACAGAGACATTTTTGGCGCCTTTTTCCTTCAAAATCAGAAGGCAGCAGCGAAGCGGAGCGGAGTGGTGTGAGAGTGGGCAGTCTGCGGCAGTCCCTCTCAGCCTTTCTACAGTCTTTCTACAGTGGCTACAGAGACATTTTTGGCGCCTTTTTCCTTCAAAATCAGAAGGCAGCAGCGAAGCGGAGCGGAGTGGTGTGAGAGTGGGCAGTCTGCGGCAGTCCCTCTCAGCCTTTCTACAGTCTTTCTACAGTGGCTACAGAGACATTTTTGGCGCCTTTTTCCTTCAAAATCAGAAGGCAGCAGCGAAGCGGAGCGGAGTGGTGTGAGAGTGGGCAGTCTGCGGCAGTCCCTCTCAGCCTTTCTACAGTCTTTCTACAGTGGCTACAGAGACATTTTTGGCGCCTTTTTCCTTCAAAATCAGAAGGCAGCAGCGAAGCGGAGCGGAGTGGTGTGAGAGTGGGCAGTCTGCGGCAGTCCCTCTCAGCCTTTCTACAGTCTTTCTACAGTGGCTACAGAGACATTTTTGGCGCCTTTTTCCTTCAAAATCAGAAGGCAGCAGCGAAGCGGAGCGGAGTGGTGTGAGAGTGGGCAGTCTGCGGCAGTCTAATGGCGTCTAGGGCGGATGGGGGAGAGACCCTGGACCTGAGACACAACATCTTTGAAGAGGAGGATGCTCCACGAAGACTGCGGAGTGCCAACAGTTCGTCTGCCCTTTTGTTGGCTCCCTCACCTTCTAGAGAAATTCACTCTACCCTGCTTTCTAACACTCTAGCCTGTGCAGGCTCTTTGAAAAGATCAGGAGGCAAACTACAAAACATCCCATCAAAGAAGTTACTCAAATCAACTGCGCAATCAACTGCAACAGCATGCCACTAAAAACAACATCTCCATACAGAAGCACAAACAACAACTATTACCAGAGGAGTGGATCGAACATACCTCTGGTTTCCCCACGGCTGGGGATGCCGCTGGCGGATCGAGGCGACTGGAGCGGTGTGACATTTTCGCCTTAGAGCCGGTGATGGGCTCCAGCCCCAGAGGAGCCGCGGTGCCACGACCCCCGGCTGCATCGGTGGACGGCGTGGGGGGTCCCCCCCTCATAGGAGGGGGGGCCTCCCGGGCTGGGGACCGGGTGGGGCTGGGGTCGGATGGCATTGGCGAGGAGCTCGCGAGCGGGGCTGGCGGCGGGGCTAGCCGCGGCTCCCCGGATCAACGGAGTTGCGGGAAAGCCTCATTTGAACAGCTGTTGGAGGCTGGGGCCGAGCGCGGACGGATTTGCACAGGAGCTGGGCAGGCTGAGGCCCGGTGTCCAGTCCCGGTGGATGACTCGGAGGAGCCGTCCCTCGGAGGAGGGGAGGCCTCCCGGGTCGTGGACCGGGGGGAGCCGCGGCTGGGCTGCACAGATCCTGTTGCACTCAAGGGAGCTTCGTGCACACTCCAGCATCCGGATGAGGAAACCAGAGTCTGTGGGGCAGAGAAGCCCTTAAACTTGACTCCTCCTGGTTTAGCTGCCCCACAGCGCCATCAGGCGGACACGGATATTGTGACAGAGCCCCCACTACAAATTCTAACTAAGGCTCAAGTTCATAATAAACTTTCTTCACCACCAGCAGAACGTGCAGAATTGTCCATTTATGAAATAAATGGCCTAAAGTCGCCAGAGGGAGGGGACAAGACTCTTGAACACTCAGTTGAGACGATTTCAACCTCGCCCGCACTAACCTTCTCTCCTTTAGCCCCCATAAGTCTTGAGCCCATCGAACCTGAGGTTGTCAAATCTATAGACTTGAGGAGGGGTAGCAAACAGGGGGATCCAACTCGCCAATTACATGGAATCCCATTTAGACTGCTTTCTAAGAAAAATGTTGACCTTCCAAAGTCTACCAAGCGAACAGCTGCAAAAAAACCTCCGAGATTAGCAATACCAATGGCGAGTCAGCGTTTGGAAAACTCACTAAAAACGCTTTTTCACAGACAGGCCATAAAGAAATTGCACCATGCAGGGCTTGGGGAAATTTCAGACGCAGACCTTTTGGAAGCTCTCCTAGAACCTCTACTCACTGCATCATCGGACTCTCAGAAGAATTCCTCTAGCAGTGGGTTTATGGCTCCATCAACTCATACAAAGGCACATCTATTAGATACTCCTAACTTTGGACCATCAGGCTCACCAACTATCTTGGAACTACAAAAAACTGGGATAGAGAAATCGGTAACTCCACCACCATCACTAGTGCATAATGAGCCTTGTGGTGAAGTCCAGGAGTCTCACAGTGAAGCCCCAACTGTCTTGGAGGCTGAGCCTTTAATTGAATCTCTACTGGGAAGTAAGAATTTCTTACCCCAGTCAGACAGTACAGGATCAATACCACCTCTTCCAGTGTCACCGGATCTAAACAGGTTGGGGCTAGCTGACAGTCCAAGTCTGACGGAGTACCCTTTTGAGAAAAGCTACTCGGGATACAAGCCCACCCCTTCGGTGGCTCCTTCGGCCAGCGAAGCACTTGAGGAAAATGGAAACAAAGAGGTCCTGCTGGACCCCCGAGAGGGCTCCATCCCAAGGTTGACGACCTCCCAACAGAAATCAAAGGAACTGCCGCGGCTATGGCCGCCTTCAACACCTGTGAGTTCTGCATCTAATAGAAGATCAAGTGAGGCTTCTTACACTATCCCTAAGGAGACTCCGTCAAAAAAAGCAGATTTCATGTACATCATGTCTGCTGTAACCATCGCTCTAGCACCTTTTTGCAAACTCTGTGAGGCAATAAACGACTCTTTGAAAGACCATACTTCTATCTTCGCGATGATGAACTCTAAGCTCATTTACTTAGAAGGTTACATCAACGCTTTAGAGAAAAGAAAAACTGACCCAATTGGTGCTTTGCAGCTCCAGCAAGTTGAGTTCATGGAAGCCCTATCAAGCTTAAGAAAAACCAACAAAGATAGCCTAGGGATGGATGTAAGTACCCAAATAACAGCACCAGTCACTCCGTGCAGCGACGTATCCTACACTGACTGTGGGACAAGGCCAAAAGCGGGCTCAACCTCCATGTCAGGCTCTCTCAATACACTGCCAATCAGAGCAAATCTAACAATCTGAGCATAAACGATGTAATTTGTTTAGACGCCATCCTCCCACAGAAAGACCACTTAGGATCGAAACTCACCCAAGGCCCAGGCCACAAACCAATGAACCCAGGGCCGCGTTTTGAGGGGAATTTGGACATGAGACCAAAGCAACAGACTCTCAGAACGCACACATGCCTCAAGACGGCTCCTTTGTTTAAAGCATCTCCAGTAACGCCGCAATGTGATCTCCAACAAAAAGATCCCTTACCAAAGACGCCCCAAAACTGGGGAGGGACGAAACCAGTGACAACAAAAGTGACAGACACAGAGGCACATCTAGAAGTCCCATCGCAGTCACCAAAAACATCAGAAGATTTTCTTATGCAAAAGGACTTGATGGACATAAGTCAACACTTTGACGACTCCCCGGTCAAACAGAAAGGGGCGAACTCTCATCTAACTAAGATGACATACAACCAGCAGTCAGTCACGAGAGACCTTTCAGGCTTCAGTTCACTGGATGAGCGCTTCAAATCTCTACGTAGCACTCCAGGGGATCAATTCAGGAAATTTACTGAAAAGCGTCCTGAACAAAATTGTGAAGTGGTCCCATCTTCTCATCGGCCTCAAGTGACGTATAGATCAAGAGTTCACACTCAAACAAAACCTGACCTACCGTATAATTCTAAAGACTTGACGTATTCTCATAAGAGAAAGGGACCTCAAGAATATAGACAACATGAGAATGGGGATCATAGATTCCATCATACGAAGAAGTCGCACCAAGACTTGAAACATCACAACAAGAATCCAGCGGTCAAAATACGTCAACGGTCTGGGAACCAAAAATATCTGGTACTAAATAGATGTACAGTGTTGAGACTGCTACATAGTATCTCCTCTTTAAGAAATTTAAAATCAGAGGACCTTACAACGGTGGAACCTTTCCACAAGGACCATACAGCATATTGTCTGCTATACACATCGTCAGCTGATGTGACTACAGCACTACTAGCAGCAGAGGAAGTACTATTCAAACAAGGGTTCGAGCTAACAATAACCAGACCACCTAGAACAGATAATGACAAGACAAAGGATCGTACAATGGAGGAAAGATCAAACGAAGAATGTCAGTCCACTAACTCAAAGGAAAATTCCGTAAAGAAACCACCAGCTACTCTTAAGTCCAACACGATCGACTCTATTTCTTAGGGGAAAGCAAATTCCCCTAGTATTTCTTCTAACACAAAGGCTCCCACAACCTTAGAAGAGACCCAAAAAGTGACTCAGACCAGACCGTCTTTTGAATCGTCTTCATGGGCCTGGCTACCAAAAGCTTTATCCACACGCCTCCAGAAATAGCCATCAGAATCTACAAAAACTGACCAAGACCTACATCAACTGACTCTGGCAACATGGAACACAAGAGGGTTTCTACATTTGACAACTTCTGGAGACATAAACTTAGGGGACTATGACATCTTATGCCTCCAAGAAGTCTGGTTACAAACCAAACCAACATTGGATGGTTTTGAGATTGCCTTCTCGGAAGCATTAGCGGGCCCTAAAGGAAGACCATCTTCAGGCCTAATCGTCGCAGTCCGGATGGGTGTGGGTTTAGAAATAACCAAAACCATCTTGAAGACCCCATACGCCATCGCGGTACTCATCTCGTGGCAACGAAAGGAGGCTGGGGAAGAACATCAAACATGCACCCCCCTGTTGGTGATGTCAATCTATTGGAACCACAAAGGGATTCAACAGACCTCACTGTTTGATATAGTAACCTCCACATTGGACTCAGTCTACTTAGAGTTTGGGGTATGCGATGTTATAATATGTGGGGACTTAAACATCAAGTGCCCATTGATTAATAATAGCACCACAGACCACGCACAGAGTAAGCCTTGTAAACAAGGCTTAGCCTGGCAGAAGCTGATGACGGCCAGACATCTTTTCAACTCTGCAACTACATTTCTTGATTCTACCTCTCTACCAACATGGAAAAGAGGTTTGACCAGCTCAACAATAGACTACATATTTGTCTCTGATTTAGCCCGGTTGATAGACTTCAACATTTGCCAGTCACAGCAAAGCGACCACAACCTGCTGGCCATTAAATGGGCCTCCACAAAACCAGATACAGATCATTACTCTGAAAGAATCGAACCGGTAGGAAAAGGCAACCGGGTAAGGATCTCACGGACCAACATTCAAGAAATTACTTGTTTGTATGGAAGCAGCAAGGAGGCCGCAAAGGTGGATTACAGACCATTTTTGGAACCTTATAGAGCCTCGTTAAAAAGATCGAAGGGGCCCAATACAACCCAGACCTACCATGCACATACTTTTGACTCGCTTTTGGTGGCACAGCGAAACATCCTCCGCAGAGCTAAAAGAATGGTTGCAAGAAACAACTCGCCCGCTACTAGGGCTTACATGAAGGAGACAACAAGAGCCTATAAAAACTGGCTACGGGGCCACCGTTTAAAACTACACCAACAAGACTCTGAAAACATGTTAGAACAAATTGGAAAATCCAACTCTAGAGACTTTTGGAGTCTGGTTAACCCACGAGCTAAGGAGGCATCTACAATGATGCTAAACAGTATATCGGAACCAGCATGGACTGGGTTCTACTCAACACTCTTCAAATCTCCAGACTCTGAGGAAGGACCTTTATATCCCCAGACGACAGCTCGGTGGGTCGACCTTTCGGACAGAGCTGAAATTCTGGACAAAATATTCAAGCTAAAGAAATCAAGGGCTCCAGGGCCTGACGGTCTGTCAAACGAGAACTTGAAATCCGCGCCAGAAGAATGGGCAAATTTGCTGAGCATAATTTTTCACAAATGCACTACCTCCCGCTCAATCCCGCCCACTTGGACCTCAGGAGTCATTATTCCCATATTCAAAAAAGGAAGGAAGGACGACCCTAGAAATTTTCGCCCGGTGGCCCTCTTAGATGTTATAGGGAAAGTTTATGGTTCCCTTCTGTTGGATCACTTTAATCAGTGGGCAAAAAGTGCGCCCTGTAATGACCCTCTCCAATCGGGGTTTAAAAAAGGAGTAGGAACTAGTATAAACATCTTTATCCTCAGCCTCTTAAAAGCAAAAGCTCGCGAAAAAAATCAGAACCTGTTTTTGGCATTTATAGATCTGTCCCAGGCCTTCGACTTGGTCAACCCAAGGAAGCTCTGGGGAAAACTTTCCAGTTGGGACTGCCCTCAGGAGATCCTGAATCCCATCAAGGCCCTGCACGCTGCCACATCAATGCAGGTACGACTGAACACCAGTGGCCTACTCTCGTCATCTATAACAACAGACAGGGGGGTCAAACAAGGCTGCCCACTAGCACCAGCCCTTTTTCTGTCCTATTTTGGGGACTATAAAGATTCTCTAATCAGCACACGAGTATTCCCCCCAGAACTGGGTAAAGAGAAGATCCCGAGACTCCTGTATGCAGACGACCTCATTCAATTGGACCAGACCCCAATTGGTTTACAACGGCAGCTGTCTGCATTGACCACATATACAGCTGCCAACGACCTAGAAGTAAACAAACAGAAAACGAAGATAATGGTATTTGGAAAGAATCAAAAAAAGACAAAGATGAAGAATATCTCGTGGTATCTGGCCACAAACAAAATCGAACAAGTGGCTGAATTTAAATATCTTGGAGTCCTCATTGACTCCACGGCCAATGACTCAGCGATGCAGCACCATCTTTCTGGAAAAATTAAAACTCTAGCCTCGCAAGCAAAAATACTGGACAACAATGCGGACGTTTTTCATTGTTGCCACTACTTAAATTCTACAGGGGCAAAGTTATCCCGGCCATCACCTATGGAGCCGAGGCCATGCCATCTTTACCTCACTTCATATGGGCCAGACTGGAGAGTCCGTTCTGGCGCTCAGTACTGAACATGCCATCTTCTACTCCGATTGCTCTGATTAGACGTGAACTTTCCCTCTCCTCCTTAGAGTCAATTGTGAAAAGAGCGTCAGTTATGTTATATCGGAAAATAATAGATCCTTCTTCCTCTGCAATTTTCCAGATGGTCCATGAAGAGATGAATTCAAGCAAATCCATGTTATCGTCCAAATGGGAGCAAATGTGTTTACAGCAACTTGATATCTGCGGCAGCTCGATTGAAGAACTTCTGGGGAACCCGACTAAAACTAAAACCCGATTAGAAGAATTGGACTGGATAAATACATTGGAAAAGGCATCTGAGTACAAGTTAACTAGCCACCTTCCACCAACAAACAGAAAACTGAATGTACTCCAACCCTTCCTGACACAGCACCCAGACAAAAAAACTAGGAACACCCTACTCCGTGCGAGGCTAAATTTGCTACCTACAAATGAGATTCTGTACACAAGGGGCCTTTCAACAACAAATACTTGCCGCTTTTGTAATAACATTGAACAAAGCGAAACTTTACGGCACCTTTTACTACTACGTCCAGGTACTGACAAATTTAGATCACCATACATTCTCCATCACTTAAAAAACTAACTCCTATCTGAGGGAGGAAGAGCTCTGGTGGGAGCGCCTAATAGGAGGCTTGAGAACATCTTGGTCTATTGCAGCCACAAAAATTTTGGATCAGATCTTCGTACATGTACCCCCGTCTTAACGGGCCTGGCCATAGTTAGACAGTTTGACAGATAATTGTTGGAACTGGGGAGTGTTTTTCGTTCATCTTCTTGTAAAAATCACCACGGTGATTATACACTCGTAATAAAAAAAAAAAAAATTGCGATTTTATGCCTATTCATTTGAAACGTTCAATTAGTAGGGACCTGGATGAATTATAGAAAATGTGACATTTTTATGATATGCTATATTCATATGTAGATTGTTTTGCTTACTAATGTGAAAAGTTTTGTAAACACACAAAATAATCATAAAAAAAAGAAAATGTTCTTCAATTATTTGTTTAAAATTATTATTCCGCTAAAAGAATGTTCACTTTCTTTATCTCAACACAGCTTGGCATTTGGGTCCAAGCGAGTGGTCGCCACTCCTTCTCTGTTTCCCTTTGACTTCTGCTCTGCTTTCTGCTTTCTTTTGCCGTCTCTCCTCAGGGATCCAGTAGATCAAAAAATATCTTGTTGGTTTCCCTCGTACCGTCTATAACTAACTGACTTTTATTCTTTCTGTACTATGAGAGAATGAATGAGTTTGCAGACGACACTTATCAGCATGCAGTCTAACTGAGTCCCTTTTACTTTTAGTTCTGTCTTTGGACCACATGTCCGAGAATGGATCAAAAATTGATTCCTTCCACTCCCACGCGGACCCTGGATTCCCCTCTTGTGTCTTGAGTTGGGCACCATCCATTGTGTCTCCCGCCTCCACCAGTTTCTTGGACTCTTGTTGATTTTCTCTGTGGCCCCTTTCCCCTTCACCTCAGTGATACTCTGCGTTTGTAAGGCTCCTCAGCTGTCTCTCGTCTTTGCTGCTATGTTTCTTATATGAGCCTTCCCGTTGCTTTTCTGCTGCACACCTATTTATACATGCTGTACTAGAAGTTGTCTGTTTGGTACTGTCCTCTGGTTTGGTTACTGATCTAGGAACATAGACCGCTCATCTGATGCTGTTTTCTCCTGAGCAGCTAGTCTATAAATGTTAGGACCTTAAGGCGCACACTCATCTGCCGGTTTTCTCTATTTTTTTTTTAATGTCCCACTGCTCTGATCAAATGATAAAAAAAACAAAAAAAGAAAGATGGACTTTTTCCTCTGTTGCTATCTGATTACACGGTTACATCCCACCAAAGCCAGCATACAAAATGGCACAGATCCCTCTTATCTGCTTCCGAAAAAACAGGCGCCCAAGAAAATGTAATTTATAATTATGCAGGGGTCTGGTGGCTGCCTTTGCCAAGCACCTCTGGGCGTAAAAAGCAAGTGATTAATATTGCTCGGCACAGAGCCTGGAATTATACTGAAGCATTTAGGTGATGTCCTGATAAGCTGCTACTTTCCGTATCCCGGCTTTAACCAATGCTAATCCTGGCAGTGCAGCTAGTTGCTCGAGAGTCAGTGTGCCACTTGGCGGATTTCTTGCGGTCACTCGTCTCTTGTCAGTCAAAAGGTTTATCATCTCAGAAGTCATCGCGGAAGATTGAGTATGTCATAGGTGTGCAGACGACATGCTTGTATGTATCATTTTATAATGAAGTGTTTGGCAATGAATCACAGGTACTCCTGTCGGGACATGGCCCACGACCTCACTGGTCCGAACAGACACAGATAAAGATAACCTTGACACACAGGCGTACATCGAGGCACAACCTTGGACATGTATGCAGACATTCGCAGGGTCTCTTATTGTAGGAGGCCTTTGCTTTAAAATGTGGCTGTGGACGGTGGCTGCTGCTTGCCTTCTCCTCCGGCTCTGCAATGAGCACAGCAGCACCCACCTGAAGCCCTCCCTCCAGGCACAGGGGTGCACTTCGCACTGTCTGAATGCTACTGTCACAATCTGCATTTCTTTCTCGTATGCTCTTGTACGTGTTGCTAACTCTTCAGCAGCAGGTCAGGACAAAAAAACTGTTCTCATCGACTAATACTGCAACTTTAACAATAATGTGAACCTCTATTCCCGGCGGAATTCCATGTGCTATGGTGTCTGCCGCACCTCCCGCTGGATCTGCAGTTCCCCACCACCCAACCCGTTTTTTTTCCACGTAGGGGTCAAGCCGGGGAATACGTCTAAAGCATCTGCCCCATTTAGAACTCATTTATAACAACTTTTCTTTTAATGGCGCATTTTTCTGTGTGGTGGTTTTTTTATTTTTTATTTTTTTTAATTTTTTTACCATGTTTTTGCTCCATACCCCAGTGCACCCTTTTTGAAGAAAAACGTAAGTCCCATTTCTTTGTGTTCATCGGTCACCATCTGTGATGGGTTTCACAATCTAAATCTTGCTGGGCCCTGGTTCCTTCTCTGATGCTGGGCCTAGTGCTGATGTGTCTTTGCTGAAATGGCACCTCAATCTCTTGAGTTAAATTCTGAGTTAATATAAGCAGGCATAAGGAAACGGAAAGTTTCGCAGGAAACGCAGGCTTTCATGCTGAATTGCCAGAAAGTATATATCGGTAAGAGAGATTAATACTAGCTCTGGGAAGTGTGCCCCTGGAGGTTATTGGCAGTGGGAAGAAAGCAGCTTCCTCGGCTTTCGAGCCCAGCCCTATAGATAAGCTCCGCTTATGCCACTTGTACTCCGTAAAAACATTCAGATATTCCAAACAAAGAAAAATGCAGCATATAAATACTCCCAACAACACATTAAAAGTTGACGTAGGAGCCTGTCCCCAGTTCCTGGTTTTTACGGAGTGTGAACCTTGCTTGGAGAAAGTATTATAGCGCTGTACATCGGTAGTTGGGTTATGCACTGTTATGTTAAAGGTTTGTAAAGCGCACGATAGCCAGCAAGGCAGCCTATTGGCGCCAGCTAACCAACATAACTTTTATAGCCTGCCAGTTCAGACGGGGACTAGCCAGGATAAAATAACGTGTCCAGACTCCTTTTGAAGAGGACACGATTGGCCGTTTATCTCCTTGTCGAAGGCTAAGAGTTCCATTGTCTCTCATCCACCTCCTCCCTGCTAAACGATAGTCGAGTACATAGCTGGTGGTGTTGTCGTTCTCTGCATTCAGGTTAAAGATCAATTGAATCGAGCGGTTGCAGGCATACGATTACAGTCCTAATAACATAGCTTGTACTACTAGCATGTCACTTGGGCTAGCAGGGATAGTTTGCATTTAAAGTTGGTTGGGGCACATGTTGAAGTTTTGAGGGTGGACCAGTACCCCCAAAGCTGATGAGAGATTGGTATACAAGAGCCTGTAAGGAAGAGAGTCCTCCACACACAAGAGGATAGGTCGTATTGTAGACTCGAAACAAAGGCAGTGGATAGAAGAGGGCAATGAATGAGAGTAAGATCAACACGTTTGGTTCCTACTTGGGGTGTACACACAATGGTCGCAGAGTTTCCCACAGTGCCAGGGAAAACTCTTATCCTTCTTATCAAGTTGCTCTTGCATTACAGTGCGTCAGTCTGAATGTTCGTTGGAAGTTGCATCAGGAGTGGACTTTCCTGTGTATATTCTAGGGCTTGAAAAAGCAAACCATACTCACAAGGCATTAGCCTGTATGAATCCAGCAGCAACAGAAAAGTTTGAGTCTTGAAATAGGAAAGACGCACCAAGTAAACAAATATGTCGCAATGAACAATGCAGAGAAGAGGGGCAGAGATAGGCTGCTGGAAACCCAGGAGCCAAACTTTGGACAACAATACTTGCATAAGCACAAGCGAGTGCAAGAACAATACCACAGACATTTAAAGGATACAAAATAGGAAGTCTATGCTAATAAGGTTCAAGACCGAAAAGTGGGAGCAGGAGCATAAGCGACAGCCCTACAAATTGAAAACAAAGACTAAGAGATCAAGAGTAAGACTCGGACAGAATGGCATGTTAGGTTTTGATTATAGACTTTTATTTCCGGAAAATAATAAAGGTTGGGAGAAATCCTATCTATCCCTAATCCTAAGAGGGGATTCCCTGCCTTAACAAAACTAAGGAACATCTGTGTCAGGATGTTAAACAAAAGAGCACCCTCCGTCCTGTGTCCATAAATCCATGTCCATGACCCTTACATTCTAAACTCAGTATAATGTGCACAAGGGGATACTGATAAGCTATGTACCGTTCTTTCAAAGTTCTCCACGTAAAGTTCCTAAGGTGCAAAACCAAAAGGAAATGCAATTCCACCAGGAAAGGGGCTCCCCTTACACCAGAATTCTTCTGGTAGTTTAAATGTCACTTTATCACAGTTCAACTTCTTACACTCGGTCCTCTTTTTCGACAAATGGTATACTCTTCTGCCAGGGTATTTGCAACTGTCTTACTGATCCTTAAAAGGGGTATGAATCCTCCCTTTTTGTATTTACAATTTCAGGTTCACTTCTTCTCTCACTCCTGGTTTACTCTCCTGCCAGGCTATTACATTGCTTCTCTTCTCACTACTTTCCTCTGTGTGAGTCCCAGACTCAGTTTTTGCATGGTGCATTAACCTTGAAGGGATTTTCCTTTCTCTGTTCACTCTTTCTTTCATCCACTTGACAATATGTTTGCATTATGGTGTCCCTCACCCTTTCTTGACAAAGTTCACAACTGTGTTCATTCCTCCTTTCAGGTGTTGGTTCTCCGACCTTCTCTGAACACTATCCGGATGTATTTCAAATCTTCTCAAGCATTGGGTAGTCGACCAACCTTTGACACAGTTAGCATATGTAATTATGTTGTCTTCAAAGTATTGTGCCAACACCCCTTTTCCGCCAATGTTCCACCAATGTTCTCATCTGTGTCAATTTCTTTAGTGTCTTCATTTGGGCTCTTTGTTACCACTGTGATGCGGTATTCACCTTCACGCACCTCTGTAACCCATTAGTTCTCCCTGGGGTTACCGGGCAGCTTTGGTGGTCTTCCGTTTTCTTCTTCCGCTCCTCTCTCGATCCGCTGACTCGGAATCCGTCCTGTCAGCCAGTCACCTCTCCCTTTTCCCTTCCTTTGCTCCAGGCGGCTCCAGCTGGCCAGCCATCAAGCTGTAAGCTTCTTCCTGCTCGGTCTCCCTGCACACCGTTCATGTCCACCTCTGTGCTGCTCCTTACAACTGTCTCATCTCTGGCACCCTGACCAGCATCAGAACAAGTAACACACAGTTTGTGCCTCTGCCTCTCTCTCTCGTACACGGAACAGCTGTGGCAACTTTACATTTCCCGGCATTGTTCAAAAGTTTCCAAAGATTTGACTGCAGTGTTGGCTACCTGCTTCTAGTCATCTTCATTGCTCCATCCCTCGTCCTCGTCTCCTTACTAAAATGGGGCAGGAGTGGAGGTAAATAGGGTGATTGGCTGGGAAAATCATTATATATGGCAGCATAGGCCATAAAGGTATGTTGTAAAGACACAGGAGTGTCATGTGGAATTGTGGCTGTAAGGTTATTTTGATACTGTTTTCCTACATCTCTGGAGGTAGTCTTTCCCTACATGGTCCTTCCACAGATCCTCTGCCGGGGTCCGAGTCAGGTAGCTTCTAACTTTCCCTGACCACATAGGAGAAGCATCCCTCCAGAGAGTCAGTGACGATATTGCTAAATTGGTCACAAAGGGTACTGAGGAATGGAATCTATTGACTAGAATCGAGGAAGCTATGAGCCTCATTACAAGTTTGTTGGTCGGGTAAAATGTGGCAGTATTACCGTATATTTATTTATAAAGCACCAAAGCCCGCAGGCATCAGGGCACACAAACACCAAGGACTTAATAGACAGGACAGCACAAAAAAACCTAAGTGAAGAAGAAATGTACTTCCTTAAGATGTTTCCAAGCATGTCGACAGAGGTATACCGCTGCATTACCGCACTGCCCAACTATACTTTTGGTGGAAAGTTGGAGGATTCACCTCCGTCTATGAGCTGAATGTAAATCCGCCAACTTTCTGCCGAAATCCCCCATGTCCAAGAGACTAAAATAAATGTTGACTAACACCGGCTACTGACACTTGTAATCCAAGCCAGACCAAATGGCGTTAACAGTAAACCATTTGGTGGTATCTAGGCAGATTTACAGCCCAGATACCACCAAATTGGTAATGAGGACCTATGTTTTGAAATTGCAGACTCTGATCCAGGAATAAGCAATGAAACTAGGGACTGTGAGGCAGAGGGCAAAGAAGTTGCAGGCAAGAAACCAGGACCCTGGGAAAGGAGCATGCCCTGGCAACAACAGATGCCAGTAATGGAGCTGAGCAGACAACCAAACCACAGTTCAAAGCAAGAGGGTCAGTGAACTGGTTCAGTGCATGAACAAAGAGCTCCTTCAGCCAGCTGCTTAAATATTGAAATAGTCTTGGAAGAAACCAGCTCACCTGCTGTATTTTGAACACATACCTGATAGTAATCTTCTTCATCCCTCTCTGAACCCTGGAAAGTGAAGAAAAATGTGCCCATTGGACATTTGTGTACTGTGTGTGTGTGTGGGTCTGCAGAGTCCAAAATATGCACAGATAAAGGTTCAGACTGTATTGTAGTGATGGACTGTGGTGATGTACTGTCCGCTCCACTGAGTCAACTAAAGGTCCTTTCTATTGTCAAGCAGCACTGTTGAGACGTCCCGTAACCGTGTTGAGCACAGGCTGGTTTTGGTCTGTAGTGGGTGGTTGTCGGCAGGAAACTTACCTGGGTGGTTTGCCTCTGTTTTGGTTTTGCCTAAAATGTACACCCTTTCTCCCTTGATAATCGCAAGCGTTTCACAGGCTTAATATTTACTTAATTAACCGGTGGTGTCCAAGAACTGTAATTTAGTTCTTCCAAATTTTGTTTAAATACAAAACATTCTTTTGGGGATTATTTTCCTCTTTTAGTGGCGGAACCTTTGAAATGGCTTCCTCACCACCATCCTTATGTTATACCTTGATGAAAGAACAGAGCATCACAAAGCTCACCCTTAATTCATAACCTTTGTACAGAAGTACATGTCTATAATGACATAAATGCACATAATAAGGGGCTTATTTGTAGCATTCATGCCTTGATGGAAGCAGAAACACAACCAATTACTCTTGATAAACCAGCTGAAAATATTACACTGACCTCCGACCAAACACTAAAGAGAAATGGCAATGAAATACAAGATGGCGGTCTCTACCGCTTGTCACCTCCCCAGACCATGGGTTTAGTGGGGAGTAAGAACAAGCTGAGTACAATTGCAACTGAGAGACCAGTGAGAACCAGTTATGGGACTCCTACCAACTGAGGGAGAGCCTGAGAAGTATGAGAATGTAAGAAACCAAGCAAGTGAATTGAAGCTATGGAAACATGCAACTGATAACACCAAGGCGGAAGCTGATGCTGCTTGAAAGATAAAGGGCCCCCAAGACGGCTGGGGGGGTGGGGAGGCAGGAGAAACTTTGAGTGAACTTGTCCTAGGTGGGAGACTGAACATGAGAACCCAGGTTCTTCTTCTGAGGAATCAAGGTGACACCGGATGGACAGCAGAGAATACAGAGTGTCGCCCCTAGGAGTAAGGGCCTCCATTAGAGCCTTGAGGTCTTGTACAAGAGATGGAAAGATGTGGCTAATAACTGGAGAACCGAGTGCTAGCCAGGTGTGCTAGCCAGGCGTGCTAGCCAGGCTTGCTACAGGAAGCCACTGATGTGGGTAGTCTGCAGTAGAACCCGGAGAACTGAACAAAAATTTACAAAGACAAGGCCAATTGGAAGAGAGCTGATGGAAGTACAAGTATATCATGCTGCATATTAAGAAATGAAGCCAAAGTCCAAAAAACCTCCATAAACAAGTATTCAAAAAGGAGGGCTCAGACAATGATTTCTGGCAGCTAGAGTTCACATGCCAAAGTGTGAAAGATGGAACAGATCTGGTATTCTGGGAGACAAAGTACCTAAGGGTGCAAGAGACTTTGTGCATGAGTCAAAGTGCCACCTTGACAAACATAATCTTTTTCCTTTTTGGGAAAATTAATTGTAGTCTACTCTTTTCATGCTCATCCCTTGGTGGCTCGGTTTAGGCAGCTGGTACCGATGGATGTGCATTCTATTTTGTCTCTAGCAGGTCCTTTTACAAGAAATTGATAGTTGAAACCTGAGGGTATCCTCGCACCTACTCCACTTGGTTCCTCTGCTCAGGTGGCATGGGAAAGCCCATCGCTTTTGGATCCTGACCCCGGGGATGGAGATGCGAGAGGATCACCAGGGCGGGGGGTCCTTTGGGAGAGGATATCCGCAGGCGATACGTGGTATTCCCCCTTTTCTAGTGAGAACCAAACGTACCCTCCCCCTGCCTTATAGGCTGTTGTGAATCATCTCCCCTCATTTAAACCATGTTAGTACTTGCACGAGGAAGAGGCGACTAAGAGTAGTGAACAGTAACAGCTAATTTCACCACTCTAATAATGAGATGAGGAAGAGGCCTGAGAAATATTGAGTGTCATGCATGTCCCAATAACTATGGTCAGGCAAGTGAAGCACTGGGCGTGACCACGGAGAGGCCTTCTGTGTTTAAATACGGGGTAACGGACAGCATTGAACCTCCCCACTTGAAATCCTATGCTGGAATACCCACTACGGAGAGCTGAACTATTGATAGTGTACACTGACCATGCTTTGGGGAGAACTCTGACACAACTGCGTGTAAGGTGCCAATGGAAGAACATGTTACTTGATATACAAATAATCCACGCTGCAGCATTCATCTTCCAACTATTTGACATTACGGAATACAAGGGAGTGCCACACCAGGTAAACAAGATGACAAAGTGGGCAGGAGCAAAGAAAAAAGGGCCGATGGACTCTTTAACGAGCACCCAAATACAAGATTCCACGGCAGAAGCGTCAAATACACCCAGCACTCACATAACGAAAGCCAAGGAGGTGACGGGGAGGACCGCCTGACGACTATTGTACAAAATGGACAAGTAACAATATTCAACATTCTTACAGCCTCCTCCAAAAATGTAATACTGCTTTGGGAGCCCCTCATGAGATGAGGAACATGTGGGAGGACACAATCCATTAGAAGAATAAATGACTTAACTGTGGTAACGTTCTTTCGATTGGATGTTCCTACCACGTATTCCTCATCGACCTTCCCAACCTATCCCACTATAGAATGTCCAAGCATTAAACGCTCTTTTAAAGTCTGATGAATTAAAGGCACTTAATAATGTCGGTAATTCCGCATATGGGTGGCGTAAAAACAGAACTGAAGCCAACGGGCACTGCGAATGGTGTGTATGTATACTCGACAATGACGTCAACTGAGATGGAAGCCCTCGAGGGACATCGGGTCGACTGTGTCGACGCACAGCGCCCACTGCCGAGAAGAACATTTTATCAGAAGCAGCTGAAGCTCGAAACGAAGATATCATAAGATGAGGAATACGTGGGAGGAACATTCCATCGAAAGAACGTTACCACAGGTAAGTAACTTGTACTTTGCTTGCTTTGCTTGCATTCCAATATTAGCATAGTCACCTGGGACTGTTCTGTTGCAGGAACTTGCTGGTTTTTGGATTGTTTGTGCCTGTCTGTTCGATATGTTTTTAAGTCTTGTAAAGAGATTGAATGGGTTGTTTTACTAACTGCAATGTATAACGCATTTTAAAAAATGTATGTTATTAGTGTTCTCATTTAGATACTATTGCATTGGAATACAGATGGAAGGATGACTGGATTTGAGAATGCCCGTGGCCATGAGCTGACCAGACACACCCACTATCTGCCCTCCCCACCCATCGTCCTGTGATCTCTTTGAGCTCTCTCGTTCATGCAGTGACATCAAACTTTGCGCAGTGTAGGACCTGCCAGTGTTATTTCTAAGCAGTGCTCCAGAAAGTTAATAGCCACTTTCAATAACCTCCTGATGTAATAAAACCAAGCTTGACTTCAGCCATTTAATTTTTAAGTAATGTGTGTCTCCTCGCATCTGTTTTTTGCACCGAAGACTGGTTAAAAACATGTTTGCAAAGCGAAAACATTTGGCATGGCATATCGAATAGCCATAATTCAGGCACTGATCTCTTATGTCCAGGTACTTGAAACGTGTTCCACCTCTTCCATCTTATGGCCCGGTGGTACCATTATAGCAGTTGCTGGCAAATCACATGCCTACACAAATGCCAAATTTGTTGGCTTTGCCAATGCTTGTTTTGGGCATGCGTTTTAATCCTCTGACGTTCCGTGTCACACATCCCATTTCGATCATTGCAGTGCTTGGAGTACTTCACTGTCTCGTGTATAGTGAACAACAGAACTGAATCGATTTGAAGAATGACCAATGTGTTCCAGTTTAGGAACAATGTCCATTGTTCTTTTCACTGATCTGTCTGTGTGATTAACAACCTCATGTCTCCTCATCCTCTTTTCTTAAACTAACAGTGGATACAACCTGTCCATCAAACCAAAAGTCAGGATAAACCACACTGGCTGCAGATCTGCACCAAGGGGGGCGAGTTGCACAGCACAGCTTGAGATATCTTATGTGTTGAAGCATTTCTCCACCACATTTGATAATAGTTTACATCTATGGTGCTTAATATATTTCTTCATGGCTTATCAAATGTGTTGCAACCCCTGTGTGAATTCCGGCGAGTTGACCAAGTTTCTCTTAAAAGATTGGTATATAGATTAGTATTTGGGCTGCTCCGACGAGCATTAAAAACCGTGTGGCTTATTAAGTGAATAATTGTCAGCTTTTCAGAAAACACCTTCTGGTATAGAGTGCCCATTTGTCGGAGAGTGTTCTTGATGGTTGCGACCTGTGCTGAAATCGGGATGTATTTTTAGTTGTGCACTGACGCATTTAGTTCGGCTCATGTTGCCAGTCCCCGCCATTATCAATCTGTGCTTTAATTGGTTTAGAGGGTTGCCTGGGAGCAGGTCTGGGGCTAAAGGATGTGCTCTTTTTCCTTAAGTGCTATGAAAACACCGATTTCCCAGCACCTCGGTCATAAAATCTCCATGGGTGCGTGTACAGCCAGTTCTGGCAGGCCTAGTATACGGATGTTTTTGCACCAGCTTGCTCCTTTTCCTCATTGCAGTATCGGTGTCCTGTTTATCACCCCGAGTTTCCACCTCAGTTACTCTTTGCACCATTGTAGTAAGAGTTGCCCCACCCGGTGGTGCGAGGCTTCTAGCTTGGAAGAGGAGGCATCCGTCTTGCGATACTGTGGCGTGTGTTAATCTCTGAACATATCTTTTCCGTCTTCTCCGCCGTCCACTCCCGATGTTCACAGCTCACACGCCAAGGGAAGGCCAAGAGATGAAGTGTTCACTGTGGCCACTGGATAGCCATCCATTCTCCATCCCCTGGAAGCAGGCTGGCGCGCTCCAGCCTCTGTCTATTCTCTTAAATGTGTATTCACACTTTGCTTTCTTCCCCAAGCTTGGCTCGAGCGTTGACTCGGGCCTGCTCTATATTCAGCCTTCCTGGCCCACACTCCCCGAGCTGCTCGAGCAGCGGTAAGGTGCAGGCTATTGTGTAATAGCCGGGGCGAGTTCTCTTTTGTTTTGCAGAGGGTGCTGGCTTGGTAGAGCTGTTCTTATTTCCACAGCTAGCTGCACAGGGGTTTCAGTGACCGGTGCCGCTTTTACTATTGGCTGGGTAGCATTTACTTCCACTTCTGTTCTTCTCACTTTCTCTAGCGACTTCCTTTAGCTTGGTGGTGAGACTCTACTTTTTTGCGGCACGGCCTTAAACTTGATAGTTGGTCGCCCGTCATTTTCCCTCCATTTAGAGTAGATTTAGTTTTGCCACTTTGCTACAAGTGATAGTGTCTTCTGTTTTTCTTCATGGTCTCTGCATTTGTTAGCGCTCCACCTGAATATGTCGGCGGATAATATTCGCTATTTTGTGCGTTTGATTTAATCAAATAATTCAAATACAATCTTTATTTACAACAATTTGCATTACATTATGATTGCCATATTGTTTTTGATACATTCTTAAAACAGGGTTGTAGCCACCTTACCTCGTTTTTGAGGTACAGACAGTGAAGCCATTCATTGATTTAGAAACAAGCATCTAATAATTCCCAGTGGGTACACCCTTTTGTGTGTATTGTACTGCTCCTCTTGTGTCGCTATCTTGCGAACAGCATTAAACTCTTCATTTGGTCATAGCAAATCCCAGACTCTCATTAAGCACTATCCTCCTTCTGTGGTTTTTCAGCGAATTCATCCAACTTGGATTGCCTCTTGCCTCCTCCTGAGTGTGACATTGTAGATGAATAAGCAAGGGCGTTGTGAGTGTGGAGCTATTTTATGTCAGCAGCATATACATTATAGTTCGGCAGTCGCTGCACTATAGTTAAGGTGTGTTGTGAGTTGCATAGGAAATCAAAAAAATGAATTGCTAATAACGTCTGACTCATACGACGAATTTGGCTTACATTTTGCAGACAAAATTCTATGCACATTTTTTCACCGCTTCCCCCGATAACTCTGCTTTCTGATTACTACAGCAGCGTGCATGCCCATTATACTCGCGGTTATGGGTAAAACATTTTTTAAAATAGACATACATTTTTACAGCTACGGTTAGTTAGGGGGTGACAAATCTGCCATGGCTAGTGGCCTGCTAGTCTTTTAAATTACACAGTAGGCACAGCCAAAGGCTGTGCTCTGGCCCTGGCTAGTGGGTGGGATACACACATATAGAGGACACAGCCGAAGGTCGTGGCCACTGGCCATGACCTGGTAGTGTTGTAAAATATACTTTGCCTTGGCTAGTAGACCTGATACACATGTATAGTGGACACGGCCGAAGGCCATGGCTAGTGACCTGGTAACATCAAATATACAGGGGACACAGCCGAAGGCCGTTACTAGTGGTTTGGAAAAACCTATGGTATAACAAAACCCTTGCAATTCACTGACTAAACTTTAACTAAAGTTAAGTAGTGAAAATAGTTGGGTTTGGTGCTGCGCTGGGAAATAAGACCATAAGTATGATTCATATCAACACTGTTTAGGAGTTTATTGGAGGGTCCATGAGGAACAATAGGTACTGTGGACCAGTCCCATTTGAGCCAACATAGACCTGTTGCTTGCGCGTGCTTATGTTTCGCCATTTATCCGGCTTTGTCAAGGCATTGCATGGTACACTTGATTAGTGTGTACAGTAGAAGTTTGGTGCGTATATTACAGTTGTTAGGTGAAAGCAAGCGTCCCCAAACAGCACGATCCTCCCCGCAATGAGAGGCAATGAAGGACTCTCCCAAAATGGGAATAATGCCAAGACAGAGTGCGGGTGAGCGTAAATGGGAGTTTATCAATTAGAATTGGGCATGCAAAGAACTCCGAAAGCGCTCTGTCTGACAATAGCAAAGACAGGCGTATATATTTACAACAAACGTCATCAAAACCTACATACTATAGGGGGCACAAGTTCATTGGGATTGGGTGGCGACGACTAACTATAGGTGCTGCGGCGGCGTGGTTGGTCTTGGCTGAAGGACGTCACTGGTCACCCTCGTGGGTTGGGCTGGGCCTGGCAGGTCGGCTTGAGTTCATCCGGGCGGTGTTGGTGTCCCAATGCTGCCTGTGGCAGAGATGAATGCCTTTTCTGACTTACTTGCCCTCGGCCATGCACACCGCAGTCATTCAGTCATTTACAGTGTTATTCTCTTTAGTAAATCTTCCAATAGGTTATTTTTATAGGTTAATGCAACACAGGAGGAATGCACCTTGTGAGGGGTCTGGAGGTAATATATCGAGGCCTGGTTACTCGTAATCTGCTGACCGGGACCAGAGGTCGAGGGGCTAAGCTTCGGGGACTGGGGCGGGTGGTACAGGTCTTTCTGTCTTGTTAGAAGTGGTTGTGGATGTTTCGCTGTGTGTTGTCAAAGTGTTGGGTGTCCTGATTGCACTGGGCCATAAGTCTGAGACAGTCCGGTGGGTTGTAGGGTTTACGAGGGGGCGCTTGAGTTTAGACAAAGGTTTACTGCTGTGCTGTAAATAATGCAGGTGGCTGGCCGCGGCCTTGGGTGCTACAGAGGGGGTTACAAATCTTTGAAGCGGCTCCAGTCGAGTTGGGGGAGGTGGAGTAGCGCGGCGCGGGCCTCTGCTCTCATGTCTTGGCAGCCTTCGTAGGGTGGGAGGGGGAATGGCCTTGTACGCATTCACAAAGGTATCTCCCTCGTGTGTTGCCGAATGTAGGTAAAGACATCACAAACATTTGAACACTTTCTATAATACTTATTCAAAATCACTTTAAAACATGCATTTAACTTTTGCTGGATGAATCTCGATTATACCCAGTCCGAGCACCACATTTGTACATTATATTCTAGCAGCTACAGTGTTTTGGTTACATGCATATACATTCGCAGTAAATGAGGTAGTAGTTAGATCAATGGAGTACATAGAAAACGACCCGCCACTGTACGTAACGGTGGTGGCACATAAGGGGCTTAGACACACACACATGATAAGTGCATTCTCGCGCATCCTTTACATGAGTTCATAGTATAGTTGCATTCGCTTTCTCGTGTATTCTAGCAGCATTAGCTTTAGTTATGGCGCAAAACCATGGGAGGTAGGCTGCCCAATGATATACGCGACAAACGGATCCCTGGAGCGTTCCATTATTATTAGTATCCACCTGCAAGGGTGCGAACTCGCCATTGCTTATATCATGGGAGCATGCTTTCTCATTTTAATACATTCTACAGGCGTTTGTAATATAGGAGATTTTGTGGAAGAAAGCATACTTCGCAAGAGGTCTTGACATTAATATTGTCTGCCATCAGATGACCATTTTGTCGTTCTTCTCATTTCCCAGGCCTGCTGGCCGGGTCATGCTGGGAGCGATGATACACTGCGGGAGGTGAACTGTTACAATGTTAGCGTATTGCGCTAGCTCATGTCCGTTCTGTTTGTGGGAACGTGCTCGCAGCGGATCTGCCAGGGTGCTGCGGCAACAGGGATGTTCTCCAGGGGTGGGGGCCGCGCTACAGTGCGCTGAGCTCACACCATCTTTACTGGGCAAAGAATGGTTTCTGGGCCTAGCTAAACTTGTGTTGTAATCAATACATGTGGGCATTCGATACGTGTGGGCAATGTCTCCAGTGGGTGAGCCCTCCACCACCTGGGCCCGGGTGGCATGAGGGAACGCCCAATGGGCCATAGCCCTCACCTGGGGAAGAGACGCAGGCGAGGGGGGTCTCCCGGACCAGTCCTCCCCTACATTTGTCATCATTTGGTATTGTTTGTACATTTGTTACATCCGTTATATTAGATTACAGGTTGGCGATTTTGTACATGTCAGCACTTCAAACATGCATTCATTGAGTCAATTATACTGGTTTTGTACATATTGCATTCACTGCGTGCATACATGGAGTCATTAACATTAGTATAAGTCACAATGTCATCTATATAAATTTGGAGGAAGGAAGGCATAGGGGGAGAATAGTAAAAAAAAAGAGTTAAGGAAGAAAAGGAATGGTCTATTTTGTACAGTCTTAATGATATTCCTTAATTATGCCAGTGGTGTTTAGTCATGCAGTGTTCTGTTCTGATGGAGTTGGTCATAGTGTGATTTTCATTATTAGTGAGCTAATATCAGTGAGTTCTGTTCATAATCGGTAGATCTAGTGGCAACGTTGTGTGCATCGGAGGTCGGTGCCATTAAACATGACTAGTGGTGGGCAGTCGTGATTTACAGTAATTCAGTATGACCAGGTGCTCTGTATTTTATTGCGGTGCAACATCTTAGTGATATCATAGGGCTGATGTTTACCCATGGGCTGCTGGTCGGTGGACTATAAGCTCAGCACACCACTGCGGCTAGCTATTTCTACTCGGATTGAGCCAAAGTGGTTCTGAGTAAAAAGAAATTAAATTTATTCAGTAATTGTTACTTACAGTTGTCAAATAATATCGTTCTAGATAGCGGTAGAAGGCAGCATATAAAGGAGGCTAGATCCTATTTACCTTAAGTTCGATGAGTTGGCGGTCCTCATTGTGGTAGAGTGCTTTATTCAAGCAGGTAGGTTACATTCATTGCCCTACATAGTTAAACATTGTTTTAGTCTGTAGGCCTGTTTTAGAGTCTATTTTCAGGTTCTGGAATTGGTCTATGGTGTCTGGCTCATATATTCTTACCTTATGGATGGATTGGAAGGCAGCTTGCTCGAGGATGATGATGCTCTGTGCTCGTCCTGGAGCACCGCCATCTTGAGGTCATTATTTATCTGGTAAGTGGATGTCATGCGCGTATGGCGCTGCGGTGTTAATTGGCGTAGTTAAACATTGCAGTAATCCGTAAATGGTGCTGGTTGGACAATCTGACGATGTATTGGTTTGTCTCGGGAGGATAGCCCAGTGGCAACGTGCTCGCCTTCGAAGCAAGACCACATGGAGCAACACAGGTTCGATCCCCGGGTCCACGCAGAAACCTCTGGGTATTAAGCGCGTTATAAATAACCTATCATATATCATGTCCGGCGAAAATAGTGCAGCTGGTCATTCTTACCCTATGAGAGGAAGATGCCTTCTCCGAGGATGGTTGCGCTCTGTGTAGGTCCTGGAGCACCGTTAACTTGGGACTATTTTCTATGGTAGCTGTATTGCCCGTGTGCAATCGCGTTGACGTCATTTGCATGATTGGCTGTCTAACTAGTCAGCATTTTAGAGAGTTGCCATAGTATTGGGCTTCTAACTGATTAGGTGCCGTGGGTCGATGGGTGGAACATCAGTCATAGGTGATACTGAACTGTATGATCAGGTGGATTGGTAGAGAGAGGTTGTGAAGTGGTGGTCAGGGTCTGTTTTTTGCATTCTACTGTGTCCTAATTCGCTCGTGCCCTAGTGCTAGATGCCTGTTACTCATCCATAGGTTACCAGATACAAAGGGTGAGCAGCGGTTGGTTATATGGTATTTCAGTTGTATTCATAGGAAATGGTGCATTTCATTGATCGTGTTGAGTCCTTCACTGATGGTCCTCAAATTACAAATCATCTTGGCCTGCCCTTGTCGTCTCTTTTCTCAGTCGTCCAATATTGGGTCTGATTTGATATGTTCGATGCAGAAGAATTTCACATTGTTTGTCTTGTCTCTGGAATGTTCTTTGTTCCAATGTTCTGCCAATGCTGTTTTCTTCTCTGGAGCGACTAGGCTGCTTAGGTGTTTCCTTATTCTTATCTGTAGTTTTTATGGTGCTTCCTACGTAAAGTCTGTCACAAATGCAGACCATGATATAAATAACATATGTTGTTTTACATTTTATTAAATCTTTCACGTTGATCTGTCGCCCATGTCTAGTAGTGTGTGAGTGGACATTGCTGATTGCATTTTTGCACATGCTGCAGTTCTAGCATTTGTAGAAGCCCTGCACTGGTTTGCCTGTAGTAATGCTGGTTTTCCATTCTCGTGGTGTTGTCCATGTAACTAGGACTCACTTACGTGCGAGTTGTGGGAGCCCCGTTATATACAATACTCAGCTGATCTGTAATGTGATCCATAAGATCCGGATATAGACTTGGTATGTGGCAATTTTTGTGAATTCTTCTCACAGTGTTATTTTTATCCGAGTATTGAGTGATTAATCTGACCGTGCCCTTTTTAGATTCATTGGTTTGGGGGTTGGGTGTCAGGAGTTCTACTCAATTTCGTGCTTTTGTCTTTTCCCTAGCTTTTTTTTTTACACATTGTTTTGCGTATCCCCTGTTGAGGAATCTGTTTTCAATGGTGTCACATTCTTTCCTTTATGTAGCGTCTGCTGTAGTTTCTCCTAGCCCTGGTGAATTCTCCTGTGGTTATGTTTATGGTGTTTCTCAGATGTGAGCTGTCTGCATGTAGTGTTGCATTGGCCTCTGTCTTTTTACAATATGTTTTAGTTTTGCATTTTCCTTCTTCAATATAAATGCATATATCTAAGTAGTTGATCTCAAACACTTTTTTATCTAGTGTAAAAGTCGGTCCAAATTTGTTTGTGTTTAAGAATTCGTATTAATCATCAACTTGTTTTACATTGCCTTTCCATATAATCAGCACATCATCAATGTATCTTAACCATTTTACAGCATATTTGGATTGTTCAGGATGAGTTGTTGCATGTTTTTGCTTGAATTCTCCCACAAACAATTTGGCCAACGATGGCGCAAAGCTGGTGCTCATCGCTACACCTTTCTTTTGCTGGTACAGTTTGCCATTAAATATGAACACATTAGTTTTAAGTACAAAGGCTAATACATCTTTTAATATTTCCCTATAAACAAAGTAAAATGCTGATACATTTCGGAATGTGAAATCAATTTTGTCCATTGCAAGTTTGTGGTCAATAGATGTTTATAGTGCTTCGACATCCATAGTTCTAGGCATGTACCCATCTTTCCATGAAATATTTTTTAGATTATCAAGTGCATGCATCGCATCTCTTGATTATGAGTCCATTTGTTACACCTAGGGTTTTAGGATGATGTCTCTAAATCTAGACATATTCTCAGTAATCCACCCATTGCCACTGACTATTGGCCTCACTTCTGGATGTGCCTCTTATTCCTTATGTATTTTAGGCAGGAAATATATTGTAGGTTTTTCCGGTTTGCCAGTAAATAGGAATACTCCTTCATCATCATTAATCATCTGTTTCCCATGCCTTTTCTTTGTCATTCATTTCTTTAGTAACATTACTGATACTTTCCTTGTAGCAGCCAGGAGTAGTCGAGTGTTCCTCAGCCATCTTGATATAGTCCTTTTTGTTTACAACAATGTTCCCTCCCATATCGGCTTCTTTAATTATTATGTCCTGATAGGAAATTATGTTGTTCAAAGCTGCCTGTTCTCCCAGGTCAAGATTCTTAGTGCCCCTGTTTCTATTGAGATGTTCATTGTCCATTTTCTTTTCTATATCCTTGATAACTGCTTTGTAAAAGGCATCAATTAAGTTGTCCTGAGGTATGACCGGTATATGTTTGAATCTAGGTTTTAGATTGCTTTCAATCAGTGTGCCCGTGTGTATGCCTAGGTGCTCTGTTAGGTCCTTCCTAGGTAGTTCGATATTGTCTTCAATAGAGAGAAATATCTGTGTCTTTGTGATATTTCTGATGCTTAAAGGGCTTATGATCGGTTTATGTTTGTCTTCCTGATCGGGTCTAAAGTCTGATATCACTTTTTCAGTTTCAGCTTTCTAATAAAATTAAAAGCAATTTTAAGCATCACTTTTTTATTGTCCTTTTATTTTTGCGCAGACCACCGCCCGTGACCGTAGCCCCGTCTTCCTGAGCTCTGCCCCGTGCATCGCCTTTCAGTCCTTTATCCGCGCTGTCGGGTCGGACGCACTTGCATCTCAGGTTTTTTTTTCCTTATTGTTCCCTTGACCTTCCTATTCCTGCTCCGTGTGCATGGTCATCTTTCTTCTGCCTGTGCTGGAGCGTCTGGGATTCGTGTCCTGTTCATCTTGTAAATGTGGTTTTCGCGAGGGCGGATCCCCACTCTTTGCCTGGAGTGCTTAGGCCCGGAACACCGATGGGACTCGTGCTTTCACTGTGACACGCTCGCCGTCTGGGCACTCCAGCGTCGGCTTGTCAGGTGGCAGGAGGTGTTCCAGTGGATTTCTCCACCACATTTACAGCAGTTCAGTGAAGAAAAAAGGAAACAGCCGTTAAATTAATTCCTTTATAGGGCACCCCGTCCAGGGGACTCCTTCACAGGGTCTTTGGGCTGCGGGAGGGGCTCAAGTGGCTCTGTTACCAGGGATCTCCCTGAGGTGTCCCGAAAGGTGTCTAACAGGCGCTCTAGAGTTTCCTCCGAGGTTCCCTGTAAAGGGTCTATAAGGACCGGATCTTCATCCGAGCTTCCCCATCTGGGGGCTAAAGTTACGCCTATCATTTCTGGAGCTGTTTTCACTGGGGTAGTTACAGAGGTTTCCAAATCTGGCACCAAGTGTATCAAGAGTCGTCTCGAGGTTTCCACTAAAGCAACTAAAAGCACTGTGGTCACCCACGAGGATCCCTGACTAGGAGCTATGTCTAAAACCGGCAGGATCGAGGGGCCCCCTACAAGGGCTCTGGCTACGGGGGTGACCCAAAGCCTTCCCACACACAATCCAGTGGTCGAACCGATCCTGCTGAGGGTGCAAAGAAGGCGGGCAAACGCCTAAGTCTTCAACTAACGGCACTGCCGAGGTACCCTCACTGAGGACTTATTCTTCAGCATACTCTGAGGTGTCACAAAAGCGCTTTAGACCGGCTAGCACTGGCTCTGCCGAGGTTCCCTGTCACAAGGCTAAAATGGAACACAAGTCCCTTGTGATGACAACGGCCTCACTGACACCTGTGATGCAGTTCTCCTCAGGCAATAGCAAAATGGCAGTCCAACCCCTGCAGCGGCCATTTTGACTACCTCTCTCACACCAATGTTCTCAACGGCTGGTACCGAGGGGCCTTTTATGGGGCTGAGCATCCTTTTCCACGTAATGTGGATAGTAGGAATCCGTTCCGCCCTCCGATGGATTGGCGTCCTAGTTTTCCGCTGCCACACACAATTTCGCTCCCTTCTACGTCCTAGCACCCAACCTCTTTGCAATCCTGGGGGTATGTCCCTTCAGAGCGGCCTCTACCCACTCCGCTAACTAGGCCTTCTTCTGAGGATGCGTTTTTGGCAAGTTCCAGACCCTTATGCACTGTGTCCAGATTAAGGCATACTTTAAGGATCCATTCAAAGAAATGTATCCTAAGCCTCCCAAGCCGCCACCTGCTCTGGCTACTCCTCTGCAGGTTCCGGTAGTGCCACCTCCACCTTCTCTTCCAGTGGGAACACCCTCCTCCAGTACCACCGCTGCCTCCACTTTAACCTCTGCTTAAGACTCCAGTTGCGCAGTCAAGTCTGCCCACAGGGTCTGAGGTGCCACGTTCTACAGATCAATATTCTGTTCCCACCGCACTGGATGAAGATCAAGCGGACCAGGATGGCGACGACCCGCTCCGCTCTATCGGAGCCTTTCATGACCGGGTAGTGGATATGATGGCGTTGCTAGGTATTCCAATACCCGGGCCTTTGGCTCCACAGGAAGGTGTATTTTCTGGAGCCTTTACTCCGTCAAGACAGGAGCGCACAGGCATTTTCCTTCAAAAGGATGTCCTGGCCGAAGCCTGCAAGGTCTGGGGGGAAAAACCTACTTCCGGGCAGCACGTGAACAGAAAAATTTACACTCGCTACACGCTACCCTTTACTGCATGTACGCTCCCCTCATCGACTGTGGTGGAAGCAGCTATGCTCCAGACGAAACCGTCCTCTACATCTTCCACTGCAGCAACTGAAGTCCAGTCCAAGGAGGACAAGCTTCTTGATGCTATTGGGGGGAAAAAAGTATTTTCAAACTCGATTCTTCAGCTGCTACAGGCTAATACCAAGGTCATCCTGGGGACTGCTATTCTCAGGCTGTGGAAGGAGCTTGCAGAGTTTCAGGAATGTATTCCTCCTGACAGGCTTGACGATTTGAATGGCGGTTTATCAGATGCCAAAGTTCTGGCACAGGACCTGTTGGAGGCTGCAGCCCATCATGTCGCCACTTCAGCTCGCGGCCTTATGGTTGGAGTGGACCTCTCCTGCCAAGCGTGGCAGCATGCTACAAAGTTCTCGAAGGAAGTTCAGGACACATCACTTTATCGCCCCTTCGAAGGTAAGGAGCTATTCCACTCCTCTACTGATGAGGAACTCGCCAAAACGAAGGCAAGCACACAAACGGTAAAATCTTTGTCGGTCCTTGCCAAAACCCCCCCTAAAGCAGCTTGCACTCAGAGGTCAGGGTCTCAAACAAGGTCCGTCTGTGGTTTTAGAGGGTTCCATGACCACTGTGCGTGCCGGGCAGAAGCTCCTGCTGGTGGGCCTCGCCCCAAGTAGCAACGGCAAGGTTACCGTTTTTTATCACTGTCAACAGCCTCCTCTTCAGCAACTGGGGGTCTCCCCGCCCATAAACCCTCTAAATGATGTTTTCCGACCGTCTCTCAAGACTCCGGTGGGAGGACGAATATCCTCTCATCTGGAGGCGTGGCAGGCCATCACAGAAGACCGATGGGTTTTGTCAGTCGTCCGGGAGGGCTTCCACTTGCCCCTCTTACCTACCCCACCCTCCTCTTCAGCAGACTGGGTCGCTCTCCCTCAGAGCCGAGGTACACAAACTTCTAGACCTCTGAGCATTGGAGCCTGTCCCCTTGCAGGAGCAAGGGGAGGGCTATTACTCCCATCTGTTTACAGTGCCCAAACTCAACCAGGCTGGCCTGCGCACTATCCTCGACCTCTCGAATTTCAATCTTTTTTTACCCCAGGAGAAATGAAAGATGAGTACGCCAAGCCAGATAGTCTTCGGAAGGGCGATTGGCTCAGTGTAGTAGACCTTCAGGAGGCCTACATGCACATCCTGATCTGGAGCCCGCATTCAAAATATCTGCGGTTCTCCATGGGAACGGAAGACTTCCAGTATCAAGTGTTACTGTATGGGCTCAGCTCGGCGCTGCGTGTCGTCATGAAATTATGGCTGTCAATGCGGCATTCCTCCGACTGCAGGCAGTTCATGTATATCCATATTTGGATGATTGACTCTAACGCAGTCCTTGCCCAAAAGCCACAATGGCCAATCTTCAGTCACTCCTACAACTCCCGTTCCATCTCGGGCTATCTGTGTGCTGGCAGAAATCGTCTGACAGTTGCTCAAGACCTGATCTTTCTAGGTTTCCGTTTGGATACTGTCAGTACCAGAGTGTTCCTGGCAGAGGACAGTATTGCGGACCTGTCCACCACGTGCCAGCTTTTCCTACAGTCCTCCCACATGTCGGCCTGGTGGTTCCAGAGACTCCTGGGCCTTTTAGCCTCTTGCATGTTAGCTCTACCTCTTGCATGACTGAAAATTAGGCACACTGAGCTTGCTCTTTGGAGCTGCTGGTCTCAGGCTATGGATCCAGACTCCAAGATGATTCCAGTTCCATCCTCCCTGACAGTGGATCATCAATGGTGGTCTTCCGCCAGGAACCTTTTGGTGGGAACCTCCTTCCAGGAGCCCTGCCCACAAGTAACGGTTAATACAGACTCCTCCCTTCTAGGGTGGGGGGGACACTGTGTCACCTTGAGGTGTACAATTTGTGGACACCCCAGAACAGACAGTCCCATATCAATTCCCTAGAGCTTCTGGCAGTTTTTCTTGTGCTCAATGCTTTTCAGCCCTCCATTATCAACCGTGTGGTTCGAATTTGCACTGGTAATTCCGAAGCTGTTTTCTACATCAACAAACGGGGGCACCAGATCTCCTCTGGTGAATGTAGCTATCCAAATTTGGAATTGGGCAATCCAGCATAATGTCTGGTTTCAGGAAGTACACATTCCGGGCCACATCAATGTTGCGGCAGACTCCCTGAGCTGCCAATCTGCAGCGAGTTACGAGTGGGAGATGAACACTGATGTTCTCACCAAGATCTTCCAGCAATAGGGTGCTCCAGTGGTGGACCTCTTTGCAACCTCAACAAACAGAAACATCCTCTTTTTGCTTCCAGGAACAGTCTTGGAGTGTCTTCCTTGGGGGATGCTCTCGAGATCCCTTGAGACAACATGAAAGCTTGCACCTTCCTTCCTTTGCCGCCAATTCATCAGTTTCTCTGGAAACTCTCCTCTTCGTAGCTCCTTGGTGGCCAGCCAGGTTCTGGTTTTTGGAACTGCAGCACCTGTTGGTGTTCAACCCGATCAGCTTGCCTCAGATTCCTGACCTTCTTCACCAGTGAAATCACCAGTTATGGCACCCCTCCCCACAATCCTTCAGCTTGGCGGCCTGGTACCAGAGTTCTGATCCTTAGCGCAATTCAACGTTTCAGAGGATAACATGTGCAGAATTCAGGCGGCACGTAAGCCTTCTACGAGGGCTCAGTACAAGAGCAAATGGCTTTGTTTTTGTCATTGGTGTCTAGCTAAACAGCTTGATCTCCGACAGGCTTCTATTGACTGTCTTGTCTTTTATATCAGACCTCGCAGCCTCCGGCATCCATACCTTATCATGCTGGACATACCTATCCGCCATTGCGGCTTTTCTGTCTACAGACAGTTGCTCTTGTTCACTGGCAAACCCAGTCATCAAGACACATTTTGCATGTCTT
This sequence comes from Ambystoma mexicanum, assembly GCF_040938575.1. Lineage (NCBI taxonomy): Eukaryota > Metazoa > Chordata > Amphibia > Caudata > Ambystomatidae > Ambystoma > Ambystoma mexicanum. The sequence continues at coordinate 1,663,726,660 of NC_090929.1, forward strand.
TCCACCGGTTAGGCCTCCTCATCCAAAATGGGATCTGAATGTAGTCCTCACTGCCTTTTGAACCTATGGCCACTACCGAGCTCAAGTACCTTTCTTGGAAAGTTGCCTTCTTGATTGCAGTAATATCTGCAAAAAGAATAAGTGAGCTTCAAGCTCTCTGTCGAACATCCGTTCCTAACTTTCTACAAGGATAAGGTTGTGCTTCACAATCATCCTTCTTTCCTTCCAAAAGTTGTCTCTGAATTCCACTTAAACCAGTCAATATCCTTACTGGTTTTCTTTCCGATCCCTGTCTCCGATGCCGAGAGGATTTTACGCAACCTAGAAGTCAGACGAGCTCTGAAGTTTTACCTCGACAGAACAAGCAAGCTTCTCCACACTTCTTTGTTACGTTTGGTGACCCGAAAGGGAAACCGGCCTTGAAAGCGTCCATCTCTCGTTGGATAGCTTCATGTATCTCCGAGGTCTACAAAATTCAAGGTCTTCAGCCCCCAAAAGGTTTTACTCCTACGTCCCGTCCCCTTTCCTCCATACTTATGGGACATTCCTCCGTCCTGTGGGGCGGGACCTGAGCACTTTGTAAAAGGCATCACATTTTTCAAAAATGTGTCCTTCTCTTTATACGCGGGGTACCGCGCGCGGCTGTAATCCTGCCCTCCTTAGCTCCGCCCAGCACATCACCCATCAGTCCTTTTCTCCGCACGTTCGGTACTGGACGCACTTGCATCTTGCATTTTTTCCTTCCAGTGTCCTTCTCTCCTGCTTAGCGGTCGTGTTGCAGTCCGTCTATGCCGTTTCGGTTAGATCTTCCTAATTACTCATCCTGCGAACATCGTTTCACTACGGCGGATGAGTGTTTGGGTCCAGACCACCGGTGGCACTCTTGCTTCTACTGCGATTCCCTTTCGGTCCGGGCCCTTTAACGTCGTCTGGAACGGTGAGAGGAGGTGTTTCAGCGCGTTCCTCCTCTGCATTTTCAGAGTTTCATCCATGAGAAGAAGAGGCGCCCGGTAAGTTCTTTAGTGTTTAGGGCACTCCCGGGGGGACTCCTTCCCAGTGTCTTCCCTGAGGTGACTTAGTAGGCCTAATAAAAGTACCAGAATTTTCTCTGAGGGCCTCCGTAAGGGGCCTGCTCACACCGGATTGCAATCTGAGGCCCCTCCTGTGGGGGCTATTCAACTGCCCAGTTCTACTGAGGCGGTGGGTACCGGAGCTTGCTTCGAGGTCTCCTTGTCTGGAGCTTCCCATACAGACAACGGGGCATTCCCCGAGGCCTCTATTGAGGTTTTCTGTACCGAACCAAGGTTCGAGTTCCTTCGTGAGGGAGCTGTTACTGGACTCGGGTCCGAGGTTCCTCTATCGGAGGCTAAGGTGACCGACAGAACTGAGAGGCCTGTTAAGGACTTGTCGGTGTGGTGGTTCCTCATCGGTCCCGCCGTAGTGAGGATACCAGTTCTGTTGAGGGGGCACAGAGTGAGGTCGCTGACTGTAAATTCCTCTGTTACCGGCGTCGCTGTGGTTCCTCTTTCAGAGGCTAATTTGGCTATTAGTATGTTTCAGAAACGTCCTAGGCCACACAGTACCAGCCCTGCTGAGGCTTCTTGTGTCAAGGCTAAAGTCAAGACCCCTGACCTGTCTGTGGAGACCACTACCTCACTCACACATGTGACGCAGTTCTCAGGCGTGGACAAATTGGTGCCTGTCTCTGCGTGAACTGCACCAGGCATTTTGGACTCTTTCCCCCTATCCCCCCCACCTATGCCATCGGCGTTGGGTGCTGGGAGCATTTTTGCAGGTGAATAGTGTTTTCCTTGTGTACCGTTTCATCCAGTTTATGACTGGAACGCTTGGATGCCATTGCAGCACTCGGTCTCGCTCCCTGCGGCATGTGCGCCATTGATTTATGTCAACCTGGCTGGTGAGGGCCCCTCTTGGCAACCCTCTCCCTTGCTGCTGCCCTGGAGCTATTCCTCTCATGAGAGACCTCCGTCTGCCACAGTGTCTAAGCCTTCGGCGGAGGATGCCTTCTGAAAATTTCAGAAGCTAATGCACTCCGACCCCATGAAGGAATATTTCAGAGGTCTTTTTAAGAAAATCTGCCCTACAGGGCCAGGTTCCGTTCCGACGGTTCCCGTCACAGCACTGGTTGTTCCGGCAGCTGTCCCACCTCTACCAGTTGGCCCACCTCCAGCCCTTTCACCTCTGCCGCCTTTGTCTCCAATAGACAAGTCTTCGGCGGAGCCCAACGTGACACAGGTCGATCCGGACGCGTTGGATGATGCGCAAGGGGATCAGGATGGCGATGACCAGCCCCGCTGTGTTAGGGCGTTCCATGACCGGGTACTGGACATGACTCTTCTGGATGTTCCAGTACCTGAGGCACCCCCTCCACAAGAAGGGGTGCGTTCTGGGGCGTTCACCTTGTCTCCTCAGGAGCGCACCACTTGTTCTTTCAGAAGGACGTTTTGGCCGAGGTCTGCAAAGTCTGGGATAAGCCACACTCTGGACTGCATGTTAACAAAAAGATTGATGCTCGTTATAGGCTTCATACTTCGGAGGAGGTAGCCTTAGCGTCTTGCCCGCTTCCCTCCTCCACAGTGGTGGCAGCCGCTATGCTCCAATCCAGACCGGCTTCAGCGTCTTCTACAGCGGCGGCTCAGGTTCTGGCTAAAGAGGACAAGTTGCTTGACTCTTTGGGGAGGAAGATCTTTGCTAATTTGGCTCTGCAGTTGCGCCAGGCGAATGCAGAGCTTATTTTAGCGGGCCAAATATGAAAATGTGGAAAGGTCTGTCGGAATTTGATGAGTTCATTCCTGCGGACAAGCTGGACGATTTTAAGGCTGGCTTGTCAGTGCCAGAGTTCTGGCGCAGGATAGGCTTGAGGCTGCAGCGCATCATGTCGACACCTCGGCTCGGGGCCTCATGCTTGGCGTGGACACGTCTCGTCAGGCTTGGCTTCATGCCACAAAGTTTTTCAAGGAGGTGCAGGATAAAGTTCTGGACCTGCCTTTTGACGGTAAAGAACTGTTCCATTCGTCAACGGATGTAGAGCTGACTAAATCTAAGGACAGCACTTAGACGGCCAAGTCTTTGTCCATTCTGGTAAAACCACCTTTTAGGGCTCATAAAACGTCTTTGCAGCCTCGGTCTTCCTCTGGTTTTCGGGGGTTTCTAGATCGGAAAACAATGAGTTGATTTTCCAGCTGGAAACTCTTGCCGGCATCAGCAGCGAGGCCGGTTTTTCTCTCGTTCCTCGGCCTCCTCCTCAGGATCTGGGGGTTCCGCCTCTGAGAAGCCCGCTAAATGAGGGTTTTTGGCGCTCACACGAGACCCCGGTGGGAGGGCACATTGCGTCTCACTGGGAGGCGTGGCAGACCATCACCAAGGACTGGTGGGTCTTTTCAGTAGCTTGGGCGGGCTTCCGCTTGCCCCTTCTCCCTACCCCACCCATCAATCCTCCATTCCAGCAATCGGGGACACCCTCCCTCAGAGCCGAAGTACAGAAACCTCTGGATCTCAAGGCGGTGGAACCCGTTCCCCTAGGGTAGTGAGGGAAGGGCTTCTACTCCCGTCTGTTCACGTGGTCTTATTTGCTCATTTGCACTGATTTTAATGCCAAGCTTTTTTTGTGTTGTAATGTCTCTTAATTAATGTTTGTATTATTAAAGGTTGAGTTCTTTTCACAACCATATAATATATGTATGTTTTTGTAAAACAAGTCTGGTGAACTTGAGTTGCGTGGACCAGCGGATGCACTCACCACAAAAGTTATTTTGAAATTGCTTGCAGACTCACTAGAAAGCTAGGAAGTTTACTCCCCACAAGCACAGTGAGGTTGCCTTTTTGATGTTTCATACAAATATATTATGCACTTATTTGTGCTAGAATGCATAAATTCAAGTTATTATGTTAAATTGTTATTGCAAAAATTGCTGCAAATAATTGCAGATAAGATATACAAATGCAGTTTAGACTTCACTAGCGCTTTATTTTAGACTTAATGTTTAGCACTAAACACTGTTTAGCCCCTTGCAAGCACAATTGTGCCAGTGTGCTGTAGGATTTGACACATTCAAAGGTCTTAAAAATGTATTTTTTGAGAATTAAGGCTATATGCAGAGCACCTGAAAAATGTGGCATACACCAGACTGTTGCATGTAGCCTATGAGAATGGGACAACATAGTAACTCTTCCGGTCTGTAGCAAGTTCTCTGCCAACAGTTAAAAGCCAAAACACTTTAATACAATCCTTTTAAGACCTGCAGTACCCCAGTACCAAAAGACCATAGACCATAATGCCACATGAAAGTGGACAGGGAGGGTTTCTATGTGATCTTTTTGAATTAGTTGAAGAGGAATTCATCTAACTTGTTTTGTTTTGGGACAAGTTGCTTTTGCCGCATACATATCTGGGCGAGAACCCCTGCAGCCACCCTTAATCCCCTACATTAATTATTTTCATAAATCCACCCCTGACATATATATGCGGCACAGTTAGTTGTAAAAAAAAAAACCTACACATTCTTCGACAAAATGTAGTGCTGCAAAAACTCCCATTTCCCAGGGGGGCAGAGGTACCTCCATGACCAATAGCTCTTATAGTTTCCCTGGCTCAAGGGCAGCAATCCACCTGGTTGATTGCCCCTGGACTACTGGGGCAAGGAAACATTACTTGTCTGTATGCAAGGAGATGGTCTCCCTAACCCACCAATTAAGAGTCATAGTGGAGGGTTGCAAATCCTAATGATCTGGACCAACGGCTCCCAGGAGCGAAACACATTTGTGGATGGGGTCAGTAAACTCCAGATTAATCCCAACCACTCCTCCCACATCCAAAGGATGAATGGAGGGGGGGGCGCTGTTGAGCAGCCGTCAAAATGGCTGCCTAGCTTTTTAGCTCCGTGTGCGGCTGCTTCGAATCTGCTTCCATCTGCGGTTTGCTACTTTCTCCCGACCTGAGACCTGGTCCATACCTTGCTGACACTTGGAACTACTTACCTGCGAAATTTGGCCCTGAATCGGACCTTCTGTCCCTGTGTTCGGCTGCGGGCTCTGCCCCCGCGCTGGCCCGGCCGGGCCCTCGCGCTTCCGATGGACGGCTTGCGCGGCGGCGCTGAATAATCTGCTGCGGGCGACCTGCAGCTCGCCTTCTGGGCTGGCTCTCCACCGCTGCGCCCAGCTGCCCCGAGCTGCGGGCCTGATTTGGTGCCTGGGGGCCGCCTGTGTGGCCCGCGACGACGGGGCGGAACCGACGTGGGCACCCGGCGCCGGACACCTGGACCCCCCAGCGACTGCCCGCCGCGGCCCACCCGAGGGACCACTGATCGGCGTTGGGATTGGATCGCCGCTCCTGAGGTGAGGGGGTGTGGGGACCGCAGCGTGTAAACTTATTTTACATTTCCCGAGCCCGCCCGGCTGCTGCCCCCCCACCTCCCTGCTGGGACTGTGCTCCGCGGCGCGGCGTCCCACGACGCGCAACTACTCCACCTCCTGTGATACGCCGGAGCGCACTGCCTGATCATATTATCCAGATCCTGGCCTAGTGGTACCGGTGACTCTTCTCTGATAGCTCTGCCGGCTGCTGCCGCGGACCGGTGGTACAGCGACCCACGAGACTAACTACGGCCCTTGGGCTCCAGGACTCCGCGCCACACAATGTCCAACAGGTCTAGAAACACCAGCAAGACCGGGGCCATGGACAAATTCGCAAAAGCTGCCCCGAGGTCTGACCCGGCCCGTGCATTGGGCGACCAGGACGACTCACCACTCCCTGAGGGGCCCCCCGCAGACCTGACTGTCATGATGGAGTCTATGGCTAGAAATTTTGCGGCCTTCCACGAGAAATTGGATGACATTAATGCAAACGTGGCGTCTCTCAAGACTAAACTAGATCAACAGGGGGTGCGAATCACCGAATCTGAACACAGGATCAGCTCCAATGAGGACAATATTCTCACACTGCAGAGTACGGTGTCCACCCTTATCGCAGACATGAAGTCGGTAAAGGCCAAATGCGATGACCTCGAATCCAGATCACGTAGAAACAACATACGTATCATTGGAGTCCCGGAAAATGCACTGAAGGGCCGACTTGAACTGGCTGTCGAGACCCTCCTGAAGGAGCTGTTAGACAACCCGGATCTCTCTCCCTTTTTCACTGTCGAAAGGGCCCACAGAGCGCTGGCTCCGCGTCCCAAGCCGGGGGACTTCCCGAGGCCCATCATCGCGAAAATTCTGAGCTTCAGAGACCGTGATCGGATCCTCCGCCTTGCTCGTGAAAAGGGTGAGCTTAGATTGGACTCGCAAGTGATTCGAATCTTCCCTGACTTTTCGACCGGAGTTCAACAGGAACGTCGTCAATTCCTTGGCGTTAAAAAACTGCTCAGGGAGAGAAGCATTCCCTATGCCATCCTGTTTCCTGCGCGTCTGAAGTTCACATTTAATGATAAGCTCTACTTCTTCACTGTGCCCTCGGAAGCGGTGAAATTCATAGAAGCGCATATTCCCCCTCGCCCACCTGCTGACATGATGGAGAATGACTGAAGGTCGGTTATTATTCGCAACTGCTGACCGTCCTTTGGTCGGGCGTTCTGTTGGCTCCACTGCCCATTTGCCTCCTCTACAACTACCCTGCTGTTAGGTTCAAGTTTCTCATTCACTCTGAGCTTCACTCGCAGCACCTAATTGCCCAACTACGTTCCTTTAAATTACCAGATTGCTGCACTACTCAACGTGCCCTTGTTGACTCTCTATTGTTGTTGCATGGAATGCTACTTTGACTTTCATTGTGACTCGTACGATCCCTCCATGCTGAAACGTTCTACATTAGTAAACCGCACATAATGCTTGTTTTCTCTCGTATCCCTTTGGTTCCAGGCATGCTGGCACACGGCAATGGCGTTCCCCACTGCGATTGCACTGTTCTTTATAACTATGTTTTGGGCTAGCCCCTGTTGGGCTCCTGCACAAGCTGGTTCATGTTGGGGTCGACCCAGCTGTGCACTGGGTGGGATGGGTGGGGTTTACACTGCTGAGCTTGGGTTGGTGGTGAGGGTGGGGGTTGGGCACGGGGTATTGTTTCTAAAAGGCACACGAGGTTGCATGAGGCGTACACTACAGAGCCACGATTGCAGGGTTGATTCTAGACTTGGGAGCACGCACTACAGTTGGGTTTGGGATGTCCATTGAGAATATGCGATATGTAATGGAATATCTGTCATTGCAATGTCTACCATCCTAATGTCATGGAATGTCCGTGGGTTGAGCAACCACACTAAAGCCCGCAAAATAATGGCCTATGCCAACAGGCATGATTGCAAAATATTGTTCCTACAGGAGACTCATTCCGATGGCCACATTCCTAGGACTGTGGCTCCGGCCTGGGGCCTGGCGAGATTCTTCACCTCCTACTCCACTCAATCCAGGGGCGTTCTAACCATGATTCATAAATCTATTAAGTTTACATTACACAAAAATTACATTGACCCTGAGGGTCGCTATGTAATACTGCATTGCACTCTGGTTAACAGAGAATATTTACTTGCTAACACCTATTGCCCCAATGTAGACTCCCCTGGATTTTTCGACTCTATTGCCACCATTCTGTTGGGATATGTGGGCATACCGATCCTCTGGGGTGGTGATCTGAACCTTATCCTCGACACGGTCCTTGACAGAACTGGTACTACTTCCCGCCCCCTGTCTAGTGCTGCGCGCAGATTGCACTCCCACATCAGAGGCCTTGACATCTGTGATGCCTGGAGGACGCTACACCCCCAATCGAGGGACTACACGTTCTACTCATCAGTGCACGATAGCTCCTCTAGGATTGACCTATTCCTTGTGTCCAGAGGGATTATGGGTGGGGTGGCGGACTCCCAGATCCTATCCCGCACACTATCTGATCATGCCCCGATTACACTCTCGGTTAGGCTGGGTGTGCCCGTCCCGACATTTAGTACCTGGCGTTTCAAATCGGATGCCCTTAGGGATGTGGTGTTCAAGGCCGAAATACTTGCCGACATTTTGTCTTTCTTCGAACACAACACTCTTCGGGACACCTCGGCTGCAGTCCGATGGGACGCCTTCAAGGTGTATATAAGGGGTATGTCCATTTCTCGGGAGGCTGGAGTACTGAAAACGATTAGAACCGCACTGGGCCGATCTGAAGCCAAATTAAAGCAACTGGAACTGCAGTGTGCCACCAGGGCTGACCCTGCCATACTCGCCCAAGTCTCCGATGAACTCCGGGCGTTCAATACGCTCGCCGTTAGCGAAATACAATACCTTGGCCGCCCTCAGGCAGCCAAGAAGTATGGGGAGGGGGATAGGCCTGGGAGAACGTTAGCTACACTAGTCAAATGGGAATCTGGCCGTACGCAAATCACCTCCATTAAAGACAAACATGGCAATGTTCAATGGGCTGACCAACAAATCCTGGATACATTCACTGACTTCTATAGGTCCCTTTACTCCCAACCTACCGAACACTCTGAGCAACATATGCGAGAACTTCTCGACCAGATCCCCACCACTGAAATTTCCTCCACTACCCGCGATGAGTTGGACTCCCCCATTACACTTGATGAGATAGTGACAGCCATCTCTGATCTACCCAAAGGCAAAGCCCCGGGGCCTGACGGTCTAACTGCCGCTTTCTACCAAGAACACGTTGCCATTATTGCCCCCAGGCTACTCGAGGTCTGGGATGAATCGCTCCGATTATCTATCCTCCCCCTCTCCATGCGCGAGGCGGCTATTACAGTGCTGCTTAAACCTGGCAAACCGGAGGATGAATGTGGGTCCTATCGGCCCCTCTCCCTCATGAATATAGACAGGAAGATCTTTGCGAAAATCATTGCAAACCGATTTTTGCCCATTATGCCGTACTTGGTACATGAAGATCAAGCCGGCTTCGTACCGGGGAGATCTACCTCCCATAATATCAAGAGGCTATTTAACGTAATGTCCCGCATTGATCAAAAGGTGCACGCCGTGGCGGTCGCGTTGGACGCCCAGAAGGCCTTTGATATGGTCTCCTGGAAATATACATGGCTTGTGCTGGAGGTTATGGGTATTGGCCCGAACATGCTCAGGTTTATCAAATTGTTATATACCTTCCCTGTGGCGCGTGTTAGGTCCAATGCCCTGACGTCCGACCTTATCACACTGCTGAGGGGTACCCGACAGGGATGCCCCTTCTCTCCGATACTGTTTGCTCTAGCAATAGAGCCCATGGCAGACTATGTCCGCGCTCATCACGCCCGCAGGGGAATAAGATTGAAAGACACCCCCGAGATAATATCTCTTTATGCAGATGATGTTTTACTTTATATCAGAGACCCCACGGTGAATTTAGATCCAATACTGAGAGATATCACCCGTATTGGCACCCACTCCGGCTTTGCCATTAACTACTCCAAATCAGAGATTTTCCCGCTCACGGCATCCACCCAACAGCCCAACACTGAATACCCCCTCCGATGGTCACCGAAGGGTATCAGATATTTAGGTGTGCAAATATCCCTAACTAAATCCGCCCTCCTCGCTGATAATTATTGTGCGGTAGCACAGTTGGTCGAGTCTAAAGTTTTACGGTGGCGTGCCCTTCCACTGTCCATCGCAGGTCGGCTCTCCCTCGTTAAAATGATCTTACTTCCCAAACTGCTTTACACCTTTAGCAATGTACCGGTGTGGCCCGGGAAGGACTACTTTGCCAGGCTACACACAACATGCGCCCAGTTCCTCTGGCACTCGGGTGCGGTCCGCAAAAAGTGGACTGACATGACACTCCCATACAGACAAGGAGGACTCACGGCTCCGGAGCTGACGCTCTACTGGTGCGCGGCCCAGGCACAATATGCCACTCACTGGTATCCTGGTACTCCGGTGCGTCCCCATGTCAAATTGGAACGGCTGGCTGCCGCTGGCACTGACCTGATGTCCATCATACTAACTCGACAATACACACCCGACTCTCCTTTTGACCCACTCACCACGACCCTACTAGCCTGGGCTCGCCTGCTGTTTCAGACTCCGGAGAGCTCCCCGTACTACAGATGGCTTCCTGTATGGGCCTTTCCCGGCCTGGAGCCCACTCATGATGTGGCGTTGGCTCGGCATTGGGAGGGGCTGGGATACCGTGCACTGACGGACTTCTACCCTGATGGCAGGTTCATTGACCCTCAAACTTGGAAACCGGGCCACACGGGGTCCGCCTTGGAAACCTTTCAGTACTTTAGACTACGGGCTGCGTTCCGCACCAAATGGCCCTCCTTCCCCGAGGAGCCCCCTGACAATCCGGCCATTGCATATATCGCCAACTCCGGTGGCGCCCGTGGTATAGTGTCAGCGCTTTACAAGATCCTTCAGGCTACTACCCCTACTCCCACCCTCAGGGCCCGAGGGGAATGGGCCGCCGAGCTGGGTCTGGAGGTATCGGATGGGACCTGGTCGGCTATGTGCCTACACACTCAAAAAGTCTCCCTCAATTTCCGTTTCCGCGCCATGCAATATAAACTTCTAAATAGACTGTACTATGCCCCGTATAGGACCTCGAGGTTTGCCCGGGCTGCGGTGCATCCCTGCCCCCGGTGTGGGGCCACGGAGGCTGATCACTTACACATGTTCTGGGCCTGTAACAAGCTGCATAGATTTTGGGAAAGTATTCTAGAAACACTCACGGCTATCACTGACACTGTAATCGACCCCGACCCATTGGCTGTCCTATTCGGAATCTGGAAGACTGAGGACACCAGAGGCTCGACTAGATTTCTTAACATTGGTTGCATGATAGCTAAGAAATGTATCCTTCAGTGCTGGAAAAGCCCTTTCCCCCCGACTCACCAGAAATGGCTTCACACGCTTACTTGGTCGCGCAACTGTGAAGAGGAATACATATCCATGCTCCCGGCCACCTCTCGTCCCAGAAACATCTGGTTGGAATTCAACTCATACCTGAACTGCCAAGGAGAGGGCATCTCCAGCTCTGTCTCGTCTCCCATCCCGTTGGCGTCCACTCCTACTGCATGAACCTTTACCTACGGGATTCCTATGTGACCGTTGCTTGACACTGTTATCAACAATGTATTATGCTCTATGTACTGCTCCATCTCATGTTATCTGACCATGATTGTTGGCTTGATGTATGTACCATGCTGCCTCTGCCGCCAAAAATAAAAGTTTAAAAAAAAAAAAAGGATGAATGGAGTCATACACCATCAAACATGTAGGCAGAATAATCCCCTGTATCTGTTGGGAGGCCACCACACAAAACAAAAAAAAATAGAAAATCCAACAACCTTTGGCAGTGCTGGATCATTTAGTCCTGACTCCTTGACAGAACCTTCATTATACTCCCACAGCAGGCGGCCATACTTACCTGGGCACAGGACCGACAGAGAAAGGGGAGGAGTTAATATGCTGCTTCCTTCTCATAGCCATCCCTTCAGATGTGACGGGGATATCAGAGGGGATGGTAGGAAACAATTTTGTTTCTTAAAGCATTTAATGTTGGGGTGCTGGTGTCCCTCACTATGTATAGGACTGGGACGAGGAAGATGGGACGAGGAGGTAATGCAAGGATACCTTTTGGGTGTGTGTATTCTGTGAAATAGACAATATTTTAATGTTTTAGTAATATAGTTAATTAACTTTTTACACATTCAATTCAATACAATAAAATACATCAGATACAAAACACATAAATACATTAACAGTTATCCAAGATAATTCCCTCGTTAAAATACCAGTGCGTAACTCAGAATAAACTGTCTAAAACTAATAGAACACATTGAGGTTTCTAACAATTAAGGCTCCAGTGGGCTTTTAGTGTATCTAACAATTTACTTGTAGCAAAGACATGTTTTCTTCAGCCAAGAAGTTCACTGTTATATATTTTAAAAAATATAGCAACACTATAGTTGGTGGTGTATATCTGCCCATAAGGCAGCAGATCCAAAAATCAGCAGACATTAGATGTTCAATGTTGTACAAACTTACCAAGATATAGGGTTCGGATGTTAGCTAAGCCCTGAATTGGATCAGATGTCTAGGAGTTTCTACTTGATCCTCCCTTCCACATACTCTACAGTGTTGCTCTTTTATATCAATTTTAGTTTGCGGTCCTGTGACTGCTTTGCAGGGGAGTAGATTAAAACAAAGCTGTATAAACAGTCTACGTAGCGACAAGCATGGGAATTTAATAAGATACCCTTGAAGAGTATTTCTAAGGTGGATGTATAGAATAGACTCTTGTATCCGATTGTAATGAGATAGACAATCAAGATTGTAGCATCTATCCCAGTCTGAGGCTTTTAGTGGGAACTGCTTTCTTAATACAGCAAAGTCCTGGGCACAGTCGATTTGCCACTTAATTGTTTGAACTAAGGTATTCACGGTATCTATACATTCTTTAAGCTTAGTGTTTGTCTTACAGCTCATTTCTTCATCGATCAGATTAAAAGTGGGGAGATCAGTGTATTTCCTTATCTTAATATGTAAAATGTATCTCTTTACATTCTGTTGTGTACTTGGACATAAGCCCTAGTGCTAATCTAATGCTGAATATACGAGTGCAATTAGGGAGACTCGGGATGCGGCGTAGAATAACTGCCTCTATGGGTATTTAGCCTTTAAAGGTTATTCCTTACAGAATTGCTGAAATGAGACTGTTTGTAAATCAGCAGAAGGCATTTCAGGCTATAGCGGCATCATTTATTTTGACGTATCCCATGATGGCTTTCATTTTCTAGTGTCGTTGAAAGTAATGCGAGCCTGCATGTCCATGTCGCCCTCTGACATTTTCTGCGACAAATACATGCCTAGATGCACATCCTGTGGTTACTTCAAGAGGATGTTTATTAATATTCGAACTGAACATGGGGATCTGTTTTTCTGGAGATTCATAGTTGGGTCATTTGCTATAGCTTATTTCCCTAACGTGGGCAATGCTCTTTGCAGATCTATAGGGGTATGGTCCATTATATATCATCATCCGCATAAGCCATGATGTTAATGAGTGTCTCCCCAATGAGGAGGAAAGCAGCGTATACCATCCTGAGCCAAGGACATGTCTGCAGTGCAAAGATTAAAAAGTAGAGGTGCCAACACGCAACCTTGTTTTAACCCTTTGTTAGTGGTGAACCTTTTAGAGTAATCGCCAGTAGCTTTTAACCTTACTTGAACTTCTGTCAGTGTGCAATTGGCTTATATTAACAAGGCCGGGCGGGGCTCCCCAATGTTGCAATTTGGCCCACAGCTTTCCTCTATCGAGGGTTTCAAGAGCCCTGCTAAAGTCGATGAAAGCACATATAGTGACAAGTTGCTCTTTTTGGCCTTGTCTGACAGTTTGCAAATATTCTGTAGCGTGCCACAGCCCTTTCTAAAGCCTGTCTGAAGTGGATTAAGACATTTTTCGTTTCCCAGAGTCTCATTTTAAAGAGTGAGAGTTTCCAGCTGTCCGGAATAGTGTTTTTCTCCAGCACGGTCTCAGTGCCGCAAAATGATTCCAGCCTAGAGAGATGGACCCCTTTTCATTATTTTATTATTGATCCCCGTCAGGGCCAGAGACCCCGGAATGTTTGTTTCCTTATTATTTCTAGGTCTACCTCATTGATATTGTTCATTTTTTGGGGGGGATTTATTTTTTTATTTTTGTATTTGGTCAATGAAACTTCAAGCTTTATCAAAAACATTGACATTAAGCTCTATCACACTATATAAAAAACGTAATTTGTGTCCTTTTTTTAAAACGAGAGAAGGAAAAAGGGAAGGATAAAAGCACCTTCAAACCAGTAATATGTTACTGTGTAAACAAATACCATAGCAGCATCAAATAGATTTTTTTCCCCTTTAAAACACACATATATAAAGAAAAAAATAAATAAAGAAAAACATCTCAAGTTGTCCACCAACCAGGGAACCAACGCCTTTCACAATTCGGACAGTGTAATACAAAGTACATGGTGCATGTCAAAAATTGCAACAACAATAGCTAATTAATTTCGTCCGCAAATGTAGACATCTTAAAAAGCCAGCCACAGCTATGCATGTTGAGGTGGGATTACCCTGAAGGCAATATGACCAAAAGGAATCACCATCTACAAAATTGATTTCTTTCACAATACTGGCAAAAAAATAAGTGCGCCGTGCATGTGAACCAGTACAATAGAACATCTGATCTTTCAGATATTTTTGTTTCATCCTTACAAAACCGACAGGAAGCTTCTTCCACAGTAATCTTAGAGCAACGCAATAGAATTTCCCCTGTATGGAATAAATTCAATCTAAATCTACTGAAGTCTTCTCTATAGTACCGATTTGAAAATTTACTCGGATAATGGGACATAACTCGATTTCTGTTGTGATCGCTATTTAAATGTTGCATGGAGGAATACTTGTGTAATTTATTGATGGTCTGACACCAATCCAGAGAATATAATGAACGCTTTACTGAAGCTGGGGAATTCACCAAATTGATTTTACCCTTACCTAGTTCCCCTCACAATTGCCTCACAGAAATCTTCAATGGTTACAAGAGTATGATTAGATTTGCCCTCCAAAACCCCACGCTAATCTTCATATAGTGTTTACCAAGGGATTCAGGATACATCCGTAAAATATCAACATCCTCCACTTTACACCAGCCTTCAGAGACCCAAAATGGATAGCCACCCCAGGCACAGCACTGGGGGACTCTCACCAGCCTCTGCCAAATGAGAGCTTAAATTTTATCGAAATAGTTCAGAACATCTGGATAGAGTAACTCCGACCCATATAAAAGTTTAGGGGCTGCTTTTCCCTCATAAAAAAAATCCTAGCCGGTTTTAATGTAAATCTACCATATCTCTGGTTATCAATGAGTAAATTGTCTTTCCATAAATGCCTTATGAGGTCTACTACAAATTGCGAACTGCAAAGACACGAGATTCTCTGCTACTTTTAACTTTTAATTCTCCAGCCACCATGCAAAACTTGATGTTTTTCCTTTTTTTTAGTGAACTCGATAACTTTGGTTTTCTTGGTGTTTATGGACAAGAAATTTGCCTTAGTCACCATAGAGAAAGCTTTCAATAACGCAGGAGCAAAGGAAACTGGTTCCAAAAACTCATCCACGTCTGAGACATCTAGGTTAATAGGCAGGGGGCCAATGGCACCCCTGCCTCAGTCCGGAGTTTGTCTGGATCATCTTTGAAAGTTGGCCCGATTGATGCAATGTAATCTGAATCAAACTTTTTTCATGAAGTCTAAAGAGCAATCTTAATAGGCCTTCAGGGATTTTCCGCCTACACAATTTGGACCACAAGACATTCCTATTGACTGTCTAACATGGCGTAGAGAGAGTCATATTTACCTGATCATGCTAGGTCCTGAAGACACCTTCTCATGATCCCATTGATGGTAGTGCTGTGATTTTTCTGAAGACAATCTGGCATTTTTTTAATCGGCCGACTTCAATCGCCCAACTTTCTAGGTGTCTTAATAAGAGGGATGCAAAGACCTTTCCCTCTGCATCCAAGATTGTAAAGGGGCAGTCATTCTTGGGGTCGGTCCTTGCACCCCTCTTATAGATAGGAATAACAGCCATCCTGCCAGCAATGCGGAATACGAGCATCCAGGGCAATTTCCTTAAAAAGCATTGACCAAACTGAGAACCACTTATCCAGATACTTTTTAAAATAATTTGTTAGAAAGTCCACTAGGGCCTTTGCGCCCTTGAATTGCTAGTCTTACGAATAACTATATTCACTAAGCCCTGGTCGACTGCCATGAATTTTCATTTACCATTTTATTTGCCCCACAGAACGCAACTGAGTTGTTAAAACCCGCATATAGGTAGGAGACATGTTCTACCATTAACCATCATTCAACTCGAGGACCAATGATGCTAAATCAGGGTCTAAAGAAATATTCACCATCTTCAGAGAATTGGAAAAACCGTCAACTCCTCCTCCTCAGTCCCTCCGCAAGGACGATAGCTGGTGTAATAGTATTCAATGCGCCATGCTAGACAAGCTCAACTCTCTTCAAACTAAAATTTGTGGCCATCACAAAGCTCTTCAACACCTCATAGCCAACACGCACAGGAAATCTCCTGTGCCCACTAAATCCAAAACCTCACCTTCACTTTAAAGACATGACAGAGCTGGAAACCCTGCCCAAATCCATCAAACCCTCTAACTGTAAAGGAGATACCTGCCCTGCTCAACTCATCAAAGTCTCGGCACACATCCTAGCTCCCTTCTTAACTGCATTCATCAATTCCTCCTTCCAGGCTGGCCACGCTCCAACTGGACTGAAGGAAGCTTGGGTACGCCCACTTGTTTAAAAAACCATCCCTGGACCCAACAGTCCCTGGTAACTAGAGACCCATCACAAGTGTCCCATTCCTACTCAAAATTCTGTACAAAGCAGCCTACCTGCAAGTCCAACAATTTCTGGAAGATAACCGTCTCCTCGGCCTGCGGCAATCTGGCTTCCACCCACGACATGGCACTGAAACGCCTCTGCTAGACCTTAAGAATCAAATGGACGATCTGAGAGACACAGGCAAACCTGCGCTCCTTTTGCTCCTAGACCTATCTGCAGCCTTTGACCTTGTGGACCACAACACTCTATGCCGCCATCTAGCATCCGAAGCCAACTTCTCCTCCAAAGCCTGTGACTGGATAACATCTTTTCTTCAAGAAAGGGCTGTGAAAGTCTTCTCTGACTCAGCCTGCGCCACCCCGAGCCTCATCAAATGTGGCGTTCCACAGGGCTCTTGTATCGCGCTACGCTATACAACCTCTTCATAAGGCCCTTGTTCAGCATCCTTGACTCCCTGGGTATATCGTATACGAATTATGCTGATGACACCCAGGTGCTCATTCCACTCACTGGTGACTATGAAGCTGATTCAAACACACTCACCTCTATCTATTCCACTATCCAATCTTGGATGGCAGACAACTGGCTTTGCCTCAATAGTGAAAACACTGAACTTCTGCTCATAGGGACCCCTACCACTCTGGGCCACCTCAAGGAACAGTACACATCCTTCACCATTGACAACATTCCCATTAAGTTTTCCAACAACGTCAAGACACTTGGAGTTTACCTCGACTCTAATCTGATGATGGACAGGCAGGTTAATGCCATTGCCTCCTCCTCAGCATACTACTCCAAAGTTCTCAACGCAGCCAGACCCTTCCTATCACGCCAGAACTGCGTTACCATTGCTAGGGCAACAATTGGCTTGAGGTTGGACTATTGCAAAACCCTCCTTGTTGGGACTTCCTGCAAAAATCTGGCCAAACTCCAGCTTGTTCAAAATAACGCCCTCAGGGCGGCCACAGGAACCTCCTAAAAAGACTATATCTCTCAAGTAAGAAGGGAGGCTCACTGGCTCCCTGTCAAGGAGAGAATTGCCTTCAAAACTCTTGCCCTCACCCACAAATGCCTCCAAGAACTGGCACCCCCGGACCTGGCTCAAAGAATCACCAAGCACACCGCCACAAGACCTCTTGGGAAGGGCTATTCCAACATGATCGTCACGCCTAAAACTCGCAAAGTTCACGCCAGGGGTTCTAGCTTTTCTATGCTTGCCGCCACACACTGGAACGCATTGCCCACCCACCTGCGACGGTCGAGTCCCACCAAGCTTTCTGTAAAGCTATCAAAACCAAACTCTTTGTTTGACTGAAAATCTCCACCATCAACATGTAAAGATCAGTATGTATTACTTTTCTGTGTGTAACTCTGTTGAGCTATTCATTTGTATTAACACTGTTAACATTTGGATGGCACACAGCCTGTTTCTGTAACCAAGAGACCTCTGGTCGCATGTTCCTTTTAATCAAATATCCTACAAAATCCTTGTAACAGCACCGCGATGCTCCCGGGCTGTAAGTGCGCTATACAAATGCAAATAATTAAATACATAAATACCCAGTCAGCCTCTGAGAATTGGTTAGTCCGACTACTGTCCTGGCCATTGTATGTTTTATTTATAATCTCCCAGCAAGCTCCCAAGTCTTTATTCCTCAATTTCATGAGCATATACTTGTTCATTTGGTAGAGAAAGGGCGGAATGTAAGATTTGACTGACTGTTTTTCCTATTGAAATTAGCCAATTAAAACTCTTTCCAAGTTGATTCATCATTGTTCACCTGTATTATGGAAGTTAAAGATCCAGATATTTTGCTATTGTTAAAGGACCAGAACTTTTTGATGTTGTTAGTTGCTCAGATTTTGTTAATGTTTTGCTAGTGTCAGGTCTTGTTCAAATAGTTATACGAGGTGAACACATTTTTATATCTTTTTTTGAGGGGGTAGGTGGGGGGGTAGTTAGGGGGAGCTATGCTCTTTTCGCTAAAGCCCTTATGACTTATTTTCCACCAGTAGGTAGATTTGCTGCCCAAGTCAAACGATTCAAATTTAAACATGTTTTTGATCCCTAATATCATGCCTCCCGCAGGGTGTCGTACATCACCTTTCCTGGCAGGATTGAGAACCACTTTATAGCCATCTAGATGGAGGGAGCCCATAATCCATGTGTACTGTATCAAAAATAGCTTGTCATAACATACACTCCTACGTCCCGTCCCCTTTCCTCCAAACATGTGGGACATTCTGTCCTTCGGGACGGGAACGGAGCACTATTAAAAAGCATAAAAAAATTGCCCTTTTTTTTATTTTACACCTGCACATTACCGCAGCCCCGCCTTCATGAGCTCGGCCTCACACATCGCCCTTCAGTCCTTTTCTCCGCACGGTCGGGGTCGGACGCATTTGCATCACAGGGAATATTTTTCTTTTTGTTCCCTTGTCCTCCTTCCCTGCTCCGGTTCCACGGTCTTCTCTTCCTCCGTCTATGCTGCAGCGTCCAGGATTTGTGTCCTGTTCATCTTGCGAATGTAGCTTCACTAGGGTGGATCCCCATTCTCTTTGCCTGGAGTGCTTAGGCCCGGAACACTGCTGGGACTCATGCTTCTACTGTGCCTCCCTCTCCATCCAGGCACTCCAGCGTCGGCTTGTCAGGTGTCATGATTACTATCATGGCGTCAACACAGTTAGATCGGAACGACTCGCCATCTCGACAACAAGTGAATAAACTAACTCAGAAATACATTAAATCAGATTCTCATTGCAGGCTTGAAAAAACATACGACTATCTACGTAAAGAAGCAGCCAAAGACCAATTATTGAAGGAGCTGATTGATATACACCAAGCTGAAACAGTGTCTAGCCAAATATGTAATGAAACTCCCTCATGCAGAACGGAGATCAATTTTGTTTTACCAGAACAGACTGACAGATCGAGCGATAGATCAAAAAGAATGACCAGCCTAAAATCTAATTCCATCATTGAGAAACATTGCCCGGTCAATGAGATGTTTAATATCAAATCCACAATGTTGAAAAAAAACAATCGATTCCAAATATTATCTGACACAAGATATAAACGAAGACGATACATATGAAGATAACAATAGCTCGACGATCAAACAGAATTTACAAGACTGGGGAAGATCTGAGAATGAAAATATTCCGACTCCACTGACCACATTAAGACTTTGGCCAGAACAAGCCAAACTTAGATGGCAACAGAGATTTAATACCCCCAACAATGAAAATAAATCTATGCTCACAAGCTCACAGCCAGAATCAACCAAAATGGCACAATTCTCACTCGATATTACTGAGATCGAATCCTTTATGTCCGACCACGAGAAACTAAATCAAGTCTTTGGCCAAACTACTCATAACCCAATAGCTAATGACACCAGGGCGCTTCCATCAACCCCATTTCAGAAGAATCATACAAAAAGAATTCAAGATAATGCAGATATAAATAAAGAAACACAGGCGAGACTGCATATGGAAAACAACTTTTCAAATTCAAACAACATTCTATTTAAAATAAGAGTACCGAGAACTAAACCAGCAAAAATCACCAAAAAAAGATGGAGAAGGAAAAACCGATCAAGGGAAAGAACAAGCCAATGGAGAAAGTCAGAATAGTCAGTTAAACGGATACTGCCATTGTCACAAGGTCTGTAATAAACAACAGCAATCCAGTCCAACGAAAATGATCGACCTTCAGAATGTATTAATGGCAGCAGTCGCTTTCGCTCTAGCACCATTCCTAAAACTAATGGAAACTCATGCTGATGCAATGAAGGATCAAGCTACCCCACTTGCACTAATCCACACAAAACAAATTAACATAGAAGCGTTTACAAATCTCATACAAGCAAGATTAAACCGAGAAGCAGCGACATCGGCCCAATGGAAAACCTGCCTTTTTAACATCACCAGAGCTGACCACAATGAAGTCTGATATGACATCTGCATTGATAAATTTGATACAACATCTGTGAACCAATAACATCAGTTCGAATCCGCCTATGCAAGATAACAAGAGCTCAACTTCCAATCAATGATGATGAAAATAATATAACAGCACAGAAACGTACACAAGAGCTCAGGAAGTTGAAAGATCAAACTAAATTAATGCAAGAATTACAAGTAGAAAAAGAAAAAGCACCTAACAAAATAATTCACAACAAAACACGTACAAGTATCTCAATACAATATCAATGCAAATCTACATAACAGGAGAAAATTATATCAAAAACAAATACAACCCACAATTTAAACGAGAAACAGAAAATGACCAACTCACATGAAGATAAACCAGCACACTTCTCTATATTTGAAGGGAATCCGAAGATGACGAAACCAATTGCAAGCTCAACACAAAATTCTTGTCTGAAAGAAGAAGAAAAACACCCAGAAAATAACCCTGCACGAAAGGATCCAGCATCTTCTTGAGAAACCTAAAGATGCCACCACTGAATACAGATCAAACCCAAAAAATGGTGACAAGTCCAGAAACCAACACATGTACCTAGGGTGAACGAAGCAAATAAAGATTCACTAATCACAATCTTATTTGATGAAGAGCTAGAGCAACAAAATATAATGAATCGATCAACCTATTCAATACAAGATGACGATGAAAACCTCAATATGTCAGAAGACGAGTATATCATTATAGAAGAGGACACCTCTCTCATTGACGAAGACCGTGTATGGAATGGTCCAATTCCACCAAAAGCGGACATGACATTAACATGTGAGGAAATAAAAGATACTGAACTTGATACCTCCTATGTACTCCCAAGTGAAAACTAAAACCACGAGTACATCACAAAATCACTTGAGACAACAACCAAACCATAGAGAAACACATGCTGCATTTCTTCACAGGTGAGAATTAATCCAATACCCCCAGAGGATAGGGGCGTACAAGGCCGGTAATAGCCCACCAGCTCCAGTTTAGGTGGGCTTCAGTGAACAGAGGCGAGTGCTTGGGGCCATTACCGGGCCATTATGGTGCTGGTATGGCTTCAAATGGGGGGAGTTGGATGGGAGATGGGCTGCGCGCATTTTGCGTGTGCCAAATCTGTCAAAAAAAAAAAAAGAAAAATAAGATTGCTGTTGCCATAATAAATAGAAAAGGGACGAAGTCCATTTTGTATTTCTATTGTGGCGGCCTATCCCAGACCGGAAGGAGCGTGGGAAGCTCAAAGGCCTTCAGTTAAGAGGGGGCAAGAGGGAGGAGGGTGTTGGCAATGATGTTGGGCCCGGGGTCTATGGTGTGCCAAAAAAAAGATGGCGTCACCTGGGAAAGGCGTGCATGTGGCTGGTGCAGCGTGGGCAGAAACTGACAGTTTCTGCACCCGCATTTACAGCCACCTTATTGGTTGAGGGTGCTTACCCAGGTGCAGATCTAGAAACATTGAACTGCCCTTAATCAGAAGTGTCTGACCGACAATGATTGATTTATTTGTATAGCGCACTTACAGCCTTGGGGCATCAAGGCGCTGTTGCATGAAATCTTGCATGATAGTGTAATTGAGTAGGTTACCTGTGACCAAATTGGTCTCTTGGGTACAGTGCATAGAAATCAGTGACTTAATACATGACAGGTAGGTGACTTGAAAACATAATCAAGTGGGCAAGCAATCAGTAATGCATCAGAAATTACATAGCAAAGGAGTTAGGGATGCAGTTATACAAAAAGCTTGGTTTTGGTGGCTTTACGGGGACACAAAGCAGTTGTGTAGGGTACACTGGACGTGGGTGACTACTACACTATGGAATAAGGGAGCAGAGTCATTAGACTTGTGAGTGAGGGTTCTACGCCGGGCCCCCATTGCAAGGTTGGAATAAACCTGTCCTCCTATTATTCCATGGCATTCTCTGAGCTGATAAGAGAGCTGGCTGGAGACTGATCTGTGTCACGGTGGTTTATTTTTGGATGTGTTTGTGCATTGAAGGCCCTTGGGGACCAGAGGCACTCGAAAGACATTTCGGCATTGCCTTTCCAGTCTCGATGGAATGTAGGAGGCGCCAGGATGGTGATTGTCTATTAAGAAGAAAATATCACTTACATAGGAAGTATGGAAAAAATAGCAGTGTTGGCGAATCTCACTATCGATATGAATAAATGATATCCTGGATCTGCCAATATGCTTTTCAGTGACTGGAGCTTCCCAAGTGAGAAGCGCCCTCGGCAGGCCATCGAAAAGTCATGCTTTGGTACGTGTTGTACGTTCGTCATTGGAGGTCATGGAGGTGTGCAGCTAATGTTGGAATCTCTTCTTGGTGCCCAGATAACCTTCCCAGCACACAGCAGTGGCTGCTCGGCTTTCGCAGGAAGCTCTCGTGCTTCTTCCACTCGCCTACTTCCCCTCGCAGCAAATGGAACGCGTTAACATTGTGTTCTGATTGCTAACTACTGTGCTTCTACGATAAACGCACATTCTCAAATCTGTTTAAGCAATCGCAAACAGTATGTATAAGAAAAGGTGCGCTGTGCCGTCTTGGTTAATGGAATGGTCCAGGTTGGCGGGGGTGGGGCGGGGGGAGGCGGTTGCTATTGCTCGGAACTATTCCGCCCCTGCTTGGAGCCCAGGCAAGCCCGATTATCTTGAGACCACCCAGACCAACATATGCCATACAAGCCCCCCTCCACTCCCCCCTCCCCTCTTTCATAGCAGAAGTCAAGGGACCGGGGTAGCTGACGCACAGCTGCAGATCTGCCAATAAATTAAGCCAGACTGGGTCTCTTTCCCTCCATAACCTGTACCCACATGTGCCCTTAAAAGGCCATCCTTCTATTACTGTACCCCCTTACTGATCAGCGCCCTGTGCTAAAACCTGTACCGTAGGTGTTTGGCGAGGTGCGATAACTAGAAAACATTTTACGCATAATGAGTCATGTATAACGGACACAGAAATATTGTTTGCCTCTGCTGTGGAAGTTAGATTTGTGTCCCTCAATGAGGCTGCGTGTGGTCCCAGAGGTGAAGTTCTAGCAGGGGGAGCGATGTCGGGGCGATTAACGTGAAAAGACCGGGAAACAATACCTAATGATAATGGCCGAATTTTAATAAGAATGCGGGGGAGCCCCCCCTTTTCCCCCTTACCTTCACCTATACCCTTAACCCATATCTATATCTATATATATATCTATATCTAGATATATATATATAATTTGTATTTTTTATGTTGTTTTTTTTAAATGTGGCCATATAAAGTAGGTAATTTCTCATTAGGTATTTTTGGATCTGATTTTGATTTGTATATTTTTTTTCCTGCGGATACCGATGTCGCATATCTAGCGGCTACGTTTAGGTCTTTCAGTGCTTGCAAGGCGAGAGGGAGAGCCCATAGGAATGCTCTAGCCGTGCACATACACGGCATTATGGAGAGGGAGATGTATGTGTATGTATGTATGTATATATTACACAGCCACAGTAGTGGCTGTGTAGTTATGGTTAAATTGCTCTTTCCGTAGGAAGAACACTTTTTGGAGGGCTTATAACTTCGCTCCCCCTGGACGAATCCTCACCAAACTTTGCAAAAAATGTTTGGTGATGTTTGGTCCGGAGGGGGGGAGAGGGGGGAAGAGGAGTTACAGGGGAGGGTCCCAAACGTCTTTTTTTCCCATAGACTGAATGGGGGAAAAACTTTGCACACGCCTACAGGCCAAAGCGCTGGATGGATTTTTACCAAATTTGCGGCAGGGGAAGAGGCTTGGTCCCGAAAGCGTGCTTTTGTAAATTTGGTGACAATCCGTGCAGTAGTTTTCTTTAAAAAGACCAAAAAGTAGGTCTAAAAATATTAGTGATATCTATGTTTGCTTCGCTGCTACACTTCCCTGTTCGCTCCGCGGACAAGATAGCGATTGGCTAAGGGGCTGGCGTCATGACCGCGGACATGCGACGTCTCTGCCGATTGGCTGCGGTGAGCCGTGTTCTGCGTCAGATTGTTTGGATGCGCCCAACATTTTGGATCCGCTGACAGCACTGCGGCGACCAGCAGCAAAATGCTATTTCGGAAACTGTTTTGCTGTGTGAGTGCTTGGGGAGATTCAGACAGTAAGAGATGGGTGAAAAACTGTATTTGTTCAGGCGGTAGGTGTTGATGTATTCCCTATGCCCGCCTTGTTCGGCATGTTTGTAAGTACAGAAAATGAAGGGTCTTTTAAGGGTAGTACTTCAGTCCGTGCTGTGCGCAGGCAACTTGAAACTGTTCTAAGAAAAAAACACGTGGTGTAAGCGAACATTGAAATTGACATGCCATAATTACATTTTTTTTTCTATGGATGTGCTATTGATTTATACACCGCCATGGGTGTGACATGCTGAGGTGGTTGTGGCCAGGGCCTAGAGTCTTGTGAAGGCAAGCGTCCCCAACCAGCACGATCCTCCCCGCAATGAGAGACAATGATGGACTCTCCCAGGATGGGAATAAGGCCAAGACAAAGTGCGGGTGAGCTTAATGGGAGTTTATATAAGTCAGAATAGGGCATGCAAAGAACTCTGCAAACTCCGAGAGCGCTCTGTCTGACAATAGCAAAGACGGGCGTATATATTTACAAAAAACGTCATCAGAACCTACACACTATAGGGGGCACAAATTCAGTGGGATTGGGTGGCGAGGACTAGCTATAGGTGCTGCTGTGATATGGTTGGCCGCGGCTGGAGGACGTCACTGGTCAGCCTCGTGGGTTGGGCTGGGCCTGGCGGTTCAGCTGGGTTCATCCGGGCGGTGTCGTTGTGCCACTGTGGCCAGTGTCGGAGATGAATGTCTTTTCTTGGCTTCTTTGCCCTAGGCCATGCACACCGCAGACATTCAGTCATTTGCAATATTATCTTCTTTAGTAAATCTTCCAATAGGTTATGCTACAGGTTAATGCAACACAGGAGGAATGCACCTCGAGAGAGGTTTGATGGCGATTCATCAGTACATGGTTACCAGTGTCCTGTTGACCGGGTACCATAGGTCGTGGGGCTGGGTCTCAGGGCATGGGACAGGCAGTACATGTCATCCTGTCTTGTTAGAAGTCATTATGAATGTGTTGCTGTAATGTTGCCATAATATTGGGTGTCCTAATTTTACAGAGGCCATTAACCTAAGGTGATCCGGTGGGTCGTGGGGCTTAAGAGAGGGCGCCTCTGGATTTGTGTTTTCAGGCGGAGGTTTACTGCTGGGCTGTAAATAACACAGGTGGCGGGCCGTGGCCTTTGGTGCTGCAGAGGGAACTACAAATCTTTGAAGCGGCTCCAACCGAGTTGGGGGAGGTGGAGCCACGCTGCGCGGGCCTCTGCTCTCTCGTCTGGCAGGCTTTGCTGGGAGGGAGGGGGAATGGCCTTGCATATACTCGCAAAGGTATCTTCCTCATGTGTTGCCGATTTTAGGTGAAAGTATCATAAACATTCAAATAATATACAATACTAATTTAGTTATTCCGAAGCTCACATTTTGACATTGCTAATGCTTCTCAAATATAGCCAGTCTGAGCACATTATTAGTACACTGTATTTTACCAACTACAACATTTTGTTATATGCATATACATTCGCAGTAAGTGAGGTAGTAGTGAGGTTGGTGGAGCGCATAGAAACAACTCGCCACTATACGTGACGGTAGTGGCACATAAGGGGCTTGGACATACACACATGAAGGGTGCATTTTCGTGCACCCTTTACATGAGCCCTCAATATGGTTGCATTTGTCTTTTTCTGCACTCTAGCAGCATTAGTTTGGTTATGGCGCGGGACCGTGGGGTGTGATCTTTTCAATGATACGCATAACAAATAACCCCCCGGGACGCTTTTACTATTTGTACATAACTGCAGTGGTGTGGGTGCTTCATTGCTAATGCCATATGAACACACATTCTGCCATATCCATACATTTTACAGGTTTCTTAGTAAAGGGGTTGTGGAGAGAATGCACCCATCGCAGGTAGTTTTGTTATTAGTGTTTGGGAACTTTTGCTTTTATTAAAGGACCATTTTTCAGTTCTCTTTCCACCCAGGCTCTGCTGGCCGGGTCATGCGGTCATACTGGGAGCAGCGATGCACTGCGGAAGGTGAAATGTTACAGTGTTGGTATCTTACACTAGCTCATGTCCGTCTTGTTCGTGGGAACGGGCTCGCAGCGGGTCTGCCAGGGATCTGCGGCCACAGGGATAATTGAAACTCTCCAAAGGTGGGGGCCGCGCTGCAGTGCGCCGGGCTCACACCATCTTTATTAGACAAAATGGTTTCTGAGGCCTAGCTAAATTCAATAGGTTTGGGCGATGTCTTCAGCAGGTGAGCCATCCACCACCTGGGCCCTGGTGGTAAGGAGGGGACGCCTGATGAGCCATGGCCCTCACCGGGGGAGGGGATGTAGGCGAGGGGGGGGGGTCTTTTGGACCAATCTTCCCCTACACTTGGAAGCATGGCTGTATGCTGTAGGCCATACTTCCAAGACTCTAGGCCCTGGCCACAACCACAGCATGTCACAGCAATGGATACACCTGTAGTGTTGCTTATCACTCAGATGGCTGTGGGGAGTGTGTAGAGTCTTGAACAAAGTTATAAGCACTGGAGTTACAAGGCACTGCACACCCATGCATTGCAACATCTATGGACATACAGCTAAGAGTCTAACCTCTGGCCACAACCACTTCAGAATATGACAGTTATATATACACCCGTAGTATTCATCATCACTCGGGTGGTTGTGGGGAGGGCCTGCAGCCTTGGGTGCACCAGAAACCAAATTTATACGTAGTCAAGTTAGAAGCCACAATTGGTGTGATACAGTGTGGTGGTTCTGGCCAGGAGCTAGAGTCTTAGGTGCATTGCCGAAGGCCATGCACCCAAGAACAAAGTTATAAGCCAACATGGGTTTTAATATATTGTGGGCAGGACGTAGACTTTTGGGTGCATGGCTGCAGGCTGTAGGCCACACACCCAAGAGTGCAGATCCTGCCCACAACCACTGCAGCATATCACATTCATACATCACACCCATACAATCGATTATGTATCTGGTAGGTGTGGGCAGGGCCTAGAGTCCTGGGTACAAATTGAGTACATGCTACAGTTACAATGTTTCATTCCATGGGTGTGCTACTGATTTATAAGCGACCATGGGTGTAATATGCTGTGGTGGTTGTGGCCAGGGCCTACAGTCTTGGGTGCATGGCCGGAGGCCCTAGCCCATACTTCCAAGACTCTAGGCCCTGGCCACAACCACTGTAGCATGTTCCAGCAATGGATACACCTGTAGTATTCATTATCGATCAGGTGGTTGTGGGGAGTGTGTACAGTCTTCGGCCATGCACCCAAGAACAAAGTTATAAGCACTGGAGTTATAAGCCACTTCACACCCATACATTGTAATATGTATGGACATGCACCTAAGACTCTAGGCCCTGGCCACAACCACTGCAGCATATCACAGCTTTAGATACACACATAGTATTGAACATCACTCAGGTGGTTGTGGGGAGGGCCTGCAGTCATGGGTGCATGGCCAAAGGCCATGCACCCAACAGCACATTTATACGTAGTGTTGTTACAAGCCACAACGGGTGTGATTATGGTGTGGTAGTTGTGGCCAGGACGTAGAGTCTTTGGTGCATGGCAAGGTCATGTACCCAAGAACATGGATATAAGCACTGGAGTTATAAGCCACTATGGGTTTTATATACTGCATACCCATACATTGAAACATCGATGGTCTTACACCCATGACTGTAGCCTGTGCCCACAACTACTGCACCATATTACAGGTATAGGTACACTCATAGTATCAAACATCATTCAGGTGGTTGTGGGGAGGGCCTTGCGTTTTGGGTGCATGGCCGAAGGTCATGCTCCCAAACCCAACTTTATATGTAGTGAAGTTAGAAGCCACAATGGGTGCGATATGCTGTGGTGATTCTGGCCAGGACCGAGAGTCTTGGGTGCATGGCCAAAGGCCATGCACCCACGACTGAAGTCATAAGCAGTGAGGTTATAAGTGAACATGGGTGTGCGGTGGTTGTGTGCACAACCTAGTGTTTTAGGTGCATGGCTGCAGACCAAGCACCCAAGAGTAAACTTATAAGTAGTGAAATTACAAGCACCATGGTTTTCATATGCTGCTATGGTTGTGGGTAGGACCTATAGTCTTGGTTGCTTGGCCGCAAGGTGTAGGTGGTAGGTTATACATCCAAGACACTAGGCTCAGTCTACAGCCACTGCACCGTATTACAGCCATAGATTAGATGTGTAGATTCGAATATGTATGACATGACTGTAATTATACTTACTGTTTACTTTGTTGAGAATCCATATTTCGAAGGGATTGTGTCCTCCGACGTATTCCTCATCTTAGATATCTCCTTCCAGCTCTGCTGCCGCCGTATCGACGTCGACGTCATCCAGCCTATAAAGGCCGCGCGCAGCGTCCGTTGCTCAGTTCCGTTTTTCCGCGCTTACTCAGTGCCTCGGAATACCGTTGCTCAGTTCTTAGTCAGATTAATCCTATTTAACTCGAGTCATTCGATCCGTACTCGATGGCTTCCTCGTCGGAACCGACAACTTCTCGATCCGGCTTCAAGAAATGTCGAGATTGTGGGAAAAAGATGTCGTTGACTGATCCTCACAGAGTTTGTCTGTGGTGTTTGGGAGCTGAACACCATTGTTCGGAATGCGAGGACTGTATGTCCATGACAGCTAAGGCCCTGAAGGAGCGTAGGGGGAAGCTGGAGAAAGGTAAGACTTTTAAAGCTTCTTCTTTGTCGACGAAGTCGAGACATTTGTCTCCTCGTCACCATTCGCGCTCCAGGTCTCGGAGTGGGTCTCATCACTCCTCGAGATCGAAGCACTCGAAGAGGAGACGTCGAAGATCCCCTTCTCCGTCTTCCTCTTCCTCTGTTTCGCCAAAAAGAATCCCTTGCCCCACGAAACATAGTTCCCGGGCTGAATGGGAGGAATTCCGCAAAAATATGATGAGCGTCTTCAAGAAAGCAGCCTCGACCCCCTCGAAGACTGCCGAGAGCGATGCTCTGGTCGAAAGACCCGAAGGTCAAAAACGCCGCGAGTCGCAGTACCCGGCGAAGGAAACCTCTCGAGCGCGTTCCTCGAAGGTTCCGTCGACGAGGGTTCCGTCGAGGTCGATGTCTTCGACGCCGTTGTCGAAGGGATCTTCGACACACGGGTCTGTCGACTCAACGCCAGCTTCGGCGTCGACGCCAAGAAAAGTCACGGTTATGACACACACAGTGACTATCCCCAGGTCCTCGACGTCGATGGCTTCGAGATTGTCGAGTAGAATTCCAATTCTGTCGAGGTCTTCGAGGCCTCCACCTTTGTTTTCGACGCCACACTCGAAGCTTTCGACGTCGACGACATCGACGTTTTCGAGGCCGATAATGACAAGTTCGGCACCCTCTGCCTTGGAAATGGGATTTACTCCCTTTATGAGTTCAGAACAATTGAGAACTATGTCCTCAATTTTGGAAGAGGGTGAATTGTCTGAACAGGAAGACACATTTGAGTTGCAGGGACCTGTAACCCCAATTAGAGAGGAATTTTCCTCTGAAGAGCGCAGGTTAAAGGATCTTCATGATTCCTTACATGAGGCAAGTGGGTTAGACACTTCCCCTGAGGTGGAGTTTGCTAAGCCAGACCCGGGGGAGCATGCTGAAACCCCCTATAGAGCCTTAATGGCCAGGATCACAGAGTTCATGGGGTGGTCTGCACCTTCACAATCTTTCTAACAAGATGACCTCACGGATATTCTTGACAAAGGCCCACAGGAGGATCATGTGGTGCCTTTTCATAAAGCTCTTCAGAGAAAGATCATGACAAACTGGGAAACCCCAGATGTAGTACCAGCAGTAAATACAAAACTGTCTACAAAGTACAGGGTATCTTCTACAGACCCAGAGTTTTTGTCTAAACACCCATCCCCAGAAAGTCTGGTGGTACAGGCAGCATCCTCTATCGATGTCAAGACGGCTTATCCTACCGTTCCACAGGACATGGACGATAAAAAATATGATGCTATGGCAAAGAAAGTATTTTCAGCATGTAGCATGGCGTTAAAATCTGTTAATGCTACTTGCACCCTTGCTAGGTTCAGCCATACACTTTGGGAGTGTGCTTCTACAGCGGCTGACTGCATCCCAGAGGGAGAAGAAAGGGATGGGTTCCTGAATATTATACAGGACGGTAAAGACTCTATGTGCGAATCCCTCCAGACGGGCATTGATTCGGCTGACAGTATCAGCAGAGCAATGGCGGCAAGTACATCAACCAGGAGATTCGCTTGGTTGAGAAAGTCTGGTTTTGCCCCAGATGTGCAAGCCAGGCTCTTGAACATGCCATTCGATGGCTCTTCTTTGTTCTGGAAAAAGGTGGATGACAGTTTAGAGAAACTGCAAACTTCAAAAGCAGCAGCAAAATCCCTAGGAGCTGCAATCCGTCAGACTCCTTTTCATCCCACAGGAACCTCTGCGAGGGGCAAGTCCTTTCGCTTCTACTCCGCATTCGGAGGAGGTAGAGGACGACTGGCTCAAAGGGGACAAAGAAGAACTACCCGAGGTGGACGGGGTAGATATTCAAAAGCCGCAGCAACAGCAGGTACCTCTTTACCATCGGCATCTGCATCAGCCGCCCCAAAACCACTCTGAGGACTTCCCTCACAGGACACCTGTAGGAGGCAGGTTGACTCAACATCTGGCGGTATGGCAGGCTATCACGTCAGATGCTTGGGCATTGGAAACAGTTGCCCAAGGTTACTGCCTGCCTTTCCTACGTATACCTCAGAGTCATCCACCGGGGATCAGCTCTCAGAAAGCTCCAGATCCGCTCCTCTTGCAGGAAATTTGGGACCTGCTAGAGAAAGGTGCCATAGAACCGGTACCTGTAGCGGAGAGGAACAAGGGCTGGTACTCCCCTTACTTTCCCATTCCAAAGAAAGACGGAGGACTGAGACCCATCTTGGACTTACGAGAATTGAACAAATTCCTCAGAAAAGACAAATTCAAGATGGTCACTCTTTCTCGGATCCTCCAGGCCCTTCAGTTCCAGGACTGGTTGGTATCTCTGTACCTTCAGGACGCTTATTTCCATGTGCCTATCCATCTCAAACACAGGAAATACCTGAGGTTCGCAATTGGCAACTCTCACTATCAATTTCGAGTGCTGCCATTTGGGCTGACCTCCGCCCCGAGGGTCTTCACCAAGTTAATGTCGGTAGTGGCTGCAAGTCTAAGGAGGGAAGGGATTCACGTCTACCCCTACCTGGACGATTGGTTGATCAGGGCTGTTTCTCCGGAACAAGCTCAGATCCAGCTAAATCACGTGTGCCACTTCCTTCACAGACTGGGCTTCTCCCTCAATTTAAAGAAGTCACAAATTATACTATAGCAGAGACTCCAGTTCATAGGAGCGATCCTGGACACTTCCCTGGGAAAAGCCTCGCCACCAGAGGTGAGGGCTCAAGATATTCTACAGATGGTTACCAAGTTCCAACATGCCCAACGTCTCCCAGCCTTCGACTTTTTTGAGGTTGCTAGGCCTCATGGCATCCTGCATTTTCCTAGTGCCAGAGGCTCGCCTGAGAATGAGATCCCTCCAGTGGGCACTGAGGACTCAGTGGTCACAATTCTCAGGGAAAATGACAGATCTTCTTCAGGTTCCCGGCAGGGTGGCTCGAGACCTTCAGTGGTGGGCCTGTCAGGAGAACATTCTGAAAGGAGAACAGTTTTGGCAACCCTGGCCGGAGATAACAGTAGTCACGGATGCCTCACTCACGGGGTGGGGAGCCCACGCCAACGACTTGACCATCAGCGGTCGTTGGTCTCCATCGGAGTCCAGACTACATATCAACCTGTTAGAGCTGAGAGCCATCAGACTTGCGCTGAAGGCGTTCCTGCCAGCTGTACAAGGGAAGAACGTCCTGATAATGACGGACAACACGGTGGCCATGCATTACCACTACCCCTGTGCAGAGAGGCGATGCAGCTCTGGTTTTGGGCAATCCAAGAAGGAATCTCTCTATCGGCAGTTCACCTAGGGAGAGAAGAACTTGACAGCGGACGCTCTGAGCAGGCAGAACACAGTCTCCCACGAGTGGGAGCTAGCTCAGGAAGTCCTTCAAGAGATCTTCGCCCTTTGGGGAACCCCTCAGGTAGTTCTGTTCGACACCAGCCTAAACAGGAAATGCGACCTGTTCTGCTCAAGGGAATTTCCCCCGAGAGGAGCTCTGGGAGACGCGTTCATAGTGGACTGGGAGTTTCCGCTTCTGTACGCGTTCCCACTGGTCCCTGTCATTCCTCAAATGATCAGGAGGTTGAGAAGATTCCGGAGAACCATGATCCTAATTGCCCCGGATTGGGCCAGGAGAACGTGGTACCCGGACCTTCCTGACTTGTCCATCTGCCCTCCAATTCGACTTCCACTCAGAGAGAACCTACTCTCACAGAAGGGAGGTCAGGTTCTCCATCCAGACATCAAAACCCTCAACCTTCACGCTTGGCTTCTAAAAGGCTGAGGTACAAGGATTGGGACCTCCCTGATGATGTTATGGAGGTGTTGCTTTCGGCAAGGAGGCCAGCAACAAAGTCTTTATACCGCTGCCATTGGAACAGATTTTGCAGCTGGTGTAGAGAACAGAATATCGACCCTTTTTCATGTGGTACACCAATGGTTTTGTCCTTCCTACTATATTTGGCAAATTCAGGCCTTCAAGTTGGCACCATTAAGGGCTATCTCGCAGCGCTATCCATCTTTAAGCGTACTGCGGAAGAACCATCCTATTTCAAATTACCCTTGGTAATACAGTTTCTAAAGGGCTTAACCAATGTTTATCCCCCAAGACCATTCCAAATTCCCCTATGGGATTTAAACTTAGTACTAACTTTCCTGATGGGTACACCTTTCGAAACCTCTCCATTCTTGTTCGTTAAGATTCCTTACCCTTAACTGTTTTATTAATAGCACTTACATCTGCTAGAAGGGTGAGCGAATTACAAGCTCTTTCTTGTAAACCCCCTCACACAATATTTCACAAAGACAAAGTTGTCCTGCAAGTGAAGCCTAATTTCCTCCCAAAGGTGGTTTCTGAATTCCATATCACTCAGAAGATTACCCTACCATCTTTCTATCCTCCTCCTCACCCGGGGAAAGAGGAAGAGAGGTTACACAGGCTAGACCCTAGGAGGGCTTTACGTTTTTACATCAGTAGACTAGCCAGGATAAGACAGGCAGACCAGCTGTTTGTAGGTTACGCAGGTCACAAGCTGGGGTTACCAATAACTAAGCAGACCATTTCCAGATGGATCATTCTAGCCGTTCTGGAATGTTATAAACTGGCAGGGAAAGAGCCCCCTCAAAACCTTAGGGCTCATTCGACCAGAGGTATTGCAGCTTCATCGGCCCTCAAGAGGCGTGCCGGTTAAAGACATATGTGCGGCCGCTACATGATCGTCTGTCCATACCTTTACACGTTTTTACAATTTGGATTACTCCTCCAGTCAAGAGACTAGGTTTGGAAGGGCTGTAATGCATTCTATTCATCAATAGAAGACAGCGTGAAGTCAGTACTCCCTCCTCCGATAATAGAATACTGCTATGGGAGCCTATCTAAGATGAGGAATACGTCGGAGGACACAATCCCTTTGAAGAACAAGTTACTTCTTACCTTGTAACGTTCTTTCGACGGGATGTTCCACCGACATATTCCTCATCGACCCTCCCATCCATCCCCGCAGTTCTACTTCCCTTGTTGTTGCAGCTTACGCTCCTTCAGGGTGATTAGTTAGTCCAGAAAGTATTATTGTGGGCTACAAAACGGAACTGAGCAACGGACGCTCCGCGCGGCCTTTATAGGCAGGATCACGTCGACGTCGATACGGCGGCTGTCGAGGGACATCGACTCGGAGGACGTCGATGCGCAGCGCCCTCTAGAGAAAAAAATTTCCGAGGCCAGCAGAGCTGGAAGGAGATATCTAAGATGAGGAATACGTCGGAGGAACATCCCGTCGAAAGAACGTTACAAGGTAAGAAGTAACTTGTTCATTTCTTACATGACTTTAGTACTTAGCGGAAATATCCTTTTTCGAATTTCTGTGATAAAAGATGAGAGCATGTTAGTGTTTGTATTTTATGAAGACTTATTACATTGTACAATAGACATTTTAGCTTCTTTTTTTTGACCCTCATATTTAGTTTACAAACCAGTGTACTGTGCATTTTGCTCAGTTTCTGTGTTTGTTTTTCAAATCCTTGGGTCTGGGGGAAAGAAAATCCTTGTCAGATTAAAAAAAAAACCTTTCTTTGCTATGCTACAAACTATTTCTTTGTTTTCTTTGAGTGTTTCCTTGTTCTTTCTGATTAATGTTATGTCTATTGCCTTGTTGCAGATTTTTAAAAACAGATACCTGTTTGCGTATTCTAACTGTGCATTTGTTGTTACGGATTTGTGGTATTCATCTGTGTGGTTATGCACTCTTGGCCAGTTAGATACCTGTTGGCGTATTGTAACTGATTATAGTCTTTTACTTGAATTTTTGTTAATGTTGAAGTACACATTAGTTATTAAATTTTGGCTTTAAGAAGATTAAATGCGCATTTGTAAGATTAGCTGGCAATCTCTGCTTTAGAGTAATGGTGCTATCATTACATTCGAACCATCCACATTTCTTCTTAATGTATGCAGTTTAGTGACCTGCATTGGTTGTAGCTCCTGCGTGGTAGATTATACCTATTGTTGTAAAGATTTTCTTTCCAAGTGACACTTGACCGTGTGTGAATCCAGTCAGCTTGCAGTTGTTTTTGGTACCATGTGCATTATAACGTAGAAGCATAAGTATTATGTAGTTACTCTGTGCTTGTATCAGTAAGGTGGAGTGATTGTCTGAATTGCACATAGTACATAATCTGCCATGGTCTGCATTCTGTACAAGTTGCTGAAATGGAATTGATTCACAGTTGGGTATGGATACATACACAAATCACTCATTTGGGATTTCTTCCTGTATAATGATATGATATGGCATTTGTAACGCGCCTATACACAAGTGTTTCAAGGCGCGACGAGGCAGGGAGGGGGGAACAAGGGGAAGACAGACAACGGTCCTACTAGGCCAGGTGTCATTCAGACCGCGCAAGTGCAGGGGTAGGGGGAAGGGAAAAAGTGCAAGGGGAGGGTGGCGGAAGTGCAGTACAAATTAAGTAGAATAAAAATAAATAAATAGGGCCAGATGGTGGCAAGTGCAAGATAAGTGCAGACAAGTGCTGGGAAGGGGGGGGGCTGTAGGGATACAGACACAGTCCCGCAGTGCAGGGGTTGCCAGGGAGGCAGTGCAAGTGGAGAGTGGCTGGGCCCAGGACCGAGGTCGCTGAGAGTGGCCCAGTTGCAAATTCAGTGCAGTTTCAGTGAAGAATTTAGCAGGGGAGAGGGAGAGAGAAAGCAGAAGCAAAGAGGAAGGTTTTGAGGTGCTTCCGGAACCGGAGATGGTTCTCCTCAAGTTTCAGGGAGACAGGAAGGCTGTTCCAGAGGGAGGCCCCTGCCGCGGAGAGAGATCTACCCCCAGCTTGTTGCTTCGAGAAGCGGCTGACCCTGAGGGAGTTGGAGACGGATGAGCGAAGGGCTCGGGAATGAAGATATTTAGGAAGAGAGAGTTGAAGGTATTTAGGCCCCAGGCCCCAGAAGGCCTTGTGGACAATGCAGAGGGTTTTGAACTTAATCCTTGCAGTCACTGGGAGCCAGTGTTGAGGCCAAGGACAAGTCTCGCAGTTCTGTTCTGGATGAGTTGCAGAGGGCGGAGAGTGGAGGCAGGCAGATTAAGATAGAGGCTGTTACAGTAGTCCAGCTTCGAGAGAACCAGGGCTCGGGAGACTGAGCTTCTGGGGGAAGGAGAGGAAGGGAAGAATACCTCTGAGGAGGTGCATCTGGTAGTGTGACTTCTTAGAGACATCAGATATATGAGGAGAGAAGGAGCGTGTGGAGTCGAAGATGACCCTGAGGTTTTTTGCTTTGCAGGTAGTAGCAGGAAGAGGGACAAGAGAGGCTGGCCAGAGAGCTGCAGGGAAGGAGGGAGTGGGTGTGCCGATGAGTAGAATCTCAGTCTTACTGGCATTAAGGCAGAGGTCATTGGCGGCACACCATTCCTGGATAGCAGACAGACAGTCACAGATGAGGGAAGGAGAGGAGGAGGCCGATGATAGCCTGAAAATGAGCTGGGTATCGTCCGCATAGCACTGAAAGGTGGGGCAGAGAGCGGCAATGCGGTGGGGAAGGAGTGCCAGATACTGGTTGAACAGCCAGGGAGAGAGATTAGATCCCTGGGGAACACCACAGGTGGAGAAAAAGATGTCGGAGAGGAAGGACCCAAGTTGGTCCTGGGAGGGTCGATTGGAAAGGAAAGTGGTCAGCCACGACAGAGCCTGACCAGTGATACCCAGGTTATCACGGAGACGGTTGAGCAGGATGGCATGGTTGACAGTGTCAAAGGCAGAAGAGAGATCGAGCAGAATGAGAACACACGGAGTGTTGGAGTCGAGGTTCAAGAGCAGGTCCTCACGGATGTTCAGGAGAGCAGTTTCCGTGCTTCTGGCAGCTCTGAAGCCAGATTGATGGTCATGAAGACTACCAACAGATTCAGCATGGAGGTTAAGCTGGGAGATGGCCAGTTTCTCCAGGAGCTTGCCCAGGAAGGGAGTGATGGAGATTGGGCGATAGTTAGCTGGGCAGGAAGGGTCGGAAGAGGGTTTCTTAAGAAGAGGGTGCACAAGGGAGTGCTTGAGGGGGGATGGGAAGACTCCAGAGGCGATGGAGTGGTTGCAAAAGTCAGCCAGGGCAGGAGCCAGGGAATCGATGTGGTCCTTGATAGTTTTGGAGGAACAGGGGTGAACCTGTTTAGACGAGACTTTCATAGATTGGACTTGTCTGGAAACCTCGTCAGCAGAGAAAAGGAGAAAGGCAGAGAAGGAGGGAGGAGGGGTGGCTGCAGAAGGGCCAGAGGAAGAGCCGGGAAGAGAGGGGGGGATGTGATAGGAGGAGAGTGAGGACAGGATGTCCCGAGTTTTAGAGATGAAGTGAGTGGCCAGTGCAGAGGGCCTGGGAGGGGACAGGAGAGGTAGAGACTGCAGCAGGGTTGGCAAGCTCCTTGCAGATTTTAAAGAGTTCAGCTGAGTTGTTAGATGCCGCAGAGATGCGGGTTTGGATAAGGGCTCTCTTCTTGGTGAGAACGGAGAGACGGTATTGCCTTTGGAGCAGGCGGCAGGCCAGTTTGTCAGAGGATGAACATGAAGCACGCCATTTCCTCTCTGCCACCCTGCACTTGCGTTTTAGGGTGACGAGATCCGAGTCATACCAGGAGTTACATTTGGCTTTGGGCTTCAGGCGGATTCTCATGACGGGGGCAAGGATATCAAGAGTATCAGATATAGCAGAGTGGAGCATGGAGAGGGCTGTTGTGTCAGGGTGGGAGTCAGCCGAAGGGGGGTGGGGGGGGCGAGAAGGTGGCAGCGAAAGCCTCAACTGACACGCGCTTCATGGGTTGGATGACCGAGAAGGTGGGTGGCAGTGATGAGGGTGGCTTTGCCTGTGGGGGAGGGAGGGTGAGGTGGGAGGATAGGAAAAAGTGATCACTCCAGGAGAGAGGAGTGGAGAGAGGGACAGAGAGGGGAAGGTCAGAAGAGATCAGAGCATCAAGAGTGTGCCCTGCAGAATGAGT
Organism: Ambystoma mexicanum; assembly: GCF_040938575.1. Lineage (NCBI taxonomy): Eukaryota > Metazoa > Chordata > Amphibia > Caudata > Ambystomatidae > Ambystoma > Ambystoma mexicanum. The sequence continues at coordinate 1,663,764,731 of NC_090929.1, forward strand.
AGGCCCAGACGGGAGAATAGAGAGTGAGAGAGAGTCGCAGAGGTCACGAAAGAGTCCAGTGGGGGGACAGGAGGCATCCAGGTGGATGTTGAAGTCACCAAGAAAGAGAAGTTGAGTGGTTGAGGACAGGAGTGAGGAGGAGAGGTCAGCCCACTCAGAGAGGAAAGAGGCAATTTGACCAGGTGGCCGATAGATAGTAGCCACGGTAAGGAAATGGCTGGGAGAGAGAGAGAGTTGGCAGACAAGACATTCAAAGGAGGGGTAGGTCTGCGTAGGAGTGACTGGCAGGAATCCACTCAGGGAAGATGAGTGCAACCCCTCAACCTGCACGGTTGGGCCTGGGCACGGAGAGGATCTTGTAACCGCCAAGTAGGAGTGTGTCAAAGCTGGTGACAGAGCTGGCCGTGAACCATGTCTCAGTGAGACCGAGGACGTCAAGGTTCAGTTCCTCAAGAAGGTGACAGATATCAGAGGAATGCTTGATGGCAGAGCGAGAGTTAAGAGTGGCAATGTGGAGAAGGTTGCCATCCTTGAAGGACTTCCGGGGAGGGGTACAGATCAGAGGTACGCCCTGCAGAGGTGTAGAAGAAGGAGGTGAAGAAGGAGCACGAGAGGGGGCAGGCAGGGAGGGAGGGTAGAGGCAAGGTAGCCGAGGACAGAGGAGGGGGGACAGCAGGAGAGGAAAGGAAGTTGATGATGCATGGTAAGCGTCTATCAAAGAGGTGAAGGTTGGCCTTAGGGCCTTGGACCAAGACGGTCCCATTAGTGTAGACATTAAAGATGGCCTTAGAGGAGCAGAAGGGGGCCAAGAGGACATCCCAACGGGTGCCACCATTAATGGGAGAAGAGAAAGGAGAGAGCACAGAGACCATATGAAGGGTCCATAGGTCAGGCGAAGGCACGAAAGAGGATGGCAGTAAGAGTTTCCTTGGAGCAGGCACTTGTGTAGGTGTCAGCGATAGGGAGGCCTGGGTTGGAGACCAGGATGTCCTTTTTAAACTTTTTCCTACCGGATTTAGTGAGGAGAGCAGGATAGTCAATAGCGAAGCAGTTAGAGAAGATAGGCGAGATAGAGAGCACCATGGAGTAGAAGGGAGTGGGGGGGGACAGACGATACGAGAGCACGCAGACAGGAAGTGAGGGGCAGGCACAAGTTTACCACAGTTCAGAACAACAGTAATGCGTATTAGATACACAGTGGAAGGCTGCCTAAATTTGAGAATCCTGCGAGGGGAGAAAAACCCTAGTTTACCACATTTCAGAACAACAACAATTGTTGTAACAATAACATTGTTACAGAGAGTGCATTTATGTTTCCACATGTATGAAATCTGGAAGATATAATTTATAGGTATGTTTTTGTATTCCAGTACTTGTAGTAAGTACATTAGAAATTCTTGTGGATCTTCTTTAGAGTTTATAGTGAATCTCACCATTCCGGCACAGTAGTCCAATTCTTGTTTTATTCCGTGAACACTGTATGTGTTGTCAGGATTGTTTGTTGCGTTTCTATGAAGGACTAACATTTGCAAACACAATTGGTCTGTACTGTGTAAGTAAATATTAACAATTGGTGGCAATTGAAATAGAATATTCATTGCTACATTTGCATGGCAATTTACACCAGTTTCATTTGAAAATTTGAATGGACCACCGAGTTCTGTCTGAGTCCTTTTTTCTGAGTTTCTGTTCCTCTGTGAAGAAGTACCTGATTTACTTTCCCTAATAGGCTCTCCTTTGTGGTAATTTATGAAGTTTTAGCTTCTTTTGTTTACTTTGAAGGATTTTCCGTCAGATTTTGTTGCATTTCTGTTTGAATTAGTTTTCTTTTACCACATTTTACTTTTTCTGGAACAGGATATGGTTTCAGATGGGGGGGGGGTGTACAGTGAACGTAGTCTATTGTATTCTTAAATGCAAGGAATATCAGCTTTCAGTTTACTTGCATCAGTTGATTAGAAATAGACCGTCAAGTGTACGTAAGCGTGATAGTGCTGCGTAGCTCATGCCTTCTTAAAAGACTGTGTTTCCTATATCTATCAATGCTTTGTCTAGGGTAAGACCTTGGGATTTATGAATGGTGACTGCATATGCAAGTGGTAGAGAAAATTGTTCTCTACGTACATACATGTCTTTGAAGAGAAGGAATCGAGCAGTTGAGCGCCCTATACTTTTCACTTCTGAAAGTTTATCGAAGCGAATATTGACAAACTGAATGTTGTTGTCACGTGGGTATGTTTGAAAGCCAACAACTGTACCCCGTGCCCCATTAACTAGCCCTTGCCCCACGTCAAGGTTACGCTTAAGCATTACTCTACAATTTAAGGATAATTTTAATATTTTTTCCAACCCAGCTGCATTGGAAATTGATTTTTCTAAGGTATTAAGTCTTGTTGTGGCTTGCTCACACATGGGTAGCATGTACGTCTAGTTTGTGGTGTGAATTTCCATTATTGTTTGCATTTCTTTTAACATTGTTTCATTGAATTTGAAACCGCTTGCTAGAGTTGGCATTAAGGCCATACATGTGATGCTGGAAATGCATCAGAGGGACAGGGCTTCTGAATCCTTGTCCTTTACTGCTTTTTATCGTGTGTTCTGTCATGTTTTCTGCCCAGGAGTCCATGTGGGACTCCTGGCAGTGCAGCTCTCTCTTTTGGTTTGGTGAACAGACCCATGGGATACCCTTATGGCACCCATGGGTAGGGGTACAACCCTGTGCCCCTAGTGTGTGTTTTTGGGCACCTGTGGGTGGCCCACAGAGCAGGGTATGGGCTGGTGGCAGCTCCATGCTGAATTTGACAGGTGCTCTGGGTGTCCTCCATTTTGGGATACCCAGGCCCTGCCATTGGGATCCGTTGATTCCTGATAGGAAACAAGATGGCCCTTGTGGCCTCTTGCTTTCTATTGCCTGTTACCTTGTTTTCCCAAAGTCCTGGGAAGCCCTGACTCTGTCCCTTCCCCTGACTCTCTGTTGGGTGGAAGCCCATATATGGTGTTGTTGTGAAGGCCCAGCTAGACTGACTGGAGCCTTCCCAGTGACTGTATGTTGTGGGTACCTCCTGTGGGTGGGACCTGGGTGAATGGAGTGTGTGACCAATATACACTCCTTGTTGTGGTTGTCTGGTTTCTGGCATGAGAGACAAAGACTGAGACAGCCTTGCCCGAAACTGGCCTGAATGCAGTGTGTAGTGTTGAATGGCTGGGTACTTGTCCCAATCCACAGGAGGAGTGTGGCCTGAATGCACTGTGTGCCTGATTGGCTGACTGACTGCATGAATGCCCTTCTGTATGATTGGGTGCTGAGTGTGTGCCAGCAGTGTGGATGAGAGACAGAATAGTATATCTGGGAACCTCTCACCACTGGTAATTGTTCAGAAGCGTTCAGAAGCTGAGTCTCCACTCTAAGAGTAACTGGAACTGCTGATCCTCGACGCCCAGCTGGAAGAAGAAGACTTGCTGTTGCACTTGCTTCGACCAATCTGAAAGCTGCCGAATTCGTCGAGGACTGACCCGAGAGAGGACCTGGTAAGGCGCCCTCTTCCCGTGCTCCGAGGGATCATCGAGCACTGCTACATCTTCGCCGAAGCGCCCTGGAAGTCAGACCCTCGAAAGGCTGCCGACCCGAGACGGGACCGCCGAGGGGATCGAAGTGAAGCACCCAGACATCGCCGCCGTCGAAGTCCATTGCCGTCGACCAGGGTCCGCAGGTCTGTGAAACCACTGGAGGCCCGTCGAAGTTGTGTTGCCCAGCCGTGGGAACCACTTGACGCCGTGCCGCCGACGACCGGAGCCGTCCGCTCCTTGCCTAAGAACATTTGAATCGAAGGACTCCCTTGTCCGCACCGTCGACCGCTTTATCCTGCCGGAGAAAGTCGAGGAGGACCAACGCGCCGACGAGAAACCTGCCGGTGGGTTTCCCGCCACCCGAAGACCACAAAGACTCGAACGACTTGACGCCCTTGCTGGGCCCCCGTCTTCACAATCTTTGCAGTCCAGAACAATTGTCATCGAGGTGCCCCGCACGCCTCTGCCTTGCAGGACGCCAACGCTCTGTCGTCGACGAGCACCGCTTGGATCGAAGCTGCCGCCTCATCAACGCCGTTCTACCCTGTTTGTTGTCGGACGTTCGACGCCCCGTGTCTCCCGCTTGAAAGGGAAGGCATTCAAGAAGGGCCGTCGATTCCCCGATGCCGAACGCTGAGTTCCTCGACGGTCGTTCGACGCCCCGTGTCTCCCGCTTGAAAGGGAAAGCATTCAAGAAGGGCCGTCGATTCCCCGCCGCCGAACGCCAAGTTCCTCGACGCTTCTCGACGCTTCTCGACGCTTCTCGACGCCTCTCGACGATCCATGACTCCCGCTTGAAAGGGGGTCGCTCAAGAAGGATCTGTCGACGCCTCTTCGAAGAACTCGACTCCACCAGGTACATTGGGGGGGTAAAAACATTATAGGAGGGAATAAGACTTGCAGAACAATATATGGACTGGGCTTGTGCTATATCTTTATTTTACAGGTTGCCCAGGTGGGGGGAGCTCCACACAGAACTGTGTCTACTGGTAGGGGCCAGTATTCTGCCTATTGCTCAACCATCTTATTTTCTCTCCTCTCTCTATTGCTGGTTTCACTCTATTGATCTGTGTGACATTGTTACAGTATTGTTGATGCACTTTAATGAGATCTAATACAAAGGGTGGTACCACTGTAGAATTGTATATAATTGCCATTGTTGATTTTCCTAAGTACAAAGTGAGTTATCATGATAAGTGTACATAACCTTGAATATTGAATATATAAAGACTGTGTTCTAACCAATCCAGTGTGTGGACATTCCTTTGTGGGGGCTTGGGGACTACACTGTACTTAAGAACCAGTCTGCATCACCTCCTGAGAAGCTAGGCCTTGATTGCTCGACCATAGCTACCGAATAGAGAATCTAGGCTGGTGTCCTCTGTGCCTCCCCTCTACCATATAGAGAGCAGAAGTACAGACCACCCCCTACCAGTCTTTCCAATACAATTGACATTTTTGTGCGCTAATTGTTCCATAGCATCAGTAGCACATGCTTTATCGCCATAAAGTGCATGAATGTGCCGGTTTTTCAATATTGCTTGTGCTTCTTGAGATAGTACACCGACTCTAATACTTTTTGAAATGTTGCCGTAAGTGAGATCTGCAGATTGTCACATGTTTTCGGTTAATTCTCTGTATTGGAAATGTTGCCAAAGGTTGACATTTCCTATGCTGCCAACAGTTTTACGGCAGAGTTTGTGTCCTAAGGTTTTAAAAATAGGTTCACCTTTCACTGGTGTCAATTGTAGAAGATCTCCGAAAACGATAATGTGTTTCCCTGCAAAGAGTTATTCGTAGTTTGTTTTAAGTACTTCTTGCAATCTGAGGTGAATCAAAGCCAACATTAGGTTGGAGACCATGCTCACTTCATCTATTAGTAGCATTTTCATTTGTTTTAATACTCTGCGTAGTTCCATTGCAGCTTCTGCAGAAAGTTTGTAGTAGTCTAATTTGTTTTGGTGTTTTACTGGAAGGAGTAGTAATCGGTGTAAAGTGACCCCGCCTATGTTGTAGGCAGCTAAACCTTTGGGGGCAGTTACAACAGCTGATAGTTTGTTGTTTGTCAATTGTTGAAGGAACTTGCTGATGATTTTGATTAAGAATGTTTTTTCTGACCCAGCTTCACCACTAGAGTTTCGATATTGCCAGTAGGAAATAGCAGTGGAAAAGCATGTTCTTCTATACTTTTTTCCCATATGCTCATTGGTGACCCTTTGGTTTGTTGCATTTGTTAAGTTTCTAGTGCATCATCTATGCTTTCATTGGAATACAATGGATGAATTGTGTAATGGTCCAAAAGAGTGGATAATGCAGCAGGATACAGAAGTTCAAATTGTCCAGTTTCTGATGACTCTTGAATTATTTCAGTTGTTTCCCTTAAGCTTTCTTCAATATTTATTTCCTTGTAGTATTCGTTATTGTCTTTTAGATATTGCAAGGCTTGTCTAACTTTATGTAAATCCACTAGTTGTCTGTTTTGTCTTTTGTTGGTACACTATTTACCAAGACAATTAAAGAATGCCTTATTGAACGTTGCACTCCTGGAGTGTGTACATTCTTTGTTTGATCTAATGGCAAATAAACTACTTTGCCACAAATGCCTTTCACCAATTCAGAGGGAGGTAATTTTGCTGTTTTTGGTTGAAGGCGTAGAATTGCTTGAAATGGGTAAACTGTTTGAATTATGATGCTCTCATACAAAATGAGTTGTTGCAGGGGTTTTGCTAGTGGGAACAATTTCAAATTATTTGTGATAGCATGTGAAGGAGTTTGGTTGTTGTCCAGTTTTGTAGTGCAGTAACTGCAACATATTAGGTTTTCACTTATTTGGTATTCATTTTCTGCTAAAAGGTAGAGCGCTAATTCAAATCATTTGGAATCTTCATTGTCTTCTATTTCGTATGCTATGTCTATATATTTTTATGTTCCTTTTGTAAAACGTTCTGCGGCAAAACACACACATGGTTTGGTACTTCAGTTGATGCACTTTTAAATTTTAGTATTTCTTTTTTGTATGTGTGTAATAAAAGGTTGCTATGTGCAGAATTGTTGCTAGTCTGTTCTAAACTATTGCATTGTGTAAGTGGCTTACTTTACGTCCCGTCCCCTTTCCTCCATACTTATGGGACATCTAAACTCTGTTTACACCATGGTGGATGGCGGATTTACCGCCCCATTCCAAGGTGAGTGGGGCGGTAAATCCCCATTCCCCATTTACCCTTCCCCATTCCCATTTTTGCCCCATAGGGCATAATGGGAGTGGGGAAGGCGCTAATTATGGCGCCGTAAATTACGGTGGCGTAATTAGCACCAAGGCGGGTTAGCGCCTTGCATTTTAACGCCTGCTAAAAGCAGGCGTTAAAATGGTAATCAGGCGTTAAGGGTTAACGGCACCGACGGCGCCGTTAAACCCTTAACGCCTGGGTTGTAATGAGACCATATGTCTTTTAAACTAGATTTTCCAGACTGTTCATCGTGTCACCGTCGCTTCGCGAGGGCGGATCCCAATCCTCTTTGTTTAGAGTGTTTCGGTCCGGAACACCGTTGGGACTCCTGTTTTTACTGTGACTCCCTTTCGGTCCGGGCACTTCAATGTCGGTTGGAGCGGTGCGAGGAGGTGTTCGGACGGACTCCTCCTTCGCATTTTCAGGCGTTCATCGACGAGAAGAAAAAACGCCCGGTAAGTTCTTTAATTTTCAGAGCACCCCATTCCCGCTCTTGTGGTGACGCCAGATCTGTTGAAGGGGCAAAGAAGAAAGTTTCTTCTTTTACCAGCAGTGCCGAGGCTCTTCCTTTGAAGGCTCAGTTGGCGGTTGGTATGTCGTAGAAACATTCCATGCCTCATAGTACCGGCTCTGCCGAGGTTCCTTACGTTAAGGCTAAAATTAAGACCCCTGATCCATCGACGGGGACCGCTGCCTCACTTCCTCACGTGCCGCAGTTCCCCTCAGATGAGGACAAAAAGGCGGCCGCCACGACCACGGCGGCCATTTTAGGTACTACCCCTACAACTACGCCATCGGCCCCTGGTGTAGGGTTCGGTCCTTTGGGTGAACCTAAGGTCCCTTGTGCGCATCCTTACCGGACGGTTTATGATTGGAACGCCCGGATGCCTCTTCCGCACAATGTTTCGTTGCCCACGGGGGCGGCTCCCTTGATTTATGTTGATACGTCAGCGGAGGGGCCGGTGTGGCACCCTTCCCCGTTACGTCCCTGGATTTGTCCACCTCATGAGAGGCCTCCTTAGGTTCTGAAACAATCTCCTGAGGACGCTTTTTTCAGTAAATTTGAAGCGCTTATGCGCACCGACCCCATGAGGGAATATTTCAAAGGGCTTTTCAAGGAGATATGTCCACCCGCGCCTCTGGCTCCGCCCGTTCCGACGGTGGTTCCGCCGGCGGTTCCGCCGGCGACTCCCTTGCCCGTGGTGCCTCCCCCTGCGCTTCCGACTGTGCCACCATTGTCCCCCGTGGACAAGGCAGTGCCTGACACGGTTCAGCAGGATCCTGACCTGTCAGATGACCCTCAAGGCGATCAGGACAACGAGGACCTGCCCCGCTCTACCAGAGCTTTCCATGACCAGGTACTGGACATGATGAGCTTCTTAGATGTTCCGGTGCCAGAGGCACCTGCTCCGCAGGAGGACGTGCTTTCTGGGGCGTTCACCTTGTCTCCTTTGGAGCGTACCGGCCTGTTCTTGCAGAAGGACGTTCTGGCCGTGGTCCGAAGAGTTTTGGAAAAGCCGCACTCGGGACTTTTTGTCAATAAAAAGATTGACGCGAGGTACAGGCTACATTCCTCGGAAAAAGTGGCCTTGTCGTCTTGTCCGCCTCCCTCCTCCACAGTGGTGGCTGCGGCCACGTTGCAATCCAGACCTGCAGCATCCTCCTCCGTGACAGCTACTCAGGTCTTGGCAAAGGAGGACAAGCTCCTGGACTCCCTAGGGAGGAAAATCTTTGCCAATTCGCCTTGCAGCTCAGGCAGGCCAATGCAGAATTGATTTTGGCGGGAGCTAACATGCGTATGTGGAGAGGTCTGTCGGAGTTTGAGGAGCACATTCCGGTCGAGAAGCTGGAGGATTTCAGAAGAGGCCTTTCCGATGCCAGGGTCTTGGCCCAGGATCTCCTGGAGGCTGCGTCTCATCACGTAGACACCTCAGCTCGGGGTCTGATGCTTGGGGTTGATACATCGCGGCAAGCATGGCTACATGCCACTAAGTTCTCGAAGGAGGTGCAAGACAAAGTTCTGGACCTTCCATTTGATGGTAAGGAGCTTTTTCACTCTTCTACTGATGTAGAACTCACCAAAACCAAAGACAGTACTCAGACGGCCAAATCATTGTCTGTTCTGGTCAAAGCTCCCTTCAAGGCTCAAAGGCCGTTGTTGCAAGGTCGACCTTCCTCTGGTTTTAGGGGCTTCCTCGACTGCAAAAATGGCAGAGTGGATACTCTTGCAGGGAATAACCGCTGTAGACAACAGCGTACGCGGTATTTCTCCCGCTCCTCAGCCTCCTCATCTGGTTCAGGTGGCACTGCCACCGATAAACCTGCCAAATGAGGGTTTTCCGCGCTCACACGAGACCCCGGTGGGAGGACGCATTGCGTCTCATTGGGAGGCGTGGCATGCCATCACAGAAGACAGATGGGTCTTGTCAGTCGCTCGAGCGGGCTTCCGCTTACCTTTGCCCCCTACCCCACCCCGCAACCCTCCTTTTCAGCTGTCGGGCTCACCCTCCCTCAAGGCCGAGGTTCAGAAACTTCTGCTCCTCAGAGCTGTGGAACCCGTTCCCCCTTGGGGAGCGAGGGGAGGGCTTCTACTCCCGGCTGTTTACGGTACCCAAACCCAACCAGGCTGGCCTGTGCACCATCCTAGACCTTTCCCAGTTCAATCTTTCCCTACCCCAAGAGAAATTCAAGATGATCACGCCCGGCCAGATTCGCTCCTCATTGCAGGCGGGCGATTGGCTCAGCGTGGTGGATCTTCAGGATGCGTACATGCATATCCTGATTTGGAATCCACACAGGAGATACCTCCGTTTCTCTTTGGGAGAGGAGCACTTCCAGTTTCGGGTGCGTCCTTTTGGCATCAGTTCGGCGCCGCGTGTCTTCACGAAGATGATGTCGGTGATAGCGGCCTATCTTCGTCTCCAGGGTATCCATGTGTATCCCTATTTGGACGACTGGCTCCTACGCAGCCCTTGTCCGTTGGCAGCAGCGGGCAACCTCCAGTCTCTCCTTCAGCTCCTGTTCCATATTGGGCTGTCCGTGAACTGGCAGAAATCCTCCATGACGGTCTCACAGGACCTGACTTTCCTGGGTTTTCGTTGGAACACTATAGACTGCCGAGTGTATCTGACCGGGGACAGAATGGCGGATCTGTTGGCCACGTGTCAGATGTTTACGCAGTCGGAGAGCATGTCAGCCTGGTGGTTCCAGAGGCTTCTGGGCCTCATGGCCTCGTGTGCACTGGCTCTTCCTCTTGCTTGTCTCAAAATGAGACAGACCCAGATGGCTCTTCGGGGTTCCTGGCGTCAGGCTGTGGATCCGGATTCCAAACGGATAATGATACCGGATTCCATGAGAGTGGACCTGGACTGGTCTTCATCTCTCAGCAACCTGTCAGTGGGCGTGGGGTTCCAGGACCCAGCCCCCATGGTGGCGATCATGACAGACTCCTCCCTTTTCGGGTGGGGCGCGACGTTCGATCTTCTTCAGGTCTTGGACCTCTGGTCACCTCAGGACAAGCTCCTGCACATAAATCAATTGGAGCTTCTGGCGATTTTTCTGGCGCTCAAGGCGTTCAGACCTCTCATTGTCAACAAGGTGGGCCGCATAAGAACGGACAATGTGGTGTCAATGTACTACATAAACAAGCAAGGGGGAACGAAGTCTCCCCCTCTCGTGGATCTGTCCATCCAGATTTGGGAGTGGGCCCAAATCTGGGGTCTTGCTGCTTGCAGTGCACATCCCGGGCTGGCTGAATGTCACAGCGGATACCCTCAGCCGGCGGACAGCGGTCAGCTACGAGTAGGAGTTGAAGGCGGAGATCCTCTCATGGATTTTCTCGCGTTGGGGCACACCGGATTTGGCTCTCTTCGCCACGGCGGTAAACAAGAAGCTTCCTCAGTACGCCTCCAGAGGGGGGCTGGGAGCCTCCTCTCTGGGGGACGCACTCGTGATCCCATGGCACAACATGAGAGCTTACGCCTTCCGCCTCTTCCTCTTGTTCATCGAGCAATTTGGAAGTTGAAGAGTTCTGTCAACTGTTCTCTTCTACTGATAGCTCCGTGGTGGCCGGCCAGGTTTTGGTTCTCAGAACTTCAACACCTGTCGGTGTGTCCGCCGATCAGGTTACCAGTAACTCCCGATCTTCTTCACCAAGGGGAACAGCAGATGTGGCACCCCTCCCCACAATCGCTCAGCTTGGCGGCATGGTGCCTGAGTTCACGGCTCTAGAGCATTTGGGTTTGTCTGCGGATAACATGCGCATTATCAAGGCAGCCAGGAAACCCTCGACCAGATCTCAATACAAGAGTAAATGGCTCAGGTTCTGTCATTGGTGTTTGGAGAAAGAATTGGACCCGAGGGTGACGACGATTGACACGGTGCTGTCCTTCGTCTCCTCCCTAGCAGAGTCAGGGTTTCATGTCTTGTCTTGCAGGACTTATCTCTCTGCGATTTCCACCTACCTCTCTGCAGACCGGTGTTCTTATTCGTTAACTAACCCGGTGGTGAAGAGACATTTTGCTGGTTTGACATGCATCTACCCTCCGGTTCGTAGTCTGCATCCGCCCTGGGACCTAAATGTAGTCCTGACGGCGCTGTGCCATAAACCTTTTGAGCCAATGTCTACGGTTGACCTCAAGTAAGTGTCCTGGAAAGTGTCCTTTCTGGTAGCCGTTACGTCAGCGAGGAGAGTGAGTGAGCTCCAGGCATTGTCGATGGACCATCCTTTCTTGGTCTTTCACAAGGACAAGGTAGTCCTTCGGACGAATCCAGCTTTCTTACCAAAGGTAGTGACTGAATTCCATCTGAACCAGTTGATTTCCCTTCCGGTCTTTTTTCCAAACCCTGCCTCGGAGGCGGAAAGGGTTCTACACTGCCTGGATTTCCGAAGAGCTCTCAAGTTCTACCTGGACAGGACTGCCGAGCTTGGGAGTTCTTCCCAACTGTTTGTGACCTTCGGTAAACCCCAGGGCAGGCCGGCGTCTAAGGCATCCATTTTCAGATGGATTGCTGCCTGTATCACGGAATCTTTCACCGTCCAAAAGCTGAAACCTCCTAAGGGTATTGAAAGCAAGCGTCCCCAAACAGCACGATCCTCCCCGCAATGAGAGACAATGAAGGACTCTCCCAGGATGGGAATAAGGCCAAGACAGAGTGCGGGTGAGCGTAAATGGGAGTTTATCAATCAGAATAGGGCATGCAAAGAACTCTGCAACCTCCGAGAGCGCTCTGCCTGACAATAGCAAAGACAGGCGTATATATTTACAAAAAACGTCATCAAAACCTACATACTATAGGGGGCACAAGTTCATTGGGATTGGGTGGCGACGACTAACTATAGGTGCTGCTGCGGCGTGGTTGGTCTTGGCTGAAGGACGTCACTGGTCACCCTCGTGGGTTGGGCTGGGCCTGGCAGGTCGGCTTGAGTTCATCCGGGCGGTGTTGGTGTGCCAATGCGGTCTGGGGCAGAGATGAATGCCTTTCCTGACTTACTTGCCCTCGGCCATGCACACCGCAGTCATTCAGTCATTTACAGTGTTATTCTCTTTAGTAAATCTTCCAATAGGTTATTTTATAGGTTAATGCAACACAGGAGGAATGCACCCTGTGAGGGGTCTGGAGGTAATATATCGAGGCCTGGTTACCCGTGTCCTGTTGACCGGGGCCATAGGTCGAGGGGCTAAGCTTCGGGGCCTGGGACGGGCGGTACAGGTCTTTCTGCCTTGTTAGAAGTTTGTTATGGATGTTCTGCTGCGTGTTGTCAAAGTATTGGGTGTCCTGATTGCACAGGGCCATAAGTCTAAGATGGTCCAGTGGGTTGTGGGGTTTACGAGGGGGCGCTTGAATTTACTGCTGTGCTGTAAATAATGCAGGTGGCTGGCCGCGGCCTTGGGTGCTGCAGTGGGGGCTACAAATCTTTGAAGTGGCTCCAGTCTAGTCGGGGGAGGTGGGGTAGCGCAGAGCGGGCCTCTGTTCTCATGTCTTGGCAGCCTTTGCAGGGTGGGAGGGGGAATGGCCTTGTACGCATTCACAAAGGTATCTCCCTCGTGTGTTGCCGAATGTAGGTAAAAACATCACAAACATTTGAACACTTTCTATAATACTTATTCAAAATCACTTTAAACATGCATTTAACTTTGCTTGGATGTGTCTTGATTATACCCAGTCCGAGCACCATATTTGTATATTATGTTCTAGCAGCTACAGTATTTTAGTTACATGCATATACATTCGCAGTAAATGAGGTAGTAGTTGGGTCGGTGGAGTACATAGAAAACGACCCGCCACTGTACGTGACGGTGGTGGCACATAAGGGGCTTAGACATACACACATGATAAGTGCATCCTCGCGCATCCTTTACATGAGTTCATAGTATAGTTGCATTCGCTTTCTCGTATACTCTAGCAGCATTAGCTTAGTTATGGCGCAAAACCATGGGAGGTAGGTTGCCCAGAGATCCACGCAACAAACAGATCCCTGGAGCGTTCCTTTATTATTAGCATCCACCTGCAATGGTGTGGGCTCGTCATTGCTTATATCATGGGAGCATGCTCTCTCATTTTAATACATTCTACAGGCGTTTGTAATATACGAGATTTTGTGGAAGAAAGCATACTTTGCAGGTGGTCTTTACATTAATATATACATATGTATAAAGACTGCCATCAAATGACCATTTTACCGTTCTTCTCATTGTTCAGGCCTGCTGGCCGGGTCATGCTGATAGTGATAATACACTGCGGGAGGTGAACTGTTACAATGTCAGCGTATTTCGCTAGCTCATGTCCGTCTTGTTCGTGGGAACGTGCTCGCAGCGGATCTGCCAGGGTGCTGCGGCAACAGGGATGTGACTCTCCTAGGGTGGGGGCCGCGCTGCAGTGCGCTGAGCTCACACCATCTTTACCGGGCAAAAAATGGTTTCTGGGCCTAGCTAAATTTGTGTGGCAATCAATACGTGTGGGCACTCGATACGTGTGGGCAATGTCTCCAGCGGGTGAGCCCTCCACCACCTGGGCCCGGGTGGCACGAGGGAACGCCCAATGAGCCATAGCCCTCACCTGGGGAGAAAACGCAGGCGAGAGGGGTCTCCTGGACCAGTCCTCCCCTACAGTATCCATGCACATCAGGTGCGAGGCAAGGCAGTTGCGGTTGCTTTTTAGAAGTATGTTCCCTGGGAGTCCATCGCTAGAGCGGCTACTTGGGCCTCCCCATCTGCTTTCTGTAAGCATTACTTCCTCGATATGAGCTCTAGGGCTGACTCTGTTTGGCCAGGCTGTGCTGAAGAACCTGTTTCAGTAAGGGTATTTCCATCCACCCATAGTTGCTGTAAGGAGTGCTTGGGAATCTCCCATAAGTATGGAGGAAAGGGGACGGGACGTAGGAGTATTACCAGGTTACTCACCGTAGTGACCACCTTACTCCTTACTGTGAGTAACCTGGTAATTCACTTCCAAAATATTTTCTCTGGAGACGGTCGATTTCTTCTTGTAGGTATTTGGGTGTACCATGCAGAAGAGTGTTATTTAAATTGGCTAATTCTAAAGCTGGCCTTTTAGCATAGTATATTTTATATACTAGATTTCTTACATTTGAATGATTTATTGTTATCCTTTTGATATCGTGGAAGGTGCTTTTGCAAATTAGTCCTGAAATGCAGGTTAATGAATGTCCTTGTAGTCCTGTGTATTTGCGCACTGGACAGATGGCCATATTTTGCAGCACTTTCATTTTAATTTTGTTTTTACCTTTCACATACTGATTGAGGAACTCACGTTAATATTTGTTAGGAATGTCACACATTGACGTGCACGGGCATTTGTATACTGGACGGTCTGGTTCAGTTGAATCGAGAGGTAATTCAGAGTTTTCAGGAGATACTTTTCTAAGCAGTGTTTCTTGTTCCATGATGGTATTATTGATTTTTGTCATACCCTCGTCCACTGCTACGGATGGCAATTGTGGTAGTTTGATTTTGTTTGTATGCTTCTTCATTAAAATATGATTCTGTGGTTGTTGTGTGACTCCATTCACCTCCACAAATATTTAAGAAGTGTTTTTGGTGACATTCCGTTTATTGAAAAGTTTCTTTTGTACTTTAGTACTTAGTTTTGTTAGTCGTTTCATCCTATTTAACACTAATATGCACAACCTCCTTTTGAGAAGGATTGTACTGTCTACTTGAGCTTGTAGGATTACTTTTCTACGGTAGGTTTTAAGGGTTGAGGATGATTTCGGTCCTCTTCTTATTAGATTCTGAAGGACTCTTTGGCGAAACATTTTTGCTAAAATACTTTTTTTTACTATGGGTTCTTGTTACTATATCAGGATTAATAGGAGCATTGTTAGCTGTACTGGTAGCCGATTTTCTGTGAAGCGTTTTGTGTTTCGTGCTACATTTTGACAGAGGAGGTAAAGTTTCGGTAGTTGAAGCTTCCTTTGTTTTGCTAAACGACTGTATTAGCTGTTTTGTTATGTTATTTACAAACTCTGCTACAGAAGGATGCTTACTTTGGACACTTATTTTCATTTGCTCTATTTCTGCGTTAATTTCTACGGACTTGCTTTTTGGTAGGGATTCTTTGGGGTCTGTTTAAAAAAAGAAGGCATGGTTTGGTCTGTTGTACAATGTATGTGTGCTGTGTGAATGTGCATTGGGCGGTTACAATGAGTTGGGAAGGCTATTTTTATGTTTCTATCCTACTACACTGTGCTTCAGATGAGAGTACAAAGTGAGCTAGTGGTGAGGAGAAGCATTAATAGTAAACGTAATGGTATACAATTGAAACAGCTATTTGTTTTCTAATAGTAACATTCTAAGGCTTCTGTGTGTTGTTTGAGTTCCAAAACACAGGGATTTGTGAGCCATTATGCCTGTTATTCTTTGTTTAATAAATGGGGATTTGTGGGTAGAATGAAATCAATGTTAGTTTTGGTGCGCACATTAAATAAATAACCCACACAGTCTCTTTGAGGAACAGTAAGAATATAAAGGTGGTACTTAACTTTTTTTTGCGGAATGACCAGGTTTCTTCGGATATGTTTGCAGTGTAGATGCTGTTGATTTTCAGGAGAGTACTCTTCACTGTGATTGTAAAAAGAAGTTAGTAACTTTGTGTGTTTAAAGCAGTGATGTTACTGTACGTGTAATTTTTGCATCTTTCACGGAGTATTCTCCTTTGGTATCTCAACATAGTGCATGTGTGCATTTCACTTCACTATGTGTTGCCTTTGTATGTTATTTGCAGTATGTTAGTTGAACGTGATTCGGAAATGAGTACAATTTTTAGTTTATGAAAATGCCTTGTTTTTTTAAGTTGTGTTATCCATAGCAGATAGGTTTGTATGTGATAGGTCATTATAGTAGATGGGGGGGGGGGAAAAATGTCACTACTTTCATATTATAAGTACGAATCCGAAAAATCGGGAGACCCTCAGAGGGAGATGTCACCACAGCAATCAGGAGCGTTTATTTTTCTCATGAGATCGCATTGGAAGTAGCATTAATCTAGCCGGTACACAGTAAAAAATTGTGACATTTTCTATTGGAAAATCGAGTTTTGCGCTAAATAGGGAGGGTTGTTACGTATGTATAGGTTATGCGGGAGACAGTAAAAAGTAGTGTGTTTTGTCAATGAAAAATCAGACGTCTTGCACTTAAAGGGGGAGCGTTGGTATCTATTGGCTATGCAGACTTAGTGGCAGGAATTTGTTTAAATGAAATCATAAAGGTTGCACATGTTCTCTAAATAAAATATGCATACCTGTACTTTATATTCATGCATGTGCGCATGCATGGAGCTGTACGTAGAAATCCGCAACACTTGCACAGTTTTTGAAGTAGGTGCTTTGCAATGATATGCGACTTGCATTCAGAGTGATCAATAGTACATTTGAAGTGCGAAAGTTTGATGACAGTTAGATGTAGAGATGTTGAATGTGATTGGTGGATGGTTGTGACTGCTTAGCTCTGGCCAATGAGGGAATGGAATCGCGAATGATGTGGAAAGGGTAGAAGGACTGGCTAAGAGTTACGTGCCGCACGTAGACAGCGCTTGTCCGTGGGTAGGGCCCGTCACATATGGGATTCTACAGCAAATCCAGCATGGAAAGGGGACTGTAGGCATCAGCCAATCAGATGTTCACATTGCTCTTTTGTGTCGAAAGACGGTGCGTATACTGAAGATGGCAGAGGTGGAGAGAGTCAGGGTTTTGGTGCTTGGAGATATTTTTGTCCATGGTTTACAGCACTATTCGGAAAGTAGGCATGTGGCACATAATTTCGATGTCAGAGGAGTGGAGGTGGTGTGGAGCGCTGAGAGTGATCACAATGTTGCTGCAATTCTCCAAGTTTGTAGAGCCATGCGTAGGATGACCAGTCCCCATGTGGTACTTTTGCACTACGGTGCTTGCCATTTGGGCTACGTGAGCTCCCGTAGTTTGTTGGAAGATTTGGAACAGTTGGTGCAAGCAGTCATTAACATCTTTCCAACTGCGAAAGTAATTTTTTTCTGGGTTACTCCCTAGAGGAAAATGGGACAACAGTTCTGTTTTCTGTCCTGATCAAAGTATTGGGAGGTGTAACATCAATCGCGGCATGCATGCTTTCATGTTACGAGCTGGTATGTTTTTCTGCAGCCACGAGAACATTGTTTCCAGTAATGCGGCTTATTTTGAAGCAGATGGTGTTGTGTTATCCTCTTTGGGAAATGCCATGTTCTTTTGGAATGTAAGGCTTGCTTTGGAGAAGGTTCTGTAATGGTTGTAGGAGTAAAGTAATAAGAAAAATATTTACAAAACAAAATAACAGGTGTATGTAAGGCATCTACCCAAAAAACAAAAATAACTGCTCTTTCCAGAGCCCACCTTAAAGGGGAATAATCTTTAAATGTACAGTCGTCATGCTCTGTTCCTCTACGTGACTGCGGACATGGCGGTAGCTTGCAGGCAGCACGTATTACCAACAGGGATTCTGGGGTGGAGACGCATGCAAGAGAATGTGCGAAGGTAGGGATTGGTCATTAAAGTTCAGTGGGTGTGTTCTGAATGGAGAAATTTAGTGAGAAGGTCTTTTCCCTGACAGGAGACCAGACAGCCATGGCTCTGTGTGCTCGAAAACAGATTATCTGGATTTTGGGAGACTCATGGATACATTGGTTGAAGGTCCATGCAGAAAGTTGTGGTCTATCTGCAGATATTCGATTTCCTCATGTGGAAGTGCACTGGCATGGCGTGCGTGGAATGAGTTGGCTGGACTTGGTACCTCTCTGTGCTACTTTACAGACAGAGCGTCATCTTGATATACTTATCATTCGTTGCGGAGGAAATGGTTTTGGCCATGTCTCTGGAATTTCTTTGCAATTTTCAATGAAGAAAGGTCTTGCGAAGGTCATGGACACGTTTCCAAATTGACAAAGTGTTTTTCCGTATTGCACAAAGACAAATATGGCTGCGTTCTTCTGCATTTGGTCCACAAATGGAGAAAGCGAGGCGCAATGTCAATAAGGCTCTTTGTGCCTTTTCTAAGAGATGTTGGCATGTCCTCATTCCACAATGAAAATATTTTGTTTCGCAGCACTTTCATTTTTCACAGAGATGGAGTCCATCTCACATATGCTAGCAATCAGATTTTTCTTTGCAATGTACAAAATGCATTGCAACCTTTTTTGGATTCATAGTCACCTATTTGGCAATCCGTTTTTTCGCACCCAGTGTTTTTGAAACACACGAAACTCCACCAAAAGGCTCTTTTCAGAGCCACCACTTACTCGCAGGGAAAAAAGCATTGGTTTTGCCCCGCTTGCACCCTCCGTTTTTGTGCGTCCTATGAATGTCCGCGGACGTTTTGAAAAATGGACGGGGGCCTACAACGGTACTTGATAGTTCTATTGTTAAACTGAGAAAGGTGGCTCTGAAAAGAGATTCTTTTTTGTAATTTGTGTTGTTTTCAAGTTTATTGCTTTTCAGCACACGACACACTAGGAGATGAGGCCAAAGGAGGGTAAGGAAGGGACACCAGCCACGGGCATAAGAAAGGGCAGGTGGAGAGAGAAAGATGTAGGGTGGCCTTTACTTAGGTAGGGGGCAGTTCTTCTGGTGCTCCGTGACCGTAGCTTCAAAAGCACTTCAAAGACTCTCCCCCTTGCAGAGTACTGCATCGCAGTACATACACAATATTGTGACCCTTGAAAGGTAAGGGTCAACAGCAGCGCAAATGGCTTGAGAGGCAGCTGGAGGGATGCGCCTACCCACAGGAGTGTCTCTTGTGGTGAGAGGATCGGACACAGAGGATGCTGTGGAGGAACTCAATTTTTTTTTATTTTTTTATTTTTTTATTTTATTTGGTTTATTCAAACCTTTAAAATAACAACACATTGCAATCTTCCAGTCTCTCCTTTCAATTCCTAGTTTCCTTCATCAATCTGAAACATTTTAATTTCACACACACAAACCAGGTTCCTACTCCGTGACAGTTTTCTTAATTACGTAAACCCAGTTTCTCATTCTCCATGTCTAAATTACTTTTCAGCAATCGAAGAAAATTTACTAGAGCAAATAGAACTGCTCTGTTGTTCCCCTCAAACAGTGCCTTCCACCAATCCTCTATATTCATGAATTGATGCTCGTTGATCAGTTTTCCAAATTGTCTTTCTCTTTGGTGTTCAAAAGCAAGACAACTCATGACTAAATGTTTAATCGATTCATTGCTCTTTTTACAGAATCTGCATACTGGATCAATGTTAGCATACATGTCCATGTAGCCAAACGTTCTTTTGTTAAGAACAAGTTCATTCTGAATCGCATATACAGAGCTCTTGAGTATTGATCTGGTAAGCAGGTTAGATATGTATGTCGCTGACCGTAGGCTTTTGCTTCTCCCCGTACCTCTCACATAAGAATTGAATTTGCTCTTAAGTCACAAGTTGATATCCAGTCAGTTCTCCAGATTTTCATTTTAGCCATGTCTGGATTCTCTATTAGCAGTGAGAGATTAATGCCATACTCCTCTAGTAGAGCCTTGCAGAGGACGTTCCAGTCGAACAAAGTAGTAGTGATTCTGTCTTTATCAGACTTGTGTAGCAATTCAAATTGCGGCACCAGAGTTTTAACCATCGTTTTTCTATATATACTTAGGAGGTTCCATGTAACTCTTGCTTTGATTGATATGAGCCCTAGCTCATACCGTAGACATGTTGTTGATGTACCCTTTGGAAGCTGCAAAACACGGGACCAAAAAATGTTTTCTAGGGATTTCCACAAGTCCTCTGCGCAACCAAATGCGTTTTCTCCGCCATATATAAGTGCAGGTACCGCTTTTTGCTCATAAAATAAAATGACAGGTTTTAACGAAAATTTGCCAAATTTCTTGTTAATTAATTGCCCTTGACACGCCAGCTGCCGACACTTGCTTTTTGCAACAATAGACCATGGTTCGTCTCTTCTACTGGCGCTAATTTTCATGCCCAGATAGGTCGAGCTCTTTACGATTTGTAGGTCCTCATTTGCAATTCGCCAGCAAAATTTTCCTTTTTTACCTTTGTTTCCCTGTAACTTTTCCAAAATCAAAATTTCACTTTTTTCTTTGTTGATTTTAAGGCCGTTTTCTGTTGTATAATGCTCAAGACAATTGAGTTTTCGCTGGAGCCCAATCTGCGTCGAGTCCACCAAGATGAGATCATCAGCATAGACCAAATATTCTATTGAGGTTCCATAAAGTTTTGGAAGAAAGGTGGCTACACTGTTGAACGCTTGCTTTATATCTGAGATAAAGAGATTGAAGATAATTGCTGCCAATGGGCAGCCTTGCTTCACGCCCTTATATGTAGCAATATCAGCAGACAACGTGCCTTTCTCATCCAAACGGATCTTAATAGAAGTGCCTGTGTGTAACTCGCCGATTGCATCCACTAGACTCGAAGGACAGTTCCACCTCTTGAGTTTTTCCCACATCAGTTCCCTGTTTATGCTGTCAAACGCCTGTGACAGGTCTATTAGTGCTGTCTATATCTTTGTGTTTGACTTCAATGCATCCATTTTTAGCAGATTTAGCAGTAGCAAATTCAACCCACATCCTACTCCTTTTACAAAGCCCGCTTGTCTGGGATCTATGTGTTTTGAGGCTATGGCCCATTTGAGGAGTTTTTGTTGTAGAAGGCTGGCATAGACTTTCCCCAAAACATCAAGTAGCGCTATAGGCCTATAATTTCGAGGATTAGTTCGGTCTCCTTTTTTAAAAATAGGTACCACCACTGCGTTTTTCCATGACTTTGGGGTCGAACAGTTCTTAATAACCCTTTCGAACAGCGTTACACAGAAGTCTGTCCATAGTTCTGGATTTTTCTTGAGTGTGAAATTGGTTAAGCCATCTGGCCCGGGTGCTCTAGAGTCGTGCACGTTTTTAATTACATTAAGTATGTCAAGACGCTCAAACACCAAATCCCATTTCTTTAGCGCCGTGTATGCCCAAACTGTGGAAGATGGATCTTTAGCATATAGATTCAAGTAGAATTCGATCCACTTTTCTTCCGAGACTGCGTTGGCTTGTAATGCATGTTGAGGAGCCAAGCTGTTGTTTATCAATCTCCAGTACTCAGCCGATTTTTTACCATACATTTTCTGTAACATAAGTTCAGAGTCATTTTGCATCAAAATTGCGGCATGCGATTTGTGCCAGTTCCGATATCTTTGTTTAATCATTCGTTTACACTCCTTTTTAGTTAAACTGCTTGTATTTTTTATGGCCCTTAGTTCTTGTCGCATGGCTCTTTTTCGTTGCATAACAGCCATATCAAATTTGTGTTTTGCTCGGAACCCCTTGCGATATGTGTTGCGTTTCTGTTCTTCGTAGTCGCACAGGAGGTCTCGATATTCAAGTGCTTTTGAGCCATGTTGGAAATTGTGTGTAATGGCAATAACTTCTGTATCCAACAAATTTAAACGAATCCTATTGGAACCAGCAGTAACCGCAAAGCCCCAACTTTCCTTAGTACACGGAATAGACAGTTCAAATATGAATTGAACCATATCGTGGTCACTATGCTTCGTTCTGATGACTTCCATTTTTTTTGTCCGTTTGTGGATGTTTTCAGAAACGAATATATAGTCAAGAACTGAGGCCTGATCGAATCTTCTCCAAGTAGGACATGCAGGAATGTCCCCAATAGTATGGCCGTTGAGCATTGATAGACCACGAAACTCCATTTCTAGGCACCGCTGCGCTGCTATTCCTTCATGTTTATGCGCCTTCTTATCTTTTAGCTCAGTTCTATCTCCGTTTTGGGTGCAGATAATGTTTAGATCCCCACATACAATTAGGTCCAGTGGCAGCTCCTTTGTTAAAAGATCATCCATCAATGCTGTAATTTGATCAATAAAAAGTGAGTCGTCCTTGGCCAGATGATTCCAATATACGTTAATGATAAACAGACAAGGTGCCTTACATCCATTTTGGTGTGTAGTGATGGTGACAACCTGGATAAAAGGGGATGGATTAAAAGAATTCACAATCTGGAGGCCGGACGCTTTTTTTGTGGTCACAAGCCATCAGTCTGCCTTTTGCCTGTTTTATGGCTGGATTAAATGCCACCTCAAAGCCTTCCAGCAACGGAGTTTGCGATAGCCAAGTTTCTTGTAAGCATATTATGTCCAATCCACTGGCCCACGATGTTTCGAAGAGGTGCAAAAAACCACGGGTATTCCATGAGCCCAGGGTGCATCTTTTAGGGTTCTCTGGTTCCTGGCGTTACTTCTCTGATTGTTTATGGTTGCAGCCAACCATGTCCAGTCGTCATCTCTGTTGCCTGAAGATTCCTGATTCTTTGTGTCAACTCCTGTGCGCTGAGGGCTTGTCATACCGTTAATCGTTATTCTTATCGGATCCTTTATGTAGGATACCTGATGCAAACCCAACGGCGACTTGCCAGTTTTGGATTCACCCTGATTTGCTTCTATTCCTTCAATCAGAGGATGGTTTGTCGCCGCCAAACTGTCTGTCTTCTTTGATTTTTGCTATGTCAAACCCCAGCGATATTAATACGGGGCCGGCGTCCAACAGGGCTTCCACTATGAGTTTAGACTGTAGGTGTAAAATCACAGCATCATTTTTCTTCTCATCAAAGAATTCAACGATTTTTAGATCCGCGGATTCGATTGCTCTTAGGCTTGGAATTAAATGGCACAGCCATAACACATTATGTCGATTTAGAATTAAATCGTCAGATGTTTCAATTCGTTCCAAGAGGAGTCGGTGAAGCACTTGTGTTGAGTGTGCTTGTGAGTTCCTTCCCTTGTTGTTGACTTTTGGAGTATACACATTTTTGTAACTCTGCCTCACTGTTTGCGTCTTTGGATCAATTCCTGTCTTAAGGCATGAAGTTTGTCTGTTTCTGTGCGGTATCGGGTGACCATTATTCACAGAGAGAATTTCTCTGTTTTGATCTAGCGCGTTAACAGTATCATGCAACACCTCCCGATCAACTTGTGGATTTGGCACCCGGCCTTCGATTTGCGACTTGGCAGCAATTAATCTTCGTTTGGCCTCTAGTGTCGTAAATATAGGTTCCAAACTATCCTTTGCATTTTGTAGCGAGGGTAGTGGTTGGAGAAGTTTGCACTTTGTGTGGAAAAGTCGAGGAGGTCGCTGTAATTTGATCCTGTGTTACGGCCAGTGTCACCGTATCACATACTTTTATATCATCCTGGACCGCCGGCACAGTGAGTCCCTCTAGAGCAATTACAGGTTGCATCACAATAGGTGCTTCAAGCACACTCGAGGGGTGTGGCGTGGCAGGCTCCTTCTCTACCAATTCTTCATCATTATATGTTGAAAGGTTTATTAGGAGTTCGGTGCCATCGCTGCTGCTACTTATAGATTCTTCTAAAATGATTGGGCCAGCTGGTACTACTTGTACTCCTTCCTTTATTCCAGCTTTTTCAGCCCTATGTAAGGGCCCGTTAACCGTTACGTTGACTGTTTTAAGATGACGCAGGAATTTTCTTGAGTCGGCATTGCGTTTGGCTTTCCTTTGCGGCTGATTTTTACTTTTTTTAATCAAGCCGCTCTTAGGCTGTACACTACTTGCAGTGGTCTTTTGGGTGTCCAATGGGCCTTTGAAGATGTTATATAGTTTGGGCATGGCAATAGCCACCCCATTAAGGGGCGTAGCTGATGTTTGAGTGCTTGTTGCTTCCCTAATGGCTGGTAGTGTTGATGTCGATGGCACTTGTGAATTTAAAAGAGCCAAATTCGAGGCCACTTGGGACTCCTTAATAGCGTTTGCGAAACCACTGCTGACCTTGTTTAGTTCTTTTAAAGGAATGTTCACAGGTTGGCAGTCAACTGCAAGTGTGCTATTCGCAGCAACCACAGATACTGATACACCGCCAGGATTCTTCAGTATTTGTAATGAGCATACCTCGCTGTCAACAGGGCTCTGACGGTTCAGTGCGTTTTCCATTTGTAACGGTGGGATTAAGGTAGCATCTTGTGCTGGACCGCTAGGGTGCCTCTGAGTGTTCCGTGTAGCATTAACACAGTCTTGTTCAGTGAGGCGTGCCACATTTATTGGATTAGCTGTTTTAGGTAACAGGCTGTTTGCTGGACAACGGGTCGCGTCCATTTGCTGGTCGTTCTTTTTGTTCTGCTGTTGAAAAATCCCCAATGCCTCTTTTGCGACTTCGGCCAACAATCTTTTGTCCAAATTTGCGTTTTTGGCATGGTCAACAAGGGTTTCTATGGCCCAGTCGGTTTTTCGATGGATTTCATGGAGCACTTCTTTACAGTGGAAGTTTTTGTTTTCCATGCTAAGCAACTTATTGTTTATTGTAGCAACCACTGATGAAAGCTCTTTTACGTTCTCATTAAGATTTTCATACATTTTGATAAATGGTGCAATTGATAATGTCATGGATGACATTATAGTTGCTTGTAAGTCTTTGGCATGGTAAGCAGTATCCCTCTCTTCTGACACGTTACTAATAATTCGTGGATGTACCCTATCACGATTCATAGGTCTTCTAATCTTTGGGTATGGGCGTTCCATTATCGATGAGTCAGTAGAGTCATCATCTGTTGAAGAAACGGTAGCGGCTAAGGGTTTAGTGGGTTCTAGCCGTATTGTGTTAGTTGTTAAGAGCGG
The DNA here is from genome assembly GCF_040938575.1 of Ambystoma mexicanum. Lineage (NCBI taxonomy): Eukaryota > Metazoa > Chordata > Amphibia > Caudata > Ambystomatidae > Ambystoma > Ambystoma mexicanum. Next base: position 1,663,789,660 of record NC_090929.1, read on the forward strand.
TGACGAAAGCTTTAGTTGAATAGTTGACATTTTTAGTTTTTTATTCTGTGAACAGAGGCTGCTAGGCGATATGCTCTCAATTAGCCTCCTACGTTTCAATAAGGAGCTTTCTTCTCGTGATTGAGTTATGGGCTGTGGTAACGTTGGTGCTTCATCAACACACGGAGCAATGTTTTCAGACTCCGACATGGACACTCCACAATTCGCTAAATTTTTAGAGGCTCTTTCCGCATTAAGGCGTGTGAGGGCATTTAAGAGTTTAACTACCTCCAAAGAGTTTCTCCTTTCTGATCCAGGTTTCAGGGTAGGGCAATCTTGAATAGTTGACTCTTGATTTTGGTCTTGGCTAACCACCCTTTCCACCCGTGGTGGTGTCACACTCTTAATTAACACATCTTCCCCACTTGACTCTGAGCCATTTTTACCCTTGAATAAGTCATCGCTGGTATCCTCTGCCAGATGGTTGGTATTGCCAATGAAGGGTGCTGTATCTACAGCACTGTAGAACCTAGGCCGTGGGGACATTGGATTTCCAGTGAGGTTGGGCGATTGATTAGTAAACAAATTCAAGTGTGAAGTCGCGCCATCCATGGATATCTGATGCTTGGTCCTGTCACCAGCAAATACACTGTGTTCACATGGCAGTTTGTCAACATCGTCCGTCTCGACAACTAAAGTTGTCACCATAGATGCTTCAGCAGGGGAGCTCATCTGCTCCATAAGCCTTGGATGGGTCCCTCCACCTACCACATCCACAGCGGTAGGCCACCCTGCCCCGGCAACATGATATTTAAGGTAGGGTCCTTCTCTATTTACATCTTCAACAAGGGTAGCCCCACCACTGCCACTCATGTCATTTATTGAATGCCGCTCCTCAGGCAGCCAAATTTCCTGCTCCTGTGCGTCCACTGATAACACGGTAGAGGGCAGTGTCTGAGGGCAAATCTCCCAATCCATGACTCGAGCAAGGCAATTGGATGGTTTCAGCGTCGCACTCTGCAAATTTCCACTTATTTGTTCCATATGAAGTGAACCTCTAGATAGTGTAGGCGGTGGTACTATAGTATTTTGTGATAGTACCTCAGCTGGGTGGATGACAGTGCTTATTAGCTCAGCAGGCCGCTCCATATTTAACCCTGCTGCACTAGCAGCCTTCTGCTGTTCATTTGTGTACTGCGGCGGCTCCATGGTTGACATGGATTCTAATTTGCGCTGGGCACGAGTTTCTCGCATTGTGGGAGCCCGCTTAAAGTTTACTGTAATGCTCCTTAAGAGCGAATGTTAGCCATTACAAGAATAGTTTCTATGTTGTCAGTAATGGATTAGACCACATCCACGGCAAGGACATACACACCAGCTCCCGCTTTCACTTACCAGCGTATATATAGAGGTGTGTGACCATATTGTCCGAGTCGGACGTGGCGCGATGTAGCTTCTCACCGCAACCAGTGAGTCCAAGCCTTTTCTCCTCTCAAGATACCTCTAGCCGCACAAAGATAATGGAACTTACTCGCATCTGGCAGCCGCACACGCCGAACAGCCTAACAGCACCAGCCCTTCTGCCACCAGGGCTTACGCCGCGAGGGTGGTTGGGCCGGCAATTAGTACCCGGCTGTGGTCACGTGATCAGTCACGTGAGCGGGATGAGCCCCGCCTCCTCCAGGAAGCAGGGAGCAGCAAGAGCTCCTGCTCGCAGTGCTGCTGGCCACAGAAAACAAAGGCTTTTCTTGTCAATACGTTCGCTGCACAAGGCACACCTTCAGCGTCCACAACTACCCAACTCAATTTACTACGTTCTTCACATGGCACCACCTTGCAAATGTCCGCACTGTGCAACAAAGCTAGGTGTCGCTTCATGGTTGTCGTACCAAAGCTGTACGCACCAGGTCTCCTGCGACTCAGCACCAACTGGCACTGGTTACACCTAACCAGGTTTGCACGTGCTTTTGGTACATTCCCATAAACAGTAAACAACCGCCACACCCACGACTCACGGTGAGTGCTTGTAGTGCGGAGTTCCTCCACCTCATTCTCTTCTTCCTCTATCTCTACATCCTCACCCGTATTTCCTTCTGCAGGCCCTTGGGGAGGTGGCGGTGGAGGAGGAGGGTTTGGGGGTGGTGGTGAGGGTAATGAAGCAACAGTAGCCATGGATGCCATAAGGAGTAGTCGGCTAATGTTCGCTATAGCAGTAAAGGCAGCACAACTCAATCTGCTATAGCCAGAAGGACAATGAAGATGAGCTCGGGGGTGTGGCCATTTATAGGGGTGGAGGGGTGCGGCTCGTGACCACATTGATCACTCAAAATCGTTGCAATAATTATACACAATACATTCAAAAGTAGGCCAATTGTATGGGACATGTGCAATGGTGACTTTATACTGTAAAATAATTTCCCATGTTTGTATAAGTTCTTTTGAAATGTTGCGGAAGCAGACAAACTGCCCAAATTAGTCCACACGCTCAGCGTGGGTGCGGTCACATGAAGACATCATGAACACATCCGCGAGGGAAATGGGTGCCCGCTGGACAGCAAATGCAGAGTAACGGACGTGTGCATGCGCGCAGGTGTTCTACGGACAGTGTTTGGCTGCTGAAACTAATTAAAAGTGCGACACAAGTGACACAGACAGTTACGGACAGGCGCAATGTTCGCAGTACTTATGGGTGCTGTGCGCATGTGCATACATGATCTGCTGACTGTACGGACAGGTACAGTGTCCTTGGGACACCTCCATTTTGTTTGACTACGGACATGCCGGCCACGGCGCCTGTCCTACTAACAGTTCCATCTTGACATCGGACGCTATGGACTGATATAATCTCCTTAGGACACTCCCATTTTGTTAATTTACAGACATCCCGGACACCTGATGTGTTCTAAGAACATGATTTATCTTGTTTGTGAGCGGTACGGAGATGTATCATGTCCTTAGGAAGCCCCATTCTGTTCATTTGCGCACAACTTTAACATCTCATCCGTTCTAATATTATTTCCATCTTGGTTGCGATTGGTACGGGTAGGTGTATTGCCGTTAGAACATCCATTTTCTATTGCTTACGTCCAGCTCGAACAGGCACGCTGTCCACGGACATTTTAACTCTTTTTTAAAAAAAAAAAAATGTTTCCCCACACACCCTTACCCTACAACGAACATAAAAATGTTCCAATACACAGACACACATCAATCAAGAGAAATACAGGGGGAAGCAGATACTGAAATGTATATAGGGGAATTAGGGTTTAACAAGGGCTGGTTGTGAGGGGATGATTTGTGAGGGGATGAAGGGATGGATGTTTCATCAAAACGCTTATTTTCTTCTGGAAGGTTTGGGGATGGTTCACTAGGAAATGGAGAAGGGGGGCAGGTACAGGTGGGACAGTGATATCATATTTTTCCTCTGACATATTCCTCCACAAATTGCCTTAAACTGTTAAAATTGTCATTTAGTATGTCCATTTTCAATTCTATCCTTTTCAGCCTGTCTTCCTCTGTCCTTTGTTGGCGTTTTTTCTTTTTGTGCCTGGTCTGTTAAACATAAATATATTTCTGAGGCTTGTGGAATCTGCTTAGATCACATGCTGTGCATAGGCCGACATCTAGTGGAAGCTGCGGAGTATTACATTTTGTTTTTCGAAACTCGAAAATGGGCGTCGACACAGGGCGTGCCAGTAATACTATCCCTAGTGTGACGTCCACTGTACCCAAGATCCCTCACGAGTCTAGGATCCTCAGATTGTTTTTTTCCGCCATACTGGTCGGAAGCATTTTGTGGAGTCCCCTGGCCTTAGCCATACTTTTGCTAAAATATTAATTTATTTACATCCTTCCCCATCCCAACGTCGAACTTCGACACTCGACGCCGGCTGGAGAAGAAATCGACCGTCGGCTGGTGCACGACGGATTTGGGCCTCGGAAGGCCTCTGGCCTCGGCCCGGGCCTTGGAAGGCCTCTGGCCTCGGCCCTGCAAGTAGGGAGAGTGGGGGGTTGTACATACTCTACACTCTTGGTATATAGGTACACCTTATATATTTCCTACACTTAACAGCCCGCTGCCTCAAGGTGCGTATGGAGGGTACCCCTTTTCAATTCTGCCCCAAGTGCATGTAGTAGGTTTAAACCTGAGACACTTAAGGACCGTTCGACGAAGCGTTGGGCCCACCACGCCAGGCAAGCGGCCATGGCAGCGGAGGGCGCCTTCAGCGACGCCGTACTTTCGGACGGCGAGGGCATTACGGCGTCAAAAGACAGCCGAGCGCAAGTCCCCGACCTCGGAAGGTCGTCTGGCAGGGCGGCTATGAGGAAGACCCCCGGCGACACAAGCGCTTCACACACCACACACACTAAACACACAAAGTCCAACCGAGACTCGACCACGTCGAGTTCTCGGAAAGAGGCACAAACAGAACGGTCCGATTCGGTGTCCTCTGGGCGTTCTCGATCAAGATCGCCGCATGACTCAAGGCAATCATCCACTCTTGCCAAGAGTGCCTCGCTCCCTAGGCTAACAGAAGTTCGATCGTCGGAGGACGAAGACGACTTCCACCCCCAGGCCGCGCTCCAGGAGTTGGAGCCCGCAGACAAAATCAGCGAGGCCCCACGCTCGAAGGACAGGGACCCTACCCCTGATCCTCGACGCCAGGTGTCGAAAACCTCCGGAGCCACTAAAGGACAGGGAAGACATTTTTCCACTCAGGGGGAGGGGGGAAAACAGCAGAAGAAGCAGACTTTGCATTCTTCCACACCTGTGAAACACACCACTCCCCCTAAACAGACAGACAAGACCAGGTCTGCTGATATGTCTAAAACCAGCAAATCTACTCAAGATAAATCCCCGAGACTTGCTGAGAGAGACATTCCCAGTTCCAAAAAGTGGTCCAGTGAAGACATAGATAGGGTCATGTCAAGGATGTCTTCTTTGGCAGATTTTTACGATAAAAATCCAGACCATTTCCTTTCGTATGGTCCACAAGGGGCGACACCCTCAGGCTCTAATGATCCTATCCCCCCGAGTAAGAAGCCCCGATTGAAACACCGAGGAGGTCTAAAGACCCCTTCGAGGTACAACTCTACTCAAGACCATACTCACTGTATCAAGGAGAGGCTTCCTTTGGTGAGGACCAAGAATTTGGCATGGTAGAAAAGCAAACCGGGACGGGATACTATGGGGATGATGAGGACCAAGAAGAGGAAGAGGAAGACCCTGAAACCTACAGAGTAGATTTCCCCAGTAGAAAACGAAGCCACGGTTACCGACTCCCCTGTCGATAACCTGTCGATAACCAACCCCTCCTAAACGAGGTTCTCGCACGTGCAGCAGAACATTTCCATATTGACACCCACGGTGTCCAGGAGGAGAGGGACTTCGCAGAGGAGTTAGTGGGAGAAAGGAGGCCTGTTACCCAGACCATCCCGATCCTTAAATCCATTCAGCGAAGAATAGACCCGTCCCTGGTGAACCCGAACCTCACCAGAGCAGTCAATCCCAGGGTTGAAAAACTTTTCAGGGCAGCCCAGTCTGACCCTCTCTATATAAGAGGACATCTGAAGCCAGACTCCCCAGTTGTCACTAACACTCGTAAGAGGGCTGGAACACCCTTGTCATCGTCTGAAGCTCCTCCCGACAAGGAGAGCAAAAAACTATATGGTTTCGGCAGGAAAGTAGCCTCAACGTCCTCCTATCAAGCAAGGATTGCAAACTCCACCCTGTTGGCCAGCTACAACTGCCATCAGTGGGAAGAAGTCGCGGCACTCATAGCCTCTGCTCCTGAACCTTAAAAAAGGTCCAGTTAGCTCAGATTTCCGCAGAGGGTAGAGCCGTGTCTGGTTGCATTTTGAAAGCAACCTTTGATGCCGCGGACAATGCAGGCAGATTGATAGCAGAAGGCATTGTTATCAAGAGACATGCATGGTTACGGCAGTCTGGTTTTAAGGCAGAAACCCAGGCATCATTGTTGGACAAACCGGTGGAAGCCGATCTGTTTGGTAAGGCGGTCGAAGACGCACTGAAGAATGCCAAGGACGAATACGAGACACTCAAGTCCCTTGGCCAGTTAACCAATAAACCCCCTAACCAGAGAGGGAATAGTAATTTTCGTCGCCCACACTGCCAAAATTCCCAGAGAGGATCTAACTATTCCCAGGGGCAGGGTACACAGTGGAACAACAGCCAACAGTCTACCCAGGGTTACGGCAGGAGTAATAGGAGAGGTTGTGGTAAAGGCAGAGGCAGCCCCAGCAAGGGAGGCGGCACGCCTCCACCAAAGCAGTGACGCTCAGTTCAGGGTCCCTTCTCACGCAACCCCAGTAGGGGCCTACTAGGGGGACGCATTTCCAACTTCACCCAGGCTTGGGAAGGGATCACATCAGACAGATGGGTGCTGTCAACAGTATCCACAGGGTACTGTATAGAACTACTGCAGCGTCCCCGGAACCATCCTCCACGACAAAGAGTACACTCTTTAGAACATCAGAAGATTCTCCTCGAGGAGATGGCCATTCTGCTAGCAAAGGACGCGATAGAACTCGTCCCGGGACACCAGGTAAACAAGGGTATTTTTTCAACTTACTTCCTTGTGCCAAAAAAAGATTTGACAATGCGCCCAGTATTGGACCTACGACCTGCCAACAAGTATGTCAAGCCCCAAAAGTTTCGTATGACTACGCTACAAGAGGTAATCCCCCCTCCTAAAATAGGGGTTTATATGGCAACCTTGGATATGAAAGATGCCTATTTTCATATTTCCATGTTCCCAGCGCACAGAAGGTACTTGCGCTTCAAGGTGGACAGTCGGCACTACCAATTCAAGGTACTGCCCTTCGGGATAGCTTCGGCACCAAGGGTATTCACCAAGGTACTGGCGGTGGCGGCTGCACACCTACGCAGGGAGGCAATCCCGGTGTACCCTTATCTGGACGACTGGCTCATAACGGGGGAAACCCCAGTAATTTACAGGACAAACATTCAAAGGACTATCAACCTCCTCCACGAATTAGGCTTCTCAATCAACGAGAAAAAGTCAAGCCTGGTGCCAAGCACCTCCAAACAGTTCCTAGGAGCAATCCTAGATACTCAAGAGGGGTTGACCTTTCCTTCAGAGGAAAGAATTCGGAATATACTACTGCAAATTCCGCAATATCAGTCCGGTCACCAAATAACGGTACGCAAAGCAATGCCTTTCCTGGGCATGATGGCGTCATGTATTTACCTGGTCCCCCACGCGCGCCTGCGTCCCATGAAGGAATGGTTGGCGAAACAGTGGTCTCAGGCAAGTGGTCAGTGGGACGATCTAGTGGTCGTTTCGCCAACACTAGTACAAAACCTTCACTGGTGGACAAGAGAGAATCTTGCACAGGGAAAACCCTTTTATGATCCCGAAGTACAGGCAGTAGTCACTACCGATGCATGTCTGACGGGGTGGGGAGCTCACCATCTCCACCACACAGCTCAGGGTCTCTGGTCTCCCTGAGTGGCCAAGAACCACATCAACCTGCTAGAGCTTCTGGCAGTATTCAGAGCGCTTCAAGCATTCGAGCCCCACCTACTAAACCTGTCAGTGCAAATCCGGACGGACAGCACAACAGCCATGTTCTACCGGAACAAGCAAGGAGGGACTCGTTCGCCAAATCTGTCCAAGCTTGCCCAGAAAATCTGGATATGGGCACTTAGACGGAACATCTTCCTGTCATCACATGTTCCAGGGGAGCTCAATTCCCTAGCGGATGCTCTGAGCAGAGACTCCCTCCCAGAGGAACACGAATGGGTTCTACACAGAGAGGTCGTAGAAGATATCTTCTCTCAGTGGGGTTTCCCCACTATAGACTTATTCGCCACAAGCGAAAACAGACAATGCCCATGATTTGCATCCAGGTTCCCCCAACCAGACTCCCAGGGGAACGCCCTGTGGATGAACTGGTCAGGGATGTTTGCGTACTCTTTTCCACCAACTCCTCATCAGGAAGGTGGTGAACAAGATGAACAGAGAGTCGATGACGCTCGTCCTAGTTGCTCCCATGTGGGCAAGACAACCGTGGTTCCCACACCTACGCAGGATGGCGGTGTGCGAGCCCATTAAACTTCCAGCCTGGTACAACCTACTGTCCCAGCACCAAGGTCAAACAGTGCATCAGCAACCCAACTCAATGAACCTGGCAGCATGGCTCCTGAGGTCATGGAGTTTGGACATCTCAATTTACCACAGAGGTGTATGGACATCCTAAAGGAATCTAGGAAACCAAACACAAGGCACTGTTACTTTGACAAGTGGAAGAGATTCGTTATCTGGTGCCAGAGTAGACAAATCAACCCAGTTGATTGCACTCCTTCCACTATTGTTACATACATGCTCCATCTGCTAGTTGCAGGATTGGTTTTTAACTCACTGAAAGTACACCTGGCAGCCCTGTCGGCATACACCACTTCCCATAGCAAGGTCTCGTGGTGGAAAGTACCAGTAGTTAAAGCCTTCATGGAAGGAGTAAAGAGACTTCACCCTCTTATTTCGAAGCCACCACCAGGGTGGGACCTTAATGTGGTGCTATCTAAGCTCATGGGGGCCCCCCTTTCGAGCTCATGCATAAAAGCAGTCTCAAACACCTGACTTATAAAACGGCCTTCTTAGTAGCTATTACTTCTATAAGAAGGGTCAGTGAAATTCAGGCTCTGTCAGTGCAGGATCCATTCTTTACTGTCCATAAAGACAAACTGGTTTTACGCACACACCCTAGGTTCTCACCTAAGTTTATATCTAAATTCCACGTAAACCAGTCCATCGAGCTTCCGGCTTTCTTCCAGGACCCTCAAAGCTCGGCTGAGGTGAAACTACACACCCTAGATGTGCGTAGGGCGGTCCTCTACTATGTAAATAAAACCAGACCGCTAAGGAAAACAGATCAACTGTTTGTCTCCGTAGCTAGAGGCAGAGAGGGGGATCGCGTCTCTAAAGGTGCCATCTCGAAGTGGATTATTAACTGTATCCAGCTGTGTTACTCACTCTCTGAAAGAACTCTGCCTTTCACGCCAAGAGCCCACTCTACTAGAGGCATTGGGGCCACTCTGGCTTTCATTGCAAATGTACCCCTTGACACCATTTGCAAAGCAGCTACTTGGAGCTCTATTCACACTTTTTCTCAGCATTACTGCATTGACACCCATTCCAAGGCAGATACACAAGTGGGACAAGCGGTTCTAAGACACTTATTTGCTCATGACCCTTCTCACATCCCACCTCCTTCTTCAGGTACTGTTCGCTAATCTATGCACAGCATGTGATCTAAGCAGATTCCACAAGCCTCAGAAGGGATACATTACTCACCATAATCATATTTTTGATGCTTGTATCTGCTTAGATTCACATGCGACCCACCCTTCCTCCCCTCTGAGAGAAGGCACATGGTTGCTTGTAGTTTTACCTTTCTATCTATCTGCTTGGATTATCTGTACTCGCACTACTCCTCATGCTACCTCATGTCAGAAAAAATACAATCTGAGGATCCTAGACGTGTGAGGGTTCTTGGGTACAGTGGACGTCACACTAGGGATAGAATTACTGGCACGCCCTGTGTCGACGCCCGTTTCCGAGTTTCAAAAAACAAACTGTAATACTCTGCAGCTTCCACTAGATGTCGGCCTATGCACAGCATGTGAATCCAAGCAGATACAAGCATCAGAAATACGATTACGGTGAGTAATGTATCATATATATATATATATATATATATATAACAAAAACAAAGGGGCTACACATGTGATATAATCAGTGATGTCATCAATGACATTTGTGATGCCATCTTTCATGCCCTGGTTGTTAGTGTTAGCAGTGGACAGTGGTGCGGGCAGGTATGGTTGCTTAGCCTACCATAACTGGCGAATTTCAGGGGTTTTTCGGTTTTACTTTGAACCATAAAGTCACGTTTGTAAAGTATACCGTGGGAAAAGACGTACCTACTAGCCACACTAGACATGGTCTCCCTATACACTTCAATTAAGCACAAAGATGGATTGCAGTCTTGTGAGTACTTCCTGAAAACCAGATCGTTGAACTACCTCGAGCATAGCAAGATGATTTTAGAAATGATCAACCTCTGCTTTAACCAATAACAGTTTCCTATTTGATAACAAGTTCTACACTCAGTTGCAAGGAACCGCCATGGGGACAACGTTTGCTCCCTCATACGCACATTTAACGATGGGATGGTCGGAGAAGTTCGCAGTGTGGGTCCCCACTAATAGCCACCAAACGGACAAAGTGATCTTGTGGCTGCGTTGCATAGACGATCTATTTGTAATTTTGGATGGCCCCACTAACAAATGGTTGGATTTTGTTAAGTCACTAAACATAAATGAATATAATCTTCAGTTCACCGAGTGCCATAGTTAGACCAGCATTGTATATTTAGATATACTTGTAACTGTGGCTCAGGATAGTTTAGTGACTGAACTGTATCGAAAACCCACAAGCTCCAACACACCACTGCATGCTAAAAGCGACCACCCTACATCATTAAAGTGGAGCATCCAATACGGTGAATTTATCCGCATTAGACAGAACTGCTCTAAAGTGGAAACTTTTGACAAGGAATGAAGTTCTATGGCCCTGAGGTTTCAACAAAGAGGCTATCCGAAAAAAGTGCTGGATTGAGCTTATCTTAAAGCACGCCAAAAGGATCGTCTGACACTACTGATGCCTAAGGTTCAAATTGAAAATGCAATATAATAAACAGACACACGACTCATCTTGACATTTAGCAAAGCCTCAAAGTACATTTGCCATATAATAAACAAACATTGGCATGTAATTAAGCAAGATGAGCACCTTGGGAGCAAACATCAATATTACCTACAGATGCTCCACCTCTTTGAAAGATAGCCTAGTGTCCAGCTACATGAGTCCCAGAACCACATCAGTGGTCCCGAGCTGGCTAGGTGCCAATCCAGAAGGTTTCCATAAATGTACAAAGTGTAAGGCTTTTAAATTTGCAAAAAACATCAAAAACTACCAACATCCAGTATTGAAAAACAAAGTGATCATAAAATCCAGGATCACATGTGAGACCGAGTATGTTGTGTATGTCCTTACCTGCCCATGCAATCAGTGGTATGTCGGGAGTACGATCGGCAAGTTAAAACTCAGAATCTTACAACACATAAGAGCCATCAAAAATGTCGATACAACATACCCCATGGCCCTACATTTCCAAGAGAAACACGGAGGGAAACTGGAAGGTTTTGGGTACTTTGGAATACATGCCATCCAAAAATCAGCAAGTGGTGGCAATAGGGAACTCTTACTGAGACAAATGGAAACTAGATCCATTCTAGACTATGAAACCAAGAAACCAAAGGGCCACAACCTAGATGAAGAATTATATACATTTCTAGGCACCTAACACTTTGTATAGCAAACTGTGATGTAATTAGAAGTATGAATTGCTTGAGAGGATTCCAGATTCCAGCATGGACTGTTTAGTTCCTGTCCCCTCAAATAACCCTTTTTTATGACTCTTTTCATGATGAACTTGATTATTAGCCTCGTGTCAATGCAAAAAGAAAAAATACCCTCTGTTGATTATAGGTTTATAAGTTTGTTTGCAGCAGTGACAGAATATAGGCTTCTCACTAGCATAAAGATTAGAAGGTTTCTGATGAATCAATATCTTTTCTATTATAGGATTGGACATATTTTAGACCTCTCTTCTCCTTTTTTCTTATTTTTTTTATTTTAATATTTTTTCCACTTCTTCTTTTCTCTTGTCAGGGCGAGCAACCTACCCTTTAGTTGCAGTATTTATTAACACAGGAACAGAACTACCCGCATGCACAATTTTGCCTTGTCTGTCTCTCTCCATCTTTGGTTGATATAACCTTTGGGTTGGCAACACTACTTATGATCTACTTTGCAAGTGAGGTTTTATTATGTATAGGCAATTGATTTTACGATTGTTGCGAACTTTTAATCATTGCGGTAACTAATGAAACGTGTAGTTTTATAGACCAAAAAAACCCTCTTATTCACTAAGCACTTTATCTTATTCTCATTTAGAGAATAACATTGAGAGGCTGCTAAATGCACGTTGCACTTTACTAATTAGGAGTTATATTCCGTGGCTGCTGATTGCACATAGCACTTTAACAACATTTTGTTGTATATGGCATATTTTGCACAGTTAGTCTAAACAGACATCTGTACTAGAAGAATGTTTTAAAATGCACATGAGTCTTAAAATGAAAAGTCTATAGTGCACTTTGCACTAAATTTGAAATACTGTATTGTTCATATTAATAGACACCTGATATGCAGTGATTTGTACTTTGTAATATGTCTTTGCCTACCACTTAGAATGTTTGACTTCACAGCATGCTTAGTTTAGCTTTATTATGCCATTACGTTTAGCTTATCTCTTGAACCCATTCAAAGATGGCAGACTTGTGTAACAGACTGATAGGAAATGTGTGCGACTCTCTATACTAAAATCATAGAGATCAAATCTGTATAAATAGTCCTTCCTCTGCGTCTTTCGCCCTTAACGTGAGCAAGCGGTTTATTACCGCGAAATGCGTCGTTATCGTGCTGTTTTCTTTTTCTGTCCTGGACATTTTTTGAATTAAAGAACATTTTTTGGCTGACTAGTATGGTTTGCTGCCTCAGAGATAGATAGATAGATATATTTATATTTGTTTCTGAGGCTTGTGGAATCTGCTTAGATCACATGCTGTGCATAGGCCGACATCTAGTGGAAGCTGCGGAGTATTAGTTTGTTTTTTCCAAAACTCGAAAATTGGGCGTTGACACAGGGCGTGCCAATAATACTATCCCTGGTGTGACGTCCACTGTACCCATGATCCCTCACACGTCTAGGACCCTCAGATTGTTTTTTTCCACCATGCTGGTCGGAAGCACTGAGCGGAGTTCCCTTACTTAGTCAGATTTTGCTAATAGTGTTATATATTTCCCCGTTTATTCCACCTCTACATCGAGTCTCTGACCATCGACACTCGACGCCGGATCGGACAAAATTCAACCGTCGGACTACAGCGACGGATTTGGGCCTCGGAAGGCCTCTGTCCTCGGCCCGGGCCTCTGAAATCCTCTGGACTCAGCCCTGCAAGTAGGGAGAGTGGGGGATCGCACATATCCTACACTCTGTTTAATATAGGTACATTACTTATATTTCTACACTCCCAGCCCGCTGCCATAGGGTACGTATGGAGGGTACCCCCTTTCAATTTTGCCCCAAGTGCAACCGCAAGTATCCTTGGCTTCACAGACACGCCACGTGTAACCTCTGCTTGCCGAGGGACCACCCCGAGACGAATTGCAGAGCGTGCAGTCGGTTTAAACCGAAGACCCTTAAGGACCGTGCAATAAAGCGTTGGGCCCACCACGCCAGGCGACAAGAGGGCATGGCCGCGGAGGGTGCCTTCAGCGATGGCAGCGACGCCGTACTTTCGGACGGCGAGGGCAATGTGGCGTCGATGGACAGCCAAGCGCAAGTCCCCGACCTTGGAAGGTTGTCCGGCAGGGCAGCTATGGGGAAGACCCCCGACACGAGCGCTACCCACACCATTTCCAGCAAACAGAAGTCCAACCGAGACTCGACGCGCATGTCGAGTTCTCGGCAAGAGGCACTCAGAGAACGGTCCACTGAGTCGGTGTCCTCTGGGCGTTCGCGTTCGAGATCGCCTCATGACACCAAGAAACCCTCCACTGTTGCTAAAAGTGCCTCGCTCCCCTTAGTGACTGAGGTTCGGTCGTCGGAGGACGACGCTGACCTCTACCCCCAAGCCGCACTCCAAGAGTCGGCATCTGCAGGCAGCGGCAAGGCTGCTACCGAATCCCTTACACTCTCCAGAGACAGGGACTCTACCACCGAATTTCGACGCCAGGCATTGAAAAGCTCTGATAGGGCCCAAAGGTCAGGGAAGCACTCTTCCACCCACGGGGAGGGGGGAAAACAACAAAGTAACAGCAAAGCAGTCCCAGCCTACTTCCTCTCCAAAACTACATTCTACTCCACCTAAACAGACGGACAAGTCTCAGACCCCTGTCCTTAAGGCCCCTGTTCAGGCCAGTAGGTCTAGCCAGGACAAATCTCAATCTGTTGTCCCTAAGATCCCTGTCTAGTTAGGATAAAACAGAGAAAGCACTCCAGGAAAGAGTTATTCCCAGTTCGAAGGAATGGTCCAGTGAGGACATAGACAGAGTAATGTCAAGGATGTCATCATTGGCAGATTTCTATGCCAAGAACCCGGAACACTTTCTCTCTTATACACCAGAAAGGTCAACTCCCTCAGGCTCAAAGGATCCAATACCCCCAAGTAGGAAGTCCCGGGGTGAAGCACCAACTCTAGCTTCAAACCCCTTCTATATACAGCCCTATTCTCAATACCAGGAAGATCCATCCTTTGTTGAGGATCCAGACGTGGGCATGTTCGAAGAACAAACTGGGACAGGCAATTGCGGGGATGATGAGGACCAGGAGGAGGAGGAGGAGGAGGAGGAGGAGGAGGAGGAGGAGGACGACGACGACCAAGATACATAAAGGGTAGATTCCCCAGTAGAGAAAGAGCCCGCGGTTACCGACTCCCCGGTCGACAACCAACCTCTCCTGAACGAGCTCCTGTCCAGAGCGGCACAGCTCTTCCACATTGACACCCAAGGTGCTCAGGAAGAGAGGGACTTTGCAGAGGAACTGGTGGGAGAGAGGAGACCTGTTGCTCAGGCCATCCCTATCCTTAAGTCAATACAAAGGAGGATAGACCCTTCCCTTGTTAACCCCAATCTCACTAGGGCAGTAAACCCCAGAATTGAAAAGCTTTTCAGGGCAGCACAATCTGATCCACTATACATAAGGGGAGATCTCAAACCGGACTCCCTGGTTGTTACAAACACCCGTAAGAGGGCGGGAACACCCTTGTCATCGTCCGAAGCTCCTCCCGACAAGGAGAGCAAGAAGATTTATGGCTTGGGTAGGAAAGTAGCCTCCACTTCTGCCTACCAGGCAAGGATTGCAAACTCCACCAGCCTGCTGGCTATTTACAACTGCTTTCAATGGGAAGAAGTCGCGGCTCTCATAGACTCTGCCCCAGAACCCTTAAAAAGCCAATTGGCACGAGTTTCGGCCGAGGGGAGAGCCGTATTAGGTTGCATTCTAAAATCAACCTTTGATGCTGCAGATAACACCGGCTGATTAATTGCTGAAAGCACGGTCATCAAGAGGCATGGTTGGCTACAGCAGTCTGGTTTCAAGGCCGAGACCCAAGCATCATTGATAGATAAGCCGGTGGAGCTGGTTCTATTGTTTGGAAAGGCGGTTGAGGACGCACTAAAGAATGCCAAGGACGAGTACGAGACCCTAAAGTCCCTAGGGCAACTAACCAACAAACCCCCTAACCAGAGAGGGAATGGCAATTTTCGTCGGCCTCGCGGACAAAACTCCCAAAGAGGCTCTAACTATTCCCAAGGCCAGGGTACTACATGGAACACTAACCAGCAGTCTACCCAGAATTATGGCAGGGGTAACGAGGTTGTGGTAGGGGTAGAGGCAGTCCCAATAAAGGAGGGGGCACGCCTCCACCAAAACAGTGACGCTCCTTCCAGGGTCCCTTCTCACGCATCCCCAGTAGGGGGACGCATTTCCATCTTCACCCAAGCCTGGGAAGGGATCACCTCAGACAGATCGGTGCTGTCCAGTGTCCGCAGGATACTGCATAGAACTCCTAGAGCGTCTCCGAAACCACCCTCCACGACAAAGAATACACTCCTTGGACCACCAGAAGATCCTACTCGAAGAGATCGAAATTCTTCTCGCAAAGGACGCAATAGAACTCGTCCGGGGACACCAGGTAAACAAGGGTATTTATTCAACTTACTTCCTTGTGCCAAAAAAAGATTTGACAATGCGCCCAGTATTGGACTTACGGCCTGCAAACAAGTATGTCAAGCCCCAAAAAGTTCACATGACTACTCTCCAAGAGGTAATTCCCCTCCTAAAAAAGGGGATTACATGGCAAGATTGGATATGAAAGATGCCTATTTTCATATTTCCATGTTCCCAGCGCACAGAAAATATCTGCGCTTCAAGGTGGACAGTCAGCACTACCAGTTTAAGGTACTGCCCTTCGGGATAGCCTCAGCTCCAAGGGTATTCACCAAGGTACTGGCGGTGGCGGCGGCACACCTACGCAGGGAGGCAATCCCAGTGTACCCTTATCTGGACGACTGGCTCATCACGGTGGAGACCCCAGTAATTTGCAGGACAAACATTCAAAGAACTATCGACCTCCTCTTCGAATTGGGCTTCTCCATAAATGAGAAAAAAATCAAGTCTGGTGCCTAGCACCTCCAAGTAGTTCCTAGGAGCTGTTCTAAATACTCAAGAGGGGTTGGCTTTTCCTTCAAAGGAAAGAATTCGGAATATACTACTGCGAATTCCGCAATATCAAACCGGTCGCCAGATAACAGTACGCAAAGCAATGCGTTTGCTGGGATAGTGGCGTCATGTATTTACCTGGTCCCCCACGCGCGCATGCGCATGCGTCCCATGCAAGAATGGTTGGCGAAACTGTGGTCTCAGGCAAGTGGTCAGTGGGACGATCGAGTGGTCGTTTCGACATAACTTGTACAAAGCCTCCACTGGTGGACAAGAGACAATCTTTCCAACTGGAAACCCTTTTACGATCCCGGGATACAGGCGGTAGTCACGACGGACGCATGCCTGACAGGATGGGGAGCTCACCATCTCCACCACACAGCTCAGGGTCTCTGGTCTCACACAGTGGCCAAGAATCACATCAACCTGCTAGTGCTTCTGGCAGCTTCCAGAGCACTTCAAGCGTTCGAGCCCCACCTATTGAACCTGTCAGTACAGATCCGGACAGACAGCACGACAGCCATGTTCTACCTGAACAAGCAAGGAGGGACTCGTTCGCCAAATCTGATTTGCCCAGAAAATTTGGATATGGGCACTCAGACGGAACATCTTTCTGTCATCTCAACATGTTTCAGGGGATCTCAATTCTCTAGCGGGCGCTTTGAGCAGAGATTCCCTTCCAGAGGAACACGAATGGTGTCTACACAGAGATATCGTAGATCTCTTCTCTCAGTGGGGTTTCCCCACTATAGACCTATTCGCCACAAGCGAAAACAGTGCCCAGGATTCGCATCCAGGTTTCCCCAACCAGACTCCCTGGGAAACGCCCTGTGGATGAACTGGTCAGGGATGTTTGCGTATGCTTTTCCACCAACTCCTCATCAGGAAGGTGGTGAATAAGATGAACAGAGAGTCAATGACGCTCGTCCTAGTTGCTCCCATGTGGGCGAGACAACCGTGGTTTCCACACCTACGCAGACTCTCGGTGTGCGATCCCATCAAACTCCCGGGCTGGTACAACCTTTTGTCCCAGCACCAAGGTCAGAAGGTGCATCCTCAACCCAACTCCATGAACCTAGCAGCATGGCTCCTGAGGTCATAGAGTTTGGACATCTCCATTTACCACAGAGGTGTATGGACATCCGAAAAGAGTCTAGGAAACCGAACACGAGGCATTGCTACTTCGACAAATGGAAGAGATTCGTTATCTGGTGCCAGTATAAACAAATCAACCCAGTTGATTGCACTCCTTCCACAATCGTGACATACATGCTCCACCTGCTGGACGCAGGGTTGGTTTTCAACTCACTAAAGGTACACCTGGCCGCACTGTCGGCGTACACCACCTCACATAGCAAGGCGTCGTGGTGGAAGGTACCCGTGGTTAAAGCCTTCATGGAGGGAGTAAAGAGACTTCATCCTCCCTTATCTAACCCACCATCAGGGTGGGACCTGAACGTGGTACTATCTAAACTCATGGGGCCCCCCATTCAAGTCCATGCATAAGACAAGTCTCAAACACCTGACCTATAAGACTGCCTTCTTAGTAGCCATTACATCCATAAGAAGGGTCAGTGAAATTCAGGCTCTGTCAGTGCAGGATCCTTTCTTTACTATTCATAAGGATAAGCTGGTTTTACGGACACACCCTAGGTTCTCACCTAAGTTTATTTCCAAATTCCATGTAAACCAGTCCATCGAGCTTCCGGCTTTTTTCCAAAACCCACAAAGCTCGGCTGAGGTTAAACTACACACCCTAGATTTGCATAGGGCGGTCCTTTACTACGTAAACAAGACCAGACCGCTTAGGAAAACAGATCAACTGTTTGTCTCCGTAGCCACAGGCAAAGAGCGAGATCGCGTCTCTAAGGGTGCCATCTCCAAGTGGATTGTCAACTGTATCCAGTTGTGTTACTCTCTTTCTGACAAAACTTTGCCTTTTACGCCCAGAGCCCACTCGACAAGAGGCATTGGGGCCACTCTGGCTTTCATTGCAAATGTTCCCCTTGACATCATTTGCAAAGCAGCTACTTGGAGCTCTATTCACACTTTTACTCAGCACTACTGCATTGACACCTATTCCAAGACAGATACTCAAGTGGGACAAGCGGTTCTAAGACATTTATTTGCTCATGACCCTTCTCAAATCCCACCTCCTTCTAACACTGCTCGCTAATCTATGCACAGCATGTGATCTAAGCAGATTCCACAAGCCTCAGAAGGGATACATTATTCACCGTAATCGTATTTCTGATGCTTGTATCTGCTTAGATTCACATGCGACCCACTGAGAGAAGGTGCATGGATGCTTGTAGTCTTATCTTCTCTATCTTCTATCTGCTTGGATCATCTGTACTCCCGCTACTCCTCATGCTACCTCATGTCAGAAAAAATACAATCTGAGGGTCCTAGTGTAACGCTCACCTGATTCCCGCAGAGGCGCCGGTCTTGACTGGGTGAATGCCGTATCTTCAAAGGTGATGTGTAACACACGGTTGGCTCTTTGGGCTGGACCTCTGTGCACTGTATGTCTGACTCGAAGAGTAAGATGTCTGCAGATTGAAAATATGGGATTAATGAACTGGGGTTATTGGGTGCCTCTCTCCTCTTCCCTTTCTCTTCTCCTGTAGAACCCCAAAGGTTAACACCCTCACCTTAGGTAAGTGAACGCCGAGCTCTCCATCTGCCTCGGGGCAGGGTGCCGTAACCAGTTTCTTCACTGGATAAGGGTGCAGGCCTCTTGACCTCAGAGGACTGCTGTCCATCGTTAACTGCACGAACGGTAAGTTCTGGGCACTTCAAATGTCTTAAAAGTCTTTTGTAATGATATCTCTTGTTTTGCAGGGTTCCGGCGATGGCGGATGGCGGGCTGATGAGAGTTGAGGATCGAACCCGTGTGAGGAATAGAAGCGCCTGGAAGCACGTAAGTAAGCGCTTGTAGCCTGCTTCACGATGCGCACTAACTGTCCCTTTTCTCTTGCAGGTACAAGTTCGGAGCTTTAGAGAAGCTGAAGGGTGCTGGAATACCCACTGGATTCGGCGTGGGAAGGAGTAATGGCACGTGAGTAATAAAGTTGCCCAATGTGTTTAAACGCACCTTCTTTTGTCTTTCAGATGCGGGATGCAGCGCCGAAGACCTCCGGAGCATGCGAAGAGTAGGTAAGCCTTTGTCTTTCAGATGCCGGAATGCAGCGCGAGGTGTTGGTGACAGCCGATGGACCAGGTAAGAGATGCGCTGCCACTGAAGACCGTAGTGCTAACCTGTTCTTTCTTTGTCTTTACAGGTGCTGCTGAAGACTGGATTCCAGGATGGTAAGCCTTTGTTCCCTTAGGCCCAGGATCAGAAGCAGAAGACAAGATGAGCGTTCTGCTGCAGAGGATGCAGAATAACGCAAAGCAAGATTCATCCATCGGGTGTGGTTTAAATAGCCTCCTGTAGTGCTTAGGTTCTCCATCCACAGCCACGCCTATGAAACGAGTTCCTGCTTTCCAGAAGAGTTCCAGTGTTCTGAACCTAGGGAGTGGCTCCTGCCCCACCCAACAGGAAAAGTAGTCCCAAACAGAAGAGGATCAGGGGTTCAACTGGCAGGTAAGTAAGCAGCATGGTCTGCTGCAGGTAAGTCCACCCAAGCATTATGAGCCCTTCGCTTCCAGCGCTGGGACTGGGCATCTTTATGAGCCTGGTGCCACTGGCGCCAGGACAGGGTCCAAAAGGTCCCAATTGGGACTGGCTGGCACTCAGAACCGGGGTTATGGGCCTGCTTCCAAGGGAGTCAATGACATTTGTGATGCCATCTTTCCTGTCCTGGGTGTTAGTGTTAGCAGTGCACAGTGGTGCGGGCAGGTATGGTTGCTTAGCCTACCATAACAGGCAAATTTCAGGGGTTTTTCGGTTTAACTTTGAACCATAATGTCACGTTTGTAAAGTTTTTGTAGTGACTATCACAGGTTTTTAGTAGCGCAACTTAACCATAACGTCCCCTTAACAAAGGTTTTTTTTTTGTTGTGTTTATATATATTCTCCATGCAATTCATTCTGATGGTATGAACTTTGCGAATCGGGGCAGACTCACGTTTGCATGCATCATTTGCACTTTGTTTTGGAAAACAATCATAAATGCCTCTCGCTGTGTATGTACACGGCTCGAGGCATTTACATGGATTCCTATGGAATCTGTTGTTTTTGGCAGATTCCATAGGACTATAGAGCATCTCCTTCAGAATGAAAATCGGATGGATGCTGGTGAGAACGCTCCTCACTCCTACGTCCCGTCCCCTTTCCTCCATACTTATGGGACATTCCTCCACAGGACGGGACCGGAGCACTTTGCAAAAGCATCAAAATTTTGCAAACATTTTAGACCTTCCTCTCTTTTACGCGGGGTACTGCACACGGCCTTAACCCCGCCCATCTTAGCTCCTCTCCGCGCATCGCCCATCAGTCCTTTTCTCCGCTCGTTCGAGACTGGAAGCACAGCATCTGCGGAAGTTTTTAGTTTTTTTTCTTCCAGCTTCCTCCTCTGGCTCTCGCTTGCAATCGCGTGATAGTCTGTCTATGCCTTTTCAGCTAGACTTTCCGAATTGTTCTTCCTGTCAGCGACACTTCACTAGGGGGGATCCCCATCCTCTGTTTAGAGTGTTTGGGTCATGACTACTGGTGGGACTCGTGTTTTTATTAAGATTCCCTTTCGGTCCGGGCGCTCTAACGTCGGTTAGAGCGGTGGGAGGAGGTGTTTCGGCGCACTCCTCCTACGCATCTCCAATCCTTTGACGAGAAGAAGCGCCCAGTAAGTTCTTTACTTTTTAGGGCACCCCGGCCGGGGGACTCTTTCTGGGGTCTTCCCGGTCTGGGAGGAGCGTCAAGGGCTCGGTTATCGGGGCTTGCCCTGAGGTGCCGTCTAGGCCTAAAAAGTGTACCAGAGTTTTCTCCGAGGGCCTCCGTAAGGGGCCTGTTGACACCGGATCACAATCTGAGGCCCCTTCTTTGGGGGCTGTTTGTAGACCTAGCTCTACTGTGTGGTGGGGTACCGGAGCTCGCTGCAAGGCCTCCTTGAGTGGAGCTTCCCTCATTTGTACCGGGGTGTGCCCCGTGGCCTCGGCTGGGGTTGTTGGTACCGAACAGAAGTTCGAGGCCCGGCGTGAAGAGTCTTCTACTGGACACGGGTCCGAGGTCCCTCGTTTAGAGGGTAAGGCGACCAACAGTTCTGTGAGCCCTGTTAAGGCCTTGTCGGTGAAAGGTGTTCCTCATCGTTCCCACTCTTGCGGTGACCCCAGAACTGTTGAGGGGGCAGGGAGTGAGGTTTCGAACCGTAATTCCTCCTTTACCGGCAGTGCCGAGGTCCTTCCTGCGAAGGCTAGTTTGGCTATTAGCATGTCACAAAAACATCCTAGGCCACTCGGCCAAGGTTCCTTGTGTTGAGGCAAAAATGAAGACCCCTGACCCACTTGTGGGGACCCCTGCCTCACTACGTTGCCTGTACCTCTTCCAGCGCCACCTTTACCAGCTGGGCCTCCCCCAACTCTTCCACCCCCGCCTCTATTGTCCCCAGTGGACAAGGCGATTGTGGTGCCGGATGTGACTGAGCCTGACCCGGATTTATCGGATGATGTACAGGGCGATCAGGACAGGACAGCGAAGACCAGCCCCGCTCTATCAGAGCCTTTCACGACCGGGTGCTGGACATGTCTGTTGGATGTTCCAGTACCCGGGGGCGTTCACCTTGTCTCCTTCGGAGCATACCGGCTTGTTCTTGCAGAAGGACGTTTTGGCCGAGGTCCGTAGAGTATGGGAGAAACCACACTCTGGACTGTTTGTCAATATGAAAATTGATGCGCGCTACAGGCTTCATTCTTCGGGAGAAGAGGCCTTAGCGTCGTGTCCACCCCACTCCTCCATGGTCGTGGCTGCGGCCACTTTTCAGTCCAGACCTGCGGCATCCTCTACTTAGACGGCTACGCAGGTCCTGGGCAAAGAGGATAAACTTCTTGACTCCCTTTTCCCGCAATTGCAGCAGGCCAATGCAGAACTGGTGTTAGCAGGGGCGAATATGAAAATGTGGAAAGGTCTGTCGGAGTTTGAGGAATTCATCCCCGCGGACAAGCTTGAGGACTTTAAGGCGGGTTTGTCAGATGACAGGGTCCTGGCCCAGGATCTGCTGGAAGAGGCAGCTCATCACATTGACACTTCGGCCCGAGGCCTTATGCTTGGAGTGGATACTTCTCGTCAGGCTTGGCTGCATGTCACCAAGTTCTCTAAGGAGGTGCAGGATAAGGTTTTGGATCTGCCGTTTGACGGCAAGGAGTTTTTTCATTCCACAACAGATGTGGAGCTGACCAAAACGAAGGATAGCACCCAGACCGCCAAGTCCTTGTCTGTCCTGGTGAAACCACCTTTTAGGACGCAGAGACGATTGTCACAGCCCTGGCCCTCTTCTGGCTTTAGGGGATTTCTGGACAGAAAATCCTGCAGAGTCGACACCCCTTCAGGGAATTCTCGCCGGAGGCAGCAACGGAGTCAATATTTCTCCCACTCCTCCTCATCTTCAGGTTCAGGTGGTGCTGCCACCGAAAAACCAGCCAAATGAGGGTTCTCTGCGCTCGCACAAGACCCCATGGGAGGACGCATTGCGTCTCATTGGGAGGCGTGGCAGACCATCACTGAGGACCGGTGTCAGTCGCTCGGGCGGGCTTCCGCTTACCCCTTATCCCTACCCCACCCTTCAATCCTCCTTTCCAGCAGTCAGCGTCGCCCTACTTCAAGGCCGAGATCCAGAGGTTATTGGATCTCAGAGCAGTGGAACCGGTTCCCCTAGGGGAACGAGTGGAGGGCTTCTACTCTTGACTGTTTACGGTGCCCAAACCCAACCAGGCTAGCCTGCGCACCATTCTAGACCTTTCCAAGTTCAATCTTTTCCTCCCCCCAAGAGAAATTCAAGATGATCACGCCTGGTCAGATAAAGTCCTCTTTACAGATGGGTGATTGGCTCAGCGTGGTGGACCTTCAGGATGCATACATGCATATTCTGATCTGGAATCCACACCAGAGATATCTGCGTTGCTCTGTGGGAGAGGAGCATTTCCAGTTCTGAGTCCTTCCCTTTGGCCTCAGCTCGGCTCTGCGTGTCTTTACAAAGATGATGTTGGTGATTGCAGCTTATCTTCGTCAGCAGGGTATCCATGTGTATCCTTACTTGGACGATTGGCTGTTGCGCAGCCCTTGCCCGCTGAAAGTCGCGTGCAATCTTCAGTCTCTCCTCCAGCACCTGTTCCACCTTAGGCTGTCGGTGAATTGGCGGAAATCTTCCATGACGGTCTCTCAGGACTTGATCTTCTCGGGTTTTTGCTGGAACACGTTAGACTGCAGAGTTTACCTGAACGGGGACAGAATGTCAGATCTGTTGGCCACGTGTCAGATGTTTGCGCAGTCGGAGAGCATGTCGGCCTGGTGGTTCCAGAGGCTTCTGGGCCTCATGGCCTCGTGTGTATTGGCTCTTCCTCTGGCTCGACTCAAGATGAGGCGGACTCAAATGGCTCTTTGGAGCGATTGGCATCAAGCGGTGGATCCGGACTCCAAGATGGTTTTGATTCCGGCTTCCATGAGGACGGACCTGGTGTGGTGGTCGTCTCTCAGCAACTTGTCAGTAGGTGCAGGGTTTCAAGACCCCGCCCTGATGTTGACTGTCACTACGGACTCCTCCCTCTTAGGGTGGGGTGCGACATTGGATCTTCTTCAGGTCTCAGACCTTTGGTCGCCCCAGGACAAGCTCCTTCACATAAATCCTCTGGAGATTCTGGAGATTTTCCTAGCGCTCAAGGCGTTCAGGTCGGTTATTGCCAACAAGGTGGTCCGTATCCACACGAACAATGTCGTGTCAATGTATTACATCAACAAGCAGGGGGGCACCAAGTCTCCTCCTCTTGTGGATCTGTCCATCCAGATTTGGGAATGGGCGGTTCAGCATGGTGTCTGGCTGATAGCAGTACACATCCCGGGCCAGATGAACGTCATGACGGATACCCTCAGTCGGCGCACAATGGTCAGCTACGAGTGGGAATTGAAAGCAGAGATTCTCTCACGGATATTCCAGTGTTGGGGCACTCCAGAAGTGGACCTCTTTGCATTTTGGCAAACAAGAAACTTCCTCTGTAAGCCTCCATAAATGGTCTGGGAGTCTCCTCCCCGGGGGATGCTCTTGAGATTCCTTGGCACAACACAAGGGCATATGCTTTTCCACCTCTGCCTCTGATTCATTGGACAATTTGCAAGCTGAGGTACACAGTGAACTGTTCTCTTCTGCTCATAGCCCCGTGGTGGCCGGCCAGGTTCTGGTTCTCACAGCATCTGTCGGTGTGTGCACCGATCAGGCTACCGGTGAGTCCCGATCTGCTTCACCATAAGGATCATCAGCTGTGGCACCCCTCCCCACAATCATTCAGCTTGGCGGCATGGTGCCTGAGTTCAGGTCCTTAGAGCATCTCAACCTGTCGGCTGATAACTTGCGAATAATTCAGGCAGCCAGGAAGCCCTCGACGAGGTCTCCGTATAAGCGCAAATGGCTTTGGTTCTGTCACTGGTGCTTGGCCTCACAGCTGGACCCGAGGTTAGCTACGATTGACACAGTGCTGTCCTTCGTGTCTCACCTAGCGAAATCAGGCGTTCATGTTCTGTCATGCAGAACTTATCTTTCGCCAGTAGGCGCCTACCTGTCTACGGACCAGTACTCTTATTCACTGTCAAATCCGGTGATTAGCAGGCACTTCGTGGGTTTTGACGCATCTTTATCCCCCGGTTCGAACCTATGGCCACGGTGAACCTTAAGCACCTTTCGTAGAAGGTGTCTTTTTTGGTTGCCGTTACTTCAGCAAGGCGTGTGAGTGAGCTCCAAGCTCTGTCGGTGGAGCATCCCTTCTTGGTTTTCCACAAGGATAAGGTGGTCCTACGGATGAATCCCTCTTTCCTGCCAAAGGTGGTCTCTGATTTCCATCTGAATCAGTCAATCTCCCTGCCGGTCTTCTTTCCAAACCCAGCTTCAGAAGCGGAAAGGGTTCTACATTGCTTGGATGTCAGAAGGGCTCTTAAGTTCTATCTGGCCAGAACATCTGAATTTAGGAGCTCTTCTCAACTATTGGTGACCTTTGGTAACCCATAAGGTAGGCAGGCCTCTAAGGTGACTATCTCCAGATGGATCACGCCATGTATTATGGAGTCTTACACTGTTCAAGGTCTGCAGCCTCCTAAAGGTATTCATGCGCACTTGGTGCGGGGTAAGGAAGCTGCAGTTGCCTTTCAGAAATCTGTCCCTTGGGAGACCATCACATAGGCGGCTACATGGGCATCCCCGTCTGCTTTTTGTAAACATTGTCTAGACCTGAGCTCCAGATCTGATGCTCAGTTTGGCCAGGCTGTGCTGAAGAACCTTTTTCAATAAGGGATTTTCCATCCACCCGTAGTTCCTGTGAGGAGTGCTTGGGAATCTCCCATAAGTATGGAGGAAAGGGGACAGGACGTAGGAATATAACCAGGTTACTCACCGTAGTGACCACCTTACTTCTAGTCCATAGTCCCTTTCCTAAATACGCCCGCCCGCTGTCCCCTCTAATAAGGTTCCTCTATTA
Source organism: Ambystoma mexicanum (assembly GCF_040938575.1). Lineage (NCBI taxonomy): Eukaryota > Metazoa > Chordata > Amphibia > Caudata > Ambystomatidae > Ambystoma > Ambystoma mexicanum. The sequence goes on from NC_090929.1 coordinate 1,663,815,649, forward strand.
TTGCTTAAAGGTCTCTGACCTGGCGATAGAAAAGGACTGATGGGCGATGCACGGGCGGAGCTAAGATGGGCAGGGTTACGGTCACGTGCAGTACCCCGCGTAAAAGAGGAAGGACTAAAATTTTGCAAAAATTTTGATGCTTTTATAAAGTGCTCCGGTCCCGTCCCACAGGACGGAGGAATGTCCCATAAGTATGCAGGAAAGGGGACTATGGACTAGGAGTAAGGTGGTCACTACGGTGAGTAACCTGGTTAGTATTTGACGGGCAGAATGGAGGGAGTGTCATTTGAGTTCCGTGCCTTTGCTCTTCTTGCCAAATACTTGAAAATCACTCATGGGGTTAATGAGGGATAAAACCAGACATAAATATTGTTCATATGGTTTTTACATCTCATTTACCACTCAGGCGGGAACTAGAGGGTTCGAAAAATATCCCCAAAGTAAGAGGTTGGTAAAGAAAGGCGAAGTGAGGTGTGGCACTGTGTGTTTAAGGTGGGGTGTTCATATAGATTTGATTTCTCTAGCTCGAGAGAAAGTGCAGATAATGTGTGGTGTAAGGATGAGTGAGAAAACCTGTGTTCCAGACGCGCAAGTTGTACGTTAGGGAAGGAGCGTTGCGCTCACTGCTCACACAATACTGTCAATGAATAGGAAAAGCTTAAACGCGTACCCATAGTGTTCCCAGTCTACATTGCTCATGCCAGAATCACCAGAGTCCTCAGCCCCTTACAAACCACCTCAGGCGTTCAGAGATACAAGTCTGAAAACCAAGACGGCCGACTGGCCACATATAGGCTTTGTCCAACTCCCTGAGCCTCAAGTAGCCCCAGGGGAGTTCGGTGGAACCAACCAACCAATCTAAACCCTCGCTCAGTAACCAGTTGCAGGTGCAGACCCTCATGGAAAGATTCACCCAAGCGGAGGAAGTAGAACAGTATACATGCAATCAGCCGAAGTTGCTGAGTGTGGGTTGTAGGAGGAGGGTTGTAGCTGGCAGTTGGAGGGGTGTGGAGCCTTTTACAGGAACTCTGGAGGATTGAATGCTGTTGACGGTGACTGGGAGAATGAGCCAGAAGGAGGTAGTAAGAGACTGGAAAAGGGGGGGGTTAATGACAGGAGGGTGTGAGGGTAAAGGATTGAAGTCCTAGGAGGCTGTAGAGGACTGGAGGAGGGTGTCACATTAAAGGAGGTGGTTATACTAGGAGGAGTAATGGTGTGAAAACCTGGAGTAGATGGGAACACGTATAGGAGGTGGCATGAGTCTGAGGAGGTGGTAACCTCAGGAGAGGGTACAGATGTCACAAAAGCAGGAAGTGGTGATAACCAAGATTGGAAGAAAGGGAAGGTTCCGTTCAGCTTGGTCAACCCTAGGCAGTATCAGACGGTGAGGGGATGAACAAGAATAGGACAGGACGATTACTGTTGGGTCAGAGGTGATGGAAAGGAATGTCCATGAGTGCAAGTCTGAAGCTAGATGGGGGAGCCTGGATGCTGTTGAGTGGTAGTGGGAACTCCTCGCTCCATTTTTAACCCCTCTTGTATCTACAGTTGCTTGAGAAGGGACTGTGAGAAGTCGGAGAGTGTCCAGCAGAAGACTCTGTACTGGATTCTTGCTCCGGACTTGTGCAAGGCAGTCGGCGGGGGTGTGGGATCGAGAAATAACGACATCTAATGAGTTTACAAGGGCTGGGCCCAGCTTGGTCAAGAAAGGGATATGGCATCCTTTCCGGACCAGCATCTGCCTTGTAGACATTTCAGGTGCCATTTTATCTTGTTTTAGAACTTTTTACTTTGTAAATAAGAGGCCAGAATTCTCCCAAGTCCAGACATCTGCTCATCCCATGAGGCCCCAGTGACCACTGTGACAACGTCCCCTACTCTGGAGATGTTTGGGAGAGTGAACCTTGTGGTGTGGACCTCCCTAAGCTAATGGAGGTTTGGCACAGGGGCAGAATAGGGGTGTCACCAGGGCACATTGTTCCTGTCCTAGTCACTTGGTAAGGGTCTTTCAGAATGCCACTACCAGCCCCCTCCCCAATGGGGACCAAATGATATTCTGACCTACCCAGTTACAGCAATGCCAGAGAACAACCAACCCCTGGCCATAAGTGCCCTGGAGAGGTGCCCAGTCATGCCTCCATGGGTTGCACGTTTTGCACCTCCTGCGAGATTCATGGCCCCATCTGATTCTATGTATCCTCAAACATGTGGCGTCATGTAGAGCATAGGAAGGTTATGGAAAAGAAAAAGCCAACACCAAAGCCCTTCTAAATAGCCTTACCGGACCAACTTGTAGCTCTGTGCACATTACAACGCAGGAAGCTCTCTGACCCATTACAGATACAAGAGGCTTCCAAAATGTCTTCATGGGTCTAACCAACAAAGTCCAGGACCACAGCCCACAGCCCGTTCCAGCGGTCGGGCTCTGACTGGAAGTTCCACCCAAGTGGAAGAGGGAGAGTCCAACAAAAGCTGGATAGCCCAGCCTGACGGCATGGGTTATTGCAACAGGAGGGCTTTGGAGCACATTGGAGGAGTGTAGGCAGGAAGGAGAGAAGGAGTAGGAAAAGTAGAGAAGAGTAGAGGGGTAGTGGTGTCGGGGCGAGGAGAGGAGGGGGACCTTAACTGGAGTGGAAAGAGGGAATAACATCCAAGAAAAGAAGGGAGTAGGTCGTGATCGGAGGATAGCACAGGGGCAATGCGCTGGTCTTGGAAACAAGACCACACAGAGCAACAGGTTTGAATCCCGGATCTGTGCTTAGAAACCAAACTCTGGTATGGTATTAGGCGCGTTATAAAAAGCAAATTTAATAAATTAAATGGGTGTAAATACATTCTCTTGGTCATTTCTGATTGTAGTTAAAGCAATGTGTTAGGGACCGCTCATTATATATTTGCTCGATTCATGTCGAGCTGGACTGGGCAACCAAAGGCAAGTAAAAGTGACAAGTACATTTGTTATTTACTATGCTGATTCCTAGAATATCCAGAAAAGTAAGGATTACAGGGTCATAGCACAGCCACCCAGGCAGCTGCTTATTATTCAGGGTGAGTGAGGGAAGAGACTGACCTCGCAAAGCCAGATAGGTAAACGCATGTCATCTCGAGTGGAATGGAAGGAGGCAGAGGTGGTGGGGAGCTAGATGAGGCTACTGGAAGAAGCAGTGGGAACATCTAGAGGAAGTGCTGAGAAGCCAGAGCAGGTGGCCACAGCAAGGGCAGCAACAAATGAGGAAGCCCAGTTGGCCCAAGGCAGGTGAAAGAGGCAGGAGGCGGCACAAGACTCGAGCAGCGAGAGCAAAGCAGTGGAGACTCTAGAAGCAAAAAGAACTGAGGGGGCTATCGGTAAGATGTAGGAGGGGCCTGGTGTCTAGAGAAGGGTAGCAATGACTCCTGATTCAAACGTCCAGACATTGAGAAGCTTGAATACTACCTGAGGTTGGTTGAGGCAACACAACAGTTAATCAACCAAGGCTCCCATGAAGATGACCCAGACTTGGACGCAGTGGATACTGTTCTGCTATCTTGCCGTAGGCAAGTATTTCTTTCATTTGGACTGTGTAATTACAAGACTAAAAACATACTCGAGTCCAGTCATTTATGCATACGCCCCTCAGCCCTCTGTGGCACAACATAGACACTTTCTCACACACGTACAGTCGGAAGAATAAACATGGCCCTTCAAAATAATCTTGAATGTTTACTAGAAATTGCTCAATATCAGTCAAAATTATACAATTTGATTTTTGGTAGAAGAAATGGTAGAAGAAATGCAAAGCTGCTACTGGCAACCTCACAACAGCATTGAAATGCTCGGATACCCAGAGGAAGCCATCGACTTCCTAACCCCTCCCCCCCACCAACTGCGTGTCCCAAAAAACCATAGCAGTAATTTGTACAATTTATGTACAGCACAACAAAAACGGAATTGTATCTTGGAGCTTGATAGCTAGTAGGTGTGATTTGTTTCAGAATCAGTGTTACTCAATTTATCAACCTTGGAAAGATGAAGGGCTGACTAATCTGCATGACATTACACTACATTTTCTCAAGCTCCTAGGGTTCGACAGATGGAGACTATGAAAACGTTTGTGGAAAGGTTTCGTCCTCCATACTGGCAAAACCACCAGAGACCACTGTTTTCTTTGCAACATCCCAATTTTAGGTCCGCTCCTACTTTTAATTGGGCAAGTGGAGACAACCTAGAGATTCCAAGTCTAGTAACTCGCTCAAGTAATGCTGCATCGCTCCACTTTGAAGAGTTAACCCTTATGTTTTGGCAAGAAACTACTATTCATTAATTTAAACCATTGTCTAAATGGTGATCAGATCTTTCGATCGCATCCTGTGCATAGTGCTATTTCCAATGTTACCAAGTTACCTTCTCGTTCTTATGATGTAGCTTGTGGCCAATGAGGAGCAGTAATTATTGGGGATAAACACCTCAATCTGCCCTCCTCCATCTGCTGTCAGGCAGTCCTCTGTACCCTAGCATGCAAGCTCTGATCTTGCTCTAATCTTCATATCTGAACCTGAGGTATTTAAATGTGTTTTGTTTGCATCTCAAGGTTTGTTTAGTTAATTTCCCAAAATCCTCATACCAAGACTCTTCTCTTAGCTTTTCCATTCTGTATACTTGAATTCAATCTTGCCATATTAAGCTCTAACTGCAAACGTTTGCTGTGGCAGCTGCTTCATAGTTTGTGTGGTTCCTACTAGATCGGGGGTCTGCAACCTGCAGCTCAACTTCAACTCACATGGTCCCTTACCATTGACTATGCGGACTAGGGTTGATGGTAGTTGTAGTTCAACACTTTGCATGGATTGTGTCCTCCCACGTAATCCTCATCTCTGATATTCGATATCCAGCTTCAGCTGCTATGGAATCATTTCTTTTTTCGGCAGAGTGCGCTGTGCATCGATGGCGTCAACTCTATGTCCCTCGAGGGCCTCCGTCTCGAGGCTGATGTAATCGAAGGCATATATAGCACGTGCAGCGCCCGTTGGCTTCAGTTCAGTTTTTCAGCGAGAGCTTTAGCTCCGAGAAATACAGTGCACTTCACTTTTGTGATGACTTCGTCATTTCAAGAGAGAAAATGTCTTCTTCGTCGACACCAACAACCCCGTAGACCAGGTTCAAAAAGTGTTGTGATTGTGGGACGAAAATGTCTTTGGTCGATCCCCATTGAATCTGTTTGTAGTCCCTCAGGGCGGACCTTAACACCTCGGACTGCTCCAGTTGCCAGTCTATGACTGGAAAGTCCTTTAAGGAACAAAAGGGGAAGTTGAAGGTAGGTTTAATCTCTAAATCCCTTACCCTGGTCAAGAAACCTTCGACTGATGAGTCGAGAGGCGACTCTCCTCAGAAGAAGAAGGCCAGCCAATCGAGATCGATGAGTGGCTCTCACCACTCTTTGTCTTCAAAGAAGTTTAAGAGAAGGCACCAGAGGTCGCCTTTGTTGACTTCGTCAGACGCTTCCCTGGAGAGGGATTCTTGTCCAGCTAAAAAATCCACTCCGGCCGAGTGGGAGGCTTTCAGAGCAGAGATGCTGAAAATATTTGAAAATCAGAAGCCTTCAAGCCATTCTCCTACCGCGCCTTCGAAAGAAGCCAGGAAGGAAAGGGCTCAACCTAAATCCTGCACGTCTTCGAACCCGGGACGAAGGCCCGATCCGCGTCGAGAGCCGTCGAGGCCTCGATCTGATGAAGTATCAGCAAAGGATCAGTCGAGCAGAAAGCATAAGTTGAGGTTGTCTATGCCATCGACGCTGGCAGCGCCTTCGACGCCAGCCAAGCCGTCGACATCGACACTGAAGATATCAACGCCAGCTGCGCCATCATTGTCAGCTGCGCATTCGACGCTGAGCGCCCCAGTAAAACCTATGGCGCCAATGAAGAACGTTTTGACGACTCTTCCAGCGTCAAACCCATTATTTACAATGTGCCACTCCCAAGAAAAAACTGTTTTAAGTCTTTCTTCCATATATGATGAGAATGAAACATGATGAAGAGGCTCCTTTGACCTCCACTTTGTCATGCCAAATGTACCAGAACATTTTATTGCAGAGGAGTCAAGGTTGAGAAACCTCTATGACAACCTTCAGACTGCAAGTGGGGTGGATACCTCACCTGAGTTGGAGTTTGGGAGACCAGAGGCTGGGGAGCATTCAGATGCGTCCTACAGACAACACATGTCTAAGGTAGTGGACTACATGGGGTGGAGTAGGCCTCTATTGCCATTTGAACAAAATGATCTAAGGGACATCTTAGATAATGGTCCTCCGTTAGATACTATTTTACTGTTTCACATCGCTTTGCAGAAAAGGGTGGCGACTAATTGAGAAACATCGGAAACCAATCCGGCTGTAAATGAAAACTTGGCCAAGAAGTACTGCCCTTCCAATAGTGACCCCCGACTACCTGTCGAAAAACTCCACTCCAGAGAGTCTGGTGGTGCAGGCAGCTACTGCAACAACTAAGCAAGTGGCTTACCCTACCATCCCTCCAGATGGAGATGACAAAAAGTAGATGGATGGGCAAGGAAGGTATTTTCCGCAGGGAGTATGTCGCTCAAATCTGCCAACTCCACACGTGCCCTTGCAAAATGTACGTTCACTCTGTCGGACTGCATTTCCATGGCAGCAGAGCACATTCCCGAAGGGGATGAAAGAGATGAGTTATCAGCCATAGTTAGAGATGGCAAAGAAGCCATGTGTGAGTCTCTTCAGTCAGGTCTGGATAAGACCGTTTTATTGGTAGCTCCCACATCAGCCTGCAGAGTGAGCGAGTTGCAGGCACTTTCATCCAAGCCACCTTTTACGATCTTCCACAAGGATACTGTTGTTCTAAGGCTTAAACCTTCATTTTTACCCAAAATCATTTCTGATTTCCATATAGGACAAAAATGGTTTTATCTTGTTTCTATTCCCCCTGACCCCCCTCATCCTAGCAAGGAGTGATTACATAGTTTGGACCCTCGTAAAGCTTTAAGCTTTTATATATCTAGACGGTCAAAACTTTGTATTGATGATCAGGTTTTCCATGCCCATACGGGCCACAAACTGGGTCAGGCTGTCTTTAAGCAGACCTTATCCAGATGGATCATTCTGGCCATTTCAGAATGTTACAGGTTGGCAGAGAAGGATCCTCCGGAAGGTTTAAGGGCCCATTCCACAAAGGGGCATGGCTACCGCTACAGCGCTGCAAAGGGGTGTACCAATAAAAAATATTTGTGAAGCGGCAACGTGGTCTACTATCCACACGTTCACAAAGCATTACTGCTTGGAATCTTCCCTCGGTCAGGATGGTAGCTTTGGTAAAGCAGTCCTGCACTCGGTTCATGAAAATAATTCTAATCTAATTCTACTCCCTCCACCAAATCAAACACTGCATTGGAAGTCTATCAAAGATGAGGAATATGTGGAAGGGCACAATACATTCGAAGAACAAGTTACTTATCCCTGGTAACGTTGTTTCGCTGGGATGTTCCTCCAACGTATTCCTCATCGCCATCCCAGCCTACCCGACAATAGAATGTCCCATGCTATTGCAGCTTTCAATCCTTCAAGGCTAAGTACGGTCATTCCTGTGGTTATGCAGGTATTTCTGCTGTACGAGAAAAAACAGAACTTAAGCCAACAGGCGCTGCACGTGCAATATATTTGATGACATCCTCGAGACGGCGGCCCTCGAGGGACATCGAGTCGACGCCATTGACGCACAGCTCCCTCTGCCGAAAAAAGAAATAAAGCTAGATATCGAATATCAAAGATGAGGAATACGTGGAAGGAACATCCAGTCGAAAGACGGTTACATGGGGTAAGTAACTTGTTCATCTGGAGAGCCAAAGGTTGCAGACTACTGTTCTAGTTGTACATAATGGATGTCGTGACGAGGGATAAAATTTTCAAGTTGCAAACTACTAGCCAGGCATAAAGTCACCTGACCGTCAAGTTCTCCACCTGCACACAGCACACCATTTACTTGCCAAGACTAATGTATCAGTCACCAGTAGCGAGTGCAGATTTTGAGGCATGTTTTGAGCCAAAGAGGACCAACTAGCTTAAAACACAAACCACCCTCCTGGCATCTTGGTACAGTCCTTACATTGCGCGACTCTGGGGCTATCAGGCAGGTGTGACAATGGCAAAGGAATGGTTCCATTACCTCACTGAAGTAATGCAGAGCATGGCAATGTTGCATAGCACAGCGACCAGACATGACCTTTTTAAATTTGAGCAATATGGGGATAACTTTGGTGTTTAAATCTGCACCACAGGCACACAATTGTCTGGGTTGCAGACAGTAGTTTCCAAACGGGAAACAACCGGTCTGATTCCTGGTGATGCCTTAAGTCGACACAGGTATTTCAGCAGAGCCAATATTATTCAATTTGTCGTACTGTACATCATAGAGCAGGGGTCTGCAAGGTTCCATGCCTACGGTGTATGCCACCAATGTGAGACTAATGAAAGAAGGCAAGTGAAGTTTGTCCTACAATGAATGCAAAGTGATGCACAGCTTTTGTGGTATGGTGTGTCTGTGTGCTACAGCTAAAAAAACACAACTACTCCATAGTGTGGAAGAATATTGTGGCAATATTGGCCCGCCGCCAAGGGTCTTATAGCCATTAGTACCCCGGCCCATTAGACCGGGGTACTAATGGCATTTTTTTCTGTTCCGAAACGCTGCTGCGTTTTGAAACAGAAAAAATAAAATAAAAAAATGTCAAATAAAATGGTCGCCGGGAAAGGGAAAATGTAGTCCGTTTTCCCTTTCCATGGCAGGCATCGGGCGCAGACGCGCTGGGAACAGAACTGTTCCCAACGCGTTCGCTCCCAAGAAAAAGAAAAAAAGTAGGTAAGTGGAGTTAGGAGGGTGAGGAGGGGATAGTTTGCAGGGGAAGGGGGTGGAGTAAAAAAAAAACGTACCCGAGTCCCCATCGGGGGATGAAGGCAGCCTCCAGCCTTGGGGAGGCTTGGAGCGGGGATTGCCCCGTTTCGAGCCTCCTCATTGGCTAAGGGGCTCCACGCCCCCCGTCGGGAATAACCGCAGGCATGTACGTGTGTCCACGGGATTGTTACGTGGTATGGCTCGGAAACGAGCCAATCAAATTAGTGTATCCCATGGACGCACGGACCGCCGGGTACTAATGCGGAAGAAAGAGGCAGTAGTAATTATGATTTTTCGCACATCGTTGCACGCCTTGAAGCTTCTGAGATCGTTGAAAGGGATTTCCTCATATTAAAAATACACTGGCTAATAGTGATTTACGTGCCTTAATGAATCTTTTATAACGCGGTTAACACCAGGGACCAGTTTCTAAGCACGGGACCGGGGTTCGAACCTGTGTTGCTCTGTGTTGTCTTGCTTCCAAGACCAGCGCATTGCCCCCGAGATATCCTCCCGGCCCTTACAGGTTATATGCCTCCTAGTATATCCTTAAAGAAGCTTAGCATGAATCCTCTACTTCTCAACTCTAGCCCCTTTCATGTCATTGGGGATTTTAACATTTCATTTTAATTCATAGTTAACCCTCTCACGTTGTTAGTTTCCTTGATCTGCAGCCCATCTGGGCCTCGAACATTGCACCTCATGGCCAATGGCACTCATGTTGAGCATCTAACCCGTTCTCCTAAAGCCTAGTCCTACCATCTGTGCCTTACCTCCAAGCTTCCAACCTGGTTGCTGCAGTTCTCTGGATTTTACTCTTTTTGCTCACTGAAAATCTTCTCCAGTAAAGCTCGAAATCCCTTTCTCTCTGGGATGGCACTTGCCATATCTTCATCATGGCCTCCATTATGCCTTCACTATTATGTTTTGGTCTTGCACCCTGTAGACTATGCCACTGTACTTGTACTGTAACCGGCGCCTAGATGCCTCAGGCCTTTGTGCGCCGCTATAAATATACAAAAAAATGTAATAAACTTTTGACTTTGTACAACATATTAACCCAACATTCTTATGACACCTAAGCCCTAGCTAATGCAGAACGAAAATCTGAAACTCCTGTGGTTCTCAGACACAGTAAAAACACGAAATCCAAATAGAGGGGCTTGGATGCCAAGTTGCACAACTCCTCCAGCTAGTACATGGGGTAATTCTAAAAGGGCCTTTAAAGAGGGTCGCAAGTTCATCTTCTCTGCCAAAGAGGAATTGTACCACAAAACATTTATTGCTTATGCTTCTAATAAAAATGCCTTCTCGGTGTAGTTTAAGAAGTAAGTACACCCCCTTCTGGGGCCAATAAGGTTTTTCCCACCGTCGAGCTATGCAACGATATTGCCACGTTTTTTGAAAACCAGATTCTTGATATAAGGGCAAACCCTTCTGCAATTGATGGAGAGGTGAGCTCAGTCTAGTCAATGCCCCTTCTTCTTCTGATCCAAACTTATTTCTAACCTGTAATCCATGCTCTGTTTGCAGTCCAGGCCGATTCCTCTTTAAAAACACTATTCCATCTTCTATCTTCGTAACCCTTCTGACCTTTTCACTCCTTATCTGGGTTCTTTATCTACTGCTAAGAACACATTGTAGTTCTATGTATTCCAAAGATCTAAGCCCTAGCAAGCACTTTTTGCCATCTAATTACACGTTCATAGCCATCCTGGCTCACGCCTCCACACTTTTAGAAGCATTTGCCACATGTCAACTTCACGCCTTTATCTTGGAACACGCCCTATTCGATAAGGCAGACTTGCTTTCATTGCGGGATGATACGTTGACGGCAGCAGATTAGGGCGGACCTACCTTGCCCGGTCTGCTAGAACTCTGTGGTCTGCCACCCAGTGCAACACATCTCCTTGCCAGACAACATTGTCGCCATTGGTCACCTATCTCCCATTGGTCTCAAATGGTACAGTTCCTTTCTTTCCGGGAGAGCTCAACAAGTTTGTTTGGTCTCCATTCACTTCATCACCAAGCAGTTTTCCCCAAGGATCTTCAGTCCCCTCCCCTATTCGGTCTATATTTCGAGGGGATTGGATCCTCCGACGTATTCCATATCTATGACGGTAATAACCACAGCTGTGCTGCTTCGAAAAATCTTTCTGCGTCTGACGTCGATACGCTGTCCTCGAGGGCCTCCGCCGAGCTGACGTCACTGGATGTTATAAGTAGGACGCACGACGCCCGTAGCCTCAGTTCCGTTTTTTCCGCGAACGTGTTTGTTTCGGATATCTCAGCGCCCCTTGGTTCTACTGAATCCTGTTCTTTCGGTTCTTTGAACCTGTTTCTTCCTTGATGATATTGTATGATGTCTTCGGCTTCTTCCACCCCGTGGTCCGGTTTTAAGAAGTGTCGGGTGTGCGGGTCCAGGATGTCGCTGATGGACACGCACAACGCTTGCCTCTGGTGCCTCGGGGAGGACCACGATATGGATGACTGTGTCGACTGCCAATCGCTCACATCGAAGGCCTTGCGGGAGCGTAAGAAGAAGCTGTCGGTCGGTAAGGTGGCCAAGCCCCGGAAGTCGCGTTCTACTGGTCTTTCGACGGATGATTTGAGGGGCAACTCTCTGCATCGTCGTCGTGAGTCCGGGGGTTCTCGGTCTGGGAGTCGGTCCCGCCATTCCTCTGCCTCTTTGAGGCACTCCAGGAAGTACCGTCATAGGTTGCCTTCCCCGTCCTCGTCCGAGGACTCCGCCCGTCGGCAGGTTGCTTGTCCCAACAAGCGTTCCACTCCTGAGGAATTTGTATTCCTTCCGAAAGGAGAAGATTTGGTGATTTTCCAAGCGCAGGGCTCTGGTCTGTCTGCGCTGTCGAAAGACGCTGGCCGTGACCATTCTAGAGATGCTGCTCGAATGCCTTCGGGCTCGAGCGGTCGTCGCAACCACCAGACGCCTTTGAGGTCCCGGTCGGACAAGGAGGGTCACTCTAGACATGCCCGTTCCAGGTCCCAGTCCTCGGCGTCCTTGAGACCGTGAGAACCTGTGATGTCTTCAAAGAAGACATCGACGCCTGCACGCTGAGGTTGTCGACGGACTCTCTCGAGGCTCCGTCTCCGAGGAAGTCGTCGATGCCATCGGCGCCCAGGCTGTCGAGACACGCTCGGGGCTCCGCCCTCGAGGCCTGTGTCGAAGCCGGCGATGCTGTCGACGGCGTGCTCGACGCCGATTCCATCAATGCCTTTCGAGGTGGTTTTGTCGGAGTTTCCCCGTGGCACGGTGGAGCCCCCCAGAAAGGCTCTGGCCAAGGCTAAACATGTCTTTGTTCCTTTTTCTGTACCCTCCTTTTTATTTTTCTGTACCCAGCCTCTGGATTATATTTCTGAGGTGGATGAGGGTTCTGAGGAAGGTGGGGTTCCTGCAGAGGTTCCTGATGGCCTCCTTTCTGGTCATAGCCAACTTGAGGACCTGTGGTCTAGACACCTCTCCAGAGGCAAAGTTTGGTAGGCCTGAGTCTGGCACGCATGCAGAGTCCTCATACCAGCGCCTGATGTCGAGGGCCACGGATTACCTGGGGTGGTCTGCCCCCCCTGGGGATTTTCAGCAGGATGACCTGACTGATATCCTTGACCAAGGTCCACCAACTGACCCGGTGCTGCCATTCCATCTGGTCTTGCAGAGAAGGGTGGCTGTGGCTTGGACTTCTCCGGAGAGTCTCCCGGCAGTGAGCAAGTCCTTGCCAAAGAAATATCGCCCAGCCAGTGGCGACCCCTGCTACTTGACCACACACCCTACTCCGGAGAGTTTGGTGGTGCAGGCGGCTACGGCCCCTGCAAAGCAGGCGTCGTACCCTACCATCCCCCCTGATAGGGACGACAAACGTTTTGACGGCTGGGCGAAGAAGGGGTTTTCTTCTGGGCGTATGGCGCTTCGGGCTGCCAACTCCTTTTGTGCCTTGTCTCATTTCACGCACACTCTGTGGAACTGTATCTCCTTAGCGGCTGATCATATTCCCGAAGGGGAGGAACGGGATGGTTTTCTTGCTCTTGTGCAGGATGGCAAGGATGCCATGTGTGAATCTGTTCTGTCGAGTCTGGACATGGTTGATTGCGTCAGCCGGTCCATGGCGGCGAACACCGTAATACGCAGGTTTGCGTGGTTGCGGAAGTTGGGGTTTGCTCCTGATGTGCAAGCCCAGCTCCTCAACAGGCCCTTTGATGGTGAACATCTTTTTGGCAGCAATACTGACGAGAGCCTTGAGAGGTTGCAGACCTCCAAAGCTGCAGCGAAGTCGTTGAGCGCTGCAGTTCGCCAACCTCCGCCTTTTCGTCCTAGGTGACAGCAATGAAGGGGAGGTTCCTTTCGATATTACTCATCCTTTAGTAAATCGAGAGGAGGTGCAAGTCAAGGTGGCCACCGTAGGAGTGCTAGAGCTGGAAAACAGGGTACTCGAGGTGCCAAGGCCGCTCGGGAGTTGCCTCTTTGCCCTCAGGCGCAGCCGCTTCAGCTCAGTCACTAGGCCATGTCCCATGGTTCGCCGGTTGGGGGAAGGCTGGCGCAGCATCTTGCAGAGTGGCGTGCCATTGCTTCAGATGTGTGGGTTCTGGAGATCATAGCCCACGGCTACTGTCTTCCTTTCCGGCAGGGGCCTCATGACAATCCACCAGGGAATCTCTCTTTGAAGAGACTGGATCCGCTCCTTGCACAGGAAATACAATCCCTGCCGGAGAAAGGTGCCATAGAACATTTTTTGATTTAGAAGAAAGACTGGGGATTGAGACCCATCATGGACTTGCACGGTTTGATCAAGCTCCTCAGGAACGACAAGTTCAAGATGGTTACTCTTTCTCAAGTCCTCCAGGCCCTTCAACTTCAGGACTGGTTGGTGTCTCTCGACCTCAAGGATGCTTAGTTCCATGTGCCGATCCATCCCAAGCACAAGAAGTACCTGAGGTTTGTGGTTGGTGACTCGCACTTTCAGTTTCGGGTCCTGCCGTTCGGATTGACCTCCGCCCGAGGGTCTTCACCAAGCTCATGGTGGTGGAGGCAGCGTATCTCAGGAAAGGGGGATTCACGTCTACCTCTACCTGGGCGATTGGTTGATCAGGGCGCGCTCTCCCGAGCAAGTCCTGGATCATCTGTCAGTCACCTGCCGCTCCCTTCACAAGCTGGGCTTCTCCCTCAACTTAAAGAAGTCCCACTTGACGCCAACTCAGCGGCTCCAGTACATCGGAGCAGTGCTCGACAGGTCCCTGGGGCAGTGTTTTCCTCCCCAGGTGAGGGCTCATTGCGTTCAGCAGATGGTGCACAAGTTTCAACATGCCCAGAGTCTCCCGGCGTTTGAGTTCTTGAGGTTGCTCGGCCTCATGGCATCCTGCATTCTTCTGGTGCCAGAGGCCAAGTTGCGGATTAGATCTCTGCAATGGGCTCTCAAGATGCAGTGGTCACAGTCCTCCGGCAGGATGTCGGACCCCGTTCAGGTGCCGCCCTCGGTAGCTCAGAAGCTTCTGTGGTGGGCCGTCGAAGGCAATCTGATGAGTGGGGCTCCTGAGCAGGCAGAGCGCGATCTCTCACGAGTGGGAGCTGGCTCAGGAGATTCTCCTGGAGATCTTTGCCCTTTGGGGGACCCCTCAGGTGGATCTCTTCGCCTCCAGTGTCAACCGGAAGTGCGAAAGTTTCTGCTTGCGGGAATTTCCTCCAAAAGGATCCTTAGGAGAAGCATTCGTGGTGGAGTGGTCCTTCCCACTGCTGTATGTGTTTCCTCCAGTCCCAGTCATCCCGCAAGTGCTGCAGAGGTTACGGAGCTTCGGTTCCCGGATGATCCTCATTGCTCTGGCTTGGGCTCGGAGGACGTGGTACCCGGACCTTCTCGACTTGTCCATCTGCCCTCCACGTCCTCTTCGCTACGGAGACAACCTGCTCTCACGGGAGGGGGGGGGGGTCAGGTTCCCCATCTAGAGGTCAGCTCCCTCAACCTTCACGCTTTGCTTCTGAAAGGTTGAGGTATAAGGATTGGGACCTCCCTGAAGACGTGATGGAGGTGTTTCTTTCGGCCAGATGGCTGGCAACAAAATCCCTGTACCGTTGCCGTTGGAGAAAGTTCTGCGACTGGTGCAGGGTTAAGAATGTGGATCCTTTTTCATGTGACATTCCTGTAGTTCTGTCTTTTTTTGCTTTCGTTGGCCCACAGGGGCCTGCAAGTGGGTACTGTTAAAGGTTACCTGGCGGCGCTGCCTATATTTAAGCGCTGGTCTGAGGAGTATTCTTATTTTAAAATTCCTTTAATTTCTCAGTTTCTCAGAGGACTCACTAATGTGTTTCCGCTGGCACCTTTCCAGGTGCCTGGTTGGGATTTGAACCTTGTTCTGAAATTCCTTATGGGTGCTCCATTTGAACCTTCACATTCTTGTCCTTTGAGGCTGTTAACCCTTAAAACTGTGTTTTTAGTACCGGTTACTTCCGCTCGCAGAGTGAGTGAGTTGCAGGCACTTTCAGTTAAGCCACCTTTCACTGTGTTTCATAAGGACAGGGTTGTCCTTAGAGTTCGTCATTCCTTTCTTCCGAAGGTGGTGTCGGAATTTCATTTGAGCCAGAAGGTTATTCTTCCGGCATTTTATCCTCCTCCACATCCTGATAAGGAAGAGGAGAGGCTCCATAGGTTGGATCCTAGGAGAGCATTAAGTTTCTACATTTCAAGGGGATTGGGTCCTCTGACGTATTCCATATCTATGACCGGTAATGTCCACAGCTGTGCTGCTTCGGAAAAACTTTGGCGTCGATGTCGATGCGCCGTCCCCGAGGACCTCCTCCGACGGCCGACGGCACCCGATGTGATAAGTAGGATGCACGACGCCCATAGCCTCAGTTCTGTTTTTTCCGTGAACGTGTTCGCTTCGTGAATCTCTGTACGCCTGGACTCGTTGGAGTTTGCTGTTTTCAATTCTCGGTTCGTTGAACCTGTTCGGTTTGTTGTGAAGACCTGTTTGTGGCGATGTCTTTCTCATCTTCAACCCCGCGTCCGGGCTTCAAGAACTGCGGGGACTGTGGGTCCAAGATGTCGGTCACGGACTCACACGATGCCTGCCTCTGGTGCCTTGGGGAGGCCCACGATACGGACGACTGTGTCGACTGCCAGTCGCTCACGGCAAAGGCCTTGCGGGAACGCAAGAAGAAGCTGTCGGTAGGCCGGGTGTCTAAGCCCCGGAAGTTGAGGTCTGCGGGGCTTTTGACCGATGACTCGAGGGGGGACTCTCTGCGTCATCGTCGGAAGTCCAGTGGGTCTCCTTCTAGGAGTCGGTCTCGCCACTCCTCCGCCTCTTCGAGGCATTCCCGGAAGCGCCAGCATAGGTCGACTTCCCCGTCCTCTTCCGAGGACTCCGCCCGTTGGCCGGTTGCTTATCCCTCCATGCAAGCGACACCGGAGGAATGGGCTTCCTTCGGGAAGCAGATGCTAGCGATTCTTGAATCGCAGGGCACCGGTCCGTCCGCGTCTCCGAGTGGGGTCGGTCGGCACCGGTCGAGAGACACCGCCTGTACGCCTTCGGGCTCAGGTGGTCGGCACGGCTCGCGGGAGAGGTCCTGCTCGGACAAGGGTAGCCGTTCTCGCCATGCCCGTTCCAGGTCCCGGTCCTCGACGCGCTCGAGACCGCGTGATCCTGTGCCGTCTTCGAAGAAGACGTCGACGCCTGTGGCGCCAAGGTCGTCGACGATTTCTCTCGAGGCTCCGCCTCCGAGGGGGTCGTTGGCACCTAGGTCGTTGAGAGACACGCTCGGAGCTCCGGCTTCGAGGCCTGTGTCGACGCCGCCGATGCTGGCGGCGCTGCAGCTGACGTCGATGCCGATTCGCTCGACATCGACGCCTTTTCTGTCGACGCCTTTTCTGTCGACGCCGACTCGTTCGGCGCCCTCGACGCCTTTCGAGGCTGTGGTGTCGGAGGGGCCCCGTGGTATGGGGTTTGCCCCTAGAAAGGCTATGGCTAAGGTCAGGCACTGCTTTGGTCCACAGAGGTCTTCCTCTCCCCGCCTGGAATACATTTCAGAGGGTGATGAAGGCTCTGATGGGGGCTTGGTTCTGGCCCATAGCCAGTTTGATGATCTGCGGCAGTCGCTGCATGATGCCAGTGGACTGGACACCTCTTCGGAGGTGGAGTTTTGTAGGCCGGAGCCTGGCACTCATGCCGATTCTTCATACCGGCGCCTTATGTCTCGGGTTACCGAGTACTTGGGTTGGTCAGCTCCCCCAGGGGAGTTCGTTCAGGATGATCTCATGGACATCCTTGATCTCAGTCCACCCACTGACCCGGTTTTGCCTTTTCATATGGCTCTGCAGAGAAGGGTGGCGGCGGCTTGGACTGCTCCAGAGAGTCTCCCGGCAGTGGGCAAGTCTTTGTCGCGAAAATACCGTCCAGCCAGTAGCGACCCCTGCTACTTGTCTAGTCACCCCACTCTGGAGAGTTTGGTGGTGCAGGCGGCTACGGCCCCGGCAAAGCAGGCGTCGTATCCTACCATCCCTCCGGATAGGGACGACAAACGTTTTGACGGCTGGGCGAAGAAAGTGTTTTCTTCGGGGGGTATGGCGCTTTAGGCGGCCAACTCCATATGTGCCTTGTCTCGTTTCACACACACTTTGTGGAACTGTGTTGCATTAGCGGCTGAACATATTCCTGAAGGGGACGAACGGGATTGTTTCCTTGCTATGGTTCAGGATGGCAAGAATGCCATGTGTGAGGCCGTTCGGTCGGGTTTGGACTTGGCGGATTGTGTCAGCCGGTCCATGGCGGCGAGCACCGTAATGTGCAGGTTTGCGTGGCTGCGGAAGTCTGGGTTCGCTCCTGATGTGCAGTCCCGGCTCCTCAACATGCCCTTTGACGGTGAACACCTTTTTGGCAGCAAGGCTGACGAGAGCCTTGAGAGGTTGCAGACCTCCAAAGCTGCAGCGAAGTCGTTGGGCGCTGCAGTTCGCCAACCTCTGCCTTTTCGTCCTAGGGGACAGCAATGGAGGGGAGGTTCCTTTCGCTATTACTCGTCCTTCAGTAAAGCGAGGGGAGCTAGCAGTCAAAGAGGCCATTGTAAGAGTGCCAGAGGTGGAAATAAAGGTACTCGAGGTGCCAAGGCCGCTCGGGCAGTTGCCTCATTGCCCTCGGGCAACGCCGCAGCCGCTACCACTCGGTCATGAGGCCAGGTCCCATGGTTCGCCGCTTGGGGGAAGGCTGGCGCAGCATCTTGTAGAGTGGCAAGCCATTACTTCGGATGTGTGGGTTCTGGAAATCGTAACCCACGGCTACTGTCTTCCTTTTCGGCAGAGGCCTCACGACAATCCACCAGGGAGCCTCTCTTTGAAGAGTCCGGATCCGCGCCTTGCGCAGGAATTCAAGCCCTGCTGGAGAAAGACGCCATAGAACTGGTGCCTGTAGCGGAGAGGAACAAGGGATGGTATTCCCCTTATTTTTTGATATCGAAGAAAGACGGGGGAATTGAGACCCATCATGGACTTGCGCCGTTTGAACAAACTCCTCAGGAAGGACAAGTTCAAGATGGTGACTCTTTCTCAAGTCCTCCAGTCCCTTCAACTTCAGGACTGGTTGGTGTCTCTTGACCTCAAGGATGCTTCCTTCCATGTGCCGATCCATCCCAAGCACAAGAAGTACCTGAGGTTCGCGGTTGGCGACTCGCACTTTCAGTTTCGGGTCCTGCCCTTCGGATTGACCTCCGCCCGAGGGTTTTCACCAAGCTCATGGTGGTGGTGGCAGCGCATCTCAGGAAAGGGGGGATTCACATCTACCCCTACCTGGACGATTGGTTGATCAGGGGGAGCTCTCCCGAGCAAGTCCTGGATCATCTGTCCGTCGCCTGCCACTCCCTTCACAGGCTGGACTGCTCCCTCAAATTAAAGAAGTCCCATTTGACACCAACCCAGCGGCTCCAGTACATCAGAGCAGTGCTCGACACGTCCCTGGGGCAGAGTTTTCCTCCTCAGGTGAGGGCTCTTCACATTCAGCAGATGGTGCACAAGTTTCAGTTTGCCCAGAATCTCCCAGCGTCCGAGTTCTTGAGACTGCTCGGCCTCATGGCATCCTGCATTCTTCTGGTGCCAGAGGCTCGTCTGCGGATGAGATCTTTGCAGTGGGCACTCAAGCTCCAGTGGTCTCAGTCCTCCGGCAGGCTGTCGGACCCTGTTCAGGTGCCGTCCTCGGTAGCCCGGGACCTTCTGTGGTGGGCCGTCAAGGGCAATCTGATGAAGGGGGCCCCATTTTGGCTGCCCTGGCCGGAGGTGACAATTGTGACAGACGCATCCCTCACGGGATGGGGAGCTCATGCCAACGAGTTGACAGTCAACGGTCTTTGGTCTCCGTCGGAGTCCAGACTCCATATCAGTCTGTTGGAGCTGAGGGCCGTCAGGCTAGCCCTGAAGGCTTTTCTGCCGACTGTGCGCGGAAAGAGTGTCCTGATTCTAACAGACAACACGGTGGCCATGCACTACCTCAACAAAAAGGGGGGGGCAGGGTCACTTCCGCTGTGCAGGGAGGCGATGCAGCTCGAGTTCCGGGCCAGTTTCCAGGAAGTTTCAATCTCGGCGGTTCATCTGGCCGGAGACGACAACGAGACAGCGGATGCTCTGTGCAGGCAGAGCACGATCTCTCACGAGTGGGAGCTGGCTCAGGAGATTCTCCTGGAGATCTTCGCCCTTTGGGGGACCCCTCAAGTGGATCTCTTCGCCTCCAGTGTCAACCAGAAGTGCGAAAGGTTTTGCTCGCGGGAATTTCCTCCAAAAGGAGCCTTAGGAGACGCGTTTGTGGTGGAGTGGTCATTCCCACTGCTGTACGCGTTTCCGCCAGTCCCCGTCATCCCGCAAGTGCTGCGGGGGTTACAGAGGTTCGGTTCCCGGATGATCCTTATTGCTCCGGCTTGGGCCCGGAGTACGTGGTACCCGGACCTTCTAGACTTGTCCATCTGCCCTCCACGTCGTCTTCCCTACCGAGACGATCTGCTCTCACGGGAGGGGGGTCAGGTTCTCCATCCAGAGGTCAGATCCCTCAATCTTCACGCTTGGCTTCTGAAAGGTTGAGGTATAAGGATTGGGACCTCCCTGAAAATGTGATGGAGGTGTTGCTCTCGGCCAGGCGGCCGGCAACAAAGTCTCTGTACCGTTGCCGTTGGAGAAAGTTCGACGACTGGTGCAGAGTTCAGAATGTGGATCCTTTTGAATGTGACATTCCCATGGTTTTGTCTTTTTTGCTTTCTTTGGCCCACAGGGGCTTGCAAGTGGGGACCATTAAAGGTTACTTGGCGGCGCTGTCCATATTTAAGCGCTCGTCTGAAGAGTGTTCCTATTTTAAGATTCCTTTAATTTCGCAGTTTTTGAAAGGGCTCACTAATGTGTTCCCTCCGTCACCTTTTTTGGTGCCAGGTTGGGATTTGAACTTTGTTCTTAAGTTTCTTATGGGTGCTCCGTTTGAGCCTTTACATTCTTGCCCTTTGAGGCTGTTGACTCTGAAAACTGTGTTTTTGGTTGCGGTTACTTCCGCTCGCAGAGTGAGTGAGTTACAGGCACTTTCAGTTAAGCCACCCTTCACTGTGTTTCACAAGGACAGGGTTGTCCTTAGAGTTCGTTCTTCTTTTCTTACAAAGGTGGTTTCGCAATTTCATTTGAGCCAGAAGGTTGTTCTTCCGGCGTTCTATCCTCCTCCACATCCTGGTAAGGAAGAAGAGAGGCTCCATAGGCTTGATCCTCGGAGAGCGTTGAGCTTTTATATTTCGCGCATGTCCCGGGTCAGAGTGGACGATCAACTTTTCATTGGTTATGCTGGAAAGCGTTCGAGACAAGCTGTGATGAAACAGACTGTCTCGTTGGATTATTTTAGCCATCTCCGAGTGTTACCGCTTGGCGGGTACGGACCCTCCGGCTGGCTTGCGGGCCCATTCTACCAGAGGAGTGGCTCCGTCTACTGCTCTGCAGAGGGGAGTTCCTATTCGTCACATCTGTGATGCAGCCACCTGGGCTTCAGTACATACTTTTGTACGTCACTATTCCCTTGATTCGATCAGAGGGCAAGATCTGGCCTTTGGCAAGGCAGTTCTCTATTCCGCAATTTGATTGGGCATGCTAAATTTGTATTCTAAATTCTTTTCCACCTCCTTGCTTGGTACTGCTTTGGGAGTCTGTCATAGATATGGAATACGTCGGAGGACCCAATCCCCTCGAAGAACAAGTTACTTTCTTACCTGGTAACGTTCTTTCGATGGGATGGTCCGACGACGTATCCCTCCCTGACTTCGCCGCTGCAGAATTTCTTTTGCGATTGCAGCTTGTGTTCCGCAGGGCCTTGTGTGTCTGACTGGCAGAAAACTGGTGGCACACGTTCTGGGAAAAAACTATAACTGAGGCTATGGGCGTCGTGCGTCCTACTTATCACATCGGGTGACGTCGGCCGTCGGAGGAGGTCCTCGGGGACGGCGCATCGACGTCATCGACGCAGGACGCAGACGCCAAAGATTTTCCGAAGCAGCAAAGCTGTGGACATCACCTGTCATAGATATGGAATACGTCGTCGGACCATCCCATCGAAAGAACATTACCAGGTAAGAAAGTAACTTGTTCTTCTCGCATGTCCCGGGTCAGAGAGGACAATCAGCTCTTTATTGGTTATGCTGGAAAGCGTTTGGGACAAGCTGTGACTAAGCAGACTTTGTCTAGATGGATTATCTTGGCAATTTCTGAATATTACCACTTGGTGGGTAAGGACCCTTCGGTAGGCTTACGGTCCCATTCTACTAGGGGTATGGCTGCCTCTACTTCCCTGCAGAGGGGTGCTTCTATTCGTAACATCTTTGATGCAGCCACTTGGGCTTCGGTCCATACTTTTGTACGTCACTACACCCTCGATTCCATCCAGGGGCAGGATCTGGCCTTTGGCAAGGCGGTCCTTTACTCTGCAATTTGATTGGGCATTCTAAATTTCTTGATTCTAATTTCTTTTCCCTCCTCCATACGTTGGTACTGCTTTGGGAGTCTGTCATAGATATGGAATACGTCAGGGGACCCAATCCCCTCGAAGAACAAGTTACTCTCTTACCTAGTAACGTTCTTTCGATGGGATGGTCCGACGACGTATTCCATATCGCTCCCTCCCTACCTGCCCCGCGACAGAATTCCTTTTGCGATTGCAGCTTAAGTTTCCGCAAAGCTTTCTGTGGTCATTCTGGCAGTGGTTTGGTGCCACACGTTCTGGGGGAAAAAAACTACAACTGGGACTGTGGGCGTCGTGCATCCTACTTATAACATCTGGTGACGTTGGCTCGATGGAGGCCCTCGAGGACAGCGTATCGACGTCATCGACGCAGGACCCAGATGCCGAAAGATTTTCCAAAGTAGCACAGCTGTGGTGATTACTGTCATAGATATGGAACACGTTGTCGGACCATCCCATCGAAAGAACGTTACCAGGTAAAAGAGTAACCCTTACTGGGCATTTATTAACATCCACTACCACTCCTATTTAGATAATACCCAGCTCTGTGCACATATAACCAGCTTAACCAAGTCAAGACCCAACCTACAGACATTCTCCTAAAGTCTCTTTTCCCCTCTAGCCTCCTTTTATTAATTCCCTTTTCTGTGTCTTTAATTTATCAGGAACTTGGATTTTTGGATGGGCCCTGCCATGTTTATCGTATCCCCACATAAATAGAGTAAAGCCTACCGGGTTTTTCTATATAAAGAAGCTAAAAAGTATTATTCCTTTTCTCTCTTTCACCCTCAGCAATTGTAGTAGAAGCCTTGATTAATTCACATCTATGGTATGGAATCTACTTTTTGGCGGCCCCCTTGCTTCTTTCATCCAGAGGCTGAAATCCGTAAGCACCAGCCTCCTGGAATGGACTTCCCATTAACCTAAGAGAAGAAACTTCCATCAGGGTGTTTAGAAAGGGACTGAAGACCCTTCTGTTTAACTAATCGCACTTCTAAGACGCCTAATCCCTCTGACATATTGCTATGTCCGCTTGGTAGGCTGTTTGTCTCAGTTCCGTATGTCTAGCGCCTTTAAGCCCCCGGGTCAGTGGCCGTGCTATATAAATCATAAATAAATGAAGAATTTAGCAGTTTCATGGTTTCCACTTCCTGAGAAACCATAGCTACATTGTGAAGATCCTGAACATTCTGCACTGGCTCCCCGTGAAAGATGGTGGGCGTTTAAAGACCCTTTGCTTGATTCATAAACCTCTTTATAATACAGCCCCCTGATATCTTGTGGACAAAATTCAATTCTGCTTGCATCCCTTCCATTCAAATGAAGCGATAGACTCTTTTTCGCGACTCCCAAATTCTGCTGTACCATCAGAAATGTCGCTTTGGGATTTTTGGCACTCCTGCACTGGAGCTTCTAACGAACTTCTCTCTTTGCTGTGTGCCCATCCATCCTCCTTTCAGAGCCTGCCAGCTATCCCTCTGTTTCTTCCGGTGTTTCTAGAGCCGGTCTAGACTGCAGTGCACGCTATATAAATAGTCCCACTCATCATTTTTGGGTGTACCTGGCATTGGCACTCCATGTGACTTAAGTAATGACATGCTATTTAAGCACAATTCCGTTTTCATGTTAATAATGTCTGCGGGCCTGCCTTGGCACAGTTGTTTGTGCTCAATTGGTGGTGGCTGTCTTCATGGCAGGTGTGCTGCGTTTTAATATATGGGTATCATCACCTAGCGTAAAGGGGGTGGGGGAGTGTCCCCGAGCGCCGTGAGAGAAGTAGCTGGACGTTCCTTCCCGGTAGCACAGATTGCACAGTGTGGCTGCGAATGTGTGCAGATACTCCATCTGCACTAATGGAGATTGTGTCCTTGCTGAGTTGGACGTTTTTCACCTCCGTGACTCATTATATTGCTTCCCTTTGGTGTGCAGCAACGAGCACAGTGTGTTTCTGGGCCAGTTGATGCTTAATCATAATGTGTTTTTTTAATACTATTATTTTATACCACCCCACCTTTATTATTTTATTTTGTCTTATGTCAGTGTTAATTAATGTTCATGTTTTTACAAAGTAGGGGCGCTTGTGTGCGCTGTGCCAGGTCGAGGCACTATTGGGCATCCACGCTGGCATGTACTATCTTGAAATGAATGGAGTGCTGACTCCTACTATCCGGATTCACTTGTCCATTTGTCACCTACAGCACGGTCCACTGCCATATCTGCGTTCTCACCAAATTGGGTTCACAATCCAAATGGGGTCAATGCAAAGAATACATTGTACATTGCGAATGTGTGTCGTGTAAAGAAAATGCACAGATGAAATGTGCGCAGCGTTCTCAAACTGATGTGGGTACCCCCTGCCTGTGTCCCAAATGCTGTGTTACATGTAGGTTTTGCTGGGCACCTTCGTGCGTACAGGAGGCCGTAGTTGAAGTCCAGTTGGCTTGGGAGGGAGCCCCAGAGAAGTTGAGCTGCGACCTACTGTCGAATATAGTTCAACAAGACAAATCGGCACCTGGTTTCAACACTTATACACTAATGTTATGAAGAAATGCTGTTTCTCAAAGCCAGCCTACTCGTTTTTCAACTTACTCAGCATTTTTCAAAGCAGCACAAATACATTACTAAACATTTTCTTTGCATACTTATACATAATATTGTCTCTGGAAAGGTTACTGATTGTGACATTACAAGGCGGGGGCTGAGATGGGTGAGGGCATTCTTCCAATGACATTCCGCAATACTGAGGCCCCTCACTACCGTTTCTGGGACCCACCTTGTTCTCAGACTGCACAGATAATCATTGTTGAGGGCAAGTGAGCAAGAGCGGAATCAGCCTAAAGATTGTCTGTGTGTACTCTCTGTGAGCATAATAATGTGTTCTGGGCACGCTTGTTTCAAGATGCTCGCTCTGGTACATAGATCTCTGTATTTCACCACCCTCAGTTGAACTTTCCTTGAACTCTACTCTGCCGCAAGAATACGTACCGTGTGTGGAGCGTCACAAATCTACCTGAATAATCTGTTCTTATGGATTTGCCTTCGACACATTTGCTGTTGTCGGAGCTTCCAGAGAGGCACACATGCTTTATCAAAGAACTCCTGCTTTGTCTACTAGGGTTGGATGAACTACTTCCCAGAGACGGCCTTTGATGGAACAGCTCCGCCCTTTTAGTTACCATGCTTTCCACGGCCAGACTCGAGATGCGCAGAACCCAGCGGACACTGCCACCGGCCTGGTCACAGGTAATGCAGACCTCAGATGGCATGGCATGCTATTGTTGTCTGATCTTAGCAGAACCTCTTCACCAGGTTACGATAACAATGGACTCCCGTCTTTTGGGACTGGGAACCACCTTGGACCGCCTACAGGTCTTCACCCTTTGGCCCAGAAAGGAAAAACATCAAGACATCAATGCCTTCAACGTGCTGCAGTTTGCAAAGCCTTGACAACGTTCCAGCGCAATATCCTAACCGAACAGACACTTCTTTGTCAATGTTTTTCATGAGTTAACAAGTGGTCACAAAATTCCAACATTTGACCGTGTTGGATGTGGAGTTATGGTAGCGGGCCATTTGCCGAATTTGGCTCCACGTGATTCACTCTCCTGGTAAGGAATATGTTCTGGGAACTGTAGTCTTGGTTAAATTTCATTAGGCAGAAGGAGCCGATTCTTGAGATTTGTAAAAAGGAAGCCCAGGATTGGGGGAAGTGTTGACCTGCTTTCATGAAGTCTTGTGGAAACTTTATCCCTAATACATTGTTAGCATGTCTTCTTGAGTGCCTTGAGACATCTTCGGATACCTCTAAACAGTTCATAACTTAGCATTTTCTTAAAGGACCTGAATAGTGATGAAATGCAATCATTTGATGTCACCCTTTTCCATGCAACACATCATTTTGAGTGGCCATGTGAGGGAAGGTCTGCTCAACAACTCAGACGTGGGGCTCTCCAACAATAACCCTGGAGCTGAATATTTTGCTAATAACATGATATGAAGCTACATTGCTGGATTTGTGTATTTGACCTCAACCTCCAAACACAGCATGCACTTAGTATCATGTTGGGAAGACGGTGTACGTTTGCTTAACTTCACAATTGATGTGCGGAGTTAAGTAGTGGAAAGTGCAAACGTCAGCCAAACGGGGAGAACGTTATTATTAATTTTAAGCAGAAAACTGATAGCCGTATTTTGTTTCCTTCCATTTTACATTGAGAAAAGCATGAATTTGTTTTGGTACCTGATTGTGAGCAAGACACAAAAGAAGTGGAGATGTGAGAACTCCACTGTTCCAGGTCTGAACATTCATTCCACATAAGAGTGCATTTATTTTGTGCAGTCTTGTATTGGGATGTAAGGCAGTATGCCAATGCCAACTGCCCAGTGTAAATAAAAAGGCCCCATTTGCAAACATGCCAGTAATGCGCTACATGAGATGAACGTCATGAACAGTCACAAATTGCCATACGCAAATGTGGGCCACTTCTTATTTTGGTGTCCGTGTTGTTTTTTGTGTCCCAGTCCGACCCTGGTAGTATCGTGCATTCTGGAGTGCTGCTCTACACAGGGACTACCTCAGCCGAAAGGGCTTCATGCACATCTGGTCAGAGCAAAGGTGGCTTTGGTCGCTTTCCAAAGATATGTTCAATGTAAGATAATCGCCAAAGCAGCAGTCTGGGCCTCGCCTTCAGTTTTTGTAGACACTGAGCTCGAGGGCAGATGTTCAGTTTTGACAATCTGTCCTCAAGAAACACTTCTGTTCAGAATAGAAATGGGACCATCCACCCCAGATTGAGTGCTTGGGGGAATCTCTCAAAAGTATGGAGGAAAGGAGACCGGACGTAGGAGTAAGGGAATGTTACTCACTGTAGTGACTGCTGTATTCCTAGTCCAGAGACCTCTTACCCTCACACGCCCAACCAGCTTCCTCTCCAAAAGCCAATTTGTTGTCGGTGCGGGACGACCTGGTGACTGGAAAAAGACTGAGAGGCGATGTTTCGGGCAATGCATGGGGCAGCTGGGCCAAGGCAGCTCATGTGCCAGCATTGTAAACCAAACTAAAGAAGGACAATACATTTTTTGGTGCTTCATAGAAGTGCCACGCCATAGGATGGAATGTCCCAAAGGTATGGAGGAACTGGGACTCTGGGCTTGGGAGTACAGTAGTTGCTAAGATAAGTAACGTTTCCTTTTTGAACCCTTGATTATTGTGTCCACTTCTTACTAAAACAAACAGTTATGTATTTTTGGATGTCCTCTTTTTTGTGTTATTCTTTCCTTGCATGAATCTAAATGTGGAGTGCGGACCATGCGCACCATTTTCAGTCCGTTTGGTACATTAATGACGTTTGTAATATGTTCTGTATATCATTGATTTTCCTAGGTCTTTGTTTTTTGTTGCGTGTATAACTTTATAACTCAGGATAGTAATGTTCTTTGTCAGTTTGATTTTCCCAGATGTATTAACCACTGGACTGATGCTGAAGTATTCTTTAACTTTCAGTGGAATAACCCAACTGCCCATAGAGCCTCCATTTTCCTCTTCTTTGTCGGGAACCTCCAGCACTGCCACTTGTTGAATGTGTGTATATTTATGTATGCACATGTGCTTCTACTTAAAGAAAAATCAAAAACGTATTTTTGATATTGAACACACCTTGTACAGCTACTTTACTTTAACTCTTCACTTAGATTTTTCAATGTTGAAGTAATGAACGAAATGTAACTGAGTAATTGTACTTGGTATGTAGTTCAGTATGAATCGGCTTTTTTAGTCTGTTTAGGCATCGGCAAAATCTATATTACTTCTATGTCCCATCCCCTTTCTTTCATACTTTTGGGACATTCCGTCCATCGGGACGGGACCAGAGCACTTCTTAGGCATGAACATTTTTTTTGTCCTTTTCTTTTTTACACGTGACCGTGGCCCTGCCTTCCTGAGCTCCGCCCTCCGCATCACCCTTCAGTCCTTTTCATCCACGCGGACGCACTTGCATTTTAGGGATTTTTTCCTTCTGTTCCCTTGTCCTTCATATTCCTGCTCCGGTTCCACGGTCTTCTTTCTTCCATCTGTGCCGCAGCGTCTGGGATTCGTGTCCTGTTCATTGTGCGAACGTCGTTTCGTGAGGGGACTATGGACTAGGATAAGGTAGTCACTACGTAGAGTACATTTGTCATACTCCTACCTCCCGTCCCTTTTCCTCCATACTTGTGGGAGATTACCAAGCACTGACCATAGGTATTACGGTATTACGGGTGGATGGACATTTCCCTTATTGGAACAAATTCTTAAGAATTCTTAAGAACTGCCTGGCCAAATTGGGCATCAGCCCAGGAACTCGAGTCAAGATAGTATTGTCTGCAAAAGGCCGATGGGGAGGCCCACATAGCCTCCTTGGCAATGGACTCCCAAGGGATGCATTTTTGGAAGGCAACAGCAGCTGCTTTGCCACGAACCAGATGTGCATTCATGCCCTTCGGTGGTTGAAGGCATTGAATCTTGTCGGCCTCGGAAATACATGAAGCTATCCAAGAGGAGAGTGATGCTTTCAAGGCTGGTTTGCCTTTTGGGTCAACGAGCTGCTGAATTCACTTGTTCTGTTGAGGTAACACTTCAGAGCTCGTCTGACGTCTAGGGTGTGTAGATCCCTCTCGCATCCGAGACCGGGTTCAGGAAGAAGACTGGTAAAGATATTGACTGGTTTAAACGGAATTCGGAAACCAATTTAGGAAAAAGGAAGGGTGAGTGCGAAGCACAACCTTCTCCTCGTGGAAAGTTAGGAACAGATGTTCCACAGAGAGAGCTTGAAGCTCACTTATTCGTCTTGCAGATGTTACTGCAATCAAAAAGGCCACCTTCCAAGAAATGTAATTGAGTTTGGTAGTGGCCACAGGTTCAAAAGGCTTATGACACAAAGTGGTGAGTACCACATTCAGATCCCATTTGGGATGAGGGGCCCGAATCAGCGGAAAAAGATTTAAGAATACCTGCAAGTGTATTTTGATGAATGGATTAGCCATTGAAAAGGAGCAACTGTCTGTAGACGGGTAAGCCGCAATGGCAGACAAACATGCCCTGCATGATAAGACATGGATGCCAGAGGCTGCAAGGTCAGATACAAAAGACAAGACATGTGAATAGAAGCAGGCCTGGGATCAAGCTTTTTGGCTAGACACCAATGACAAAAACTGAGCCACTTGCTCCTGTATTGAGCTCTCGTAGAGGGCGTTCGTGCTGCTTGAATTATACGCGTTTTGTCTTCTGAGAGGTTGAACTGCGCTAATGAACGGAACTCGAGCACCAGGCTGCCAAGCTGAGCGATTTTGGGGATGGGTGCCACAACTGGTGACTGCGCTGGTGAAGGAGGTCGGGAATGATATGCTATGGCATTTATAACACGCCTATACACAAGTGTTTCAAGGCGCGAGACAATCTGCACCAACCTGATTGGAGAGGACACAGACAGATGCTGCATTTGCGAAAACCAGACCCTGGCTGGCCAACAAGGAGCTATGAAGAGGAGAGTGCAGGTCAATGCAGTACTGAGTTTCCAGAGAGGCAGATGAATCGGTGGCAAAGGAGGGAAAGCGTAAGCTTTCATGTTGTCCCACGGGATCTCAAGGGTGTCCCCCAAGGAACACATTCCAAGCCCGTCCCTCGAAACATAAAGAGGAAGTTTCCTGTTTGATGATGTTGCAAAGAGGACCACCGCTGGAGTACCCCATACGCAGAAGAACCTCAGTGTTCTTCTCCCACTCGTAACTCACCGCAGGTTGGCGGCTGAGAGAGTCTGCAGCCACATTGATGTGACCTGGAATATGCACAGCTTGAAGCCAGACATTGTGTTGGATAGCCCATTTCCAAATTTGGATAGCAAGGTCCACCAGGAGGGGAGACATGCTCCCCCACCGTCCTCCTCCTCCTCCCTCCCCGTTTGTTGATGTAGAACATCGCTACGGAATTGTCAGTGCAAATTCGAACCACACTTTTGCTGATAGAGGGTTGAAAAGCCTTGAGTGCCAGAAAAACTGCCAGGAGCGCCAGGTAATTGATATGGAATCACCTGTGCTGAAGCGTCCACAAATCGTACACCTCGAGGTGACCGTGTACCTCCCCACCCCAGAAGGGAGGAATCTGTAGTGACCGTTGCTTGTGGGCAGGGCTCCTGGAAGGAGGTCCCCATTGAAAGGTTGCTGGCGGATGACCACCATTGAAGATCCGCCGTCATGCAGCATGGACTGGAATCATCTTGGAATCAGGATCTGTAGCCTGGAACCAGCAGCTCCGAAGAGCAAGCAGAGTGCGCCTCATTTTCAGGCGTGCAAGATGTACAGCTAACACGCAAGAGGCCATGAGGCCCAGGAGTCTCTGTAAACACCATGCTGACATGTGGGGGGATTGGAGGAAGAACTGGCACTTGGTCGAAAGGGCCGCAATCCAATCCTCCAGCAGGAACAAAAGTATAGGATGTGGTTTTGGAAGTAGGATAAAGCACGCACTGCCTCAGACTTTAGATGGTACAAGACAAAGATTTTTTCTATTACAACTCAAATTATAATCTACCGAATCGATCACAAAAAGTATCAGATGTTGCACTTCACAGGGATCTAACCCCATGACTTGTTTTTTCTCAGGACCATTCAAATGCCATTTAAGGCACAACTTGTTGCCTATGCGATTTGGCGCTCATATTGGAAACCTTTGAAATTATTCTTTGACTGATTCACCAGACTGGTTCTACTTCTAATTTAACAAACTGATGACTGATCATTTTTTGATCGATTCACCATCAGACACGACTACAATACTGATAAACTCCAGTCCATTACCTTGACAAGCCGCTATATGCCTTGTCAAAACATGTGTCGGCTGTTCACCTCACGTTAAAATACAGAACTGTATCTGTGATTATAATTTGACTTGTAATAGAAAAAATCTTTGTCTTGTAAAATCTAACGTCTGAGGCAGTGTGTGTTTCATCCTAGTTCTAAAACCAATCCTATACTTTTGTAACTGATCTGGGCTCTGCTTGGGGTATGCCAGTGGAAGTACTAACGCAGCAGGCCGTTTCTTTCTAATCCACTATAACGCACTTTTAGTTGGAGAATTTGGCGCACCAGTAGTTCTTTGGACGAACCCCTGGTCTTCTTATCCCACTCCATCAGGAACACTCTGGAACTGACGGTATCCCAACAGAAACCCAGAAAGATCAGGTCTTGAGCGACCGTCATTGAGGATTTCTGCCAGTTCACTGACATCCCAAGATGGAACAGGAGCTGAAGGAGTGACTGAAGTTTGGCCATAGCGGCCCGTGTACAAGGACTGCGCAGGAGCCAATCGTCCAAGTACGGATATACATGAACCCCCTGCAGTCTGAGGAATACTGCGATGACAGACATCTTTGAAAAGACACGCAGTGCCAAGCTGAGACCAAACGGAAGCACACGATACACAGTGTTGCACAGTGTTCTGTTCCCAGGGAGAACCGCAGATATTTTCGATGCAGGCTCCAAATCAGAATATGCATGTATGCGTCCTGAAGGTCTACCACGCTGAGCCAATCGACCTTTCGGAGAGAGGACTTTATCGGACTGGGCATAGTCATCTTGAACTTCTCTTGGGGTCGAAAGAGCTTGAAATTAGAGAGGTCCCGGATAGAGCGCAGGCCAGCCTGGTTGGGTATGAGCACTGTAAACAGACGGGAATAATAGCCCTCTCCTTACTATTGCAAGGGAACAGGTTCGACTGCTTCGAGGTCTAGAAGTTTCTTTACCTCTGCTCTGAGGGATGGTGACCCAGTCTGCTGGAGAGGAGGGTGAGAGCGTGGGATAAGGGGGAGGGGCAAACCGAATCCCACCCGGGCGACTGACAAAACCCATCTGTCTTTTGTGATGGTCTGCCACGCCTCCAGATAAGATGAAATTCGTCTTCCCATTGGAGTCTTGAGCGACCGATGGAAAATATCATTTAGATGTTTTATCGGCAGGGAGACCACCCGCTGCTGAAGAGGAGGTTGTTGGCCTAGATAAAAACAGGCCACCTTGCAGTTGCTGTTTATGGGGTGGGCCGCCAGCTGGAGCCTCTGCACAGCGGGCACAGCGGTCCTGGAAGCCTCTGAAACCAGAGAAGGACCTCATTTGAGACCCTGAAAGGTGTCTTTGCTGGGGGTTTTGCAAGGACCGACAATGACTTCGCAGTTTGAGTGCTTGCTCTGGTGTTTGTGAGTTCCTCATCCGTGGAGGAGTGGAACAGTTCATTACCCGCGAAAGGGAGATCAAGCACCTTGTCCTGACTTCCTTCAAAAACTTTGTAGCTTGCAGCCACGCTTGGCGGAAGATGTCTACTCCGACCATAAGGCATCGAGCTGAAGTATCTACATGATGGGCAGCAGCCACAAGTAGATCCTGCACCAGAACCCTGGCATCAGATAAGCCGCCCTTAAAGTCTTCGAGTCTATCGGGAGGAATACATTCCTGAAACTCGGCGAGCTCCTTCCACAGTTTGACATTAGCAGCCACCAGGATAAGCTCGGTATTAGCCTGATGCAGCTGAAGAGTCGAATTGAAAAACCCTTTTTGTCAATGGTGTCAAGAAGCTTGTCCTCTTTGGAAAGGAGGATGAAGAGGTGGGCTCCGACTGGAGCGTAGCTGCTGCCACCAGAGTCTGAGGGGAGAGGACATGCAGACAAGGATATGTCCTCGGACGTGTGTAGCTTGTAGCGAGCGTCAATTTTCCTGTTTAGGTATTGCCCGGAATGGAATGAGGTTTTTCCATGACCTTGCGGGCCTTGGCCAGCACTTCCTCCTGAAGGACCAGGCTGGTGCGCTCCTGTGTCGACAGAGTGAAGGCTCCAGGAAGTACTCCTTCTTGTGGAACCGTGGGCTTGGGTATTGGGATGTCTAGCAATGCCATCATATCCACAACCTTGTTTTGAAAGGCTCTTATATAGCGGGGCGGGTCATCGTTGTCCTGGCCCTCCTGGTCCTCATCCAATGAGGCAGGAGCAGAAGTCTGATCAGCCGCACGTGGCGCCTCAAGCCATGAAGGCACGGTTGACTGCGCAACAGGAGTCTTTTCCACAAGGGAAAGTGGAGGCAGTGTAGGAGGAGGCCCCACAGGAAGTGGTGGTGGAGGAGGTGGCACTACCGGGACCTGCATAGGGATTCCCAGA
The DNA here is from genome assembly GCF_040938575.1 of Ambystoma mexicanum. Classification (NCBI taxonomy): domain Eukaryota; kingdom Metazoa; phylum Chordata; class Amphibia; order Caudata; family Ambystomatidae; genus Ambystoma; species Ambystoma mexicanum. Next base: position 1,663,848,672 of record NC_090929.1, read on the forward strand.
GCAGGGGCTCAGGCGCTTTAGGATACATTTCCTTAAATCCTTAAAGTACGCCTTCATGGGATCAGAATGCATAAGCGTCTGAAACTTGCCAAAAAACGTATCCTCAGAAGGTCTAGGTGTTGGAGTGTGTAGAGGCCGCTCGGAAGGGGCATACCCCAAGCATCGTAAAGAGGATGGTTGCCAGGATGGTCCCCCACCAACTGGATCCACGTAAATCAAAGGTGCGGATGAAGGAGGGAGCAAGACTGTATGCGGCAGAGGAGTCTAAGCACGCCAAACCATTGGAGGGCAGAACGGGTACTTATCCACAAAACATGGAAAAGGCTGCCCTGCCCCAAAAAAAACGGGCCCCTCAGCACCATCCGTGGTGAACGTTGGTGTAAGAGAGGTAGTCAAAATGGCTGCCGTGGACCGTAGGGTTTGGACCACAATTTTGTTAATGCCCGAGGCGAACTGCGTCGCAGGTGTGAGGCCGTGGACAACACAGGGGAGTCGGGGTCTTATGTTTCATTTTAGCCTTGTGACAAGGAACCTCGGCAGAGCCGGTGCAAGCAGATCTAGAGTGTTTGTAAGACACCTTAGAGACTGCTGATGAATTAACCCCAAGTGAGGGAACCTCGACAGAGCCTTTACTCGAAGACTTAAGGTGCTGAACCGGCTTCTTTGCCCCCTCAGCAGGATCGGTTCCACCACAGGTCTGAGTGTGGGAAGGTTTAGAGTCGCCCCCTGAAACCAGGACTCTCCAAGGGGGCCCCCCCTTCAATCTTGCTGGTCTTAGATATAGCCCCAAGAAGGGTAACCTCGGGATAACCCTGGTACGTTTAGTCACCTTGAGAGGGACCTCAAGCCGAGGCTCGATACTTAGTTCCAGATGTGGAAACCTCAGGGCTGACTCTGGTGACAACAGCCCCAGAAGTACTGGGCCTAACTTTAGCCCCTAAAGGGGAACCTCAAATGAAGATTCGGTTTTAGCAGCCCCTTTGCAGGGGTCCTCTGAGAAAAACTCTGGAGCGCTGGTTAGATCCCTTTCAGGATAGCTCAGGAAGATCCCTGGTAATAGAGCCGGTTGAGCCCCTCCCAGGCCCAGAAGACCCCAGGTAGGAGTCCCCTGGCCAGGGTGCCCTAAAAAGGAACAACCTTACCAGCCATTTGGTTTCTTCTTCAATGAACTGCTGTAAATGTGGTAGAGGAACGTGTTGAAAAACATCCTCCCACCTGACAAGCCGACGTTGCAGTGCCCGGACAGAGAGGGAGTCACAGTAGAAGCAAGAGTCCCAACAGTGTTCTGGGCATGAGCACTCCAGGCAAAGAGAGTGGGGATCCACCCTCCTGAAACCGCTTTCGCAAGATGAAAAGGATACGAATCCCAGACGCTCTGGCATAGACAGACGAACGATGACCGTGGAACCGGAGCAGGAATGAAGGACAAGGGACCAAAAAGAAAAATATTCCCTGTGATGCAAGTGCGTCCGACCCCTACCGCGTGGAGAAAAGGACTGAAGGGCCAAGCGCGGGCCAAAAAGTTAAATTTTTTTTATGCTTTTAAAATGCTCCGGTCCCGTCCCGAAGGACGGAATGTCCCACAAGTATGGAGGAAAGGGGTGGAATGTAGAAGTATGCAGGCATAAACAGACTGCGCGCTCCGAAGAAGTGGTCTGGAAGTGGGCTGTCTGCTGTGCTGTGAAACGCTGTTTACCGACTTGGATCCTTGACACTGTTTTACCTCTGCATGAGCTAGGAGTATGGACCTTACCACTCTTGCAATATAATTTATAAGCCTAAGTATGCATTACAGGCTCTAAAAATATTATTCTTACTTGTTTTTTACTTAGGCCATGCCCCTTTTCTGAAAAGCGCTCCGATGAAGTTGGCTGTCTGCTGTCCGCTTCTCGCAGCACAGCAGCTCCACCGAACGCATCCTATTTTATATCGGGCCACAGCGGGTTTAGAAAGCAAGCCGTTTTTGGAGTTCCGTAATGCCACGAGGTATATTTATTTCTAGATGTATATCTAAATCACGTGAGTAAAAGGCTCTCATAATATTATCTGGTTCAAGGTGGAGTTCACGTTGCCTTTCCTAATGGGAAGAGCGTTTTAGGAAGGCTTTTTGTAAACCTATAGAATTAATTGGTGCTCTTCACTGTCAAACTCCAGGTACTTTTTGTGTGTGCATGTGTAGCACGTGAATGCAGACAAATGAGTTTACATTGCCTTTCCTAATTAGAAGAGCGTTTTAGGAAGGCCTACGTAAACACATTGATTTGGTGGTGCTTCTCACTGTTAAATTCGGGGTATTTTATGTGTGTGCATGAGCATGGTAGGAACCCGAAGTGGCAAGTTACATACCCCATGTGAGGCTGCTAAAAAAAATAGAAAAGAAAAAAATATTCTAATTGCGAGTGGAACTTTTGTTTTCCCCAACATTGATAGCGTATTAGGGGTAAACCAGTATTCCTTGAGGATGGATGTAGAAGACTCCAAGGATCCTAGGGGTAGGGGCCTCAGAAAAATGGGAATTGAGTGGTATTGATTTTCCCCCACTTCCAATTGCATTGGAATCCTCAGTAAAGGATCCCCCTTGAGTCACTAAAGCAGGCCGACCTGCCCGAGGAGCACAAGCAGAAAAGCTTTCTAAGTGTTCAAGACACACTAATAAGACTCAACTCTAAATTTGGATGACACCTTGCCCCCCAACCCGCAGCTGGACACGTCTTTATTAGCCTCGGTAGTATCTGCGGAGTTGGATCGAAGGGTAAGATTATCCACAGGGCCGTCAACAACCGTAAGGGCATGGGGCGGGGGGCTCGACAATGTGCACCTCCACAAATCCAGTTTGGGCAGAATGGAGGAGCACCCCCTAGCGTCCATATCTCAACCTCTCGCAGAGGACACAAGAGAAGTGAGGGATATGTTTGGAAGCGGAACCCGGCTGGATTCTAAGCCCGATCTTCATAAATGCTCCAGTCCAACAATTCCTATCACGCCTCAAAATCATAACTTTGAGGAAACAGCCCATATCCTTGCAGCTGAAGAGTCTAATACCAAAGATATTGTCCATCTGTCCTTTCCGGTCCTAACCAGGATCCTCAATCTCCTGGATAAGGGGCATGAAAGGACACATGGAGAGATTCAGGAATTACGAATCATGATGGTAGAATGCTTGGAAAAAGTAAGTAGGGTGGAAGGGTTTGTGCATGCTCTGAATATATTCAAAAAAGATATCCTACCACAACCAGATAAGGAAACCAAGGTGGGGCATAATATAGGATGCCAAACGAGGGACAATGTCATACAGAATAAGCATCATAATAAAAATGCGCAAGAGAGCTCCACTAAGAATTAAAGGAACTTAAAAAGTTGATTATGATCAACTCGGAGAAAATAAAAAATGTGGGAAACCATAGAGAAATGGAGCATGAAATTAGAGACAGTAAACAAACTAATGTATTGGAATTAAGTATTGGAAGTAAACCCGACAGCCCATCTATTCTATTGAGGGTCTTAGAAGAGGAGGTGACGGAGAAGCAGACATTGATACAAACACAAGGCTTCGATCCCAATCGGGGAGAAGATCAACCCTTTGTACGTGTTATTTCACGTAGAGAAAAGAAAATGAGGGCAAGAGCTATTAAAAGAAGAGCTAAGAGTGAAAGGATTGCCAGCTCAGGATCATCAAATAAATCACAAAATCAACCCTCCTTGAAAATAAAAAATCCGAACATGAACATTAAAGATATTTGCAGTTTATCAGGTGAGGGTGGTACATTAGATTTTACCCAACTTAATGAAGAAAGTAATTTGGCATTGGATGTAAAGGAAGACTTGGACACCATCTGGGAAAAGTGGGCACTCCCACACAGACAGTAGAAACTGTATGTAAGGTCCATGATGCTGAATATGGAGAAGCCCAAAACACCCTATCTGAAGCCATGAACAATAAGGGGAAAATTGCTACTACTAAACATAAAAATAAAAAAACAGAAACAACTAGAAAAAAAAGATCCCCAAAAAGTCGAATGATATTGGAGCAGAAGGGTGTAAAGCAGTAAGGAGTATCCAACAGTTTTTCAGCACAAAAACAAAGGAAAAAAAGTTATAGAAAAAGTGCAGGAGACAGGAATGGATAAGATATCACATACGGATGCCTTTAAGGGTTCGGACCCCCTCACTAATCCAACTGAGCAAGAGGGAACTGGAAGCGTGGGAGGGATTGAAATTAAGGAAGCCAGTGAGAATGATTCAACTGTTATTCCCAGTGAAGATATAAAACTACTGGTACAGGAAGCACTTCTCAAAATCCTTCAACAATCATCCAAGCTTGTTCTAACCCTCCCTGCGCCAATAGTCCATTTAGAGCATAAATCCTTGGGGGAAGCACCAAGGAGGTACCCTCCTGAAATTGTCACACAAAGTAATGAAGACTATAGTCTACAGGGACTAAATGATCGACCGCATGAAGATGGGTCTAATACTGACGTGTCAAATCTAAAACATGAATATCTTTACACTAAGGCCGCGGTCAGTAACACTGAGACGAGTATGGAAGGTAGAGGGGAAGGACCACCGATTAATCAAATACAACAGGTGGACAAGGAATTTGACGAACGTATCAGAGAAAAATTTGAACTATGGAATTTAGAGAAGGCCCATGAAAAAGGAAGGGACATCAATCCGGGGTGGGATGTAAAGTTTGAGACCCATGGTGGGAGGGAGTGGTAATCATATAAGCAAACTAAGCTTGAGGAACAAGATCTTAGGTATCGAGATGCTGGGCAAGAGAACTGTAGAGCATGGAGGGAACCGAAATATGTGGATGACCCTAGTGTCATATTGAATTTTGTATTAACGATAGGAGGTCCCTCCTCCCTAAATCGAGTCAGAATCCTCATTCTTTAAAGAAATCCCTCGCCTCTCATTGATCTCCTCTGGGGATATTAAGCTTATAGACTATATCCATCCGATGAGATACGATTGTGGCAGGATTGTGTTCCATTCGAGAGCAACTTACGAACTTGTACTCTCAAAAGGAGTGGCTTTGCAAAGATTTGGTTACAATATCGTAAATTTTAGCCTAGGTTTGGGAACACAACAGGGTGGGGACTGGACAGGTTATTCCGGCAAGTCAGAAGGGAATAACCAAACAAATGGAGGTTTCAACATAAACATTGACAAACCGTTCAAAGACATGAATGAGCTTAGAACACTGACACAATCCCTGAGAGAATCCATAGCCAAGATTAAAGGTCTGAAACACTCCGTATTGCGAAGCTAAATTTCCAATCATGGAACTCTAAGGGGTTCCGTCCTTTAACCTACTCCGTAAACACCTGTTCAGAGCTCTTGAAATATTCCTTTCTGTGCATTCAAGAAACCTGGGCAACTACTGCTATATTCCTAGATGGCTTTACAATTTTTCAGGAGCCCGCTACGAAAAAAACTAAGGGGAGACCGGCGGGGGGACTGGTCATTGCTATCAAGAATAATACTAATTTTGAAACAATCAAGAATTTTAGTATAAATAATGGGAGAAAATGTGGGTTGGAAGAGTGCACAAATTTATCTGCTAATCATAAATATATATTGGCAACCAGTGCGTGATTTAACGCAGTTTATTGAATCTATTGATTCAGTAATTCAGGAATGTCAGGACTTGGATAAGGATTTGTACATTGTTATGTGTGGGGATTTTAACTCTAAAATTTGTGTGGAAGAACAATATGTAGGAAGGGTTGGTCGTACTAGAATGGAGCAGGGGGACTCACGTAAGCACCTTCAGGGGCAGCAATGGGCACAATTTATAGGTGGCTGGGGGCTTCAATGTGCAAATAATCTGCTGGAAAATTCTACGGATAAATCTACCTGGTCAAATGGCAAATGGAGTTCTACTATTGACTATATTTTTGTGTGTACGAAGATTTTTCAAAACATACAGGAGTTTAAATGAATGGGCGTATCTGAGAGTGACCACAAAATGCTGAGAATGGTATTATTAACTGAGGTGGACAGGGTGGACGTCTTGGCTATGACATTCCACTGTCTTTAAATGCCCAACAGAATCGAATTGTATGGCATAAAACAAACATCAATAGAGTTAATATGTTTTTTCAAGAAGATTTTGACAATAGCATGTACACTCAAAGAAAATAGTTATATGCCCATAATTCCTTTGGGGGCTATATAGAATCCACAGTAATTGGCAAAGCGGGACTAAACAAAAAAAAATATATACAAATGGGAAAGAACCCCACAAACACGTATTCTCTGAGGAAATGAAAACACTTAAGAACGAACGTAATCGAGAAATACGTAGATTCCTTTCTTGTCATAAAAACTCACTAAACGTGCTGAATAAGAGTGAATTCTCCCAGTTAAAAAATAGATGGAAGAGGAAAGCGAGGTGTCTACGTGGAAAATTATATCAGGGAGACGCCGAAGACATGTTGGTATCTCTTTGTGATGCTAACACACACAGATTCTGGGCATTAGTAAATAAGGGAGGGACTACACTAATGAAAGCTCAATCCGTTTGTGGAAATTCTGAAAAATGGGAAGGACATTTTGGTACGCTATATTCTGCTCCAGGGGTGGCTTGAATCCCTCACTTCAAATGGTAAATGTCATTTGGGATATTCCATTTGATGTGAAAGATATTGAATGTATCATCGTTAAAAGCTCCTCTTCGAGGGCCCCTGGTCCAAATTTGCTCTGTAATTGTGTGATGAAGGGAAACGTAAATACATGGGCAAAAATGTTATTCCTCTTATTTAAAGACATTCTGTTTACAAAGACTAGCCCCTCAAGTTGGAGAATGTCGTATATTGTACCCATCTATAAAAAAGGGGATATATCACTTCCATCAAGCTACAGACCCATTGCTCTGCTAGATGTTGACTCCAATATTTTTGCAAGTCTCATACTTGTTCATATTCGGAGTTGGATGGACAAGTGTGGGATTTTGTCCCCCAATTAGTTTGGATTTAGAAAAAATATAGGCACAGACGTAGGTGGTCTTCTAATTAACATCTTACAAAATGCAGCGTGGACCCCAGGAAATCCACCTATTTATATAGCCTCAATTGATCTCACTGCTGCTTTTGATCTAGTGGATAGAACAATTTTGTGGTCCAAACTTGAAAATGTAGGTATGTCAACACCCCTGCTATCTATATTGTATAATATGCATGAAGATTCTAGACTTAAGGTGAGACTTAATGTGCAGGGAGTCCTATCTCAAGAGATAAGGGTCAAAAATGGCCTAAGGCAAGGATGTATTTACATACCGACCATTTTTAATTTGTATTTCTCGGATATGGGGCAGAGTTTTAAAAATCTTTTAGTTAACTCACCAAAGATTGAGGGTACCAAGATTGTATGGACTGCCTATGCAGACGATGTGACCCTCTACGACCATACTCCCATTGGACTCCAGCGTCTCCTATCAGCTTTCAAAGATTACATCTTTGCAAACGCTTTTAAAAATAAACCACTCAAAAACAGTTGTAGTCCGTCTTTCTCATAAGAAAAAACAAACTAGCTTCTCATGGTTTCTAAACAACGAGAAACTTCCTACCAGTACAGCAATCAGATACCTTGGGTATCCCATATTCGGGGACAAAAAAAAGGAGAATTTTCGTAACCTCCTGAATGCAAAGGTCGGCACAATGACTGCACAAGTGAGAAAAATGGACTCGAAATATGATACATTTTCGTTAATGCCATGTATTTGCATGTATAAAAATCAAATTGTAGCCCAATTTAGTTATGGCCTAGAATTAGCTCCATTATGGTGCAGATCAGAGGTGGCACTATATGAAGCCAAAATTGTAAGATCAATGGTGAAGTGTCTGCCTAAATGTGTACCCTTGGCGGCAATTCGGTATGAACTTGGCCTGCACTCATTAACGAGCGTTTTAGAATGGGGAAGATTGTCCCTTTACAGGAAAATGATCACCAGCAACGAATCTACACTGTATGATATTATGGGGAAGGGCATCCGGAGTGGTGCCCCCACTTCTAAATATCTGGGAGATATGATGGAGGAAGCTAATGCTGTATTGGACCTATTGGGTGTTCCTAGAGATGTTAATTCGGAACCCAATGAAATTTAAAAAATTACTGTCACATGCGGACTGGAATCTTACAGTATATGAGGTCAGAAAAACCTGCCTATGCAACCACATTGTAAATGACAGCAAAAAGATGGGGGGAAACTGCATCACATCTAATCAAATTTCCGGATCGAGAATGGAGACAATACTTTGAGATTTCGATTTAATGTTTTAGGAACGGGAGAAATACATTTTATTAGAAATTGTGAAGTTAGGGGTTATTCGCTCTCTAAGTTTTGCAAACAGAAGGATTACTGCGAGACACTAATGCACTTGTTGACCCAATGTGACGGATTAAGAAAGAACGTATCGGCTACTTCAGTTGCCATGTACCCAATAGTGAATGCGTGGACTTGGAGCTTTTGTGGCAAGATATGTTGCACGGGAAAAGAGTAAAGTTACAGATTGCAATAATAAGATTTCTAAAAATGTGTTGCAATCTATGATATTCTTTTAATTACCAGATGAAATAATGCTATATAACGTACTTGCAACGCACTGGTACCATATTAATGAATGCGCTGAGTTTAAAAACCCTGTCAAACAATACGAAATAGCTTTATATAAAGGTCTGGCAATGCATTTGAATTGTATCAACCCCTAAATGTAACATACTGGGTGTGTTATGGAAATGATAATCGTCACCCGTATGTATTGTTGGTAGGGAAATTGCTGTGTTTGGATGGGTGTTTTTATATGTATTTTATTGGATCGTACTGCAAACCGAATCTTAACATTATTTTTAGCCATACGGCCTCTTAGAATTTTAAGATCTGAGTTTTTAGGGATTTTATGAAATTTTGTACGTAATTGTTAAATGAAATTTATATGGAAATCTTGAGACTTCTTTGTTAGTATTGTTGTGCTTGTCTATGTTTCTATGTTTCTTTATATGTTCAAAGGAAAAGTTAAGAGAAAATAAGAATGTTCCTGTTTTGTAAAAGTTACTCTGTAACTATAAATAAAAAAAAATAATAATAAAAAAACAGACACAAATCCAAATGCAACTAGTCAAAGGACTGTTGGAGAACACTTATTTGGTCGGGCTTCACAGCACGTAAAGGGAATCCAGGCAAAACAGACCTAAAAATGTAACGGACCACCTGCGACTACATCCCTAAGTGGTGTCTGACTGTAGCTCACACCCTGATGGCACCCATTGTACATGCTCCCCCTAAATGTGTCCTGTTAGGCAGAATTATACGCAGTACCCTTTGGGAACACCACACACAATTAAGACTACAGGTGGCAGTACAATTTCACCTTTGGTACAAGCCTGTACTACACAGTTAAAGTGGTAGCAGTTGCGGAGCAGCCAGACGTATGTCAAGAGTAAGTGAGCAGTATCAAATAGTTACACAAAGGACAGCAATTACTCTGATTCAGGCAAACACTGACTCAAGGTTTTCAAGTAAAAGAATACACATTTATTTCACTCTTCAGTTGTATAACATTTCACTATTATAAGCAGTCTAAAGATCACTCTCTTAATACACCACACCACTTCCCTTAAATTCCAGACAAGTTAAGCTCACAAAATGGGAGCAAAATTACAGTCCAGCAATTTAAAAGGGAGGGAAAGAGTTAACAGAAATGGATTCACACCTACTTAGGGCAAGTGAACAAGAGAGACTACAATGATATAAAATCATATATAAAAGGTTTAGCGCCAAAGTCAATGGTTCAGAAGTCTTTTGCTCAAGATCACACAGTTCAGGGTAGTTCACGGTAAAGTTCGTGGCACGGTTTCCGGACGAGGTTGGTTGGTAGAAAAGTTAGTTCGAAGAGAAGGACAAGCACTCGGATTGGAGAAAGATTTCAAACACTTTCACCGCGGCTGAAAGAAACACACAACCGGATTTGCACAGTACCTTAAAACAGAGAGGGGGCTGTAGCTGAGGCAGACGTTCCTGGTAGTTCCTGCAGGCTCGCGGTTCCTGAAGCGACTGTCGTACTGATCAGAAGTAGGAAGACTGGAGGGTCCTGCACTACCCAGGGAAGAAACCAGCAGCAGCGCCAAACAACGAATAAAAGGTGCGCTCCTTAACACCCAAGCAAGGTCCGACCTTCCTGGCTATCCGGCCCACTGTAGCTCTGTACAGCGAGTCTGACCAGAGGAGGGGTCCTGGTTTGCAGTTTGGGTGAACTGGTTGGTCCCACCAGCTCAAGGGAAGATGTTTCCTGGAGGATCTTCTCTGTTGTCGGATTCTGGAGATTCGGACCGGCAGCAGGGCTTCACCTGGCGGTTCACTCGTTGTAGGGGTCCTCTTCTTCCAGTTCCTCATTGGTTCTTTCCTTCCAGTGGCGACTCTGCTCTTCCTGTCCCAGAGACCTGCTTTTTATGCAGTATTCCCCCATTCATACAGCTGGCTGTCAGCTGGCTGTCAATCACACAGCAGGGGGGGCTGGCCTGGCAAGGCCAGTCCCCTTAGCCAATCAGACAAGAGTGCGACTTGGGTTACCAAGGAGACCCATGGCAGGGGTCCTAATACCCCTCCCTCTCCTCCTGCCTACCCAGACTCTCAGGCGCCTAAAGGAGGGCTTCTGTGTGGAAGCGTGCGAAAAGGCGTTGAACAAAGGGACCAAACCTGCTTTGGCGCGCAGAGTAAAACACGAGAAAGACTTTAACAAAAAGAAATAGCGAATAAACCCGGCCGGAGCCAAAAGTAAAATGTGTTTGGTCAAGCGGGTTTATGTTTGAGGCTAATATAATAGCCTAAAACATTACCACATTTATATAAGCTAATCGTGGTAGAAAAGTTAGGGTAGATACCACTGCCACCAGTCAAGTCTTAATGTAAAGGGAGCGAAACAATGCCACAAGAGGCACAGGCAAAAAGGGATAAGAATTAACCCTTTCCAATACTCCATGGAAGATGGGGTGTACTGGGTCTGTGGTTTAAAGTGACTAAGGAAAAGTTAATGGCAACCTTACCCTTTTCTGGGGGACTGTAGTCCGCCCCAGAAAATGGAATCAGTGGGAAGTCTAAAAGACAACCCTGTGTCACTGCACTGAAGGTGCTATGTAACACACATGAAAAATATGGTGCCCTGGAGTAGGGATGTAACGGTATACTGTTAAAGATACCGTGAACCACTTAATTGAACAATAATAACTGTCACATTGTTTATACCGGTATACCGTTAAGTGTGCTTTTCAAACTGATTTGTAAAGGCTACAGTAAGCAAGTACTGCGCAGTCTTGGTCTTGCACTGTAGGATGTGCTGTCTGCAAAGTAGTTTCAGTTGGAGCAGTTTTTAATGCCATTCCATAAACCACACGTGCCTGACACAAAATCAATATGTTAGCAATAGGAAGAATTAATACAGTGCCAAGAAGGAAAAGGATTTAGTTTGGGTTGGCGGCTTTGGGGTTTATATATTTCTAATGGGTAATGTTTGCTAAACATATGACAATGGGGGATTTCCCTGGCTCTATCATTGAATTTACATATAAGTCACACTGCGAAATGCACTCATCTCTGTGGGTATTGCCTGCTGCCATACCAAAGGGTAACATGTCCGTGATTACTGAACACCTGAGAGAGAGAGAGAGAGACCGCGAGACCGCGAGACCGCGACCATCAGCCTTCATTGATCTGTGGCATACAGGTTATCAAGATGGCAACATGTTCATCTTCACCAGTAGCCAGTGGGGGAGCTAAAAGCCTAAATGACCACTTAAGAAAAGCTATTCAGTTTGCTTTGCCAGTCGTAGCAGGGCTCCCCCACCCCCTCTCCACACGTGTTTGGTGGAAGCAAGGGGTGGCATTTCAGTGGAAAGTATGTTGAAACGCCCACCTGGTTTTGTTTGTGTTGATAAATCTGACAATTTATGACCTTTTAGAAAATATTTAAGATTAGTTAACTCCACCTGCTATACCGCGATAACCATGAAATACCGTCATTTGGCAAGAAGGTTATCGTACCGTCATAAAACTAATACCGTGGCACCCCTACCCTGGAGTAGGTGAGGCTCCAGTGCTCAAGATCACACAAAAAGTAGAAACACACATAGTTAAACACATGTAAGAGTGGGAAAAAAGGCGCACACTCTTACCAGGTGAAAAAAATAAATCCTAGAAATCCAGCAAAGCTGCTGAGGGACTCAGTAGGTAAGGGAAATCAACCATTTATGAGAATTCTCCCTAACAGTGCCCTCCTATGTCTACTCCTCTATTCTCTTACTAACCTCTGCTACCATCTACACTAGACACAGACATCCCCCTGCACAGGGCCACCGCCTGCTATCACTTATCACATCAACATTAATCGAGCTATGGCAAAGCTCACTTATTTAGCTTTTTCGCCCACCCCCAGGCAGAAACCAGTGGCTAACCTGGACTCGCTGCTTTGTCATTTATGGTATCTTTGGTTCTCCCCTCCAGATAAACACATCCATGGGGCAGTGCTATAACCATAGAACCATAGTGGATATCAGGATTCGGATACTTGCAGCCTGCACCCACACCTCAAGCTTCACATCTGCCTCTCCGTCTATCCCACAAACAAACGCACCCTGTCTTTTCTTGCATGGTAACCAAAATGGCAGAAGGGAGCTCCACAAGCCCACCTGGCCTTGCACACAGAAGAGCAGCAATGGTTCCTCAGAACATGAGTTTAGAATAAGAGCTTTAGGGAAGACATTTGCCGTATTGGATAATTGTACGCCTTGCATGAGGTATTCGCATTCATTAACGTGCTGATGGAAAATAGTCTCCACAGGCAAACAGTAGGATATTGTAATGCTGGCTTTTATGCACGACCTACTGAAGTGTTATAGACAACTGATACACCTCGCTGAAACCCAAGGGCTCAGATTTCCCAACAGTCCTAATAAAAGTTTAATGCTCTGGGCTGTGAGTCTGAAATGCAATGTTGAAGGATAATCCGCTGTTGCATCATAGCGATGCTTTCTCCAGTGGATAGATTTCCCTTCAGGAAGGGCTCTCTTTAAACAGCAACATGTGCTCATTGCTGGGGAAGCAACGGAAAGATTGCTCACCCACGCCGTTCTCTTCTTTACTTTGCCCTAGGAAAGAAATGGAGCAACGCAATCACAATGTCAAATGGTGCTGGACGGAGAGCAATATGCCATGTTATGCGAGAGACAAAGCAGCCTCTATACCTCCGCCTAGTCCAGTCCTCGCACACCGATGAGGCTAGTGTAACCGTATGTCTGAATGACGTTCACAAAAGGGCGACCCTGAGGATTCCGGATCAAAGGCCGGAGTCTGCAGGTTCGGACTTTTCTACACGGTGGTCTTCTCCTGGTCACTTTCGGTCTCGGGTTCTAATCCCAGTGAGGCTGACTCAGCTTTTCATCCTTCAGAGGGTGAGAAAATAAGTGACAAGAAGTTGGTTAATAGTAACACCTGTTATATAGAACAGTACAAAGCAGAGACTGCGGCGGCAGTAACTATATAAGCAGGCATTGACACAGCCACTTGTTTTGACTGTTGTATGTGCATACATTTTCTGAGTTTATGCACACAAACCCACTCGGGCGGATGGAGCACATGTACGATATGGCGTGTTTACAACTCCAATTATATGAACTTTCTGATGACACAAGGCCAGATCCATCATCTCCACATTACGTCATTAACTCTCAGAAGACGGCTATGAAAAAACACTGGCATGCACCAAGTGTAAAGGTTGATTTTAAGGCTTGATAAAGCTAGCTCAGAGAGATCCCAGGAGGTTGTGTTTTGGGTGGGAAGGGGCAGGAGCTGGGTTGGAACGACCAGAAAGAGTAACATGGCACAGGCAGTCAATGGGAAAATGACAAAACCACACCTACAAGCTTTGTGTCCCTCCTCCCATGCTATTCTCTCGAACTGTACTCTAATGCAATAGTTTACGCTTGAAAAGCGCCACCCAATAGCCCAAACTAACAAATATAGTTTTCCCTAGGAAGACTGCAATCGGAGGCGGAGAAGGTGACTTTTTACCTGCAATTATGGTAAAATATCTTGAAAAACTGGAAGCGGATACGGATATGCAGTTCTATTATTTCTGTATGATGACACTCTGCACGGGTTTGTTATGTTGATATGTGTTGTTGTAAAACCAATAAATAAGTAATAAAAAGTAAGGTCAAATATTATACAGAGCAGCTGCATCTTATCAATAATAAGCAGGGTGCCTTGGCTCCCCCTCGCACCTCACTTCCTCCCTCCCATACAACTAGCGATGATGGTAGCAATTCCTAATCTCTACAACATAGGAGTGTGGAATATTCTTTCTACTTATTTGTACTTAGTTGTTGAGAAGGAAACTAAAGGGTGCTTGCCTATCATTGTGACCTTTGATTCGAAGTAAGCCCTTCAGTTTAGTCACGGTGCAGCAGATCTTTAGCAGGGGCAGTGCGTCACAGATCTGAAAGATGCTTACCTGCTGGGCTTTTTTGGTCTCCTCATAGACCTTTCTTGGGTTGTTGGTCGAAACATGCTTTATCAATACAGGGTTCGAAATTGATTCAATGAGCAGGAGCTAAAACCAGCTCCTGGGTTTTAAGGCATCACCCTGTAGGTAGGAGCTACTGCAGGGGAACCTAGAGTTACCAGAGATGTCCTGTAACATTTTGTCCATTTTGTCTGAACCATTGTGTTTAAATGTATATTAGATGTGTTTCAAAGTTAATGTTGCATTTACATGTTTGGAAGGCACCAGTTATCACTAGGAACCAAAAGCAGCTCCTGGTACCTGTTGTTGTTTTCAAGCTAACCGGGCTTTACCATGCTAGAAGTAGGAGCTAAACTGTTCCCAGCACCCCTCAATTTCGAACCCTGCAATATAGTGTTAGTTCGTTTGAAATGTGTACAGTGCTCAGATTCTTTGTAAAAAAACGTTTTGGGGGTATGACACGAAGTCTTTTTCTCTCTTTTTTTTCTCTTCGCAGTGGCAAGCTACTTTCTCCAGCATGGGGTCTGGCATGGATTCACATGCTCATGAATATTCCCCGTCGTCAGGCCGGGAATCCTCGGTATAGAAAAAAATCAGTATCAGTTTCGTTTCTGATCTGTCTTTCTTAGTAGTAACCAATCACTGGTCTCTAGGTCATACTGCCCCCAGCCAATGACTGCCCTCTCCCTAAGCCCCGCCTCTGGCAGCCATCCCCAGATTTTTACTGCACGTTCAAGTGTTGGGAGTCCTCGTGCTGTAGCTCTCGAGCTTTTGCTGCGTTTTCGCGCTTTTTCAGGAGATTTTTCTCATTTTTCGGTTAAATAGAGCCTCAAGCTCCACCGTTTCTACATCCGATCAACTGGGATCCGTTTCAGAGTTTTCTACGCCCCTCAAGGGTGAAGTTTTCGTCGAGTTACGCTTTTGGAGGATTCCAGAAGTTCCGAGGCCTACCCCGGACATGGCCCAGGAGAAAGGAAGCTTGACGCCCGGGAAGCTGTTCAGGACCTGCCCTGGATGCCAGCTTCAGAATGTTTTCAAGGAGGACGAGCATTCGTTATGCCTCTACTGTCTCCATGAGGACAAGAAGCACACGGAGAAGGACTGTGCGTTTTGTGGGAACGTGTCGGAGCGGACCATGAAGGATCGCCACCTCCGTCTCGCCAACTGGCTGGAAGGGAAGAGCCCGTCAGGCGAGAAGAAGAAAAAGAAGTCCTAGCGGTCTTCTAAGTCCTGTGAGGGCACCCCGGCGACGGGGGCCCAACAAAAGGCTAAGCACCGCGGGCACCGGGAGCGCTGAACGGTCGGGCTCCTTGGCTGCCAGGCAGGGCACACCCTCCCCGGCGCCATCAACCAGGAGCCAACGCTCTGGCTCGGGTAAGAGGAAGTCCGAGAACCCGGCGAAGCTTCTGGAGAGGCCCCGGTCCATCTCGAAGATTCCGGCAGAGGGGGAGCGAGGCTCGGACCCTCCCCCTCACCCTCAAGGTGAAGGCCCCAGGCATCCAGAAGGTGGCGATGGCCTTAATTCACCCTAAGACCTCGATTGAGGATGTCGCCGCGGCCCTGGCTCAGCTTGTGGAGGCTACACCAGTGGGGGCGCCCTCAGGACCAGAGTCTCCCTGCCACCGCGGAGGGAGTCGTCTTTCAGGCCCATTGAGAAGACCCCCACAAAGTCCTCGTTGGAAAAGGTGGGGGAGGGGCTGGTGGCCATCGTGGATACGGACACGACCTCTGAAGAAGATCTCATCGAAGTCGTGGAAGAGGCCCAGCCCATCGGGAGGGATCCCGACGAGGGCGACGACGAGAGCGAAGGTGTCGGCGACAAGGCTCCTCAAGAGCCCTCGCGCCCGTCGTTTCCAGCACCGCAGGACACTTCGGCGGCGATTCAGTCCTTATGCTCGGCGATAAGGACAAGGTTGCCCCTTCCCCCGACGGAGGTACCTGAGCCAGATCCGACGGGGGAACCGGAGCCAGGACCTTCGGCGAGTCCACCGCATAAGAGGAGGAAGACGCATCCTACGCCACCTCTCCCACCTCTGCGGCCTGCTCTGCCTTCCCCCCGGTCTACTACCCACGGGGATGATACAGGCACGGACACGGCTACGACAGGTACAGATGACTGAGGCGATGACGGGACGTGTCCCCCGTCGCCCCCTGCTCGGGCGTCCCCGCCTGACGAGATCGGATCCTTTCATGCCATGTTTTCCAGGGCATCCAAGCTTTTCCAGCTCTGCCCAGAAGAAAAGAAGAAAGAAGGGTTCCTTTACCAACGGCGCAAGGCTAAAAGGAAGACGGTCCTCGCCTTACCGCTTCTTGATGACATCTGGGATGAGGGGCTCGCCCTCCTCAAGAACCCTGCCACGGCGCCGGCAAAGAGGGACCAGTACGAGAAGAAGTACCGGGTCCCTGACGCTGCCCCCTTGTGCCTTCGGGCACAACCTACCCCGGATTCGGTCGTCTCAGCGGCGGCAAAGAAGAAAGCTGGGGGGGCATCGGCCTCGACATCAACTTCCCCGCCGGACGGCGAGGGCAGGAAGTTGGACACGATGGGACGACGGATCATCTCATCCGCAGTGACGACTATCAAGGCGGCCAACGCCCTGGCTATCGTAGCCCGCTATGACAGGGAGTTGTGGTTCAAAATCGCCCCTCTGTTAGACTTCCTTCCGGACGCCAAAAGGGCTGAGGCCCTTGAAATCCTACAGGAGGGGGAGATTGCTTCGGACCACGCCATCACGGTGGCAACAGACATTGCCGACACCGGTTTCCGTCAGTTGGGCAGCGGCGTTTGCTTGTGACGACGAGGATGGCTCAAGGCCACGGATTTCCGCCAGGATGTACAAACCAAGGTTTTGGACATGCCCTTCGACGGGAACAATCTTTTTGGGAAGGCGGTTGATGAGTCCTTTCAGGCCATCAAGACGGACACAGAGACTGCCCGGGCACTGGGAGTGCTCCAACAA
Organism: Ambystoma mexicanum; assembly: GCF_040938575.1. NCBI lineage: Eukaryota > Metazoa > Chordata > Amphibia > Caudata > Ambystomatidae > Ambystoma > Ambystoma mexicanum. The sequence continues at coordinate 1,663,866,148 of NC_090929.1, forward strand.
CGACGGCCGTCCTTTTGGAGCTCCGGAGGAAGACAAGGTGCCTCCAAGGGATCCGGCAGTGGCTTCTCCACTTACCACCAAGCGGCAAGATCTTCGTCCCAGGAAGCCTACAGGGGACGCGGCAAGTCAGGTGGTGCCTGTCATCGTTGACAGGGAGGTCAAGGAGGCAAGGCGGCCTCCAAACAAGATTGAACCGACCGTGGGGTCGGGCCCCCGCCGAAGCACCCCGGTGGGAGGCCGGCTGGCGAGATTCGTCAGCGTGTGGGAGTCCATCTCCACCGACCGCTGGGTGCTGGACGCCCTGGCCCAAGGGCACGCCCTCGAGTTTCAGAAGAAGTGCCCTCGCGTTCCACCCCTGGCCAGGAAGTAAAATCACGTCCCTCAACAACTGTTGGAAGTAAGGGCAATGCTCAAGAAGGGTGCCATCGAGCTCGTCCCAAAGAGGCTTCGGGGCTCCGGAGTTTACTCGAGGTACTTCCTCGTAAAAAAAGAAGACGGGAGGATGGCGCCCCATCCTGGACCTACGACGACTGAACAAGTACATCAAGGTGCAGAAGTTCCGTATGGTCACCCTCCAGTACGTGCTGGGACAGCTGGAGGAGGGCGATTTCCTGTTGTCGTTGGACTTGGAGGATGCGTACTCCCACATCCCCATTGTAAAAAGACACCGAAAGTTCCTCAGGTTCGTGGTCCAAGGGCGGCACTACCAGTTCAAGGCCCTCCCGTTCGGATTGAAGTCGGCACCCAGGGTGTTCACCAAGTGCCTCGCACCGGTGGCGGCGCGGCTGCGCCTACAGGGGATCCAGGTCTACCCCTACCTGGACGACTGGCTCATCCGGGCAAGGACGAGGGAACTCTCCATGGAGCACACTGCAAAGATTGTCCAGCTGCTCAGGGACCTGGGATTCTCCATCAACTTTCCAAAATCCCACCTGGTTCCGTCGCAAGTCGCCCTGTTTCTGGGAGCCAAGCTCGACACAGTGGCGCGGCTGGCCTCGGCGTCGGAAGAAAGGACCAGGACCATTCTGGGGAAGGTGCAGCGTCTGCTGGCCACGGACATAGCCAGGGTAAGATCTATCAAGTCCCTCCTCGGGATGATGTCCTCCTGCATTTATCTGGTGCGCCTTTGCAGGCTTCGGATGCGCCCCTTACAAGAGTTCCTCGACGCCCGCTGGGTCCAGTCGACGGGCAGCTTGGAGGACAGGATCCCTCTCAACGAGACGTTCCGTCAGGCGATCCGGTGGTGAGGTACCCGCTCCCATCTTGCGGCGGGCACGGACTTTCAGATCCCAGCTCACCAGGTGACGGTGACGACGGACCCTCCCTGGAAGGTTGGGGAGCGCACTCCGGAGATCTTCACGCGAGAGGCCTTTGGCTCCCGGAGGAGAAGTCACTCCACATCAACATTTTGGAGCTCCGCGCAGTGTTCTGGGCCCTCTGGTCTTTTCTTCCGTCCCTCAAGGGCAAGGTGGTGAGGATCTTCACCGACAACACCACCACGATGTTCTACATCCGGAAGCAGGGCGGGACCAGGTCCCCGGCCCTATCCAAGGAAGCCCAGGATCTGTGGCATTGGGCCGTCACCCAACGGATGTTTCTGGTGCCTCTTCATCTGGCAGGGATAAAAAACACGATCGCCGACTCACTCAGCAGGGAGCTGCGCTCTTGCCACGAGTGAGAGCTACGCCAGGATCAAGTGGATCGACTCTTCCGACGATGGGGCGAACCCCAAATCGATCTCTTCGCGACGGCGACAAATTCCAAGTGCCGGAGGTTCGCCAGCAGGTTCCCCCAGCCGAGGAGCATGGGGGATGCTTTCTCGTTCCCCTGGGACGGCCTATTTCTTTATCTATTCCCTCCGCTGCCGTTGCTGCTCCGGCTCATCAACCAGCTCAAGAGGTCCCGGTGCAGGATGATCCTCGTTGCACCGGTGTGGCTGAGACAGATCTGGTTCCCGGACCTTCTGGACTTATCAACGTCCAAACCAGTCAAGCTGCCGACGGACGCAGACCTTCTCTCCAGAGAAGGAGGCGCCATTCTTCACCACAACCCAGAGTCGCCGAACTTGCAGGCCTGGCTCCTGCAGCACTAGAGTTTGGAGGGTACGACATCCCGGCCGACTGCAGAGAGGTTCTTGCAAAGGCCAGGGCGTCCTCAACTCTCAAGTGCTACGGACATAAATGGAAGAGGTTCTCTGTCTGGTGCCGTGCACGGAAGATTAACCCTCTGCGGATTACGGCCCCTCAAGTACTGCCGTACCAAATGTCGCTGGCCAAAGCTAGACTGGCTCACGCCTCCATCAAAATACATCTGGCTGCAATCTCCCGATATACCAGGACTGCGGGACGGGCGTCCTTGTGGTCTCATCGCCTGGTGAAAGAATTCATGAAGGGACTATTCAGATCTTTTCCGCCAGTGAAGGCTCCTGCCCCGGTGTGGGAGCTTAATGTGGTGCTGACCAGGCTCATAGGGGCCTCATTCGAGCCTATACATTCGGCGCCTCTGAGGTTCCTGTCATGGAAGACCGCTTTCCTCGTGGCCATCACCTGCGCATGACGAGTGTGAGAGATCCAGGCCCTATCTTGCAAGCCTCCATACTTGACTTTTCATGACACAAGGGTGTTGAGGACGCACCCCTCCTTTATGCCCAAGGTGCCACCTCAACGAGCCCTTGGTGTTGCCAGTTTTTTTCCCGTCGCCTTCGTCGCCGGTCGAGAAGACTTTGCACTCGCTGGATGTAGCTAGAGCGCTGAAGTTCTACGTGGACCGCACGAAGAGTTTTCGGAAGACGTCACAGCTGTTTGTGAACTTTGGGACTGTGAATCAAGGGAAGGCTCTCTCGAAGACTTCCATTTCCAGATGGCTCTCCGGCTGCATCATGCACTGTCTCCGGTTGGCAAACCGACCGCTGCCCGGCCGTCCGAGAGCCCATTTGACCAGAGCGATCGCTGCTACCACGGCGTTCCTGTCCGGTGTGCCCCTGCTGGACATCTGCAGGGCTCCGACGTGGAGGCCGACGCACACCTTCACAAGATTCTACTGCGTCGATCGGGACTCCAGGGAGGAGTCCAGGGTCGGCCAAGCAGTGCTGCGCAACCTGTTTTCCTAAGGTGCGCCCGGTGAGGAGCTAAGATATGCTTAATGTTGAGTTGTTGTATTGCTTAATGTTGAGCCTGTTGCCACCTCCCGTGGTTGTGCATGTGTGTACTGCTATGTATTCTCTTATTCATGAGCATGTGAATCCATGCCAGACCCCATGCTGGAGAAGGAACAAGTTACTTACCTGTAACTGTTCTCCAGCATGGGTCTGGCATGGATTCACATGCGAACCCTCCCGCCTACCCCTCTGCGGCTCTTCACTTGGTGATACTGCCACTTTATGTGCTACCAAATCTGAGGATGGCTGCCAGAGGCGCGGCTTAGGTAGAGGGCAGTCATTGGCTGGGGGGCAGTATGACCCAGAGACAGTGATTGGTTACTACTAAGAAAGACCGATCAGAAACTAAACTGATACTGATTTTTTTCTATACCGAGGATTCCCGGCCTGACGGGGAATATTCATGAGTATGTGAATCCATGCCAGACCCATGCTGGAGAAAAACAGTTACAGGTAAGTAACTTGTTCCATCTCTGTACAGTTGAAATATTATTTGCCGTTCTTCTTCTTACATCCAGAGTTCAAGAGTCCCCGCCATACAGTTTCATGTACAGCTAGAACATCATGTTTAAGGTGGTACCGCAACAGTAAACATAGCGTCCTGCTAATACTTGGAGAGAAATCTGTGCTATATGAAATACCTACAAAAAAGTATTTATCAGAAAACCTACATTAAAATCCAAGACCCAATCTGAATGATCATTTCCATTGTTGCACATAAAATCAAGTGTATTAAATCCTCTGGTTGATATATGTTTGTGCATTCAAGTGGGTGCTGCAAGTTATGTATGAATGATGGCAATTGAACTATGCCTAAAGTAGCACGGGATTATGAACCTTACTCTAAGTAAACACAAAAAAGTGCCAGAGGGTAAAGCAGCATTGACAAAACCAATAATGTCAGTGTTTGCAGTGGCTTATTGCATTTTACATTTATAGGTAAAAATGCAGTAAGTGAGTGGGCTCTACTTACCCAGTAATTCCAAACATTGCATGAAAGTTAGTGTGTGTAGATAAATGGATTTAGTAATAGTCCTGGTAGTGTACAAAGTCTTTTTAAAATTTATATTCCAAATGTTACGTGTTTGCAAATTAGCCTGCAGACATGTTTGAAACATTTAAACTAAGCATAGTGTTTTTAAGGGTGATCGAGAGTGGTGGAGTAGGTGTGAGCTGAGAGAAAAGGGGTGAACTAAGGTGTGGGGGAAGCCAGAGGTGAGCTTGTGTGGGTTGATTGAAGAGTTAGGGTGGGTGTACGATGGGAATGGCAGGGTGGTTGTGCAGGGGCGAGGTAGGAAAGGTGGACCTAGAGTGGGTGAGGTGCAGGGTGTAAAAATGGGTTTATTTATGTATTTATTTGGGCGTTTATAAGGTGCTTCTACATCAGTAAAATTGTTTTAAATCGCCCAAAGGACAGGGAACAAGGGAAAATAACAGCAAGACATAGAATATGCAAAACGCAAAACACAAAAACAAAGCAGTCCTACTAGGTCTTGTGAACATTTGGATCCTGCAAGTGCAGAGAGGGAGGGAGGGAGAGAGGGAGAGATGGACAGGGAGAAGGGGGGGGGTGCTAGGGAGTCTACAGAAAGATTAAGTGCCAGGCGGCAACAGGTAAGTGCAAGAGCCGGTTTGGGGGGGCAACAGGTAAGTGCCAGGCAGTGAGCACTAGATGGGCAGGGGTCACCAGCCCCTACAATAAGTGCAGCCATGTGAGGCCAAGTGGTGCCCAAAGGCAAATGCAGGGGGAGGGTGGCTGCTGTAGGCAATCGGAACAGAAAGGCCAGGACCCGAGGACACATAAGCTAATGTGGGGTGTAGCACATGAGGGAGAGTTGAAAGGAGGAGGAGAAGAGGAAAGTCTTGAGGTGTTTGCGGAACTTGAGGCGACCCAACTCAAGACTGAGAGGAAGGGGGAGGCTGTTCCAGAGGAGGGATCCAGCTGAGAAAACAGAACGGCCGCCCGCTCTTTACTTAGAGAAGCGCTTAACACGCAGAGAGTTGGAGCCAGAGGATCAGAGGGATCTGGAAGGAGAGTATTTGGTGAGAGCAAGTTGCAGATAGCGTGGTCCCTGGCCCCAGACAGCATTATGGCTGATGTAGAGGGATTTAAATTTGATCCCTGCAGCAACCGGGAGCCAGTGGAGAGATTTTAGGGCTGGAGAAATACGGTCTCTGGGCTTAAGGCCAATGAGAAGTCTTGCAGACCTATTCTGGATTAGCTGGAGGGGGCGGATAGAAGAGGAGGGTAGATTAAGGAAGAGGATGTTGCAGTAGTCCAGCCTGGAGAGTACCAGAGCGCTGGAAACATTGAGCTTGTGGGTGGAAAGTGAGGAATTATAAGGTTACTTACTGTAGTGACTACCTCACTCCTAGTCCAGTCACCTTTCCTCCATACTTATGGGACATTCCTCCGTCCTGTGGGACGGGCCTGGAGCACTTTGTAAAAAGCATCACATTTTTCAAAAATGCGTCCTTCTCTTTTTACGCAGTGTACCGCACGCGGCCGTAACCCCGCCCTGCTTAGCTCCCCCCAGCGCATCGCCCATCAATCATTTTCTATCGCCAGGTCAGAGACCTTTAAGCAATAATAGAGGAACCTTATTAGAGGGGGCGGCGGGCAGGCATATGGAGGAAAGGGGACTATCAACTGGGAGTAAGGTGGTCAGTATGGTGAGTAACTTCATAATACTCCTACCTCCCGATCCCTTCCCTCCATATTTATGGGAGATTCCCAAGCACTCCTCACAGAAATTACAGGTGGAAGGAAAACTCCTTACTGGAAAAGGTTTTTAAGCACAGCCTGGCCAAACTGAGCATCAGATCTGGAGCTCAGATCCAACCAGTAATGTTTACAAAAGGCCGATGGGGAGGCCCAGGTAGCCGCTTTTGCGATGGTCTCCAAGGGGACATAATTTTGAAAGGCAACAGCAGCTGCCTTGCCCCGTACCAGGTGTGCGTGAACCCCTTTTGGAGGTTGAAAACCTTGAACAGCATAAGACTCCATAGTACAGGCAGCAATCTATCTGGAGATAGTCGCTTTGGAAGCCGGTTTACCCTGCGGGTTACCGAAGGTCACCAGGAGCTCAGAAGAACTCCTAATTTCAGATGTTCTGTCCAGATAGAACTTAAGAGCTCTTCTAACGTCCAGGCAATGCAAAACCCTCTCAGCCTCCGAGGCTGGATCTGGAAAAAAGACAGGCAAAGAGATTGACTGATTCAGATGAAAATCAGAGACCACTTTTGGAAGGAAAGAAGGATTCGTCCTTAGGGCAACCTTATCCTTATGAACAACCAGGAGGGGATGCTCCACCGACACGGCCTGGAGCTCTCTTGCACGGCTTGCCGAAGTCACGGAGACCAAGAAGGACACTTTCCACGAAAGGTGCTTAAGGTCTACAGTAGCCATTGGCTCAAAGGGCTTATGGCACAAGGCCGTAAGGACTATGTTCAGATCCCAGGTCGGATGCGGTTTGCGAACAGGAGGGTAAAGACGAACGGGACCCGCAAAGTGCCTTTTAACCACTGGATTTGACAGTTAAAAAGAGCACTGGTCCATGGATAGGTATGCGGTAACCGCCGAAAGATAAGTCCTGCATGACAAGACATGAATACCCGATTCTGCTAGATGAGACGAAGGACAGCACTGTGTCGATCGTAGCCCCTCTGGGGTCCTGCTGTCTGACTAGGCACCAGTGGCAGAACCACAGCCATTTGCTTCTGTATTGGGATCTCATTGAGGGCTTCCTGGCCGCCTGAATAATGTGCATGTTATCAGTGGACAAGTTGAGGTGTTCTAACGATCTGAACTCAGGCACCATGCCGCCAAGCTGAACGATTGTGGGGAGGGGTGCCACAGCTGCCGAGCTCGCTGGTGAAACAGGTCGGGAGCCAACGGAAGCCTGAACGGTGCACACACCGACAGATGCTGAAGCTCGGAAAACCAAAACCTGGCCGGCCACCACAGTGCTATGAGCAGAAGAGAACTGCTCATCGTGCCCGTCAGCTTGCAAAACGTCCGATAAATCTGAGGCAGAGGCGGGAAAGCATAGGCCCTCATGTTGTGCCAGGGAATTTCGAGGGCATCCCCCAGAGAGGAGGCTCCCAGCCCGTTCCTGGAGGCATACAGGGGAAGTTTCCTGTTTGACGCTGTTGCGAATAGGTTCACTTCTGGGGTGCTCCAACACTGGAAGATTTGCAAGGGGACCTCCGAGTTCAGCTCCCACTCGTAGCTGACCATTGTACGGCGGCTGAGGGCATCCGCAGTAACATTCAACTGACCCGGGATGTGTACTGCCACCAGCCAGATGCCATGCTGAACCGCCCATTCCCACATCTGAATGGCAAGATCCACAAGAGGAGGGGACTTGGTATTCCCTTGCGTGTTGATATAAAACATGGACACCACATTGTCCCTGCGGATCCGGACTACTTTGTTGACAATGACAGGCTGTAACGCTTTGAGCGCCAGGAAGATTGCCAGGAGCTCCAAGTGATTTAGATGAAGGAGTTTGTCCTGAAGTGACCAGAGATCGGAAACCTGAAGAAGGTCCAACGTCGCACCCCATCCCAGAAGGGAAGAGTCCGTTGTGATTGTCACTAGCGGGCCGGGGTCCTGAAAGGCGTGCCCACTGACAGATTGCTGAGAGACGACCACCACACAAGGTCCGCTCTCATGAAAGATGGAACAGGAATCATTTTGGAGTCTCGGTCCACTGCTTGGCGCCAAGAACTCCGAAGAGCCATCTTTGTTCGCCTCATCTTGAGACGATCAAGAGGGAAGAGCCAGCACACATGAGGCCATGAGGCCCAGAAGCCTCTGGAACCACCAGGCCGACATGCTCTCTGACTTCGCAAACACCTGACACGTGTCCAACAGATCCGCCATTTTGTCCCCGGTCAGATATACTCTGCAGTCGATCGTGTTCCAACGAAAACCCAGGAAAATCAGGTCCTGAGAGACCGTCGTGGAGGATTTCCGCCAGTTCACCGCCAGCCCAAGATGGAACAGGAGCTGGAGGAGAGACTGAAGGTTGCTCAAGGCTGATTGAGGACTGCGCAGCAGCCAATCGTCTAAATCCGGATACACATGGATACCCTGAAGCCGAAGATGAGCTGGGATAACTGACATCATTTTCGTAAATGCACGCGGTGCGGAGCTGAGACCAAACGGGAGCACTCGGAACTGGAAATGCTCCTCCCCCACGGAAAAACAGGAGTATTTCTGATGCGGACTCCAAATCGGAATATGCATATAAGCATCCTGAAGGTCCGCCACGCTGAGCCAATCGCCCTTCTGTAAAGAGGACTTTATCTGACAGGGCGTGATCATCTTGAATTTCTATTGGGGTGGAGAGAGATTGAACTGGGAAAGGTCTAGGATGGTGCGCAGGCCAGCCTGGTTGGGTTTGGGCACCGTAAACAGCTGGGAGTAGAAGCCCTCCCCTCGCTCCCCTAGGGGAACGGGTTCCACCGCTCTGAGATCTAGTAACTTCTGAATCTCGGCTCTGAGGGAGGGGACCCAACTTCTGGAAGGGAGGGGTAGGAGGAAGGGGCAACCGGAAGCCTGCGCGAGCGACTGACACAACCCACCAGTCCTCGGTGATGGCCGGCCACGCCTCTCAGTGAGACGCAATCCACCCTCCCACCGGGGTCTCGTGTCAGCGCAGAGAAACTTCATTTGGTTGGTTTATCGGTGGCGGCGCCACCTGAACCTGAAGAGTAGGCAGAGGAACCGGAGAAAAACCGGCCCTGTTGTTGCCTTTGGCGGGAATTTCCTGATGGAGTATCGACCCTACGGGTCTTCTGATCCAGAAATCCCCTAAAACCAGAGGAAGGCGGGTCCAGAACTTTATCCTGCACCTCTTTAGAGAACTTGGTAGCGTGCCGCCAAGCCTGACGAGATGTGTCCACACCAAGCATAAGGCCCCGGGCCGAGGTGTCGACATGATGCGCCGCGGCCTCCAGCATGTCCTGCGCCAGGACCCTGGCATCTGACAATCCCGCTTTAAAATCCTCTAGTTTATTAGCGGGAATGAATTCCTCAAACTCTGACAGACCTTTCCACATTTTCATATTCTCCCCGCTAATACTAGTTCTGCGTTAACTTGAGTTAACTGCAGTGCTGAATTAGCGAAAATCTTCCTCCCCAAAGAGTCAAGAAGTTGTCCTCTTTGGCCCGAACCTGCGTTGCCGCTGTATAAGACGATGAAGCGGGTCTGGATTGTAATATAGCAGCAGCCACCACCGTGGAGGAAGGGGGCGGACACGCCGCTAAGGCCACTTCTTCCGAAGAATGGAGCCTATAATGAGCGTCAATCTTTTTGTTAACAAACAGTCCAGAGTGTGGTTTCTCCCAGACTTTACGGACCTCGGCTAAAACGTCCTTCTGCAAGAACAAGCCGGTACGCTCCAAAGGCGACAAGGTGAACGCCCCCGAAAGCACCCCTTCCTGTGCAGCGGGTGCTACGGATACTTGAACATCCAAAAGACACATCATGTCCAGCACCCTGGTCGTGAATGGCTCTAACTGAGCGGGGCTGGTCATCGCTGTCCCGATCCCCCTGTACGTCATCCGACACATCCGGATCAATCTGCACCTAATCTGGCCCTGCTGAAGATTGGAGGCAAGGGAGGGAGAGCCGTTGGAGGCCCGGCCGGCAAAGGAGGCGCTGGCGGGACCACTGGTGCCACAATTGGGACCGACGGCGCAGGAGGGCATATTTCCCTAAACAAACCTCAAAAATACTCCTTCATGGGGTCGGAGTGCATTTTCTTTTTAAATTTACCGAAAAAGGTGTCCTCCGCTGATGTTTTAGAGGCAACAGGAGGAGGCCTCTCATGAGCAAAGTAATTCCAGGGGCGTAAGGGAGAGGGTTTCCAAGAAGGCCCTTCTCCACTGGTGTCAACATAGATCAAGGGTGCAGATGCCGCAGGAAGCGGGGTGTTGTGCGGTAGTGGCATCCGAGCGTTCCAGTCATAAACTGGACGAAAAAGATGTGCACAAGGAAAACGATGTTCACCTGAAAAAGTGCTCCCAGCACCCAACTCGGATGGCGTAGGTGTAAGGGAGGAATCCAAAATGGCCACCGTAATCTTGGCAGGAACGGCCACTATTTTGTCTGCACCTGAGGAGAACTGCGACACATGTGGAAGTAAGGCAAGGGTCTCAACAGGCGAGTCAGGGGTCTTCATTTTAGCCTTGACACAAGGAACCTCGGCAGAGCCGGTACTGCGTGGCCTAGGATGTTTCTGAGACATGCCATCAGCCAGAATAGCCTTCAACGGAAGGACCTTGGCAACGCCGGTAACAGAGGAATTCCGGTCAGAGACCTCACTCTGTGCCCCCTCAACAGAACTGGTGTCACCGCTTGAGCGGGAGCGATGAGGAGTATACCTCACCGACAAGGCCTTAACGGGCCTCTCAGAACTGTTGGTCACCTTAGTCTCCAAACGAGGGACCTCGGACCCGAGCCTGGTAAAAGCCCCTTCACAAAGGGCCTCGAACTTTAGTTTGGTACAGAAAACCTCAACAGAGGCCTCAGGGCGTACCCCGGTGTCTTTACGGGAAGCTCCAGACAAGGAGACCTCGGAGCGAACTCTGGTACCTGCCGCCTCAGTAGAACTGGGCCCACAAACAGCCCCCACAGGAGGGGCCTCGGATTGTAATCCGGTGTCAATAGGCTCCTTACGGAGGCCCTCGGGGAGGGTGGGGGAACTCTGGTACACTTTTTAGGCCTAAAAGGCACCTCAGGGCAAGTCCCGGTAACAGAGCTTTTGACACTCCTCATGGACCAGGCAGACCCCGAGGCCGGGGTGCTCTAAAAAGTAAAGAACTCGCTGTGCGATTCTTCTTTTTGTCGATGAAAGCCTGAAAGTGCGAAGGGGGAGTGTGCTGAAACGCCTCCTCCCACCGCTCTAACCGACGTTGAAGCGCCCGGACCAAAAGGGAATTGCAGTAAAAGCATGAGTCCCACCGGTGGTCCGGACCCAAACACTCTAAACAAAGAGGATGGGGATCCACCCTAGCGAAGCGTCAGTTATAAGATGAACAATTAAGAAAATCTAACTGAAACGGCATAGATGGACTACCACACGATCACTAAGCCGGAGCACGAGAGAAGGACACTGGAAGGAAAACATCTTCCAAAGATGCAAGTGCGTCCAGTCCCGATCGATCAGAGAACAGGACTGATGGGCGATGCGCTGGACGGAGCTAAGGAAGGCGGGGTTACGCACGCATGTGGTACCACGCGTAAAAAGAGGACACATTTTTGAAAAATGTGATGCTTTTTACAAAGTGCTCCTGTCCCGTCCCACAGTATGGAGGAAAGGGGACGGGACGTAGGAGTAAGGGAGGATGCCCCTGAGGAGATAGAGTAGGAATTGGGCCTTCTTGCAAGGTACAAGATGTGAGGAATGAAAGAGAGGAGTCGAAGGTTTCTGGTTTCCAGGTTTCTGGATTCAGGGGAAGGAGAGGGGGAAGAGCCCATCAAGGGAGGCCAGAGTGAAGGGAAAAAAGAGGGAACAGGAGGCCCGAAAGGAAGAATTGGTAAGAGGAGTGAGATAGGGTGGTCAGAAGTAAGGCATGGTGGAAGGTGTAGAGTATGGTGTGGAATAGAGAGAGGTGTAAGGAAGGATGTGTTCGGGTAGAGTAGGTGAGCAGGAATGGGGATAGAGTAGGCGCGCTGTACAGTGTGGCTGATTGGGAAGAGTGGGGCAGCATTTAGAGTGAGAGTAGTGGTACGGTGGCATGTGGTGGTTGGGGCTATGAGGATGTGGGGGGAGTTACGGGTGCCTCTGACCCCCAATTTATGATTCCATGCCTGTCGTGACCCATGTTGGGGTTTGTCCATTGCTTCTTGCAGACTGATGCGGTGTGTTCTGTATTTATATTTATTTGAAGAACAGGAATGTCAATTTAAATCCGAAATGACTTCCAATAGCACGTTTACAGCTGGCGAAGGCATTCTCACGAAGAGTGCCTCCAATAGCATAAAGATGAGAATAAGTAGTGACCAAAAAACAGGACATATAACAGGGACAAAACAAACCAAACAAAATGTATATTAGAAAAGAGGTGACTTGCAAAGTTAACATTAACCTAAGGGGGGGGGGGGGGCAAGTGCTTCAAACTAGGAGTACTCATTAAATATGCTAAATATGTGTACTTCATCTAGACTATGAACACAGGTTGTAGTATTGTGGGGCCATAGGTTTTGCTGACTAATATCCTGATCTAGGTTTCTCACCTCCACTGGCTCCTTACTTGGTGACCTTGCATGTATGGTTCTTGGAGGAACTGGTTCCTCCTTTTGCAGTTTAACTTGTGCTCCCGTATTCACCTTCACGCAGAATTCTTGGCACTGTCACTTATCAACACTGGCTTGGCAGTCCCAGACTATTTCTCTGACTGCCAGCGGATGCCTGGCAATCAAGACTCCTTACTTCAAGTGCATGTTTGAACAAATCGAGCCCACCACACAAGCAGGCTCCAAATAACTCGTAAAATGGCTGTTACCACCAGATGTTTTATTCTGCCTAGGGTTCTCATCACCAGTCCATCTGATCCACTGCAAATGCTTCCCAGGCACCCCCGCCCCCTCAACCCTCTCCTAGCTTTCCAAATGGTAGTGTGTTTCTGTTCCTTACTCGCGTTTCCCACCCTCTCATAATTTGCCCTTTTCCTTTCCTCCTCAGGCCACTGTCTGCTTAACCCCGAGCTGGGGCACAATAGACGATTTCGGGACAAACCCTGGCGCTATAAATCAACTACCGTGATGACTGGCACAGTACAAACGCCTTTTAACATAACTCAAGATTTGGATCTGCAATCAAATGCATATTGATTGTACTAGGGACAGAATTATATACCAGAACTGATGCACTTTTCAGTTCAGTTAGAAGAAACGATCCATGCTCTGCGTTACCGCAGCGCTGGCAAAAGAATGGTCATCTTGCCAAAAAGGAGGGTCATGCTTTATTGGCATTGAAAGGTTCCTGAAGACTGAAAGAAGGTGCGATAGGAAATTACACATGGGGCAAAAAGAAGGCATGTTGATATTTGCATTTCAGGCAACCTGTGACGGTCTTCATACTGATGACGTATTCACGGCAATGCCCCCAGTTATCTTACCTCAGTATCGCCCCACTGCCCAGCTGTCAAACATCTTCTGAAAGTTCCTCTCTCTCGCTTTGTGTACCGAAGATGGATGCTTTCCTATCGGCGGCCCTCAGCTTGGAATTCATTGTCCTTCGACCTTCCTAAACTTATCTCCTTGTCCCCTTTCAGGATAAAGCTGAAAACTACATTTTCACTTATTTCTTCTTTTCAAATGATCTGTTCTTTATTTGGACTGTACTTTGCGTAACATCTGCGCCCATATGCAGCTTCTACTAGGTTCCATGTGGGTAGCGTGTTAGAAGTTATCAAATCATGAACTTATGAATGCATGGAATTTTTTTTTCCTCCAATATGTGAATCAAAGACTACAAGCAACCAATGTGGTGTTTGCCTTACCACTAAGCTTTTTTTATGTTTTAAATAACAGTCAAACATGAGCTTAGAAGTACCCCAAAGTTATCACTTTGATGCCACATGTGTATGTATAAACAGTAAAGAAATGGGCCATTGTTAATGGAAACATTCATGTTCCTAAATGAAGTTTAATTAATAAGAGATTGTAGAATTATCTATATACCACCTACCGTGAGCTCAAAAACGTACACAATCGGATAGCGGCCAAGTTTGTCAATGCATTCTAGTTTCTGTTGCTTATCTTTGTATTCAGAACATACTTATGTGAGAAATGTACGTCGCGCTCAGTAATTCCTACAGATGCCTAAGTATAATCAGCAAGGGTGCAGAAGGAGGAGACTGACACACAGGTGCATGGTTGTTTGCATAAAGTTTTATCAACCAAAATAAAAGAGAAAACGCACCTCTCCCGAACTCTAAAAGGGGTTTCCCGACCTCAACCAAAGTACTAAGGATTCAGTCAGGATGTCAAAGTAAATCAAGAGTCCACCGTCTGAGCCTAACCCCTGCTTTTGTCTTACACTTGTAACTAAACCAAAGGCATAGTGGATGTTCTTGGTACAGAAGAATGACTCCATTCTTCTGGACAGTGGATCACAGTTGGATTGTAATTGGGATCTTTACCTGAGGGAATGAATCCCTTCTCCAGGTCACAATCCTTTTCCAGAGTTTAAAGCAAAGTTGCAAGTTCAACAAGCAGTAACGTTCTCAGTTCAACTCAAACATCAACATTCCTTATTGTCCATAGTTGTTTCTTCACTATTGGGTTCCTGGAGAATGCCCCCCTTTTCCAGATATCTTGCGCTCAGTATTTTCACAAGGCCAGGGCAATGATTCCCTTTCACTGATCTTCTCTCAGGCAGACTTTACAGTCCAAAATACCAGGTAGAATTGCTCCCTTGCCCTGGCATTTTTCCAGGCTTACTTTGCAATTCACAATGCCAAGGGGAATTACTTCCTACCCCTGGCCTTTTCTCAGACTTGGTTTGCAGTTCACAATGCTAAAGGGATCTCGGATCCTCCTCTCGCTCTCTTTGGCTCGGACTACTTGGTTCACTTTCCTGCCAAGTGTTACCATGAGGAAGACATCTTATTTTTGTGAGGTCTCCGACCATGGTCTCTCTTGCTCCTTAGTTTGACTAACTTGGCTCCGTCTCTTGCCATGTACTGTCACAAAGAAGATGCCCTGTTTCTTAATGTGGGTCCTAGACCCAGCTTTCTCTTCCATCTCGTTCCAGCCAACTTGGCTCCCTCTCTCGCCAAGCACTGTAACCAGGAAGATGCCTTGTTTCTGTATGTCGGTCTGAGACCCTGCTTTCCAAGCTCTCACCGGCACCAGCATCTAGCCCTTTCCCTTCGTGTGCCTCTGGACGCTCTGCCGATCCTCTTCGGTTGCTTGTGGTCGTTCACCAGGCTGCACATGTGCTTTTCTGCCCCTCGGCTCTGTTCCCTTGCTCCTCGTTCCTGATACTGGCTTACTGCTCCAGGTTTGCTCCACACTACTGGGTTCTTCGTTTCTTGGAGACTGGAGAGATTTCTTCTTCTGTGCATCTCGTTTGAATCTCCCGGGCTCAGCGGTCCTTCTGCTTTCGGCTGCTGGTGAAGCTGCGGCTCTCCCCAATGCAGTACCTGCGGTTTCTCAGACAGTTCTGTAAGTCATTTGTCAGTTTTTATCCTAACCTCAGTCCCGCCTCTGCAGAAAGGTAAAATGGTTTATTTTTCTTCATGGCTCTGCGCCTCTTCTTAGTCTTACTAGCAGCCCCACCGGTCTTACTTGGGTTATCTATCCTCTTACTCGTCTCAGTAGAGCTCAGCTCTATGGACCTACACAGATACACGGGGTGGTTAGGTAACATGGAGCTGGGGAGTAAGGGATAGGAGGCTGTATGGAAGGTGGGTATAGGGTTGGAATACCATGTTTCCCTTAGATGATCGTCCTTGTCCCTAGGGGGGGGGGGAGTCTCTCCCCATGAGATCCGCCCGCTGAGTACCACCCCCAGGGGGACTAACAGTGGCCTCACCTCTCCCGCCTCATGGCAAGGGGCTCCTCCTCGGTGAGAAGTGACGACATTTACAGATTCATCACAGAGCATAGAGATTGAGATGAAAGGCAAACCTGTCACCAAACAACGTCCTAAAACTTTTTCTGTTCATTCAGACCTTTTATTTTATCTCGATAATGCCCTAAAACATATGCCCTGCACACCTCTCAGTACTGAGGAGGAACCCTCAGTCAGGGTTTATCGAGTCTGAATTTCCAAACAGTCTCTCTAGGTTTTACTAAAGCTTTGACACAAGTATTGTTATCCACTTTTTTGTTGTTGCTTAATTTATGCAATATTTATTCATTCAGTATTTAGAAAATCAAAATTTAGAAAGACAAAAAGCTCATCTTTTGTTTTTCTAAATTTTGATTTTCTCGATAAACCCTGACTGAGGGTTCCTCCTCAGTACTACGAGGTGTGCAGGGGACAAGAGTACCCATTAGAGAATGGGTATTCTAATCCTTGTCTATTGTTAGTTCTGACTTGTTATACCAGAGTCAGCCTTTTCTCCCCTGCACCCTTTACTTGCAAAAAATTATATTGGGTTCACCAGTGAATCCTGAGTGATAGAATTTTCATTACATTGCTAGACATAACAAGGTGTGGTTGTACTTGATTGGTTCTTTTCGGGGGCTAATAGCCTACCAGGTCCACACCTAAGGTGCAGAGGGTGGTCCGAGCCTATACGCTCAAGCAAACAGGCGGAGGCCAGAGCCAGTACCTCCGCCGACACGCAGGCTGCACGTGGCACAGTACAGGACGTAATGGCGGTGCAGTCAGACAAAATGGCGGCACATGCAGAAATGCGCCAATCCAGTGAACCCCAAAGACCGGAGTTCACCCGAGGGTGGAAAGTTCTCCCATGAGCACGCCGGAAGTCAAGACGTGTCACCCAGCCAGCAAAGGTGCAAGCAACAGAAAAAATCACACAAGGGCTTCTTCCGGTCCCCCTCGCAGGCTCCAGCCTCAGAGGGAAAGAAGCAATGACAGGATCACCAGGGTCCTCAGTTCTACGGTGGCGGGCAGACATGCTCTTCACATTCAGTCCTGACAGGCACTATTCACGGACCCATGGATCCTCTCAGTAGTATCACAGGGCATCTGCCTTACCATCCCTTAATCCTCCCAGTCTCTCCTCCCCTCCAACACATTGGGACACCATCACTCTTTGCAGAGGTCAGCTCACTGCTTGTGAGCGGAGCAGTAGAGGAAGTCTGCCTATCGCAGAGAAGCTTAGGATTCTACTCTTGTATCTTTGCAATACAGAAGTAGTACCAGGCAGGCCCGAGAGTGGTTCTAGATCTATCCTTCTTAAACATTTACTTACCCCTCCTAAAGTTCAAGATGGTTATGCCAGCTCTGATAGCAGAGTCTGTGTGGGGGATACTGGGGATGCAGCGTGCTTCTTGGACCTGAAGGATGCATTCCTACATGTCCCTATATGGCAACCCCACCAATCCTTCCTTCCGGTTCTGGTTTATGGGCTCCCACTTCCAGCACACAGTTCTTCCGTTTGGGCTCCACTCAGCCCCAAGGGTATTTACTAGATGCATGAATACGGTGGCTGCGCTACTCCGGTTGGAAGGCCACCATGTGTGCCCATACTTCGATGACTGGTTGGTCAGGGCGGAATCACCAGGGGTGGTGAGGAATACTGCCTTCAAACTGATGGATATTCTTTACGAGCTGGGGATAACCCCAGCTCGTAAAGTCTCAACCTCGTAAAGTCTCAGCTCCAGCCTGCACAAGCCTTGGTCTTCCTGGGCGTCGGGTGGAATGAGGAGCAGCGGATCTTCCTGTGACAAATCAACTTCCAGGGCACCAGTGGTACAGGGATGAATATTGGTTTCTAAACTATCAATCAGTTCTTGTACACCAGAAGGGATCCGAACAGATTGGAACACAAGTAAATTTTAAACCACCTAGTCCAATTTTTGGTAATGTGGACGGGAGCAGAAGGCTCATCTCCGCAAGGTCATGGATCGTTGGGTAGTTGCAACACAGCGAAAATAAAATTGTTACCCAATGATAAAAGGGCCTGCCCAGTCAAGGTTGTATAAAAATATCTACTTAATTATTATTACAACAGACAGTTGTAGCACACTACAAAATACAACCCACACTGTAAAGGAACACAGAAGACAGTTTCACGAAGGAAAGGGATGCATCCTGGATACTGACAGGAGGGTAGTCAGTAAAGCAATCAGTCTTCGCTGTTGAATTTTATTTAGTTTCAGCACCAAGGAAGCAAGGGCTTGTATATGTCACGAGGGGCCTTCGGAGACGGACCAGGGGGACAGAGCCAGAATGTACCTGGTGCTTGAGATGATCTTGATGCTCGACGGCGTCAAGTCGGTTCAAGGACACTTTGCAGCTCCTGCGACAGAGTTCAAGACGGGAGACAGCTGCGGGTATCAGGCAGCAGGCATTTCGGCAAGCGAGGCTGGACGGACGGCTGCAGGCTGGCCTACACTGCGGCTCTGGGTCAAGAATTGTTGTCACTGTGCTGGTTGGCGGATCTGGAATGCTGGTTGAGGCATCTCAGACGGCTTTAGTTACTGCAGCATGACAACAGTCAGTGGTGCAGCCGGTTGAGGTTCAAGGGCTCGACTGCCTCAAAAATGTAATTAAAACATGGACGCTGGCTGATGCTGGTGTGGAACTCCTCCTAGCTTCTTCGCAGGCCTTGTGGCATCTTTTGAAGGCGGACGGGCCAAAGCCGAGGAGAGTGTTTGCAGGCAACAGTCTTGTCCTTTGTGCAGAGACCCTCTGGCACTTCCCACCTAGGAAGCTTGCTGGCAGAACCTAGCAGAGCACACTGTGTGCTGGCTGAGTACCAGTTGTGGAACTGCTGGATGGGTCCTGTGAGTCCGGTATCTCCCTCTGTTCCCTGGGAGATGTCTTGGGTGAGGGATCTTGCTTCCCTCTTGGACATCCTGGCCTTCCTTCACTGGCGGAAGATGTAAGGTAGACTGTACCTTCAGCCAGGTTCCAAATGAGTCCTCCTTTTTACTCCTTTCAAAGTCGTCAGATGATCTGGTAAGTGAGGGGCTCAGCCCCCTTTTAAAGCCAAATGGACCCCAGTGATTGGTGCAGGCTAAGCCTACCTTAAGGAACCAATCTGGGGTCCCCGCCAACAATCTTCTGTTACACGTGAGGTCAGGACCAGAGTGCTTTGCAACAGGAAATGTAAGTGGTAACAAAATGTACTTCTAAGTCCCACCCATCTTCTTGTCTGTTGTAGATCAAGGTGTCTCTCTGGTTAACCACGCCCTCTGTGGCTCTTGATTGAAGTGCAGGTCTCCCTTGAGGTTTGTGGTGAGAACAGACTTCTGTCTCCCTCAAATCACATACTTCGTCCATCTGAAAGGGTGTTTCCCTACTGCAAGTTGTCCCAGACATGGCATTCACTGCCCTTCAAGGTGACACATTGCATATGAAAGAGGTGTTTGTTTTCCTGCCCATTATTAAGCTCTGTGACCAGGCCTATTCGCAGGCCTGCTTCAATTAACTCTCACCAGAATGCGCTACCACCACACAGAACTTGACAATATAACAGGGGCGGATCCATGGAACCTTTGATATTAATTAGGCTGGCTGTGGGAGGAGGAAGGTGTTGCCCTTCTCCTGTGGGTGTTTTTGTGTACCCCTCGCTGTCACCCGTCATATAAATGTGATGGGGAGGACTGCAGCTGTAGGCTCTGTCCCCCTGAGTACACTAGACTGTGTGTTTCGTGTGGTGAGCAGGGAAAATGTGTGCTGAATGGCCTCACACATTTTCAGAGGTTGATCTCAGATCATTCATTTTTATTTCCCCAACAAATAAAAAAAGCCCAGGCGAGCGCACACTCCCTGTGCGAATGTTCGAATTCCTCACACTTCCCAACCCTGGACAAGATGGCTGCTCTTAAAGCAGCTACTGGACATTTGCTCAGCAGGTTGGAAACCTTGGCCTGATGGTACCAACACCTTCTAGGGATCATGGTGGCGTGCCTCCTAGATGTGCCGCAATCCAGGCTCAAATTGAGGAGGGTGCAGTTACACGTCTCAGCCTCATGGAACCAAGCAACTGGCTCTCAATCAGCATTAGTCACCATCCCTATGCATCTCCACCAGGATTTGGTGTAGTGGAGGCTGGACGCCAATCTTATGGCGGGCAGGCGGTACAGACACCCCCCCTGCCTGGATATACCATTAAGACAGACGGATGGGGAGCTATGCTGGGCGACCACAGTGTACGTGGTTTGTCGACAAAGGAGGACCAGAAGAGTCGCAGCAATTGGCTCGAACTGCTGCCCATATGGCTGGCTCTCAGGGCCTTCCTTCTTGTGATCAAAAACGGCCCAGTCCGTATTCAGACGGACAGTTCCACCTGCATGTACTACCTCAATAAACAGGATCAGCGATATTCAGACACTAGCGGCATCAGATCCTTATACCACATTCCATCGGTACAAAGTGGTGCTCCACATCCACTCTTCGTTTCTCCCAAAGGTGGTGTCTTCTTTTCACCTCAATGAGGAAATAGTCCTTCCAACTTTCTTCCCAAATCCAAAGGAGGCAGAAAAGATGTTACACTGTCTCACATCATGAGAGCCCTAAAATTCTACCTGGACAGGACAAAGGGCTTCCACAAGTCAGAAACTTTGTCACCTTTGGAGTTTCAAAACCAGGTTGTCAGTCATCAAAGGCCTCAATAGCTAGGTGGATGGTCACGGCCATTCAAGAGGCCTATAAGGGACAGCATTCGAAGGTGCCAGCTAACATGTACATTCATGCGGTCAGGGCCAAAACAACGGCTGTCGCCTTACAGAGGCATGTGCAATGGCAAACCATAAGCAGGGTTGCCACCTGGGCTACGCCCTCGGCATTCTGCAAGCATTATTGCTTAGACGGCAGTCCAAGATCAGATGCAGCCGTCTCTCCTGCCTGGGGCTTTAATCAGTGGGAATCGCCCATAGAGTATTGAGGAAAGGGGTTGGGACGTAGGAGTAATTATAGGTTACTCATTGCAGTGACTAACATACTCCTAGTCATTAGTCCCCTTTACTCCATATGTCCCACCGTCTTTACCCTTTAATAAGCTATGTTGTAAGGCAGTTTAATTTAGCCGACGCGTCCAAGGGGACTGAGGTGTGGTGCCAGAGGGTGGCGTCGAGGGAAAGCATGCTTCCGGGGCCACGCCACCACGCGTGACTAAATTTAAAGGGGGAAAAGACTTTTTTTTTACCTGGTGAAAGGTTCCGTTCCTGTCCCTAGCGAGCGACACCCATACAGCATGGCGGAAAGGCGACTATGGACTAGGAGTAAGTTACTCACTACAGTGAGTAACTTAAATTTTTTCATTAAGAATAATGTTATGGAGGAAGACAAATGATTAGCAGTGTACCATCTATTAGGATTTGGTGTGAGCTTACTGTTCTTCCACCGAAACAGTGACTGGTAGGGTATGTTTTCTTTATTTTCATGAATACGTTTTTCAAATGGGCAACGAAACAGAAGTATTGGGTTTAAACGATTCACCTGCTTTTGAGCTTAACACGTGTTGGCAAATTACAGGGCTCAAATGCAGAACTGTCTGAGAAATGACCAAACAGTGATTTTCAACTTAACTAAAGGTATGTTTAATATAAGATGTATATTTTAACAATGGAATAAGATAGTGTTTGCATAAAAATAAAACACAGTGCTTCAATAAAAGCTCATGTTTCGAAAGTAGTGTCTGGCTCTGGGCAAACAATTAAAAACTGCATTCCTTCTGAAAGTTTTGTGCGTCTGTGTTATAAGCCAGTCTGCACCACGATCACATCAATGCTTTGTGCGTCTGTGTAGCCTGTAGTTTTGCAAGCCAGTCTGCACCACGATCACATCAATGCTTTGTGCGTCTGTGTAGCCTGTGCTCTTGCAAGCCCGTCTGCACCACGATTACATCAATGCTTTGTGCGTCTGTGTAGCCTGTGGTCTTGCAAGCCCGTCTGCACCACAATCACATCAATGCTTTGTGCGTCTGTGTAGCCTGTGCTCTTGCAAGCCCGTCTGCACCACGATCACATCAATGCTTTGTGCGTCTCTGTAGCCTGTTTGCAAGCCAGTCTGCACCACGATCACATCAATGCTTTGTGCGTCTCTGTAGCCTGTGCTCTTGCAAGCCCGTCTGCACCACGATCACATCAATGCTTTGTGCGTCTCTGTAGCCTGTTATCTTGCAAGCCATTCTGCACCACGATCACATCAATGCTTTGTGCGTCTGTGTAGCCTGTGGTCTTGCAAGCCAGTCTGCACCACGATCACATCAATGCTTTGTGCGTCTGTGTAGCCTGTGGTCTTGCAAGCCAGTCTGCACCACGATCACATCAATGCTTTGTGCGTCTGTGTAGCCTGTGGTCGTGCAAGCCATGCTGCACCACGATCACATCAGTGCTTTGTGCGTCTGTGTAGCCTGTGCTCTTGCAAGCCTGTCTGCACCACGATCACATCAGTGCTTTGTGCGTCTGTGTAGCCTGTGCTCTTGCAAGCCAGTCTGCACCACGATCACATCAATGCTTTGTGCGTCTGTGTAGCCTGTGGTCTTTTAAGCCATTCTGCACCACGGTCACATCAATGCTTTGTGCGTCTGTGTAGCCTGTGCTCTTGCAAGCCAGTCTGTACCACAGTCACATCAATGCTTTGTGCGTCTGTGTAGCCTGTGCTCTTGCAAGCCCGCCTGCACCACGATCACATCAATGCTTTGTGCGTCTCTGAAGCCTGTGTTCTTGCAAGCCAGTCTGCAGCACGATCACATCACTGCTTTGTGCGTCTGTGTAGCCTGTGTTCTTGCAAGCCAGTCTGCACCACATTCGCATTAATGCTTTGTGTGATCGTGGCTACGAAGGCCGCACAGACGCACAACGCATTGATGTGATCGCGGTGCAGACTGGCTTGCAAGAATCAAATCAATGCTTTGGGTAACTGTTCAACATGGCACATCAATGTTTCTGCTTTCCAGTGCTATAATGTAAGATCGTTGATAACTTAGTTTCCTAGGCTTTGCGCTAGGGCTGCTGATGCACACGGCCGGTGGTGTTTGTGGGTGCGTAGCAACCCTGATCATGCGGCAAACGAATGTATTTATAAAACTTTGTGCCTGTGAAATGATGGCACATTCTAGCATTGCATTTGTGCCGTACAGGACACACAACGTAACAGTGCTGTTGTAATAAACACTGTCACAAAGTTTGGGCTGATCTCCTCAGGGCATCATCACCGTGTACTGCAAAAGCAAACATTTTGAGAATGTAAAGCAACATTTTGAGAATGTAATACCTGAAGCCCATATGTTGTTAGTTTGCCGACTCTTCTTTGGAATGCCTGGTCAGTTGCTCTTTGCCTAGAAGATTGATTGCTGGGTTTTAGTGAAGGCTTTGAACAACCTTTTTGGTTGCTATTTTAGTGATTATTCAGCCTTTTTCCATTTCTGCCTAGGGAACTATTTTGCTTCTGTTTTCATTGTTGAGCCTTGTTTGACAAAGATGACTGAACCCTGCGGGTTGGCTAATCTGTTGCCTGAAGCACATGGCTAAATCATGACAGAACTGCGATCCCATTGATTGGCTTCCAATAAAAGAAACCACTCAGTTAAGCTTTTGTCATGAATGTACCTGTGGGGGGATTGTATCGACCATGGTGTGGAATGGGGAGCTCCCAGTGCTGGTGTCTATGGCACCAAGGTTCCAGATTTCGACAGTCTCATTCTGCGTTTGCAGAGTACCTTACAAAAGATAGTCACTCCGATCCTCGGAAGCTTCTGCAAAAGGCTTCCTTACTTGCACAACCTGGTCGCCGCGTACTGGCATTTGCATCTGTTTCAACCTGGCCTCTCCACGATTCGCTTGCCCTATTCTAGTATGGACTTGTTATGCTTTTAAGACGTTTTTCTACTTGAATCCTGGGGATGTGTTCTAGGCCAGCCTGGAGTAGCCATAATGTGTGAACCAGTATTGTTACTGTGTTGCGACTGACTGACCCATCTACGTGTTAATCTTGATATTGACCCTGTGTTTGTTTCCGGTTTCTGCCTTGTTGGGCCTATATCCCTCGCGTTCCCTAGATATTCCTCTTTGGAACCCCATTTTATTCTGATGTGTATTTGGGAGGGTGGGGATCAGAGGAAGAACTTCTGGGATTATATCTCCTGTGTCTATGCTGGATCTGCTGGTCTTCAGTTCAGAGCCATGGCAAACGCCCTATTTATCAAATATCTGGATGATCTATCAAATGGCTTCCGTCATATGTGCCATTCAGAGGCTTTGCTCATCCGTTGGACGATATACAACATGTCTGGTGGTAGAACGTTTCATGTCGAGGGTGCCAATCTTTGTAACAACCACCATCCCCTCCCTCCGCAAATAAACTACTGCAGAAGGACTTGCACAAGATCTGAATCAGTCTTTAGACATACCCCTTTCGTATGGTGCACAGCTTGGCGTCCACTCCATAAACTGGTCCTTAATACCTTCTGCTTTTTTTCTGGCCAGATACACTTATGTAGGTTGCCCCGCTCTGCCTCTCTTGCGATGGGTGCACTCTCACACTCCGATGTGTACATTGATGCAGCACATAGGTTTTAGGCCTCCTTAGGCCAACCCCACGCTAGTTACTTATGAGCCGTTTCAGCCGCCTGTCCATTGGAGCCTCCCTCCCCTTTCCTCATTTCTCTGACATGGCTGCAAGACAGCATGTAGCGTTAAGTTTGTTATATTAGCATTTTATTTTTCATTTTTTGTGTATTGCTTCGTATTTTGGCTCATATTGCTTGCACGACATACATATATATAGATTATGGGTGGGAGTCGGTGAGGGTATGGGGGCACACCCCATTTTAAAAACTAATTTCGTGTGACCTACAGGATTCGACCAGAGCGCAAATTAAATGTCACAATAAACATGTAGAACTGTGTTACGTACATAAGATATCAAATAAGATGTGTTTGTCGTGATCTGTGAAATAGGAGGCACATAAACTAATTGAAGTCATGTTTTAAGTTGACCTGCTGGACGGCCTCACTTTTTCAAATGATGAGCCCGTCTATGGTGTGCAGCCAGTGATGATGATCGGATCCTAAAATACATGTTCAGAAGTCAAGTGTTGGCGAGAAGAAAATTAGCCGTTTTCGTGGTGACAGACTGCCGATTCTTGACTTTGGGTGTGCTGCATTTAACAATCAAACCACTTGAAAATATTCCTATTTGTGTGTGTGTGTTCTCTCTCTCTGTCTCTTTCTCTCTCTCCCTCTCCCTCGCCTTCTCCCTCTCCCTCTCTCTGCCTTAGTTTTCCTCAGCCATTACTGCACTAAGTCAATTGCAGAATTTGTTTTTGTTGAGATTCCATGAGCAGGAGCTAAAACCAGCTCCTGGGTGTTGGCATTACCCTGTAAGCAGGAGCTACCAGAGATGCGCCTTTAACCTTTTGCCAATTATGTATGAACCGTTGGGCCTCATTACAAATTTGTCGGTCCGGTATCTACAGTACCGGTAAGTTTGCCGGTACCCTAGTTACCGGACCAACAAACTACGAGTTCTGCTCGCGGAATGGTGCTGGTGCATCCGGGCTCCCCATTCCCATTAAGCCCCATGGGGCTCAAATGGGAATGGGGAGCATTTTTTACCGGTGCCCGGTAATGGGAAAATACCGGGGCCGTAATGACCCGGTAATTGCCCATTCCCGGTCGCCGGTATAATTCGCAAGTTCAGCTACTGCCGAACTTGTAATGAGGCCCATTGTGTTTAAATGTGTAGAAGTTGTGTTTTTAATTCTTCTTTATTAACATTCTCAAATACTCACTTAATGTCACATTTACATGTTTGGAAGGGACCAGTTGGCCCTAGGAGCCAAAAGTAGCTCCTGGTAGCCATTTGTTTCAACCTAGCAAGACTCTACTATGCTAGAAGCAGGACCTAAATAGCTCCCAGCTCCCCTCCGTTTCGAACCTTGTTTTATAAAGATCAGTCTGGGGTTCTATTCTTCTATCCGTAGTCCAAGGGGCACTTTGCTTGAGCATAAGCCCTCAGGCCTGCCTAACTTTCCCTTCAGGCAATCTCTGCCCTTAGTCCTGGCATCAGTCTCTTCTTTTGGGGACAAGGCAGGGGCCTAATGCCCACTCTTCATTTCCCAAAGGGGGTGAGAGAGTTTTTTGTAAGTATAAAGAAATTTGGAGGTGACTAAGGGGCAGAGATGGAGATCCTGGGCTGGTTGGAGAGAAGTGCACCCTGGTCAGTTCTACTCTACCAGAAGCCATTTTGTAGAAGGCAGTGGAACGGTTTAGTTATTTTATGTATTGTTACTTTAAATAACCAGTTTTCTTTTCATGCTTCTTGGTACGCGGATGCATTATATTGCTATTTATCAGGATGGACCCAAGCTTTTCAGCTATATCTATGAATGTACTCCTATGTCCCATCCCCTTTCCTCCATACTTGTGGGATTGTCCGTTTTTCATGACGGGACTGGAGAACTTTTTGTTACCATCCAAAAACATTTCCCTTTTTATTTATGCGCGATGCCAGTGCGCGCATGGGTCTAGCCCCGCATTCCTGAGCCGCGCTCAGCGCATCGCCCTTCAGTCCTGTTCTCGACACGCTCTGGATCGGGTGCACCTAGCATCGCATGAGTTTCTTTTCCTGCATTTTGTCCATCAATTTGTCTTCCTTTCTCAGCTCTGCAGTAGTTTCCTTTCCTCTGCCGGAGTGAAAAAGTTTTGTCTCGTGTGGCTCCTGAAGATGTCATTACGCAGCAGCAGACACTCCCAATCTTTGCCTTGGGAGTCTAGGCCCAGACCATCGTTGTAACGCGTGCTTCTATTGTGACTCCCTCTGAGTCTGGGCACTTGAAAGAAGGCTTGTTGGGTGAAAGGAGCTTTTCTACACCATTACTCCGTTCCACTTAAGGGAATTCATTGAGGAAAAAAATCGCCTGGTGAGTACCTTCCTTTTCAGAGCACCCCGCCTGGGTGACTGCTTTCCGGGGTCATCCGGTTCAGAGCAGACTGGACCTAACTCTAGCGTCACCAGGGCTCGCCCTGAGGTGCCCCCACTCAGATCTAAACTCGATACCGGAGTTCACTCTGAGGTTCCCCCGTTAGGCACTAAATGTAAAGGGTCACTCCCAAGGTTCCACATAAAGGGGCTAAAAGGTCTACCAGCAAGGCCGAGGATACCCATTCCGGGGCTAATAAAACCAGATTAATTGGAGAGGTTCCCCTCAAAGGGGCTAAAAATAAAAATGTTTTACATTTTTTAGCACACCCCTGATCCATAAGGGCA
Organism: Ambystoma mexicanum; assembly: GCF_040938575.1. Classification (NCBI taxonomy): domain Eukaryota; kingdom Metazoa; phylum Chordata; class Amphibia; order Caudata; family Ambystomatidae; genus Ambystoma; species Ambystoma mexicanum. The sequence goes on from NC_090929.1 coordinate 1,663,893,185, forward strand.
CTTCAGTCCATTCATGACTGTGAACTTGGCTGGTCTCTGCGACCACGACAACGCCGGCATAACACTCACGCAGATCAGTCATCAATGGACTAAGGTGTGCTTTTTGATGAGGGGACTGGGACCGCAACAGGACCAGACTGAACGTGGCGCTTAATTAATAGAGTTCACGTGAGACTCCTCACTATTGTGGAGAATAGTACTCTACTCCCCCGAATCCACCTTGTTTGGAGCAGAATTACCGCAGCTTGAGGCCCGGATGGACTATTGATTTTACTTGCTACATGTGTTGATACACGAATAGCATCACAGGAAAGCTCGTCTGAGCCCAGATCGTAATTCCCTGTCCTGATGAAGGCCGTCTTACTCACAGCCATCAGAGTAGCCTGAAAGGCCGAAACAGTTGTCGACTTTTTATACTGCGCAGTGTTTTTCACATACACTGGACACTACGTTTATGTTGTCTAAACCACTACTAATATAATTCCCCTCAAAACAAAAAGGGGATGTACTGATGAAATGTGTTGTACTCTGAATGTATACTAAGTATTACTATGATTATGTTTTCACTGTATGTTTTCTGTTTGGAATGTTTTGGGTTCACTTACCTGTGGTAACCACCAACATGTATTAAATGTTATATGTGCTGTTTATGTCCTAATCATTCAATTATTTTGGGGTTTTGGGTCTTTGTGTTTAACCAGTTTCGGCCTGATCATTTGCTATATATAAAGGATAGTTGGATACAGATCTTCAAGAGAGGGAGATTATGTAGTGTTTGTCATTGTATTTGATTTTAAGGGCAAATTCAACTAGAGAGCAATGGCTTATTGTAAAATGGCAGCATAACCGGGATAGGTCTCTGAGTTGGATAAAATGCCATGTGTCTCGTGGTGGGTACAACAGATCATGCAATGCTATATACACTATATCACACTACCTTTATTCATCACCTAGAGGTAGGGGGGGTTGGAAGAGTACCTATTTCAGTGTGAAGCCAACTCAAAAGAAAGGAGGTTCTCAGGTAAGTCACAGGATCTGAAGAGTGGATGCCCCAAGTCGAATGTGCACTTCTTATTTTCATTAAAATGCCATTCAATACAGTCAGTCCTGTTTTTATTGCATCTCATAAGGTGTTTTCCCCAAAGCGATGCACAATTGGTAATAATGGTACAAACATTACGAGAGACACAATTCATAAGAAAGGATGCAGATCGAAAGAATAGTACAATTTAGTTTGAGAGAGTAGAGACAAGATGGCTTTTAAGACGATTGCAGAATAGATAGAGCAAGGGAGAGGAGCGAATTGTGAGAGGGAGAGAGTTCCAAAGTTTAGGTACGAAAGTGAGAAGGAACAGAAATGATGGAGGCTCAATGGGGGGGGGGTGTGAGTGTGTGAGTGTGTGAGAGTGTGTGTGTGTGTGTGTTCGTTCGTTCGTTCGTTCAAAGGTTTAGTCAACAACTGAGGCTATGTACCGATGTGCACGCTTCATAGCCTGATAGAGAATCTATAGTTTAAAAAGGCAAATTGTGTTGATGGGGAGTTTAGCGTTTCCATTTCCACAGTGACATTTTACCAATTCTCAGGTGTTGAAGTGAGAGTACCCTGCATTAGATGCACCCAAATCATCCTAGAAAATCTGAGGGGGTTGTTGTACTTTCAGTAACTTAGACTCTTGGATGGATACATAGAGTAGATAACCCCACTTTACAGCTCACTAGAACTATCATGTACATTCATAGGCTAGAAATCACCCACACCCCGTTGCATATGGGAACATATTGCTAGTGGGAAATGTATACCAAAAGAATCTTTCTGTGGGAAATGTCACTAATAGAAATATTTGTTTTGAGACTGGAGAAAATAATTGCTAAATGATGCAAGGAGAACATTTGTAGCGAAAGTATAATACCCCATACTGACCGATAAGCAGCATGTATTATTCAGACGGAGACGCATTAAAAAATATAATTTGATTGATCTTTTGTGTTGACTGCATGTGTGCAAGGTTTCTTAGTGAGATGTTCACAGGCAGGGCAATTGTTGTTTTGCAAACCAGCTATCAGTGCACATGTATATTTTACTATGATGACTTCCCCGACATAAGGCTTGGGGAGCACCTTTGGCTCTCTTTTTTATTTAAATAAATTCAGGTTTTAACTCCAATTATAGCCTGTTTATTTTCCCAGAATTGTGGGGTGGCATTGTATTCCAAAGGGCATTAAATTTGGGGACGCACCGTAGAGATATCGATAATTGGATCCACAAAAGATCTGACAACCTAAAACATTCAAATATTACATTTTCTATCGACAGTCAATTGCAGGATAGTCCTCATGATTTCCACCTTATCAAACTGACCTTCCAACTTTAAATAGTCTCATTTAACATGTCCAGCTCTGAACCTGTTTGAGGTAGTCCTTTCTATTTTGCATGATTGACTGCCCTTAAGGGCACGTGGGGGAGAATTCATGATCATGGTCAATTCCCCGCAGGGTAAGCATTGGGGCAAAGAAGTCCCCTCTTTGTTATCCATCTGTGTGCTTTTGTGCATGATCCTGCCTTGAAACCTCAGAACAAACAATTCAAAAAACGTCTTTATAGTTGCTGAAGAAACACCTTGCGATGGGCACCCAAGAGGAGACAACACCGCCAGTCCCTCTACCGCAATAGCATCTGCCACGTAAGAGCACAGGCCTCAAATTAAGCATGGCTCCTAAAGGGGCCTCTCCCCCAAGACCCCAATGCTGAGGTCAGCCAACAAGAATTCATCGGCCACCTTCCTCCACCGGTGTAATCTGCAGTCCACATAGAGAACTTGATGGTGCTCCAGTTGGGCAAGCATGGCACCTCAGAGCGCCATACCACAAATCAAGAAGTTGGTATAGGGAGTGGGGGTGGGGGGATAGGCTCTGCTGTTGGACTGCAGCCTCGCTTAAGCCCTGGGAAGAAGTTTCTGAACGTTGCGTATGAACAAGGCTCCTCTGCTAAATATAAAAGACCTTGGTGCATAAATGTGCAGTGAACCTTTGGGGAAACACATTTCTGACTTGCCCCATCTATAAAAAAAAGAAAATAAAATAAGACTGTAAATAAAGGACTCCAAAATGACAAACCGCTTATTGCAATGGTCGTTTTCCTAGCCATGGAAAGAGGTACGGTTCCATCGACCCTTTTTAGTTTGGGGTATTAGGTGGTGCTGAAAGCGCTACCTTTAAGCCAAAACAATTATCATTAAAATAAGAGCTTTAACATAAGAGCTTCAAATATGGGCTTTGAATGAGGGTCTCTAATGCATTTCATTGGAGCTTACATTTGAGGAGGGAAACACAGTTGTTGAGTTATTGAATCTCTCGCATTCCCTACCTTTAGCCTGGCTAATCCACCCATTCCTGCCCATCTCTGAACTCTTTGAGCTCTTCCATGGAGACAGCCATCTTGGATGACTGTCTCTAAGGAAGCTCTCTGGAAGCAAGCCGAAACTAGCAGCCATCTTTGAAAGTGAACGAAAGTGTGGACAATCTTTATTCCGAATATGTTTGACCTTTCCTTTGCTCAATACAATGTAAGTCCATGCCTTCACATTGATCCATTTTCCTCTTTAAAGGGGTAGTTCACTCAAAAATGTTATACTTTAAAAATGTTGGCCATAATAAAATAGATATATTGGCATTGATTTTTTTTTTTTAAGTTCCTATGGAAAATAATTTTTAAAATGACCATTCCAGTGTTGATAGAAAACGCTCACTGCACAGGTCTAGTCACCTGTTGTGTTTCGGAGCCCTGAGATCCGTTGTGATGTGAGCACTGTCCTCTGTGTGTTCGCAGGATTTCTAGCTCCCTGCTGCTGTGGCGCATGCCGGCAGCAGAGAGCTAGAAATCCAATGTGCAAGCAAAATCCTGCAAACACACAGGACAGTGCTCACAGATTTTGCTCATACTTCGGATTTCTACCTCCCCCACTGCCGGCATGTGCCACCTTGCCTGCAGCAGGGAGCTAGAAATCCTGAATGCGGGCAAAATCTTGTAAACACGCAGAGGACAATGCTGTCCCTCTCCCACAACACCAACACCCCCTTGTTCTCTTTCCCAACCCATCTCCACATAAAAAATAATCTGACGCTAACCCTCTATCCCCTCCACTGCCACCCTGCGTGCCACCATCCCTCTTGGCCTCCTCCCCTGGTCCAGCCACCATTCGACTCTGGCTTGGTCTGCTTTGGACTTCTAGAGCCAGGCCTAAAGGCGTGTTCCCTGCCTCTACCAGCTCTACTTAGTGGCAACATGAGAAGGGACATAACAAGAAGTGGCAGTAAGCAAGTGGAAAAACAAATATCTTTGGTGTGAAATACATGTATGGTCATTGCTATGTACTTAATATTTGCTTGTGACAATGAACTTAGATAAGGAACTTACATTGAGGACTTACTTGCAGACTCCTACTTGCTTCCTGAATACTGAATACCACCAAACTATTGGAAAATCAGGCACTGCCATAGTGTTATTAATTGAATGCTGATAGTAGCAGGTGACAAAACCCAATGCTTGTTTTTGACGTGTTGACATGTTAACAGGCCTGGCTAGACCAAAAGTGATCGATATTCAAGTGCACCGTTTCCAGATAAGGCTAAAGGATATTCCTTTGTGCTCGCCTTCTGCAGAGAAGCTGTTCTCTAGCACCCTTTAATGAAAATGGACTTTGCAGGGACTGCAGCAAAGGGGCGGAAGACCTGGTTCCTCCTTCTGCCCGGAAATACAGGATAGTCAATTAATATAGAGAATTACATTATTCTAAAGCTGCTATTTGTGCCTAACGAATGTGGAATTGGGGTTTTATCCAACATTTTTACAGTTTTCCTAAGCCTTACAAAGCACTTCTAAATCAGAAGTGCCTTGCGCAAACAAAAAGAAAAGATTCTATGAACATTTACCATGAAGATTTAATTGAAATGGTTTGAGTCTCCACTCCAGTTGTGGTGGGAAGAAATCCACCTTAATATCCACCAGTGCTATAATCCAGGTTCTGCTCTAGCTCTTCTTTTATTCTCTTCTATATTACTTCTTGGATTTCAAGAAGTGTCTCCGGCTTTGCAAGGAATTTTGAAAACTCCTTAGAATTATCCAATCTCAACGAGTTATCTCGCAAATCCTTGCACATTGTTTTTTTTATTGTTTTTTTTTATTAGTGCATTTGGAGGAACTTTGTCAACCTGCTACACAACAATTTTTTTCATAATACAAAACACATTAAAACAGACAAACATTGAATTCATTAATTTATCTCACATTTTTGCCATAATCATTACTAAAAATACCTTTAAAAATATGCTTAAAATTATTAAATGAAAGAGTCCAAGATATCATTAATTCAGTTGAAATATTCATCCTGACCAGTGCCCTTTACCAAATATGGTGAGCGGCTGAGTCCATCACCAGTGATTCTGCTGCCATAATCATTGCCCAAAATTGGTCTGACACTAACCGATAATTCCTGTAACCTTTCTCATATTCCCCTTTGAGTGCACCACAGTTGGTAAGAAGGTGCCTTTGGGTCTCAACATTTGTCGTACATATTCTGCATGTCCGACATTCCCATGGTCCCCGTATTTTCAAAGACTGGAAGCAAATTTAAACGCAAGGCAAGTATAAATCTAGTCAGAGCAGTGGTACTAAAATCCTGCTGAGAATATTCTACATATCGACTGGGTTTAGCTAGATGATTAACAGCTTGCAGCGTGTACAATTGTCTGGTTTTCTGCTCCAGCTTCAAAGATAAAAGGCCTGCCAGGATTGTGGAGGGGTGTGTATACATAATTCCCTGAAGTTGCAAGAAACAAGCTGGACGAATTCTCTATACCATCCACTTTTGGAAAATTGCCCAACATATGCAGAGCTGTCAAATTCAGCAACGTCCCCTCCTGCAGCCCACTAAACTGAATTTCTGCCCACAACTTGCATGCTGCCAACCTCCAGAGTGACATCATGGAAGGAAGCCCACGTTCCAGCCGTATGGCCTGTACTGTAACCATTGCTAGTACCACCAAAGAACGCAAAATCTTTGCTCCAGTTTTGGCAACCAATTAACTAATCTCATTGGAAAAACCTCCAGTGCATACAGAATACAGGGGACTATTGAACACTTGTATTCTCTGATCTTCGCCTCCACAGATCGGCCCCATGCGAGTCAATCGTTTTCTTTAATACCATCCATTTCCTCCATGCTTTAGAGAGGGAGAGCGAGAGAGGGAGAGAAAAAAGAAAAGGAAAACACCCTATGGGCGTTCGGTCCCAAATGACTGTGTCGTCTGCATACATAATACAATGCAGTACTTCATTGGTGTAGTGTGGTGGGAAATTACGTACCCCACTAAGTGCTACTGCTAACTCTGATGCATATAAATCCCAAAGCAAGGGGGCCAAAGGGCACCCTTGCTTGAGCCCTTTGTTGGCATCAAAGGCCCTAGGGAGCGTTACTTCCTGTGATGTTCTTACCCTCACCTGCGTGTCAGAGTAAAGTGCTTTGATAAAATACAGCAATGAGGGGTCTATACCCCACCTTTGCAGCTTCTTCCATAGCCTTGATCTAATAACGCTATCAAAGGCTACAGAGTAGTCTACAAAGGCGAGGTACAGAGCAGATCCTGTATAGGAATGAGCATCTGACATTAAAGTCAGAAGTGGCCATTATAGCATTGATTGTTCCACTCCTCTTCCTAAAGCCTGTCTGGTTAAAGGGCAAAAACCCCTCTCTCTTCACTCAGTCAGTCAAGAGAGAAAGGAGAATGGAGGCATATAGCTTAGCACTGTAATCTAGCATCGCCAAAAGTCTGTTAGCCGGCAGGTTGTGAGGGCCTTTCTTATGTACAGGGAGCTCCTACACGTAAACGGAATCCTTCCCTCATCACATATGTGGAGAAATAAATGTTGCGACAATGAGCCCCAAAAGAAGGGATTTCTCTTAGTTATCACATTAGACAGCCCGTCCGGCCCATTGGCCCTAGAGGGTTTCATTCTGACAATCATACCCTCTAAATCTTTATCCTTATAACAGTCGGTGACCAATGAAGACCGCATAGAACGAATCCCCTCTCTTCTCTCACTTCTGAATCCAACCAGAAAGTCTCCTGAATCAATACACCCCATTGGGCCTCAGTTACACTACTAACTTCCATTACAGCCCTGCCTGTCTCGTTAGTTCGAGTCAAATGTCAAAACTTCTTGTAATTGTTTGTTCGTATGAGTTAATGACCATGTCTGTAACATCTAAGCCAAGACTTGAATCTCAGCCTTGCATTTGCCAGTATCTTTTTCTTATTCTCCCTTGATATGGTATTACTTTTAGGTTTGCAAATCAGAGCATTAAGCTCTTTCTTTTTCTTGGCAATGCCAATATAAACCTTCTCCCTTCTCTACCCAAGACATCTGCCGTAGTACCACATCTCATGTTAGGGGAGAGCAAAGAAACCATCCTACCCAACTCCCAATCACACTGCACCAGAAGCTTAACTTCACCCCAACCCAACTCCTTTAGGGTCGGATCAAAACATTCAATTCTAGAATTCATCCACCATAGCCTGTTCCCTTGGGGGGTTCACAGTTGGGTTCCCCCTGCCAATAGTAGCAGGCTTGTTTATCTGTAGCCCACACTTCATACTAAGCATTACATGATCACTAGTATGCACTGGAATAGTTGTCAGTTCTGGCAGGTATTTCATAATTACTGCATTCACGAAAATCAAGTCAATACTACCCTACTATGTACCATTAGACCATGTAGTTTATCACCCTTCTTGGCCCTGAGTGGGCAGAGATTAAACTCATCCAAGGCCTCACACCAACCCCTGGCCCTTGCATCCAGTCCCTTCCTCCCCATTAGCTTTGTGCCCCGTCTAAGGTGCACACAATCTACGTTTAAGTCCCCGGCTAATATGATGCCACCCTTGGGGAATTTTGTGGACTAATTCCGAAGAGCATCTATCAACACCTCCCTCAGTCCTGCAGTTTTGTGCCCAGCCGGGGGAGTCATAAAGAGTTGCTACCAATGTGGCCCTTATTCCAGAATTTAAGTTAGGAATCTGGCCACAGAGTATGTTCTGATGGTAGTTAAAGTGGGGGAGGGGGGTATTCAACAAGACACATACATGTTCTAGCACCTATACAGAGTCCGCCCTTTGGACGTTCCTTTTCTTGACGTAATGAGGGTCTAAACAAGGTAGAGAATCCGTCCAGATCAAGGTATGAGGTTAAACAGGTTTCTTGTAAACAAAATATTTGTGACTTTGGTCAGTGTTGTGCATGTTTGACCGTAGACCAATGCCCCTTCTGCCTGCCCTGTCCAGACCCTCCCCCGCCCATTGAACTGGGGGAGGTCATGGTTACAAATAGATGATGCAGCTTCATATAAAAGCGTGGTCAACGGGCAGAAAACCATTGTGTCAAACCCCAGTTTCTTCAGAGCAGCAACTCCAGTAGCCAGAAACGATTTAAGAAGGGGCTATTCCCTGTGGGATTTAACTCTACAAGTTTAATATAATGCAGGCCTGAAAAGGATGCCCTTCTTCCATGAGCTGACTCTATAGCCTGTTTTGCGGGGCACAATTCCTCCACACGGTTCAGCCAGTCTCCTCAGGTAGGCCGTTTGGGTTCATCCAATGCCAATACAGCACTGTTTTTTTCCCACAATCTCCCTCAACTCTTGGGGGGGCAAGTTCCTGCGTGTGGGATGTTTTACCCATGCAACCGAGCCCTACCATAAAAACTGCATTACTGGCATTGAAAACATCATGATGGCCAGAACTCCCCAGAAAATGCACAGGGAAAACATGAAGAATAGGCTGCCACCCATTTTTGCCTATGTTGTGAGCACAGGAGGGCACTGCCTATAACCATCATTGGGCTACACACACACAGTAGCCTGAAACCATTGGGAATGACAAGGCTGATTGCCAAAAGCAACCCAGAGCTGTTGGGAATTCATTTTCTAGATGTCAAAAAGTTGCTAAAATCATGGGGGTGCAGTACCAGCTTTGTCCACAAACCGGCGCTAGCGGTCTAAACTCTTACAGGAGAGCTGTCTTGCAGAACTGTGCATTGATCAGAAGGAGTCTTAGTTAATTAAAAGTTCAAAGAGTCTCTGTTCATGGGAGGCATTCACACCAGCCCTGAGCGGCAACAGCCCAGGAAATCACAGGTCTCTGTTAATCAAAAGCAGAGTGGCCCCCTGGTCTGTTGACCTCAGCCTGCTGGACCCAACACAATAGACCCTTGCAATTGAATGGGGTATGTTGATTTTCAGTGTGGACTGTAAACAGAGCCCTGCCTGGCAGGAGAGACATGCGTTTCCTGACTTACCCAGTTTCTGGGGTTGGGCTCAGACACTTTTGTGGAATCATATTGCAGCAAATATATGTTTAAGTTAAATGCTTCTAAATATTGTATTAAGCTTACAAAAATGTGCAATTTGGAGATCCTTAATCTAAGAAATGTACCCACAATTCAAGACTTGATTCAACTTTGTACCATGTTCTGAGGCAAAACCCCGCTATTTATTGATATTACAGACACTGTATTTATGCTAGAGACCTAGTAAATTAATGGAATATGGGTAGAAAGGCGGTGTACATGTGTGCCATTTTTGGTAAACGTCCGATATTGGTAAATCAACTAAAAACGACAATAAGTTGTCATTTTTTAATGCAAGCCCCCAGGAAGATCAGAGGTGGGCCAGAATGTACCTTAAGTAATCTGTAATATGTACATGTAATGTCAAACAACTGTGTATCTGGGAAATATGTGTAGTTATGAAAAATGATTTCTAAGGTAAAAGCAAAGGGGCCTTTCTTCAATAGATCGTAAATGGCTGACATCACTCTGACACACTATCCTTTCTCAAATCAGGGACCTAAGAATCCTTTGGCCTATCAAATCTTGAGAGGGTTGGGCATGCAGAATTAGCCGACCCACCCATTTTCAAAACACATAAAAAGAGCCACTGGAAGCCAGAAGGGACTTTCTTTTTCACTTTCTGCGGAGCATTTTGACAGACAACTTCACATCCAGACTTCAGACTTCACATCCAGAGATCCAGACTTCAGACTTCACATCCAGAGATCCAGACTTCAAATCCATCAATCTCCAGAGACCAGAAATTAACTCCAGAATTTGTAGCAGAGAGGCCTGAATCCACAAGCTGAATCCTTTTTCAGCAGGCCTCCAAATCATTTGCAAACTATTCAACAGCCGGGCGAGCTGTTTGAACTTTTGCCAAGAAATTTTGCCAGAACCAGAAACCCAGATCGCTGTGCAGTGCTGAGAGCTAACCCAGAACGCTGTGAGCAGAACCAGGCAGAGACAGTCCGTGGCGAGGGAACCGCAGTCCAATCCTGACCCGATCCGTGGCAAAGTCGCATTCCTGTCCAAAATATAGTGTGAGTACCGCCAGAACTGTGCAAAACCCAATCTCTTAGTTTAAAATAATCTAATTCAAACTATTTTAACCTATTGAGAACTGCATCCTAGAAATCTTGTGTTCCTCCTGTGATCTCAAACCTGAAAACTGTCATCTGTCATTCTGAGCTTGTCTTTTCTTTTGAGAATCTACCTTCACGAAATTGTCCGTATCTCCGGAACCGTTTGTCCTAGGAATTAAATTTAACTTTCATCTTAACGCTAAGATTCTGGGCTTACCAACCCGAACCGACTTTCTATTCATTATACTTTTTCCGTAATCGCGCTCGACGCACTCGGAAAAATTGCCGCAATTTGACGTTTTGCTTCATTTTAGCCACGTGTAAAAATATTTGTCCTTGCTTTCCTTTGCTGAAATTTGTTTCCAACCTAATAATCCCTCATTAATCATAGTAGCGCGGACCTGAACTCATTCCAAGTATCTATCACCTACCCTGAACCTCCTATAGGGAATTAAAAGCAATTTTAGCACATTTCCCACTTCATTGTCATCACATTCAAAGCATTTTGGGCCTGTGTTTAAAACTTCTACCTGTTTCCTCTAAGCTTGCTGGGGGGGAACTGAATTATATTTGATTGCATTCCTGGGAACTGTGTGCTTTCCTTCCATCTCTTTACATTGCATAAAGGGGGGGGTGAATTGCTACCAGGGGGAAAAGTGATTACATTGTTTTGGTTGAAATCATATCAAGTTTATTTTCTGTACTGCATTTCATTCATCATTGCATTGTCTTTGAAGCCGTATGAGCCTTCTCAGCTACTTTATCCTCTCTATATCAACTTCTAAGCCATTAAAAAGAGTGTGCCACTATACCATTATCCATTGTTGATCAACATCATATTCTCAAGGGTGATATCAAATATTAATTTATCATAAAAGTGTGATATATATATATATTTAATTTTCAAATAAACCTTTTAGTTTGCAAAACAAACCTACTTCTTGGCTCAGTGGGGTCAGGGGGATTCTAAGAGAGGGGTGTTATATAAGGGTTGTCATATAGAGTAAACGAACTTGACATAAAAATATATCAATAAGGGTTCCCCTCAGCATCCCATACTAGGCATTGACTTAGCTGTAGTGTTGAATTGAATCTGCTTACATGCGCCTATACTCTCTTGGCCCAACTTTTAGTACTGCCATCAGTGTTTGGGGCACCTCTCCCCAGAGCCCCGTGAGAGAAGGCCAGCTGTGGTTGCTGTTTGGCAGCTAAATCTTCTGCGTTTATTGGAGAAGCGTTTTGTAACTCAGTTCCTCGCTGCAGTTGAGTGCCCCGAGAAATCTTTCCTCAGTTCGTGCCAGGAGCAACCCACTTATCCAGTGTGCCTTGCAGCTGTTCTAACCGTGCAATAACCCATGTCCTTGGTGATGCTTCTTTTTTCTGAGGCCTTTTTCCAACCACGGTCACCACCCTGATTCCCTGGTGCTGTCATGGCCTTCTTTTGTGGAGGGTTGGGCAAGAATCTTTTACAAGGAGAGGACACACGTGTATGCCAAGTGTTCCTGAGTGGTGAAGGAGGGGTGTTGATAAGTGAGTTTTCCACCAGGAGAGCATCAAGGGAGCAGCTCTCAGATTCAGCCAACACATAACAGGATTCTGATGGTGAATCTACTCAGAAAGAAGATGAAGTGATTTCCTGACTGCAGTTTGGTCCCCTCTTATCACTTGACCCTCTAAACTTTCTGATGTTATTCCCCTTGTTATTAAGTGGTGGCGTGGGAGGTTCTGGCTGTTCCTTATCCGGCGACGTCTGACTTAGATGGGCATATGGATCCAGGTGATGGATCTTGCTACTACCTCCTTAAGCCCCCGCTGTTTCTCCGCAATTTTTGAGCATAGCAGCAGGAGTGCATCACTTTTTGCTTCTAAGGGGCATGCTGGCTCCATGATGGGCATTTGCGTTACGTTTAAATCCCCAATGGCAGTTTCTGAAGATAATTCTTCATTGAAGCCCCTTTCACGTAATCTCGAAGTCGGGCGACAGACTAGAAGCTTGGGTATAAACATGCACAAAGTCTGCAGGGCCCACAGAGTTTCTTTGGATAGTTTTGCATAGCATGCCTCTTGTGACACCTCCTCATCAGGATCCCTCTGGGCCACTTGAGCCATACTGGACTGTTCAGCATTTGTCACAGGTGGTCTATTTCCAAAAAATGAGTCGATCTTAGTCTGAGCTTCATCAGCCAGACGCTCACGCTTGTCATTTTTCAAGTGGGAAAATGAATTGCGATTTGACTTACTTTTTCCCTGCGATGCCGCAAGAAGGCTTAGGAAGTAAGTGAGCGTCACTGCGCAGTCACTCGTTGCAATTTAATTTTATTTATTTCCGAACTCTTCTCAGTACAATAGCAGTGATTTTACTCCAAACCAAGGCAGATATTGCAATGGCGCCTGGCAGATCACCAAAAACCGCACTCACCCTTGGGTGAACCCCAGTCAGCAGTCTTATGGCTATGTTCATAGAACTTACTTGCGTTGGGCCAGTGGTCCTTCAAGTCAAGCGGCGCGACTTCTGCATCGCCCAGCAGCCCCGACTGCTACTCAGCACCGCTCCGCGGGAGAAGGGTTTTTGATTGAGTTCCGCCTCCAAAACACACAGCAAGCAAGGAAAGATCGTCTCTCAGCCTTTCCTTTCACATTCTGAGAAGCCCCAGTTAAGGTTTTGAAGGCGTTATTGAATGGGCATAGGTTGGCGTCATTTGTTATGCTACACTGGTCAATAACTGCTCACTGCACTGCCTAAGGTTTGTGATCTGTGGCCAACAATAGAAGTGCACTTGCTTTCCCTGCACTCTTATTTCGGCCCTACACGCGCTCTAGGCTTCTCGGTTGTGGCGGAAGGTTCTCACCTCATTGGACTCTTGATGGCTGGCTGATGACAGCTGCCGGCTCCCAGCCTCAGGCGCTATCTAGTTTCTAGTTGCTTTTCAGCACTCTTTTTTAATCCTATTCGATAAACCGAGCATATATTGGCAAGTCTGAAATAAATAACAGTTCCCCACAATGGACTGAGCAAATTGTGTACCTCATACGCAATGAGACAAACGTATGAAGGATTGGTTTTTAAAACATCTGCGATTGTGTGCAAGCCTTAGCAATGGTGTTTGAATAAGTACGAGCTGTACTATCCCTGAATGAGAGTCCATAATGGCAGATCTGTTGAAAGCATGTGGCAGGAAGCCTAATGTTCCTGTTGCCCACATCGCTATTTCATTGTGATGGCCTAGTTGCAATGCCCCCTTGCCCAGCATTTCCATGTGCCCCCGTAGCTTGTACTCGCATAATACCAAAAGGACGGCGGTATTTGTCACAGCTTGACTAACACTAGTTATTACACAAGATTATGGTTGTGGCGTTCATCATTTTCACTTTTGTACGTCTCCTCACATGCCGCAAGATTGACTACTTGCTTTCCCCATTCCCTGGAGGTGCGCTGACTATACTGCACTGCTCCACACTCTCGATGGTCTGGCGCTAGAAGCAACCGCAAACCCCATGCGCAAGTACATATGCCACACTCATATGATATGATAGTTTATTTATATAGCGCCTATACACCAAGTGTTTCAAAGCGCTTCAAGGCAAGGGAGGCAACAAGGGTAAATACAATGACATTCTTACAGGCCATGAACAGTAAGGATGTGAAATTAACTATCGTACTCGCCCTGATGACATTTCAGATAGTACAAGAGCTAAGATATAGATAAGGAAGGGAGGGGGAGAGTGGGAAGGAAATGGAAACAGACACGCGACTACTCTACTAGGCCTGACAACATTTCAGATAGTGCTGGAGGGTTGGGGTGGGGCAGTAATGGGAGGGGGCAGGAGACAGACGAGGTTGCTATCATACTATGTCCAGTGACAATTCTGATAGAGTAAATACATAGAAGAAAGTAAGGGGAGGAGATGGAGAAAAGGAAGAAGGGAAAGGAGGAGAGAACAGCGAGTTAGCAGTCAAAAGAGTGGAGAAGCAAGAGGGGAGAGTGAATACAATTGCAGAAGTTAGTAGTAACACATAATGTTGCAAGCCAGGATACAAGATGAAGATGGGAACAGCATGATTCAGGGCCACCATGAGTACAAGATGCAAAGGAAGTCCAGCATGAGAGTTGAGAAAGGGTGACACACCGTGAATGAATGAAGTCCATAAAAGTCAAATCCAGCCTTGGCCACAAGACGGCGATGGTGAAACCAGAATTTATCAGGACAGACTCCTGCAGAAGTAGGCTTGAAGGGGGTGAGGGAGGAGCAGGGTAGATGAATCGAGCAAAACAGGCAACAACTGTGTGCGAGAATGGTGGGGGCAAAAGGGAACATCACGGGGGGACCAGAGGGGGTGGTGATGGACTGTGGGGACAGAGGGAGTAACACATGTTGGTGCATGCTTACCTGCTGTCTGAGCAGGGGGTCGGGCCCTGGGTCCTCCCGGTCCGAACAGGTCCAAACAGGAATTGCCCTTTTGTTCATCTACCCTTCGACTAGGACGCCTTCAGTGCCTTTCTTTTTACCCTGAACTGTTAAATCCTATAATGGCCTGCAGCCAAAACAAAATAATGTGATCAGTTGCACAAAGTAGAATTCACCATTTTAAAGGGGCTCTTGACTTTTTAATTATGTGCTGTCGTTCTATAATGACTTGTTATTAAAACGTACTGACTGATTCAAATATGTTCCATTGTTTGATTGCACTATTGATTTTCTGTGCAATTTATGTAGTACTACAAGTTCCATATTGTATTTGGCAGAGAATTTGAAAGCCCATGCTTCTGTAGTGCTTGCTTGGTAAGATTAGCAGTGGCTAGCCACACAAAAGCCCATGGACAATGGGCGAACAAAACTGGAGAACACATTGTATACCTTCGAAGGGATTGTGTCCTCCAACATATTCCTTATCTTTGATAGATCATCTCCCAGCTTGCTGGCCTCGGAATGTTTTTTTCAGTAGAGGGCGCTGCGCATCGACGTCCCTTGAGCCGATGTCTCTCGACGGCCTCCATATCATCGCCGACGTCACCACGGGTATAAATACTCGGGCAGCGTTCGTTGCTCAGTTCCGTGCTTCGTGGGGCCTCGGAATATTGTTGCTCAGTTCTTCAGTCAAATATATCATTATTCCTCGTGAATACCGACTCGTACTCAATGGCTTCCTCACCCGAACCAACGACTCCATGCTCCGGCTTCAAAAAATGTGGAGACTGTGGAAAGAAATTGTCGTTGACGGATCCTCACAGGATCTGTTTATGGTGCCTGGGAATCGAGCACCATTGTTCGGAGTGCGAGGACTGCATGTCCATGACGGCAAAAGCCTTGAAGGAGCATAAGGAGAAGCTCGAGAGAGGTAAGGCAGTTAAAACTTGTTCGAAAGTTTCCTCGGCGGAGTCGAGACATTTGTCTCCTCGCCATCACAAAAGACATTCTCGTTCTAGCTCTCAAAGCAGTTCCCATCACTCTTCGAGATGTAAGCATTCAAAAAAGAGACTTCGAAGATCCCCTTCCTTGTCTTCTTCTTCTTCTTCCGTTTCCCCGAAAAGGGTCTCCTGCCCCACAAAACATAGCTCTCAGGCTGAGTGGGAGGAATTCAGGAAAAAGATGCTAAGCGTCTTCGAGAAAGTGGCCTCAACCCCCTCAAAGACTGCTGAGGGTGATATCCTGGGTGAAAGACCCCGAAAATCAAAAAGCCGCGAGTCGCAGCACCCGGAGAAAGAAGCCACTCGAGAGCGTCACGAACCCTCGAGTAAAGGCAAAGTTGCGTCTTCTTCGCCGTCGTCGAAGATCCCTTCGATAACGGCGTCAAAGACGCCGATCTATGCGTCGAAGGGTTCTTAGACGCAGAGGTCAGTTGAGTCGACGCCGTCTTCGACATCGACACTGAGAAAGGATAAACCCACGGCCACCTCACAGCCAGTGGCCATACCTAGAGCCTCGAGCACGAGAATGTCGTCGACAACCTCGGGTAGAATCCCGATACTCTCGAGTTCATCGAGGCCTCTACCACCTTTCTCAACGCCTTTTTCGATTGCGTCGAAGCCTTTAACGTCCGCGTCGACGACGTCGATGTTTTCTCAGCCAATCATGACGAATTTGGCTCCTTCTGCTCTGGAAATGGGATTTATACCATTTTCAAGACCTGATCACTCTAGAGTCTTATCTTCTGTTTATGAAGAAGGGGAGGATTCGGATCAGGAAAGACCTTTTGAGTTGCAGGGATCTGCAACTCCTGCACCAGAGGAATTTACCTCTGTGGAAGGTAGGTTGAAAGACCTCCATGAATCCCTACAGGAAGAAAGAGGGTTGGACACTTCCCCAGAAGTGGAATTTGCCACACCAGACCCAGGGGAACATGCTGAAACCCCTTATAAAACCTTGATGGCATGGATAATAGTTTATGGGATGGCCCACACCCTCACCTGCTTTTCAGCAAGACAACCTCACAGACATCTTGGTCAAAGGTCCACAGGAGGATCCTGTGGTGCCATTTCATGCAGAATTACAAAGGAGAATATTGGCAAACTGGGAAACAACTGAGGTAATCCCGGCGGTTAACAAAAAATGATCAGCTAAATATCGAGTGTCTTCTGCTGACCCTGAATATTTATCCAAACACCCAACTTCGGAGAGTCTGGCTGTTCAGGCAGCTACTTCAGCAGGTAGTAAATCGGCTTACCCTACTGTTCCACAGGACAGGGATGATAAGAGATATGACTCTATGGCCAAAAAAGTATTTTCCGCATGTAGCATGGCGTTAAAATCCATGACTGCTACTTGTACGCTCGCAAGGTTCAGCCACACACTTTGGGAGTGTGCTTCATCAGCGGCTGACTGCCTCCCGAAGGGAGAAGAAAGGGAAGCGTTTCTCAACATCATTAAGGATGGTAAGGACGCAATGTGCGAATCCCTTCAGACTGGCATCGATTCTGCTGACAGCATCAGCAGGGCCATGGCGGCAAGTACAACAACCAGGAGATTTGCTTGGTTGCGAAAGTCTAGTTTTGCTCCAGATGTGCAAAGCAGACTCTTGAATATGCCCTTTGACGGCTCTTCTTTGTTTGGTATGAAGGCGGATGACAGTTTAAAAAAACTACAAACGCCAAAGGCAGCAGCAAAATCCCTAGGAGCTGCAATCCGTCGGACACCATATCGCCCCTCAGGAAGCTCTTTGAGAGGGAAGTTCTTTCGCTTCTATTCCGCATTCTGAAGAGGCAGAGGACAGCCGGTTCAAAGGGGTCAGAAAGAATTCACCCGAGGTGGACGGGGTAAAAATACAAAAGCTGCTGCAGCAGCAGCAGGTGCCTCTTTACCCTCGGCATCTGCATCAGCCGCCTCCAAACCGCTCTGAGGACTCTCCTCACAAGGCACCTGTAGGGGGCAGGTTAACTCAACATCTGACGGAATGGCAGGCTATTACGTCAGATGCTTGGGCATTGGAGACAGTTGCCCAAGGTTACTGCCTGCCCTTTCTACGCATCCCTCAGAGTCATCCACCGGGGAACAGCTCTCTGAAAGTTCCAGATCCGCTCCTCTTGCAGGAAATTGTAGACCTGCTAGAGAAAGGTGCCATAGAACCGTTACCTGTAGCGGAGAGGAACAAGGGCTGGTACCCCCCCCCTACTTTCTCATACCGAAGAAAGACAGAGATCTGAGACCTATCTTGGACTTACGAGAATTGAACAAGTTCCTCAGGAAGGACAAGTTCAAGATGGTAACTCTATCTCAGATCCTTCAGGCCCTCCAGGTCCAGGACTGGCTGGTATCTCTGGACCTCCAGGATGCTTATTTCCATGTGCCAATCCATCTCAAACACAGGAAATACCTGAGGTTCGCAATTGGTGGCTCTCATTATCAATTTCGAGTTCTGCCATTTGGGCTGACCTCCGCCCCGAGGGTCTTCACCAAGCTAATGTCGGTAGTGGCTGCAAGTCTAAGGAGGGAAGGGATCCACGTCTACCCCGACCTGGACGATTGGTGGATCAGAGCTGTATCTTCGGAACAAGCTCAGATCCAGCTAGATTATGTCTGCCACTTCCTTCACAAACTGGGCTTTTCCCTCAATTTAAAGAAGTCACAGATCATACCATCACAGAGACTCCAGTTCATGGGAGCGGTCTTGGACACTCCATGGGAAAAGCCTCGCCACCAGAGGTGAGGGCTCAAGATATTCTGCAGATGGTCACCAAGTTTCAAAATGCCCAACGTCTCCCAGCCTTCGACTTTTTGAGGTTGCTAGGCCTCATGGCGTCCTGCATCTTCCTTGTGCCAGAGGCTCGCATGAGAATGAGATCTCTTCAGTGGGCACTGAGAACTCAGTGGTCGCAATTCTCAGGGAGAATGACAGACCTCCTGACAAGGTGGCTCGAGACCTTCAGTGGTGGGCCTGGCAGGAAAACATCTTGAAGGGGGAACTGTTTTGGCAACCATGGCCGGAGATAACAGCAGTCACAGATGCCTCACTCACGGGGTGGGGAGCCCATACCAACGACTTGACCATAAGCGGTCGTTGGTCTCCATCGGAGTCCAGACTACATATCAACCTGTTAGAGCTGAGAGCAATCAGACTAGCGCTGAAAGCTTTTCTGACATCTGTACATGGGAAAAAATGTCCTGAGAATGACAGACAACACAGTGGCCATGCACTACCTCAACAAAAGAGGAGGCGTAGGATCACTGCCACTGTGCGAGAGGCAATGCAGCTCTGGTTATGGGCAATTCAAAAAGGAATCTCTCTATCGGCAGTTCACCTAGCCGGAGAGAAGAAGTTGATGGCGGACGCTCTGAGCAGGCAGGGCACAGTCTCCCACGAGTGGGAACTAGCTCAGGAAATCTTCGCCCTTTGGGGAACCCCTCAAGTGGATCTGTCTGCCACCAGTACCAACAGAAAGTGCGATCTGGTTTGTTCAAGGGAATTTCCCCCGAGAGGAGCTCTAGGGGACGCATTCGTAGTGGACTGGGAGTTTCCACTCCTGTACACTTTTCCACCAGTTCCTGTCATTCATCAAATGATCAGGAGGTTGAGAAGATTCCGGAGGACCATGATCCTAGTTGCCCCAGACTGGGCCAGGAGAATGTGGTACCCGGACCTTTTGGACATGTCCATCTGCCCTCCAATTAGTCTTCCACTCAAGGAGAATCTTCTCTCACAGAAGGGAGGTCAGGTTCTCCATCCAGACATCAGAACCCTCAACCTTCACGCCTGGCTTCTGAAAGGTTGAGATACAAGGATTGGGACCTCCCTGATGACGTCATGGAAGTGTTGCTTTCGGCCAGGAGGCCAGCAACAAAGTCTTTATACCGCTGCCGCTGGATCAAATTTTGCAGCTAGTGTAGAGAAGAGAATATCGACCTCTTTTCATGTGGTACACCAACGGTGTTATCCTTTCTATTCTACTTGGCAAATTCAGGCCTTCAAGTTGGCACCATCAAGGGCAAGCGCACTGCGGAGGAGCCTTCGTATTTCAAATTACCCTTAGTAATACCATTTCTAAAAGGATTAACTAATGTCTACCCTCCAAGACCTTTCCAGGTTCCTTTATGGGACTTAAATTTAGTCTTAAATTTCCTGATGGGTACTGCTTTCGAAACCACTCCACTCTTGTTCGCTAAGATTTCTCACCCTTAAAGCGGTCTTATTAGCGGCTTTAACATCTGCTAGAAGGGTGAGCGAATTACAAGCTCTATCTTGTAAACCCCCCATACAATTTTTCATAAAGACAAGGTTGTCCTACAGGTGAAGCCTAATTTCCTCCCAAAGTTGGTTTCTGAATTCCACATCACTCAGAAAATTACCTTACCTTCATTCTATCCGCCTCCCCATCCGGGGAAGGAGGAAGAAAGGCTACATAGGCTGGACCCAAGGCGGGCTTTAAGCTTTTACATCAGCAGACTTGCTAGGATTAGGCAAGCAGACCAACTGTTCGTGGGTTACTCAGGGCACAACCTGGGACTACCGATAACAAAACAAACCATTTCCAGATGGATTATTTTGGCCATCCTGGAATGTTACAAACTGGCAGGGAAAGAGCCTCCTCAAAATCTTAGGGCTCATTCAACCAGGGGCATTGCAGCCTCCTCGGCCCTCCAAAGAGGGGTTCCGGTTCGAGACATATGTGCGGCTGCCACATGGTCGTCCGCACATACCTTCACAAGATTTTACAACCTGGATTCCTCCTCTAGTCAAGAAACTAGGTTTGGCAAAGCTGTATTACATTCGGTTCATTCCTAAAAGGAAACATGGCATTTTACTCCCACCTCCAATTACACACCACTGCTATGGGAGTCCATCAAAGATGAGGAATACGTTGGAGGACACAATCCCTTCGAAGAATAAGTTACTTCTTACTGTGTAACGTTCTTTCGATGGGATGTTCCTCCGACGTATTCCTCATCGCCCCTCCCATCCATCTCCGCAGTAATACTTCCCTCGTGGTTGCAGCTTACGCTCCTTCAAGGTCAATAACCAATTAATGTAAAACTGTTAACGTCAAAACGGAACTGAGCAACGGACGATGCGCGAGTCTGTTTATACGCGTGGTAATGTTGGCGCTGATACAGAGGCCGTCGAGGGACATCGGCTCGAGGGACGTCGACGCGCAGCGCCCTCTACTGAAAGAATTCCGAGGCCAGCAAGCTGGGAGATGATCTATCAAAGATAAGGAATACGTCGGAGGAACATCCCATCGAAAGAACGTTACAAGGTAAGAAGTAACTTGTTCATCCCTGCAGAACAATTCAAATGCACTGGCATTTATCAAGATACCAAATCATAAGTAACGATAATTCTCTGTATGGACCGTGTCGTGTTAGTGGGTTCTGTACTCCAATTGTTGTCTAGTACATAATGATGATATGGCTTTGTTCGGGCAGGACCCATAAATTGCTGGATCAATAAAAGGGGATGCATAGAAATTCGACCCAATGCAAAGATAGATTTTTTGTTTAGGGAAAAAACAATGATTGGTGAACAAGAGTTTTACAAAGGCTGCTGATGTTCAACATTTGTAGACCGCCCCACCCCCCAACAGAAACTGGTCTACTATTGAGTTGATGGTAAAGGAAAGGTCTGTGGCATGAGGGAATGGGAAGGGGAACTGATAACGCCTTCCAGAGCAGCCAAGACACTAGAGAGCAGGTGGCAGAAGTAATCACACAGCCAAGAGCTTGGTGGGGTCACTGAATAAGAACTAGGATTACCAGGCCCAGAATGGTATCCAGCAAATCGCATGAATTGAATGAGCCATACAATTGTCACCATCTGCTGGAGAAATCTGCTTGGGGAGGGGAGAAGGGGGCAGTGCATCTACAGACTGAACTAACCAATATGGAGTACTATTTTAGTTTGATTGCTTCCCCAAATAGAATTGATGTAAAAGGACATTGGTTCTTTAATGGTGGCGATAGCGAAAACCAATCTTCAAGTGTAGATTTGTGATTTCTGGATCACACAACGAGATCAAAGATGAGCTCCATCTGAGCTTAAGGTATGTGTAAACTCAACACTTCAGTGGACATCTGCTGCAGACACGGCTATCCATCCACACACTTTACAATGCAGCTATGACTACAACAAATTTGGTCTAGCTGGACATGTGATGGCTCCGCCCTTACACCAGATTTGCCTCAACACCTCTGCCATTAGAATACAGTGACAACCTATGACAACCAAGTCATTTCTTTGCTGTAAATTACTGAGTAATACCTTGAACTTCAACTGCTGGGAACCTCGTCACAAAGTAGGGGGGGGCGAAGGGTATAACACCAGGATTATAATTGCAACCTCCAGCCATTATGCTGAAAAGAAAGGCTACAACAGATATTTCTCCGGGAGGTGGGGCAAGGAAAATGTTGAAAATATTTAAACCAATACCGGATGTTAATGTGCTGATTTTGGAAATCAAGGGCTATTGCATGATGTAGGGGATGGCCCACCCCTTCTTATAGCCAAATCTAACTGTGGTAGAGGATCATGCAATAGTTATTACAGAGATCACCCCAGATCCCCCAACTAGACCTTCAATTTCTCTGCCACAAAGTAATCCTATGGGAAAACCAATACCCCTTTCTAAGGAATCGCTGGAAGTGTATGTGGTTGAGAAAATGCCAGGTCAACAGCAGTGCAAAATGTATCGGCTGGTGGCAGGGAGCTGTGATTCAGGAAAAGGAGTTGCACCTTGTGTAATTGAAGCGATTCCCTTGGCGAGGCAGGGAGTATCTGTGGTGCCCAGACCTAGCCCGGCTATGGTGCTGGAGCAGCTCCATCACCAAACGGCGGAGGGGAAGCTTGCACCATCGGGGATAAGGGAAGGAGAGGGGAGTCAGGGTGGTGGCGTCCAAGTTGGGCCTATGTCTTACCAACATGGTTTGTACTAGTAATAAATTCGAGGTCCTGGCTAACTTGGGTGAAGTTATGACTACGAACTCGGGTGGGGCTTTGTTGATGGGCCGGGATAACCTTGGCCCCCCCGTCTCCCCCAACGCACGTCACATCTTTGACAGGGGGTCCCCAGCCCATTGATAGCATGGGTAAGGGCAATATGGCAAAGAGGGGCTGTGAGGGTTGTAAGCGTGCCTTAAGATTTTTGGAGTTCATGCGGGAAGAAAATGCAGCGCTTACGTGCGATATACGCAGGCTGACTAAATTGGTGGATGATTTGATGCTACGAGTTACCAATCCCGTGGGCATGCCAGAGGACACGGGAGTTTGTAGGGGGGAGAGAGGACGGCAGGCTAATGGTCTAAGCGTTCCGCACCCGATTTTGTACTTCCTGCTGATAGGGTTGTCTCTTCCTCGCCAAATAGAGCTCCTCCTCATTGTCAGAGTGGTAGAGAGGAGGATGGGGTCCAAGGGAGCTCAGGCTCCCCTCATAAGGTTTTTGGTCCTGAGAACCAGGAATGGTTCTATCTTACGAATTTCTCGAAAAATCAAACCGCCAGGTGTGACCCTGGCAATAGCCAGATGAATAAAGTTAGTCACTGGTTAAGGCATAGGAGGGGGTGTCTATCGTTGATTCACAGTGACCTAGTTTCCTGTGAGAGACTAGTAGGTGCGCACAGAGTGGATGCCATTAAAGTCTGGGTAAAGGATTCCCGTTTCGTAAAGGGTCTCCTGAAATGGAGCAACGGGCCCTTCCCCCTGCGCACCTACAGATCTCTATTAGAATATTGGTCCCCAAATGGTTGAGTTCCCAGCCGGGTGGGTTGAGGTGTGTCCCTGGCGGCCAGATTGGATGCCAGGAGCCTGTTTGGACCCCATGGTATGTCAGGAGTTCAGCACCAGTCTCGTAAGCTTACCACCCGGTCATGTATTGGGAGTCGCCCAGGGGAAACGGAAAGCTGGAGAAGGCCGGCTAGTGAACTCTGCCCGAACAGCGTGGGGATACAGCAGCATCTTGTTTGCCTCAGTGTAAACCAGGGGTGGGGTCATAGCACTTGAAGTGCTGGGCACCCCGAGCAAGGTTGGAGTCGTATTTCTTCTGCTCTCACCCGAGAAGTGGACGACAGGGTGCTGCGAGCGAATCCAACCCAAGGTGTGGTAGAGTTCCCACCAGACACATTGCCCGGGGTGCAGGTCCTATACTGGAACATAGCTGGGGTCAACATACATCTTATTGACGAGGACTGGCATTTGTTCATTAGGGGGTTCGAGGTGGTTTTGCTGCAGGAAACTTGGGCCCTGAAATCAACAATTCTGGAGGGGTATGCAACCTTTTTTATACCTGCACTCAAAGGACCAAGGGGACGCCCATCCGGGGGCCTGGTGATCTGGGTCAAGGACTCCCTTTGCAAAGCTGTCACAGTGCTGGATATGCATTCTCCCAATGTATTGTCCCTGGACTTGGAACTGTGGGATAACACCCCTGCCCTAGGTGTTAATTTTTACATCGGCTGCATGCCTGGCAGAGGGGTGTCATTCCTAGAGAAGATTATGAAGGAAGTTATACAATGGAGGGGGACTCTCCTCTGGACTTCCAAAAATGTTGATTATGGGGATCTCAATGTCCAGATTGAGCCAGTGTCCACTTGGTTTGACGCCATGACAGAGGAGGATAATGTCTGGGGTGTGATTCCCCCGCTTATTAGCCCCCCAAGGAGGCAGTACGAGGCAGCGGATGGTCATCCTTTTAGTCTCGGTTATTCTCAGGGTGTGTAATGGACGTCTTCCAGGCGACCGCCCTGCTTCTCTTACTTTTGACAATGGTCGGTCATCTAGCCAAATTGATTATATGTTTATATGTTTGTCAATCTGGAGGCCTGGAGATTTATTGAGGCATTTGAAATCATTTGAAATCACCAGCAGGGTGGAGAGCGACCACCATCCCCTATGTATGACGGTGAGCAAGGATTTCTGGGGGGATATAGGCGGGAGTAAGGGCACCCAAGATGGCATAACACTAGCCCCTGATTTATTGGACCAGGCAAGGAAGAATGTGAGGTGGGGTTGCTTGGACCTGGAAGGGGTTCTCCCACATGTGTATGCTGCAATTTGCCCTGTTCATGAGGACTTTGCAAGGTCAGACGCGAGAGATGCTGCAGCCTTGATTATGTTCCATGAGGAAATTATGGGGACAGTAGGAGCCTATTGTTCTAAACCTGCGATGAACACACATAAACCTAGGGAGAAAGCGACAGCCTGGTACAACAGGGAGTGTCGGGAAGCCAAGGGCCGTCTTATAGCTGCTTCTACGTGTAAAAGGCCCCTGAGATGCATTGTGGTTAGACAGGCAAGATCTGCTTACCACACGTTGTTGAGTGAGAGGAAAAGGGGCAGGCACGATAAGCTATGGTGGGGGGGGGGGGATCTCCTGGAAGCAATTACCTGTGTGGATTCTAGAGGATTTTGGTCCAAGATGGTGGTAGGCGGGTGTACACCGGGGGAGCCAAATCCAGCTGTTTGGTTTCATTCCGGAATCAGTATGGGCAGATTATTATGGTACCCTTTACCGTGAGGACCCCGGGATTTCGATGGAGTTCGGCACTGCTAGCGATTGCCCTGTGCTGGCCCTGGCTCTACCTCCATCTCCCATAACGCTCACAGAGACCCAGGTGGAGCGAGCGTTGGCGTGCCAGAAGCTGGCCAAGGCCCTGGGCCATTTTTCAGGAATGAGTCTTCAATATGGGTGCCTATTTGACCAAGTTATATAATGCTCTGTTGGCCAGCACCATGGCTCTGGGGTCTTGGACTGGGGCTGAAATAGTCTCAATACATAAAAAAGGTGCGCGCATTGACCAGGTCAACTTTAGACCGATTTCCTTGCTGTATGCTGGGGGGGGGGGACGTTTGCCAGGGCACTTTTTTATTCCACTTGGATTGAGTGGGTATTTAGCTCCGGTGTAATTGATCATCACCAGGCAGGATTTCGTGAGGGCCTGAGCACGATAGACCAATGTCTTCGGCTGGGCTTGATCTGTGAAAAGTATTCTGTTCTGAAAAAGGTCAGCGTCTATCTGTTTGTGGACCTCCGCACAGCTTTTGATACGGTCCCACGGGCACGTTTTGTGGAAGGTTCTGGAGGAGCTTGGGATCCCTGTGGCTCTCCTTTCAGCAATTCAGAGTCTTTATACAGAGAACTCGGCGGTGGTCTGCTGGAGCCAAGAGGGAAGCACTTCCAGTAGTATTGCTATACAGAAAGGAGTCTGCCAGGGATGTGTATTGGCGCAGAGTCTGTTCTGTATTTTCATTAATGAAGTTTTGAAGAGGTTGTTGGCCGCCCAGGCTGACGCCCCTTTGCTAGCAGGCGACAAGTTTCCTGCATTGTTTGCCGATGATGCTGTGCTCCTCTTTCTCACACCGGCTGGGGTGTCCAAACAACTGGAGATTTTAGTGTCTTTCGCAAAGAAGAATGGGCTTGGCTTGAATATCACAAAAACTAAGGTTCTTCAATGCCAATTCCAAGAAGAAGCACACGCCCTTATCTCTTTGTAGAGGGGGGGTGCAATTGAGCAGGTTCAGTCGTATAATTATCTAGGCCTGAGAGTTATTGCATCATGCAGGTTAAGAAGGCCAACCTCACCTTGGCTAGATATAGCGGGGCCCTCACTAGATTCACCAACGAACATGGGAATGGGGCAGTGCGGTTCTCACTGGAGGCCTACAGAGCACAAGCTTGTCAGGCAGCATTGTTTGAGGCGGAACTCTGGGGGCACGTGGAGACCAAGTGGCTGGGACATTTCTGAAGAATATCCTTGGGTTGCCCACTGTGGCCCCGAACATCCCAGTACTTTTGGAAATTGGATTGGAGTGGTTTGAGATTAACTTAAATACAAAGAGGCAGTTACAGATGTTTTGTCCCAGCAGAGGGGCAGCTCCTTAAAGTGGGCTGCCAATGTGAAAGTATATCCAGGTTTGCTGGGTTTGGAGGATTACTGGTCAAATCCCTCAATCATCACACTGGCCGCAAAGGAAGCAATCAAGAGCGCACCAATGGCAAAGCCGTGGGAGGACATCTGGGGAAGACCCAGGGCTTCTGAGGAGCTGGCTGGATATCTTTCAATAAAGACGCGGGCGTGCTGCGAAGAATACTTGGACTATGTCTCGCCCAGGTCGGAAATAGCATTATATTTAAAGGTCTGTATTGGAATCTTGCCGACTTCTGTATTACGGCATAGATAGAATATTGCTGTTTCTGCGTCATGTATCCTTTGTGGTGAGTCTGAAGAGATGGTACAACACCATTTGTTACTCTGTCAGGCCACCAAGCCTTTGAGGAAGCGCTCGCTGAAGCCTCTGTTCTTAAGCCGTGGATGTAGGTCCCTAGCTGGTGCTACGGCAATTTGCCTGAACGCCTCGGATCTGGAGGCTGTGCTTGCCGCTACAAGTTATCTGAGCTGGGCAAGAAAAACATATGAGGAAGGCTAAGTTGCTGAACAGTGCTATCAGGTAAAGACCTCTTTCTGTACGAGCTGCTATTGTCTGTATAAGGTTGATCTGTTTTTATTTGGTTTAAGGTAAAGCACTGACTGTAATTTTAGTGGAGTAATTATGAGCTAAGCGATTGTGATGATGTAACTAATGTGTTTTTAAACTTTTCTGTGAACTGCTTTTATGACTGTTTTGTTGACATAAAGCAATAAAAGTTAACTATGACATTTTACGGTCTAGCTGGGCCCCTATCGAGACTCAGTGTTCTCTCGTGACCGCCCACATGTCTGACCTCTTGGGTTGTTTACTGGAGACTAGCCAGCCCACCTAATTCCTCATCTTGGTCAAATGCACAAACGCACTTGAAGCCTTTTCTGTCAATACTCCTACGCCCCGTCCCCTTTCCTCCATACTTGTGGGACATCTCTCTGTCCTGTGGGACGGGACTGGAGCACTTTATAAAAAGCAACCACACTCTTTTCAAAAATGTGTCCCTCCTCTCTTTCCTGCACGGGGCCCGGCACACGGCCGTAACCCCGTCAACCTTGGCTCTGCCCCGTGCATCACCCATCAGTCCTTTTCTCCGCTCGATCGGGCCGGAGGCACTTGCATCCTTAGAAGATTTTCTTCCCTTTTTTCCTCTCTGGCTCTCGCTGGCGTTCCTTTACTAGTCTGTCTGTCTGTCTTTCAAATTAGACTTTCCAGATTGTTCATCGTGTCACCGTCGCTTCGCAAGGGCGGATCCCCATCCTCTTTACAGTGTTTGGGTCCGGAACACCGTTGGGACTCCTGTTTTTACTGTGACTCCCTTTCGGTCCGGGCACTTCAACGTCGGTTGGAGCGGTGAGAGGAGGTGTTCCGACGAACTCCTCCTTAGCATTTTCAGGCATTCATCGACGAGAAGAAAAAACGCCCAGTAAGTTCTTTACTTTTCAGAGCACCTCGACCGGGGGATACCTTCCCAGGTTCCTCTCGGTCCAGGAGGGGCGTTGATCGCTCTGTTACCGGGGTTCGCCCTGAGGTGCCCGTTGGGCCTAATAATTCTACCACAGTTTTCTCCGAGGGTCTCCGTAAGGGGCCTGTGAACACCAGAGTACGCTCCGAGGCCCCTCCTGTGGGGGCTGTTTGTAGACCCAGTTCTACTGAGTCGTGGGGTACCGGAGTTTGCTCTGAGGCCCCTCTGTCAACTTCCCTCAAAAACATAACCGGGGTGCGCCCCAAGGCCTTGGCTGGGCTTGTAGTTGCCGAACGAATGTTCGAGGCCCGCACAGAAAAGGCTGTTACCGGGCCTTGGTCCGAGGTCCCTCGTACAGAGGCTAAAGCTACCAACAGTTCTGAGAGGCCGGTCAAGGCTTTGTCGGTGAAAGCGCACCGTTCCCGCTCTTGTGGCGACACCAGATCTGTTGAGGGGTCAAAGAAGCAAAGTTCTTCTTTTACCGGCAGTGCCGAGCTCCTTCCTTTGAAGGCTCAGTTGGCGGTTGGTATGTCACAAAAACATTCCAGGCCTCATAGTACCGGCTCGGCCGAGGTTCCTTATGTTAAGGCTAAGATTAAGACCCCTGATCCATGGACGGGGACCCCTGCCTCACTTCCTCACATGCCGCAGTACCCCTCAGATGAGGACAAAATGGCGCCTGTTCCCGCCACGACCACAGTGGCCATTTTTAGGTGCTACCCCTACAACTACACCATCGGCTTCTGGTGTAGGGCTCGGTCTCTTGGGTGAACCTAAGGCCCCTTGTTCGCATCCTTACCGGCCGGTTTATGATTGGAACGCCCGGATGCCTCTTCCGCACAATGTTTTGTTGTCCACGCGGACGGCTCCTTTGATTTATGTGGATACGTCGGTGAAGGGGCTGGTGTTCACCCTTCCCCGTTACGTCTCTGGATTTGTCCACCTCATGAGAGGCCTCCTCAGGTCCCGAAACAATATCCCGAGGATGCCTTTTTTCGGTAAATTTCAAGCACCGACCCCGTGAGGGAATATTTCAAAGGGCTTTTCAAGGAGATATGTCCACCGGCGCCTCTGGCTCCACTCTCCTGCCTTTGCCTCCATTGTCCCCAGTGGACAAGGCAGTGCCTGACACGGCTCAGCAGGATCCTGACCTGTCAGATGACCCTCAAGGCGATCAGGACAACGCGGACCTTCCCCTCTCTATCAGAACCTTTCATGACCGGGTACTGGACATGATGAGTTTCTTAGATGTTCCGGTGCCCGAGGCACCCGCTCCGCAGGAGGGCATGCTTTCTGGGGCGTCTACCCTCTCTCCCTTGGAGCGTACCGGCCTGTTCCTGCAGAAGGAGGTTCTGGCCGAGGTCCGAAGAGTCTGGGAAAAGCCACGATTGACGCGAGGTACAGGCTGCATTCTTTGGAAGAGGTGGCCCTGTC
This sequence comes from Ambystoma mexicanum, assembly GCF_040938575.1. Lineage (NCBI taxonomy): Eukaryota > Metazoa > Chordata > Amphibia > Caudata > Ambystomatidae > Ambystoma > Ambystoma mexicanum. Next base: position 1,663,922,890 of record NC_090929.1, read on the forward strand.
GTCTTGTCCGCCTCCCTCCTCCACAGTGGTGGCTGTGGCCACTTTGCAGTCCAGGCCTGCAGCATCCTCTTCTACGACGATGGCTACTCCGGTTCTGGGAAAGGAGGACAAGCTCCTCGACTCCCTCGGGAGGAAAATCTTCGCCAACTCTGCCTTGCAGCTCAGGCAGGCCAACGCCGAATTGATATTGGCGGGAGCTAACATGCGGATGTGGAAAGGTCTGTCGGAGATTGAGGAGCACATCCCGGTCGAGAAGCTGGAAGACTTCAAAGGAGGCCTTTCCGATGCCAGGGTCTTGGCCCAGGATCTCCTGGAGGCTGCGGCTCATCACGTAGACACCTCGGCTCAGGGCCTGATGCTTGGGGTTGATACCTCACGGCAGGCGTGGCTGCATGCCACTAAATTTTCTAAGGAAGTGCAAGACAAGGTTTTGGACCTTCCATTCGATGGTAAGGAGCTTTTTCATTATTCTACTGATGTAGAGCTCACCAAAACCAAGGATAGCACTCAGACGGCTAAATCATTGTCTGTTCTGGTTAAAGCTCCTTTCAAATCCCAGAGACCGTTGTCGCAAAGTCGACCTTCCTCTGGTTTTAGGGGCTTCCTTGACCGCAAATCTCGCAGAGTGGATACTCCTGCATGGAATAACCGCCGTAGACAACAGCGTACGCGGTTTTTCTCCCACTCCTCTGCCTCCTCATCAGGTTCAGGTGGCCTGCCAAATGAGGGTTTTCCACGCTTGCACGAGACCCCGGTGGGAGGATGCATTGCGTCTCATTGGGATGCGTGGCAGACCATCACAGAAGACAGATCGGTCTTGTCAGTCGCTCGAGCGGGCTTCCGCTTACCTTTACCCCCTACCCCACCCCTCAACCCTCCTTTTCAGCTGTCGGGCTCACCCTCCCTGAAGGCCGAGGTTCAGAAACTTCTGGATCTCAGAGCTGTGGAACCCGTTCCCCTTGGGGAGCGAGGGGGGGGGCCTTCTACTCCCAGCTGTTTACGGTGCCCAAACCCAACCAGGCTGGCCTGCGCACCATCCTAGACCTTTCCCAGTTCAATCTTTTCCTACCCCAAGAGAAATTCAAGATGATCCCGCCCAGCCAGATTCGCTCCTCTTTGCAGATGGGCGATTGGCTCAGCGTGGTGGATCTTCAGGATGCATACATGCATATCCTGATTTGGAATCCACACAGGCGATACCTCCGCTTCTCTTTGGGAGAGGAGCACTTCCAGTTTCGGGTGCTTCCTTTTGGCCTCAGCTCGGCGCCGCGTGTCTTCACGAAGATGTCAGTGATTGCGGCCTATCTCCGTCTCCAGGGTATCCATGTGTATCCTTATTTGGACGACTGGCTCTTACGCAGCCCTTGACCGTTGGCAGCAGCGGGCAACCTCCAGTCTCTCCTTCAGCTCCTGTTCCATCTTGGGCTGTCGGTGAACTGGCGGAAATCCTCCATGACGGTCTCACAGGACCTGATCTTCCTGTGTTTTCGTTGGAACACGATCGACTGCAGAGTGTATCTGACCGGGGACAGAATGGCGGATCTGTTGGCCACGTGTCAGATGTTTGCGCAGTCGGAGAGCATGTCGGCCTGGTGGTTCCATAGGCTTCTGGGCCTCATGGCCTTGTGTGTACTGGCTCTTCCTCTTGCTCATCTCAAAATGAGACGGACCCAGATGGCTCTTGGGAGTTCCTGGTATCAGGCTGTGGACCCGGATTCCAAGTGGATAATGATCCCGGATTCCATGAGAGTGGACCTGGACTGGTGGTCATCTCTCAGCAACCTGTCGGTGGGCGCAGGGTTTCAGGACCCAGCCCTCATGGTGACGATCATGACGGACTCCTCCCTTTTGGGGTGAGGTGCAACGTTAGATCTTCTTCAGGTCTCGGACCTCTGGTCGCCTCAGGACAAGCTCCTGCACATAAATCATTTGGAGCTTCTGGTGATCTTTCTGGCGCTAAAGGCGTTCAGACCGCTCCTTGTCAACAAGGTGGTCCGCATAAGAACGGACAATGTGGTATCAATGTATTACATAAACAAGTAAGGGGGAACAGAGTCTCCCCCCTCGTGGACCTGTCCATCCAGGTTTGGCAGTGGGCTGTGATTCATGGTGTCTGGATGCTTGCAGTGAATGTCACAGCGGATGCCCTCAGCCGGCGGACAGTGGTCAGCTACGAGTGGGAGTTGAAGGGGGAGGTCCTATCATGGATTTTCTCGCGTTGGGGCACACCAGAGGTGGACCTCTTTGCCACGGCGGTGAGCAAGTAACTTCCTCCGTATGCCTCCAGAGGGCGGCTGGGAGCCTCCTCTCTGGGGGATGCTCTCGAGATTCCATGGCACAACATGAGAGCTTACGCCTTCCCGCCTCTGCCTCTAGTTCACTGTGCAATTTGGAAGTTGAAGAACTCTGTGAACTGTTCCCTTCTACTGATAGCCCTGTGGTGGCCGTCCAGGTTTTGGTTCTCAGAACTTCAACACCTGTTGGTGTCTCCGCCGATCAGGTTACCAGTAACTCCTGATCTTCTTCAGCAGGGGGAACAACAGATGTGGCACCCCTCCCCACAGTCGCTCAGCTTGGCGGCATGGTGCCTGAGTTCAAGTCTTTAGAGCATCTGAGTTTGTCTGCGGATAACATGCGCATTATCCAGGAAGCCAGGAAACCCTCGACCAGATCTCAATACAGGAGTAAATGGTACGGGTTCTGTCATTGGCGTTTGGAGAAGAAGTTGGATCCGAGGGTGGCCACGATTGACACGGTGCTGTCCTTCGTGTCCTCCCTAGCAGAGTCAGGGGTTCATGTTCTGTCATGCAGGACTTATCTCTCAGCGGTTTCCGCTTACCTTTCTACACACCTTTGTTCTTATTCTCTAACTAAACCAGTGGTGAAGAGGCATTTTGCTGGCTTGACACGCCTCTACCCTCCGGTTCGTAATCCGCACCCGCCATGGGACCTAAATGTAGTCCTGACGGCGCTGTGCCATAAACCCTTTGAACCAATGGCTACAGTAGACCTCAAGTACGTGTCTTGGGAAGTGTCCTTTCTGGTCGCCGTTACGTCAGCGAGGAAAGTGAGTGAGCTCCAGGCATTGTCGGTGGAGCATCCTTTCTTGGTCTTTCACAAGGACAAGGTAGTCCTTCGGACAAATCCGGCTTTTCTACTGAAGGTGGTGACCGAATTCCATCTGAATCAGTCGATCTCCCTTCTGGTCTTTTTTCCGAACCCTAGCTCAAAGGCAGAAAGGGTTCTACACTGTCTTGATGTCCGAAGAGCTCTTAAGTTCTACCTGGACAGGACTTTCGAGCTTAGGAGTTCTTCTCAGCTTTTTGTGACCTTCGGTAACCCTCAGGGCAAGCCAGCATCTAAGGCAACTATTTCTAGGTGGATCGCCGCCTGCATCACGGAGTCTTTCACCGTCCAACGGCTGAAACCTCCTAAGGGTATCAATGCACACCTGGTGCGGTGCAAGGCAGCCGCGGTTGCTTTTCAGAAATATGTCCCCTGGCAGTCCATCGCTAGGGCAGCTACTTGGGCCTCCCCATCTGCTTTCTGTATGCATTACTGTCTCGACATGAGCTCAAGAGCTGACGCTCAGTTTGGTCAGGCTGTGCTGAAGAACCTGTTTCAGTAAAGGGTATTTCCATCCACCCGTAGTTCCTGTAAGGAGTGCTTGGGAATCTCCCACAAGTATGGAGGAATGGGGACGGGACGTAGGAGTATTACCAGGTTACTCACCGTAGTGACCACCTTACTCCTAGTCCATAGTGCCCTTTCCTCCATACGCTCGCCTGTCGTCCCCTCTAATAAGGTTCCTCTGTTATTGCTAATGGGTCTTTGACCAGGCGATAGAAAAGGACTGATGGGCGATGCGTGGGGCGGAGCCAAGGTGGGCGGGGTTACGGCCGCATGCCGGGCCCCGCACAGGAAAGAGAGGAGGGACACATTTTTGAAAAAAATGTTGATGCTTTTTACAAAGTGCTCCAGTCCCGTCCCACAGGACTGAGAGATGTCCCACAAGTATGGTGGAAAGGGGACTATGGACTAGGAGTAAGGTGGTCACTACGGTGAGTAACCTGGTAATTTTCCCATACCAGGACTTCGGCCCCCGAGGACAATTCTACCGCATAGCATGTTGAGGCCGTACAAATGGGGGAAAAGGTGTTCTATAAATGACAACTACAATACAATACAACTAGATGGGTTGGAGAAATCCAACTGAGGGGACATATTTGAATGCTGTATAATGATGTCATTCTCAGGACTTGATCAGTGTCGCTCAGATAACAATGCCTGCCTCGAACATGCTCACCAGGTTTTAAGTACCTACTGTCTGGGCCTCAACTGGTCCCAGTGCTGCCCAGTAACCTGAGGCATCTCGCAAGGCTCTATTCGGTCCCTGGTCATCAACCTCTACGTGGAACATCTTGGGGACCTGCTGCCCAACACAGACTTTAAGATATAACAATACATAGATGACCCATAGTGTTAACAGGATATTAACTTAATGAATGACACTCATCAATATAAGCACCGTCTGCCCCTTTTACAAGTATGGATGTCAAGCGCCCACCTGAAGCTCAACCTGTCCATTCTTGGAAACCCCACCAAGCACTCCCAAGCTCAGAAATGACTACCTGACACAAAGATTGATGGATTCATGCCTCAACCCCCACCTAGTGCAAAATCTCTGACTGACCTCTTATTCAAAACACACATCCCAGGAAGCATCCGTGCCCTGGATGGTGGCAACGCTCTACTTGGAGTAGTCCCAAAGGCAGCTTTGTCTATCTGAAAGCTGTCTGGCACGATACATCATGCCGTATCACAGGACTTAGAAAATTCAACCACTTAATATACATGCTCAAGGAGCTGCATTGGGTACACCTTCATGTTCAAGGCAGCCTGCATCAACTCCAAAGAATGTACAACCAAAACACCACTCCAGCTGGTGAAGCAACACAACATCTCTGGAGGCCAGCACACCACCAGAAGCCACAGCATACCCTGGATGGAACCAGGACATCCGGAAACTAGCCTTTTCCTGCTATGCACTCTGTGTCTGGAACAGTCTACCAATGCAGTTAAGACTAGCCCCATCCAGGGCTGGACTGCCCCACCGGGACACCGGGACATCCCCCGGAAGGCCTCGGGTCAAAGGGCCTCTTTTCACAGAACTCGGAAGGATACATATAAAGAATGAATAACAATGATCCGACTGGGTCGTTCGCTTGGAACTGGCTGCGGGTGCTGCGCATGTCTTTTCTTCAGCCCCCTCCAGGCTGACGAGCCAGACTGCATCTGCGCATGAGGCCAGGAACTGCACGTGCCCTGCCTTGCAGCCTGTCTGCACAGTGCACACATGCGCAGCAGCCAGGAAAATGACAGGGCAAGGCTGCGAGTGACCTGGCTGGCTGGCTGCTCTGCTCCGACCAGCGAGCTAGGCAGGCCACGCTGGGGAGGAATGCTGAACTGCGTCTGCGAGGGAGGTATGCTGGTGGCTACGAACATGGCGTGTGCGCAGGGAAGTCAGGGGCTGCTCTGAGCAGGGCTTTGCAAGCACGGGCACTGAATTCACCCCTTTCTCATCTCTCCTCTCTCCCTGGTGCTAATAACATCGCCCTCTCACCGCCTCCCTGGTAAGCACCACCCCGAAAATATTCATTGGGGAGAACTTGCCGTTGTCTTTGGTGTGCGGGAGTTGCTGGGCCAGGATTGGCGGCACATTGCAGGGTGCTGAGTCTATTGTTAGGAGCATCTAGAACACCCGAGTATCCGGGGTGAAGTTCCTTCCTTGCTTCCTTCCCTGCTCCCTTCCTTGATTCCTTCCTTGCTTCCTCCCTTCCTTGCTTCCCCCTTCCTTGCTTCTTTGTTTCCTTCCTTCCCTGCTTCCTTCCTTCCTTCCTCCCTTCCTTCCTTCCTTGCTTCCCTGCTTCCTTCCTTCACTGCTTCCTTGATTCCTTCCTTGCTTCCTCCCTTCCTTGCTTCCTTGTTTCCTTCCTTCCCTGCTTCCTTCCTTCCTTCCTCCTTTCCTTGCTTCCTTCCTTCGTTGCTTCCCTGCTTCCTTCCTTCACTGCTTCCTTGCTTCCTCCCTTCCTTCCTCCCTTCCCTGCTTCCTTCCTTCCTTCCTTCCTTCCTTCCTTCCTTCATTCCTTCTTTCCTTCCGTCCTCCTTTCCTTGCTTCCTTGCTCCCTTCTTCCTTCCCTGCTTCCTTGCGTCCTCCTTTCCTTGCTTCCCCCCTTGCGTCCTCCTTTCCTTGCTTCCCCCCTTGCTTCCTTCTTTCCTTCCTTCCTTCCTCCTTCCTTCCTTGCTTCCTTCCTTCCCCGCTTCCTTGCTTTCTTGCTCCCTTCCTTGCTTCCTTCCCTGCTTCCATGCATCCTCCTTTCCTTCCTTCCTTCCTTCCTTCCTTCCTTCCTTCCTTCCTCCCTTCCCTTCCCTTCCCTTCCCTTCTTTCTTTCCTTCTCTCATTCCTGAAGTGTATTTCTCCCCTCCTTTTATTCCTTCTATAGTCCTTTGTTTGCTCGTTAATTTCTTTTTATTTCTCACACACTTCCTCTTTCTGCCTTTACTTCTTCTCCCTTCCTTTCTTTCTTTCTTGTTTCTCTCTTTTGTCTCTTTTTTTCTTCCTTCCCTTCTTTCTAAATATTGGTCGGAATCCATGTGTTACTGTGTTTCTTGCACGGCATGACCTTTATATTTTACACATGTGTTTCAAATAAAAATTAATGTCATTTTTATTTAAAGTAGTATTAATCTTTGCAGGCAGTGTGTACTCCTCTGGGTGCCATTATATATCTGGGAGACTTTCATTTCAGCTTGACAATTAATTGAGGTTCAGGAATGGGGTGGAGGGCCCCTCACAATAAACCTGAGCAAACCCACCAGCAAATCTAAGTGTTGGGGGGCTTGGAGGAAGTGGGCCTTGTCTTGGCCGGGAACTCAAGCGCAATAGATTCTGGAATCCTGGAGTTTTGACATAGTGACCTAATGACATTGCTATGCAGAGCGCATCGTGTGGAAGTGTGGCCTAATGTTCACATGTACACCATGTACTTCATTGCAAGTATCTGTGGACCACGTGGCCGGAGCAAGGTGTGACTCTGTGCCACTGGCGGATGCAGGCGTGTCAGTGAAACTGGCATATGTTTGCACATCCACAGATTGCGCTGCTTGCAGAATACGGAGCAAGTTCAGTGTACGCCGGTGCCACAGACGTGAGCAACCTTAGCACAGACAGGTGGAAAATGCGGGTACGTGGTTGCCCATATACCACATATGCATTGCAAGTGCAACATGCGTTTAACATATGCACATACTGAGTGCGCATATAATACACAACTGTAAATACGCATGCTAGGTTGGAAACAAGAACAACGCGCATTGGAAGAGCCAACAGTTTGGGCTTTTTTAGGCTGAATCTGTTCCTTGTGCCCAGGGCTGGACTGGCCTATACGTAACTCTGGAGATTTTTTGGTAGCCCTCTGCAGCTGTGCCTCTTTTGTGTGGTATTTCCAAATGTTCCCATAGGAAAAGGGTTGGGCTTGCTGAAAATGTGTAATATGGGGCCACTTTGAAAATAATTTCCAGGGCCTCTTTTGATTACCAGTCCACCCCTGGCCCCATCCTTCCTACGCTTGATGAAGGGCCTGACGACCCTACTTTTCAAAGAACATCTCTCCAATCGCTGATTGTACCACCCAACCCTAATTCTCCCACTTCAGAACTCCATCCCCTATTCCATGCCCCATACCAAGCCCTGCACACTACTTGCAACCCCTGGGTGCCTAGCCTCTGTACACTGTTTCCCAGCTGGGTTCATGCATACATTGGCTGATGAGTGGCTGTTTTCAGCTACACGTGACTGCACCATTGGGCTTTACTTAGGATTGGACATGCCACACAGGTGTCTTGCCTTTGTAAATCACTTCATGAAGCTGCATGCACAATATATCCCAGCACTCAAACTAATCAATTGGATGTTGCGCGTACAATATATTAACACATCAACATTATCACTGCAAATCACTTTAATGAATCTCTGCCTCCAAAAAATGCACGGGTTCTACTGTAAATAACTTTGAAGTTGTGTCCACAATATTGTACCCAAGCACACTTACACGCAGTCACACACTTCGAAGGAGCTCAGTAAGTTAAATATGTACCTGAGGGGTAAAAATGTCGAATTGAAAGCTAATCTCCAGCCAAAACAAGTCACTCGTCCCCTCCGTTCTCCATAAGCACACACGTTCATACTTGCTAAACACTTGCCAATGGCTAGCAGCGAGTGCACATTGTGAGGCCTGCATACATTTTCGCTGACACAGCCTCATGTTGCAAAACATTCTAAATACATTCACGCATACAAACACTTGGAAACTTCCCTTCACATCTGCAATCTTCTACTTCAGCTCGTTCTGGTCTGGCAGGGCACGGGGCAGCAGTATTCCACAATTCGAGCGACAGGAAGCAGCAGGGGGAGATCGCATCTTGTAGCCTTTGGGCTGCCGTACCGATGCCCCTCAGAGACCAAGCCCCAGCCTATATAGGATATATGTTAGGTTATTTATTAATACCCAGAGGTTTCTAAGCGCGGACCCGGGGATCGAAACTGTGTTGCTCCATGTCGTCTTGTTTCCAAGGCGAGCACGTTGCCCCTGAGCTATCCTCCCGAGACTATGCGTATTCGGAGAGCGGGGTGGGTCGCTTGCTTCTCCATTTCGTTTGTTTGCGCTCACGCTTTGGCATGCAGAGCGGGAGAATGGACAGTACCGACCCAATAGATGGACAGATTTCCAAGTAATGGTAACAAAGAATTCAAATGAATGAACAATGTAGGCCGCCAATGGATGCTTTTATGGATTGGGATCTTGGTTGTATGCCGTTTCACAATAAAAGCAGCCGTAAACACCACTAAATAACGATAGCACGCACAATGTAATGCTGTAGTAAGGTGGAAGACACATGTCAGTACAAAGCAGCTGCGAAAGCAAAGCCTCGACTGAATCCTAAACGAGCATTGGCAATGCCAATAGTGAAGGCTTTTACTGCTGTTCTTTGCTTTTTGCATTTATTTGCACCAGGGTGCAAGCTGGAGAGTGCAAAGTTCCAAAGGAGGATGTGATTAGGGGTGGATTGCAATAGAATGAGAAGGGGAAATGGAGCAAGTGAGGAAGCCATTGATGGAGGGTGCCACCGATGATGAGCCAAAAGCAAAATAAGGGCGAGGAAGCGTGCGAGAGAGGGTAAGAAATAAAGCAAGAGTGTGAAAGGAAGGATGCAAGGCGATAGGGAGAGGGGTATGGTGAGTAGGTTTGGGAACAAAAGGTTTTGGGTGTATGGCTCTAGATAGTGGGTAAGGTGCGTGGTCGGGTAAAGAGAAAGGAGGGGAGGTTGAATAAAGAAAGGGGGGGTAGGGAAGGGTGTTGTAATGAGAGAAGGGGTAGGGTGCCGTTGGAGAGAGCATTAGGGTGGGTGGATGGGGTAGAGGGAGGGGGGGCTGGGTTGGAGTAGATGGGGGGGGTAGGGTGGGGGTACAGAGTTGGTGTGGTGGGTGGGGATAGAGACTGTTGGGGTAGACTGGGTGCGATGGGGCTAGAGTGTGTGGGTAGGGTTGGTGTGGGGAGAGAGTGGGGCCAGGGTGGCTGGGTAAGGATAGAGTGGTGGTAAGGTGGGTGGGGTGGAGGGAGTGGTGGGTGATCTGGGGGTAGGGTGGGTGGATCGGGTAGAGTGTGGGGTTGAGGGAGTGGGGAGGGGACTGGGGGTTTAGAGAATTGCATGTGGGTGGGTGAAGGTAGAGAAAGTCGCGGAAGGCTGGCAGGAGGTAGAGGGAGTAGGTGAGAGAGTGGGGGTGGGGTGGTTGATGGCAGGAAACGTGAACAGCAAAGCAGCCTTGTGGGGGGGGGGGAGCTTTTCAAAAGTAGCCCAAACATACAACAACCAGCACATGTAATGGCAGTGGGGTCGTGTGTGGGTAGAGAGAGTGGGTATGGGTGGTGTGCTTGGTAGTGGCAGCATCATAAGGGAATAAAACAAAGCTAACTACTGAAAGGAGCCTAAAAATAGCCCATTACGGCAAATCACTATGCGTATGGGAAATGGAAAGCCTGGCCAACTTGCTTCTTACAAAGCTGCTGATTGGAGCAAATCTTGTTAGGTAGCTCCTCATTGGGTAGTAGGGCAGCGCAGTTTGGTAAAAAGACAGTTTAGTAAGTTGGCCATTTCATGTCGTGGCATTGCTGGTTGCTATGTCAACCAGATATTCTCAGTTCAGCACCCCATTTCCCTCTCTCACTCTTTTGTAACAATGGATTCCTCAAATTTGTGGCATGCGGCACAAACATGTGTTAAAACCAAAAGTGGCTGTTGTAACAGAGCTTTAAACTGAATGCACACATCAAGTTCTTTCTCGCCAGACCTAAAAAGGAGAGAATCGGTGTGATGATGCTCGAAGACCAATCACTTAGGAGCAGGCTCTTTCAAATCTTTTGACTGACCAGGAGACGCCTGGCGGCGAAACGATAGATTGTATTTCACACATCAGTATCGCCAGCCTATTCGATTATTTGGGGCCAAAATTGTGGTGAGATGTGTCGAAGAAACGGCCATTTCTGGTGATAAGAAAGAGCGATATTTCCAAATGTTGTTCTCAAGGACCACATTATTATCCGGATGTGGTTCCGCTGTAGATTGTGGCATCTGTGGAACTTGGTTGTTGGTGGAATCACACACTGTCTGATCTCAGCCGTCATTAGCTCCCAGGATCCGGAACTTTGAGCGCACATCCCATTCAGAGTATTGCCGACCACATCCCAATAGCAATCATCTGGCCCACAGCTGTTGAATTGTTAATGGCTTCTCGTTAATTAGTGGTTGAACTTTGATGGCTTTGTGTTTTACTGATGGATGTGTGCATAGTTGCATTCGGCATGTCTTACAGCAGGAGAGATGGCTCCTGATGGACCCGTTTATTGGCTGGTAAGGGCACAGGAACTGCTGCCATTAGCTGGAACAGCGAAACCCCCTTTACTAGAGTAGTAAGCACAGACACTAAAAATGCAGTATACAAATGACAAATGCTGATAGAAATCCTGTAAAAACACCAGTAAATCCTGTCGGTCCCTCCTAAGTAGCCTTAATGTATAGCGCTGCTCCTCCGAGGTGGGCCACACGCCTATAGTACTTATGAGCGTGTGTGACCCTTCCATCTCTTAAATATTCACAGACTGCCTATTCTTTCATGTTTAATGAATGTGAAGAGGTGCGCTTACAATGGGCAAAGACCACCTGCTTTCTGTGCCTCCCATGGACCCACAAAACACATGATCGAGACACCACAGCGTGATGGGAACCCCGTAACCCAGATTCGTGTGTGTTTAAAAGTAGTGATAGCATTTCAAGCTTGTTTATAATTTACTTTACATGACCCTTTTGTGATGTCATTGTTAAATCTTATTTGAGTAGGCATAAATGCTCAGGTTGATAAACGTGGAGGTCCGTGTGTACAGGAAGGTCTCTGGGTAGGTGTGTGTCTTTGTGTAAATGTGAAAATGAAAAGGGAGTATGCATACATTAAGGAAAAAGAGAAGTCCTTTTCTATTTCTATAAATTGCATATTCCTAAATTGTTAAATTAATGTGGCTAACACGATAGTAAGCGCGTTAGAATTCATATTATTTACATTATAAATACGTTGATATTATTATTGCCACATGCTTCTATATATAGCTGTTATCAAAGGGCCTCTTGTGACTGACCTGCACATATCGGAAACCTATTTTAATACATAAATCGCTGAGGAACATGCAACTTCCCTCTTGGGTTTATGAGGAAATATTCCGTGGCCCATGCATAAGCCAGCATTTCCTGTTTTATCACCTGATGCATTTTTCCAGGTTCACTCAACACTTGGGAAGCAAAAGCCACTACATACTTAAGTGAGCATCTCATTGCAGGGGGTTGGCGATCGGTTTCCTGCTTGATATGTGTTACCTCGTAGAGGCCGTGTAAAGGAGGACGCGCACACCGGAGATTGTAGGCTGCTACTTTATTTTAACAACCGTAGCTCGAACTGGCGCTTAGCGCGCCTTACCCATAAACCCCCTCTCTCGCTCCGTCCTCCCGCCGTATCATAGCCCCACCCCCACAACGGTGGGGGCAGCACTCCTTAACCCCTGAGTGCTTGGCAACATCACCCCCAAACAATATATTCAAACATCGAGATCAACATTCTTCAACAAGTCTCACAGGTTTTCTTACAATTCTCCGTGGCCTCTCCTCTTGATCACCTGCCTCTTGCAGTTCCGTGGTCCTCGCTTCCCTGCTTGTCCCTCCTGGGTCTCCTCCTGGAGGGACCCACAAGTCATCCCGCGTCTCTCGTGGCTCTGGAGAGGCCGATCGCTGGAGCGGCTCTGTTCCTTCTCGTCTGGAGTAATGTCTGAATTGTTGACAGTTCCTGGTGACAGCTCTACTTTGATCCTCGTCTGTCACCATCGTGCCTTTCACTGCGGTTACTCTCATGGGGCTTGGAGCGAACCGCGGATCTGTCTTTCTGGGCGTTGGTTGCTGGACGAGTACTTCGTCTCCAATGTGGAAGTCTTGTATCACTGCATGGCGGCGGGCGTCTGTCTCTCGTCTCTCTCTCTCCTTGGCTTCTGCATCCCTTCGGAGCACATCCATGTCAAGCGGCTCCTCATCAGATGGGTTGTACGGTATGCGGGTTCGTACTTTGTAGCGAAACATGAGCTCGGCAGGTGTCTTGTTGGTGGCTTCGTGAGGAGTGTTTCTGTAGTCCCGTAGGAGTCGGCACACCGCCTGGTGTGGGTCGATCGCTTCTACTCTGGCTCTTTGTCTCGTTTTTTTGATCGACGCCATGAATCGTTCAGCCATCCCATTCGCTTGAGGGTGGCGAGGAGTTATCTTCGTATGTACAAACCCTAGGTGTTCTGCTAGTGTTCCAAATTCATGTCCACTGAACGGGGGCCCATTGTCGGATTTGACTATTTTGGGGATCCCCCACTCGCTGAACACTTCTTCTATTGCCGCTGCTACTTGGGGGAATGCGGTGGTGGTGACCGTTTTGACGATTGGGAAACGTGAGTGTTCATCTATTAGGAGCAGGAGGTAGTCACCCTCTTCCGTGGGTCCGTAGAAGTCCATGGCTACACGTTCCCATGGCCGTTTGGGTATCTGTGTGTGTTGGAGCGGGGGTGGATGTTCCGCAGGAGCTGTGCACTGACAGGCATGGCAGTTCTCCACCCATTCTTCTACTGCCGCGTCCAGGAACGGGAACCAGACATGGCGCCTCAGCTGCCTTTTGGTGTTCTCCGCTCCTCTGTGTCCCTCATGGGCCGTGCTTACTACTTCATTCCTGAGCGTGGCGGGGATGACGATTTTGCACCCTCTGAGGAGGATGTCGTTGTCCTTGACGGCCAGTTCGCTGTGTACCCTGGCCAACCTTTCAATTTCTTGTTTGCACGCTCCCGGGTGTGCCAGCGTTGCTCTGTGGTGATCCCTCCATTTGCTGGACAATGTGAGGCTGATGGCGAGTGCCATGGTGGGGTCATGGTGAAAGGCGGTGGTAGCCGCATTTGAATCGGCTGCACCACGTGAGCTGGCGTAGGCGACCCTGGGTTGGACCCTGAAGCGGAGGCCGGCGTGCTCATGATGCTGGAAAAATATGTACCTTGCGCCTGATTTGGCCTTATTTGGGTAGGCTGGTGGAGCTTGGCCCATCTGAAAAGTGGAGTGTTATGGAGGGGGGGGGGTCACACTCCAACTTCGCCACGTGTCTTTATTGCGTTCCAGGGGGCCTGGGCAAACTCACCGGCCTGCGATGTGGGGGGGGGGGTCGCAGCAGATGTCCAATGCTTCCCTGCTGCGCTGTGCCTGGGGCGCTCGTCACACTGTGGTGGTCAGGCAGGCTCCCAGGATCCACCGACGACCCTCTTGAGGTGTTGAGGGAGTACTGAGAGGAGGAGGAGGGCTCCCGCCCGTGTCGGATGTCGAGATGTAGGAGGAGGAGGCCCGGGGCATTCAGGGCGAGAAATTGGCGGACTGCCAACACGGACGTCTTTGAACGCGCTTGCGGCGCGGATAGTGGCGGAAAGCCACGGAGGAGCGGCGGACTGCCAAGGAGGACTCTGTGGGCGCACAGGAACGAAACCTCGTCGCCAGTGTTACCTCGTAGAGGCCGTGTAAAGGAGGACGCGCACATCGGAGATTGTAGGCTGCTACTTTATTTTAACAACCGTAGCTCGAACTGGCGCTTAGCGCGCCTTACCCATAAACCCCCTCTCTCGCTCCGTCCTCCCGCCGTATCATAGCCCCGCCCCCACAACGGTGGGGGCAGCACTCCTTAACCCCTGAATGCTTGGCAACAATATGATATGATAGGTTATTTATAACACGCTTAGTATGCTTAATTCTAAGCGCGAACTTGGGGATCGAACCTGTGTTGCTCTGTTTCGTCTTGCTTCCAAGGCGAGAACGTTGCTGCTGAGCTAGCCTGCTTGGGTTGTAGACACTGTTTCGAATGTATTGTGTCCTCCCACGTATTCCTCATCTTTATATAGCTTCTCTTCCCGCTTAGCTGCTTCAGAAATAAATTTTGAAATGTTGCAATGTCTGACCTGCAGTTTAAAAGTAGCTCATCGGGTTGGAGGGTCTTGTTGAGCGGGCCCACCTCCCTAGCCTCAAAAGGGGGTGGATGTCCACTGGGGAGATGGGACAAATAGTCCAGTTTCGTCACAACATCCAGATGGGCTACCTTTGGCCGAAGAGCTACGATTACTGCAGCTTGACAAAGACCCAGACCGGGCGGATTTACTCCTTCCAAAGAGACTCCTAAGGGTACGAGGGGTCAAACGAAGTGGCCTTGCGATGGTAAGACTCTAAAGGATCTGCTAGGGCATGATGGGGACCAATACAAGGGTTTGCTCGGATGGGAGTGCATCACAAGACTAAAGAACCCCAGAGAATTATACATCATTGGGACCACCTAGCGAGGCCAAGAAAAGATGCAAGCTGGGGCACTTAACAAACAGCCTGGTGCCAGAAGAACATGCCTCCTGTAAGTCATGTGCGTGCTAAGCAGAATTGTTGTGCTGCTGATTGCTTTTAACATCGTATTGCACAGATCACAGTGACAACATTTAGGCTTTAGTGTGTCAGAAATGGAAGGCCTGAACACACAGACTGGACGAAAGCTGTTTTAACCAATCTTCACCAGCTAAACTAAAGTAAACCAAACTCACTGATATTCCACAGGTAGGAGGAATTGGATGACACAAATCGCATGGATTAATCTAAGGCCCATAACGGCTCTACCAAGAGGGAGGATAACTCCGGGGGCAAAGCGTTTTTCTTGGAAGCAAGACAACGCGTAGCAACACGGGTTCGAACACCAGGCTGGCGCTTAGAAACTGGTCCCCGGTATGAAGCTTGTTATATAGAATTATATAAAGGCTATAGGTCACTCTCCCACAATCGGCCGTTCAGAGATACCCAACATGGAGGGGAAGGAGGCTGGAGGATCTCACCCCAGAACATATCCTAGTATCTCAAAGCTCTCTTCATTTCAGAACAGAACAGAAAAGGAATCAAAGGTGCGGCCTGTACTGTACATCTAGCTTGCAGTAGGCACCAAAGTGTACCACAAAACATCTGAAATGCCACTAAAATGCCAACATGTAGTAGGCTATCCACCTGCCGCTCATTTTTATTATTCAGCAAGACAAATGGAAGGCGATTTCCTGTATCGGGTGCCCTGGGTCCCAGCTTTGTTGTCATAGGGCGTCTTTCCGTGCAGAAGGGATTTGGCCTACGGGTTTATGATGGACGAATGCCCTCGGTACAAGACTCCTTTTTATATATGGCTGGGCCCCGTCTGCAGTGGTGTAGGCGGGATGAACAGTGGCGTGGAAGGTTCCCAGTGCACTGTGAGTAGTTAACATTAACGGGAAACCTTCTGCACATCAAGTTTAGGCTACTGTTTTTATACCCCACAAAACTGCTTAAAGATGGCGCTCCCTCTGTAAAAAGATTGGTGCTGCGATATTTACTTTTACTTGCGCAAAAAGTTGAAGTCAATGTCACTGTGTATCCTGGAGGTCCCTCTTCATCAGGGAAAACGAGCATCACGTTCGCTTCATTGCACTGCACTCAAATGTTGCAATGTCTGACCTGTAGTTTAAAAGTAGCTCATCGGGGTGGAGGGGCTTAGGGGGCAGACTGCATTACCTAAAGAGCAGGATCCCTGTTGCAGGCCTGCTCTGCAGGATGTTTGCTCTGGGCGTAGATGTGGCAACGATACATCCCGGATAGGCTAGTGCCTCTCCATGGAGACTGCATTGTAATGAGCCCATACACTAACATAGTCAAAACCAGCATTAGCGATTCAACAGTTTGGGCTTTTTCTGTACGCATGGGAAAGGCACTTGCTAGGTACAGGGGAAGTGGTATTAACTGGCAATTGATAGTAGAAGTTGCAAAATAGTACGAGTACCTGGGCATCTAATAGCCGTACCTGGAAAATGCCCAATACTTATAAACAACGCAAAACTGTTCGCTTTGACAGTGCTCGTTTTTAACAGGACTTCAGTGAAGGACAGGCAGAGTGCTTATAAACTGAGTGGCTGAAGGCAGACATTTAAGAGATTTTAATTATTCCAGTTGCGGGTTAACCACGCCAATTAAGTAATTACCTCTCCGGAGACTGCTTTGTAAAAACACTGGCAGGCACTTGGAGTGCAACGTTTGATAATGAGGCTTGATAATGCGTGCTCGAACAGATCACAGGCGGATGTGTTTTGGGCGAAGAGGGGCAAACGCTGGATGGGAATAAACTTCAGGAAACACGGAAATGGTCACTGTAGCATTGTTGAACATTTGTGACCTAAGCTTCTCTGTGGCTGCCGGATTAGGTTTTTGTTCTGTACTCCCAGCGTGGCTCCAAGAACTGTACATGCTGCGTCCTGCACTGGCTGGCACTTATATGCAGATGGGTGATAGGGGAGAGAAGCGGGGGCCGGTTAAGGGTCAACTGCAAGTGAAAGGGAACGCACAAGGGGTGAGATTGGTAGACGGGGTGGGGCTTCTGACCCCGACTTCTGGTGATCTCCGTTTTTCTTTTGCCTGCATTCTTCCCGCCCTGCATGCTGCTTGTTGCAGAGGTGCGTGAGTTTGACCGCTCAGAGGATGAGGGGGCTGGAAGTAAGTCAGAAGTGAGCGAGGGGGTGCTACGACTTCACCCGGAAGACATTCCTGCCGAGTCGGCGCTCACTGCTAGAGGCGCCCCTTTATTGGCCCCTTCTTTGCATAAATCTCTTGCACATGCTCCTTCTCGCAAGGAAGGGCACCCCTCTTCCAGTACGCTGCACATGTGGCGCCCTTCTCCTGGCAAGACATTTGCGCATCCACTTCCCAAATAATGCACGCCCGTGGCAAGACTGCTGGGAGGAACACCCGACCAATATGCGTTCAATACGGGCGACGGGCATTGACGGGCCACGTCTACAGAACTTCATCTTGCCAGGAACGCTGCCCAACCCATGATTTGCCCGCAGCGGCCTCCCGTTCCGAAGCAACGCACGGTTATAACGCGAGGGTCCGCCCAACACGCTCACACAAGCAGCACACCCATGTAATGTGGTAGGGCTGAAAGCCCCCTCCCCACAATATACACCTACCAGTCCAGCAGGCCAGTGTGTTGGCCCCATCCCCAAAACTCACACATGCAGCTTAACTATTAACACGACAGAACTCCCAACACTATCGCAAGAAGCACACCTGCTAACAGGACTGATTGGTGCCCACCGCCCCGAACGGACTAGGCGCCCCATCACACTAACATGGGCAGTCAGGTACTGTTCGCCCCCCACCCGGCAAGTTACAGACTGTTACGGGTGACCCTCCCAATGTGCATTGCCCCTTTAAGGGGATGTGTTCCTCCCACGTGTGTTGCCCCTTTAAGAGGGGCCATGACTGTGTCATGGCCCAAGCTAATAAAAGGAGCTCCTGCAGGCACGTGAGACAGAGCGGCTGCAGACTCCCAAAGAGGAACGACTGAGTCCGTGTCTCATTATCCATGTAGGCCCCAGGCCTACACGTGGAGGCGCAGGCCTGCACGCCCAGACACTGAGGGACTCGCCTGCCAGGATGGCAGTCGAGGTCCCCTCGGTCAGAGGCCTGGCAGGCTGTGACCCCACGCCAGGGTACCAGAGGCCCTGGCACCCGGGGCCATGCCGGATGTCCATGGCAGGCCCCCACCCCCACACATAGTGGGACTGCACGGCGCTAGCATAGATAGCGCCCAGGGCCGCCCGCCGGATGACCATGGCCGGCGACCCCCAACAATGGCGACGAGGACCACGAGTCCGCGTGGCCCCCTGCTGCCAGTAAGTGGTGGAGGGGGAAAGAGGAGCGTCCGACCCCACCGCGGGTCCAACGTGGCCTGCGCCTCACCGCCACAAAATGGGCGATGTAGGCCCGGGCTGCCCTGCGGTGGGGCACACACCCCGCGGCGTTCCGCCGCAAAGAGAAGAACGAGAGCGGCGGCTGCCGCGAAGGAAAGTAGGTTCCTGCGGGGAGAGGGTGAGGCCCCTCCCCCCAACGACATCCGCCGCGGAGCGCGGGCGCGCTGCCCTGGCCTTGCGAGGATGAAGAAGAGGAGGGGCGGTCTCTCTCACGTGAGAGCTGTGGAACACCCGTCCCCACCCCACCAGAGGCGGCGTTCCGCACCCTGGGTATGTGATACCCGACGCTAGAAGAGAGGGCGGGGAGTGCCCATCACCCCTGAGTGCCCGATTCCCTTTCCGCGACAGTGAAGAATATGGAGCGGCCGCAGCCGCGAGAACAAAGGGAAGACCGAACCCTGCTGGCCGACTCTCCCTGGCCGCGGTCCTCGGTGAAGAGATTACTCGGGCGGCCAGGGGAGGGTCGGCCTGAAGTTTTCCCCAGCGGGTTTTTTCTTAAAAAAAAAAAAAAAAATGACGCCTCCTACCGAAAACAGCGATCGGCGCGTGTGCGCACTGATCCCGCCCGGGAGAGAAAGAGGTGGGTGCTCGCCCCTGCAAGCCCCAAGCCAGAAGCCTGCCAGAAAGTAAATGGGGGAGAGGCCCACAAGACTGACCTCCCGATGGGGAAGAAGTCGTGCTGCCCCAGGGGAGAGAATTATGTCCTGGGCAGCCGCCAAAAAAAAAAAAAGAAAACGGTGCTCCAAACCGGAGTGAAAACAGGGCGGTGGATTACCTGTGCATCAAAAGGGAGCCTGTCCAAGAAGAGAGAGGAATACCCAGCTGTGACAACCGGAGGTCGTATTGCCTGCACGGCCCTCTGTGCTCAGCGGTGCAAGGTCCCACCATGCGGGAGAGCTGCGGCCGCAGGAAAGTGAGTGGCCGCCGCCCCATGGGTGGCGGCAGGATCCTCCAGCGTGCTGCCCTGCTGAAGTCCCTGTAAAGGTCCCAGGGCAGGCGTGGAAATGAACAGCTCTGTGTCAGAGCTAAATGAAAGTGCCTGGCGGCTCCATGTCAGAGGTTGGACACAGGTTCATGCTATGCGAACAGAAGCACATGGCCCTCACAGTATCCTGAGCCCCACCAGCGCAGAACAATGAAGTGCCATGGGTCACAACAGAGGCAAAGAAGGATCGAAAAGGGCAATCCACCAGCACCAACGCATGTCGCAGTGCTAGTCAGATGAGTATTCGGATGGTCACTACTAAGAAACAAAACTATCTGCAAGGTCAGTGTAACGCCAGCCCAACAGTGCCTTCGTCATTCGTCTCCTGCTGTGAACTTGGGAGCAAATCTCAAAAGAACAGAAAAACAACTGGCCCCAAGCGTGCACCCGGCGGTGCCGACACTCCAGGTCTACTGGCTGCCTGTGCAGTGAAGTCTTAAAGGACAGTAAGAGGTGTGTGCATCAAACAGAAGGAGCCCGGCTGTAGCGTGGAAAAATAAATAAATAAATAAATGCTGCCAATAGCTGGTCTAGCTGGCACGCTCGGCCGCATCCTGGTGGCGCGCAGCTCTCTACAAACGTGTCAAGGCTCGGAGGGGCTGGAGGAGTCCCAAATGGGCATTTGGTGCCAGACATCCCACCAAAGCACCCTCCCTTGTGGGCTGGTTTGGCAACACTGAGTTCCTGCTGTGGTAGACCGTGGGCCACCCAGGTCTGCCAACTGAGCTGAAGCGCTCTCCACTGGGGCACCCTCAAGCATATCCCACGGCATGAAAGCAGGTCGCTGCATGATGGGACACTCTTCGGTTTGCCACTTCAGGGACAAGGACTGTGCTGTTGCCCCAGCATATCTATGCCGCAGCTAATAAGAGGTGGTCGTTGAAAGCCCTAGCACATCAGTAAGGGGACTGGTGTCACGAGGACATCTAAGGGGGGCTGGCTTAGTTGCTGCCAGATACTGTGGGTAGCTCCAGCAGCAAAGGAGAAACAACTTTCCGTTGCCAATACACATGGGCACTCAGACGTTGGTTTCGGAGTGTGAAAACCTAAGTCGTCAGAAGCTATCACGCGCCAATCGACTGTCGGCTGCTTCCCGTCTGTTGTGACTCCCTATCCCCACATCTACACCGAGGCATGCAGCTTTTCCCCCCTATACTCCCCAAGCATGGGTGGCCGAGAAGGAGCCCTGCCACTCCAACTGAAGAGTGTTCTATGTTAGCACAAGGACATTGAGGAGCCCTGGTCATCTGGACCAGGAAGCAAGACGCTGCCCGTTCCACCGGAACTGAAGGGGACATTGATGTGCCGGGCCTCCGGGTCGGAATAAGGGAAAGGACGGACTCTGCACACTGAAGGCAGCAATGGGTCGCCATAAGAGATGCTGCATGCGCAGGACTGGTCAATTGTGAAGGCCCCAAGCACTGGACCACGGTTGCTCTGCACCATCTGGTAGCCCGAGGACGCCTCCACTGCTGTGGAGAGACCTAAACAGCAGGCAACCCCAATACTGGACCGCCACGGCCACCCTGCCTGTCCCCCAGGTGGTTTTGGCACCGAGCCACAAAAGGGTCCTCAACTGCCTGCCACGGTTGTTGCCCCACATGCCATGTCGTCACAAGGCTAGTCCAGCTTGGCCTTGGGGAAAGTACCTGCCAGCCCCCGAACTCAGCCAACAAATGGTGTCCGACCAAACCACCACCCAGAAGTGGTGCAGCGGACAGGGTATGGGTTGCGGCTCATCCTGAGTGCTCGTGCGCCCTCCTGCGGCCCTGGAGGAAAGAGACACTCCTGACTGGGGGAGCAGCACACAGAAGGGGTGAGTGATGTCCTGTCACCCGTGCCCGACCCACAGCACAGGGAGCAGCCTGGACGCCCTGACACCTGCGTCTCGCTGCCCGGCCCTGAACATCAAGAGACGAAGCCGATGTGGCCCCTGGCATCAGCCAGGTGCGGCTTTGCCGGCCATGAACTGTACCTTCCCTGGACCTGGACCCGGGAAGTGACCCCCAAACAGACGCTGGTAGTAGAAGACGAACTGGTATCCGGCGGCCCTGCAATTGCTGAAAGAGGACCCTGTAATCCCGTGTGTTTGGCGTAAAGAGGACTCTGTGATCCGGTGCATTGCCGCTGTAGACCTGTATATTAGTAACATGCTTAGAGTGTTCTCCGGAGTGAGCCATAAGGTGAAGCGGTGGCCCCGCATATAAGAGGCGTACATTGCGCCAGCCGCAGAACATGGTGTTTGGTTGATGGTGGCAGGTTCTAACCCCAGGTTAATAAAGGGTTTTTGTAAACTGTGGGGAAATGCCTGCATTCCACCGGCAGCTTACCCCGCGACTGTTTTCCCATGTAGCAGGTTTAGAAGTGTTGGGTGTGATGTTTGTTATCATGTTGAGTTATTTATGCATGTGGCCGTGTCATAGCTTAGCATGTGGTTATTTCGGCACGGTCTGAAGCAAGAAGAAGTTGTCGCTCTGTAACCAGTGGGACGCAAGCAGGTTAAGCCACGTTTGTTTGTTTGTTATGAAAAAGGAGGAGTGTTACGGGTGACCCTCCCAATGTGCATTGCCCCTTTAAGGGGATGTGTTCCTCCCACGTGTGTTGCCCCTTTAAGAGGGGCCATGACTGTGTCATGGCCCAAGCTAATAAAAGGAGCTCCTGCAGGCACGTGAGACAGAGCGGCTGCAGACTCCCAAAGAGGAACGACTGAGTCCGTGTCTCATTATCCATGTAGGCCCCAGGCCTACACGTGGAGGCGCAGGCCTGCACGCCCAGACACTGAGGGACTCGCCTGCCAGGATGGCAGTCGAGGTCCCCTCGGTCAGAGGCCTGGCAGGCTGTGACCCCACGCCAGGGTACCAGAGGCCCTGGCACCCGGGGCCATGCCGGATGTCCATGGCAGGCCCCCACCCCCACACATAGTGGGACTGCACGGCGCTAGCATAGATAGCGCCCGGGGCCGCCCGCCGGATGACCATGGCCGGCGACCCCCAACACAGACCATCCCGCTGTAGCCCACCTTGGCTGCGTAACTGAGGCCAGACCAGCTTTTCTCATTTGTGTCTTAATAGGGCCGTAGTTTATTTTGGACATTTCACACTATCGCCTCTCTTTTACTTGCCCATTCAAACATAGGCCCCCACTCCCCAAACCTCCCCGAGCCTCCCGCTCTGGGCGAAACACATTGGCAGGCACCGCTGATGGGCGACCACATAGGTGCCCCCCCTCTCGTGACCATGCCGCCCCCGATCCCGCCGCCGTGCTAGGCTACTCAGACAAGAAGCACGCACACCTGGTAACAATGCTAAAACGGATTGTTGCCCACACCCCAAACACTCACACAAGCAATACACCTAGTAGTCACATGGGAGGACTGATTGCTGCCTGCACGCCTTACAATCCCACAAGCAGCACACGCAGTTGGTGCACACGCACATCCTAGTTATATCAACGGACAGACTATGCGCCCCCACTACTCACATAGGCAGCACATCATTGTAGCATGGCATGGCTGAGAGCATCGCTCCTCGTGCTCAGAGGAGTGCATCAGGAGTGAGTGCTGCCCCCACCCCACACGTAGCACATCTATCAACATGGCATGGCTGAGTGCTGCACAACATGCACACAAGCAGCATACCTGTTAACCTGGCCAAACTGAATGCTTCCCCCAGCACACAACCACACACACAGCACGCACTTGTAAGAAGGTATGAGAGTGGTCCTCTACTCACCAAACCACTGCCCTCATCAAAGGCGAACACCAGAGATTACCATCTCGCCCACCCAGTATGAACATCTCACCTCGCTAATGCATGGTACACCTTACTTGCACACATGTCAGGAGAAACCTGCCCAAATCCCGGACCTGTGTAATGCACGCAGAAGCACTCAAACCGAGCACATGCACCTTATTTATTGTTTGCTTGTTAGGCGCTTATACAGAAAGTACATACTGTTTCAAAGCACCCACAGGGCAACGGGAGGGAACAAGGGAGTGATACATATTCTGAATACACAACAGAGGAGGGGAAAGGAAAGAAGGACAAAGCTAATATGTCTTGTGAGTATTCAGAGCGTGCAAGTGCAGCAAGGAAGAGGGCAGATGGGGTAGGTGCTGGAGTGTCTGTGCTCTTCAGTGAGCAACAGATGAAGTGCATGGTGTGGTAAGTGCTACACGGCCTGGAGACTCCAAGGCGGAGGGAGTGCCCAGGCAAGTGCTGAGAGTAGACAGAAGCTCGGCGATTGGGTGTGGGATGTCGGGGGCCCAGAGGATGCATAAGGCCCCAGGACACCAGTCTCAGCACCTGTGAGATTAGCAGAGCACAGAAGATGGGAAGGAGGAGGCAAAAAGAAAAGACTTGAGGAGCTTCCATGATTTAAGGAAGTCCTGTTCTAGGCACAGCAGGAGTAGGAGGCTTTTCCATAGTAGGCAGCCAGCTGAGAAAAGCGATCTACCTCCTGCCCTCTGTTTAGCAAGTGCTTTACACACAAAGACTTGGTGCCAGAGGAACGTAGAGGTCTGGAGGGAGAGTATTTAGTGAGATAAAGTTGAAGTCTGGAAGGTCCCTGGGCCCAGACAGCCTTGTGGTTGATGCAGAGGGATTTGAATTTAATCCGTGCAGCAAACGGGAGCCAGTCAAGACTTTTTAGGGCAGGAGAGATGCGATCCCTGGGTTTAAAGACAAGGTTTATTCTCGCTTCTCTATTCTGGATTAGCTGGAGAGGTTGCAGAGTGGAAAAAGGTAGATTCAGGGGGGGGCTATTGCAATATTCAAGCCGAGAGAGGACCAGGGCTTGGGTAACGTTGAGCCTCTGGGGGAAAGTGAGAAAAGGGAGAATTCCTTTGAGAAGGAATGGCTGAAAATGGGACTTCTGGGCAATGTTCAGAGTGTGAGGGCGGGAGGAAGGGAGAGCGAGGAGTCAAAGATGACTCCAAGATTTGTGGCTTCACAAGAAGGAGCAGGGGGAGAGCCCATTGAGGAAGGCCAGAGTGAAGGGGGAAAAGAGGGTGCAGGGGTCCCTGTAGGAAGGATCTCAGTTTTATGGGTGTTGAGGCAGAGATCGTTGGTGGTGCACCAGCACTGAATGGCAAATGGACAGCTGGGATGATGGAAGGTGCAAAGGGGTCAGCAGCAAGTTTGAGAAAGAGTTGTGTGTTGTCTGCATAACACTGGAAGTGGGGGGAAAGGGTGGAGATGAGGCATGCCGGCGGAGCAAGGTAGATGTTAAAGAGCCAATGGGAAAGGATAGAACCTTGGAGAACACCAGAGGTGGAGAAGGAAGTAGGAGAGTAGTAGTGCCCAGGATGACTTGGGAAGAGCGGTCAGATAGGAAAGATGTCAGTCAGTCCAGTCATAATGTACTCTAGGGCCATCCTGTATACCCCCCACCCCCAACAGAGCACACGCCCCAGCACAAACATTCACCTACCACAACTTAAATCATGTCCCAAACCCAGGCAACTGTAACCACGCGAGACAACCAAGTACACTTGTCTCCAATTAAAAACACAACATTAAACTGTATTGTATACATGCAACTCGTCCATGATGCCTTTGTTGCCACCACCGAACACCACAATCAGTTCTTTGATCGCTCCGGATCTGACCAGCCAACCACACATTTCCAGCAGTGCTGCAGAGCAGCAGATAAAAAGCTTAGGTGCCGGGAGCTGAGGGGGATTTGATGGCGAATGAATGTGGTGAGGCTGGGAACACTCCGAACCGGAAAGCCGCTACTCCCACGCTGGGGGATTCATTGTGGGGTGGAGTTTTACAGGCCGGACATGGAGGCTGTGGGAGCCGCAATATTAGAATAGAAACAGTGCTGCCACCGTCTACTGCTTGTGCCATCGCTGCACCTGAGGAAACATGAAACCTATTTGCATAAAAATAAAGTGTG
Source organism: Ambystoma mexicanum (assembly GCF_040938575.1). Classification (NCBI taxonomy): domain Eukaryota; kingdom Metazoa; phylum Chordata; class Amphibia; order Caudata; family Ambystomatidae; genus Ambystoma; species Ambystoma mexicanum. The sequence continues at coordinate 1,663,948,240 of NC_090929.1, forward strand.
GCTAAACCGGATACCACCATGTGTTGAGGAGCCCGGGCAATGTACGTCACACGCAAACTGACAGCTTCACCATGACCAAGCACTCCTCCCCTTTGATTGCGTATCCGCCGCCGGGCAGAGCGACCACCATGGACGGAGAAAAAGGACTGTGGTGTTACAGGCGTCACTGGCCAACGGAATGGCAATGCCGCTCTTCTGTGCATGGTGTGGTCATATAAAAAAAGAAAGATAGACTAAAGAAAGATAAAACAAATGAAATGCCTGCCAAAAGGAGAAAAAATAATTCTAAATGTCAAGTCACCATAGTGGCAGCTTACCAAAGCCAGTTCTCATTTCATTGCAAATCAAAACAAGCTCCCAAAATGCTAATTACTTTAGCTATTTTAAACAATGTATCATTTTATTTGGAAGATGCATGGTATCTTTTTCATTGAAAGATGGCTGCTAGTTTTGGCTTGTTTTCAGAGAGCTTTCTTAGAGACAGTCATCCAAAGTGGCTGCCACCATGGAAGAGCTCAGAGCTCAAAGACTTCAGAGATGGGTGGGATTAGCCATAGGGATTAGCATGGCTAGGGGTAGAGAATGGGAGGGGATCCATTCAAAGGCCATATTTGAAGCTCTTATGTTAAAGCTCTTATTTTAATGACAATAGTTTTAGCTTAAAAGCAGCGCTTTCAGCGCCACCTAAGAGCTCAAACTAAAAAGGGGCAGTAAAACCCTTCCTTGAATATTTGCACATCTTTTTCAGATCAAGCAAACACTTGGCGCCAAAACAAAAAACGTCTCATTACTAGAGCAGTTTAAGAAGGGCCAGAACATGTAATTAGTCAGAATAGACAAAATCGCAGACCAAACAAGATAGTTAATGTGTCTTGTACCGCGCACTGTCGCCACTTGCGTCGTCTCTTGCCGCTCTGTCGGATCTGTTGACGATCGATCCCAACTGTTCTTGGCTTCACTCAATTGTTCACTGAAACCATCATTGGCATACACCAATCTTAAATTAGTCAGAGTAGTGTAAACCGGACAAAGCAGTAAAGAGTAAGCATTGGCAAAGCCAACAGTTTTGACTTTTGTGTTGGCCTGGGACTGGCATTTACCAAGCACTGCTACATAGGTACTACCTGGTCATAAAATGGCAACAGCTTGAAAATGGTGTATGTTCCTGGGCATGTGATGTCAGTGCCTGACAAATAGCCATGTAATACCTATACACAAGACAAAACTGGTGGCTTTTACCAGTGATTGTTTTTAACACTTCTTCAGTGCAAGGAGCATGGACACACACACATTGCTTATAAATGAAGTGTCTGGAGGCACAATTGGTTAAGACATTTTTATTCCAACAGAAGCTCCTTTATAATGGCAGTTAAGCCATTAACTTTCAGTATACATCTTAGAAATGGCACTGGCAGGACCTATACAGCACACGGTTTGATGTTACTGAGTGATAAATCTAGCTCAAAGAGATCCAGTGCGAGTGAAGACATGTGCTGGCTAGAGAGTTAGTGAGAACAAGGTTGAGTGTGTTGCCATTTTCGTGGGTTTGTTCTGGAATGAGTTGCTTGATGCCCATGGAGTCATTCACTTAGTGTTATTTTTGGTAGCCTGGATTCCATGCAGTTTGAAGCCTCGAAGATGTTGTGTTTATGGGGCTGTGGTGATTTAATCGTGGAAGACCTTGTCCGTTTTTGGTGGTCGGTAGATCAGGTGGGACTCCGGGGTCTGTGGCTCAGTGAACCTATGCATCCACTAAAGAGATCTGTAGTTGACTTCATGGCCACAGGTTCGAGCCCTGTCAGCCTCACTCAGCCCTTTGCTGTTCTGAGGTCGATAAAATGAGTACCATTGCGTTGGATAACAGTAGAGAACTGTCACTGAGCACCAAGATGCCTCTGGGTGAATGTGCCCTTAACTAATACCATACTGTGTTATAAGGCGCCTATCTGAGCATAGCTGAGTGGCTGGTGAGGGGTTGCATGGATGCGAGTGGCATGTGCTCCTGAAGGGTCCATGCCCATGATGTCCGGTGGATCAACGCGAGCCCTTTGCGGGTCATCCTTTTGCATTCCTTGAGTTATATGCTCTAGCCTGCTGGGGTGAGTGAGAGCATCCAGGGTCTGTGTATAGATGTGGGCAGTGAGCCATGTCTCGTGATAAACAGTCTAACTACGTTGTGAGTGGTGGAGAGGCCAGTCTGTCGTTATGCTGGCCCACCTGCGATGCAGGACGAAACCGGAATTAACCTTCCCTATGTATCTGCCCTTCATTTCGGGTACCCAGGTGGCAGATGCCCTGGGATTCAAAAGTTAATAAGGCGAAAGAAAAATAAAAGAAATGAAAACATAAATACATTGTGCATGTGTGTTCTTAATGAAGTTAGATGGATCTTGGACGTGCCGCTATCCATGAAGTGTTTTTTAATATTGAGAAATGTTAAGTTTCTTGTACAATATGCATTTTCTTACCATTGATTCACCTGTTCCTTTGCATTTACAGATCATGTTTTATATTGTAGAAGAAATTAAACATATTATTTTCTCTTTGATTATGTTGTTATAAAGTAGGATTTCATCAGAGCCTTCATATTAGAATACTCCTTTTACTCCTTGACCCTATCCTTGACTTGTACACAAATCAATGTTTAATAACTGATTTCTCAGATACTGTATGAATAGGAACTGTTTATCTGTCGGCGGTTTTCGTGTGGGAGTTGCCATTCATTCGAACAGTGCAGAGTAGTGAACCATTAACAAGTATTTCTTGTACAACCTGAACATGGTCCTCTGTGCAGTGCCAATGCACTCATGGTTCGGATATTTGACTGTGGTCCGTAAAGTTATGAAGCCTGGTCACAATCTGATGTAGTGCATAGTTGACGCAATATTTGATATATTCCAAATTAGATGCACAATTCGATGTTCTGTCAGTATTTTCTACTAACCCTGAATTGAAAAAATGTACTATAGGCGAAAACAAAAACGTAGGACCTCATTAGCTTTTACTGTGGAAGCGCGGCTCCATTCCTGGAGTGCATAGAGCTCCATTGGGGATGTGAAGCATTTACAGTGCAGCACACTATGCGTCCCGTTTTGGTAGCCAGTGAAAAAAGTGGGGCTAATCGAATAACCACCACTTTTATTTTCTCTGCCAAAATGCTGAGGCCCAAAGGCCTCATTCAAACGCACAATACTTCTTTGATACTCTATAAAAGCATGCATCACTGGCCCCGTAGGACACCTCATGAGTTCAATGCTTACCTCTGACATGGATCCAGCAAGCACTATGCAGGGTTGAAGGCCAACTCTGTCAACTATAGTGCTTCATACTTCTGAGGTCGATATAGAGTTACATTGGCTATTCTTAACGAGGTTACACCTGAGCAATCCATCAGGGTTAGTAACTTTGAGTATTCTAAACACCCTTTTTGAAGTTATTGCCTAAATACTGATTTTTCTTGAATTGTGATCAATATTTGATGGTCATCTCTTTTCTGGAAGAAACCTCATTTTCAAACGCCTTGTAAAGTAATGTATGTATTTGTTTCCATTTTGCAGCTACTGACCTGCTTCTGGCTTGGAATCCCATTTGCCTGGGCCTTGTAGAGGGGGTGATAGGGAAAGTTCAGCTTCATGCAGGTAAGAGGCCTTCTCATTTGTCTTACCATCTTACCTTCTGTGAGTTCTTAATCCTTCAGAGTCGAGAATTATAAATTGCTATCCAAATAGGGTGCGTGTGTGTGGGCGTGTGACACACAAGAACTCGTTAGATGGCTCCCTAGCCACACCGAGATGTACCTTGATGACCCAGCTGAAATTCTGCACAGGGAAAGTAAACATTTCCAGAAGGCGCTCGGACAAAAAAGAACTAACTGGAGTGCAGCTCGATTATCCTAACATTCAAATTATGAGGCTGTCCAAAAAACCTATGCTTCAATGTTAACATTTTGAAGTTGGGGGTGAGTGTTGTGAAAAATGAAATGAGCACCAAGCCCAGTGTGTATTACATACTTAGTGATTCAAGCATACCACCCTTTCATCACAGATATATTTATCTAATCAAAACAGCTTTGGTTATTTTTTTTATTCCAAAATGGCTGTCTTTATGCACGGCAGGCAGGAATGCACAATGTTGCTACTTCTCAACTTCACATTTTTTACAGCAGTATTACAAAATAGTACAATAAGAATGCCATATTGTCCATCTTTGAATGATGACTTTATTTCAGAAAATAATGTATATGTTTAATCTACATTTTCAGTGTAAAGTTTTTTATATACAGCAAGTGATGTTCGAAATAAGCATGGTAACAAGAGCCAGTTTACAATGTTAGTACAATTATGAAATTTCCCTTTTCTTTTTTTAAGAGCTGCATTTGCAAAACACACCTCCTCTCTTGCCCTTTAGCATATCTGTATTTTATCCTTTGACCCGCATCCAAATAGAAAGACAGAGGGACAGAGAAAGCTAGGTAGAGAGCGAGTTAGAGGGGTGAAGGAGAGTGCTACTGTGGCGTATGATATGCCAACTACAGCTATTACAACATAATCTGTTTTATTGTTTTTTACTCAGTGCTTACAGTTAAAAGCATTTACTCCTACGTTCCGTCCCCTTTTCTCCATGCTTGTGGGACCTTCCGTCCTTCGGGACGGGACCGGAGCACTTTTGATAAAAAGCATCAAAATTGAAAAATGTTTGTCCTTCTCTTTTTACGCGGGGTACCGCCCTCCTGAGTTCTGCCCCATGCATCACCCTTCAGTCCTTTTTTCTGCCTGGTCGGGGCTGGACGCACTTGCATATTCTGAAGTTTTTTGTTCCCGTTGTCCTTCTCTCCTGCTCCGGTTCTGCGGACGCATAGTCCTCCGTCTATGCCGCAGCGTCTGGGATTTTTGTCCTGTTTTTCATGTGAAAGTCACTTCGCTAGGGCAGATCCCCATTCTCTCTGCTTGGAGTGGCTCGGGCCGGACCACTGCTGGGATTCGTGCTTCTGCTGCGATTCCCTCTCCGTCAGCCACTCCAATGCCGTCTTCTTCGGTGGGAGGACGTTTTTCAGCGTGGTGTTCCACCTCATCTTCAGCTTTTCATCGATGAAAAGAGACGCCCGGTAAGTTCCTTACTTTTTAGGGCGCCCTGGCCGAGGGACTCCTTCCCGGGGTCTTCTCGGGCCGGGAGGGGCTTGAACAGCTCTACCACTAGGATTTCCCCTGTGGTGCCTTGCAGGCCTAATGGGCATACCAGAGTTTTCTCAGAGAGTTCCCACGTTAGAACTGTCAAGACCGGACCATGTTCCGAGGTTCACCTGTCAGGTGGTAAACTTCACCCCAGTTCATCTGTGGCTTTGGACACAGGGGTTTGCTCCAAGGTCTCAGTTTCTGGCGCTTTCCACACAGACACAGGGGCATGCCCTAAGGCCTCCTTTTCTGGAGCTTTCTGTACCAAGCCACGGCTTGAGGCCCCTCATGAGGGAGCTACACATAGCGGGACAAAACCTGTGGTTCCTCTTTTTGAGGCTAAGGTCTGTACCGACAAAACCGAGAGCTCTGCTCCTAAGGTCTTGTCTGTAGGGTGATTCCTCAGCATTCCTGTGCTCAGGTTTGCGATGATACCGGTTCTGTCGAGGGGGCAAAGAGGGCGGTCATAGACCGTAACTCCTCTGTTACCGGCTCTGCCGAGATTCCTCTTCTGTAGGCTAATTTTGGGGGTGCCTCCGAGATGTCCAGTAAACATCCGAGACCCTCCAGTACCGGCTCTGCCGAGAATCCTTTGTGTCAAAGCTAAGGTGTTACTAAGTCCCCTGACCAGCCTGAGGAGACAGTTGCATCATATGCACTTGTGAGGCATTGACAAAATGGCGGCCCACCCCTCATGGTCCACGGCGGCCATTTTGGATTCTTCCCTTATACCTACATTCTCGACGGCGGGTGCTGGGAATCTTGTTTTTGGGGATGAGCAGCCTTTTTCACCTCAGGTGGAAGGTAAAAATCCATTCCGCCCCTCCAAGATGGCCGCCGGCAGGTGAAGACTCACGTCTCCGGAGCTCTGCTAAAGCAGGATCGGAGTAAGGGGTCTAAAGCATGTGAAATAGGGTGGAGAGCTTAGGCAAGAACTGCAGATGCAGCCGATATAGGTGTGGGCAGTCGTGAGCTCACAATGCAGGTGGGGGAAGCGCTCCAAGCTACGTGGTCTTACCGATGCCCTGGTGTGGAAGGCCCAGAGGGGGCTGGGCTGAAGGAGATCCCTGCCGGAAAAACACCATCACGGGAGGAAGCGCGGCACCACAGCAGATCGGGACGGTCGCTGTTACCCCCCCTCAATCTCTCCCCAGGCCATCCGTCGAGCCAGGGGCTCACAGGGTGCTCCCCATCTGGCGGTATGGTGGGGGACCGGAGGTAGACCTGGGGGAGCGGAGGCCCGGAGATTGGAGCGGCGGCCCACGCAGGAGCCGGCGGGAGGCACAGGAGTGCGCGCGCTCCACTGCACAAGCAGCCGAAGCGGACCAGAGGGGGGCTGGGGGCCCCGCTGACAGGCCGCCCTACAGTCAGCAGCAGAGGAGTGGGGAGACAGTCGGCGGGCCCACGGCGGAGGTCCCGGAGCCTTAGCGGGAGATAGCCCGAGTGGCCTGTGCGGGCTGGGCGCTCCGCCCCCTACCTTCACCACGCAGAGGACAGCGACACAGGGAACGGAGGTCCCAGAACGCTGAAGCCCAGCAGGTGCAGCCCCAGAATAGCAACGGTCACGGAGGGGCACACATGCTGAGGGGCCAGGAAGAAGGCACAACAGAGAGGCCCTCTGAGAGCAGGGTACATGCAGGAGCCTCAGTCTTCGAAGCGCCAAGGTAAGAGTCTCGCCCATCCTCTCCCTCATAATTAAAATCGACGGGGGCCCCAGCTGGGGGCGTTCTGCTGGAGTGGCTCCTAGAGGGGGGAAGAGGAGTGGGCTGGAGGCTCAGCAAACCTCCCCCTAGATACTGGATATGCACTAGTGGACTGGAGGATAAGGCCCCTACAGCAACCCACCGAACAGTAAAGGGTCCACAGTGCCACAGCTTGGCCCAGGAGATAAGGGCAGCCACCTCCCTCCCCGAGTCATACTCTTACCATCAGAAACTATATATAGGTCTACGTAGGGCAGGTGGATCCCTAGCCCCACAAATTGCACATACTAATTTGCGGCTGACTCAAGATCGACGTAGATCTATTGGAGAGCACACTATTAAAAGACACTAACGATCAGCCTAGATGCCTGGCGCCAGGACGAAAAGTGCACCCCCAAAAGTGAAAGGTTCCCCCAAGAACCAAGGAAATCAGCTGGCCAGGTGCTGGGGCCTACAACAACCACAGGACACAAACACACCACCGCCACCTCAATTCGCTACGGAAACAACCCTAGACATATCCCCAAGCACAATGAACTCAGACAGGGAGGAGTTGTTGGCATGCCTGAAAAGCATGGAGTCTAGAATGACAAATGCATTCCAGACACAAATTGGGAAGATGGAAGACAGAGGGAAATTAGCATGTGCGAAGAGGGCCTCTCATTGTTGGGGCTGGAAGGGGACCTGAACCGTGAAGAAAATGGCTGGGTCCAGAGCTCTCAATCCTCGGGGGCCAACCCATGGGAGTGGTCCACAACACGTAGGAGCAGATCCAGGAGAGAACTACATCTTAAGGGCCTAACTCACACCATCACGCCAGGGAACTCAGCGATGACGGCCTAGCAATTTCCTTATAAAGAAAACCATCATCAATACCCCAAAAATGGGGGATAATTTGCATCTACAGACCTGCGGAAGCGGAGCTGGGAGGTGCCGAACCTTGGAATCCAACCAGAGTCTAGTTTCTCTGAGACCACTTTGGAAATAATGCCCTGTATAGTGATTTTTACCTCCAACAGGTTAGAGGGGGGGGTCTCAGGGTCATCCTGGTCACAGGGGCCATAAGAGGAGGGGAGGGAAGGGAATAGTGGAGGGGGGAGGGAAGGGGGAGTTGGGAAAGGAGGGATGGGTTAGATAACCAACGAAAGTTCTGGCGTGGTATAGAACAACAGGAAGTAGGCAAGGGAGGCAATAGGGTGACCCAAGGGAGGAATAAAGGGGTGGGCACCCCTCTTCAGTTAGTTGATGGCGGAGTGTAACGTAATCTCCCTGAATGTGCAAGGGCTAAACTCTCCCGACAAAGCGCAGAGTAATATTGGAAAGGTTAAGAGCATTGAAGGCCTCGGTGGGGATCCTACAGGAGACCCACCTCCTTCTGAAGGATGAAAAAAGGATGGCCCATCGTGCCTTTCCTTAGCAATACTATGCATCTAGTGGGGGGAAAAAGCAGGGAGTAGCCATTTTGATAGGGCGAGACCTTGAATTTAAAAAACAACAAATCCGCAGGGATAGCGGGGGAAGGTATCTCGGGGGGTTAAAGGGTCGATAAAGGTCTGCATGCACACAATTCTAGCTGTCTATGCCTCCAATGAACGGCAGGATTTGTTGATTTTTGACCTAGTGGGCCAACTGGGCAGTTGGTTTGAGGGCCAAGTGATAGTGGGTGGGGACTTCAACTGCGTTATGGACCCAGCACTAAATAAAACTCATCCCCCCCTGCCCCCCACGTGCCCCCCGTACCCCTCCCGGGCTGCGGACCACAAGAACAGGCAGGCACTAGGGCATTTCTTTAGAGAATTGGGAGTCATTGAGACCTGGAGGTTCTTCCACAAAGAAATTAGAGTACACCCATTACTCTGCGGTCCACCTAGTCTATTCCAGGACAGATATGATCCTGGTTTTGGCCACTCTAATCCCCCAAATAATGTCGGTAGAAATAGGGGCGGAATACTGCTCAGATCATGCTCAAGTCATGGTGGGGGTGGATTGGGGGACGGGAGGGCGGAAACAGAAGCCACCCTGGAGATTAAATGAACTCCTCCTGAAAGATGTAGCCCTAAGCGCCCACATGGAGAACACCATCAACAACTATTTCAAAGAAAACGACAACGGGGAAGTGAGCTGGAGGGGAGTATGGGATGCAAGGAAGGCTGTGATCCGAGGGGAATTTATATCTCAAGCGGCAATATATTATAGGAACAGAGCCCTGGTGACACAACATCTGGAAGAAGAGGTGAAGAAAGCTGAAGCCCAAAACAAGGCCCGACAAACAAGGAAATCCCTACGAGAACCACATGGCCGAGCGAGTTGCCCAGACCTTATTAAACATAAAACAGTCCTATTATACACATGGGGGTAAGGCAAATAGATTTTTGGCCGCTAAATTGAGAACGAAAGACCCGAAACTACATTACGCAACTGCACGACAAGAATGGCACTCCACATACAGCAGAACATGAAAAAATTGAAATAATGATGAAATTCCACGAGGATCTCTTGTGTGGAGAGAACCTGGATCGGGAGCAACAACGTTCATATATCCGCTCAGCCCTCCTACCACAGATTGCGGAACAGGATAGGTTAGAACTAGGTAGCCCAATAACAGCGCAAGAGATCAACGATGCAATCTCAGCCCTACCGTTGAAAAAAGCCCCTGGGCCGGACGGGTTGAGTAATGGCTACTACAAGAATTTCCGCACACAACTCTTGGCCCTGTTGACACAATTAGAGAAGAGGGTCAGGTAACATCAGATATGGGGCAGTCCACAACCATACTTCTTCTAAAACCAGGGAAAGCCCCCCATGAATGCTCTAATTACCGTCCTATCGCATTGATGAACACTGACGCAAAACTATACACAGAAATCTTAGCAACAAGTCTGATGAAGGTCCGTCCGGGCATAATCCATGACGACCAAGCAGGATTTATTACAGGCCAACACACCCAGGACAATGTGAGAAGAGCAATAAATGTAATAGACGCGGGGAGACGAACACAGCAAGCGATCGCAGTGGCCGCCATAGACGCAAGACGGGCATTCGACACGATGGACTGGGGTTATCTGGAGTTGGTGCTGGAGGGCCTTGGTTACGGTCCGGAGTTCTCGTGCATGGTACTAGCAAATTACAAATTCCCGTTGACAAGCTTCACCCTCAATGGCCAAAGTTCGGAGTATATCAAAGTTCGTAGAGGCATGCGTCAAGGATGCCCACTCTCCCCACTATTATTTGCAATGGCAATGGAACGATGTGCAGCGTCGTTCAGGCGAGATGCGGAATGCATTTCGGCTAGATAACCCAAAAAATCGCGCTCTACGCCGATGACATTATGCTTTTCATGAGAGACCCTGAAGTAACAATGCCCCGAGCACTGTCACAACTACAGGAATTCCGAGAGATCTCTGGGTTCGCCATTAATTTCACAAAATTTAAGGCATTGAACATCACGGAGAAGGGGGAAGTGATCAAGATGCTGGAGAAGAACTTTCCAGTGCCCTGGGTGGAAGACTCACTGGAGTATTTGGGGATCCACTTAACGAGAGACCCAAACAAACTATACAAGGCAAATATAATCCCACTATGGAAACAGTTGCAGGAAGATATGCTTGAATAGGAAACCCAGGAGCTGTCGTGGTTCGCTCGAATCACAGGAGTGAAAATGACATTCCTCCCCAGGCTCTTATACGTGGCGGGAGCCATTCCGATGTTCATTACCCCGGCTAAAATCAAAGAGCTGCAAAAAGCTATATTAAAATGTATCTGGCGGGGGGCAAAACCAAGGATCCAGAAGCGCATCATGATGCACCCGCCTATCCTCGGTGGCCTGGGGGTACCAGACATGAATGGTTACATACTGGCAGCGCAGCTGGCGCCGATACTAAGATGGGCGAACCCCGAAAATGACAAAGGATGGTGTCTTATTGAGCAAGCGGCCACGTCCATACCTCTGAAAGCCCTATTAAGCCTGAAAAGCCAGGATCGAGAGAAAGGTGGTCACCTACTGGAAGCGACTAAATGGTCCCTGCTTAACTGGGACAAAGCCCGGAGAAGGAAAGGAATCCCCCTGGGGCTGGGCCCCAACACCCCGCTAATGCATAACCAGGACTTCTCTCCAGGCCTTCAAAAAAAAGTTCTGGGTAGGATGGGCCGGAGCCGATGCATTGACTCTGCAAGACTGTTATAGTAACGGCACCCCACTGCTTTTCACAGAATGCCAACAGAAATTCGGCCTGGATGAAAAAGAACGTTATAGATACACACAGCTCAGACATTGGATAACCCAGCCAGCAGTGAAATAGGCAGGCACAAGGTCTCTTTCAGGTCTCAAACTGACCATACAGGAGGGTCAGATATCGAAGGGAGTGACCAGACTCTATAGATTACTCACTAAGGCTCAAGCGGAAGATGAGCTCCCATATAAAGTGAGCTGGGAAAGAGATATGGACGAACCCATAACGGAGCAGGAATGGAATCAAATCTGGGCAAGAGGACAGGGTACCTCCAGATGTACAACAATCAAAGAATCAGCCTATAAACTTTGCCTCAGATGTTATTTGTCCCCCCACAGAATACACAAAATCAATAGGTCCTGCTCCCCAAATTGCTGGAGGAAATGTGGAGAGAGAGGCGACCTTTTTCACATGTGGTGGACGTGTCCTAAAGCAAACATGTTCTGGAAGGAAATACTGAGCCACATCAAAGACATTACTGGGGTGGAACTACCAATGTCCCCAAATTCGATCCTATTGGGAGTGCCAATAGAAGGAAAATATGCAATGTCAGGGCCCAATGCTACTCTAATCACTCACTTGCTATCAGCAGCAAGAATGAGCCTAGCCCAGAACTGGAAGAATGAGGCCGGTCCACAGACAGCCTGGTGGTGGGTAAAGATCTCTGGGAGTAATGGCCATGGAAAAGATATGCGCTCTCAACTCAGGAAGATATCAACGGTTCCTTACCATATGGTCACCCTTTCATGACCTTGTGAAAGACAGAGAAGCCTACTACTTCAAGCCACGCCTACTTCGGAGTATTCACGTTATATGAACTTGAACTCACTTGTTGTACAGTTGCAGTAAAAATTAAGATATTACTGGAAGCTATAGCAAAACGGTAATGCCAAAGACTGATAGAGGGCCCCAAAATTGTCTTGCACTAAGATACATTACAAGCCTCTATAACATCTGTATGTGAAATTGTTTTTGAATATATAAAGTTGGTTAAAAGTTGTTACTTCCTGAAACAATACTAAAATGGTAAGGTCTAAGGTTGATACGTGACCGTAATAATCTACTCTGCTAAGGTATGCCACTGGTCTAGATAATGACCGTATATGAATTCCCCCCGCTCCCCCCCCTTTTTTTTCTCTTCTTTCTCTTCCTTCCTTTCTCCGTTCCTTTTTCTTCGCCTATTTACCCCCACTCAGGATATAGAGCTACCGGAGCTTAGGCTACTCCACTTTCTTCCCAGAGGGTACTTAAGATACTTAGAAACCTGAGAAGTATAAAAGGCCGAATGAAACCTTGATGCTGGATATAGAGATTAAATGCTGTAGCATCTATTGTGACAAATGACAAATCTACTCACTCACAAAAGTTATTTAATCCACTACAACTAATGAAGCGTGGTCAATATCAAACTATGTTCTGGATGCAAGGAGTTGAGATGAACAGTGTTGTCATTTACTTTGACTTCGGAAGAACTCGAGGGTTTATTAATGCTACAGCAAATAAGGGCGGGGAGAAGAATTGAGGAAAGCAATGAATTGTACAGTTCTGCAATGGGAAACTTACGTTAGAACTCACTGTTACGGGCAAAGTACTTCCCGATCGTACCCTCGTATGATGTTTACGTGTATTTAAGTTGGACTATGAACTGGGGTTGTTAAATGAGGCGGGGGAGGGTCGCGTATTGTTTAATGAATTTATGATGTGATCTATTGTTCTATTTATTACTGTCGAATGAATTTATGAGGAACCTTACCGGACTGTTTACCACTGTTGGTATTTGTTTACACACTGGAAAATGTAATAAAAATATTTGTTTAAAAAAACAAAATCCATTCCGCCTCTCTTGACTGGCGTGCTTGTATGCCGCTGCCACGTACTGTCTCGCTTCCGCCTACTTCTGCTCCATTGGTCTATGCAGACCCGATTGGTGGTGGGCCTTCCTGGCAACCATCCTCATTGCGTTTGTGGGGGTATGCCCCATATGAGAGGCCTCTGCCTACCCCAGCGCCTGAACCTTCATCGGAGGATGTATTTTTCAGGAAATTTCAGAGGCTCATGCACTCTGACTCTATGAAGGAGTATTTTAAGGATCTTTTCAATGAGATCTACCCTGAAACTCAACCTCCACCTTCTACTCCAGCGGCGCCTGCGGTGGTACCCCTCTTCCTCTTGGTCCGCCTCCAGCTCATCCTCACCACCGTTAGAACGGGATAGCACTTTAAAACCTGCGGCGGTACAGCCGTCTGCTCCCGATTGCTCCTGGCTGCTCCCGATTCACTGGATGACCCTCAAGCAGATCAGGATAGCGATGAGCAGCCCTGCTCTTTTAGAGCATTCCATGACCGGTTCCTGGATATGATGGCCCTCCTCGACATTCCAGTACCTGAGGCCCCCGCTCCACAGGAGGGGGTGCTTTCAGGAGCGGTCACCTTGTCACCACAAGAGCGCACCGGCCTGTTCCTCCAGGACGACGTTTTAGCTGAGGCCTGCAAGGTCTGGGATAAACCCCACACCGGGCTACATATCAATAAGAGAATCGACGCTCGTTACAGGCTTCACACCTCTGAGGAGATAGCCTTAGCGTCTTGTCCGCTCCCTTCCTCGACGGTGGTAGCTGCAGCCACACTTCAATCCAAGCTGGCCATTGCGACCTCTACGGCTGCGACTCAGATTCTCTCCAAGGAAGATAAGATTCTGGACTCCTTGGGCAAGAAACTCTTTGCCAACTCGGCACTGCAACTTCGTCAAGCAAATACCGAGCTGATCCTGGCAGCAGCTAATATGAAGCTGTGGAAGGAGTTGGCTGATTTCCGGAGTGTATTCCTGCGGATAGGCTAGACGACTTCAAAGCCGGTTTGTCAGATACCAGGGGGTTGGCACAAGATCTCCTGGAAGCTGCGGCACACCATGTGGATACCTCAGCTCGAGACCTGATGGTGGGCAATTGACACCTCCCGCCAGGCGTGGCTCCATGCGACGAAGTTTTCGAAGGAGGTGCAAGATAAAGTTATGGACCGTCCCTTCGATGGCAAGGAATTGTTTCATTCTACGGATGACGAACATACAAAGACAAAGGCGAGCACTTGGTCCTGACAAAGGTCCCAGCTAAGGCCCCTTATACACAGAGGTCAGGGTCTCAGTATTGATCCTTCTCTGGCTTCAGGGGGCTTAAGGACTGCTGGGCTTGCAGAACTGAACCTCCGGTTGGCCATACCCATCGAAAGCACAAAGTGGTGGGTTTTTCTGTTGCCCATAAGCCTCCTTTCCAGGGGCTAGTAGTCTCCCTGCTGACAAATCTGCAAATTTATATTTTTTGTTGGTCGCACGAGACTCTGGTGGGAGACAGAATCTCGTCTCATCTGGAGGCGTTTGTCCATCGCTCGGGTGGGCTTTCGCTTGCACCTACCCTGCCTTTCAACCCTCCCTTCCAACAGACCAGGACACCCTCCCTCAGAGCCGAGGTTCAGAAGCTTCTGTACCTCGGGGCGGTGGAACCTGTTCACCTCGGGGAACAAGGGGAGGTCTTCTACTCTAGTCTGTTCATGGTGCCTAAACCCAACCAGGCTGGCCTGCACACCATCCTCAACCTTTCCCAGTTCAACCTTTCTCTTACCCAAGAGAAATTCATGATGATCACACCCTGCCAAATAAAGTCCTCTCTTCTGAAGGGCGACTGACTCATTATAGTGCACCTTCAGGACGCGTATATGCACATCCTGATATGGAGGTGAAAATATCTGCGATTCTCCCTGGGCGGGGAGCACTTCCAGTTCTGCATGCTCCCTTTTGGTCTCAGCTCGGCGCTCTGTGTCTTTATGAAGATGTCGGTCATCGCAGCTTTCCTTTCGGCTACAGGGTGTTCATGTATATCTGTATTTGGACGACTGGCTCCTGCACATCCCTTGTCCACTGATGGCTTTGAGCAATCTCCAGTCTCTCCTCCAGCTCCTGTTCAATCTTGGGCTGTTGGCGAACTGGCGGAAATCTTCCATGATGGTCTCCCAAGACCTGATCTTCCTGGGTTTCCGTTGGAACACGATCGACCCCAGGGTGTATTTGACGGCGGATAGGATTGCAGATCTATTTGCCACATGTCAGCTTTTCATCCAGTCGGAGCACATGACAGCTTGGTGGTTCCAGAGGTTTCTGGGCCTCATGGCATCCTGCGTACTTGCTCTTCCTCTTGCTCGTCTCAAAATGAGGCGCACACAGCAGGCTCTTCGGAGCTCTTGGTGTCATGCTTCGGACTCGGATTCCAAGATGATCCCAGTCCCATCCTGCATGATGACCTTCTATGGTGGTCTTCGACCAACAATCTAACAGTGAGTGCCTCCTTCCAGGAGCACTGCCCACAAGTGACGATTACCACAGACTCCTCCCTACTGGGGTGGGGCGCAATTCTGGATCATCTCCATGTTTTCGATCTATGGACGCCGCAGGACAGGCAGTTTCATATAAATTTGGAACTCCTGGCTGTATTTCAACCATCAATCACAAACAGGGTGGTCCGCATCTCCACGGACAACTCGGTGTTGATGTTTTATATCAACAAGCAGGGTGGTACCAAATCACCACCTCTTGTGGACCTTGCCATTCAGGTTTGGGCATCGACCATCCAGCTCAGCATTTGGCTGCTGGCAGTACACATTCCGAGGCAATTCAATGTGACTGCAGACTCAATCAGCCGACAGACAGCAGCCAGCTACGAGTGGGAACTGAACATGGAGGTCCTCTCCACCATCTTTCGTCAATGGGGCACACGAGAAGTGGACCTCTTTGCGACTGCGACAAACGGGAAACTTCCTCTCTATGCATCCAGGAAGGTCTCTGGGCCTCCTCTCTAGGGCATGCTCTCGAGATTCCGTGGCACAGCATGAAGTCTTATGCCTTCCCGCCTCTTCCTCCGATTCATCGGTCACTCTGCAAGCTCAGGAGTACATTAGACGCTATTGCTTTGTATTAGGATGGTATTGCACTGCACGCAGATAGTATTGCTCCACACCCAGATGATATTACCTTGCATTTAGATGTTATTGCCCTGCATCTAGATGGTACTGTTTTGCATTGTTGCCTCCATTGCATTGTGTCCTATGTTTTGCTGTCTCTTACGATACCTCCTTTTGCTCTGCCTAAATAGCATTAGCTGTCCACCTTAGCGCCCGCACCTGCGCAGTCATTGTGCCACCATTGTTGCATCCAATGCATTGTGCCCTATGTATTGCTGTCTTTTACCATGCCTCCTTTTGCTCTGCCTAAATAGCAACAGCTGCCTACCTCCGCGCCCATCTTGCACTTTGCATTAGCTGTTAGCACCCTACCCTGCTTTTTTCACGGACTTTCATACTACACTCTCCCACTCCATCGCACTAGCTGCACCTGTCCCCTATCCACACTACCAATCCTCCCATGCCACCAATGCTGTAACAGCACTAACCTGCAACACCTAACCCTCTCGCACACCTCACCTGCTGCCCACTTCCATTTAGCTCACACAACCCTCATTCACACTGCATTCGAGCTCACCACACCCGCTGCACCCAGAAACCTACTTGCATAATGGCCACCTATCAGCATATTGCCTCTCTTGCCACACAAAGGATTCCGCCCACACCATTCCTCCCCCCCGCTCAATATTGGTGGACCCTGCCCTGCACCCATCAAGCTCACTTCAGCCCAAAACTCAGACATAACTTCACCCACACCGTCACTAGGTGTGCAAACCCCTACAACACCAATCTCTCTTACTCCTACGTCCCGTCTCCTTTCCTCCATACTTATGGGACATCTCTCCGTCCTGTGGGACGGGACCGGAGCACTTTGTAAAAAGCATCCAATACATTTTTTTCAAAAATGTCCTTCCTCTTTCTTGCACGGGGCCCGGCACGCGGCCGTAACCCCGCCCACCTTGGCTCCGTCCCACGCATTGCCCATCAGTCCTTTTCTCCGCTCGTTTGGGACTGGACACACTTGCATCCTCAGAAGATTTTCTTCCCTTTTTTCCTCTGGCTCTCGCTGGCGATCGTGTCCTAGTCTGTCGTTCAAACTAGGCTTTCCAGATTGTTCATCCTGTCACTGACGCTTTGCGAGGGAGGATCCCCATCCCCTTTGTTTAGAGTGTTTGGGTCCGGATCACCGTTGGGACTCATGTTTTTACTGCAACTCCCTTTCAGTCCGGGCACTTCAACGTCGGTTGGAGCGGTGGGAGGAGGTGTTCCGACGAACTCCTCCTTTGCATTTTCAGGCGTTCATCGACGAAAAGAAGAAACGCCCGGTAAGTTCTTTATTTTTCAGAGCACCCCGGCCGGGGGCTAGCTTTCCAGGTTCCTCCCGGGCCGAAAGGAACGTTGATCGCTCCGTCACCGGGGATTGGGCCTAATAATTTTACCAGAGTTTTCTCTGAGGGTCTCCATAAGGGGCCTGTGGATACCGGAGCACGCTTCGAGGCCCCTCCTGTGGGGGCTGTTTGTAGACCCAGTTCTACTGAGTCGTGGGGTACCGGAGCTCACTCTGAGGCCTCTCTATCGGCTTCCCTCAATAATAAGACCGGGGTGCGCCCCAAGGCCTTGGTTGGGCTTGGTGTCACCGAACGGATGTTCGAGGCCCACGCCGATAAGGCTGTTACCGGACCTTGGTCCCTCGTACAGAGGCTAAAGCTATCAACATTTCTGAGCGGCCTGACAAGGCCTTATCGGGAAGGCGGTTTCTCACCGTTACCGCTCTTGCGGTGACACCAGATCTGTTGAGGGGGAAAAGAAGGAAAGTTCCTCTTTTACCGGCAGTGCCGAGGTCCTTCCTGGGAAGGCTAATTTGGCGGCTGGTATGTCGCAGAAACATTCCAGGCCTCATAGTATCGGCTCTGCCAAGGTTCCTTATGTTAAGGCTAAAGTTAAGACCCCTGATCCATTAACGGGGACCCCTGCCTCACTTCCTCACATGCTGCAGTTCCCCTCAGGTGATGAAAAAATGGCGCCTGTTCCTGCCACGACTGCGGCGGCCATTTTGGGTGCTACCCCTACAACTACGCCATTGGCCTCAGGTGTAGGGCTTGGTTCCGTGGGTGAACATAGAGTTCCTTGTGCGCATCCTTATCGGCCAGTTTATGATTGGAACGACCGGATGCCCCTTTCGCACAATGTTTCATTGCCTGCGGGGTCGGCACCTTTGATTTATGTGGATATGTCGGTGGAGGGGCCGGTTTGGCACCCTTCCCCGTTACGTCCCTGGAATTATCCTCCTCATGAGAGGCCTCCTCCGGTTCCAAAGCAGTCCCTGGAGGACGCCTTTTTCGGTAAATTTCAAACGCTCATGCATACCGACCCCCTGGGGGAATATATCAAAGGGATTTTTAGGGTGATATGTCCGCCCGCGCCTCCGGCTACACCCGTTCCTCTGGTGGTTCCGCCGGCGCCTCCCTTGCCTACGGTGCCTTCCCCAACTCTTCCGCCTTTGCCCCCATTGTCCCCCGTGGACAAGGCAGCACCCGACACGGCTCAGCAGGATCCTGACCTGTCGGATGACGCGCAAGGCGATCAGGACAACGAAGACCTGCCCCGCTCTATTAGAGCTTTTCATGACCGGGTACTGGACATGATGTGCTTCTTAGATGTTCCGGTGCCTGAGGCACCGGCTCCGCAGGAGGCTGTGCTTTCTGGGGCGTTCACCCTGTCTTGTTTGGAGCGTACCGGCCTGTTCTTGCAGAAGGACGTTCTGGCCGAGGTCTGCAGGGTCTGGGAAAAGCCACACTCTGGACTTTACGTCAATAAGAAAATTGACGCGCATTACAGGCTGCATTCTTCGGAAGAGGTGGCCCTGTCGTTTTGTCTGCCCCACTCCTCCACAGTGGTGGCTGCGGCCACTTTGCAGTCCAGGCCTGCAGCTGCCTCTTCCACGACGGCTACTCAGGTTCTGGGAAAGGAGGATAAGCTCCTTGACTCCCTTGGGAGAACATTTTTCGCCAACTCGGCCTTGCAGCTCAGGCAGGCCAATGCCGAACTGGTGTTAGCAGGGGCTAATATGCAGATGTGGAAAGGTCTGTCAGAGTTTGAGGAGTTCATCCCGGTTGAGAAGCTGGAAGACTTTAAGGTGGGATTATCCGACGCCAGGGTCTTGGCCCAGGATCTCCTGGAGGCTGCGGCTCATCACGTAGACACCTCGGCTCGGGGCCTTATGCTGGGGGTTAATACCTCACGGCAGGCATGGCTGCATGCCACTAAATTCTCAAAAGAAGGGCAAGACAAGGTGTTGGACCTTCCGTTTGATGGTAAGTAGCTCTTTCATTCTACAACAGATGTAGAGCTCACCAAGACGAAGGCTAGCACTCAGACAGCTAAGTCCTTGTCGGTCCTTGTTAAGACCCCTTTCAAAACCCAGAGACCATTGTCGCAAAGCCGACGCTCCTCAGGCTTTAGGGGCTTCCTTGACCGGAAATCTCGCAGAGTGGATACCCCTTCGGGGAATAACCGCTGTAGGCAACAACGGACTCGGTTTTACTCCCACTCCTCAGCCTCCTCCTCAGGTGGCAACACCACCGAAAAACCTACAAAATGAGGGTTCTCCGCGCTCGCACGAGACCCCGGTGGGAGGACGCATTGCGTCTCATTGGGAGGCGTGGCAAACCATCACCGAAGACAGATGGGTCTTGTCAGTCGCTCGTGTGGGTTTCCGCTTACCCCTACCCCCACCCCACCCTTCAACCCTCCTTTTAAGCTGTCGGGCTCACCCTCCCTCAAAGCCGAGGTTCAGAAACTTCTAGACCTCAGAGCTGTGGAACCTGTTCCCCTCGGGGAACGAGGGGAGGGCTTCTACTTCCGGCTGTTTACGGTGCCCAAACCCAACCAGGCTGGCCTGCGCACCATCCTAGACCTTTCCCAGTTCAATCTTTTCCTACCCCAAGAGAAATTCAAGATGATCACGCCCAGCCAGATACGGTCCTCCTTGCAGATGAGCGATTGGCTCAGTGTGGTGGATCTTCAGGATGCGTACATGCATATTCTGATTTGGAATCCCCACAGGAGATAACTCCGTTTCTCTTTGGGAGAGGAGCACTTACAGTTTCGAGTGATTCCTTTTGGCCTCAGCTTGGCGCTGCATGTCTTCACGAAGATGATGTTGGTGATTGCGGCGGTGTCCAGTCATTATCTCAAACAAAATGTCGAATTACAATAATGTCGAAACAATAATGTCAAACAAAAATGTCAAATTGTTTTTTTTTTAATTTACATGTTTTTTTGGGGTTCCGGTGGTAAAAAAAAGGGGTAAAACATAAAAAAAAAATTAAAAAAGGGGAGTTGGGGGGGAACCCCCCCATTTCGAATAAAAATCAACAAAAAAAAGAAATTCGACATTTTTGTTTTCGACTTTATTTTTTCGACATTATGACTTTCGACATATTTGTATTCGAGATTATGACTATAAACCATTGCAGCCTATCTTCGTCTGAAGGTTTTCCATGTGTTACCGTATTTGAACTGGCTCTTACGCAGCCCTTGTCCGTTGAAATCAGCGGGCAATCTTCAGTCTCTCCTTCAGCTCCTGTTCCATCTTGGGCTGTCGGTGAACTGGCGGAAATCTTCCATGACAGTCTCGCAGGACTTGATTTTCCTGGGTTTTTGCTGGAACACGATCGGCTGCAGAGTGTACCTGACCGGGGACAGGATGGCAGATCTGTTAGCCACGTGTCAGATGTTTGCGCAGTCGGAAAGCATGTCGGCCTGGTGGTTCCAGAGGCTTCTGGGCCTCATGGCCTCGTGCGTGTTGGCTCTTCCTCTTGCTCGTCTCAAGATGAGGCGGACCCAGATGGCTCTTCGGAGTTCTTGGCGTCAAGCTGTGGACACGGATTGCAAGTTGATAATGATTCCGGCTTCCATGAGAGTGGACCTGGAATAGTGGTCATCTCTCAGCAACCTGTCGGTGGGTGCGGGATTTCAGGACCCAGCCCCTACGGTGACTATCACGACGGACTCCTCCCTCCTGGGGTGGGGTGCGACGTTAGATCCTCTTCAGGTCTCGGATCTCTGGTCGCCTCAGGACAAGCTCCTCCACATAAATCATTTAGAGCTTCTGGCGATCTTCCTAGCGCTCAGGGCGTTCAGACCGATCATAGCCAACAAGGTGGTCCGCATGCACACGGACAATGTGGTGTTGATGTATTACATCAACAAGCAAGTGGGAACCAAGTCTCCCCCTCTTGTGGACCTGTCCATCCAGATTTGGGAGTGGGCTGTGCTTCATGGTGTTTGGCTGCTTGCAGTGCACATCCCGGGCCAGCTGAATGTCACAGCGGATGCCCTCAGCTGGCGGACAGTGGTCAGCTACTAGTGGGAGTTGAAGCAGAGGTCCTCTCATGGATTTTCTTGCGTTGGGGCACACCGGAGGTGGACCTCCTCGCTACGGCGGTAAACAAGAAGATTCCTCAGTATGCCTCCAGGGGAGGCTGGGGGCCTCCTCTCTGGGGGATGCTCTTTAGATTCCATGGCACAACATGAGAGCTTACGCCTTCCCGCCTCTGCCTCTAGTCCATCGAGCAATTTGGAAGGTGAAGAACTCAGTGAACTGTTCCCTTCTACTCATAGCCCCGTGGTGCCCGGCCAGGTTTTGGTTCTCAGAACTTCAACACCTGTCGGTGTATCTGCCGATCGGGCTACCTTTGACCCCCGATTTTCTTCATCAGGGGGAACAGCAGATGTGTCGCCCCTCCCCACAATCGCTCAGCTTGGTGGCATGGTGCCTGAGTTCAAGTCTTTAGAACATCTTAAATTGTCTGCGGATAACATGCGTATTATCCAGGCAGCCAGGAAAACCTTGACTAGATCCCAATACAGAAGTAAATGGCTCAGGTTCTGTCATTGGTATTTGGAAAAACAGTTGGACCCAAGGGGGGCTACGATTGACACATTGCTGTCCTTTGTATCCTTCCTATCCTTCCTAGCAGAGTCGGGTGTTCACGTTCTGTCATGCAGAACTTACCTTTCAGAGGTCTGCGCTTATCTTTCTACGGACCAATGTTCTTACTCTCTGTGTAATCCAGTGGTTAAGAGGCATTTTGCAGGCTTGACACGCCTCTATCCTCCAATTCGTAGTCTGCACCCGCTGTGGGATCTAAATGTAGTCCTGACGGCGTTGTGCCATAAGCCTTTTGAACCAATGACCACTATGGACCTCAAGTACCTATCCTGGAAAGTGTCCTTTTTGGTCTCCGTTACGTCAGCGAGGCGGGTGAGTGAGCTCCAGCCCTTGTCAGTGGAGCATCCCTTTTTGGTCTCTCACAAGGATAAGGTAGTCCTACGGACGAATCCTGCTTTCTTGCCAAAGGTTGTAACTGAATTCCATCTGAATCAGTCGATCTCCCTGCCATTCTTTTTTCCGAACCCTACCTCAGAGACAGACAGGGGTCTGGATGTCAGAAGGGCTCTTAAGTTCTATCTGGACATAACTTCCGAGCTTAGGCGTTCTCAACTATTTGACTTTTGGTAACCCTCAGGGTAAGCAGGCGTCTAAGGCGACTATTTCTCGGTAGATCGCTGCCTGCATTACAGAGTCTTTCACCGTCCAAGGGCTGAAACCTCCTAAGGGTATTCATGCACACCTGGTGCGGGGCAAGGCAGCCGCGGTTGCTTTTCAGAAATATGTCCCCTGGGAGTCCATCGCTAGGTCAGCTACTTGGGCCTCCCCATCTGTTTTTTGTAAGCATTATTGTCTTGACATGAGCTCAAGAGCTGATGCTCAGTTTGGTCAGGCTGTGCTGAAGAACCTTTTTCAGTAAGGGGTATTTCCATCCACCCGTAGTTCCTGTTAGGAGTGCTTGGGAATCTCCCATAAGTATGGAGGAAAGGGGACGGGACGTAGGAGTATATCCAGGTTACTCACCGTAGTGACCACCTTACTCTAGTCCATAGTCCCCTTTCCTCCATACGCCCGCCCGCCGTCCCCACTAATAAGTAATTCTGCTGAACATATTATATATGTTTTCTCAGTACATCATATACACATAACAGCTAGTATTTTCTGTATCTCAGCGGACCAGCCCTGACATCAGGTATAGCACCGATTGTTAACAGGAGATAGAATAGAGAAGGCTTTGTCCCTTTCCTACAAATACAGATCAGAATACAGATAAAAATGCAGATACTGGTTTTGGGTGACAGAAAAAAGTGGGCATTTTACATTAGATAATGCCCAGTTCTAGATTTTTCTAGAGCCATCTGTGCACAGCAGTGTATTATTCTTTATTATCCACTGCGGTGCCAGCTACTAGGAAGATCTATCAACTTGCACTGATATAACACAACACACATATAAGGCTCCTTAACTATAAGGTCCTACTAAAATATTGTGAAAATTCCATAAAAAGATCTGTAATAGACCTGATAGATGGCTCAGGCCTAGCTAACTTGATGCAGTCTATGCCAGGTTGCTATATACATAGATCATGGGGGGCAGGAGACCAGCTCATGCTATAAAAAGGTCGACCGGTTTCATAACCGTAGCTGTTCAGGTCATCTTCATCAGGACGTAGCAGTGGTTCATATCAGAGGGGTCTTGACTCCCTAATGGTTAAGTACTTTATCCCATTGGTGTGTGTATTACTCCTACAAGAGGTAACAGAAAAAACGAAGAGAGGGGGATCACTATTGGGCCCCTTGGTATACTATGCCTAGTGCTTACTCCTATGCATATAGTGCTGTAAAATGTATATATTGCTTCATAACATTTATAAGAATATGACAGGACTACTAGGCTCGTAATTATCATAACATTCTACTTAGGAGAGAACAAAATTGGATATTCAGATTGAACACACACAGGGTGGGCCTGAATGAACAAATCCAGTGGAATGAGCTAGCTGTTCTCCCACGTTAATTTTGACCATAGTAGTCATTTGCAATCCACACATATTTGCTTCCACTCTGTAGCATGCTTTATTAGTCTTCATCTGTGCGCGTCTTACTTCGTTCTGCCCTCAATTACATCTCTAGGCATTATGGAGTAACCGGAGTGTTGGGTACCTTGAGTCATTAGCGATAGTTGCTGTCACGCTTTTTTTAGGCACATCACCGCACATAGATATTGTGCTGCTGTATTTTTACTTTATTTAACTTTAATTATTTGATTTAATGGCACCAACTCAACCAAGATGCAACATTATATACCTTTACATCTGGAGATCGTTTATTACCTCTAGCCCTCCATGATCTATGTATATAGCAACCTGGCATAGACTGCATCAAGTTAGCTAGGCCTGAGCCATGTATCCTGTCTATTACAGATCTTTTTGTGGAATTTTCACAATGTTTTAGTGGACCTTATAGTTAAGGAGCCTTATATGTGTGTTGTGTTATATCAGTGCAAGTTGATAGATCTTCCTGGCACTGCAGTGGATAATAAAGAATAATACACTGCTGTGCACAGATAGCTCTAGAAAAATCTAGAACTGGGCATTATCTAATGTAAAATTCCCACTTTTTTCTGTCACCCAAAACTTGTATCTGCATTTTTATCTGTATTTGTAGGAAAGGGACAAAGCCTTATCCATTCTATCTCCTGTTAACAAGCGGTGCTATACCTGACGTCAGGGCTGGTCCGCTGAGATACAGAAAATACCAGCTGGTATGTGTATATGATGTGCTGAGAACACATATATATGTTCAGCAGAATTACTTCTCCCTAGACCGTGATAGTGTGATAATATAGCTCCTTAGTGGTCAGCCAGATTCTGGTTTTCGAAACTTCAGCATCTGTCGACTTGTCCTCCGATCAAACTGCCGTTGATTCCCAACTTGCTTCACCAGTGCGATCAGCAGATGTGGCACCCCACCCCACAATCATTCAACTTGGTGGCCTGGTGCCCGAATTCAAATCCTTAGCACAGTTTAACCTGTGCCAGGACACTGTGCGCATTATCCAAGCGGCCAGGAAGCCCTCTGAGGTCTCAGTATAGGAGCAAGTGGCTCTGTTTTTGTCACTGGTGTTTAGCTAAGCAGCTGGACCCCAGACATGCTATGATTGACGCTGTCCTTTTGTTCATTTCTCATCAGGCAGCTTCGGGCATTCATGCCTTGTCTTGTAGGACTTGCTTGTCGGCTATTGCCACCTAACTGTCCACTGACAGCTCTTCCTTTTCTTTTGACGAACCCAGTCATTAAAAGGCATTCCGCAGGTTTATTACATCTATTTCTACCTGTTCGCAATCCTCATCCAAAGTGAGATTTAAATGTGGTTCAGACCGCCTTATGCCATAAACCTTTAGATCCGCCCTAGCCATGGGTTCAAAAGTATCTTTCATGGAAGGTTGCTTTTTTGATTGCAGTGACTTCGGCAAGGCGAGTAAGTGAGCTTTAAGCTTTGTCCGTGGAACATCCTTACCTTCCATAAGGATCTGGTTGTGCTCCTCACTCATCCTTCTTTCCTTCCTAAAATAGTGACTGATTTTCATTTGAATCAATCTATCTCATTACCTGTATTTTTTCCGAACCCGGCCTCAGATGCCGAGAGAGTATTACACAATTTAGATGTCAGGCGAGCTCTGAAGTTCTATTTGGACAGAATTGAACCTGGGAGCTCCTCCCAACTCTTTGTTAGGTTCGGAGATCCGAAAAGAAAACCTGCTTCAAAGGCTACTATCTCCCGATGGATTGCCTCCTGTATTTCAGAAGCGTATGCCATTGAAGGCAAGCGTCCCCAACCAGCACAATCCTCCCTGCAATGAGAGACAGACTCTCCCAGAGTGGGAATAAGGCCAAGACAAAGTGCGGGTGAGCGTAAAAGGGAGTTTATCAATCAGAATAGGGCATGCAAAGAATTCTGCAAACTCCGAGAGAGCTCTGCCTGACAATAGCAAAGACAGGCGTATATATTTACAAAAAACGACATCAAAACCTACACACTATAGGGGGCACAAGTTCAATGGGATTGGGTGGCGAAGACTAGCTATAGGTGCTGCTGTGATGTGGTTGGTCTTGGCTGGAGGACGTCACTGGTCAACCTCGTGGGTTGGGCTGGGCCTGGCGGGTCAGCTGGGTCCATCCGGGCGGTGTTGTTGTGCCACTGTGGCCAGTGTCCGAGATGAATGTCTTTTCCTGACTTCTTTGCCCTAGGCCATGCACACCGCAGTCATTCAGTCATTTGCAATATTATTCTCTTTAGTAAATCTCCCAATAGGTTATGCTACAGGTTAATGCAACACAGGAGGAATGCACCTTGAGAGTGGTTTGATGGCGATGCATCAGTACATGGTTACCAGTGTCCTGTTGACCGGGTACCATATTTCGTGGGGCTGGGTCTCAGGGCATGGGACAGACGGTACATGTCCTCCTGTCTTGTTAGAAGTCATTATGAATGTGTTGCTGTAATGTTGCCATAATATTGGGTGTCCTAATTTTACATTAACCTAAGGTGATCCAGTGGGTTGTGGGGTGTAAGGGAGGGCGCCTCTGGAGTTGTGTATTCAGGCGGAGGTTTACTGCTGGGCTGTAAATAATGCAGGTGGCGGGTCGTGGCCTTGGGTGCTGCAGACGGAACTACAAATCTTTGAAGCGGCTCCAGCCTAGTTGGGGGAGGTGGAGATGTGCGGCGCGGGCCTCTGCTCTCTCGTCTGGCAGGCTTCTCAGGGAGGGAGGGGGAATGGCCTTGCACATATTCACAAAGGTATCTTCCTCGTGTGTTGCCGATTTTAGGTGAAAGCATCATAAGCGTTCGAATACTATACAATACTCATTGAATCATTCCAAAGCTTAAATTTTAACTTTGCTAAATGCCTCTCAAATATAGCCAGTCCGAGCACATTATTTGTACACTATGTTTTTAACAACTACAACATTTTAGTATATGCATATACATTTACAGTAGGTGAGGTAGTAGTGAGGTTGGTGGAGCACATAGAAAACGACTCGCCACCGTACGTGACGGTAGTGGCACATAAGGGGCTTGGACATACAAACATGAAGGGTACATTCTCGCACGTCCTTCACACGAGCCCTCAGTATGGTTGCATTTGTCTTTCTTTGCACTCTAGCAGCATTAGTTCGGTTATGGCGCGGGACCGTGGGGTGTAAACCTTTCAATGATACGCATAACAAATAACCCCCCAGGACGCTTCTACTATTTGTACATAACTGCAGTGGTGTGGGTGCTTCATTGCTAATGCCATGTGGACATGCATTCTGTCATATCTATACGTTTTACAGGTTTTCTAATCAAAGAGGTTTGTGGAGAAAATGCGCCCATCGCAGGTAGTTTTGGCATTAGTATTTGGGAACTTTTGCTTTTATCCGAGGGCCATTTTACAGTTCTTTTTCCACCCAAGCTCTGCTAGCCGGGTCATGTTGGGAGCAGTGATACACTGCGGAAGGTGAAATGTTACAGTGTTGGTATCTTACACTAGCTCATGTCCGTCTTGTTCGTGGGAACGGGCTCACAGCGGATCTGCCAGGGAGCTGGGGCCATAGGGATAATTGAAACTCTCCAAAGGTGGGGGCCGCGCTGCAGTGCGCCGAGCTCACACCATCTTTATTAGACAAAATGGTTCCTGAGGCCTAGCTAAATTCAATATGTTTGGGCAATGTCTTCAGCAGGTGAGCCATCCACCACCTGGGCCCTGGTGGTAAGGAGGGGACGCCCGATGAGCCATGGCCCTCACCGGGGGAGGGGATGTAGGCAAGGGGGGTCTTTTTGGACCAATCCATCCCTACATTTCCCCCCTTTCGTTACTTAAGTAACGAATTCTTTAGATCCTCCAATCTCCTGCACTCTTCCTCGTCCATTACTGCGTCATCCCATGCAGGGGTGCCTTTTATGGGCATCCATGCTCTGCACACCCCCCTTAAGCTCTCACCTCTCCTAGCATATTCATCTGGGGTACAAGTGAGGTATATACATCCGCTCTCTCCTTCCAAGTCTACCCATACCTCCTTGTACCATTCTAGTATATGGGGCTCTCTAATGGTAGTATGCCATAATTTATCTACTATATCCTTGTCGTGATACCTAGGCACTAGCTGATATCTTGGTGTGTCATCTGTTCCTGTTTGTACCTGCACTTCCTGCATAGCCTGTATTGTACCACGGGTGTTGCCCATTGTCACCATCATCATTGCACCATTTGGTACTGCGTTAGCACAACATCGAAGACCCACCTGGAACAGGCAAAAAATAAAGAGGAGGAACACCACAACCGGCATCAAAAATTTCACAGTCATTCCCAGCCATGATGGAACCCAGGAGAAAATATTGTCGAACCAAGTGCTTTCTTCCGCTCCACCTTCCATTCTCATTCTTTCTCCTAGATTATGTACTGCTTCGATCACATGGGACAGGGAGCCGTTGTCTTCGGAAGGTACGAAAGTGCAGCAGGCACTTCCGATTTTTCAGCAAACACCTCCATCCATCGCTGTCAACAGGTCCAAGACCTGCCTGTTTTGCATGGTCATCAGCCGCAATGCTCTTAGTTCCACTTTTATTACGTTGAACCCTTCTTCAGTGTCATTTGCCAGCTGGATCAGCTCCCAACGTGTTATCTGGAGCCATTTTGCGTTTGTTCTTGCCTGGATACTTGGGATGAGTGAGGCGAAGAATGTTTCTGCCGAGCTGAATAATCGATATCTGTCTGGGATCTGTGCCAGCAACTCTGACGATGCCTTAGATATGTAGTTTGATGCTCGTCTGTTTCGGGATAGCACCTCTTCTTTGTTCCCGGAGGACAGGACATAGATTTGTGACTCTGCAGTTGGCTGGGCCGCACTCTGTTGGGTGTTTTCTCGCGTCCTTTTGCTCCCATCAATGTGGCTTTCTGGGATGACCATTAGCGCTGAGTGCAGAGTGGCCATTGAGCAGCTGCCACTCCATGATTGTGGGAGGTGCAGATATGCCTGATTGCCACATACCCAATACGTGTCCATCAGGGCCGCTGTCCCTTTTTGTAAGTCTGGGATGGTGAGGGTCTTGTTACAGTTCTTGTTTGTCCCCATGGAGGCTTTCCCTTCTCCTTTAAAACATAGTTCATAGTCTATTTCTTTCTGCAGCTTGAAAGGTTTTTCAATGGCTGTTACCCAAGTTAGTTTTGAAATGTGTTCCTTCCATACTGGTGTGCATGTTTCTTCTATCCATTGCAATTTCTCTGGTGCCACACTCCTCAGTGCTTCAGCCTTACACATTACTTCTTCGTCCTTCCACTTGTTGTCTAAAAAAAGTGTCCCTTGTATTATAAAAAATGGTTCTTCCAGACAACCACTCCTACTGTCTTTGGATAGCAAGTTTTCTCGTTCTGTAGCATCCTAAAAGTAACTTCAAGTGCCTGGAAGGTGTTCTTAATTCTGCACAACGTGAGATGAAGGAGACATTGGGCATCTACAATAGGCAACTCTTTGGGTAACAATACTTTGGGCGTGCCTGAAGCATGGGGAATGAGGGAGCAGACATAACAGCTTTCATTTGTTGTTTGTTTAGCTGTTGCACTCATGTCCGCATACCATTTATTTGTCTGGTGGGGGTGTCGCGGGTCTTCATTTTATCTAGTCCTAACCCATAATACTCATCATACTTCCTCCTTCCCGTCTCCCTTTTTCGTCTGTTATTTTTGTTCCTAATGTACTTCCCAGCTTCATAGGCGATGGACAAAGTGGGCCCCCCTTTCTCCTTCCCGCCCCCCCTTTGCCCAATCATCATATAATATTTCATGTGTTGCTGTCATTCTTTCATTTTCTTCCTTCATGTTATCTGACAGTGTGTTTTTGGCTATGGGGGCAGGCTGGCTGGTGGGGGTGTCATACAACCAGGATATGGCGGAGGGGTTTCGGTCATTTAAACTGCGGGCATTGTAATTAGATATTTTTGGCAGAGACACTGTGTTGTTTTGCATTTCTCCCTGTAGCCCTTTATTTTTCGAGATGACAGCATTGGATGGTGTGGTGTAATATCCCCATACAAGTTTAGTTCCGTCCCATACCAAAAAATCACCTTCTTTAGTATTTACGCTTGCTGTTGCATTGGTCACATTAGTTCTGTTAAACCCTCCCCCCCTCGTTCATCTCGATAGAGATGAATGCTATGAACCAATATGTAACCAGGCCAAACATTATTGTGAAAAACAATGTAATGCACACAGACAATCCACACTCATACGAATATCTGCATCTCTCAGCTAACAATTCTCTATATCTAATAAATCTATCCGTTGCAGGCTGCCCGTTAGATGCCATGGTAGCTCCTGTTTGAGATATAAAAGTGCATTAAGTGCATGAATGTAAACATTTTGTTGGCACTACCAGTGCCAGTATATACTCACAGGCAATGGAAGCGGGTAGGGCAGTAGGGTTGGGGATGCACAGACAAGGGAGTCGACACTACGTACTTTTATCACATCATTATTTACATATAAGTTCATAACATTTTTTTTTTTTAATACCCTTAAATGTAATTATACTTTTCAGCAACTTTCTCAATCTGGTGCATTTCTGTCACACACAAGTTCATATTCACACATTCTTTTCATTTGCATTGTTTGCTGTTGTCTGTGCCCCCTCATCCACCTCTTCCTGCACATTATTATATGCTCTTCGTACATCTGTCAAATGTATCCAATACTTGAGGCCCTTTACTTTTACAGCCGTAGGGGTTCAAAACACCACTTCGTATGGGCCATGGGACCGTGGTGCATTCCACCGACGCACAAAGCTCCGGACATAAATGAATTCACCCGGTGTCAGTTGTACCTGGGCTTCAGGCTCTGTAACGGACCCTGTTGTGTTCCCCTCTTCTCTCGTGAACGGTTGTGAAAGCTGCTTTGATATTGCGCGCGCTGCCCTTGTTAATTTTTTCAAGTAGTCCGTGAACTCCACTCCCAATATCGCAGTGCTTCTGTGTGCATCTGAGTGTTCGCGCAGTGGGGAGTGTGCTGTGTGCATTCGTCTCCCGGTCACAATTTCGTGCGGGGACAAATGGTGGTCCTTGCTTGGCTGATTTCTCAGCTCAAACAGTGCAAGGGGTAAACCGTAAATCCAGTTCTTTTTTAATGAAAAGCATAGTTTCGATAATCTTCCTTTTAACAGGCCGTTCATCTTTTCTACCATGCCATTGCTTTGAGGATGATAAATAGAGCACAACTTATGCTTTATTCCCAATAGCGTCGTTACTTCCTTGAAGAGTTCGTTTACAAAGTGAGTGCCGTTGTCTGAGCGAATCACGTCACAAATTCCCCAGCGCGGAAATACTTCTCTCACTAGGAATTTTGCAGCGCTTTTAGCATCAGGTCGTGCACATGGCCCTGCTTCCACCCATCTTGAAAATGGGCACACAACCACAATCATGTAACATGCCCCATTAAACCTCTCTCCTATGTCTGCATAGTCCATATGTAGCTCTCTGAATGGCCCAATCGGTTTTGGAATTGTTCCTCTTAGTGTACGTAATGTCATTCCTGAACTGTATATCTGGCATGTTGTGCACTCCAATGTCAATCTAGATAAGTGCTCCTGAAGACAGGGCACGAACCGCTCTTCCTGTATCTCTGCTGCAATGTGTTGTTTCGTGTTGTGTGCTGGGAAGTGTAGTTGTTGAAACGCTATTTCTAATAATTTTACTGGCATTACCACTTTTCCTGAATTATTTTGTCGCCACAGTAAGTCCTTTGCTGATTGGCTGCACCCTCGTTTCACCCACATCGCCTTTTCATCTGCACTTGCTCCTTCCTGCAACTCTAGTATTTGTGATATAGGCATTGTATTGTACCCTTCTGGAAGCTCCTCGTTTGTCTTCTGCTGTAGCATGTACTCACCTGCTTCACATTTCTCAAAGTATGAGGCTTCTTTGGCAGCCGCATCCGCTGCCGCGTTTCCCAAAGACACAACGTCTGTGTTGGACGTATGTGCTTGGCACTTCACTATTGCTACCATGGTGGGATCTCGTAGGGCTTCAATTAACTCCTTCAGTAATTCTGCTTCGAGGGGATTGGGTCCTCCGACGTATTCCATATCTATGACATGTAATCACCACAGCTGTGCTGCTTCGGAAACTTTTTCGGCGTCTGCGTCCTGCGTCGATGACGTCGATGCGCCGCCGTCGAGGACCTCCTCCGACGTCATCCGATGTGATAAGTAGGACGCACGACGCCCATAGCCTCAGTTCTGTTTTTTCCGCGAACGTGTTGCTTCGTGTTTCTCGGTTTAAACGCCTCGACTCTTTGGAGTTCTGTTCTTCTCGGTTCTTCGAACCTGTTTGTTTGTGAAAATCCTTCTGAAGATGTCTACTTCGTCTTCGACCCCGCGTCCGGGTTTCAAGAAGTGCGGTGAGTGTGGGTCCAAGTTGTCGGTGACGGACTCGCACGACGCCTGCCTCTGGTGCCTCGGGGAGGCCCACGACACGGATGACTGTATCGACTGCCAGTCGCTCACGTCCAAAGCCTTACGCGAACGTAAGAAGAAGTTGTCGGTAGGTCGGGTGTCCAAGCCCCGGAAGTCGAAGTCTGCGGGGCTTTCGACGGATGATTCGAGGGGTGACTCTCTGTGTCATCGTCGGAAGTCTCGTGGGTCTCCTTCTAGGAGTCGGTCTCGCCACTCCTCTGCCTCTTCGAGGCATTCTCGGAAGCGCCGCCATCGGTCGTCTTCCAGGTCCTCTTCGGAGGGCTCTGCCCGGCACGTCGCTTACCCCTCGGGCCATGCGACGCCGGAGGAATGGGCTTCCTTCGGGAAGCAGATGTTGGCGATTCTTGAGTCGCAGGGTACTCAGCCGTCTGCGCCCCCGAGTGGGGTCGGTCGTGTGAGGTCGAGAGACACCGCTCGCAGGAGTGGTCGGCACGAGTCACGGGATAGGTTCCGTTCGGACAAGGGGACTCGTTCTCGACGTACCCGTTCCTGGTCCCGGTCCTCGACGCGTTCGAGACCGTGTGCACCTGTGAGGTCTTCGAAGAAGGCTTCGACGTCTGTGGCGTCGAGGGCGTCGACAGGTTTTCTCGAGGCTCTGGCTCCGAGGAAGTCGTCAATGCCGTCGACGCTCAGGTCGTCGAGGGACACGCTCAGGGCTCCGGCCTCGAGGGCTGTGTTGACGCCGCCGATTCTGGTGGCGCTGCATCTGACGTCGACGCCGATTTCCTCGACGTCAACGCCGATCCTCTCGGCGCCGATGCCGGTTCTCTCGACGCTGGCGCCGATTCGCTCGACGCCATCGACGCCTTTCGTGTCGGAGGTACCCCAGGGCACGGGTGGACCCCCTAGGAAGGCTCTGGTTAAGAGCAAGCACTCTCGAGTGCCTTCTTTTCGCCACCTGGACTATATTTCAGAGGCGGATGAGGATTCTGATGGCCTGGTTCCTAGTCAGGTTCCGGATGACATTGTCTCGGGCCATAGTCAGTTTGACGAGTTGCGACAGTCACTGCATGATGCCAGTGGACTGGACACCTCTCCGGAGGTGGAGTTTTGTAGGCCTGAGCCTGGCTCTCATGCTGATTCCTCGTACCGGCGCCTTATGGCTAGGGTTTCTGAGTACTTGGGATGGTCTGCTCCCCCAGGGGAGTTTGTGCAGGATGATCTGACAGACATCCTTGATGTTGGTCCCCCAACTGACCCGGTTCTGCCGTTCCATATGGCTTTACAGAGAAGGGTGGCGGCGGCTTGGACTGCTCCGGAGAGTCTCCCGGCGGTGGGCAGATCCTTGTCGCGAAAATACTGTCCAGCCAGTGGCGACCCCTGCTACTTGACCAGGCACCCCACTCCGGAGAGTTTGGTGGTGCAGGTTGCCACGGCCCCGGCGAAGCAGGCGCCGTACCCTACCATCCCTCCTGATAGGGACGACAAACGTTTTGATGGCTGGGCAAAGAAAGTGTTATCTTCTGGTGGTATGGCGCTTCAGGCGGCCAACTCCATTTGTGCCTTGTCAAGTTTCACGCACACTCTGTGGAACTGTGTTGCGTTAGCGGCTGAACATGTTCCCGAAGGGGATGAACGGGATGGTTTCCTTGCTATGGTCCAGGATGGTAAGGATGCCATGTGTGAGTGCGTTCAGTCGGGTTTGGATTTAGCTGAATGCGTCAGTAGGTCCATGGCGGCGAGCACCGTGATACGCAGGTTTGCGTGGTTGCGGAAGTCGGGGGTTTGCGCCTGATGTGCAGTCCCGGCTCCTCAACATGCCCTTTGATGGTGAACACCTTTTTGGCAGCAAGGCTGACGAGAGCCTTGAGAGGTTGCAGACCTCAAAAGCTGCAGCGAAGTCGTTGGGCGCTGCAGTTCGCCAACCTCCGCCTTTTCGTCCTAGGGGACAGCAGTGGAGGGGTGGTTCCTTTCGCTATTACTCCTCCTTCAGTAAAGCGAGAGGAGCTGGCAGTCAAAGAGGCCAACGCAGAGGTACCAAAGGTGGACGACAGGGTACCCGTGGTGCCAAGGCCGCTCGGGCAGTTGCCTCTTTGCCCTCAGGTAACGCCGCAGCCGCTCCCACTCAGTCGTGAGGCCATGTCCCATGGTTCGCCGGTTGGGGGAAGGCTGGCGCAGCATCTTGTAGAGTGGCAAGCCATTACTTCAGATGTGTGGGTTCTGGAGATCATAACCCACGGCTACGGTCTACAGGCCTCGCGACACTCCACCGGGGTACCTCTCTTTGCAGAGTCCGGATCCGCTCCTTGCGCAGGAAATTCAAGCCCTGCTGGAGAAAGGCGCCATAGAACTGGTGCCTGTAGCGGAGAGGAACAAGGGATGGTATTCCCCTTATATTTTGGTTTCGAAGAAAGACGGGGGATTGAGACTCATCATGGACTTACGCGGTTTGAACAAACTCCTCAGGAAGGACAAGTTCAAGATGGTTACTCTCTCTCAAGTCCTCCAGGCCCTTCAGCTTCAGGACTGGTTGGTGTCACTCGACCTCAAGGATGCTTACTTCCATGTGCCGATCCATCCCAAGCACAAGAAGTACCTGAGGTTCGCGGTTGGCGACTCGCACTTTCAGTTTCGGGTCCTGCCGTTCGGATTGACCTCCGCCCCGAGGGTTTTCACCAAGCTCATGGTGGTGGTGGCAGCGCATCTCAGGCAAGGGGGGATTCACGTCTACCCCTACCTGGACGATTGGTTGATCAGGGGGAGCTCTCCCGAGCAAGTCCTGGATCATCTGTCGGTCACCTGTCGCTCCCTTCACAGGCTGGGCTTCTCCCTCAATTTAAAGAAGTCCCATTTGACGCCAACACAGCGGCTCCAGTACATCGGAGCAGTGCTCGACACTTCCCTGGGGCAGTGTTTTCCTCCCCAGGTGAGGGCTCTTCACATTCAGCAGATGGTGCACAAGTTTCAGCATGCCCAGACGCTCCCAGCGTTCGAGTTCTTGAGGTTGGTGCCAGAGGCTCGCCTGCGGATGAGATCTTTGCAGTGGGCACTCAAGACGCAATGGTCGCAGTCCTCCGGCAGGATGTCGGACTCGATTCAGGTGCCGTCCTCGGTCGCCCGGGACCTTCTGTGGTGGGCCGTCGAAGGCAACTTGATGAAGGGGGCTCCATTTTGGCTTCCCTGGCCGGAGGTGACGATCGTGACGGATGCATCCCTCACGGGATGGGGAGCTCATGCCAACGGGCTGACAGTCAGCGGTCGTTGGTCTCCGTCGGAGTCCAGACTCCATATCAATCTGTTGGAGCTGAGGGCCGTCAGGCTAGCCCTGAAGGCTTTTCTGCCGTCTGTGCGAGGGAAAAATGTCCTGATCCTGACGGACAACACAGTGGCCATGCACTACCTCAACAAAAAGGGGGGGGCAGGGTCACTTCCTCTGTGCAGAGAGGCGATGCAGCTCGAGTTCTGGGCCATCCAGCAGGAAGTTTCGATCTCGGCAGTTCATCTGGCCGGAGCCGAAAACGTGACGGCGGACGCTTTGAGCAGGCAGAGCGCGATCTCTCACGAGTGGGAGTTGGCTCAGGAGATTCTCCTGGAGATCTTCACCCTTTGGGGGACCCCTCAAGTGGATCTCTTCGCCTCCAGTGTCAACCGGAAGTGCGAAAGGTTTTGCTCGCGGGAATTTCCTCCAGAAGGAGCCTTAGGAGACGCGTTCGTGGTGGAGTGGTCATTCCCGCTGCTGTACGCGTTTCCTCCAGTCCCCGTCATCCCGCAAGTGCTGCGGAGGTTACGGAAGTTCGGTTCCCGGATGATCCTCATTGCCCCGGCGTGGGCTCGGAGGACGTGGTACCCGGACCTTCTCGACTTATCCATCTGCCCTCCACGTCGTCTTCCCTACCGAGACGATCTGCTCTCACGGGAGGGGGGTCAGGTTCTCCATCCAGAGGTCAGATCCCTCAACCTTCACGCTTGGCTTCTGAAAGGTTGAGGTATAAGGATTGGGACCTCCCTGAGGACGTGATGGAGGTGTTGCTTTCGGCCCGAAGACCGGCAACAAAGTCTCTGTACCGTTGCCGTTGGCGTAAGTTCTGCGACTGGTGCAGGGTTCAGAATGTGGATCCTTTTGCATGTGACATCCCCATGGTTCTGTCCTTTTTACTTTCTTTGGCCCACAGGGGCTTTCAAGTGGGTACCGTTAAGGGTTACCTGGCGGCGCTGCCCCTCTTTAAGCGCTCGTCTGAAGAGTGTTCTTACTTTAAAATCCCTTTGATTTCACAGTTCCTGAAAGGGCTCACTAATGTGTTCCCTCCGTCACCTTTCCTGGTGCCAGGTTGGGATTTAAACCTGGTTCTTAAGTTTCTTATGGGTGCTCCGTTTGAGCCTTTACATTCTTGCCCTTTGAGGCTGTTAACTCTGAAAACTGTGTTTTTAGTTGCGGTTACTTCCGCTCGCAGAGTGAGTGAGTTACAGGTACTTTCAGTTAAGCCTCCCTTCACTGTATTTCACAAGGACAGGGTTGTCCTTAGAGTTCGTCCTTCTTTTCTTCCGAAGGTAGTGACGGAATTTCATTTGGCCCAGAAGGTTGTTCTTCCGGCATTCTATCCTCCTCCGCATCCTGGTAAGGAAGAGGAGAGGCTCCATAGGCTTGATCCTAGGAGAGCTTTAAGCTTTTATGTTTCACGCATGTCCCGGGTCAGAGTGGATGATCAACTCTTTATTGGTTACGCTGGAAAGCGTTTGGGGCAAGCTGTGACGAAACAGACTTTGTCTCGCTGGATTATTTTGGCCATCTCGGAGTGCAACCGTTTGGCGGGTAAGGACCCACCGGCTGGCTTGCGGGCCCATTCTACCAGGGGTATGGCTGCGTCTACTGCCCTGCAGAGGGGTGTTCCTATTCGCAACATCTGTGGTGCAGCCACCTGGGCTTCAGTACATACATTTGTACGTCACTATTCCCTTGATTCCATCCGAGCACAGGATCTGGCCTTTGGCAAGGCGGTCCTTTGCTCTGCTATTTGATTGGCTATTCTACATTTTGAATCTAAATTCTTTCCCTCCTCCTTGCTTTGGTACTGCTTTGGGAGTCTGTCATAGATATGGAATACGTCGGAGGACCCAATCCCCTCGAAGAACAAGTTACTTTCTTACCTGGTAACGTTCTTTCGATGGGATGGTCCGACGACGTATTCCATATCGCTCCCGCCCTGCCTTCCCCGCTACAGAATTTCTTTTGCGATTGCAGCTTGCGTTCCGCAAGGCTTTGTGTCTGACTGGCAGTTGACTTATGTCACACGTTCTGGGGGAAAAAACTACAACTGAGGCTATGGGCGTCGTGCGTCCTACTTATCACATCGGATGACGTCGGACGTCGGAGGAGGTCCTCGACGGCGGCGCATCGACGCAGGACGCAGACGCCGAAAAAGGTTCCGAAGCAGCACAGCTGTGGTGATTACATGTCATAGATATGGAATACGTCGTCGGACCATCCCATCGAAAGAACGTTACCAGGTAAGAAAGTAACTTGTTCATCTTGCACTGGAGTCCCATCTGCTCGTCGAAACCCCCTCCGTCCCCATCTTGCCAGACCTCCGTGTACTGTTGTCGTCATATAAGCTGAATCCGTGTAAATTGTTACCGCGCACCCTTTGGCTGCGTGCAATGCTTCTATTAGGGCGATGAGTTCTGCTGCTTGTGCTGAGAAATGTGATGGAAGGCGGTACTGCACTAGTGTCTCATACTCACCGTTTTCTAATCTCACCACTGCCATACCCACATGTTTTTCTCCTGTGTCCACGTCAATTGATGCTGATCAGTCTACAAAGTACACTTCCCCCTCTGTCAGGGCATTCTCGCACACCACTGTGTCCTCCCTTCTTTCTCCTGTGTAAGTTGCACAATCGTGTTCCTGCATGTCCTCTAGTGTGCATGCTTCTGTAATGAATGTTGCCGGATTCACTGTCCTGCAGCATACCACATGGATATTGGCGCTGGACAATATTATTTCATAGGCAGTTGCCCGCTGTGTAGTCAGTGTACTCTTTGAGCTTTCCAGTATTGCAAATAATGAATGCTCCACAAACAATGTCACAGGGCATCCCATTACTATTGTGGCACTTTTCTCAATTGCGAACGCGGCTGCAGCGAGCGATTGCTCTCACGCGAAGTGTCCTTGCATCACGGCATCCAAAGTGCCACTATAGTAAGCCAACGGTTTGTGTCCTAGGGAGTCTTTTGTGTCAGCACGGCTGTCATGAGTGTCCCCTTGCAGTGTGAGAACAGGTAAAATTTGCGCCCATAATCGGGATTTGCGAGCACGGGAGCGCTCAAAATCAACTCTTTTAATGATTTGAAGGAGGTGCTCATTTCTTCTGACCATTCTATTTTCTTGTTCTCCTGTTGGGCCTCCTTGAGCGCTTGCAGTAAGGGTCTCGTGTATGCTGCATAATCTAATATCCATGCTCGGCAATAGTTGCACATTCCCAAGAATTTCTGCATCTCCTTCACCGTTGTGGGTTCTCTTACTGATTTTATTGCTTCTACCCTGTCGGGGATTATTCTTTTTCCATCTTTTGATATTAGCTGTCCCAAGTATAGAACTTCTGTCAGACAATATTGTAGCTTTTCTTTGTCTACTTTGTACCCCTTATTGGCCAACAGGGTCAGGAGTGTTATTGAATCTTTTCTGCATGTCTCTTCATCCTGTCCACAGACGAGTAAATCGAAAACGTACTGAATGATTGTGCTTTCAACTGATAAGTTTCCTAAGTCTTCATGTAGTATGCGGTTGAATATGCTCGGGCTCTCACAGTATCCCTGTGGTAATCTGCAATGTTCATATCTCTTCCCCCCCTAGTGTAAATGCTGTCGGGTATCTGCTCTCTTCAGCTAAGGGGATGGAGAAAAATGCGTTTTTCAAATCGACCACCGTGAAAAGTGATGCCGTTTTTGGGATGCAGCATAATATTGATGCAGGGTTCGGGACCAAAGGGAACTCTTTCTCTATTACATCATTTAGGGGGCATAATCCTGGATCATCCTCCAAGACCCTCCCTTTGCTTTTTTAATTGGGTAAATGCATGTGTTACATGGGGAGTTTGAAGGCACTATTATCCCTTGTGCTAGTAGTGCATTTATTGTCTCTTTTATCCCTTCTTCAGCTTCACGGGACAATGGATATTGTTTCACTCGGGGTAGAATCGCTCCTTGTTTGAGCTTTATTATCACTGGTTGCACTCCATGCAATAACCCTACGTCATGGGGGCCTGTTGTCCACACATTATTTGGTACTAGCCTCATGTCATCATCGAAGAATGACGGTGGTGCTACCACCACTGCCACCAGCTGGACAGGGATTTCTCTAGCCTGAATTAAAATGTCACAGGGCATTGCTATTTCCATTACTATTTCACCATCCCCTTCCGAATCTGAAAAGAGATCCTCATCAGTTAAGTCTCTCAGGGCAATATTGGCATTGGTACACAGTACTGTACGCCACTCACACCCTTCTATATCCATTCCAATCACCGAGATCCTTTTCGCAGATACCTGTACAGCGTGCAAGTCTAATGACACCACTGATCCTGGTACTATGTCAGGGTGCACTATTGGGCGGAAGAGGAACTCCGCTGGTATTCTCCAATCCATTCTTTTAGCTCAGGAACTATGAGGGCCAGCGTCTTTAGTCCTTCAATAAACATTCTCTCGTCCACTGGCAAACCACGTATTTCTGGTGCGGTTGTGTGAGCCTGTACTACCAGCATTACACGTAATGGGCATATTCCTGGTGTTGAACACACTATACCTCTCTCAGTGAATGATATTGTCATATTGAGTTTGCTAAGAAGATCCCTTCCTAGTAAATTTATTGGCGAATGTTCATAATACAGTAAGGGTGTTTTTACAGTTTTACCCCCTACCGTTACATCCAATGCTTCTGTATAAGGAACTTCAATTACAGCCCCAGAGAACCCCTGCGTCTCTAACTTCCGGTTAGATAACGGGAACCGGCCCTCCCTAATACATGATTTCTCCGCTCCCGAATCCACCATGAATATGAACTGCTTGTCTCCTATCTGCGCCCCTACCAATGGTTCCTCTGCTGCATCGTAGGTGGTAGATAGAACTGGACACGCAAGTGTTCTCTGTGGGCTGTCCTATGCGCGGTGTCTCATTGACCCCCCTTGGTTGAACACGCTCCCTGAAACCACTGACACGCCATTATAGGGGGCTGGTGCTGGGGCTCCGTTGGCTGTTGTCGGGAAAGGGTTGCCTGGTGTGTAGTGCATGGTGTCATTGTTTTGTGGGTGATTCTGTGTTCTGCATTGATGTCCCTGTTGTTGCTCATTGTACCCCTGCCCTGCGTTTCTTTGTTGTTGTCCCATTGGGAGACCATATGGGCTCCCCGAATGGGGATGGCCATAATGTTCTACCTCTGGAAATCCGCTGTTTGGTCTGCTTCTGCACTCCCTAGAGTAATGTCCCCACCTCCCGCAGTTCCAACAACTCCCTTGCGCGCCTCTGGGACCCTGCCACCCATTTCCTCCCATTCCCCCGTATCCTTGTCCACCTCCTCTTCGGCCCCTGTACCCACCTTGTCCCCCTCGAGGGGCCCACTCTTGCCACTGCGGACCTCCGCCCTGCTCCTGCTCGTTCCACTGCCGCTGTCCTGCTCCTGCCCAATTAGTTGCCATCCTTCCTTGTATTGCTACCATCCCCTCCTCTTCCTCATCTCCCTCCCTGCTGTGTGGGAGCGCGGCTACTGCTGCTGCGACCTTCACCAACTTTGTTTGCACTAGTTTCGCTTCGTCTGCCAATCTTTTCTGCGCCACCTCCTTCTCCCTTTCTTTTATTCGCTTATAGTGGTGCACTATTATGCTCTGAATTTCAGGCCATCCTTTCGCCTCAATACCTGCTATCTTGTTGAGCGCCTTTTGCACCTCTTTTGGGAGCCCCCTCTTTATAATGAAGTAAAATAACAATGTCGATTGATACCAGGGCGTGCCCGTTTCTG
The DNA here is from genome assembly GCF_040938575.1 of Ambystoma mexicanum. NCBI lineage: Eukaryota > Metazoa > Chordata > Amphibia > Caudata > Ambystomatidae > Ambystoma > Ambystoma mexicanum. Next base: position 1,663,989,640 of record NC_090929.1, read on the forward strand.
CCCTCCACATCTCTTGGACCCGAAAAATGTAATCCATAGCATCTTCCCCGTCATTCATTGTACACTGCATTACTGACTGTAAGTCTGGTGTATCTGGAAACGTTTCCCGCAAAGCATCCCACACCCTTGCACGCACTGTGTTAAAGGAGGCCCCATCATGGCGATCGCAGTCTAATGTTACTCCCGGGAAACCAGCCTTGACCCATACTCCGTCGGCCTGATCCCCCACTGCCGATACAAGCAAGCTCTTCACATCCCCTATTGCTAGGGGTACCCCGGCAGTGTGTTTCTCAAAGGCGTATATCCACTTGCTCGCCCCTCCGGATAATGGGGGCAATAACTTTAGTAAGTTGGCCTTATCCATCTGAGCCCAGGGTATGTAATTCGGCCTCCCTCCTCCCCTATGTATTAGCGGGAGCTGCAACTTTCCCTTTGTTGTCGTATCTGTACCCGTTTTCACTCCTGATTTTCCTAATGATGCCATTTTCCCCACCCGGATCCTTAATCGCCCCGTCCACTCATCATCCAGTGTCCTCATTGAGCATGCACCATCCAACCCTTCGCTTCCCCCTCCCATTGCCATACTCAACCTGTCGCTTTCTTCCAAATCATCCCTTATATCACATAGTAGCTCCTCCCTGTCTCCTGTAGGCCTCTCTTCATTGTCAGTACATCCCTCTCTTGCCTCTAGTTCAATTATTCGGGTTGGTTCTTCCTGGATTCTGAACAGTATCTCGCCTTTTTTCCAACCTTCTTCAAATGTTCTACCCTCGCTCTGTGCTCTAGACGCGTGCTCTGATCTGGCTGTATTAAGTGCGGTCTGCTCACATATGCTTTTTATCCTTGAGAGCTCGTCTTTCGCTATGGAGAGCCTTGATTCTAGATCGTCTGTTAGTTTTTCTATGTCCACCCTTGGTGTGCTCACCTGAGCTCGCTCCCTATGACTCTCGTATGGAGGGGGTGCTGTTGGCCCTTGCGTTGTGATAGTTGTCTGTGGGGGCACATAAGTCGGGTCACTGTATCCCTCTGCGGGCACTGGCTTGTTTAGTATTGGGTACAACCTGGTTACTTCTATCGGTGGCTCTTCCTCTGGCAATACCTTATCATCTTTTTGTATCATTAACGGATTGTCAGTGGTAGATGGTAGATCAGGATCTAATTCCCTTACCTTAGGCGGCGGTATTTCTTCAAACAGTCTCCAGAGGTCTAATATTTCTCTCCATTATGCAACTGCTTCCCCTTGTATTTCAAACAAATGCATGTGGCTACCATATCTAGGACACTCTTGTCAAATGAACCCCCTTCGGGCCATATCTGAGGCAACCCCTCCCCCTTCAACTCTGTGATCCATTGGTCATGGTATTTCTTAATCCGTTCCGCGTACCCAGGTAGGTTCTTGCAAATATGTGATAAGGGTGTTTCTGCCCCCATACCTTGTCCCCACCGGTACTTATGTATCTCTATGTATCTCGATATCTCAATATAAACTTATCACCATGTAAGTTCGCGTATTTTATGTCTTACTGAATCGTGGGGGCCTTCGTGTTCCTCCCTCCGCCTGCACACCATGAGATTGGCTGCGCACAGCCTCTATTCTATTCTCTTTGGGGGGCACGTACAAGAGCAAACCATCAGTAATCTCAACAAAGTTAACCCAAAAATCAGAAAGGTACACACTCACTTCACCTTATTACTCTTGTCTTTATAATGCTTTGTCTGGTCACACTTACCATGACCACTCAATGGCTATACATTTCTGACCATTTTTACACAACCATTACACCAAATTATCTCCTGACACATACGATGTTCACACACCCCTCTGTAACACTCTATTCACTGTTCAATTTGCCCTCCCTTTCCTCCCTGGCCGGCTGTCCCTGTATATATATATATATATATATATAATGTATTTGGTTTTGTACTGACCCACTTTTATTTTTCCCGTAACCCTAAAGAAAAGAATAGAAAGAAAAGCAGTCACTAATATTCTCTGTGTCTCCCTTTGCTAGACACTTTTATCTTATTTTCCACTTCTTCATATATTCCCAGTACTAGTCAAGATAGCACTATTCGGCTCCGCCTTCCACCCCCTCTCGGAGCTAGGTTCCCGTCACTTTTATCTCTTAATCACCTCTTAATCCTAATGGTCATATACAAAGAAAAAGCAAAGAAAGTTTAAGATTGTCTTTAGTAGACCCAATGTGCCCCTTTTTACCCCACCTCGTTCCCTGTCTTAAATTTCCTCCTCTACCCCCTTTATGATCGCTCGCACTCAATATTTACGTGCCCGTCTTGAACCGAGAGTCTCCGAAAACTGGGTCCGTCCATGCAGTGTTGCCGTACGCTCAACAGTCAGCCCCGGCGAGCCGTACTCAAAGGGGATTTTTCAACCGGGATCCCGTACCCTCTCTCTGTTGAGTGCACACTTCTGAGCGTACCGGTCGCCGTTAGCAGGCAGCCTCCCAGAGCCGGCGCACCGTGCGTATCCCTTTTCGACCGGAGATTTTCGTGCCAAAAGGGGACGGTAGGGATATGTTGGGGAAAAAATAATAATCACGCTTTCGGGGTCACCACTGAAGGCAAGCGTCCCCAACCAGCACGATCCTCCCTGCAATGAGAGACAGTGATAGACTCTCCCAGAGTGGGAATAAGGCCAAGACAAAGTGCGGGTGAGCGTAAATGGGAGTTTATCAATCAGAATAGGGCATGCAAAGAACTCTGCAAACTCCGAGAGCGCTCTGCCTGACAATAGCAAAGACAGGCGTATATATTTACAAAAAACGTCATCAAAACCTACACACTATAGGGGGCACAAGTTCAATGGGATTGGGTGGCGACGACTAGCTATAGGTGCTGCTGTGATGTGGTTGGTCTTGGCTGGAGGATGTCACTGGTCAACCTCGTGAGTTGGGCTGGGCCTGGCGGGTCAGCTGGGTCCATCCGGGCGGTGTTGTTGTGCCACTGTGGCCAGTGTCAGAGATGAATGTCTTTTCCTGACTTCTTTGCCCTAGGCCATGCACACCGCAGTCATTCAGTCATTTGCAATATTATTCTCTTTAGTAAATCTCCCAATAGGTTATGCTACAGGTTAATGCAACACAGGAGGAATGCACCTTGAGAGGGGTTTGATGGCGATTCATCAGTACATGGTTACCAGTGTCCTGTTGACCGGGTACCATAGGTCGTGGGGCTGGGTCTCAGGGCATGGGACAGACGGTACATGTCCTCCTGTCTTGTTAGAAGTCGTTATGAATGTGTTGCTGTAATGTTGCCATAATATTGGGTGTCCTAATTTTACATGGGCCATTAACCTAAGGTGATCCGGTGGGTTGTGGGGTGTAAGGGAGGGCGCCTCTGGAGTTGTGTATTCAGGCGGAGGTTTACTGCTGGGCTGTAAATAATGCAGGTGGCGGGTCGTGGCCTTGGGTGCTGCAGATGGAACTACAAATCTTTGAAGCGGCTCCAGCCTAGTTGGGGGAGGTGGAGATGTGCGGCGCGGGCCTCTGCTCTCTCGTCTGGCAGGCTTCTCAGGGAGGGAGGGGGAATGGCCTTGCACATATTCACAAAGGTATCTTCCTCGTGTGTTGCCGATTTTAGGTGAAAGCATTATAAGCATTCGAATACTATACAATACTCATTGAATCATTCCAAAGCTTACATTTTAACTTTGCTAAATGCCTCTCAAATATAGCCAGTCCGAGCACATTATTTGTACACTATGTTTTTAACAACTACAACATTTTAGTATATGCATATACATTTACAGTAAGTGAGGTAGTAGTGAGGTTGGTGGAGCACATAGAAAACGACTCGCCACCGTACGTGACGGTAGTGGCACAAAAGGGGCTTGGACATACAAACATGAAGGGTACATTCTCGCACGTCCTTCACACGAGCCCTCAGTATGGTTGCATTTGTCTTTCTTTGCACTCTAGCAGCATTAGTTCGGTTATGGCGCGGGACCGTGGGGTGTAAACCTTTCAATGATACGCATAACAAATAACCCCCCAGGACACTTCTACTATTTGTACATAACTGCAGTGGTGTGGGTGCTTCATTGCTAATGCCATGTGGACATGCATTCTGTCATATCTATACGTTTTACAGGTTTTCTAATCAAAGAGGTTTGTGGAGAAAATGCACCCATCGCAGGTAGTTTTGGCATTAGTATTTGGGAACTTTTGCTTTTATCCGAGGGCCATTTTACAGTTCTTTTTCCACCCAAGCTCTGCTAGCCGGGTCATGTTGGGAGCAGTGATACACTGCGGAAGGTGAAATGTTACAGTGTTGGTATCTTACACTAGCTCATGTCCGTCTTGTTCGTGGGAACGGGCTCACAGCGGATCTGCCAGGGAGCTGGGGCCATAGGGATAATTGAAACTCTCCAAAGGTGGGGGCCGCGCTGCAGTGCGCCGAGCTCACACCATCTTTATTAGACAAAATGGTTCCTGAGGCCTAGCTAAATTCAATATGTTTGGGCAATGTCTTCAGCAGGTGAGCCATCCACCACCTGGGCCCTGGTGGTAAGGAGGGGACGCCCGATGAGCCATGGCCCTCACTGGGGGAGGGGATGTAGGCAAGGGGGGTCTTTTTGGACCAATCCTCCCCTACACCATTCAGGGCCTTCAGCCTCCGAAGGGCATTCGTGGCCATCTTGTACGTGGCAAAGCGGCTGCTGTTACATTCCAAAAATATGTCCCCTTGGAGACCATTGCCAAGGCAGCTACGTAGACTTCCCCATCAGCTTTTTGTAAGCATTACTGCTTGGACCTGCGCTCCAGGGCCGATGCTCAATTCGGTCAGGCTGTTCTTAAAAACCTTTTTCACTAAGGCGGTTCCATCCACCCGTATTACCTGTGTGAGGAATCTCACACAAGTATGAAAGAAAGGGGACGGGACGTAGGAGTATAACAGTTACTCGCCGTAGTGACTACCTTACTCCTAGTCCATAGTCCCCTTTCCTTCATACGCCCGCTCGCCATCCCCTCTAGACCTGGAGATAGAAAAGGACTGAAGGGCGATGCGTGGGGCGGAGCTCAGGAGGGCGGGGTTACGGCCGTGTGCGGTACCCCGCGTAAAAAGAGAAGGACAAACATTTTTCAATTTTGATGCTTTTGATCAAAAGTGCTCAAGTCCCGTCCTGAAGGACGGAATGTCTCGCAAGTTTGGAGGAAAGTGGACTATGGAGTAGGAGTAAGGTAGTCACTATGGTGAGTAACTTTGTTAGTCCCAGTCATTCCTCGTGTCATCGGGAGGTTGAGGAAGCTTGGGAAAACCTCAATCCTGATTGCTCTGAATTGGGCGAGGAGGACGTGGTACCCAGACCTTCTGGACATGTCCATTTGCCTTCCAATTAGCCTCCCCAGAAGGGAGGACCTACTCTCGCAAGAGGGAGGTTGCATTGTTCACCCAGCGATCAGGACTTTCAGCCTTCATGCCTGGTTTTTGAGAAATTGTGATACAAGGATTGGGACCTCCCGAAAGATTCAATGGAAGTGTTGCTTTCGGCTAGAAGGCCAGCAACAAAGTCTCTGTACCTCTGCCGTTGGAATAAGTTTTGCCGCTGGTGCTGATAGGATCGGATGTAGATCCTTTTCTTTGCGACACACCAATGGTGTTATCCTTTTTGCTTTATTTGGCCAAGCAGGGGCTCCGGGTTGGCACTGTGAAAGAATACCTGGCGGAACGTTCCATTTTTAAGCATGTGCCAGAGCAGGGATCCTATTCAAGATCCCCATCGTAGTCCAATTCTTGAAAGGTCTCTCTAATGTGTTCCCTCCAGTCCCTTTTTATTGTACCTGTTTGAGACTTGAATATAGTACTCCACTACCTCATGTGTGCTCCTTTTTGAGCTGCTATATTCATGTCCTCGAAGGATGTTAACTCACAAAACAGTTTTCCTCCTGGCCATTACATTGTCAGTGAACAACGCCTTTTACCACCTTTTTCAAGGCAAAGGTTGGTTTGACAGTCCATCCTACCTTTCTTCCAAAGGTAATATCAAGAGTTTCATCTTGCTCCAAAAATTGCCCTACCTACTTTTTTATCCTCCACCTCAACCATCCAGGAGGAGGAAAGACTTGACCCCAATTGTTCGTTGGTTACACTGGACGCAGAACTGGCTATGACTAAGCAAACCTTGTCTGCTGGATTATACTTTGCATTATAGAATTCTATAATTTAGCGGGTAAAGGCGTTCCTGTAGGCCTACGGGCGCATTCTACTAGGGCCTGTGAGAAACCCGAGGGTATTATCACTCCTATTCCCCATGGGTCCTCTGTGCAGGTGGCCAGGGAAAGGCCATCGCTCTTGGATCTTGACCCTGGGGGTGGACAAGCGAGGGAGGATCACCTGGGTGGAGGGTCTTTGTGGACTGGGCATGGGATGCCCTTGATAGTGAGACATGGTATCCCTCCTTTTCCTACCAACGAACAACCCAACCCTTCCCTGGTTATTGTGAGTCAACTCTCCCGACTTCCTCATATATAACCACTAATAGTAATGGGATGAAGAAGAGTCAACAAGGAGTAATGAAGACTAGGTGCCTTTACCACTCTGGAAATAGGACGAGGAAGAGACCTGCTGAGAGTTGGAGGTCACGCATGTCCCCTTAATGATGGTCACACCTGCAGCCAGTTAAAGGGCTGCAGGTGTATAAAAGAAAGCCCAATCAAATGATGTCATGAGAGGCAGTGGCAATGATGGTGAAGCAGCAGCAGAGAGGCCAAGAAAAGCAGCAGGGCGCTTTGTGTGCAGCACGCCGACGGCTGATGGGAATGCGGCCTCCGTGGAACCGAAAACTCTGAAAGGGGAGTCATGCAGGGAGGCTGCCTCTTTTTCTGGTGTTCGCAGTGCTCGTTCTCCTGAGGACAGAAGCTGACCAACGAGTGCCTAAGGTGCAGGAGGTGGAACACAGAAGGCTGAGAGTTGTGCGCTGAGAGTTGTGCGCTGCAGGAACTCCTAAAGAAGCAACCAGTGAGTTTCTGTGAGAGCGGAAACCCGGTATGCGACTGTTTAAACGTACCCAGAGGATTACTTTGTATTGAGGTGGTCGCTTGTATGATAAAACATGTTTCCAAAGGACTCCGATCTGAATCCTTGTTAACTATTGAACAATTGAGAATACTTTGTTGCAGAGTGGTAGCGTGTACATGAAATCTACAAAGATATATAACAATGAGATGATCTGAATGAAACCTTTAACTATTTTTGAAAACCGAAATGAATAAAAAGCTTAACAAACATATCTTCATACTTATCGAATACCGAATTGAAAGAAAACGTAATAAATAAACAGAACTGTTGCCTATAAAGTTTACAAATGAATGGAGCTCTAAAATTCAAATAAAACCACCATGTGCCAAACTCAAAAGTGAAAAACTTTAAATGCAAGTAAAACCCGTAAATGCTGAACCTACAATTCAACAAAACTTTGAACCAAAGAAATCAATGCACATTGAACTTTAAAATGAACAGAACTACTTTAACAATATAAGTGAACCCAATATATATTGAACTCTAAGGTGAATGGAACTTTGGAGAGGAACTTTAACAAGTGAACCAAAGAAAAGTATATTAACAGAGTGGGTTAAATTGTAAATAATAAAATGTACTTGGAAAGCTGAATGAACTTCAATTTTCAGTCGAGACATTTTTGCACAAAGACCAACCATATAGAGAGGGTAGGGTGCAAGTGTGGCACAGAACTTTGATAAAACTGAAAAATATAATTATAACATTGAAAGTGAATCTTGGGGAAGGGAACCCTGAGGTTTAAATTAATTATTGACTTGAGGACAGAGTCTCAGGATATTTTGTGTTTGGAACTGTGTTTAGGAACTTGGGGAAGGGAACCCTAAGTATTGCTTAACTCTATATCATCCTGAACTGTAGGCAATAATGAGACTTCTGTTGGAACTGCTTTGTACTTGGTGAAGGGAGCTGAAAGAAAGCTGTGAGCTGGATTTAGCTCCCAACTTTGTGTTGAACACTGTTTTGTTGGTTGCCGACATCCCTCCACATTGTATTGATTAGTTGTGAGGGCAAGTAAAGGTTTTGGACACAGACCAATTTCTAAGTTGAACTCTTTGACTCTGACTTTCCATATTTTTGTTTTGGTAGGGAAACCCCACCATGGTTTAGGGCAAGATAGGCCTTTTTCCATCCTGATTTTTTTTTAGAAAATAAAGTTTTATTGTTGATTCAGAATCTGTTTGCGTCTTACTCCAAGATGACTTCACAGGGTGTGGCCACTTCATCAGCTTTACAGAGAGGGGTACCAGTGCAAGACATTGGTGCTGCTGCCACTGTGTCCTTTCTGCATACATTTTTAAAACATTACTGCCTGGACTCTGCTTCGGGACAGCAAGCAGGGTTTTGGAAGGCTGTACTTGACAGCATTAATGGTTAGTAAAATGCTTGCTCCCACCTCCAAAACCTACTGATTTGGGAGTGTATCAAAGATGAGGAATACGTGGGAGGACACAATCCATTTGAAGAACAAATTACTTACCCCTGGTAATATGTTTTTGACAGGATGTTCCTCCCACTTATTCCTCATTGCCCCTTACATCCTACCACTCAGTAGAATTTCTGTGTATTACGCCTTCCTCTCTTTACCGTCTGGTCGGTTTGACCTCGTGAATTCCTGTGCTCTGTAAAGAGGGGAAAAAAGTAGAACTGAAGTAACGGGCACGGTGCGTGCTTTATGTACTGTCGGTGATGCCATGTTCGAAAGCAGATCAATGCCGTCGAGGAACATCGAGTCGATGACGCACAGTGCCCTATACACAAACATTTTTAAAGCAGCAGACACTGGAAGGAGGTTATCAAAGACGAGGAATACCTGGGAGGAACATTCAGTCAAAAGAACATTACCAGTGATAAGTAATTTGTTCATCTGTTCAGTATGGTCTACAGGTAAATGGGGGTGAAATTATCTAGATATTTAAAAGTGAGAAAGACGATCATGAAATCAATCAGTCCGTCCACCGGAAGGCAATATAGGGATTGATGCAAGGCAGCAGTAGAATCACAGTGGGACAAGTTAGAAATCAAATGCATTGCTGCGTTTTTGAACTTTTTGTAATCGTTTGATTTGATGAGCCAGACTACTCAAATACAAAGCATTACAATAATCGATTTTAGAGTTTATCAGGGCCCCTACTACAGTAGGTAGATTCTTGGGGTCAATGAATAGTGGGTCTCTGCATAGAAGCCAGAGTTTTAAAAAAAGGCAGTTCTACGTGCCTGGTTGATCTGTCCTTCCAAGTAAAGATCACGCTGCCAAAATATCAAAGGTTTTAGACTTTTCTGGCATAATCCATGGGGAAATCAAATCACATTAGAGCTGATGGTAAATTATCAGGAGATTGAATAGCCAATAAATTCTGGAAAGCCAAGGTAGTAGTTATTTAACCGCGATGAGGGGGGTTATTCGCCTTTAGTTCTAACATTAAGGGTGAGTGATCAGAGATTCCCCGGGGAAGCAGACTTGCAGTGACCGCTCTATGTGCATCTTGTGTTGGGAGAAAAAAATGGTCCAGCCTTGAGAGGGAGGCATGGACTCACAAGTGGTAGGAATATCCGCGCTGTTGTGGGTGGAGCTTTTGCCACACATCACTTAAACCAAGTGCAGAGGCAAAGGCCGCTAGTTTTGTGTGTGCTTTGGGATTCCTTCCGCGCATGTGTGTTATGTAGTGTCACATCCATGTCACATCCATGACATCATTGAAGTCCCCGCCGAGGACCCATAGGTCTGGTCGATGGGTTGTAAGTATAGGTATTATGTCATCAAGCAGCTCTGCGGGGGTGGGGGGGTCATATATTGCGAGTATTGCTATAGTTCTCCCCATAAATCTCCTTGCAAACACACATGTGGTCAGTTCTGGACTAAAATATCTGTCCACCCCAAATCTATGCAGCTTCAAACAGAAACAGTAAGGGTTCACTTGTTTGTTTTCATATGTTTAATTTTTCGGCCCAGTACCCTTTCTAGACAGTCCGTTCCCTTCTAACCCCATGGGGGTTTCCCTGTTACCAATATTAGGGCAGTGTCTGTTGAGAAATTGTGTAACCAGGCGTCGCTTAATCCCTGAACCTAAGCCATTAACATTCTATGTGAGGAGCCTTCTGGATCTCATGCTATCCTTGGTCATTCCGAACCCTGAAACTTGGGGTGCATCTGATTGTTAAGTGACATGTGGGGAGTATCGTATTTGTATGCACAGTGGTGCGGGTAAGTGAATGCTTGGTTGTGAAGGGAAGCGCCCCCAATTCAGCACGATCCTCCCCGCAATGAGAGACAAGAAGGGACTCTCCCGTAGTGGGAATAAGACCAAGACAGAGTGCGGGTGAGCGTAAATGGGAGTTTATCCAATAATAAGGCATGCAAAGAACTCTGCAACCTCCGAGAGCGCTCTGTCTGACAATAGCAAAGACAGGCGTATTTCTAATACAAAAAACGTCATCAACACCTAAACACTATAGGGGGCACAAGTTAATTGGGATTGGGTGTCGTCGACTAACTATAGGTGTTGCTGCAGCGTGGTTGGTCTTGGCAGGACGACGTCACTGGTCAGCCTCGTGGGTTGGGTTGGGCCTGGCAGGCCGGCTTGAGGTCATCCGTGCGGTGTTGGTATGCTGGGGCAGCCTGTGACAATGACGAATACCTTTCCTGTCTCATTTGCCCTAGGCCATGCACACTGCAGTTATTCAGAAAATGACATTTGAGTTCATTGATAAATTGCTTCAGCAGCTTATCTTATAAAAATAAACACAACACATGAGGAATGCACCTTGTGAGAGGTCTGGTGGTCGTCGGTTGGGGTGAGATTTACCTGTGTCCTGTTGACCGGTATTTTAGGTCGCGGGACGGGGCTCTGGGGCCTGGGCCGAATGATACATGTCTGTCTGCTGCGTTAGAAGTTATTATATGGATGGGTCTCTGTGTCTTGTCCCAATGATGGGGATCGTCCTTGCACGGGGTCAGGGTTCTTGGGGGGTCTGGGGGATTTATGAGAGGGTGCTGGTAGATCAGTGGGTTCAAACGTGGGTTTATTACCGTGCTGTAAATAACACAGGTGGCGGGCTGTGGCCTTGGTTGCGGCGCCGGGGCCTCTGACTCTCTGAAGTAACGCCAGCTTGGTTGGGGGAGGTGAGGGAGCGCGGCACAAGTCTTAGCTTTTTTATCTGGCAGGCTTGGTAGGGTGGGAGAGGGAATGGCCTTGCATATCCACAAAGGTATTTTCCTCGTGCGTTGCTGATCAGTGAATGCAGAAGTTTTATACTGTTCTGCCTTATTTTGACGTTATTTAGACACACATATATATTTCAATTTCGTTACACATTTCTTTAAGACAGTCGGTTCCAGTACCTTTTCATTACCTAACATTACATTCACTACATTGTGTGCGTATTGTATGTACATTAGACGTTATACGAGGGATATCTAGGTTATGGCCTACAGAGATTGATGCTCGCCGCTTTGGGTGATTCAGAAAACATATATGAGTTCAAGTTTCTACATACTATTGAAAAAACACTTTTACAGATAGAGGTTACACGTTTGGTCAACATCTTTCTCCGTGGTTATAGCAGCACTAGTCCAGACCTGGAGGGATATCATATAACGTTACATTTTTATGGCTTATTCACATTTTAAACAGAGGTAGTTCATTAATACCAATACTTGAATTGTTTTCTACCTTCTTCAGATAGTGATGCTTCAGCTTTTTTCCTCGCTACCCCGGCCTTGCGGTCCGGGTCATACGGGGTGCAAATCACATTGTTACTAATATAATGTTGCCGTGTTGGCGTCTCGGGTTTAGCTCATCTCCGACTTTCTCATGGGAACGCGCTCGCAGTGGATCTGTCAGGGCTGCTGAGGCGACAGAGATGCATGAAAGGCCCTCCAAAGGTGGGGGCCTCGTTACAGTGTGCTGAACTCACACCATGTTTGCTGGGCAAGATGGCGTCTAGGCCTAACTTAATTTTTGGTAAATGCAAAGACGGGGTGCGTGTGGGCAATGTCGTCGGCGGGTGAACCCCCCTCCACCTGGGCCCGGGTGGCATGAGGGTGCGCCCAACGAGCCATGGCCCTCACCTGGGGAGGGAGCTGTAGGTGAGGAGGGCCTCGTGGCCATTCCTCCCCTACATTTCCCCCCTTTCGTTACTTAAAGTAACGAATTTCTTTAGCTCTTCCAATCTTCTACATTCTTGTTCCTCTAACACTGCACCATCCCATGCAGGGGTTCCTTTTATAGGCATCCATGCTCTGCACACCCCCCTTAAACTCTCACCTCTCCTAGCATACTCGTCTGGTGTACATGTTAAATATATACAGTCGCCAGTTTCTTCCAGATCTACCCAGACCTCCTCATACCATTCCAGTTCTACGTCTCGTGGTTCTTTGATAGTGGTGTGCCATAGTTTATCTACTATGTACTTATCACGGCACATAGGCACTAACTGGTACCTGGGGGTGTTGTCTGCTCCTGTCTGCACATGTACTTCTTGTGTTGCTTTAATTGTACCACCGGAGTTGCCCATTGTCACCATCATCATTGCACCGTTAGGAACTGCATTAGCACAACATCGGAGGCCCACCTGGCACAGGCAGAACATCACAAGGATGATCACCACTATTGGTATCAGGAACTTCATTGTCACTCCAAGCCATGAGGGAACCCAAGAGAAGATATTGTCGAACCACGAGCTATCCTCAGCTCCACCTTCCATTTTCATCTTCTCGCCCAGGTTATGTACTGCTTCAATAACGTGGGACAGGGACCCATTTTCTGCATCTTCGGAAGGTACGAACGTGCAGCACGCACTTCCTATTTTTCGGCAAACACCTCCGTCGATCGCTGTTAACAGGTCTAGAACATACCTGTTCTGCATGGTCATTAGTCGCAGAGCTCGTAGTTCCACCTTTATTATGTTGAACCCTTCTTCGGTGTCATTGGCCAACTGGATCAGTTCCCACCGTGTGATCTGGAGCCATTTTGCATTTGCTCTTGCTTGGACACTGGATACTAGCGAAGCAAAGAATGTTTCCACGGAGCTGAACAGGCGATACTTGTCTGGGATCTGTGCCAATAAGTCAGATGATGCTTGTGATATGTAGTTCGAGGTTCGCTTGTTCCGTGAGAGCTCTTCTCCTTTCCCTCCGGAGGACAGGACATCAATGTGGCTTTCTGGAATCACCATTAGTGTTGAATGCAAAGTGGCCATTGAGCAGCTACCACTCCATGATTGGGGAAGGTGTAAGTACGCCTTGTTTCCGCATACCCAGTAGGTGTCCATTAGTGCTGCTGTCCCTTTTTTCATATCTGGGATGGTGAGAGTTTTGTTACAGTTCTTGTTTGTTCCCATTGCCATTTTTCCTTCTCCCTTGAAACATAGTTCGTTTTGTATTTCACTTTGTAGCTTGAAGGGTTTCTCCATCGCTGTTACCCATGTTAGTTTAGGGATGTGTTCTTTCCATATTGGCAAGCACGTTCTTTCCATCCACCGCAACTTGTCCGGTTGGACACCTTTCAGTGCTTCTGCCTTGCACAGCACTTCTTCGTCTTTCCATTTGTTTTCGGAGAACAGTGTCCCTTGTATCGCAAAGAAAGGTTCTTTAAGACAGATCACTCCAGACGCCTGCGAATAGCACGTTTTGTTGTTCTGTAGCATTCTGAAAGAGACATCGTGTGCTTGGAAAGTGTTCTTTATTCTACACAGCGTGAGATGAAGGAGACATTGGGCATCCACAATGGGCAATTCTCGTGGCAACAATACTTTAGGTGTGCCTGATGCATGGGGGATAAGTGAGCAGACATAACAGCTCTCATTGGTTGTTTGTTTGGCTGTTGTGCTCATATCTGCATACCATTTATTTGCTTGGTGTGGGTGTCGTGGGTCTTCCATTTTGTCTAGCCCTAGTCCATAATACTCATCATACCCTTTCCCACCAGTCTCTCTTTTCCGCCTACTTTTCTCCCTTCTTCTGTACCTTCTCGTTATAGTAGGTGAAGAACCAGGCCCCCCTTCCTCCCTCCCACCCCCCTTTTCTAATTCTTCATATAGGGTCTTGTGTTCTGTCATCATAATCACTTTTCCATCCTCCTTAATAAACAAGAGATCGTTGTTTGAAATTGGGGCGGGAGGGATCGTGTGGTTGTTGTATGTTCCAGGTTGGGACATTGTGTCATTATTTACATTTTTGGTTCTCGATTGTGAGAGGACAGCAGTGGGTGGTGTAGTATAGTATCCCCACACAAAGTGTGATCCATCCCAGATCAAGAAATCACCTTCTTTGATACCTACAGTCGGAATTGTTTTCGTTCCAGGGGCAAGGGTGGTGTTGTTCCCCCCTCCCCCCTCGTTCATCTCGGTAGAGATGAACGCTATAATCCAGTGTAATACCAGACAAAACATTGAGATGAAGAACACGATAGCACACATTGATAAACCACATTCAAATGAATATGTTAATCTAGCCACTAACATTTCTCTAAATCTAACATATCTATTAGTTGCAGGCTGCCCATTCGATGCCATGATAAATCCTGTTTGAGACACAAGAGTTCATTAAATACAAACATGTAAGCATTTCCACGTTGTAACGTTTCGGTGATAAAATATAGGGTTGGGTGAGGGAGGGGGTGTGTTGACAGACAAGGTAGCCTTTCAATCATCATTATTCGTACCTTACTATATATATATAAATAATAAAAAACATGACATTTTAAAAACAACAATAATAAAAACATCTTAAAGAGCACAGGAGGGGAAAAAAGAACCCCACGCAAAACTTTCAAAAATTGTAATAAAAAGAAAATTTACATATACATATGTACATGTTTTAGTCCAGGATATTTTGTTGCGCGCTAATTGTGCTCACTGTTCATCTCATAAAGCACACAAAATTCCAATCATTCATTCCGCACAACTTCATCGTCCGCTGTTGCCTGTGCCTCGTCCTGCACCTCACTTTCCGCAGCGCTGTAAGCTTTACGTACGTCTGTCAAATGCACCCAATATCGCAGGCCCTTCACCTTTACTGCTGTGGGCGTGCAAAACACTACTTCATAGGGGCCATGGAAACGTGGTGCATTCCACCTCCGCACAAAACTTCTGACATATATAAGGTCACCAGGCATTAGTTGTAGTGGTTTTTCAGGCAATTTGTCTGGTTCAGTTGCGTTCCCCTCCTCTCTTGTAGAGGGGGGGGCTAGTTGCTTTGCAATTACACGCGCTGCCCGTGTCAGTTTTCGCAGATATTCTGTGAACTCCTCCCCCAATATAGCTGCGCTTCTGTGTGCATCAGAACGCTCACGGAGAGGCGAATGCGCTGTATGCATTCTTCTTCCCGTGACGATCTCGTGCGGGGACAAATGGTGATCCTTACTTGGCTAGTTTCGTAGTTCAAACAAGGCCAAAGGCAGGCAGTACATCCAAGTCTTTTTAAGGGAAAAACAAAGTTTTGATAATCTGCTTTTTAACAGGCCATTTATCTTTTCCACGACGCCATTACTTTGAGGATGATAAATCGAACATAATTTGTGCTTTATTCCCAATAATGTAGTCACTTCTTTAAATAATTCATTAACAAAATGCGTCCCGTTATCTGAGCGCATAACGTCGCAAATTCCCCAGCGCGGAAACACTTCCCGCACTAGGAACTTCGCGGCGCCCTTCGCGTCAGGGCGGGCACATGGGCCTGCCTCCACCCACCTCGAAAATGGACATACAACCACAATCATGTATCGAGCCCCATTACACCTTTCTCCCATGTCTACATAATCAATGTGGAGCTCTCTGAATGGGCCACTTGGCTTTGGTATCGTACCCCTTAGTGTACGCAAGGTCATACCTGAGTTGTAAATTTGACATGTCGTGCATTCTAGGGCTAACCTTGTGACGTGTTCCTGGAGGCACGGTGCAAACCAATCTTCTTGTATCTCTGCCATTATGTGTTTCTTCGTGTTGTGTGCGGGAAAGTGTAGTTGTTGAAATGCTATTTCTAACAGCGTAATTGGCATTACCACTTTTCCTGAACTCTCTTGTCGCCACAATAAATCAGTCGGTGATTTGCTGCATCCTCTCTTAGTCCACAGCAATTTTTCCTCTGCACTAGCTCCCTCTTGCAGCTCTATTATCTCCTGTGTGGACATCATGTTGTATCCTGTGGGGACCTCTTGTCTTGCTGTGTGGTGCAACATGTACTCTCCAATTTCACCTTTTTGTAAATAGGAAGCTGCTTTGGCAGCGGCGTCTGCTGCCGCGTTCCCCAAAGATACAAAATCTGTATTGGTGGTATGAGCTTGACATTTTACGATGGCCACTGCCGTGGGGTCTTGCAGGGCCTCAATCAGTTCTTTCAATAATTCTGCATGCTGGACTGGCGTTCCGTCTGCTCGTCGGAACCCTCTCCGCCCCCACCGGGCCAACCCACCGTGAACTGTTGTTGTCATGTATGCTGAATCTGTATATATGGTCACTGCGCACCCCTTGGTGGCATGCAATGCTTCTATTAGCGCTATTAGTTCTGCTGCTTGCGCTGAATAGTGTGATGGGAGGCGGTGTTGTACTAGTATCTCATATTCATCTTCCTCTAATCGTACCACTGCCATACCCACATGCTTTTCTCCTGTCTCCATGTCTATTGATGCTGACCCGTCCACAAAATACACCTCACCCTCGGTCAGGGCATTTTCAAAAATCACTGGATCCTTACTTTCGTCACCTGTGTACGTGGCGCAGTTATGGTTTTGCATGTCCTCTACGGTGCATGCCTCTGTGATGAATGTGGCTGGGTTCACTGTTTTACATCTTACTATATGGATGTTAGCGCTGGACAGTATTATCTCATATGCTGTGGCGCGTTGTGTTGTCAATGTGCTCTTTGTTCGCTCTAATATTGCAAAAAGTGAGTGTTCCACAAACAGTGTCACCGGGCAGCCCATCACTATCGTGGCACTTTTTTCAATTGCGAACGCGGCTGCAGCTAGGGATTGCTCGCACGCGAAATGACCTTGCATTACTGCATCTAGGGTGCCGCTATAGTAAGCAAGTGGTTTGTGCCCTAAAGATGTTTTCTGTGTCAGTACTGCTGTCATCAGTGTTCCTTTGCAGTGTGAAAATAAGAAAAATTCGCGCCCATAATCTGGATTTGCTAATACTGGAGCGCTTGATATCAGCTCTTTTAGTGAGTTAAATGCTGTGTTCATCACCTCTGTCCATTCTATGTGTTTGTGTTCTTGTTGTGCTTCTTTCAGTGCCTGTAACAGGGGCCTTGTGTACGCCGCATAGTCCAATATCCATGCTCGGCAATAGTTACACATACCCAGAAATTTCTGCATCTCTTTTACTGTTTTGGGCTCTCCAATTGTTCTAATCGCCTGTGCCCTGTCTGGTATAATTCGCTTGCCATCCTTTGATATCAACTGACCCAAGTATAGGACCTCTGTCAGACAGTATTGTAATTTCCCCTTGTCCACCTTGTACCCCTTATTGGCCAATAATGTCAAGAGTGTTATCGAGTCTTGTCTACACTCTTCCTCGTCCTGTGCACAAACCAATAAATCATCAACGTACTGAATCACTGTGCTTTCTACAGACAAATTCCCCAGATCTTCATGTAGTACCCTGTTAAATATGCTTGGGCTCTCGCAATATCCTTGTGGTAGTCTGCAGTGTTCGAACCTCCTTCCTCCCAATGTAAATGCTGTCAAGTACCTGCTCTCTTCTGCTAAGGGAATCGAAAAAAATGCATTTTTTAAGTCAATTACTGTGAAGTGTGATGCTACTTTTGGAATGTTGCACAGTATTGTCGCCGGGTTCGGGACTAGAGGGAACTCCTTCATTACCACATCGTTCAGTGGGCGTAAATCTTGTATCATCCTCCATGAACCCCCCTTCGCTTTTTTGATTGGGTAAATGCATGTGTTGCATGGGGAGTTTGAGGGCACGATTATACCCTGTGCTAGCAGTGCTTCTATTGTCTCTCTGATCCCTTCTTCTGCTTCTCGCGACAGTGGATATTGTTTCACCCGGGGTAGTATTGCTCCCTGTTTTACTTTTATCACCACAGGCTGAACTTCATGCAGCAACCCTACATCGTGGGGGCCATTAGTCCATAAGTTAGTGGGTACTGAACTCATGTCTTCATTAAAAAATGTGTGCGGTGCTCCTACTACCGCCATTAGTTCAACCTTAGTTTGTCTGGCTGTAACTACAATGTCGCAGGGCATTGCCAGTTCCATCACTACTTCACCATCTCCCTCAGTGTCGGAAAATAGCTCCTCGTCAGAGAGCTCTCTCAGCGGGATATTTGCATTTGTACACAATACTGTCCGCCACTCACACCCTTCCATGTCAATACCAATCACACATATTCTGTTTGTTGATACATGTATTGCATGCAAATCCAACGATAGTACTGTCCCAAGAGCAGTGTCAGGGCTTGCTATGGGACGAAAAAGGAATTCTGCTGGGATCCTCCACTCCACCCTTTTGAGTTCTGGTACTATGAGAGCCAATGTTCTCATACCTTCGACAAACATCTCCTCATTTCTCGGTACCCCTCTGATCTCTTTCATGATTGTGTGGCCGTGTATTACTGCTAATATACGGAGGGGGCATATGCCTGGCGTTGAACATACGATACCGCTCCCTGTGAATGATATTGTCATGTTTAGTTTGCTCAAGAGATCTCTCCCCAGTAAGTTGATGGGAGAGTTTTCATAGTACAGTAAGGGTGCTTTCACTGTTTTACCCCCCACTGTCACATCCAATACCTCTGTGTAAGGAACTTCAATTACAGCCCCAGAGAACCCCTGCGTCTCTAACGTTCTATTAGATAACGGGAATCGGCCCTCTCTAATGCATGATTTCTCCGCTCCCGAATCCACCATGAAAATGAATTGCTTGTCTCCTATCTGCGCTCCTATCAATGGTTCCTCTGATGCATTGTGGGTCGTAGACAGTACTGGACACGCAAGTGCTCTCTGTGGGCTGTCCTATGCGGGGTGTCTCATTGCCCCCCCTTGATCGAAAATGTTCCCCGAAACCACTGACACTCCACTGTAAGGTGCGGGGGCGGGTGCCCCATTAGCTACTGTGGCGAAAGTGTTACCAGGCGTGTAGTGCACATTGTCATTATTCTGTGGGCTGGTTTGTGTTCGGTACTGATGTCCGTGCAGTTGTGCGTTACTCCTTTGTACTACATTGTCTGGTTGCTGGTATTGTCCCATGGGGAGGCCGTAGGGGCTTCCTGGATGGGGGTGTCCGTATTGTTCTATCTCTTGGAAACCGTTGTTTTGTCTGCTCCTACATTCTCTTGAGTAATGCCCCCATCTCCCACAATTCCAACAGCTCCCCTGTGGACCTCTGGGACCCTGCCACCCATTTCCTCCCATTCCTCCATACCCTTGTCCTCCTCTTCGACCCCTGTACCCACCTCTTCCCCCTCTTGGGGCCCACTCTTGCCACGTTGGACCTCCGTTCTGCTCCTGCTCTGTCCACTGCCGTTGCCCTTGTCCTGCCCAATTCGCTGCTATTCTTCCTTGTATTGCTATTTGCC
This sequence comes from Ambystoma mexicanum, assembly GCF_040938575.1. Classification (NCBI taxonomy): domain Eukaryota; kingdom Metazoa; phylum Chordata; class Amphibia; order Caudata; family Ambystomatidae; genus Ambystoma; species Ambystoma mexicanum. The sequence continues at coordinate 1,664,009,216 of NC_090929.1, forward strand.
CCTCCTCTCCTTCCTCTCCCTCCCTCATGAGTGGGAGTCCCGCTACCGCTGCTGCGACCTTCACCAATTTTGATTGCACCAACTTTGCCTCGTCCGCCAACCTTTTCTGTGCTACTTCCCTCTCTCTTTCTTTGATCCGTTTACAATGGTGCACTATTATGCTTTGGATCTCCGGCCAGCCTTTTGCCTCAACACCTGCTATTTTATCTAGTGCCTTTTGCACTTCCTTTGGGAGCCCTCTCTTAATGATGAAGTAAAATAGAGACGTGGATTGGTGCCAGGGCGTACCCGTTTCCGCTCTCCACATCTCCTGCACCCGGAGAATGTAATCCATAGCGTCCTCCCCGTCATTCATGGTACATTGCATTACTGACTGCAAATCAGGGGTATCTGGGAAGGTTTCCCGCAGTGCGTCCCACACCCTTGCTCGCACGGTGTTAAAAGAAGCCCCATCATGGCGATCACACTCTAAAGTTACAGCTGGAAAACCCGCTTTAGCCCATACTCTGTCTGCCTGATCCCCTACTGCGGACACTAGTAGGCTTTTCACATCGCCTACTGCCAGTGGTATACCAGCGGTATGTTTCTCAAATGCATATATCCACTTGCTTGCCCCTCCTGACAGCTGTGGTAGTAATTTCATTAAATTAGCCTTGTCCATCTGAGCCCACGGTATATAGTTTGGCCTCCCACCTCCCCTGTGCAGTAATGGGAGTTGTAATTTCCCTTTTGCCGTTGCCGCTTCCTTTTCCTTAGTCACTGCTGACTCTAATGACGCCATCTTCCCCACCCTATTTCTTAGTCGTCCCATCCATTCATCTTCTATAGTCCCCAGTGAACATGCACCATCTAGCTCCTCGCCGTCTCCTCCTACTGCCATGCTCAATCTATCACTCTCATCCCCTCCTCCTCTGACATCACATAACAAATCCTCTCTGATCCCTCTCTCTCGCGAGACATTACCAATGCTTCCTTCTGCTGTCCCTACTTCTATTATCCTGGTCGGTTCTTCCTCAATTCTGAACAATATTTCCCCCTTTTTCCATCCTTCCTCAATTGGTCTACTTTCGCTCGACGCTCTAGACGTGCGCCCATATTGCGTGGGGGCGCATGCTGTGCGTTCACATATGTCTTTTATTCTTGAGAGTTCATCTCTTGCCACTGTAAGCCTCGACTCTAAGTCACTCGTTAACTTCTCTATGTCCACCCTCTGTGTGCCTCCCTGGGCGCGCTCTCTGGTGTTTTCGTATGGTGGGGGTGCAGTTGGCCTCTGTGGTGTGCTGGTCGACGGGGGAGGCACATAAATCGGGTCGCTATATCCTGCTGCAGGGGCTGGTTTAGGTAACATTGGGTACAACATAACCACCTCCGCAGGTTGTTCTGTACTTACCTGTTCCTTTTCTTCTCGCGGGATCATTAGTGGATTGTCTGTGGTGGAAGGTGAATCAATATTTGGAGCTGGAGCTTTGGGTGGGGGTACTTCCTCAAACAATCTCCAAAGATCTAATATCTCCTTCCTATTCTGCCATTGTTTTCCCTTATACTTGAGGCGAATACATGTACATACCATATCAAGAACGCTTTTGTCAAACGACCCTCCTTCTGGCCAAATCTGGGGCAACCCCTCCCCTTTCAATTCTGTTAACCATTGATCATGATATTTATTTATGCGTTCAGTATATCCCGGCAAGCTCTTACAAATGTGTGACAAGGGAGTTTCAGCCCCCATCCTCTAAATTGCTAGCGCTACCGCGTTCGCCTTCGTAACTTTTGATTAGGTGTAAATATGCGTATGTATACCTTTATGGCACAGACAAGAGCGGACCTCTCAAAATTATCACCCACTGTCATTCACTGCACAAATCTCTTCTCACTCACCATATCTCATCTCTTTCCCATTCCCAGGCACTCTTATGTGATCTCACTTGTAATTGATCAAGTACTGGTTATGGCCACATTCTCTGGCACCACCTCGCGGCCACTCGTTCGTCTCCAACACTCGTACGGTGCGCGCACCCTTCACAATGCTTTCCACTCACACTTTTGTCTTTTTCCTCCCTTTCCTCCCTAACCAGCTGTCCCTGTTTTCCTGCTAAGGTTACTGTGTTCACGTCTGTACGTGCCACTACTGAGTCCCCACTTTTTAAGATGTTCTAACTTCTTTATACCCTTCTCATTTTCGCCCCCTACCCCGTGGAAATGGAAAAAGAAGAAATAGAGAGAGAGAGCACAATCACTAAAAAATATTCCCGGTGTCTCCTTTTGCTAGACACCAATAACTTATTTCTCACTTCTTCATATATTCCCAGTACTAGTCTAGATAGCACTATGCGGCGCCGCCTTCCACCCCCTTTCGGAGCTAGGTTTCCGTCACTTCTACCACGTCACTTATTTCTTATTCCTAATGGCCATATGCAAAAGAAAGAATAAAGAAAGTTTCAAGACCCGTCTGTAGTAGACCCCCGATATTCTTCTCCTCTACCTGTCCCCGTTCTTTTGTTCCCAATTTCCCCTTCTTTTCCCCTTGACGATCACTCGCACTCGGTACTCACGTGCCCGTCTTGAACCGATACTCTCCGAAACTGGGTCCGTCCAGGCGGCGTCACCGGTAACTCAACGGTCAGCCCCTGGCTCCGGCGAGCGGCACTCAAAGGGGATTTTTTTCCAATCGGGATCCCGTACCCTTTCTCATTGAGTGCGCACTTCTTATTGTGCCGGTCGCCGTTGGCGGGCGGCCTCCCGGAGACGGCTCACCGTGCGTATCCCTTCTCGACCGGAGATTCTCGTGCCACAAGGGGGTCGTTAAGAAGGAGTTAGGAAAAATAGTTTGGAGATATCACGTCGGGGTCACCACTGAAGGGAAGCGCCCCCAATTCAGCACGATCCTCCCCGCAATGAGAGACAAGAAGGGACTCTCCCGTAGTGGGAATAAGACCAAGACAGAGTGCGGGTGAGCGTAAATGGGAGTTTATCCAATAATAAGGCATGCAAAGAACTCTGCAACCTCCGAGAGCGCTCTGTCTGACAATAGCAAAGACAGGCGTATTTCTAATACAAAAAACGTCATCAACACCTAAACACTATAGGGGGCACAAGTTAATTGGGATTGGGTGTCGTCGACTAACTATAGGTGTTGCTGCAGCGTGGTTGGTCTTGGCAGGACGACGTCACTGGTCAGCCTCGTGGGTTGGGTTGGGCCTGGCAGGCCGGCTTGAGGTCATCCGTGCGGTGTTGGTATGCTGGGGCAGCCTGTGACAATGACGAATACCTTTCCTGTCTCATTTGCCCTAGGCCATGCACACTGCAGTTATTCAGAAAATGACATTTGAGTTCATTGATAAATTGCTTCAGCAGCTTATCTTATAAAAATAAACACAACACATGAGGAATGCACCTTGTGAGAGGTCTGGTGGTCGTCGGTTGGGGTGAGATTTACCTGTGTCCTGTTGACCGGTATTTTAGGTCGCGGGACGGGGCTCTGGGGCCTGGGCCGAATGATACATGTCTGTCTGCTGCGTTAGAAGTTATTATATGGATGGGTCTCTGTGTCTTGTCCCAATGATGGGGATCGTCCTTGCACGGGGTCAGGGTTCTTGGGGGGTCTGGGGGATTTATGAGAGGGTGCTGGTAGATCAGTGGGTTCAAACGTGGGTTTATTACCGTGCTGTAAATAACACAGGTGGCGGGCTGTGGCCTTGGTTGCGGCGCCGGGGCCTCTGACTCTCTGAAGTAACGCCAGCTTGGTTGGGGGAGGTGAGGGAGCGCGGCACAAGTCTTAGCTTTTTTATCTGGCAGGCTTGGTAGGGTGGGAGAGGGAATGGCCTTGCATATCCACAAAGGTATTTTCCTCGTGCGTTGCTGATCAGTGAATGCAGAAGTTTTATACTGTTCTGCCTTATTTTGACGTTATTTAGACACACATATATATTTCAATTTCGTTACACATTTCTTTAAGACAGTCGGTTCCAGTACCTTTTCATTACCTAACATTACATTCACTACATTGTGTGCGTATTGTATGTACATTAGACGTTATACGAGGGATATCTAGGTTATGGCCTACAGAGATTGATGCTCGCCGCTTTGGGTGATTCAGAAAACATATATGAGTTCAAGTTTCTACATACTATTGAAAAAACACTTTTACAGATAGAGGTTACACGTTTGGTCAACATCTTTCTCCGTGGTTATAGCAGCACTAGTCCAGACCTGGAGGGATATCATATAACGTTACATTTTTATGGCTTATTCACATTTTAAACAGAGGTAGTTCATTAATACCAATACTTGAATTGTTTTCTACCTTCTTCAGATAGTGATGCTTCAGCTTTTTTCCTCGCTACCCCGGCCTTGCGGTCCGGGTCATACGGGGTGCAAATCACATTGTTACTAATATAATGTTGCCGTGTTGGCGTCTCGGGTTTAGCTCATCTCCGACTTTCTCATGGGAACGCGCTCGCAGTGGATCTGTCAGGGCTGCTGAGGCGACAGAGATGCATGAAAGGCCCTCCAAAGGTGGGGGCCTCGTTACAGTGTGCTGAACTCACACCATGTTTGCTGGGCAAGATGGCGTCTAGGCCTAACTTAATTTTTGGTAAATGCAAAGACGGGGTGCGTGTGGGCAATGTCGTCGGCGGGTGAACCCCCCTCCACCTGGGCCCGGGTGGCATGAGGGTGCGCCCAACGAGCCATGGCCCTCACCTGGGGAGGGAGCTGTAGGTGAGGAGGGCCTCGTGGCCATTCCTCCCCTACATTTGATTCAGACAGGTTAATATAAGGACAAGAACAAAAACAGCAGAACTCCCTCCCTCCACCCTATACTCTGCCCCAACCCGAAGCATCTGTTGCTCTAACATTTGTTGATGGCCGAAACAGCGGGCAACAGCATCAAACCAAAAACATACAATCTGTGATGCATTCCGTAGCAAAACAGGTAAACTTTGGTAACCCAACCAGACAAACCTAGGGTTTCAGGGGGATGGGGTTGCTGGGCTGCACAGCAGCTGGTCAAGCCTCTGCGGCTCCACTGCCCAACCATTCCAGAGCCCAGAGAGTTCTCTGCCCCTCAACCATGCTTGTCAACCTCCAGTGACATTGCCATCTCAATCTTCCTCTGGTTCTTTTCATTTAGGTGCTGTCTGTGGGTGCAGGCGGGTCTGGTTCTTGCGCATCCGGCAGCTGTCTCTGGAGGGGGTCGCTCGGGATGGAATCGAGGTCTATTATTTGCCTTGTTTCTTTCCGGCCCCCTTTCGCCATCCAAGTGTTGTTCGGCCCATTTCCAAGCTTCCTGGGGAACGGTAAAGTGTACTGCAGTGTCTTTATGATATATCTTCAATTGGGCCAGGAACAACAGGCCATATTTGACGTTCATGGAATATAAATGTTTCAAGTTGTTCAAAGGATTGCCTAGCACGTTGCACCTCCCTGGTGTAATCTGTGAATAAAGCTATTCGGGACCCATTGTAAGTGATTGACCCTTTTGCGCGGGCCATCTGGAGCAATGCGTCACGGTCCCTATAATTTAATAACTTGGCGATAACCGTGCATGGTGGTGCACCTGGAATACGTTGTCCCGATGGCATGCATTGAGCCCTTTCAATGGAAAAGAAATTTGGAAAAGAAATTTGAGAAAGTTTTAGGTGCAAACATATCCATTAGCCATTGTTCAAGAAAGAGCTTCATGATAGGCCCCTCCATCTTCTCGGCAGTCCTAGGATGTGCATGTCGCGCCGTGATCTGCCCTCTCCCTCATCAACCTGTTCTTCCATTGTCTTCAGACGCGCCAACACCCTTGACATCTGTTGTTCCACAGTGTGAAGTCCATCTTCAGCCTCAGAGATGCAACATTCTGCTTCTCCTGTACGGCAAGAGTTTTTGGAGGTCATGGCGTAGAAGTGACACATCCGCACTGATGCCGTCCATTTTCTTTTCCATGGAGGTGCAAGAGTTCGCTATGGCGTTCATCATGTCCTTTAAGGAGATGGTTTCGTCCACTGCCACTGTGTCGCACAGCGTTGTTTGATCAGTGGGAACAGCAGCGATAGTTGTCGCATATTGCTCCATTCAGCTCTGGGTGGAGGCCTTCTTGAGTTTCTTTGACCATGGAGCGTATAGTACCGAGGAGGAGCAGGGCTAATGTTCTGTTCCCGTAGGTAGGGCGAGGACCTCGGCAGTTGTTGAAACGATGAACCCCTAGTGGTGCATCAGGTATATTATTTTAGGGTGCCGGGCGGTGTGATTTATTCAGAGTTTGTTTCTTATCTGGTTAAGAGTCTTTTGTTAGGGGTGCTGTGGCCACTTGCCAACTCAGGACAGGGGGGATGGGGGGGAAGAGACCTCTCTAGCAGGATACTACAAATATAGCCACAGAATTGTTTCCGTCCAGTATCACAGGGCCCAGAAATGTCTTGCAGCCTGCACCACCTTGGTGTCACTGTGTGCATATGTATCATCCTTGTATTGCAGGCCACCAGGTTCAGAAGGATGCCTGCACGTAATGCTGTAGGTTCCTAATGTAAAGTTCCCCCGGGCCCTGATTCCCTGCCGACACACCAGGCCAGTCTGGTCTCAAAGTGTACCTCACTGGAACTGTGGTAGTCTTTATAGGTCCATTGGCCACCTTCTTCCCAAGGCCCCAAGACTGCAGCTCTGTCGCCAGCGTGTGTCTCCCTCAGTGTACTAGTATTCAATGGCCAGTCTGTACAGCCATTTTATGTGTGTGCCCTATAATAGGGCCCTCAGGGACCCAGATCTTCTCTGCAGGGTCTTCACTCCCGGTAAGTCTCTACGCCGGGTCTTTGATGTTGCTGTGTGCTGCTCGCAGTGCCTGTGGTTGCAGTGCCTATTGCCAGCGGCCCAGCTCCTTCCCTCTGTTTCATTATTATGGAGCCCTGGGCAAAATTTCAGCCGAGACGCAGCACACTCGCTAATAAGGTACTCAACGATGCGGCCCTGCCCCTCCCCCGCTCCACGTTGCTGCCAATGAGCGATCTTTCACTGTGGGTGAAACCTATACCGGCCACCTGCTGCCCTGCTGGCTCAGTGATCACATCTGCGAGTCCAGCTCCTATGTACAGTGTCTTCTTTGCGGAAACCAGTCTCCCGCTTCAGGCGATGTCGGAGCTGGCAGCCCACTGCAACCTTTATCGCAGCATTCACGGCCCCGGCCCCCTCTCACCATGTTGTCTCTGTGAACGTCGGGTTCTGCCTGCTGGTGTATTTTAAACCGCTCACCTGTTCTCTGCGGGTCGCCTTTGACCGTTCTCCCCTCCGCCTGATGCCACTGTCCGGATGTTTCCCTGTCTTCCACATTCCCTCGTGGCCCAGCAACACGCCGGTCCCCTCGCCAAGATGGTGCTCTCAGCAACGAGCCATCGACCCTGGATTCCAGGGTATCCTGGCATCGATTTTGCTCAGGAGCTGAGCGAAGTGGAGCCGAGATGTTCCGCTTGCACCAATTTTCCAAATCACTGCAGGACATATGTGGGAAACAGGATTTTAACTACAGTATGTTGGCACCTCCGACGGAGCAGCAGAGGCTCGCGTCCTCATCCGTTTGCTGCGCAACAGCGCCCCAAGAACATTTTCAAAGCAGAATCTTTTTGGCAACCATGGCCACACTCACGGGGTGTGGAGCCCACAACAACCGCGGTTGTTGGTCTCCATCTAGTCTAAACTACACATCAACCTTTTGGATCTGAGGGCAATCGGATTAGCGCTAAAGGCCTTTCTGCCCTCTGTACGGGGAAAGAATGTCCTGATGATGATGGACAACACAGTGGCTATGTACTACCTCAACAAGAGAGGAGAGGTGTAGGGTCACTACCACTGTGTAGAGAGGCAATGCAGCTCTGGTTCTGGGCAATTCAAGAAGGAATCCCTCGGAGCAGGCAGTGCAGTATCTGCGAGTGGGAACTAGCTCAGGAGGTCCTTCAAGAGATCTTCACCCTTTGGGGAACCCCTCAAGTGGATCTGTTCACGACCATCGTCAACTGGAACTGTGAACTATTTTGTTCAAGGGAATTTCCTCCAATAGGAGCTCTAAGTGACGTGTTCGTACTGGACTGGGAATTTCGACTCCTGTACGCGTTTCCTCCAGTCCCCGTCATTCCTCATGTGATCAGGCGGTTAAGAAAGCTCTGGAAACCCATGATATTGCCCAGATTGGGCCAGTGGAACGTGGTACCCGGACCTTCTGGACATGTCCATCTGCCCTCCAATACGTCTTCCACAAAGAGAGGATCTTCTCTCGCAAGAGGAAGGTTGAGTTCACCATCCAGAGGTCAAGACACTCAGCCTTCAAGTATGGTTTCTGAGAGGCTGACAAACAAGGATTGGGACCTCCCGGATGACGTAATGGAGATTTTGCTTTGCTGGTGCAGGGATAAGAATGTGGATCCCTTTCTATGTGACACACCTATGGTGTTTTCCTTTTTGTTACATTTGGCACATATGGGGCTCCAGATTGGAACAATTAAAGGTTACCTGGCGGCGCTATCTATTTTCAAGCACTCTTCAGAGGAGGATTCATATTTTAAGATCCCTCTGATTGTTCAATTCCTAAAAGGCCTTACTAATGCATTGCCACCAGTTCCATTCATTGTCCCTGTATGGGATCTCAATCTGTTAAGATTTGTAACATGCATTCCTTTTGAGCCTTTACACTCATGCTCATTAAGACTTTTGACATTAAAAACTGTTTTGCTTATAGCAATAACGTCAGCCGGCAGGGTAAGCGAGTTGCAGGCCCTCTCCTGTAAGCCTCCACATGCATTTTTTCATAAAGACAAGGTTTTTCTTAAAATGAAACCTTCTTTCTTACCGAAGGTAGTCTCCAACTTCCATTTGTCGCAAAAGATTACTTTACCAATTCCTCATCTGGGAAAGGAAAAGAGATTGCATACACTGGACCCAAAAAAGGTGTCTCCGCTTTTACATATCCAGAATGGCAAAACTTCACCAAAATGACCAATTATTCATTGGCTATACTGGCCCAAAGTTGGGTCTAGCAGTTACTAAACAAACCATATCCCCCCCCATCCATGAGGATCTGCTCTCCAACCTTGACGCTAACATTCCCTCTGTCCTCATCCTACTCGATCTCTCATCTGCCTTAGACATGGTCAACCATACCATCCTGCTCAACAGTGTGTGATAACCAGGGTATCACTGATCAGGCTTTGGCCTGGCTGACCTCTTTCCTCTCTGATCAACCCTCCCAGGTCAAACTTGGGTCCTTCCTATCATCTATCTCCCTCCCTACGTGTGGTGTTCCCGAGGGATCTAACCTCTCGCCCTGGCTTTTCAACCTATACTTTGCAACTCTCGCCCACTGCATTGCCATTTTCAGCTAAAATTTCCAGTCCTACGCTGATGATACTCAACTCCCCTTCAGGCTGCCCTCGGCCACCTCCTCTCCTTCTCTCAACTCTGATTGCCTTACTGCCATTCAAGATTGGTGTTCCGCTAACAATCTGTCTGAACGCCAGCAAGACTGAAATCCTCCTCATCGGGACACCTTCTCCATCTTTTCCCCTCACTCTCTGGCCGGAGTCCCTTGGCCCTCCTCCGACCCCCACCTGCGAGGCTAAGAACCTCAGGGTCATCTTTGATTCTACACTTTCCTTCTCTGCCCACATCTCTGAGGTCTCTAAAAAGTCAAACTTCCTACTGCACCTCCTCAGAGGTACTCTAACTTTCCTCTCCTTCCCCCAGAAGCTCACTGTCTCACAAGCTCTGGTTCTCTCTAGGTTGGACTATTGTATCAGCCTCTTTCTAAATCTACCTGCCTCTTCTCTCCGACTTGTCCTTGGCCTCAAGCCCTGGGATCGTATCTCTCCAGCTCTGAAATCTCTCCCTTGGCTCTCAGTGGATGCAAGGATTAAAGTAAAACCCTCTGCATTGTCCACAAGGTTTTCTGGGGCCTGGGTCCAAAATACCTTCAGCTATCCCTCCGTAAATACCTCCCCTCTCGAGCTCTTCACTCCTCCTCCTCCTCCTCTAACTCGCTCAGGGTCAGTCGTTTTTCTAAGAAACGAGGTGCTCTTCAAAGAGGTGTCCCAATCAATGATATTTGTTCAGCGGCCACTTGTTCGTCGGGGAGGATAATTTGCAAAAGTGGTCCTTCATTCATTCCATGATTAGATCTAAATTTAATTCGTACTCCCACCTCCAAATTATTACTGCTTTGGGAGTCTATCATAAAATGAGGAATAGGTGGCAGGACTCAATTCATTTGAAGAACAAGTTACTTACCCCTTGTAACGTTCTTTTGATTGGATGTTCCTTCCACGTATTCCTCATCGTCCCTCCCAGCCTACCCCACGGTACAATTTACGTGTTATTTCACTTTGCGCTTTCTGTGAGCCTACGGTCTATGGTACGCCTGGTAGTTCCTCTTCAGGAGGGGGAAAAACAGAACTGAAGCCAACGGCTCTGCATGCGCTACTTATACTGATGATGTCAAACTGAGGGCCGCCAGGGACATAGTCTCGACGAGATGGCACACAGCGCCCCCTTTCGAAAACATTCCAAAGCAGCTGAAGCTGGAGAGAGAATTATCATAAAATGAGGAATACGTGGGAGGAACAGCCAATCGAAAGAAGGTTACATGGGGTAAGTAACTTGTTCTTCTTTTCACCAGGGGAGGTTTTACAAGTGAGCAAACACATAAATGAGGTATTCAGCCCCATCCCATTCTTGTACATAGGTCCGCCCGCTCTGGGCAATAGTGGCCCACTGCAATGTCCCCGTTTGTATTAGGGTTTCTCAGAGTGTTGATTATGCTGGTTTGCAAATAATTGGGAGATGTCTGGAAGAAAGAAAATAAATTCAAAATCTTTGATGTTGCGAAGTTGAGTCGTCGTTCGCTGGTTCAGTCGCACATGACGATGACCGACTTTGTCATCCTTGATAAAGCACAAGAGTTCATTTAGTTGCCTATGAGCATAATACTTGGCCACACTGCTCCTAATGCAACACACCCACTAGTCCGGCCAGCATAGGCATCTACAGCACTGGACTTCCATCGTAACCAGTGCATCCAGAACTACATTGAGGATCCATAACTAGGGAAGGGCAAATAGATTGAGGCCTACCATCTGGACTAGTCAGCATGGTCAACCCTGAGTTGAGAGGGATCATCGATCACAACCAGCCATTGATTGAGGGTTACTGGCTAGGACATCCAAAACTACTAGACCAGCAAAACAGCGGGCATTGAGAGGTAGTAGTCTTACCAGCACAGCCATACTGTGCTTTGTGCAGTGCTTGTTGCTGATCACCACCTATAGCCATGCTTTGACGAGTACCGCCCATGATGGGCAGCTCACCCAGCCTTGTATTGCTGGCTACCAGATGGACCTCGTAAGCCTTGGTTGCGGGGTACTAGCCAAGTGAGCAAGGACCATCAGCCCGCAATACAGCACACCAGGCATGCCAGACAGAAAATCCATTCCTGGATTGAGAGTAGCCGGCCAGCTTAACCCGTTGACCCAGCACTGGATATTGGTATCGGACATATCTACCAGCACCACTGTCAGCCTAGTATTAAGAAGCATCAGCTTGCATTGAGTAGTGCCAGTGGACCATACAATACCAACCATTCAATACCTCCAGATCCACATTGTGGCATACTAGTTACGCCTGACTGTAAGACCTCCAACCCTCTTCTGAGAGTATCTGCCAGATCTGCCAGTGCCACCAGCCTTCCAATGATGGTTGCCAGTCAGTCCAACTGGCCCTTTCTGCCTGGGAGCATAGTGCCACCAGGTAGGCCTGTCAGCACTAAGGGAAATGGAGCCTTTTCAGGGTATTAATAAGCACTGATAGCTTGAACAATTTCATTCATTCACTTTCCCCCCTCCGACCTCCCCATCTCCTCCAAGGCTCGCAATCTGGGTGTTATTTTTGACTCCTCTCTCTCCTTCTCACAACACATTTCACTTAGCTCTCGCTCCTGCCGCTTCCATCTATACAACATTCGCAAAATCCGTCCCTCCCTCACTTTCCATGCAACCAAACTCCTTATCTCCTCTCATCTTTTCCCGGCTATTTTACTGCTCCCCTTTATTCTTTGAACTTCCTGCCTCCCAGCTTACCCCCCTCAAATCCATTTACCACTCTGCTGTTCGTACCCTTTGTCTCCTTACCTCCCGTGATTCCATCTCCTCCTCGCTCTCTTCTTCGTTGGCTACCTTTCCACTCTGTTAAAATTCTGCTTTCTCTGCCTTGTTTTTAAATCCTTATATGGTCTCGCTCCTCCTTATCTCTCCTCACTTCTCACCTTCTACTCCCCCTCACGCCCTCTTCGTTCTGCTGACCGTTTCCTCCTTACTGTACCTCCTTCCCCTTGTGCTTCTTCCAGGTTTCGTTCCTTCCAACTTCTTGCTCCTCTTCACTGGAACGCACTCCCTCTCTCAATCCGCTCTTCCACTACCCTTCCCTCATTTCGCACGTCCCTTAAATCCCTTCTCCTCCACTCTCCTCCTTGAAGATCTTCCCATTCTCTCTTCATCCCCCCTCTCCCTCTTCTGACTCCTTAATACCCTCTCCCTCCATTCTCCCACCTTCCTATTCCTCACTTGTTCTTTTCTTTTCTATTCCCCCTCGCCAATCCTACTTCCTCTCTACCTCCCCTTCTCCACAGTTAACTGCTTTTTGCACTGTTTTACTGTCGAATGATTCATCATGTAATTTTGCTCACATTGTTTGTTTATTGTTGTTCACTGTATGAGTTGTTCCATTGTACAGCGCCTTGGCATAAAGCGCTCTATAAATACACAAATCAATCAAATCAATCAATCAAGCTCTAGTACATTAGTATTCTCATAGTGTATGTCAGAGGTAAACATTTCAAGTTGCAAACTACTAGCCATCCATAAAGTCACTTGCCACCTAAATTCTATACATACTGTGATGAATCTAGGGTGTTCGTCCCTTCTCCCTTGGGGGGAGCCAACCGCTGTGAGGCTAGGGAGGTGAGGGGGTCTGGGTAAGTGGTACCTTTTTGGGAGAGACTCCCCTCTAGGGTACAAGGACTCCCATTCCCACGAGAATATCCCTACACAAGCAAACTGGCTGCCTGTATGGGATTACTTTCAAATTCCAATAACATGGTTTACCTTCTATTGGCTTCAGGTAATGCTGAACAGAGTACGACATCTGAAGAAAAACGAAACGTTGCTTGGAAGGCAAAACAACCTGTAAAAAGGACAAGCAAATCATGGAGGTGGTGAGAGAAGCGTACTCTGGCGAAGCCCTCTGACGTGTGCACACATAGGAGAGGTGGAGCACAGTTGAGCCACAGAGCCAGCAGCAACCTGAGCGAAGGAGAATGCCGAATCGAGCTTCTGGAGGCCCAGCGTAACTTACAGCGGAGCAACTGCAGTGTGGTCGGGGTCCAGGAGAGTGTCCCGAAGGGTGGTGTGGCCACCACAGGATTGTGGTGGGTCGGGAACCTGCCTAACAACTCAGACATGTACCCACTGAAAGAACAAATCCTCCCGTTGGAAAAAGTGACAACCACCATGAGCTAGCGGAACAAGAAGGAAGAGCCTGGGAGAGAGGCGAAAAGCAGATGCATCCCATCGCAGAGCACACATAATTAACCCACCCTGGCTGAAGGTACCAGGGCGATCCTAATAAGGGGGAGACCACGGGAACGCATGAAAGTTACCGAAGAGATAGCAATATTGAGGCTGAAAGCCTAAAAGAACCAAAAGCCCTGTATTGGAGGAAAGTGAGAGAGTTACATGATTACTGGCATTCTTGGATGAAACACTGTGCTAAAGAAACTGAATTAAGCCCAAACAACTGTGATACAAGTAAGACATTTGAAACCATAATAAGAGGAAAGACCCCAGGAGGTGGGTTATCAAACACCGGGAAAGGGTATAAGATACCCCAACAGAGAGGAAAAAACAACCACTGAAGTAAAAGGGTTCAAATTGCTAACCAAGAAAGGAAAGCGCCACCGTCGTAAAGAGTACAGGAGTGAGACTAGAGACTCGCAAGAGCTCCCAGAGACCAAAGGTGCATACATATACCAAGAACTACAAAAGCCCATCCGTAAGGGTTAAGAACTAAGATAAATAGGAAATACAGACTTCATAATTATTGAGAGAACTGTTGTATCTTGAAAGCCCTGAAATAAAGACGAGCGACCAGCTAAAGGGAAGCTGCCTTTTTTAGTTATTAGTTTGAAGTGGTAGGTCCAGATGGGGTTAGGTTGTTGGACGGAGGACATTTTGGTTTTGGATATCTGACTAGCACCATTAGTTAAATTGGTTATGTTGTCCTGCTTAGCTTGGTCTGGCGTACCCTCGCGAGGCCCCTCCTCACCTCCTTCCGTAGAGCTGTCTCAGGTCTCCAAAGTTTCCTTTCTCCGGGGCATTCTTGACCTCCTTGACCTCCGGTCTTCTTGTCCTTGGTCTTCTCCTTTTTATCGTGTAAATAAGGTCAGGCTCCCGCAGAGGCCACCTTAACAGGGACAGAAACCCACGCCAAAGGGAACCCTAGGGAACCAGCCCCCAACCATGGAAAAAGCAGATGGCATCAAAAAACCCTGGTAGTAGAACCTCCATAGTTTGATGGATGTAGAAGGTCCTTGGCATGAGTAGGTAACAATATTCCTTCAACAAGATTCCAGACGTGGAAATAAACCTCTTCTGGATAGTTGACTTGGCTGGGAAGGAGGGGGATCCAACGAAAGCAAGTGGGGGGACACAAGTTAAAGTGCTAGACTCTTGGGTAAAGAGGATTTGGGAAACAGTCTGAGCCGCCGGAGTGCTGGGGTAGGCAAGCTCCGAAGGAGGTTGACAAGCTGGAAGCCTTCGGACCGAAGGTAGACTCCGGAAATGACCATGAGAGAAAGACTTGCAAGTGAACAATTTAGCAAGGTAAGTAATAGGTGCTACAGCGAAACCCAGAGAATCGGGAGAGTTACGCAGATGCGCGGAAAGGTTAGGATAGGCAGGAAGGCAGTCTAATACAGATACTCTGGAACCGTAAAGGAAGCAAAGTAAGCGGCCATAGCCGGGGAAAAAGGAGAAGGCGTACCTGCAACGAAGAGTGCAGGGACCAGACCGCGTCAGAACACTGTGAGAAACAAAGTAAAAAGAGGAAGTAGAACGAAACAGGGAAAGTGCAAAGGATAAAGAGGACAGACCAGTCGCGGGAGACTAGAAAAGCAGGGAAGTTAGCAAGCTAATTCAGAAACTAGGAGGAACTGTGGAACACAGCAGCCAGCACCAAGGAGACGGATACAACGCGCCATGCTTGCGGCACAGTGCGTTATTACAGTGCATCAACCATCTTGCGGCGGCCATCTTGAGTGAGGACTAGACGGCGGTTGAAGTTTGCGGTCGGAAATGCACTATTCTGTACATCATGTAAAGTTCTATGCTGGTATTTCTGTTTGTGCCAGAGTCTCCATGGCCGCAGCATGACGTATGTAGGGAAAAACACCATAGTCATAGGTAAAGGTAGGAATTTTATTATTTTGGTTAAATAAAAGAATATGGAAATGTCCTACTTGCGCCAGACTGCTTCTGTCTTGTTCGCCACAATCCACACAGGACTCCCATTTCTTACTTCTCAAAAGTAAATTTTAGCTAGCCATTGGCTAGTAGCAAGTGCACATTTTCCGCTCTGGTCATTGAAATGGTGAAGCTTGCACGTCTGTGTTGCAAATTAATGATGGTTATAGTGCCCCTGCTTTTTTGGGTGCAAGAAGGATTGCTCTTTAGGTGAGCATGTAGTGCCTGTTGAATGTGTCAAGGGAGAATCCTGGCACAACCTTTGTCTGAAATGTTGTGTGCCTGTGTAAGGGGAGAAGTTTACACTAGTTTTGTCCAGGTGAATAGCTCATGACTTGCTCACCTCTGACATGGGGTAGCATGCACTTTACAAGTTCAAATCATGTAACCGAGCTGAATTAGCCCTTCATCCTTCCAACGTCAGTAAGTGGAGTACAATTACATTATGTAATAACACCTGTTCGTACAGCTCTTAGAACTGGGAGCCCCCCATGATGAGTACCAACATGAAGCGCTATGTTAGAGCACAAATTAATGTTTTGGCCCAATCAAGTTATTTTTCCATGTTTGAACCTTGCACAAGGGGTCCTGCAGCTCTTTGGCACATGCTCTATGTGGTAGTAATTTGCATTGTTGCTGCCTGTGCTACACACTTTCACTGTGGTCAAAGTTAGCTCTATAGCTACCTTTGCTATACATGGCATGTGTGTAGCAAGCTTACCCTCTGCTAGACTTGCCCTCGATGTGGGTAACGCAAGACCTATGTGCCACATGTTTGTGAGTTGTGAGGGGTCATAAATGAGATTTGGACAGAAGGGATTCATATTCTCAAGTAAAGACATTTATTGAACCAAAAACCACTTGGGGAAACTGCTTAACTGGCCCTATTCTTGGTGAAATTTCCCTACCCATAAAATCCAAACTAAGGATCAGTCTGTCAGGCAGTCCATAACTGAAAAAGCCGACCTTGTGTCCAAAACGTCCTATCCTTGCCGTCAAACACAACAACAAAGGGTGCAAGGAAATGTCTTTTTTCTAGATGTTGGCAAACAGTGTTCAAAACCAAAGTATAATATTGATTCCAAACATAAATGTTGTCCACGAAAAAGACCCTTGCATCCAGGGGGTGGTTCCCTTCCCCTGGTTTCTTGAATAGGATGGCAAAAGTTCCATTTTACTTAACAGTTCCTTTGTTTCTCCACTGGACTCGCAAAGTTTTTGTTGAAATCACAACTCACAAAGTTCTTGTTTAATATCACAAGTTTTACAAGCGTCTTTCTGTAAGGTTTCCTTTAACTTCTGCAGATTGCCTGGTGTACTCCCCTGCCAGGAATCTTCCTTCAGTCTTCTCCAGCTGGTGTACTCACCTGCCAGGCTTTAGTTGCTTTAATCAATCTCAATTATCTGGTATACTCGCCTGCAAGGATTTCTCCTACAGTTCCTTTCAGATCCCCTGGTATACTCTCCTGCCAGGGATCTTTGCTTAACTTCAATTGCCTGGTGAACCTGCCTCCCAGGACTTCTTAACTGGTTCACAGTTGCTTGGTTATTAAAAAAAAATGGCCTATACCGTGAGGTACTACATATATTGGCCTAAGGTAGCACTTGCCCAAACTTCTCCCCCACTCTGGCATCTCATACCCCGGTATTGGGTAGGGGTTTCTTTTGGCACTGTGTCTTGACTGCATACAAATATTCTTCTCATACTCCTTTCATCATTAACTTTCTTGACTGCATACAAATATTCTTCTTACCTTCTTTTCATTGTTGACAGTCTCATATTTCTCAAATGTGGGATGGCGCGCTTGTCTGATCGCCCTGGTATCCCCAGCTGCTTTGGGCTGACTCACCAGTCTCTCCTGGCGGCTATGACTCCGCCCGCGCCTTTGCGGAACAGCTGCTTCCTTCGCTTTTCACCCTAGAGTCAGCGATGGTCTCTCCAGCGTTCTGTGCGGCCCTGCGGTGACACGCTGGTCTTCTCTCCTATTCCGGACAGATGAACCCTGCATCCACAAGCAAAACCCGACACCCATGATGGCTTTTCCTGCTCGTCTGCAGGGTTCCTTCTGTCCCGGTAAGCCTTTTGGCATTTCTTGCATCCTTGAGCCTCCGCCTGGATCGTAACGCCCTGTCCTAGTGCTCGATTACTTGGTGCCGGCCCCGTCTTTAAATGTTCTGCGCAATGTAGGCTTTGCAAAACTAGCCTGCGCGTTGTACTTTGGGAACTGGTCATTCTGCACAGACTCTCTCATCCTCCTCCTCGTCTCAGTACCTGAGTAATTATAGGAGTTGAGTCCCTGAACGTTATTAGGCTTCTACTTCCTAAATGGTTTTTCTAAGGATGTTTACAATACGGCACATTGGAAACAGAAGGTGGTATGTGGGAGTTGTGGGTCTCTGGGCTAAAGATGGGGCTTAACTTGAATACTGTGAGGACAAGGTTTTCTTTGTTCCTCTAAAAGGGGAAGTGTAAAATGACAATAGGCCATTAGGTGTCACAGGATTTTCCTTAGGGAAAAGGGTGGGAATATTGGACTTCATCCAATGAGGTCGTAACGTCTCCCCGGCAGTCGTATCCTCCTTCATAAAGCTGCCTCTAGGGTCAAGATCAGGTAGAGACTTCCTTCCCCTGGCCACATGGAATGAGATACCCACTGGGGAATCTGTGATGACTCCACTGGTGGGTTGGGGGGGGGGGGGGGAGGAGGAGGAGGAGGACATTTTACTACATGATTGCTTTTATACGTCGTACTGCTGCTATTTGCATGGTCAGCATGTGCTCGTGTGGATCTCAAAGGTAACACAATATGGTTGGGGAGGAGAGGGAAAAGACGCAAAGGTGTTGTGCTGCAGTGTTGGTGCATGAAGAACCAGGAGCAACATCCATCTGTGTGGGTGTGTTTTCTAGCTGGATAACGATTTGTACACATTTTGTTTCTAGATGGGAGACCTCCAGTGTCTGATTCACAAGGATGCTTTGGCCACTGTGTGAGGCTTGCAAATGGATTTGAGTGAGGTAGAGAGTTGACTGTCTTGGTGTGGGCAGAGGGTTTTGTTGAGCCATTTGTGTTAGTCCAATTGGTGATCATGTGGTGTGCAAGGGCGGTTGAGCCTGGGGTTGAATGTAGGCGATAGAATAGAAGCATTCTCTTACTATGGTGTTTACTTGTGGTTCTAGTCCACTGTCCATAAGAATTCTAAGGTTTATTATTATTACAGTCAAGGTTTCCGGCCTCATTCCCAGTTCTATAGGCTAGGGAAGTCCTTTGTTGTAGGGGGCGACCATGATTTCTGTTTTGTTTGGGTTTAGTTTGAAGTTGTCATCAATAAATGTATGTCGTGAGGGCAGCTACCAATGGGTCAATGTCGGTGTGATCTTGAAAATTAATTGGGTGTCTGCTGTGACATGGTCAGGGTCCAGCCGGGAGCAGGATACTTTCTAAACCACTCAAAATGAGTCGTCCTGCCCCACGTATGTGAAGGGGGCGGTCACGTCTCCCTGAACCTCCCACCCCCGTACCAGTTATGACAACACTGATGCCACTCCTTATACCTCAATGCCTCCCGGTATTGTTGCTCGCCATATTTCTCTATTCTTTTTTCAGAACCGTAACTCCCAGAATCCCCTTGCAGGCAGTCAGAAAAATGTGGACTGGATCCAAACAACCAGAAACCCAGAATTATAGGACTTTCTAGATTGTGCACTGGGAACAGCAGCCAACACACAAAGAAGCAGAGGACTCGCCATCAAAGCAGAACATTGAATCTCCAGCCCACAGCACAACAGAGAAACACCAGACTGTTTGTAAAACTGTGCTGGAAAAGGGGAGGGGCTTAGAGAGTATTTTAAAGCCTTGCTGCTGTGTTTGCCCTCCTCCTGGGGAAGAGGCAGGCATCGACGGATGAGGTGAGGCAGTCACTGAATACACAGCCCTGCTCTATAAAAACAGACATCAGCAGAGTGAGTGTTGTTCTGGTGAGGTCGTAGGTGGAGTTGGAGACAGACCAAGAGACCAGTCGCAGGAAAGACGGCAGAGTGTTGGAGAGGTGGAATTTGAAAAGGTGAGGTATGTGAGAGAGAATGGTATCAGTGGTGTGTAGTGGAGTGAAGGAAGTAGGGAGGGGGAAGTTTAGGAGGTGAGAGGGAGAGAGAGATTGAAGATTGGGTGGGAAATTGTAGTAAAGCAGTTGCTGCAGTAGTTGTTATGAGAGGGCTTCAGTGTTAGGAGAGAGAAAGGCTAGGAAAGGAGGGTTTAGAAGTAGGGTGTATTAGATAAGTGGAAGGGGGTGAGAGTGTGTAGAGTGAAGGGATGAACAGGTTACCATATCCCTCGCTTTCGTGGATAAGAAAAAAGCAGTAGAAGGGCACTAGCAGTAGTGAGAAAGTAGTAGTAGTAGAGAGTAATGGAGATAGTAGTAGGGAGAACATAGAAGTCAAAAGACAGTAGTAGCAGTATAAAGCATAGCAGTAGAGGGACAGTCACAGTAGACTCTGGTTGTAGTAGACAAGTGGTAATCGGAGATGGCAGTAATACAGGAAGTAGTTTAGTACCAAAGAGCAGGAAGAGTTGCACGAGTGTGGAGAAAGTAGAGGGAAGAATGGCATGGAGAAAAGTTACTGATATCTAAGAGTTGTGGGGAGAATAGAAGTTGGGTGGAGTTGGTATGCGTCGGGAGTCTAGAGGAAGAGCACAGGGCAACAGCTATACTTCAGAGTATGTACTGTAGATTAGGTAAGATTCCTGTGTCAATGCTAGCATATAATACCAGGCTGATATGATTTGAGACAGGTATCACAGGAACCTCAGGGCCAGGAGCTGGCTGCAAGTAAAGAGACGGAGAGAAAGCAAAGACAATGAAATCTACTGGGCAACACAGATTGATCAGAATAAAGGGTGTACTGTAATATAATGAGGGGTCTCCATGGATTTGGCAAAGCCTTTGGGATCGGTACCAGCAGATTACTCTTAACAACTGTCATACAGCAGCGTCATGAGTTAGGCGTGCCGAAGAGACTGTTGTACTCAGTGAATACTGAGGCAGGTAAGACTCCAACGGACTAGGCGAAGGCAACATAAGTCTTTCCCTTATCTGATCTGAACAGAGAGCAACCCAGAGGGCACACTGTAAATGGATAGAGTGGAGGCACAACAGTGGACCAAGATGCAATACAGGCAGAAAGCAGGATTGAAAGAAATAACCAGGTACAGGACAGGACAGGATTGGATTGTGAAACAAAGTATAAAGCAGAGACTGGAATATCAGAATACACAAGGCAAAGAACTCAGACAAGACAGGTCGCTGCCAACACAGCGAATACGAGGGTGTTAGGAAACTGAGTGTTCTTAAGAACAGGCACTAGAACTGTTCTGGCGATATCGAATGCAAGGAACAAACAGGAAAACGTCAAGAGACTGGGATTGCAGAAAGAAAGAGAAAAGCTAGGCAGAAACAGGACAAGTTTGTGAAGAAGGAATGCTTACAGAAAACTGAGTTTACAGAAAGGCAGAAAAGATATTTGTAAAGAACTGATTCTTTAACAGCAAAACACGACAGGATTTCAGGAGTCAAAAGCTAGAAATCAAGCAAAGGTTAAAAAAACAGGCCGACTACAAACGCAGACTGGAAAGGGTGCTGCAAAGCAGCAACAAGAAACATGATTCAAGCGCCAAAATCAGGATATTGAGGAAAGGTTAAAGGGTCACAGAAGCACGCAGTGGAAGCAGTTGACTAAACAACTTCTTATGTTCAAAATGAGCTTAGAAAGGCCCTCCCAGCCAATAGGGCAGAGCTGATTGCAGTCTTGGGCAGCTGTGTTCAACCAAGCCCAGCCCCGGCTTCAGTAGCCTGCAGCAGTGGCTTGGAATAGGTGAATGCAATCGAGGCCCGTCCAGCTCTTAGAAGCTTGCTGCAAACAAAGGTACTTCATATGCCCCCTCCAGTTCTCTGCCTCTTGGACAGCATATATGTACCAGAATGCATCTGCTGCAGTGATAAAACAATGAATGTAGAGGCAATTTTAACATCGCAATTATGACATAGACAGAGTTTCTGAATGTGCGCATGTAGCGGTGCTTGGTGACAGGTGGGTACTATCCTGACATCCCCCTCCTCTCAAAGGGCATCTCCGGGTGTCCCAAAAGAAAGCAAAGTCCATTTTATATTTTTCAAGATTCAGTAGCCAGAGTAAGGGTTGAAGCACTAAAGTCAAAATAAATGCCCTGAGAAAGGTTCTATACTCTTTCAATATACTATTTTGATCAATCGATTCAAAAGGGCGATTGGTCTTTACAGCCCACTTAAATAACTAACAAGGTACATCGGAACATAAGGCAGGTGCACAGGAAAACAGAACTGTAGACTGTGGCTTCTTATTGGATACAACAATATGGGTCAGATGACATCTGATGCATAACAAGAGCAAAGCCCAAGTTAGCTATGATGTCACTTGGTGCCTGGTTCAATAGTTTCCCAGTCACAATTTAAGAATGCGTGTGCCATTTTTTTCTCTGTTCTTTTTGCCACCACTTTGTCCACCGCAGGCCTTATCTCTGACGCCGTTATCTTCTTTTTGGTCAACTGGGTCTACCGTCCGACGAAGCCACCTTCCCACTGTTAAATACCGACCAGGTTGGTGACACCTGAGGACAGCAACCAGTAAGCCAGGGAAAAACCCAATGGCGAAAACACCCTTTGTAATCCAAGAGGAATAATCTCCACAGCAATACTCCTGAAGAATGATGAAAGGCAGGTATGATGGTGACGGGAATAGAAGAGTTTACTAAGCAGAAGGATGTGTCGCTGGATAAGGAGGCCAACGAAGGACAGCAGGTAACAGCAGGGAGGAAAAAAGCAACAGCCTAAATACCAGGCAGCCAGGCTGAAGCAATCGAAGGCAGTAGGGAGACAAGAGTATTCCAGGAAGCAGGAAGAACAACCAGACAATAAACAGGAACCAGGAACACAGGATGCAAGAACGCAATAAGGCGCACCTTACATGTTCAAGAGCCCGCCTTTATACCAGCGTTTCTGCGTGCGAAACCGGGAACGGTAATGCCACCATCTTGGAATGGGCATCAGTCCGTTCCGGCCACCATCTTGGATGTGGCAATGCACTGAGTGCCATGCAAACAAGATGCAGACCACTGAGGGGTCTGAAATGCCAGCCACAGCGGAAGGCATGACACTACTGCACTCTTTCCCACTCGTCAGCAGTGCAGCATTTGGCAAGAGGAGGCTTGAGGGAACTATAACAAACAGTGATGATTACAAAATTGCCATCCTGCCACACTTCACACCACAATCGCCCTTTTTTCCCCATTACCAAAAAACACAATACCTGCCTTCCCTCCCTGTCAGAGATGGCCTAACAATCACTCCAAGTAGCAGAGATGGTCAAAGTGATATTTTTCTCTTCTTTTTTTTTTTTTTTTTGTTTAAGTTTATTGATCAAAATTTTGTTTTTGATGCATACACATCTTTACAAAATTATAGCATTGTTCATAAAAGTTACATCCAATAAACATCTTTACATCTTTGTAATATTTAGTTCATTCAGTTCATTCCCAAAATTACATAAACAACAATATCATACTTTTTTATCAATTTACAGAATTAAAACAGAATTTAAAAAGGGCCAAAAACAGAACGTCAAATTACAGATATCATGTATAAAATCATGAAATACTTTACCTAAATAAGAAGGATAGAGAGGACACAGAATTTTTTTTTTTTTTGGTTTTTACAAGACATAATGTATGGCAAAGAAAGTAAACATATAAAAGAAAACTTGGTAATAACCACACATATATATATATTTCTGAGGCTTGTGGAATCTGCTTAGATCACATGCTGTGCATAGGCCGACATCTAGTGGAAGCTGCGGAGTATTACAGTTTGTTTTTCGAAAGTCGAAAATGGGCGTCGACACAGGCGTGCCAGTAATACTATCCCTAGTGTGACGTCCACTGTACCCAAGATCCCTCACGCGTGTAGGATCCTCAGATTGTTTTTTTCCGCCATACTGGTCGGAAGCATCTTGCGGAGTTCCCTGGCCTTAGCCATACTTTTGCTGTTATTATAATTTTAATTCTTATTCATTCCCTTCCCCACCCCAACGTCGACCCTCAACCTCGACGACGGCTGGAGAAGTCATCGACCGTCGACTGCTGCACGACGGATCTGGGCCTCGGTAGGCCGCTGGCCTCGGCCCGGGCCTAGTAGGCCGCTGGCCTCGGCCCTTACAAGTAGGGAGAGTGGGGGGTGGTACATACTCTTCACTCTTGATATATAGTTACATTTATATATATTCCTACACTTAGCAGCCCGCTGCCTTAAGGTGCGTATGGAGGGTACCCCTTTTCAATTCTGCCCCAAGTGCAATCGCAAATACCCTTGGGTCGACAGGCACGCCACGTGCAATCTCTGCTTGCCGAGGGATCACCCCGAAGCGAACTGCAGAGCGTGTAGTAGGTTTAAACCTAAGACACTTAAGGACCGTTCGACAAAGCGTTGGGCCCACCACGCCAGGCAGGAGGCCATGGCAGCGGAGGGCGCCTTCAGCGATGGCAGCGACGCCGTACTTTCGGACGGCGAGGGCATTACGGCGTCGAAAGACAGCCGACGAGCGCAGGTCCCCGACCTCGGAAGGTCGTCCGGCAAGGCGGCTATGGGGAAGACCCCCGGCGACGCAAGCGCTACACACCTAACACACACTAAACACACTAAGACCAACCGGACCTCGACGACGTCGACTTCCCGGAAAGAGGCACAAAAAGAACGGTCCGACTCGGTGTCCTCTGGGCGCTCTCGATCGAGATCGCCTCACGACGCAAGGCAATCATCCACTCTTGCCAAGAGTGCCTCGCTACACACACTAACGGAAGTTCGATCGTCGGGAGACGAAGACGACTTCCACCCCCAGGCCGCGCTCCAAGATACCGAGACCGCGGTTAACATCAGTGAGGCCCCACGCCCGAAGCACACAGATACCTCTCCAGACCCTCGACGCCAGGCGTCGAAAGTCTCTGGGGCCCCCAAGGGACAGGGAAAACATTTTTCCACGCACGGAGAAGGGGGGAAACAGCGGAAAGCACAGCCTTCCACCCCTGTAAAGCCTAAGCAGACAAGCAAACACAAGTCTACCCTTGAAAATAAATCACCTGCTAAAGTAATACCCTGTTCCAGGGAATGGTCCAGTGAAGACATAGACAGGGTTATGTCTAGGATGTCTTCCTTGGCTGATTTTTATGATAAGAACCCAGAACACTTTCTTTCATATAACCCTCAAGGGGCCACACCCTCAGGCTCCTCCGATCCTATCCCGCTAAGTAAAGAGCCCCGGGTCGAAAGACCTGAACCCTTCAAGGTTCAGCCTTACTCCACTCCATATTCTACTCCACTCCCCAGTTATCAGGGACAAGTTTTCCCTGAAGAGGACCAGGAGTTTGCATTTATGGAAGAACAAACCGGGACAGATTACTATGCAGAGGATGAGGACCTGGAGGAGGGAGAAGATGAGCAGGAAATTTACAGAGTAGATTCCCCAGTACAAAGCGAAGCCCCAGTTACTGACTCTCCAGTTGATAACCAGCCCCTCCTTAACGAGGTTCTCGCTCGAGCAGCGGAACACTTCCACATCGACACCCACGGTGTACAGGAGGAAAGGGACTTCGCGGAGGAGTTTGTAGGAGAGAGAAGACCGGTCGCTCAGACCATCCCTATCCTCAAATCCATCCAACGAAGAATAGATCCTTCCCTGGTGAATCCTAACCTCACCAGAGCTGTCAACCCCAGAATTGAAAAGATTTTCCGGGCAGCCCAGTCTGACCCTCTGTATATAAAGGGACATCTTAAACCAGATTCCCTAGTGGTGACCAACACTAGAAAGAGGGCTGGCACGCCCTTATCTTCATCAGAAGCTCCTCCCGACAAGGAGAGCAAAAAACTTTACGGGTTTGGCAGAAAGGTAGCCTCAACGTCCGCCTACCAAGCAAGGATTGCGAATTCCACCACCCTGTTGGCTAGTTACAATTGCCATCAATGGGAAGAAGTCGCGGCGCTCATTGCCTCTGCTCCAGAACCGTTAAAGGGCCAGCTGGCTCGGATCTCGGCAGAGGGGAGAGCCGTGTCTGGTTGCATTTTAAAAGCAACTTTCGACGCCGCTGACAACGCAGGGAGATTGATAGCAGAAGGTACTGTTATCAAGAGACATGCGTGGTTACGGCAGTCGGGATTCAAGACAGAAACCCAGGCTTCTTTAATAGACAAGCCAGTGGAACCCGACCTATTGTTTGGGAAAGCGGTCGAAGACGCACTTAAAAATGCCAAAGATGAATATGAGACTCTCAAATCCCTTGGCCAGCTTACCAACAAACCCCCTAACCACAGGGGGAACAATAATTTTCGTCGCCCACGCGGCCAAAATTCACAAAGAGGCAACTATGCCCAGGGACAAGGTACACAATGGAATAACAACCAGCAGTCTACCCAGAGTTACGGCAGGGGTAACAAGAGAGGTCGTGGAAGAGGCAGAGGCAGCCCCAACAAGGGCGGGGGCACGCCTCCACCAAAACAGTGACGCTCAGTTCAGGGTCCCTTGCCACGCAACCCCAGTAGGGGGACGCATTTCCACCTTCACCCAGGCTTGGGAAG
The DNA here is from genome assembly GCF_040938575.1 of Ambystoma mexicanum. Lineage (NCBI taxonomy): Eukaryota > Metazoa > Chordata > Amphibia > Caudata > Ambystomatidae > Ambystoma > Ambystoma mexicanum. The sequence continues at coordinate 1,664,035,405 of NC_090929.1, forward strand.
GGATCACCTCAGACAGATGGGTGCTGTCAACAGTATCCGCAGGATATTGTATAGAACTACTGCAGCGTCCCCGGAATCATCCTCCACGACAAAGAGTGCACTCCCTAGAGCATCAAAGGATCCTTCTCGAGGAGATCGCCATTCTGCTAGAAAAGGACGCGATAGAACTCGTCCCAGGACACCAGGTAAACAAGGGTATCTATTCAACTTACTTCCTTGTGCCAAAGAAAGATTTGACAATGCGCCCAGTATTGGACTTACGGCCTGCCAACAAATATGTCAAGCCCCAAAAATTCCGTATGACCACGCTACAAGAGGTAATCCCCCTCCTAAAAAAGGGGGATTACATGGCAACCTTGGATATGAAAGATGCTTATTTTCATATTTCCATGCTCCCAGCGCACAAAAAGTACTTGCGCTTCAAGGTGGACAGTCGCCACTACCAATTCAAGGTACTGCCCTTCGGGATAGCTTCAGCACCAAGGGTATTCACCAAGGTACTGGCGGTGGCGGCTGCACACCTACGCAGGGAAGCAATCCCGGTGTACCCTTATCTGGACGACTGGCTCATAACGGGGGAAACCCCAGGAATTTGCAGGTCAAACATTCAGAGGACTATCGACCTCCTCCACGAATTAGGCTTCTCCATCAACGAGAAAAAGTCAAGTCTGGTGCCAAGCACCTCAAAACAGTTTCTAGGAGCTATCCTAGATACTCAGAAAGGATTGACCTTCCCTTCGGAAGAGAGAATTCGGAATATACTTCTGCAAATTCCGCATTATCAGTCAGGTCAACAGATAACAGTACGCAAAGCTATGCGGTTACTGGGCATGATGGCGTCATGCATTTACCTGGTCCCCCACGCGCGTCTGCGCATGCGTCCCATGCAGGAATGGTTGGCGAAACAGTGGTCTCAGGCAAGTGGTCATTGGGACGATCTAGTGGTCGTTTCGCCAACACTCGTACAGAGCCTACACTGGTGGACAAGAGAGAATCTCGCAAAGGGGAAACCCTTTTACGATCCCGAAGTACAAGCCGTGGTGACTACAGATGCATGCCTGACTGGGTGGGGAGCTCACCATCTCCACCACACAGCTCAGGGTCTCTGGTCTCACTCAGTAGCCAAGAACCACATCAATCTGCTAGAGCTTCTGGCAGTATTCCGAGCGCTAAGGGCGTTCGAGCCCCATCTACTGAACTTGTCTGTGCAGATCAGGACGGACAGCACGACAGCCATGTTCTATCTGAACAAGCAAGGGGGGACTCGTTCGCCAAATCTGTCCAAGCTTGCCCAGAAAATATGGATATGGGCACTCAGACGGAACATCTTCCTGTCATCGCAACATGTTCCAGGGGAGCTCAATTCCCTAGCGGATGCTCTAAGCAGAAACTCCCTCCCAGAAGAACACGAATGGGTCCTTCACAGAGACGTAGTAGAAGATCTCTTCTCTCAGTGGGGTTTCCCCACTATAGACCTATTCGCCACAAGCGAAAACAAACAATGCCCAGGATTTGCATCCAGGTTCCCCCAGCCGGACTCCCAAGGGAATGCCCTGTGGATGAACTGGTCAGGGATGTTTGCGTACGCTTTTCCACCAACTCCTCTCATCAGGAAGGTGGTGTACAAGATGAACAAGGAATCTATGACGCTCATCCTAGTTGCTCCCATGTGGGCGAGACAACCATGGTTTCCACACCTACGCAGGATGGCGGTGTGCGAACCCATCAGACTCCCAGCCTGGTACAACCTACTGTCCCAGCAACAGGGTCAAACAGTGCATCAGGAACCCAACTCTATGAACCTAGCAGCATGGCTCCTGAAGTCATAGAGTTTGGACATCTCAAATTACCACAGAGGTGTATGGACATTCTAAAGGAGTCCAGGAAACCAAATACAAGGCACTGTTACTTTGATAAGTGGAAAAGATTCGTTATCTGGTGCCAGAATAAACAAATCAACCCGGTTGATTGCACTCCTTCCAACGTGGTGACATACATGCTCCACCTGCTGGATGCAGGGTTGGTTTTTAACTCGCTGAAAGTACACCTGGCAGCCCTCTCGGCTTACACCACATCCCATAACAAGGTCTCGTGGTGGAAAGTACCAGTGGTTAAAGCCTTCATGGAAGGAGTAAAGAGACTTCACCCTCCTATTTCGAACCCACCGCCAGGATGGGACCTCAACGTGGTGCTAGCTAAGCTCATGGGACCCCCATTCGAACCCATGCATAAAAGTAGTCTCAAACACCTGACTTATAAAACGGCCTTCTTAGTAGCCATTACCTCCATAAGAAGGGTCAGTGAAATTCAGGCTCTGTCAGTGCAGGATCCTTTCTTTACTATCCACAAGGACAAACTGGTTTTACGCACACACCCTAGGTTCTCACCTAAATTCATATCCAAGTTCCATGTAAACCAGTCCATCGAGCTTCCGGCTTTCTTCCAGAACCCGCAAAGCTCGGCTGAGGTGAAACTACACACCCTAGATGTGCGTAGGGCGGTCCTATACTATGTAAATAAAACCAGACCGCTAAGGAAAACAGATCAACTGTTTGTCTCCGTAGCTACAGGCAGAGAGGGGGATCGCGTCTCTAAGGGCGCTATCTCGAAGTGGATTATCAACTGTATACAGCTGTGTTACTCTCTTTCTGACAAGACTCTGCCTTTTACGCCAAGGGCCCACTCTACTAGAGGCATTGGTGCCACTCTGGCTTTCATTGCAAATGTTCCCCTCGACACCATTTGCAAAGCGGCTACTTGGAGCTCTATTCACACTTTTACTCAGCATTACTGCATTGACACTCATTCCAAGACAGATACACAAGTGGGACAAGCGGTTCTAAGACACCTGTTTGCTCATGACCCTTCTCACATCCCACCTCCTTCTTCTGGTACTGCTCGCTAATCTATGCACAGCATGTGATCTAAGCAGATTCCACAAGCCTCAGAAGGGATACATTACTCACCGTAATCGTATTTCTGATGCTTGTATCTGCTTAGATTCACATGCGACCCACCCTTCCTCCCCTCCGAGAGAAGGCGCATGATTGCTTGTAGTCTTACCTTTTCTGTCTATCTGCTTGGATTATCTGTACTCACGCTACTCCTCATGCTTCCTCATGTCAGAAAAAATACAATCTGAGGATCCTACACGCGTGAGGGATCTTGGGTACAGTGGACGTCACACTAGGGATAGTATTACTGGCACGCCTGTGTCGACGCCCATTTTCGACTTTCGAAAAACAAACTGTAATACTCCGCAGCTTCCACTAGATGTCGGCCTATGCACAGCATGTGAATCTAAGCAGATACAAGCATCAGAAATACGATTACGGTGAGTAATGTATCCCATATATATGTGTGTATGTATGTATATATATATATATATATATATGTATATATATACATACACATATATATGTATGTATATAGTCTTGACCTAAACACCAAAAGTTGTGACTCAATGGAGAGCAGTCTCTAAGCTCGATGATAGTGGCTCCTCAATGATTTTCACTAAGCGTACTGTCGCTAGGATGATAGCATTTGAGGAACCCCACATACAATGTGACCAAACTAATTCTCTTATAAAACTCGAGTCTGTCGAACTGAAAGATTTAATCGTTTTCACTCTTTCGGTTTCAAAGAATGGACATACTAGAAAAAGATGTTTTAGAGTTTCGATTACTTGCAATTTATTGCAAAATGTGCAGCTGATACTATTAGTATTATTAGCAGTCCTCGCCCAATGTTTCGTTCTTGATATTTTTCTCTTCTTTATGGGGGCCTAGGGCAATCCCTCTTTCTCGTTTTATGACCCTCCTCACTAACTCAGGCATCCGGAACTCCAGATGAGTGCTACCAAATGTTGATCCCTACTGTCTAAAATCGGCTTGTAATGGAGATGATGATGATGATGATGATCTAAATGCTGGCAAGCTAAATTCCTTCAGGCCATTCCTAACAGGTCCCAATCTCTCCACTTGATCTAATGGGAGTTGGGATAGTGCCTTTCAAATAGTGTAGTTGAGTCAGGCTTTGTCTAACACACACGCTAACCTTGCTCTTTGCTACTTTAGTTAACTCTACCTTGCTCCTCCACCACTCTTCTGTCCCTTCTATTTTCTCATCCTCTTATGTCTGGCCTCCACCCTTTTGATGTGATTCTTCCTTCGTCTGCTACTACACATCACATACATCACTAACCCCTCCACACCACTGCACCCCCCTCCACACCACTGTGCCCCCTCCACACCGCTGAACCTCCCGTCAAGCCACTGCTCCTTCCTGTAACCCAATGCCCCTCCTATGCAACTACACCCGCCTTCACTACTCGAACACCTTTGTTTTAAAGATTCACTTCAAAATCACTCTTACACTACCCTGTCTACTGACTTGCCACACAACCATGCACACTCGCACTGCAGAACCACTTTCAATCCTTAGCCAATGTTTCACCTGCTCCACAACTCAAGTCCACACTCCGCCGGTCCGTTCTTCCTTCCTTCCTTCCTTCCTTCCATCCTTCCTTAATCCTGCTGGTCTCTTAGATGTCCTCATCCTCCACCTCTGACCTCCCCTGAAAAACCCACCCTGCTTCCTGTTCCGTATTAAAATCCCTCACTGCATGTCAAAATTGTATCACTCCCCCTGGCCAATCTGCCCCTGTTTTCCCCCATCCAGAGCATGTGTGTACACCAAAAGTCGTAAGTAGGGTCTAAGACCTGCCTGCTGTCTCTATCAGGTTTGGCATGTACCGAAAATGGTGTCATAGGAAGGCCATGTTCATGTTCCGGGACCGATCCATTGGGTCTCCGGGTTAGTCGGTCTAGGAGGGGTCGGTCCCTCTCCCCTTTTGTTCCCTATGGTCTAGGGGGGCCTTTAGGTTAGTGTCCTTCGGTGGGCAGCTCTGCGAAGTGTGAATGAAACTCAGACTATGTTTTTGGTTAAAGACGTTTATTTAAAGAAAAAAGGGGTTGGGAAAAGGCCTCTCTGACCCTGCTTTAAGAGGTACCTCCCTACCTAAACCAAAAACTAAGGATCTGTCTGTGTCAGGATGTCAAAATCAAACTGTCATTGTGTCCAAAAGTTCTATTCTGACCCTCACACTATTAACTAAACAAAAAGGTGAACGGGGAAATGTCTTTAACCTTTTGATGCCTTTGAAAAAAGTGTTCATAAAGAAAGAATAAGTAACTCCCAACTCAAACATTCCTCAAAGATAAAGAATCCTTGTTCCAGAGGGTGACTCCCTTCCCCAGGATTTCTCTTTCCCATAAACTGTTTTTTATACAACAATTCCTTGTCTTGTTGGACCCACAGTGGCATGATCACACACAAAGCTTTGTTTCTTCTGAATTCTGTTCTTTCTCTGCCAATATTTTGCCCTTACCCATCTGGTGAACATAGTGCTAATATTCCTTCTTGGGGCTTCTGGTTTCTATTCACTTGCAAATTGCCCGGTGTACTCTCCCACCGGGGCTTCTTATACTTCACACAGTAGCAATTGCCTGATATACTCCCCTGCCAGGACTTCTTATATTCATCCACTTCTACAATGGTACATAAACTTGTTTGGATAATATATCCTCTTGATATATTATGTATTTTGGTATTTGCATATATTTACATTCCATGCACTTACATACTGGTAAGGGTTTTGATTGTAAATCAATTCCCCTTTTTACAATCAGTCTTTTCTTTGTTTCTGGTTCCTTTAGTTTGTTTTAATATTATTTGTGTTTGGTGCGATCACCGATAACCCCATGTCCCCACTATCCTTGGTTTGACTCACAGGCTTTTCCTGGCGCTTTCTGGGTCATTAGCGATCACTGAGTGAAGGGATTTTGCTCGCTTTACCTTTGTGACTGCTTCCTCAGTTCTTGTTCGGGTCTGTGGCTTCCCTTCAGCACGCCAGCTTCCTTTCAGGCTCTGGGTAAGGGTCTGCTTTGCGTGGTCGTTAAACACCCAGGAGTCTTTTCCTGGCACCCGGCATCTTGGTAGCGCGTCTCCTTCTTGCAGCGTTTCCGTTCTTCTCTGCTGTGAGCCAAGCGGCTCTGGCACAGCTGTGGACCTCGAGCCTCACAGAGAGGCAAACTGTTTAGTTGCTCGCAGCAGCCTCTTGGACCTGACTGCCTGTCTTTAAATTTCCTGGGCATAGATGTTTTTAGCCAACCACTAGTGCTCGTTGGGCTGGAAGGTCATCTTGCTCTGCCTTGCTCCTCTCCTCGTCGTCCTCCCAGTATTTGGGTGTTTCTGGGAAAAGGAGTCCATTGTTACTGATTGAGAAAGAGTTTGTATAATCACTTTCAATAGGTCTAGATGGCAAAGCAGTTTTGGATGATGAATAAATGGAATTGGTGAAGGCATTCTTGTTATTTGGATATGGTAGACGAAAAGTGGAAGTTTGGTCTATATGCTTTGGGGGAGAATAACTGGTGAAGACATTCTTATTTCCATATGGTGGACCAAAGTTGGAAGTTTAGTCTATATGCTTTGGGGAAGATTCCTCTCTATTGCTCCAAGGAGGAGGGTTAGAGGTTTGACAATAGGCTATGAGGGTATTGGGTATGGGAGGATTATTTTCAAGGGCTCATGGGGCATACCATGTCTCATCCAATGAAGCCATCACATCACCCCGGAGGTAGTCTCCTCCCTCATATAGCCACCCAAGTGTCCGGATCATGTAGCGGCTGTCGTCCCCATGTCACATGGTAGGAGGTCACTGCCTGGAGATCAGTGATGACTACACTGGATTCATCACAGAGGTCTGCAGCATTGTAACGTATGGGAGTGGGTTGTCACTCCTCACTCCCCATCTGCAATGCGCCTGCTGCATAGTCTGCTTTTCCTTTCTGGATGCATCTCTCTTGCTCTCTCAACATATATTCAGCTTGCTCTTCGGTCTTCTTGTTCAGTTGTGTTTCTCTGTAAAAGATACGAGAAATTTAGAGAGAAATGTGCGTGGTAGGGCATGAGTATACAGCAGTCTGCACAGACACACCTTGGCAGAAGGGTGGGTGACAAGAATTGGTACCCTCTCAATTGAACCTACCCTTAGAGTTACGACTGGCTCTGAATTTCCTCTTATTATTGCACCCTCCTGCAATTGGGGGTTCCCATCCCTCTTTGTCAATGCCAGGTTACGGGCCTCGTCACATCGCTCAGACACCTAGTGTTGCTTCCTCCTCCTCCTCTTTTCCACTCCAAGAAGATACCTGCCATTCTACAACCCTCTCCTACCCATGAGTTTCCCTCTTATGGTAGCCCCCTCAAGCCTTGAAAATAAAATAGAGTCCTGCCTTCTCCCCCTGCCTCACTCTGCATTCTCTCCCTCTCTCTTCCTATTTGGATTTGTAACTTGCAAAGCTATAACCATAGACGGATCAAAGAAACAAACCTGTGGCTCAGCACTGTCGGAACACTAAGCCCTGCTCTGCAGTATATTTCAGTCACTGGTTGATTGGATGTAATGTTGTATTGAGCTTCATAGCTGTATTGAACCAAGTGTGTTTTTTTTTTTTTAAGTGACTGCTTGTGACCTTCCCGGTTGGACTATGTCCGGGACTACACTGGTTTTAGTGTAGTCGTTTTTCAAGATGGCTGATGTAAACGGCAAGAGATACAACTGCAAACTGCAGGTCAGTTAACACACACTATCTGAACTATCTGCCTCAACACCAGTGAGGATGGAGTCCTTGCAGTGTGAAGGACGCTGCATATTAGCAGCGCACTATCCTTGCTCTTGAGCAAAGTATGTGTAAATTGTTAGTGAGGGTTTCCAGTGGATTCAGTAAACATAGGTTCCGCTAGCTACGTTTTTGACTATGACGTGGGTCTCTTCCAGGGACAAGATATTGGTTTGCTGAAAGCATGTTCTGCGCTGAAAAGGATCGCTACCATAACTTCCGGCAAACCATTGTTGGAGGCTAATCAGGAGTTATGGGAACCCTTTTACATGTTTTTCTCACGTGTATCTTTGGTTTAAGGCAATTAAGTGCCATATGTATAAAGGAAACTATTTGTGACGCCTGGTCTGTCTTTTGGCAGAGGGCTGACCTGCGGACGCGTGGTTCCCAACTGGCGTGGCATAGAAACCTTCTGCATCTAGTTTGTGTTTAACAAGGTTAGCCTTTTTTCCTTCCTTATTTTTCTTTACTTTGTCCAAATATGCCCTTGAGCATGCAGTTAGATTAATAATTGGGATCCTTGTGTGATTTATATTTCAAATTGTAAGATGTATTTGTTATAATGTTGGCTTGTTATCTTCGTTTATGTTCATTCCAGCCTTTGCTGAAATGCTATGATGTCAGCAGGCAACATCCTTAATGTGCATTCTATGATGTTATGCTTGTTTACTTTAGTCTGGGGTTCTATGTTTGGCCAGTTGATGGCCAGCAAGTCTTGTTGAGGCTGTGCCTGTAATGCAGGGGGTCTTTTAAATATATGTAAGCTTAATAAAGCCGTTAAGCATATGACACGCGCCCTGGTGTCATTAACCCAACTTTGGCGACGAGGATTTTAAGTAAGACCCCCAGCGGTTAAGAGGAAGGATCTGCAACTTTGCTGTGAGGGACAGACAGCCGCTCTGTTTTTCATAACGTAGCAGCAGCCAGCGCAATGCATTACCGTCTGAAGGAACAGTGCTCCAAGAAGCATCCTATCATCAAGAAGGAAGGACCTGTGAGGGTCCGCTGCTCCGTTTCCCATAACGTAGTAGCGGCCAACGAATATACAAGGAACCAAGTAAGTTTGCCTAACCCGAGCAAGCCTCTGCAATCTTCTACTTGCGCCCCCTTCACGGACATTAACTAAACACTTACCGTCTAGCGAAACCCCTCTGAGCTGCGGAACCGCTTCCGGGGTATACGTGATGTGCCTCGCCCAATGTAGCGTTTGGCATTACTGTCGCATACGGTATAGAGGAGCAGCCAAATTATATTAAAGCAAACTTAAGGAAAAGGAAAGAAGTAGGAGATTTAGAAGGAGAGAGAAGTGGAGAGCGAGCGCACTGAGAGGGGAAGGGGTGAAGTGGGAGAGGAACAATTGCAGATACCAAAGAAAGTGCTCAGTAAGCAAAACGGTAGAAGTACACTGTAATCGGAACATACGTGCGCAGTGGGCAGTCATGGAAACACAAAACATGAGTGCAAGTATACAGAGGACATTCCCAGGAACAAAAAGAAGGCAATAAAGCGAGAGCGGAGAAGGCAAACCAAGGAGTAAGGGAGAGAAAGCAGTCAACGAGAGATGGCGATGTCCAGTGTGAGTGGACCACCAATGTTCATGGTCAACCCAGGTCCAGTCAGAATGAAGTGGGCACAGTGGAAAAAAGGATTTTTGCACTATCTGAAAGCCGCTGGTGGAAATTCATTTTCTAATGACAGGAAAGTTGCTTTATTGATGCACCACCTAGGGTACGAAGGACAGAGAATTTTTTAGACATTGCCACAGGTGCCGAGTGATGGAGATGGCAATGCCATGAATGAGCTTGAAAATGCATTTGCTGAGATAGACCTGCACTTTATCCCCAAATCTAGCACAATATTGGAACGTTTTAATTTTCGCATGAGAGTGCAAGAGCCTGGAGAATCAGTAGAGGAGTACATCATGGCTCTCTGACAATTGGCTTTTTCATGTAAATTTCAAGACTCTTATGATGAACATTTACGGGACCGATTCATGACACATTGTAGTTCAGATCGAATACGTGAAGAATGATGGCTAAAAGATGAGCCCACCTTGGAAGAGGTCCTGAATATTGCCCGAAGAGTGGAACATTCGTTGGCATGTATTGCCAAATTGTCAAGAAGAGAGTCATGGTAAGTAAAACCAGAAGTCTTGAACATAAAGGAGCACAAAAAGAAGAAGAAAACGGAAGAAAGAGACAAATGCCTTGTAGTGGAATTGAAATGAAAAATAACAAGCAAAAAGGGGAAAGAGGTGAAAGAAGAACGCATGTGTTATAGATGTGCTAGTATTGATATTGATATTTTATTTCTATCGCGCTCTTACACAAGTGTTTCAGAGCGCGACAAGGCAAAGGAGGGGAACAGGGGAGAACAAAACAACGATCTTACTAGGCCCAGTGACATTGAGAACACGCAAGTGCATGGGAAAGGGGAGGGGAAAAATGCGTGGAAGGAGGGAGAAGTGGAAAGTGCGAAGCAAAGGATAAACGGATAAATAATAAATAAATAAATAAATAATAAAGGCAACAAACAGTGGTAGTGAAGCCAGCAATTGGCAAGTGCTAGGTTTAAGGCAGCAGACAAGGTAGAACTGATGAGTGCAGGAAGAAAAAGGTGGGGGGGTGGCTGTATGGGTACAGATACAGACCCCAGTGCAAGGGATGGCCCAGAGGCAGTGCAGGAAGGTAGCAGGGTGAGTAGCTACCTGGGCCCGGAGGACAGAGGGTGGCCAGGTGCACAGTACCAACAGATCAGCAGGGGAGAGGGGGAGCAAAGGCAGAAGAGGAAGGCCTTGAGGTGCTTCCGGAACCAGAGATTGTTCTCCTCAAGTTTTAGAGTGGCAGGGAGGCCCCAGCTGAAGACTGAGATCTATCCCCAGCTCGTTTCTTTGAAAAACGACTGACCCTGAGCGAGTTAGAGGAGCAAAGAGCTCGAGAGGGGAGGTATTTGCTGTCCTAAATCACCAATGTATCAATTGAAAAGGATACGGTAACCAAAAAGGATACAATTGGTAGGGCTCTTCCGGATCCTTGTTCACACGACTTGATTGTAGGTAAGTCAAATTAGACCTTCCAAATGATACAACTCTCTGACTGAAAAAACAGGCAGAGAGATGGATCACTGGAGAGGGCGTGGGTATTGTATCGTAAGTCAGCTTAGGATAGATAAAGTATCATAAGAAACTGTCCCAAACTCAACTCACTATGATAGCACAGTATTAGCATTAATTCAAAACACTGACCTTATGGCAAAAACTGAAGTATCCAAAAAAAGTCTCTTGAAGAAACCAGGAGTTGAACCAACGACAAAGGAGGGGAAGATTAGTAAGGGAGACTTATCCCGAACGGCACGAGGCTCACGCTAGATACTGGGTTGGTGCACCACAGGATAGCATCCAAAGTACTGTGCACAATCACCTTCCAATAGTTCATGAAATACTTCCTTTCCCACGAAGAACAAAAAATAGAAGTTCATCTGTTAACTATCACATGTACCAAAGGTTCAAAGTAGTTCAGAAAACCACATGCAGGATTGCACGCAACATCGTACACGCAGCCAGGACAGCCGCGCTTGAAGACAGCGTTTGCGTGTGGGGAGTTGGCACGCGAACAGGATACACGCAGCCCAGGACAGCCGCGCTTGAAGACAGCTTCCGCGTGGAGATTTGGCAAGCGAACAGGATACACGCAGCCCAGGACAGCCACGCTTGGAGACAGCGTCCGCATGGAGATTTGGCACGCGAACAGGATACACGCAGCCCAGGACAGCCGCGCTTGGAGACAGCGTTCGCGTGTGGATAAGAACGCGAACCGGATACATGGCTCTAGGAATTAGCGTGTGGAGGAAAACACGCTACAAAAGGCCAAAGAAGTTGCTGAAGGGATTGCGAGGACGCAGGTCCAGAGTTCAGCTACAAAAACGCCAAAAATGATTTGATCAGAAGCAGCGAGCGACGTTTCCAAGCTGCTTATGTACGTACTGCCGTAACACACGTGACAGAACTAAGTCATGTGAATTTAACGACATGAAAAATGCAGACATCGTTTTCCTGGCAATGCATCAAACAACCTCCATTTCAAATAGAATGGTCTAGCGGTTCTATGGGCGTAACTCATTCTGTATGGAGAGGTTGTTCCCGGTCCAGAGATATGTCCAGCAGGCATGACATTTGTGGAGGGATAGCTGAAGGTATTTTGGACCCATTCCCCAGAATGCCTTGTGGATAATGCAGAGGGTTTTGAATTTAATCCTAGCATCCACTGGGAGCCAATGGAGGATTTTCAGAGCTGGAGAGATACGATCCCAGGGCTTGAGGCTAAGGACAAGTCTTGCAGTCCTGTTCTGGATTAGTTGCAGAGGGCGGAGAGTAGAGGCAGGTAGATTTAGAAAGAGGCTGTTACAATAGTTCAACCTAGAGAGAACCGGAGATTGAGAGACCATGAGCTTCTGGGAGAAGGAGAGGAAAGGCAGAGTAGCTCTGAGGAGGTACAGTAGGAAGTTTGACTTTTTAGAGACATCCAAGATGTGGGCGGAGAAGGAAAGTGTGGAGTCAAAGATGACCCCGAGGTTCTTCGCCTTGCAGGTGGGGGTAGGAGGAAGGTCGGCCACAGAGTGAGGGGAAAGGATGGTGACGGTGTGCTGATGAGGAGGATCCCCATCTTGCTGGCATTCAGACAAAGATCATTGGCGGCACACCAATCTTGAATGGCAGTTAGGCAATCAGAGATGGGAGAGGAGGTGGCCGAGGGCAGCCTGAAAATGAGTTGTCGTCAGCGTAGCACTGGAAATTTGAGCAGAAAATGGCAATGCAGTGGGCGAGAGTTGCCAGGTATTGGTTGAAAAGCCAGGCCGAGAGGTTAGATTCCTGGGGAACACCACAGGTAGAGAGGAAGATGGATGATGGGAAGGACCCAAGTTGGACCTGGGAGGGTCGATCAGAGAGGAAAGAGGTCAGCCAGGCCAGAGCCTGATCAGTGATACCCAGGTTATCACGGAGACGGTTGAGCAGGATGGTATGGTTGTAACACTAATTTCGCTGCTTCGGTGGTATGTCCCGGGAGGAAGACGACATGTACTAAGTGCAGAAGAAGAGGTCATTATGCCAGCTGCTGCAAGAACTACCAATTCAACCAGAGGATGGTCTTGTATGTCAATGAGGAAGAGGGACGAAAATCATCGGATGAAGAAGTCGATTATCCTGTGGAAAATATTACTGTTAATACCATAAATGTAGTGTGTGAGGATGATGAGTGTGAACATCCCTATGCGAATGTTAAGATCAATGGAAAGGAGGTTTGGCTGATGGCAGACTCTGGGTCAAAGGAGGTTTTTGAGAGGGATGTAAGAGGTGACGTCCAGGAATTGTTGAAGCCTGACATAAGACCTGGGGGGTATAATCAAGATGCCATTCAACTGTCGGGGTATTCCATAGGGAAGTTTGAATTCAAAGGTTGCGAGTGTCAAGGGAATGTCTATGTAACCGAAAAAGGTCTTGCACTACTAGGGTGGAGGGAGTAGAGAAAATTGAAGATGAGACTAGATCCCAATGAGGTTGAGCAAGTGTTGCAGATTGGGAGCACTGCCATGCAGAAGCACCCGAGGGTGTTCAGGAAGGGCATGGGTAAGATTGAGGGAGTGCAGCACCAAATTGTCCTAAGAAAGGGAAGTGTACCAGTTGCAGCAAAATTAAGACCAATGCATGTAGCCTTAAGAGATGGGGTCAAAAAGGAGCTAAACAAGTTGCTCCAATTTGCAATTATTGAGAGAGCGGGAGGGATGGACTCGACCTCTCTGCTGGTTGTGGTTAAGAAAAGCTCTGGAGAACTACGTTTGTGTGTGGATTTGCGCCAACTGAACTAATGTGTGTTGATTGACCGACACCCGCTCCCGAACATGGGGGAGATGTTGTCAAGAATAGGACAAGGAAAGGTATTTTCCAAATTAGATATGGAATCGGCATACCATCAGGTGGAGCTGGAAGAGAAGTGTCTTAAGTTGACGGCGTTCATTACCCATGAAGGGGTGTTCCTGTTCAGGCTTGAATCGGCGTCAGCAGTTTAAAATAAAATTATGTATAGGTTAGTTGGTGGAGTCAGAGGAGTGTTCTGTTTTCAGGAAGATGTGCTGGTGTGCGGGAGATACGAAGAAGAGCATAACATCTTGGATAAGGTATTGGAAATATTTGAGAAGAGTGGTATTGTACTGAGGGAGGAGAAATGCAAATTTGGTGTTACCAAAGTTGAATACTTGGGACACGAAATATCTCAAGATGGAGTGAGACCTAAAGATAGTTTAGTGGATGCTATCAAGGGAATTAAGATTCCTGAAGACAAGGTGGCATTAAGGTTGTTTTTAGGTATGACAGAATTTTACCAAAAATTCATATGCAGCTATGCGAGTAAAGTGGTTGAATTGGAGAAAGGATGTGAGTTTGCATGGTCACCTAAATGCGAGGCAGAATTTGTGAGATTGAAGAATGAGATAGATCTAGCGCGCCCCGTGGGGTACTTTGATACCAGGCGTTTGAGTAAGATTACGATTGATGCTCCAGAAAGAGGAATTGGGGCAGTTTTGTCGCAGATGGGAGGATGAGGGGGTGGAAATTATTGCTCATGCTTCTCGTGGATTGAGAGGTGCAGAAATACGCTATTCAGTGTTGGAGAAGGAAGCATTGGCGTGCTACTGGGCCATGGAAAAATTTAGAAATTTAATTTGGGGGACAGATTTTTTTATTTGTACGGATCATAAACCTCTGAAAGAAATCTTTGAGAATAAGGGCTTAGACAAAGTATCAAGAAGGGTTGCAGGATGGATTACTCAAATGCAGTACCATTGTTTTGTTGTTGAAGTCGTTCCTGGTAAGGAAAACATTTTAGATGATAGTCTGTTGCGATTGAGAGGGGCTATTGATACTGGGCTGGAAGATGAGAATATGGAAATGGTATTTGTCAATACGGAGGGGATCGTATCAAAGGAAGAGTGGTTGGAGGAAGAGAGAATATGCTACATTAATACAAGTTATATTGTATGTAGAATCTGGTGTCTGGCCAAGAAGGGTGGCAGCAGGAGGTGGCTCCCTTTTGGGAATTGAGGAATGAGTGAAGTGTGACGGGAGGAGTGCTATTCAGATGGGGTGGGCTGTTGTTCCCAAAGGAATACGCAATAGAATTATTGATTTCGCTCATGGAGGTCATATTGGAATTACAAAAACCAAGAGTGTTTTAAGTAACGACTACTGGTGGCCTGGTTTTGACAAAGATATTGAGAACATATTGTTGGATTGTTAATTATGTATCAAAACCGGGAAGGGAGAAGAAGCGAGAAAACTGCCTCTGGTGGCGGTAGAAGTGCCAAATGGGGTCTGGAAGGACCTAACTATGGATATTTTGGGCCCAGTGGATCTTGGATATGGGAGAGGTAGATTTGTCGTGGTCATCATGAATTTGTTTTCTCGCTGGTATGAATTCAATATCGTGAGGGAGATTTTGGGGGAAAGTATGGTTAAGGAGATTCAGGAAGCGTTTGGTAGGGAAGGTGTTCCCGAAAGCATTTTTACAGACAATGGACCGCAATTTACAGGTGGTTGTTTTTGCAGGGATCTAAAACCATGTGGGGTGAGGCATAAGAAAACTGCTCTGTATCACCCCGAAACCAATCGATGTGTCAAAAGGATGAATATATACATCATGGAGAGAATATGAATGGCTTCAGAAACTGGTTCTGACAAAAAGGTGGCGATTCAGGAGAGATTATTTGCAATGCGTATGTCGCCACATAAAACCACGGGAATAAGCCCTTTTGAATTGATGAGGGGACGAAAACCCAACACTGCAGTTAGTCCACCATGTTTGGGCAAAAGCAGAGAGAGTGACTATGTGGTGGGTGGTGTGAGAAGAGTATTGAAGAAGGAGGAATGGGTAAACTGAGAGAATGTGAGGAGAAGTAAGAAAGAATTGAGAGTAGAATGCTGTCACATGGTGAGAACAAGTTTAAAAAACTTGTGTTGGTTCTGTTCTATGCAATGCTGAGTTTCCTAAATTAACGAGGAATAGAGGCCATTTGGAACTTGAGTAAATGCACGGTTTTGACTAGGAGCAGCATTTTGGACCTTTGGTTGGTCTACGTTTGTAGATCAATGTGATAATTGGGTCTCTTGTAGGAGTGAATGTCTGTTTGTGTGAGATATGGGTTTGAATGGCCCTGCCATTGGAATCAGTTGGCCCCTGTGGCCTCTTGCTTTCTATTGCCTGTTACTTTGTATTCCCGAAGTCCTGGGAAGCCCTGACTCTGTCCCTTCGCCCTGACTGGCTGTTGGGTGGAAGTTCCATATATGGTGGTGTGGGGAAGTCCAGGCCATACTGGCTGGAGCCTTTCCAATGACAGAATGTTGTGGGTATGCCCCTGGGGTGGGACCTGGGTGAATGGAATGTGTGACGAATACGCATTTCATGTTGTAGGTGTCTAGTATCTGGTGCTTGACACAATGACTGAGACAACCCTGCCCGAAACTGGTATGAATGCAGTGTGGAGTGCTGAATGGCAGAGTGCTTGTCTGAATCCACATTCCGTGTTGTGTGTCTGGATGGAGAAAAATGGCCTAAATTCAATGCGAGCCTGATTGGCTGCCTGACTGCCTGAATGCCCTTCTGAATGATTGCTTGCCTGAGTATGACCCAGCAGAGTGAATGGGAGATCAACGGTATATCTGGGGGCCTCTCACTGATGGAAATCGTTCAGAAGCTGAAGTTGATACTTGATGCTTAACCTTGAAACCCACTGGAAGAAGGATTGCTGCTGCTGTCCTTGGCTAATCTGAAAGCTGTGTGACTGTCAAGGAACTGATCCAAGAGAGGACCCGGCTAGGAGTCCTCTTCCAGAGATACGAGGGACCATTGTGCACCAGCTGATCTTTGCCAAAGCTCCATGGACGTCAGACCCTCGAAAGGCTGCCGACCAGAGACTGGGACCGCCACGGAATCATGAAGTGAAGCGGCCCGGATATTGAAGTCCATCACCGTCGACGACCGACGGCGCCGACCGGAGCCGCAGTGCTCCTTTGCCTGAGAACATTGAAACAAGGACTCCCTTGCTCATCATTGTCGACCGCTTTTGTCCTGCCGGAGAAAGTGAAGGCCACCGACGACCGAGGAGAATCCGCCGGTGGGATTCCTGCCACCCGAAGATCGCACAGACGTTGACAACTCAACACCCTTGCTGGGCCAAAGTTTTTCATTAACGCTTTGCGGCAACAAACTTGTCGTCGAGGTGCACCGCACACCTCAGCTTGCAGGACGTTTTTGACCGATCGTCAACAAGCACAGCAAGAACCGAAGCTTCTGCCGCAACAACCATGTTCACCATTTTCTTCAATGACTCCCGTGGCTCCTGCCTTTAAAGGGAGTGCACTCAAGATGGGCCTGTCGATGACTCATCGAAGAACTCTACAAAACCAGGTACTTTGGGGCCGTAGAACCTTTTAGAAGGACACAAGACTATAATGAGCATAATTGGACAGGGCTTGTCAAATACGCTTTATTTACAAGTTGCCCAGGTGGGGGGAGCCTCGCACCGAACTGTCTCTAGGTTATCTGGATACTGTTCTGCCATTGTTCAATTTAACTTGCATTCTTTCTGTGGTCTCGTCGATTCATTTTACAATCCGATTCGTATGTTATTTGAACTGTTAGCAGTTGATGCATTTTAAAGGAATCGATAGTTAAGAGTGTTACCACGTAGACCTGTATATATTTGCCATTATAGTATTGCCAGAGTACAAAGTGTGTTTTATCGCGATTGTGTATATAACCCTGAACCTTATTTATATAAAGATTGTGTCTTCACTAACATAGTGTGTGGACATTCCTTTGTGGGTGCTTGGGGACTACACTGTACTTAAGAACCCGCCCGCATCACCTCCTGAGAGCTTAAGTCTTGGTTGCTCAACCACAGCTACCGAATAGAGAACCTTGGCTGGGGTGCTCTGTGCTTTTACTCTGCCATATAGAGAGCAGGAGTACAGATGCCCCCCTCCGGCGCTCTACACCAGCCATGGGTAGGCAGAGGGCTGGGGTTCTGGGGGTGCCCCCCAGAGATGTGGCCAAGGGAGAATGTGTTGGGGTTACAGGAACGAGTTGGGATGCAGCAATTTCACAACTTCCTTTGTGCTACAGTAACTCAGCAATGGTAGTATTGAAATTATTGTGATTCAGAACGATCACGTAGGACCCCATAATCGTGCCAGAGGTGGAGAGGAATATGTAGAACTGTCGTTTTTTTTCAGTAACATTGGGATTTCATGTCAACAAATAGTCTGGCCTTCACTTGAACAGTTGACATAAGTTGTTGAAAACATACTTTTTGACCTTTTGTTGTGTAATTGAATGTTCTAGCATTGTATTTGTGCAATGGATTTGAAGATTTGACACAGTTGAAGAATACGTTTTCTAGTTGCTCAGACTACTTCCGGTGATGGTTAAATAAAATGCTGTACGAAGTGAACACGATGCATAGCCTGTTTTAATAGTGTGTTTTTTCCTACAGACAATAAATATTAAGTATATTTTGTCTAATGGGCCTGTTTAACTACAAATATGTAGTTCCTCTCTTGCAAGTGGTAATTTGCAAATTAACAGAACAAAAAGGAAGGCTGATCCAGTTGATTCAGAAGTGTTTGTAAGCGAAATTGAAAATGACCTACTTCTTTGTATTTTACTTTTGTTAACCATCATTACCATCATGTCTACTTAATGGCATCGTCTTGTTCCAGGGCCCTCAGGGCAATCTCCTCCTCTTTGCTAGACACTTCCCACGCCTTATCAACTTCCTTTCCTCTCCTGCTATCCCTTCTTACCCCTCTTTGGCTTCTCTGCCACCTCTTTGGCACCCACTGCTGCTTCTCTGGCCACCCTGTTACCTCCCTCCTCTGCCACCCCTCTCGCACGCTCTTCTCCCTCTCTCACTTCCCTGCCTTCTCTTCTTTCCTCCTCTGTCCATCCTCGGGTACGTCCAACATTTACGCAGGGTGTACCTCTGGCATGTACCCCTCCCCGGAACTCCTTTTAAATGTGGCAACCTGCTCCACATCGCTACTCTCAACTCGCGTTCAGCTGTGAAACACTCCACTGACATCTGCTGTCTCCTGGAAGAGCTGGATTTGGATGTACTCGCTCTCACCGAGACTTGGTTCACAGCCAGCTCTGTCACGAGTTTCTACACTCTCCTTTACGATGGCTACAAGATCCTCTCCAAACCCACAACCAACCGTCCCGGTGGGGGTGTAGTCTTGATTTTCCCGGAGTGGATCCCTTCTTTTATCATTCCAAAGCAGCACTACTCCTCCTTTGAATGCCTGGTCTGCAGGCTCTCTATCTCGCCTGGCCTCTCTCTCACTGTGGCCACTATCTACAGGCCGCCTGGCCAGGTCGCCCGCTTCCTCTTCTCCTTGCCTCTACCTCTCAACATCTCTAAGGCTTGAACATCCACCTGGATGCTACCAGACCTTCTTCAGGACTCTCGCAACCTCTGCAATTCTCATTCTCTGTCATGAGGATCTGCTTGAAGCCCAAAACCATGTGCAACTCTTGGTACGATTCCGACCTCGCCACCCTTAAATGCAAGTGTAGGTCGATGGAGAGGAGGTGGACGGCCTGCTGCCTGCTCCAAAGGCAGTACAGACTCTGTCTTCTCTAAGAAGAGAGCCTACATCCAAGACGGCATCACAAATGCATATAACAACTCAGCCGAACTTTTCAAAATCTGCAAGGAGCTGGCCAATCCTGCTGCAGTCTCTACCTCTCCTGTTCCCTCCCAGGCCCTCTGCACGGCCTGGCCTCTCATTTCACTATTAAAATTCAGGACATCCTGGGGGTGCTTTTGCACAGCTAAGAAATGGCTGCCTGACTGTGAAGCGCCAGGCCGGGCCAAATCCTGAACAAATAAATATCCTTATAGGTGCTACCTTTCATCACAGAAGCAAGAATTAAGTGTGTCGGAAGGCTTGGAGCTTGTGTAGTGTATACCCTGAGCCCTCTAAGTGGTGGCACCATGTCTAAGACTAAATGGGGTGAGTGAGGAGGTGGAGCTTGCGTTTGGCTATAAGTCTACGGAGGTAAGTACTAAATACGAGGGAGGCCACAGTCCATCCTACTTGTTGCAGTGCAAGGCAAACCAGACACGGGTGCAGGGAAACAGCACTGGATTTCAGCGTGGGCTGAGGCGGCAGCACGCTTCCAATACATGCGGATCATATATGTATCAAACTAGCAACACTCATTCAAGAGCAGACATAGGGTCGATGTAGCCTATAAACCTGCTACGTTCTGCGGACTACATATCGCTGGCCCCCAAGGTCCTACTATTGCAGTAAGTCTAATCTGACTATCTGCATTGGCACAATCTGGTTTTGTGGTGTGGACATTTGTTCCTAGGGATGCAACGATTCATCCAGGGACTACAGTAACCGCCAATGAGGACGAGAGCAGCGAACACTGGACACAGAGGACAAGATACCATCATAAAGCTAATGCCCTTGGCTCTGAGACCTGATTAAATAGCTGGCGGGGCACTACCCTGAGGGAAAAGTAGTAAAACCTGTCTCTTACTTGATCACAAGATTGGAATAAACGTCAAGTTAAGAATATATACCATGATTGAAGTCATGTTACCAACGAGCTACGAGGGGGTGTTCGCCCCGGCATCTATACTTGAAAGAGTGGGGGCTGGGTCAGCTGGCTGCAAACTGTTAAACAAGCCTGATCCTTTGTGCAATTGCTCAGCAATACTGACTGTTAACAGGGAAACATCCTTTGTGCGACTGATCAACAATGACAAAGGGGGCAGGTGGAAAAACGAAAGGCACTATGTATTCATTTACCAACTCCCAGACCATGACGGCAAGCATTGTGGCGCCTCCGGCTAGCGATGCCCCAACATCATCAAGCGGAAATCCTAGAGAAGACAATCTATTAACAACTGTTCAGTCAGGTTTTTTATCTGTAAATGTCAAACTTGATGACATAATAACAACGACGTCAAGGCGAAGCTGGAGGAGGAGGGAGCTTGGATAACTGAAACCAGAATAAGTGTGACTTAAGACAAGGTAGATCAACATGATCGAGACATAGCACATTTGAAGGGAGAGTTGTCTAAGATAAGGGGCAAATGCGAAGATTTGGAATCGAGGTCCTGAAAGAACAATGTACGAATTGTCAGAGTCCCTGAATCTGCATGCAAAGGCCAAATTGAGACCTTTGTGAAAACACTCCTTAAGTCCCTTTTCTCCACAGCTTCGTTTTCCGAACAATTCCTAGTGGTTCAATCTCATTGCACCCCCGCCCGACACCAAAACCAGGGGCCCCACCCCGCACCATTATAGCAAGACTGTTGAATTGCAGAGACAGGGATTTGATCCTTTGAATGTCCAGAGATCTGGGAACGTTGAGATATGAGGAAAGTAACATTCACATATATCCAGATTTTGCTGCTGGGGTGTAGGCCCAAAGGTGGTCATATGACTCGGTGAAGAGACAGCTCCGACCACGCCGGATTCCATATCCTCTGATCTTCCCGGTCAAATTGTGGTTCCAACATGGTGGCAGGGCACATTTTTTGGAAAACCCTACAGAACCTATGAACTACGTTGAATCTTCTGTCCAATTCCTCCCGGAACCACGATATGGATCAGAACAGAAGCCCAAGACCAGACGACGATTGGAGAGACCCTGCAGACTGACTTATGTAATCTGATATATCCTTTTTTTGCACTGAAAGATGGAGCAATTGGGTAGCACCAGTAAAATTGAGTACATAGTGCCCGGCCGGTGGCGTGCAGTTGTGGCTGACATGGTTGCTGCCGCATACGTACCCTGGGAAAGTTCCAAGAGTTATGGGGGACATCATCTAGTTGGGATCGATAGTGCGGGTGGTAGGACCGGTCTTGTCATTACACAGTTTAAATCTGAGTGTGAATCAGAGGGGACTGGCCTGGCTTGTTAAGCGTGGGTTGTGATGTGAACAGCACCCCTAGACATGTTGTTGGTAAGGGTGGGAAGGGAGGCAGGGAAGGGACTGGGTTGTTTGGGAGCATTAAATGTTTTTAAAATTATGATCATGTTACAAGGATATGTATGGAAAATGACTGTGTACACATTGTAAAGGGAAGACAGGGTTATTGTAAATGGCAATTAAAGGTCCCGTAAGCAGAGGGCTGCAAATCAAGATGCTGTCCTTGAATGTCTGGGGCCTCAACAACCGGGGTAAGGTACGGAAAGTCAGTGCGTATGTGACAAGGCACTCCCCACAGATCCTGAAGTTACAGGAGACGCATGCTTTACAGAAAGTAAATGCCACCTTTGCGAATAATTGGGGCTCATTGCGTTATTATACAGAATATTGTACACAAGCTAGGGGTGTCCTTACTCTCATTCACTCCTCATTGGGTTTCAGGTTTACGAGAAGTAAGGTTGATCCTTTGGGACGATACGTACATGTGTCGGTGGATATTACTGGGCACCCTACCGTATTGGTCAACACCTACGGGCTTAACCTGGATGGTTACTAGTCTTTCCATCGAAAATTTTCCATCAAGGGTGTTTTGCATCTAATTGTTCTTCCAACAAATAAATGTGCCTTAAATGCAATTTCTTTTCTCTTTTTTGGGGGGAGGGGATTCTTCCCACCCCCCACATGCTTCTCCCAAACCCTTTGTTTTAAACCCTTTAAAACCCACCCCAAAAAAATGAACCCTTTGTCCCAGAAAAATATGCATTTTTTAGTTGGAAAAAAACTTGATGCAAAAACCCTCGATGGAACATTTTCCGATGGAAAGACTGCATACCAAACCTGGATGACCCGGAATTTTACCAGACTATAGTGGACATGCGTATCCCATCATATGAGACCTGGGTAATCTGGGGAGGTGATTTCAACACCATTCTCAACATGCAATTGGATCGCTCCTCAGATGCCCCACTGATGCTTACAAAAGCAGTCAACACAATGCATCAGATTCTGTTACATCTGCCTCTAACTGATGTGTGGAGAACATTTAATCCACATGATGAGGCGTTAACGTACTATTTCACGGTCCATGATTCAGAATCTCAAATAGATTATTGGTTATTAACCACCTCGATTACCAATATGGAACAGGCCTGCGAGATTTTTTCACGTACGCTATCCGACCATTCCCCAGTTGTTCTAACCCTTGAACTGTATAACTCATCTCCACAGCAACCACGATGGAGGATGCCTTCTGCAATTCTTAGGGACCCCTGTGTAACTGAGGCCTTACACGCTGAAATTGCAGAATTTTTTGTCATCAATGTTGGTTCTGTCCACACCCATAAGATGCTTTGGGAGACGTTCAAAGTTTGTATTAGGGGTATTATCATGACCAAAACCTCTGGATGTCTTAAAAATATCATAAGAGGACTTAGGGCAAATCGAATCCCAGCTCAGGGAACATGAAAACAATTATAGTACAACACACAAAGAGGAGACTAGCACACATTCAGGAGCTGTTAGGTGAATTTCATTAGTTAGCCGACAGAGATATTATATATGGCTACTGCAGTAAGAGCTTGCAGATGTGGGGAAGGAGATAAAGCTGTTAGATCACTTGCAAACCTAATAAAAGCAGAGAACTATCGTAATCCCATTGCAGGGATTCAGGTTGCTGACGGTTCAATCATGACTCATGACGAGGTATAAATGATGCATTTATACATTTATATTCCATGCTATACTCAAATCGAGATGAAGTAACGGAAGAAAAACATTCTAGATATTTAGAGGAATTGGGACTTCTCACGATCTCGCCCGAAACTAAACTCGCCCTACATCAACCCATAACGCCGGAAGAAATTGTTACTGCCATTCAGTCTCTGGCGTCTGGAAAGGCACCTGGGTCAGATGGCCTAGGGATCAAGCTGTATATGGAATTCTACCAGGAATTGGCCCCTAGCCTGCTGGTTGTGTGGGAGAAGCTATGGAACAGGCGTGAGACCATTATAATTGTCCTACTTAAACCGCATGACCCCCCCACACGATATGGCCTCATATAGGCCTCTGTCATTGATCAATACGGATGCTAAAATATTCGCTTCTCCACAGTATGCTCTAGTTATTGCATCCGGATCAATTGGGGTTCATTCCCACGAGATCGACTGCTCTGAATCTCCATCGCTTGTTTGGGGGATGACTCGAGTAAGTCCAGATGCAAAAGCAGTGGTGTCCGCCCTACACGCCGAAAAGGCATTTGACTCTGTGTCGTGGAGGTATCTGTTCATGGTGTTACGCTGCTTTGGGATTGGCCCATACTTTATCAGTTGTGTACGACTCCTATATACCGATCCAGGAGGGAGAGTCCTAACTCACCAAACGTTGCCGGCATTATTCTCCCTCGGAGTTTCGCGCTGAGTTGCAGTCTTCGGCATTCACCCCTGTGAGAGGAGCTGCAGCGACTACCAGCGACTTCCTGATTCATTCGTTTTATTTTTGTGCCTTTAAGGAAAATAAGGCCAACTTTCTACAAAAAGGCCTGGACAGCGCGGAGCGCGCGCGGAGTTTCACGCTGAGTTGCAGTCTTCGGCAGTCACCCCTGTGAGAGGAGCTGCAGCGACTACCAGCGACTTCCTGATTCATTCGTTTTATTTTTGTGCCTTTAAGGAAAATAAGGCCAACTTTCTACAAAAAAGCCTGGACAGCGCGGAGCGCGCGCAGAGTTTCGCGCTGAGTTGCAGTCTTCGGCAGTCCGCGGCAGGAACCCAGCAGGAAGCCAGCTGCCAGGTAAGACCCTACGATCATGGACTCTCGTCCTCTGACTCGCTCAAAAGCAAAACAAACCTTCATGGGTGCTGGGGATGAAATGTCTGTGAACTTGATGTCTACTGAAGCAGATACAAGTCTCCAGAGTGTTGAAACAGGGTTTGGTAACAAGACTGGTGTTCTGGGAACGGGGGTTGTGGAGAATGAGACGGGATCATCAAGTTCCCTCCCCCAGGGGTCGGTGGCAGTCGCTCCATCGACGCAAGTAAACTTTGAACCCCCCCTTTCCCCATCTTTACTTCAGTAGTAGGACGGTCCAAAACGGGGGTTAGCACTCATCTAGTAATCTCGAATGACGAGGATAGCTTAGCACCTGGTACTATTGTAACTACGAGTAACACAGAGGTGAAGAATTCCGTAAATGAGGAAAACGGGCATGAGAGAAATGCTTGTTTGGATACCCCCACAAAATCGCATTGTGCGAAAATAACCAACCAAACTCTGAGTGAGCAAGAGTGAGAGCTCAACTCACAAAGCAAAGAACATGTTGACATTCAAAATGTACTAAGCGCCGCCCAACTGGCCTGCGAAAAGAGTCCCGAATCCTCAAGAATAACCACACACATATGTGTTTTACCCAACGGGAACAACGAGGAAGGGGAAGATTACTCTCCCTTTGATGTGACAGATGCCGAGCTCTTGAGCGCAGAAGTAGCGCGGACTCCTAAAAACATCAAAACACTAAGATTTCATTTCAGGAAACAGGCTCAAGAGCAATCTGTTACTCAAATTGAAGCTCCTTCTTCGACCCAGATAAGTCACCCACTGATTAATCAACTGGCGACCAACATATCATCGAAACTGGACACAATAAATATTGAGCAATTGATGTCCAATGGAAAAGCGAAAAAACAAGTTGGCAATACACACTTGACTTCATCGTCGAGATTGAACAACAACGAAATGGATCAAACAGGACGGGAGGCCAGACTCACCCTGAGACTACAGGCTGACTTCGAAGCAATGAAGGCGAAGCTAGAAGATAGCTACTCAAAGGACAATTTTGGATCCGGCCGTAAGAATCGAAAAAAATGTCATCTTCCGAGCAATTAAATGCTCCGGAAATAGGAATTACAAATTCACAATCAAAACTATTCCATCAAGAGCAAAAGGCGACCACGGCTGTCTGTTCGCCGAAATGGGAGGATGACACCTTCGGACTACATTCGTCCCATGATAATGTAGATGGTCGGTCTGAAAAGAGGATCGAGGAAGTACAGTGACTGAAACCTTCATTCAAAAAAGGTGGAAATAACGCTCCAAACTGCTCAACCCCTTTAAATACACATACAGCTGAATTTCCAGAGACCCGACGAAAGACTGCTCATCCCTCGCGACAATTCGAACGAGCCAACAAGTGTCACTGTAAGGACAAGATGGTACATCCAACGGACTTAATATCAGAAGCTAAATCCAATTTATCTGTTGCTGCGGCAATTCAGATACACAACAACGTCCTAGCTGCTACATCACAGGCTTTAATCCCTTTCATAAAATTATATGAAAGTGTGAACGAAACGATGCATAACAACGGAGCCATAATTGGACACCTGACTGAAAAAATATCATCAATGGAATTCAATCTACACTCAAATCAACAACAAAGAGTAAACGAATATAATGAGATCAATGAAGGCTTTAAAAAAATAATCCAGTTGGTTGATAAAAACTCAAATGAAGCCAGGATCCAAATGGATGAGCTGCTGCACTTTATGAAAAAGACTCTTTCGAACTTAAACCCAGTTGCTCCAAACTTGGCCAAATCAGGGAGTCGTAATTGTCTCGATTTAGGTCTAAGTAAAAAAGCTCTACCACAAGGAACACAAACCGAAAATGATGTTTTCATAAGCGCAACAGCTAGCACATCTCTGCGGCCACACTTTGACGTGGGAATAAGAAATCTCACTCCAAAAATGATTGATAATGAGCAAAAAATTGATAATCAAGTGAACCCCCAGACAAACATAACGGAGGTTCAACAACCAATCGTAGAGAGGCAAACATGTAATGCTATAAAAGGATCAGTCCCCTCCATTGCCCGGGAGTCTTCATTGGTGGCATCGAGTAGCTCCAAACCAAAGGCGTCCTTCGGAATTTTTCATGGAGGGGCAAAAAACTTCGAACCTGAAAAGAATCCAGATCCAACTCATGACGATGGATAAGGAGGTACAACAAGCTTACTTCAACACAAAAAAAGAAAAGAAAAGACGAAACATACCTCAAACTCGAGGACATTTCTTAGAAATCTAACAACCCCTCCTAATCCTAAAGTCTTCGTCGATGGAAGGCTGTCGGGGGAAAATGACGAACAAACACTCGTCAATGATCGCCTTGGGGTCAACAGTGGAGAATGAGATTGGAAAAGATAAACCAAAAAAACCAAACGACTCATTTTTGGCTAACAACGATGTAAGACAGGTGTCTAAGAAAGTTAGTAAAAATCCAAACAAGCGGTGGAGAGTCGATTATGACTCCAGCTGCGTTTCAACAATTGATGATACTGAAGAACTTTGCAATCTATCTACTTACTCTTACGAGGAAAGTGAAGAAGATAGTAGTGCTCCATATGATAATATTTCGTTTGAAGGAACGACTCTTCAAGAAGATCAAGTTCAGAGCCAGCAGAATTTACTGAAAACAAAACAGACTCATTTACGTTTTCCAACACAAAGAAGAGAAAATCGTACTGCAGTGCCCGTGGAGCACGATAAACAAAAAAAGGGATATAAGTTGGAAAATCTTTGCAATAGCAAAGAAAAACTTGTCACAGTATTAAATCCAAAGCGAACTGCTCAAAAACAGAAAACTGGAGAATTAAAACTGAGCATATCCAGCTCTGGGCAACAAGCGAACTCATCAAAAAAAATAAAACTGGTGAATGTGTTGGCAGATGATACTGATGTGAATCTGAACCGTGGTAACGTAATGCGTTTATTGCACTCAGTACCTTTACTACGCACAATCACCTCCGATGATCTACAAATCGTGGAATACATTTCAGAAGAACGAGTTGACTGTGTACTGTTACACATTAAGTCCAACGCAGTAAGAAGGTTATTGATGAAGGCAAAGGATGACATCTTATGTCTCGGTTTTGAAATCTCAGAATATTTTGAGCCACTAAAATCGACTGCTTTGGATGGCACAGACAGGCACGAGACAGAGAGTTCCCTGAGACAACGGCGTGACCAGATTCGAAAGTATCTGAACTCAAACTCGATATCTGGGAAAAAAAACACTAACTAGACAACGATGGATTGGACACTGTTAATTCCTTGATCTCGTGGAACACCAGAGGCTTTAGACATTTATAGAAACAACTTCCCTGTGGATCTATCAGACAACTTCATAGTATGTTTGCAGGAAACTTGGATGCGCCATCCCCCTGTAAAGGATGGATACCAAATCTTGATAAACCCTGCAAGGAAAAACACAAGAGGCCGTCCTTTTTCTGGCCTCCTGACGTTAATAAAAATAGGAGCAAGTTGGGAAGTGGCGGAGTCAACAAATCCAAATGGATATGTGCAATCGACTTTGCTGATAAGAACAACCATAAGAGCTGGAAAAGTGGAACACCCACCTCAACATCTGTTGCTATTCAATGTATATTGGAATCCTGCAAAGATTTCGACTGGGACTTTTATCCAATCAATAACTACAATAATTGACAAAGAACAAAGACGTCTTCAAAATCTCTGGATAATTGTATGTGGTGACTTTAACATATCATGGTTCAATGGAAATCAACAGAAAAATATTTGCTGCCGCGATGAAGATCAGAAATCTTCCTCCAGAAGAGCACGATGGTCAGAGGCAATGGAATCCAGAGATTGTACCATGGTAAATGGAAATGTGTTTGGTGATTCCCCACCACAAATTACGTTTCAAAACATGGGGTTTAAAAAAACTCTGGATTACATCTGGGCATCGAATAACGTGATGCATAAAATAACCAACTTACAGATAACGCCATCGACCAACAGTGACCACTACCCATTGAAATTGTTGTGGCAACCACGGTGCAGATATCTGAGTGGCACAGCAAGTACTCAAGTAGAAGTAAATCCTGGTCGAAACAGACTCAGGATGAACATAAAACAGATTCAGCAATTGACTTCTGGTTTTCAATATGAAAATAAAGTCTCCTCAGATTTCATAAATTATCCAGTTATTCTTCCTAAGCCGAGTACAGCAAAGTCAAGAAACCCTCTGTTGGCATCAAATCACAAACATAAGTGGAGCATGAGTCTGAACAATGAAAAGAAGAAACTGAGAAAAGACTTAAAGGATCTACGAACCAGATTCGGGACCAATAGTGCAGAAAAAATAATTAAACAACGAAAACAAAGGTACCGAAATTGGCTAAAGGCATTTGTGCACCAGCGAGATCAGGAACGTGGGGAGGTGATGCTCTCCTTGATCAGAACAAACACCACCAGAGATATTTGGAAAAGTCTAAACCAAGGTTACTCAAATCAAGCAACAACAATGGCAAACGGAGTACCTGAGGCGAAATGGGTGTGTCACTTTCAGGAAGTATTCTCATCCAATGTTCAGCCTAAGGAAACGGAAATTGACTCTGTGGATGTAGCCTGGCACACAAAGGAGACGGTAGATAACATAGTAAGTGCCATAGCAAAGCTAAAAAATTCCCGCGCAGCCGGCCCGGATGGCATCTCCAACGTGATGCTAAAACAACATCCTTGTGAATGGGCCATTTTCATAGGCGAATTGTTTGAGATAATAGCGAAATCCAGAAAAATTCCATCATCCTGGTCTGAGGCAATAATTGTTCCGATCCACAAAAAGGGCAGCAGGGATGTCCCTGCAAATTATCGACCAATTGCCCTATTGGATACCATAGGAAAAGTGTTTGCAACCTTTCTATAAGAAAAGATCTCAACTTGGGCCCTCGAGTTTGAATTAAATGGTACCAGACAAACTGGATTCACGAAAGGAGTTGGAACCGAAAACAATTTATCCATACTGAATCTTTTGAAGTTAGAAACCTTGCGAGGAAAAGGAAAATTGTTCCTTGCATTTATCGACATGCAGCAGGCCTTTGATGGCATCAATCGGGAAAAACTCTGGGAGAAGTTGAAGAATTGGAATTGTCCAGCGAACATTCTGAGTCCCATAAAAGCTCTACTTGACCAAACATCGATAAGAATAAGGTTAAATGAAAATGGAGACCTTTCTGCACCAATTGTAACAAATAAGGGAGTAAAGCAGGGCTGCCCTTTGGCAGCGATTCTTTTCAAACTATATATCGCTGATGTATCTGGAACACTAGCGAAAACTCATTGCTTTCCTCCCAAAATTAATGGCAATCCGGTAAGTTGTCTTATTTATGCAGACGACCTAGTATTGATCGACAAAACACAAGTTGGTCTACAGACGTTATTAAATACACTAAAAACATACATGGTGGAAAACGATCTGAAGATCAACGTAGAGAAAACAAAGATAATGAAACTTGGTCATGTTGAGAGTCACAAAGACAAGAACTTCAAGTGGACAATAAATAATGCCCAGATTGAGGAAGTGAATGAGATCCGTTATCTGGGCATATTTTTCAGCACCTCGATAAGAGAATGGAGCTGGGTGACTGAACTTGGAAAAAGAATTAAAACCTTGGCTCTCCAAGGATCCAGAATTCATTCACAGTATGGGAAATTCTCCTTGATCCCAGTACGAACCTTTTACATGCAAAAGGTGATTCCATCTATAACGTTTGGAGCCGAGACAGGCTGGAATATTGACCCCAAGATCTGGGCAAAATTTGAAGGTCTGTTTTGGAGACGTGTACTAAGATTGCCTAAATATTTATCAATCATAGTCATACGCCATGAACTAGGGCTGGAGCCGTTGCGTGGAACTGTTATTTGGAAATCGATGGCTCTGCTACGCAAGATGTCGTTGGAAAAGAGCGAACCTGCATTTAAATTATTCAGACCACAGAACAACTTGAAAACGGACAGTTTACAGAAATTGTGGTCAGAAAAAGTGAAGGCAAATATGCAGGTCGCCGATGTCTCCATGGAAAGTTAACAAGAACAGCCTCAATACGCAAAGAAAAAAATGAGACATTGGCTATGAATTTGGAAAAATACCACGAACTAAAAACCGCCCTGGATTTGAGGCCGATGATGAATAAATTAGACAAACTGCCAAAATATTTGTGTAAATTTCCATCTCGACGTCATAGAGATGGCTTTTTACGTCTAAGAACAAATACATATAAGACCAGGCAAATGTGTTTCATCCGGCATATTGATAATGTAAAGGATCCCTTCTGTAGGTTCTGTGCCATTCTTCCAGAAACGCTAAAACACTTATTGACCGAATGTCAATTGCTTAAAGATTTAAGATCTGTACAGCTACATAAATTTGCTCCTCTCACTGACCGCATGGACGAATTGTGGTTACGAATGTTAGGTCGGAATTCAGTGCATCTGACATGTGCTGTCATACATTTTCTAGAGAAAGCACTAAATTGAAAGCCTACTAAAACCTTGAGAAATGGCACCTCATAAGATGTGGAATATTGAAGAGACTAATCAGAAATGTTGATGTAAGAAAATTGTAATAAAAGTTTGTAAGAAACTAGAAATTACAAATAAAAAAAATGTATTCTCCCTCGGTAGGGGCACCAGGCAGGGTTGCTCCTTCTCCCCCATTCTTTTTGCTCTTCCCATTGAACCATGGCCGCCTTTGTTAGACGGATACAAGGGCATAGGGGGATCAGAATAAGCGGGTCCCCACAAATATCGTTCTACGGGAGGACACCCTCCTATATGTCCAAGATACAGAACACAATCTTGAACCCATCATGAAGGAAGTCCACATGTTTTTTCTATTTTCCAGCTATAGAATAAATGATTCCAAATCAGAATTGTTTCCTATAGCACCAATTACCACAAAGCCACCCAACATTGGTGGGTTTAAATGGGCACCTATTTGTTTCCGGTATTTGGGTATAATGGTGTCGAGGGACCAACTATCCCTGTATGCAGACAATTATGATACTTTTTACAACAACTATCCACAAAGCTACTGTTATCGGCAAAACTCCCAATTTCACTTTATGGACAGGTCGCAATTTTGAAAATGGTGGTCCTCCCAAAACTGTTATTTCTTTCGCAAAATCCCTTCATGGCCCGGTAGAACCTTCTTCACCAAGCTCAAATCGCTAGATACTAAATTTGTCTGGGGGCCCAGGGCGGCAGGGATAAATTGGCATAAACTATCCGAACCATACACTAGTGGCGAGTTGGCAGCACCTGATTTTGAGCTCTATTACTTGGCATCACAAGCCCAATTCACAAGATATTGATGTAACCCCAAAGACGCAGCTCCACATATACCATTGGAGAGGTACGCTGCGTCCCCCACTGACCTAAGCTCAGTTACATTTAGTGCACGACACAGGGACTACTGCACATTTGACCCGGTTAGTACTACGGTTAGTGCATGGTCAAACATTTTTGTGAAAATCAATGTGGTAACGCCCTATGACCGCGGAGCCCCATTGTGGTGCTTCCCGGGAATTTCCCCCACCTTAGACGAGACTTTACAAAAGACTTGGGATCCTGTTAAACAATTGAAAATGGGAGATATGTATCCTGATGGGGAATATGTTTCTCAAAGAGATTTTGTAAATACCACAAGGGGCGGGCAGTTGAAATTGTTGCAATGCCATTGAATGAGAGCTGCATTCCGTAAGAGGGGGCCATCATTCCGTAAGGAAACAAATTTGCACAAATGTGTATGAGCCATCATGTCTAATGACGGCACGAAAAACTGAGCGTCTAGACTGTATGGGCTGATACAATGTCATATTCCCCCTCAGAACTCCATAAAATCAGCATGGGAAGCTTGTGTGGGAATCCTGATTGGGGAGGATAAATGGTGCAAATACTTACAACTAACCAAATCAATATCTCTGAATGCTTGGTTGCGTCTAATTCAGTTTAAGATACTGAACCAGTTACACTACACCCCTGCTAGAATGGCTAAATTCAACCCAGACTGCACTGGCGAATGTCTGAAATTTGGTAGCCCACAGGCTGATGCTTTCCACGTTTATTGGTTGTTCCCCTTGATTGCATTATTCTGGAGCAGGGTTGCTGAGGCCATAGAAAGTATTGTCCACATCCCATCCTCTCTAGCTCTGCTTAAGCATCTGTTTGGGGATATTGGTAAAGCCTCTGAAACTACTAGAAGATTTTTTAATGTTTCTTGTGCCGTAGCTCAGAAATGTGTATTAAAGTGTTGGAAGTCTTGTGTTTCTAATCTGATCTATGAAAGTCTTGTCAAAGCAGGTTCTCCCCTGCTCATCGAGGACAATCAAAAACCACATTGACACCCTTGCTCCAACCTTGGCTGATTTCTGCAATCACTCCTTTGCCACTGGAACTTTCCCCTCCCCCATAAGCACTCCTTTGTGCACCCCCTTCTAAAGAAGCCCTCGGTTGATTCTTCCTCGCCGGCTAATTATCGCCCGATTTCCATCACTCCTTTCCTGGGCAAACTCTTGGAAAATCTGGCCATCTCCCAGCTTAATCTACATACTGATTCTGTTGGTTACCTCCATGACCACCAGTCTGGCTTCAGAGCTGCCAGAAGCACAAACTGCTCTCCTGAACACCCGTGAAGACTTGCTCTCCAATCTTGACTCTAATCTCCCATCTGTCCTCATTCTCTTCGATCTATCCTCGGCTTTTTAAATGGTCAACCATGGCACCTGCTCAATTGTTTCTGCGACAACCTTGGTATTACTGATCAGGCCCTGACCTGTTTGACCTCCTTTCTCACCGACCGACCGTCTCAGGTCCAACTGGCGTCTTTCCTCTCTTCTATCCCTCTCTCTACTTGTGGTGTTCCCCAGGGGTCTAACCTCTCTCCCTGTCTCTTCAACCACTACCTGGCACCTCTTGCCATCTGCATCGCTACATTCTGCACCAATTTTCTATGTTATTTAGATGACACTCGGCTCTCTTTCAGTTCCCCTCAGCCACCTCTGCTTCTTCTCTTATACCAGACTGTCTGGCCGCAATTCAGGAACGGTGTGCTGCCATTGATCTCTGCCTTAATGCCAGTAAGACTGAGATCCTCCTCATTGGGACACCTGCTCCCTCCTTTCCTCTCTCCCTCTGGCCACCCTCTCTGGGCCCTCTTCCAGCTCCTTCCTGTGAGTCTAAGAACCTTGGTGTCCACCCTCTCCTTCTCTCCTCACATCTCTGACATCTCTAAGAAGTCAAACTATAAGCTGCACCTCCTCAGAGGTATTCGTCCTTTTCTCAATTTCCCCCAGAAGCTCACTGTCCCCAGAGCACTGGTCCTCTCTAGGATGGACTATTGCAACAGCCTCTTTCTAAATCTTACTGCCTCTACTCATCAACCTTTACAACTTATCCAGAACAGTACAGCGAGATTTGTCCTTGGCCTCGAACCCAGGGATCAAATCTCTCCAGCTCTAAAATCTCTTCACTACCTCCCCGTGGCTGCAAGGATCAACTTCAAGACCCTCTGCATCATCCTCAAGGCTTTCTGGGACCTGGGATCTCTCTACCGCCAGCTTTCTTTTCCAAAACATCTTCCTTCTCGAGCTCTCTGCTTATACACCTCCAACTTTGAGGGTCAGACACTTCTCCAAGCAGAGCGTTGGGGGCAGATCTATCTCCTTGGCTGGGGCCTCCCTCTGGAACAGCCTCCCCGCCTCTCTCAAACTTGAGCAGAACCACCACCGGTTCCAGAAGCAACTTAAGACCTTCCTTTTCACTTCCGCTTTCTCTCTTCCTCTCCCCTGCTGATGCACATGAATGCTCTGAGCACTTTTCACCTGGCCACCCTCTGAACTCTGGCCCAGGCTTCTGCATGTCCAGTTGCCCTCGCATCCAGGCTCCTTGGTACTTACGGTTCTGTATCTGCAACCCTACAGTCCCTTCTCTCTGCAATTATGAGCCACCCGCTGGATGCACTTGTGAGTTAACTGCACTTCCCCTCCCCCTGGCACTTCTCCCCTTCCCTCCTCCGTGCACTTGCGCGATCTGAATGGCACAAGGCCTAGCAAGATCGTTTATTTGTCCTCCCTTTGTTCCCCCTCCTTGTCCTGCCTAGAAACACTTGTGTACAGGCACTTTTTAAATGCCATAACATATAATTTCGTGTGTGTATTCTTTTATACATCACTCTTTATGAACATCCGATTATATGCAGTGCTATGTCCTCTTAGTGCATTCTGAAGAATACAAAACAGCACAAGTTGACACTTTACCTGTTTTGGATAAACTCCTTCTGAAACATTGGCTGGAGGTCAAAAATCTGTTCAATCGTATTCATGGTGCGAATGTGTGCTGCATTATAATTCTGATTGTGTTTGAGGGCATAAAAGTGTTGTTAACAATCCTGCCTTCAAAAGATATGTACTGTTCCCTGGGGGAAAAGAGGACATTTCTTGGCATGATAGAGTGCCGTTTTAAAGAAATTTGAAATCAGTAATACAAGACAGACTTCATGTGCAGGTTTAGAAAACTATTCAGAGCCAGGTCTAGTCATTGTGCTGTCCGTTCCTTGTGCAAAACAGCATTGTTTAAGGAATGCTTTAGTTATTTTTACAATGAAATAGTCTTGTGTGGACACAGTGAATTTTGCAATGGTTTGGGTGATGATTAGATCAGCAGTGCACCCCATTTGCGCATAGATTGAGTAGTACATTTTCCTGTTCCTAAAAATGTGTACATGTGAGGTTGTGGAACAAGGCTTACTTGTGTTTAGTCTGTTGCACCAAGTACGGTTGGGAATGCGTCTTGGAGATTAGAAACTAGCTTTGGCACCATTTTCTGTTTATAGCAGGCAATGAGATGTGGCACAGTATGCTTTTTTACATTGTCGATCACTTATTTTATATGGTAAAACACTATTTCTGATTAGTGGTGGGCGAATTCCTGGGAATTTGCTGTGAACATTTCACTGGAATTTGCAATAAATTGGTTGACTTTAAAGAAGTTCTCTGTCCAAAATGGCAACTCACCGCAAAACATTTGCAGTTTGAAAACTGATTTATGTAACGGCACGTTTACTAATCTGAAAATACACCACCGCTTCAAAGGCTACTGTGCAGAGGAGACAACGTTTGACTTTACTGTGGACAGCTTTTAGGGAAGTTCCATTGTAAGTATAGGGGCATTTGGCCCAGGTCGCTTTTTCTGGGGGCGCCCCGGCGCTCCCATGTACTGTGTCCCTGCTCCTGTGGCCTCCTGAGTAACATTTTCCTTTCCACAACTCAAAATGTCTTAAATTGCTGCCTCTAGCTCAGTCCTGGGATCAAAGCATTAAACCTCAATCAATCAAGATCCACATTTCTTCAGTGCTCATGGAGAATTTATAGAGGTAGTATCATAAGAGTCACCTGCCAAGGCAATTGACAATTCAGGATTCACTCCTGATGGGGGGGGGGGGGGGTCATCTTCGCAAACTCATAAGTGTCCAGGTGAGGGCCCACGCTCTGATCTGGACTTCAAGTAGGACATCATTTTTTGGAACTTGCAGCCATCTTCCTTGCTTTCATGATGTTTCTAGCCACCATCAAAGACAGGAATGTGTTGGTTTTGAAGGCCAATACCACCGCAGTATTTTATTTCTACAGGCAGAAAGGTACAAGATCCCATCACCTTTGCAAACTAGCTGTTCAGATTTGCAAGTGGGCCCAGCAGCAGAGCATTTATATTCTTCTAACATAGGAGCTCCATTTTCAGACAAGAGGGCTTCTGCAGTTAGATGGTGACATGTGAGACAAGTGGAGTCACTTGATCATTTGCATTACAATGCATTAGTGTGCCAAGGGAATTAACCACACTCTTTTCTCGGTAGGAACTTTATTCAAGCTAATGTAAAAGTCCAGTCAATAACAGGGATATTTGTCACTGTGCCCTTCCCCTGAATTGCGTAGATTCTTGCTCCTGCTGAGAATCGTCAAATTCCCTGTGTTGTCGGTTCTCGGTCCAGAGCAGGAGATTCCAAAGGAGGTGAGGTATTGTTGCTTTTGTGGGTTCGGGAACCACTTGGAGACTACCGAGCATATCTTGGTGTAAGGAACATGGCAAACTATATGTTAGCAGGTTGGGTGCCTATGTTTCCGATCCCAACAGTATCAAGTCAGAGTCATTTTGGCGTTATCTGAATTCGGGTCACAAATCAATGAACATTGCACTTTTGCATTGCATATTTGGACGGAACTCTTAAAACATGGAAAGGTTGGGACACATTAAAAACAATGAAAGAACTTGAAATTTGCCTAATGTGCTGTTGATATATGACGCGCTATGAACCACGAAACAGGCACTTTAAAGCAGTATGTCAAGGGTGTTAAGGATTTCAATCGGGCGACACACACTTTGGTCTCGGCCTAGTATGAAGCGCACAACTGAGATGCTTTTCTCCTTATTTTATGCTGATTCAATTTGAGTTGGTACACAACTCGTATCACACCCCCTTTTCAAAGACCCCGGGTCACTATGTACCATGAACCAGGCTGGTTGGTAAAATGTAATATTTATTTATTTTAAAATTCGAAATAAATCCTACCATTTTTAATATGGGGCAACAATCACCAATGGGGTGATAATTGCAATGAAAATGAAAGCAATGCACTTAATTAACCTTCTAGTGGCACATATACAAAACACCAGGGAGTTGGAGCACTTTTTGATTTAGGAAAGATAGCACCCGAGTTAGGATTTCCCCCTGCAATGTTCCCTCAACCCACAAATAATCAATTCTGAATGGATAGAAAGACACAGCAGGTAATCAGGAATAAGAGGCAAAAAATGGACCTTCCCTCACCAAATAAGAGTGGAAAATTGCAATGTTATGAAATGACACTCGGAAATGGACAAATAAATATTTAATGTGCGGTTAAAACCCTAAGGTAAATACAATTTCTCACTAAAGCAACAATCTATAGACACTAACAATCACCAGCAATGGATTACCAAGAGCATACAATTGAAAACTGAGTGGAAAGTTTAAAACGGATAGCAGCCCAATGACACCTGTAAAAGTTGCATTTCCTTTTTTTTTTTTTTACTTTTTATTTGATTTAGTTGATACACAATTTTTCAAATATTTACAAGAATACACAGTAATACAAAAGTATACACAAAAGGAATGAAATAGGAAAAGGAATAAAATACCAAGGGTACAAAAGATACACAAATTAAACAGACTACCAGGTAAAAACAAAAAACTTTACATTTCATGTACCTTCCAGCTGATTTAAACAGGATATCGAGAGATAAAATTGCCAACACCCCTGACAATCCAATATGGCCCCCTACAAAAATTGCGGCTGAAGCAGCAATTTGAGTCGCCTAATGATTGCCGGCTTAGGTAACCTAATTTTAGGCGGCCACAACTGGCAAGACCATTCTTAAATATTGCACAATAACTATCTGTACTTTTTCTCTTGAGGTCGAAAACATAATTTGCCATTTGTAATCACTCGAGTTGGGAGTGTGGAAGGTGATAATATTCTGAAAATATCTTTGTCTCACCAACATTAGAGACGGACAGTCTACTAACAGATGTTGCAGAGTTTCTTTTTGCTGAACATCAATGCAATATCTGCAGTAGTTTTGTTCCTGAGGGATCAGTTTCCGTCTAGATAATACATCTCTCGTACCCCATAGATTAAATCTAAACCTTTGGAATTCGGATCTTATAGCTGGAGAAGGGCATTTCAGCAGGTACTGACCAATGATACCAGAAGGCTTGACACCAAACACCCAAACATTAAAGTCTTTATAATGCAAGCACTTTGCTAAAGTCTCCGCCCAGTCAGTGCAATAGATCTTTACTTTGGCGCGGTCAGGGTTCTGGAGCAAGAGCTCTATTGTTACATTTGCCTCAATCATGTGGCTAAATACACACTTTAGCCATTTCATTGGATATGTATTACGTGATTTTAACATGCAGAGGCCAAAACTTCCAGAATTGTCCCACTATTTATACCCAACAGGCAATTCCGTAGCAAGGCACACTGTCTCCACCTTGCCTGTGCATACAAAGACACTAACCCCAACTCGTAACGCACCATAGCGCTCGAAGTCGCTTTAGGTAAGCCTAAGATCGCCTTCCAATACTTAGCCTCTAAGGCTTGCCATGGACAACCTTTGTCTAACACCATGCTCTCAACACCATACAATAAAATCGGGACAACTTTCATTTTTATAAAAGTCAACTGCATGTTTCAAAGAGAATTTGCCAAATTTATTTATGATAATTCTAGACTGTGAGGTCAGTTGGAGTAATTTACTCGGAACCATTGCTCCCAGGTCACCCTTAGATTGCCTGTTTGAAATTTCTATCCCCAATTATTTGTATTCAGACACCTTTTCCAACTTGATGTCTTGTATCGACCATGAATATGTAAGGGGGGGAAGTTGCATTTCCTTTCAATTTCCGTGTAAATTTACTCAAAACGGTTTCTTTAAAAAACGGGTAAAATATTGCAAATTGTGATGCGGTTTTTAGTCTGAGGGACAGAGCTACATCACAGGGATATTACAGAAGTGAAAGAATGGGGGTAACTGGTGAATTGAGAGAGATTTGAAAGGTAGAGAGGTTTGATTTTAGGAAAATATAGCAGTGAAAAAGGGAAAATCGGTTTTAAAAGTGAAAGGCAAATTTTTCTTAAACTAGATTTAATGGTTAAGAAAAGAGGAACGCCACCCGTGAATATAAAAGTTACGCAGCAGTTGTATTTCTTCACGCAGTATACCCCTTTTCTTTAGGGAAAATTAATTTATTTAAACACAATATCGCTAATGACTTATGATCTATACTAGACAGAAATGAAGAGAAAAGTGGTGCTAACGCTTGGAGATCAAGGGCAAGAACACAGAGAATTCTGACAGTTTTTAACAAGTTACCAGGATAAGGATAGGATGGCTTAGAGAGTGGGATAAGGACAAATGCAAGACAAGATAGGCTACGGATTTCTATGGGGTAGGGATTATACTTACAGTCCACTTTTTTAGTTTAGGGATTTCTGGACAGTCAACCGGTTCTAGTCACAACACGGCAGCGCGCCTGGCCAAGGACATCTGGGCAAAAGACTGCTGGGCAAGGTCGGGTCACCGGATGGTAATTCTGGTCACTGGATGGCAGAGGTACCTCTGGCTGCAGTTAGTTGGCCGCAGTTAGTGGGCAGCAAGCCAGGCTAGTTCAGGATGCTTCCCAAAAGAATACCACAGCTTTCCCCTTTGGTTATTTGGGAATTTTAGTGGGATTTCAGAATTGAGGCCTTGCTGGGATAGGATCAACAATGCTCAGGCCATGTAGTTGGGATCTGGACTCAGCAGGATGAATGGAACAGGAACGCTGATGCATGAAAATCAGGAAGAGTGTTTTCGGGGACTCTTATTTATAATGCATATTGACATCATCAAAGTATATGGCTAGGCAGGCTTAGCTAAGCACACCTCTAACCGACAGGATTGGTCATGGATGCTAGTCTCCACCTCGCTCTCAACTGGTTGGATTTCAAAGCAGGAGGGCAGATTTGTGATGTGTGTTTACAATGTTCAAAAACCTCCCACAGTTATTTTAGCCAAAATCCGATTTTACCACAAACGGTACATTTATACAGTTGAAATCTCTTAGCAAATTATAGACACAGGTTACATATTTTGTGTAGAGCATAGCACTCCAACTCTGCAATCCTTGAGACATTGTTTCGCCCTGCTAATACTTTGTGGTAATTTTGAGTATGGACGATTCGGCCTCTAACTCCATAACTTTATACACATTGTGGATTATCATAAGGGATGTAAGTATAAAGATTTGCATTGGCATCATGGATACTTTCCTTGTAATCCCTGATTCTTTGTCATTTCTATTCCCAATGGTCAGTGAATTCTGCCATGTCTTAAATGAAAGCCCATAAAATCACTTTTAAACTGCAAAATGTTTACATTTTTACAAAGTCTTGCTGCAGAGATAAGTCTTTAAATTTTTATTGATAAATAGTATTTGGAAGCAAATGGCAGTCTTTGTCTGTCTCCGGACCATTTTTTTTATTTCTTCAGCTGCCACCAACTGTCATTT
This sequence comes from Ambystoma mexicanum, assembly GCF_040938575.1. NCBI lineage: Eukaryota > Metazoa > Chordata > Amphibia > Caudata > Ambystomatidae > Ambystoma > Ambystoma mexicanum. The sequence goes on from NC_090929.1 coordinate 1,664,076,027, forward strand.
CCTCCAGAGCAAGGTGGGGGGTTTCCCATCTGGATTGAAGGTTTATTGTCCCTTCCCCACTTGGGTTCAGCATAGACTAGATTATGTCCAATCTAATAATTATCACTGGGGTGTAGTAATATCTGCTGAGAGGCCCTCCTGTTGGCAGCATCCCCCCAAGCAGAAACTTATTTTTCTTTTGGAACTTGCAAAATCCAGCCAATATAGTTTAACAGTTTTTTACTTTCTTATGCTTGGCCCTATACAAGCCAGTTAAATAAAATAACCCATGTGTGTTTCCCCAGCACCAAACCCCTTCATATTGCTAGATAATGGCAGGCTTTCCTTCAACAGTTTACTTTTTAAAACGGGCATTTTTCTCCTTGAGTTTGCATAGCCCATTTTGCATGTAGTGAAAAGCTGGCATTTCTTTTTAAATCGGTTTTGCATCTCCCTCTGGATTCCCACACTGTCTTGCAGCTATAGATATTTCTTGCATACAGGAGTTTTGTTTGAAGCACAGATGCATTGAAATTGACATGGCTCAGATAGCTGCAGTTTCTTAGAACTACTGAACTTTGATACTTTGTGAAGAAAATGAACGCGTTTTCCCGTGCGGGTAAAAGGGAGTTCCTTGTTGATTTTTCTCTGAGTTGGTTTGACAGAGCCAGTCATTCAGAAATCATGCCTGGTTTTGCTGAAGCACAATGAGATATACTGAGCATGGCAGGGGTTTCTTAATCACAGTGGTTTAAGGAAGAACAGATGGAAATAGCGTCAGAGCAGCATTTTCTTAAAGGTGAAAAAGTTTCCTTTTTAATGGGGATTTTGGGCTTACAGCAAAGCAGTGCTGCCTTTTCACTCTATTTCTTTTGTACAGGTAAGAACACACCGGCACGCTCCCTCAGTGTGTCCCCTTGTTCCATCCTGCCCAATGTGTGCTTGGCAAGACGCTGCAGCCTTCTTTTTGTTGCTGAAAAACGCAGGTTTAAGGCCATGGTGCTCACAGGAGCCAGCGCAACCATTTTGCTGTTTCTGCGCAAATGCAGCTTGGTTTTGGCAAAATTCTGTTCAGTGGGTCAATGTAGCCCACAAGGGCAAGATTTTCCCTCTCGTTATTTGTATCTAATATAGCTTTGTGGTACATTTTGAGACTTAATAAGTTGGTATTCATTTTATGAAATCCGATGGAGGTTCTATGAAATGATTTTTTTTTTTTTTTGAAATTTCAGTTTTATTGGTTTTACAGGTAAAACAGAGACACCGCTTTTATGCAAGCATGCGCGCGGAAAAAGAACATATAACCTGGAAAAAAAAAACATATAAGAGTATGGCATGTGATACTGGTAACAGCAAAAGGAGGACATCACAAACATCAATCACCCCTTCCCTTTCAGTTGTGTCCAGGATGCGAACAGGGACATTTCTCCTGTTTCATATTAAAGTTCTTTACAGAGTTCGAATGGCAACAGTAGGCACGAGTGTTCGAGAAAAATGAAAACATGTTATTTATACAGGCATCAGATAAGTCTATGGGATCAAACTAAGGCATTACACACACCAATTTTCATGTAATATATTGTGCACGGAAGTCAGCCCATTTGGTTTCCACCGAGGTACCATGTCCGTGTAGAGCAGCGGTCAAACTCTCCATTCTGAAGATGTTTCGTGCGACATTCACCCATTCCGTCTTAGTGGGGAGGGATGGTCGGGAGGGATGGTCTTTTCCATGCCATTGTGAGGCAAGCTCTTGCAGCCAGCAGTAGACCCAAGATCATCTTAGGGGCTTTTAGGATCAATTCGTCTTCCTCAATTAAGCCGAAGAGGACCAGTAGGGGATGTTTCTCTCTATCCTCATCATCTAGATCTTTTATCCAACTGAGGACTTCGTCCCAATAAGCCTGTACCTTGTTACAGCCCCACCACATGTGCCAATAATTTGCGTCTTGGCCACAGCCCCTCCAGCATTTCGGGTTCACCCCTTGATACATTTTAGCAAGTCTGAGTGGGTCATACCGCCACCTGTGGAGGAGTTTGAGCGCATGAAGTTTATATTGACATGATATTGATGATTTGGCTGTCTGCCTGCACATGCACAGCCACAACTCGTCGTGCAGGGGTCTGCGTAGGTCTGTTTCCCATTTGTTCCTCAGTTTGGTTGAGGGGGCTATACTGGTTGTTATCAGGGCGTTAAACATGGAGCTTATCAAACCTCTGGAGCCCGTCCAGGTGTCCAGAATGTTTTCAAAAGGCATGAGGTCCCTCTGCAGCTGCTCCTTCCACGTCTCTCGTGACATCACCCCTTTTAGTTTTAAATATTGGAAAACTGATAGAGGGCCTATATTGAGTGCCTCCTCGAGTTCTTGTATGGTTATGAAAGCCTTATTTCTCCACAATTGGGCTGCCCGCTCTAGGCCGGCCTCATACCAAGACTGGTAGCTTAGCGGTTCGGATATGTCGTTACATATTCCCGGGACCCAAAGATGTCCTAGGGGAGAGGGCCAGGTTGTAATCCCTTTCATATCCTTATTTGGTTTCCAGATTGACCAAATGGTCCCGAGTATCGGGTGATTTCTGATACTGGTTCGCAGTTGGGGTCCAGGAACCCATATCCATTCGCCAACAGTATACGGACGAAGATGAAAATTGTCCAGGGCTATCCAATGTGAGTCCGTCTGCTGTCTCAGGTGAGGGATTAATATTCGCAGCTGAGCCGCTCTGTAATATGATTCCAAGTTCGGGAGGCCCACTCCCGCGTCATCCTTCCTGAGACACAGAAGGGATTTGGGGACTCTCGGTTTTTTACCTTGCCACAGGAACGCCAACAGGGACTTCGTCATTTCGGTGAAGAATTCTTTAGGTATCTTTATAGGGAGCATCTGAAACAGGTATAGGATCTTAGGGAGAATCACCATTTTAATGGCGTTTAGGCGCCCCATCCATGAGATTGTGAGTTTGGCCCAATTTTTCATATCGTTTTGCAATGTTAGTGACATGGGAGGGAAGTTAGCTTGGTACAAAGTATCGAGGTCTCGGGTGACGTTGATGCCCAAGTATCGCAGGGTGGTCAGGCTCACTTTCATTCCTAGTGGGGCGAATCTTTCCACTTCATCGTCTCTGCTCTTGTCAAGCGGGAGCAGGATTGATTTCCCAGTGTTGATTTTCAAGCCTGCCATCTGTCCATATTTTTCAATCATATTTAGAGCTGCCAGGATAGATTCGAGCGGGTAGGTGAGATGAAGCAATATATCGTCAGCATAGAGACCCAACTTATATTCCTTGTCTCCGACTCTGATCCCACGGACCCCGGTGTCCCGTCTTAGCCGTTGTGCCAAAGGTTCGAGAGAGAGGACAAACAGGATGGCGGACAGCGGGCATCCCTGTCTCGTTCCTCTTTCCAGGGGGAACCATCTAGAATAGCCACCATTGACAGAGACTGATGTTTGCGGGGATGAATATAAAGCTTTTATAGCAAGGCAGAGCCTCGGGCCGATTCCCACCTCGATAAGTACCTTTTCTAGAAAGTCCCAGTCCACCCTGTCAAAGGCCTTCTCGGCGTCCAGTGACAAGAGGGTGGGGTCCCCCGGCATGCCCCGTGCTTCGTGTATCAGATGGAGTGTTTTCCTCATGGTGTCTTTCCCTTGTCTTTGGATCACAAAGCCAACCTGATCCGGATTCACCAGTCGCGGCAAATGGACTTCTATTCGGGCTGCTATGACCCTTGCGTATATTTTGGCGTCTATATTCAGAAGCGATATGGGACGATATGATTCACATAATTTCGGGTCTCTGCCTTCTTTTGGAATAACCGTTAGCAGTGCTTGTGCGAAGGAGGGGGGCACTTTGCCTGTTTCAAAGATTTTGTTAAAGAGCGTTGTTAAGAAGGGGACAACGTACGCGGTGAACGACTTGTAGAAGCCAGGGGTGAATCCATCGTCTCCAGGAGACTTCCCTGCTTTGAGTCTCTTGATAGCGTCGGCGACTTCTTCACTTACGGGGACGTCGAGCGCCTCCGATTCAGCGCGTGACAACGATGGTAGTTTGACGTCTTTGAGGTAATCTTCTATGGCGCCTGGCGGAGATGGCGGGTCACAAGTGTACAAGTCTTCGTAGAAAAAAGCGAACGCCTCCTGGATCCCTTGGGGTGAGGTTTCGTTGGTGTCTAGGAGTGTGCCGTCCATTCTCTCTATTACGTTCACCCACCTCTCAGCTCTCCGTGCGCGTAATCTTGCTGCTAGAAGAGCATCAGCATTGTCACCTTTTTTGTAAAATTTTTGCTTTAAATACTGTAGGGTTTGGGTAATTTTGCCGACTTCCAGTATTTTTAGTTCTTCTGAGTTCCCTGGCTTCATTGATGTATTTCGCTCTTTCATGTGGGTTTGATTGTGCCTGCTTCTCTACTGCGCTCAATTTCTGCCTGATATTTTCTTCGATCGAGGTTCGATCTCTCTTTTTGCGGGCCTCTTCTCTAATAAGAATACCCCTCCATGTTGCTTTTGCTGCCTCCCATACCGAAGTTTTTGCAATCTCCCCAGTGTCATTGGAGACGAAGAATTGTTTAATTTCGTTTTCGAATTCGTCTCTAAACGCTGTGTCTTTCCACAGAGAGCCGTTGCACCTCCATTTTGTGTTTTGGGGGATGTGCGTCACCCATCGTATCTCTGTCATAACCATATTGTGATCTGACCACGAGATCGGACATATTTCTGCAGCAGAGGTTTCTCGTAGTAGGTTTTCGGACAGGAAAAAGTAATCAATTTGTGTGAGGGTTCAATGGGGAATGGAGCGGAAGGTGAAGCCGCTGTCTGTGGGGTGGAGATGACGCCAACTGTCAGTTAGCCCAAATGTTGAGAGCGCTACTTTCATATCGGCGTCCTCAGCTGGCCGTGGTGGTTTGAGTGCGTCTGTTTCACTTTGTCTGTCTAGGGCGGAGTCCATCCACATATTGAAGTCTCCTCCAAGGATCGTTTGCCCTTTTGCCATATTAAACACTTTTTCAATTGCTTTGTGGAGAAACCTCTTTTGGCCCTGGTTGGGAGCATATACCGTGGCCAGAGTGACGCACGTTCTGTATGAGCCCTGTAATGACTGCCATTCTTCCCTCTGTGTCAACCCATGAGCTTTGGACCGACATGCGTAGATTCTTACGAATTAATATCCCCACTCCTGCCTTTTTTGTTATACCGGAGCTCCATAGGGTATAGCCAATAGGTCTACCTGGGATTGCCCTCTCTTGTCCTCTCGGGTAATGTGTCTCTTGGATGAATAAGATGTCAATCTTGGAGCGCTTAAATTCTCTTGCTACCAAGGAACGCTTTTTAGGGGCGTTTAGGCCTTTAACGTTCAGTGTGCCTATGCGTAGTTGATCAATGTTATGTGTGGTTGCCATCAGGGCTTACTGATGAAGATTTCGCTATTCTCTTTGCCTGTCGTGTTGACTCTGTGGACTCTCGTAGCCATGTGGTCGAAGTGTGTTCCTTGCCAAACTGAGTAAGTGCTCTTAGGTCGACACCTGTTTGCAAATGTATCCTGTGTTCTATAAAAGGAACCTGTAAAAGTCCAACTTTTGTACCCCAAACCCACTCCCACCCACCAAGAACAGAGTGGCCCATTGTAGGGTCACCCCTAAACATTCCCTCCCGCGGCGTCCGATGCAGTTGTCCAGCGTAATCGAGGAGGGCACACGCCCCAAGGTTTGGGGGCCCAACCCTCAGCTTGCCAATTGTCACAGTAACTGGGCGAACACCACCATGCTATGTGGCCCTATGAAGAGGGGTCCGTCCTGTAGGTCTGGGTTGCTTTAACAATTTTCCCCCAAGGATGTCTATTAGAGGCCTTGTCCCTGGTCCTGCAGTCTGCGACGCAAATCTAAGGGGAACAGGTGCTTGCCGAGCTGGCCGTCCTCCTTGCAAATGTTTTGCTGTGCGCTCACTGGAGTGACCCGTTACTGTAGGAAGGGGTGGTCGCCCTTTTTCGTCTCGGGTCTCATGGGGATCCGCGGCTCTGCGGGGCTACTCCGCCCCAACTGCGGCCGTCCGCACCGCACTGTTGAGAGGGTGTAGGGCGGTCTCTCGAGCTCCCAAATCCGTGGAACCATCCGTGGCTCATCCGCCGGGGCTGAGAGCCGCCCGCTGCAGATTTGTAGGTCTCCTTACCGCTACAGCCCATACGAGCCGTGCGCAGACGGGGCCTCCCCGCAGACCGGGAGCGCACCTCCAAGCACCGTCGGTGCTCCAATGTCCACGGCTTTCTCTGCCGATCCACCGTTCGAAACTGTGCAGGGGGGGGGGGGGAGGCACAATGTGTGCGCTGTGCCGCTGCCGCTTCCAGTCACTCGAAGCTGCCTGTATTTGGATGCAAGGCCTCCGCAGAGCTCCTGCTAGGCGGGGCCTACGCTGGGCTCCACGCTTTCGTTTCGTTTCGATGTGGAAACGGGGGAGCACTTCAGTTGGTCGGTGCGAGGTGAAAACTCCACCGATTTGCTCCGGGTTTTTTGCAACTGGCGGGGGGCACCTTCCCAAAGCCTCGTCTCGAGTCTCAGCTGTGAGGGGGGTCCTAGAAGTGGGGGCTCAGACCTCTCGCAGGACCTCTGATGAGCGAGCTCAGACGGGGCACGACATCACCCGTGCGCCCCCTGGTGGCCGGTCTCTATGAACTGATTTTTATGAAGTTTAATACATTTTATTTTTATTCTATGAAAGGAACAGTTTAATAAATATTTTGATGATGTAAATTTGAATGATTTGTTTATATATATGAAGAATATATATAACGTAAAATGTAACAGTGCAACAAATGTTACAATGTAGGAATGTTGTGTGCTGTATGAATATTGTGTCGTGTGAATTTAATTGTAAATGTATTATGTTAAAGTTCTTTGAAATATAATCCTGATTAATAATTATTGCTTCAGATTCAATAGCAGTGATTAATTCTTCCTTGAGCAGCTCCATGTAGGAATAAAAATCTCCAAAACGTTGCCAGGACCCACCTACGTTCATAGGACCATCATTACTCTTACTCGTACATCCCGTCCTCTTTCCTTAAGGGGGTCCTCCAACATGGGCACGGTACCGGAACCTTTGGCAGCGAAAAATGGATCTTCCCCTTTAAATTTAGTATAGCGTGCAGGAGCACAGCATCAGGCATGGGAACGCCCCCCGAGGCACCGCCCTCCGGCGCCTCACCTCGGTCCCTTTTTCTGCACTGACTGTGTCAGACCTGGCAGACAGCGTAGGGACTCTTTTAGCTTTCCGCTTGCTCCTCCTTTGTTTTTTTCAATTGTTACTCAACTTCCCTTCGGTGCCTCGCCTCCCCCGGTACATGTCAGTTGCAGGAGGATTCACAAGATGTTCCTCAAGTGACTGCTTGTTCCCGGCCTCGTACTCCCATGCACTCTGTCTTGAGTGTTTGGGGGCCGACTACTGCTGGGACTAACTTCCGGCTTGCAGCGCTCTCGGTCACAGGGCATTGTAGAATCATTTGTTGCGGTGGAGGGAGATCGTCCACACTTCCCCTCCGCCCCACCTTAAGAACCTCCTCTCCAGGACCTCTCGTCAAGACAAGGAAGGCCCTCTGTTCAGCACGTCTCCGAAGCAGGGCCACTCCTTCCCCAGGGTTCCCTCTGGTCGGGGTTCCTCTGATTCAGGTTCTGGCAGGCCTAAGGCCTCGTAGACTACCGGCTTCCAAGCTGAGGGGCCTGGGAGCTCTTCGGCCGATCTGGGGGCAAACCTGAGGCTGTCTGGGCTCCCAAAATGAGAGGCTCAGGGGCCCTAGCAGGCTGTCCACGCAAGGGCGATCAAGTTCATCCTCTTCTTCTATCCCAAGGGCTAAGGGATCGTTGAGTGGCACCTCTAAGAGTCTGTCCTCGGCTTGATCCAGCACGGCTACCAGCACAGGTGCCGAAGGCATCCAGCCTACTGGAACTCGTTTGGAGGCCGTGAGTCAGGGCGTTATGACTACCGGCCGTCTGGCTGACGACTCAGGGCCTACCAGAGTGGTCTCTGAGGTCGACGCCTCCACTTCAGGTGCAAGACCCAAGCTGTATCCTCTCGTGTCTGAGGCCTTCCTTGGCTCAAAGTCTTCATGCCCATCCTCCCTGACGGTAGCGCAATGCTTCAGAATGGCAGGGCGGCAAGTGGCAGAGCTTGCCAGGCCGATGGTCATCTTGGATCCAGCTCGGGGCCCTCCAGTGGTTTTGCCCAATGAATGGGCTTTGCAGGATGATCCCAGCACCCTTCCCTCGAAGTGGCAAGGGATCCTACGGTTCAGGCTTTTGGTCTCCTCCGGGGTATAACTACCCATCAAAGCCATACAGCTACATGCACCAGACGCCTCAGCGCTCTGACCAGGAGCGGAAGCCCAGGCCCCTAGGAACCCAGTGGCTTCTGAGGACTGCTTCTTCAAATGCTTCCTCTGCCTCACGTCTTCCCCTCAGATGAAGGGGCTGCTGAATGACATTGTGAAGATCATCCCGCAGGTGAGGCCTCCCCAGTCCCCTCCTCTGGGTACTCCTACCGTTCCTCCTGAACTCCCGGTGCCAGTCCCTCCACCGGTTCAGGCCCTACCGGTCGTTGTGACCCCTCCACCTCCTCCTGTACCACTAATGCTTCCCCCTCAACAGATGTTGCACCTATCTGCAGTGCCGGACCTAGGGGGGACCCCGCTGCCACCTGTGTCCAAAGGCCTAGATTACCCTCTATCTGAAAAAAGGGGCGTGTTAGGATGGCGACGTCCAGGACGATGATGACCCATCTGGATCTGTTAAGGCTTTTCATGACTGCCTTCAGGGCCTGGAGGAGTTCTTGGGGGGGGGGGGGGAGGAGGCGGTCCCTCATACCGAGGAAGCCCCCAGGAGTCAGGTGTGCTAGCAGAGATCTTGGGGAAACTCACCACAATGTGGTCTGGCATCCCCCTCCAGAAGTATGTCCTGCAGGTGGTGCAAAAGGTCTGGGAGAAGCCCAGGGCCAACGCCCAGATGAACAAGAAGTTGGACAGCAGGTTTAGACTGACAGGATGGGGATCCAATCCTCCTTGCCTCCCACCACAGCCCCATTTCTCTGTGGTTGTTGCGGCCTCCTTGTATTCTAAACCATCGTCTTCAGTGTCTTCCTCCAAGGGAGCCACCTCCAGTTGCCTCTCCAAGGAGGACAAAGACCTTGAGTCCTTGGGAAAGTGTTGTTACTCCATCTCAGGACTGAATCTGCGGCAGGCCAACGCGGATGCCCCCTTGGCCGCGGCTAACCAGAGGCTGTGGCAGGAGCTCAGGGAATTTCTACCCAACCTCCCTTTGGACAAGCAACCCTCCTTCCAGGTTGGGCTGGGAGATGCCTGGGCCATTGCTCAGGCCCTCACGGAGTATACGGTCTCCCACATCGACACAGCCAGTAGAGAGCTGAGCCTTGAGGGTCCAGATGAGAAGGACGACGCGGATGCACGCCCCTAGGTTTTCATCTGATGTGCAGGAGTGGATCCTGGATCTGCCCTAGGAGGGCGTCGACCTTTTTAAGTCACGGACCGATGAGGAGTTGACAAAGAAGAATACCTCCACTCAAACTTCCAAGTCCTTGGGCATCCGGACAAAACTAGGTCAGAAGACCTTCCCTTAGTCCCAGGGCAGGACCGAGTTCAAGCTTTGCGCTTTCTCAGCTTCAAGGGATTCCGGGACCAAGGAGGCATGACGGGTCGCCCAGCGACAAGCAGCAGAGAACATCAAGCAGATTTTTCAGCTCCCCCGCCTCTGCTGCCAAGAAACGGTGACGTCCAGGTCTGGGAACACAGCTTGCCTGTGGGGGAACCGTTTGGCACTGTTCCTGGGCACCTGGAAGCGTCTTTTCAGCAACTTGTGGATCCTATCCGTAGTCTACACAGGCTTCAGTATTCCTCTTCTTTTGCCTCTACCATCCCCTCCTCCTCTTCGGCAGATCGGGTCTCTGGCTCTTTTACGGGTCATCCTTTCGCTCTTGGAGATGCAGGCCATAGAACTGGTTCCTCTTGTAGACAGGGGCTTCGGTGACTATTTAGGGATTTTTGCATTACCCAAGAACAACCAGGATGGCCTGGTAGGTAGTCCAGGACCTATCATTTCTACATCTCTCTTTACAGCTGGAACACGATAAGATGATTACTCACGCGCACATAGCAGAGTCTGTGTGCAGGGGACTGGATGTGTTCCCTGGACCTCAAAGATGCGTACCTCTGTGCCCATCTACTAACTGCATCGGACGTTTCTGCAGTTCACGATTGTTGTACCACTTTCAGTACAAGGTGCTACCCTTGGGCCTGAACTCAGCCTTTTGTGTCTGCACGAAGTTGAATGCAGTGGCGGGCCTGCTCCACTTGGATGGCCATCATCTGTACCCTTATTTGGAAGACTGGCTGGTGAGGAGTGGTGCACTCCTAGCAGAGAGTGGTGGATATCCTTCAACAGCTTGGGTTTTCCCTCAACCAGAGGAAGTCGGCTATGCCCCTCTCAGGAACTGGTCTACCTAGGGGTGCGTTGGAATACTACTGTTCACCAGGTGTTCCCTACGCCTGAGAGGCTTATGTCTCTCTTCAAGGTGATGGAAACTTTCTGGCCAACTTGACTAACTCAGCATGGTGGTTCCAGCACATTCTGGGCCTGATGGCCTCCTGCATGCTCACTGTACAGCACGCCCGCCTCAAGATGAGGTGCCTTCAGCTCCACCTGGTGGCCAATTGGGATCAGGAGAGTGGGTCTGTCTGACAGGATCCCAATACCACTGCTCCTGCTGCCCGATCTTTGCTGGTGGCTGATGGACAGCAATGTTTCAGTGGGAGCCCCCTTCACCTGACGGGAGCCTACCCTTGTGGTGACGATGGGCTGCTCCCTTTCGGGCTGTGGGGAGGCTACTCTGGAGGGCTATGCGATTCATGGAGCCCTCTTGCATATCAATCTGCTTGAGCTCTGGGAAGTGGGCCCGGCCCTCAAGGCATTCTTGCCCCTCATCAGGGACAGGTATGTTTTGGTCAGGACAGACAATTCTATGACATCATTTTACCTATAAAGAGAACTGGTGGCTGTTAGGGAGAATTCTCTGTTAAGGCTAATTTCCCAAACCTAGTGAGTCCGCCAGCAGCTTTGCTGGATTTTTGAGGTTTCTTTTTTTCTCCTGCTAAGAGTGAGACTCTTTTTCTCCCACTCTTAGGCATGATTTGAGAATGTCCTTTGACTGTAAATGTGTTTTATGGGCTATGGGGTCTTTTACTCCATAGGGCTTCCTGTGTTTTTGGTATGTGTGTTACACAGCACCCTCAGTGCAGTAACACAGGGGTGTCATAGTGACCCCCAAACATAGACTCCATACCCTGGGACTGACTACGGTCTCCCAGGGCATGTAAAGTCACCATTGGCTTTACTAGTCTCAAATTGTGAACAGAACCAGTACAAACCATCATATTGTGGAAGTACTGGTAGGGGTAATTCGATTGCCCTTGGGTCTGTTTTCCAAGGAGGCACTGTCCAGTCCCCCCTTGTCGAGTTTCTGGCTGGTGGCAGTGGATACCACGCGAAATATTCCACCGGAATATTTCTTATGGGATTTTCCCATTGATTTTAAACACACCACTTTTTGGTGCAATGTTAAAGATACCGATGGGTTATTTATTTAATATTAATGCCCCGGTTGGGTCTTTTTGCCAGGACTGGGTTTTAAAATGCTGTTTGTGTTCACCTCTGAAACTCTAACCCAAGTCGAGCCCTTTGTTCCACTTTTTGGCGGGCTTCTGCACAGAAGCCCTCCAAATGGTGCCACTGTCTGGGGTCTACGGGATGTGTGGGTGGGGGATTAGGCACCCTGGACTCTGTTGCCTTGGCAACTCAGGTAGCATTCTTGTGTGATTGGCCCAGTGGTGAGCCGCCCGGCTCACCACTCAGCATGTGTGAGAGACATCTAGGCTGTTGAATGGGGGTTTTTCTGCATAAAAGCAGGGCTTTGGGGAGTGGAACTTCAGACGTCGCCACAGGACCTAAAGAATCCGAAGAGGGGAGAAGCTGAGCCATCTACAACAACGACACCACCGGTGGAGCCCTGCTGTACGAACTCATCACTTCCCCGACGACAGAGGAGATCTTCTTCCAGGAGAGTCTTCTTCCCTTTGAGCTGGTGGGACCAACCAGTTCGCGTTTTTTGCCTTCCTGGACGTCTCGTGGTCGAATCGCCCGTGCCAAGCACCCCAGCGGCCGGATAGCCACGCTTCACCACTAACCGCGAATAAAAGGGTCATACCTTTTAATCGGGAACTCCGCGGCTGGTTTCTTCCCTGGCAGTGCAACGATCTTTCTTCCTCGTCGAGATCATCTCTTCCCCTAGTCGAAGCCACGACTTGCACCCGTTGCCAGGAACAACTGCCACCGCTGGAGCTTTCTCACCATTTCAGGTACTGTGTCCTGCCTGGTCTCCCTTGCAACGGATCGTCCAAGGTGTCCCGTAAATCCTTGACCTTCCAACTGGGTTGACCTCAGACTTGCTAACTTTGCCTTTCTGAACTGCTCCAACCTCTTTTGACATTTTCTGCAAAGACTTTGAGTGCATTTCCACTGTATGATCTTGGGCACGTTCCGCCTTGCTCTCTCCAAGAGTGGGCCTGGCCTATGAACTTTTGGCTCTACAGTAGACCCTGCCTTTCTTGACTTGCTGTGGTTTCTTAAGTGTTGGTGCTGTGTTATTTCCATACTCTGCCTTTTCTCCCCCTTTTTAACAAATTATTGGAGTGCCATCTAAGGTTACACGCTCACCTCTGTTTTGCTAATAAGTGGTGTCTTAACCTAGACTTGTCGAATAATTAACTAGGGAGGTGTATATACTTATAGTGACTGTGTTTGAACTTGCTTTATATATTAGTGCCAGTGTATTTTCAAATAAATAAAGATATATTTTTAATACCAAAGCCCTGGTCAGTGTTTGTTTCTTCTACTGTATTTTTAGTCCTATTGTGTATACTCTATAAACTGCCTAACTCTTCTTGAGAGAAGCCTGACTGCTCAGCCATAGCTACCAGGTAAATCTGGGTGGTGCAGACTGCTACCAATTGGGTTTACTGCTTACTCCTGTGGTCTTAAACTTTTTGCAGTGGTCCCTAAGCGAACTGCACAGGTTTCTGCCTAACAGTGGCCAAAGTCACTTGGAGTCCACCGCGCTTGCAGGTTAGATTAGGAGTCACTGAGGCTGCGGGCGACTGTTGAGGTCTGGGTACTCCAACGATATGAAGAAAGTTATGCAAGAAAAGTCACACAGCGCCAAATGTGAAGCATAAACTTGTGCTTTTGATGCACAAATTATATTTATTGTCATAGAACTGATCAATACAGCCTGACACGTGTTTCGAGCTTAGACTTGCTCTTCTTCAGAGGCTATTTATAAATTAAAATGATGAAATGGTTTGGTGCAAAATACAGTTGTGTACCAAAAATTGTTATTAACATCCATCCAAATGAGACAAGTACATAATACATGTGCATTGCGAAAGAATCCAAAATCATATTTTAAAAAACCACAGTTCAATATGTTGACCCAAAAAAAAAATATATAACATTCAAGATGTGGCAAAGACATAAACCATTGTGGAATTCATTGAAGCGGTGAAAAATTGTAAAAACGTGATACATACCCAGTCACATTTTGAAAATGGAAATTAAAAACAAAGAAAAAAAATAAGGGTAATGGGTCAAAAAACATTAACTAACTAACAAACCGTTAGTAAGGCTCTATTGATTGACTGATTCAAAAAACGATTGCCTAACAAACGCACAACAAAGCGCCAAAGCACTCCAGTATCACCAAGACCAAAATCAATAAAAATACCTTGTTGCAGCTATGTACATTTTCAGTTTGTCAAATGAGTCCAGTCTGGTAGAATTACCAGCTGGTGTCCCGTAGGATAAGCAACCAACTAAAATAGAACACAAAAAGAAATATACATTGCTTAACACAAACTGATAATTAGTAAACAACCAGTTTCTACGGCTCTTGATTAGAGGAGCAAATTCCTAAACATACTTCTAATGCTTCGTAGTTGCAGTCAATTACTGTTAAATATCACAAGATTATCATAACGTTCCAATTGAATCCGGCATAATGGAGTGGTGTTGTCAGTAATCAAGGGTCATGGTTGTAGGAAAAGGGAAAAAGGAACACAAACAAGTCTCCATCAGCTTAATTAGTCTACTTCACCTAAAGCATGGTGATTCGTAATTAACAGCCGCTATGTCGCGGTTACGCAAACAACTAAGGGACTGTGTTCGAATTATCTTACCTCAACGATACTCATTAAGATTCTGGATTCAGAGGCCAAATGCTGTGTGGGCGTAGGAACATATATATAGCAAAATAATCTGGACCGTTTCAACCGTGTACGAATGCTGGTTTATAGCAGCCGCCATCTTGGGTGTGTTAAAACCCATTCCACATTTAGCTGGTGCACTGCCCCCATTGAACTCCCATATAGCACCATTAACTGTAACCACGTAATGCCAATTGGTATCATAAAGCGTGCAATCAGCTGGTAATATGTTCTTAGACACAAATGAGTCAGACAAATATTGCCAAATAATGTTGTGTTAGAAAAAACCCTCTTCCAATTGACATTGTGAATGATTGTACGCTCACCTGGAACCACAATGTGTATATTGTTATGCATCCATAAATGAATATATTGATTGGTGAAAAAAAGATATGTTGTAATTTGGTATTTAGGAATACCTATGCTCATCGTTTGCCTGTCTGTGCATTAATTAATGTATGAAAGACCTAGCTAGGGTCCTATTCAGATGCCTCATATCTCATGCATCATTTTGTTGTAGGGCGCTAATTATGTGTGTCCTTTCACATGAGACAAGCGCTAACCATGTTGGGTGAAACACATATCATTATAAGAAAACCGGAAACTCATGATCTGAATTAAGGCCAGAATGGACAGTACGATATTTACAAGCTTCCAGTCTGCGTAGTTTCAGAGTCAGATTGCCACCCTGTGGTGACAACATTGCCTTAACCAGGTTTTTTAAATATGATTTTGGATTCTTTAGCAATGCACATGTATTATGTGGCTTGTCTCATTTGGATGGGTGTTTGGATGTTAATAGCAATTTTTGGTACACAACTGTATTTTGCACCAAAACATTTCATTATTTTAATTTATAAACAACCTCTGAAGAAGAGCAAGTCTAAGCTGTCAGGCTGTATTGATCAGTTCTATGACAATAAATCAAATTTGTGCATCAACAGCAAAAGTTTATGCTTCATATTTGGCGGTGTGTGACTGTTCTTGCATACATTTCTTCATATCATTTTATCCATGTCTCGGGAGGCTAGCTCTGGGGCAACATGCTCACCTTGGAAGCAAGACACGGAGCACCACAGGTTCGATCCCCGGTTCCGTGCTTAGAAACCTCTGGGTATTAAGCTTGTTATAAATAACCTATCATATCATACCTGAAAAAGCAGTGTAGCAACTATACCCCCGCACCCCTCTCTGCATGGAGGCAGCATCTATCTGGGAATGGGCCTTGAAGGAGGAGATTTGGATTTCAGCAGTCCACCTCCCGGGGTACAGCAATGCAGAAGCGAAACAGCTGAGTCACTTGGGGTTCAACACCTACTAGTGGGAGTTGCACAACAGCTCCTTGCTGCCCCTGTTCCAGCATTGGGGGTTCATGGAGCTGGACTTGTTCGCCTCTTCTCTCAATGCCAAGTGCCCCCAGTTTGCCTAATGGGCAGGTCTGGGTCAGAGGTCCCTGGGAGACGCCTTCCAGATTTGCTGGCACAGCCACAGGTGTTGCGTGTTCCTGCCCACCCCTCTGCTCCAGCTGACCCTCCGCAAGTTCAGGTCTTCTGTGGGCTGCAGCCTCATCTTGGTTGCCCCCCCCCCGCCCCACTGGCCTTCGAGACCCTGGTTTTCGGATCTGCTGCAGTTGTGCTCCCAGAGTCCCGTCCATCTTCCGAACTCCAGAGGGGCTTCCTGACGCAGAAGGGCAGAGTACTGGAGAATCCGGACCCAGCCAAACTGGCCCTGGCAGCCTGATCAGCTGAGGCTGGAGCATGCTCAATTTTCAGATTAGAACTGGGAAATCATTCAGCAGACTCGGAGGCCCTCGACTCGGTCCCAGTATAAAAGCAAATGGTCTAGGTTCTGCCATTGGGCTCGCGACAAGGCTCTGGAGCCTATCGCCTGTCCTCTGGATGAAGTTCTGGCTTTTTCAACACACCGGAATCCTTCTGGAGTTCAGGTGGATACTTGCTGTATGTAGTCGGCGGCCATCAGGGCTTAGAAATTCCCCTGAGCAGGTGTTGACGGCGGCCAACCCAGTGGTTAAGGCCCTCTGGTGCACAGGCCGCATCCGGTCTGGGACCTCAACGTAGGCCTTTCGAGCCGATGGCCTCTGTGGACATCCGCTTGGTGACTCAAATGACTGTTTTATTGAAGGCTCTCATCTCTGTACGCAGAGTGAGTGAGCTGCAGGCTTAGTCTTCGCGTGAGCCCTTCACCATGTTTCACAACAAGGTCATCTTGCACACACACATAAACTTCTTGCCCAAGGTGGTCTCTCCATTCCATCTGAATCAAGAGATCTGCCTGCCAGTGTTCATCCCGAACCCGCAGTCAGAGGCAGAAAGGGGACTGCATTCCTTGGACCTCAAGAATGTCCTCAAGTTTTATCTCTTGGACAAAATCCTTCATGATGTCCGAGGCATTGTTCGTGACTTTTTGGGGCTCCTCCCCCAGCTCTCAGGCTTCCATCGATCTTGGATGGTCCAGGCCATTTCGGAGGCATATACGGCCATGGGCAGACCTGTTCCTGAGGGGGTTCATGCCCATTTGGGCAGAGCTAAGGCCACGGCTGTTAGGTTTTCAGAGACCTGCTTCTTGGGATGTCATTAGCAAGGCAGGTACTAAGGGCATTCCGTTGTCCTTCTGTGAGCACTACTCACTGCACACCAGCTCCAGGTGTGATGCAGTTTGGTCATGCGGTTCTGAAGAATCTTTTTGCTTCATCTGAGGTATGAGGCAGGTTATCACAACTCCACCCTATATTCTTGTTCGGTGGAATCACCTACAAGGATGGAGGAAAGGGAATGGGACGTATGAGTAATAAGTTACTCACTGTAGTGACTAGATTACTCTTAGTCCATAGTCCCCTTTCCTACATACCTCCCACCCACCTTCCCCTGCTGGTATGCCAAGGGCTAATATGTACTAAGAGTAGCCAGGTATCTAAGCTTCTGGTGTGTTCAAAGGGGATTGAATTGAGGTGCTGGAGGGCAGGGCCTCGGCGCTATACTTAATTTAAAGAGGAATCTCAGTTTTCTGTTGCTAAAGGTTCCGGTACCATCCCCATGTTTGGGGGCGCCCACAAGGATGGAGGAAAGGGGACTACGGACTAAGAGTACCCTAGTGGCTACGGTGAGTAACTTTAATTTATCGGGCATTGACCCTTGGGCAATACAATCATTGTTTTGCCATTTATAGCTCTGAGAGGGAAACATGTACCTTGTGTCAGCATGGACAGTGTCTGTTATTTGGCCAGAATTCATCAATACGTTAATTTGTACCTTCTGGCCTCTTAGGTTTATGTCTACACTTTAACACATTTTTTAACTGGGGTAGAATTGTGTTTTTGCTCTAACCCCCTCCACAATCCACAGCGGAGGCTATTCTAGTTTTCTCATGAAGGCTTGACATAGGAGGGTTTTTTTTATATTGCAGAATAAACTGATAGTAAGGAGGCAGTGGGACTATGGACTACGAGTGCAAAGGTCCCAACAGTGAACAACGTTAACCTATTAATTTGAAAACTTTATAAAAGCCTGATTGTGTGATTTTGTGGGGGGGGGGGTTTGACAGACAATCAAGGCTTGTGGCAATGAGCCAAAAAGCTTAACAAATTCACTGATATACTAATCTCTGTTTTGCAGAGGTGATGCACCTCTTGTTGGTCTCTAACCTATGCTACTGTAGATTCCTGTCATCTGAGAAGACCCGGGGAAGGTAGAGAAAATGCTGTGTTTCTATATCCTGACATCATGCCAATAAAATCTGGTGTGATGTCGAAGTAGAAGGAACCAGCATTTAGGTTTATTTAAAATTTTATTTGTTGTTGGCGTCCATCACACGCAAATATGGAAGACCTGGGTTTCAGCTCGCTGGCTGTCTGACCCCTTGCAACTATATTAATCTCACAAATAGCTTGAATAATTTAAAGGAATGAGGGGAATTTGGAAATGTTTTGTTCTTGTATTTTCTGGGATGGGAACAAACAGTGCAGCCCCACCATGCTTCTTCCATTCATCACGACACTGGC
This sequence comes from Ambystoma mexicanum, assembly GCF_040938575.1. Classification (NCBI taxonomy): domain Eukaryota; kingdom Metazoa; phylum Chordata; class Amphibia; order Caudata; family Ambystomatidae; genus Ambystoma; species Ambystoma mexicanum. The sequence continues at coordinate 1,664,094,325 of NC_090929.1, forward strand.
GCTGCATATGTAAGCAGCTGTGAATAATGAGGGTGGAATGCAATCTCAAGCTTTATTTCTGTTGCATGGTGCAGAGGGATTTCTCGGAAATGTAAGCATACATTTTCTCCTGTACTCATGAATCATTCTGCTTAACCACCCAATTATGTTCAGGGAATTGATGTGCCGTTTTGGGTGTTGGGTTTATATGAACTCTTGCACCCACCCATATTGTTTCAAGATCTAATTGAAAGGATCCAAAACATAATTTCTTTTAAATATAGAACATCCTCATCGCACTAGGGACGTTTATTGTATTTTCCAGCCCCCACGAGGTATGCAATGTTAAAAATGTATTCTGACAATGTACTTACTGATGATGCTGTCACATGTTGCATTTATTGTATGGTTCTGCCTTGCTCTGCGATCACCTCTTCGCATACCATCCAATTGGATGTGTACAGGCGCTGTTCACCCAAAATGTGTTTTCTATTCTTGATGTGTCTCACCACTTGGTATTTCAAGCTATCCGCAATCCTTAACACAGTGGCACTATTGTTGGTGTTTCTCATGCTTTATCACCCTACACAGTGCTCCTCTTCCAGACCCTTTGGCTTGTTTGCTGTATCATGGTAATGTAGTTCTTACTATTGTCTGTGCAAGAGGGTTTGCACTGAGGTGGTGCCCCATTTAAGACCTGGATACCACTTCCGCAAGTGGTCTGGACATGTATAGGATTGGTAATCCACTTTAAAATCCTTCATCCCGCATACAATCTGCCTTGATTATGGGGATTGGTACACGTCTTGAATTTGAGCAAAAGGTATGTGGCAAGTGTTTCCAGCATGGCGACCATACAATGGAACTTTTATAAATTCTTTTCAATCATACAATATTTACTTAAGACACTGCTACTGCTTGCACTGTTAATCGTCGACATCGTCATCCTAGCTATTTAGACTTCTGGCATTGTTGCATATGTTGGTAAGTAATGTGATATGGTCTTATGATGTTGTATGATATCCTTTTTCTTTCACTGTCTCCAAATGAGTGGTCTGGTGGCTTCAGATAATCATACTCCTACGTCCAGTCCTCTTTCTTCTATACCTGTGGGACATTCTGTCCTTTGGGACGAGACCAGAGCACTTTTGTAAAAAGCATGAAAAATTGAACATTATTGCCCTTCTTCTGTTTTTACGCGGGGTACCGCACGTGGCCGTAACCCTGCCTTCCTGAGCTCTGCCCCATGCATCATCCCTCAGTCCTTTTCTCTGTGCGGTCGGGGCTGGATGCACTAACATCACTGGGGATTTTTATTTTTATTCCCTTTGTCCTTCCTTCCTGCTCTGGTTCCACGCTCATCTAGTCCTCCGTCTATGCTGGAGCGTCTGGAATTTGTGTCCTGTTCTTAATGCGAATGTCGTTGCATGAGGGCAGAGCCCCATACTCCTATGTCCCATCCCCGTTCCTCCATACTAGTGGGACATTGAGTACTTTTGATAAAAAGCATCAAAATTGAAAAAATGTTGTCCTTCTCTTTTTACGCGGGGTACTGCACACGGCCGTATCCCCACCCGCCTGAGCTCCACCCTGCGCATCCCCCTTCAGTCCTTTTCTCTGCGTTGTCGGGGCTGGACGCACTTGCGTCACCGGGAAGAATTTTTTCGTGTTCCCGCCGTCGCTTAGTCCTCCGTCTATGCCGTAGTGTCTGGGATTTGTGTCCTATTCGTAATGCAAACGTTGCTTTGCTTGAGCGTATCCCCATTCTCTCTGCTTGGAGTGTCTCTGGCCGGACCATCATCTTGTTCGGTGGGAGGACGTCTTTCAGTGTGTTCCTCATCTTCAGCTTTTCATCGATGAGAAGAGGAGACACCCAGTAAGTTCCTTACTTTTTAGGGTGCCGGGAGCCTCCTTCTCGTGGTCTACTCAGTCCAGGAGGGGCTCGAGCAGCTCTACCACCAGGACTTATCCTGAGGTGCCTCGCAGGCCTAATAGGCATACCAGAGTTTTCTCCGAGGGTTCCCACGACGGACATGCCAAGACCGGAACACGTTCCGAGGTTCACCTGTCAGGTGCCAAACGTCAGCCCAGTTCATCTGTGGCTTTGGACACCGCGGTTCACTCCGAGGTCTCAGTTTCTGGAGCTTTCCATACAGACACCGTGGCACGCCCTGAGGCCTCCTTATCTGGAGCTTTCTGTACCAAGCCACGGCTTGAGGCTCCTCACAAGGGAGGTACACATACCAGGTCGAAACCTGAGATTCCTCTTTTTGATGCTAACGTCTGTACCGACAAAACCGAGAGACCTGTTCCTAAGGTCTTGTCTGTAAGGGTGATTCCTCAGCTTTCCTGCACTCATTGCTGTGATACCAGTTCTATTGAGGGGGCAAAGAGGGCGGTCATGTACCGTAACTCCTCTGTATACCAGCTCTGCCGAGGTTCCTCCCCTGGAGGCAATTGTTGGAGCCACCTCCAAGATGTCAACTAAACATCTGAGACCCCCTAGTACCGGCTCTGCCGAGGATCCTTGTGTTAAGGTTAAGATGTTACTTAAGTCCCCTGACCAGCCTGAGGAGACGATTGCCTCATCTATGCATGTGACGCAGTTCGCTTCAGGCATCGACAAAATGGCGGCCCATCCCTCATGGCCCACGGTGGCCATTATGGATTCTTCCCTTACACCTGCGTTCTCAACGGCGGGTGTTGGGAATCTTAATTTTGGGGCTGAGCAGCCTTTTTCACCTCAGGTGGAATGTAAAAATCTGTTCCGTCCTTCTTATGACTGGCGTGCTCGGATGCCGCTGCCACATACTGACTCGCTTCCGCCGACTTATGCCCCGCTGGTCTGTGCGGACCCGATTGGTGGTGGGCCTTCCTTATTGCATTCATGGGGGTATGCCCCATATGAGAGGCCTCGGCCTACCCCAGCACCTAAACCTTCATCAGAGGATGTATTTTTCGGGAAATTTCAGAGGCTCGTGCATTCTGACCCTATGAAAGAGTACTTTAAGGGTCTTTTCAAGGAGATCTATCCTGAACCTCTGGCCCCACCTTCCACACCAGCGGCTCCGGCGGTGGTACCATCTCTAACTATCAGTCTGACCTCCAGCGCTTCCTCTCCTACCCCCGCTGTCTCCCATAGAGAAGACACTGCTAGAGCAGGATAGCACTTTAAAACCTGTGGCGGCCCAGCCGTCTACTCCCGATTCGCTGGAAGACCCTCAAGCAGATCCGGATAGCGATGAGCAGCCCCGCTCTGTCAGAGCATTCCATGATGGCGTTCTGGATATGATGGCCCTCCTCGACATTCCAGTACCTGAGGTCCCCGCTTCGCAGTAAAGGGTGCTTTCGGGAGTTTTTACCTTGTCACTACAAGAGCATACCGGCCTGTTCCTCCAGAAGGACATTTTGGCTGAGGCCCGTAAAGTCTGGGATAAGCCCCACACTGGGCTGCATATCAACCAGAGAATCGACGCCCGTTACAGGCTTCACACCTCCGAGGAGATAGCCTTGGCGTCTTGTCCGCTCCCTTCCTCGACGGTGGTAGCTGCGGCCATGCTTCAATCCAAGCTGGCCTCTGCGACCTCTACGGCTGCGGCTCAGATTCTCTCCAGAGAAAACAAAATTCTGGACACCTTGGGCAAGAAAATCTTTGCCAGCTCAGCACTGCAACTTCGCCAAGCAAATACCGAGTTGATCCTAGCAGCAGCTAATATGAAGCTGTGGAAGGAGTTGGCTGATTTCCAGGAGTGCATTCCTGCGGATAGGCTAGACGACTTCAAGGCCGGTTTGTCGCGCCAGGGTGTTGGCACAAGATCTCTTGGAAGCTGCGCCACACCATGTGGATACCTCGGCTCGAGGCCTGATGGTGGGAATTGACACCTCGCCAAGAGTGGCTCCATCAAAGTTTTCGAAGGAGGGGCAACATAACATTCTGAACCTTCCCTTTGATGGCAAGGAATAGTTCCATTCCTCTACAGATGACGAACTTACAAAGACAAAGGCGAGCACCCAAACCGCCAAATCTTTGTTGGTCCTCGCAAAGGTCCCAGCTAAGGACCCATATACACAGAGGTCAGGGTCTCAGTCTCAATCCTTCTCTGCCTTCAGGGGGTTTCAGGACCGCTGGGCATGCAGAACAGAACCTCAGGTTGGCGGCACCCATTGAAAACAACCACATGGCCGGTCATCGGCCTCCTCTCCAGGAGCAGGTAGCCTCCCTGCCGACAAATCTGCAAAATATTTTTTGTCGGTCGCATGAGACTCGGGTGGGAGGACAAATCTCATCTCATCTGGAGCCGTGGCAGACCATCACTGAATACCGATGGGGTTTTGTTCTTCGATCTAGCGGGCTTTCGCTTGCCCCTCCCCACCTCTCCCTTCAACCCTCCTTTCCGACAGATCAGGACACCCTCCCTCAGAGCCGAGGTTCAGAAGCTTCTAGACCTCAGGGTGGTGGAACCTGTTCCCCTCGGGGAGCAAGGGGCGGGCTTCTACTCTCGACTGTTCACGGTACCCAAACAGACTGGCCTGCGCGCCATCCTTGACCTTTCCGAGTTCAACCTTTCTCTTCCCCAAGAGAAATTTAAGATGATCACACCCTGCCAAATAAAGTCCTCTCTTCAGAAGGGCGACTGGCTCAGTGTAGTAGACCTTCAGGATGCGTATATGCAAATCCTGATATGGAGACCGCATCAAAAGTATCTGCGGTTCTCCCTGGGAGCGGAGCACTTCCAGTTCCGTGTTCTCCCGTTTGGTCTCAGTTCGGCGCTGCACGTCTTTACAAAGATGTCGGTCATCGCAGCTTTCTTTTGGCTACAGGGTCTTCATGTATATCCGTACTTGGACGATTGGCTCCAGCGCAGCCCTTGTCCTGATCTCCAGTATCTCCTCCAGCTCCTGTTCCATCTTGGGCTGTCAGTGAATTGGCAGAAATCTTCCATGACGGTCTCTCAAGACCTGATGTTCCTGGGTTTCCGTTGGAACATGATCGACTCCAGGGTGTATTTGACGGCGGACAGGATTACGGATCTATTCGCCACGCGTCAGCTTTTCATCCAGTCAGAGCACATGACGGCTTCTGGGCCTCATGGCCTCGTGCGTACTTGCTCTTCCTCTTGTGCATCTCAAAATGAGGCATACACAGCTAGTTCTTCAGAGCTATTGATGTCAGGCTTCGGAATGGGATTCCAAGATGATTCCAGTTCCATCCTGCGTGATGGCAGACCTTCTCTGGTGGTCCTCGACCAACAATCTTACAGTGGGGGCCTCCTTTCAGGAGCCCTGCCCACAAGTGACAATTACCACGGACTCCTTCCTTCTGGGGTGGGGAGCAACTCTGGATCATCGATCTATGGACGCCGCAGGACAGGCAGTTTCATATAAATTATTTGGAATTCCTGGCTGTTTTTCTGGCACTGAAAACTTTTCAACCATCCAGCACGAACCGGGTGGTCCGCGTCCGCATGGACAACTCGGCGTCGATGTTTTATATCAACCCCCTCTTGTGGGCCTTGCCTTTCAGATTTGGGAATGGGCCATCGAGCACAGCATTTGGCTGCAGGCGGTACACATTCTGGGGCAACTCAATGTGACTGTTGACTCACTCCGCCGGCAGACAGCGGCCAGCTATGAGTGGGAACTGAACATGGAGGTCCTCTCCGACGTCTTTCGCCAATGGGGTACTCCAGAAGTGGACCTTTTTGCGACTGCCACAAAGAGGAAACTTCCTCTTTCTGCATCCAGGAACGGTCTCGCCGCCTCCTCTCTAAGGGATGCTCTCGAGATTTCGTTGGCACAACATGAAGGCGTATGCCTTCCCGCCTCTTCCTCTGATTCATCGGTCACTCTGCAAGCTCAGGAATGCATCGAATTGCACTCTCCTGTTTTTAGCTCCTTGGTGGCCAGCCAGATTCTGGTTTTCAGAACTTCAGCTTTCAGAACTTCAGCATCTGTCAATTTGTCCTCCGATCAGACTGCCGTTGATTCCCAACCTGCTTCACCAGTGCGATCAGCAAATGTGGCACCCCTCCCCACAATCATTCAGCTTGGCGCCCTGTGTCTGAATTTAAATCCCTAGCGCAGTTTAACCTGTTTGAGGACAATATGCACATTATCCAATCGTCCAGCAAGCCGCATTTGAGGTCTCAGTATACGAGCAAGTGGCTCCGGTTTTGTCACTAGTGTTTAGCTAAGCAACTGGACCCCAGACATGCTACGATTGACACTGTCCTTTTGTTCATTTCTAATCTGGCTGCTTCAGGCATTCATGTCTTGTCTTGCAGGACTTGCTTGTTGGCTATGGCTGCCTACCTGTCCACTGACATCTGTTCCTTTCCTTTGACGAACCCAGTCATTAAAAGGCATTTTGCTGGTTTATACATCTTTTTCCACCTGTACGCAATCCTCATCCAAGGTGGGATTTAAATGTGGTTCTGACCACCTTATGCCATAAACCATTTGAGCCCATGGCTACGACGGATCTAAAGTACCTTTCTTGGAAGGTTGCCTTTTTGATTGCAGTGACTTCCACGGACAAGGCTTGAAGCTTGCTTACTTGTCTTGCGAACACCCATTCCTTACCTTCCATAAGGATAAGGTTGTGCTCCACACTCATCCTTCTTTCCTACCTAAAGTAATGACAGTGTTTCATTTGAATCAATCGATCTCATTTCCCGTCTTTTTTCCGAACCCGGCATCAGACGCTGATAGAGCATTACACAATTTAGATGTCAGACAAGCTCTGAAGTTCTATCTGGGCAGAACTGAACTCAGGGGCTCCTCTCAACTCTGTTGCGTTCGGAGACTTGAAAGGGAAACCTGCTTCAAAGGCTACTATCTCCCGATGGATTGCCTCCTGTATTTCAGAAGCGTATACCATTCAGGGCCTTTAACCTCCGAAGGGCATTCATGCCCATCTTGTACGTGGCAAAGCGTCTGCTGAGCCTTTCAAAAATATGTTCCCTGGGAAACCATTGCCTAGGCAGCTACATGGGCTTCCCCATCAGCTTTTTGTAAGTATTACTACTTGGACCTGAGCTCTAGGGCCGATGCTCAATTCGGCCAGGCTGTTCTTAAAAACCTTTTTCAGTAAGGAAGTTCTAGCCACCCGTATTACCTGTGGGAGATTCCAAAGCAGGGAATATCAGAGAAATTAACCACAACAGGGTAATTGCGCACAACTTCTGTCTTTAACTAAGGTTAAAGTAAATGTTGCTTTTCAGAGTTTGCTACAGTAGTGGGGCGTGCAAGGGTAATTTCTCGGTACCCCTTCCAAGAAAGTGTAAATTAGGAGTGAGAAGTGCCTCACTATCTGCGCTCCCCACCAGTGTTTATGTAAATAGGCTATTTGAAGATAGGTGTTGGAACCTTCAAATTTCACTACTTTGCCAGTAGAAAAGCTAACAGTGGTTCTTAAAGTTACAAGCATTTAATCAACAGAAAATACACCACGCCAACACGCATTTCAGCCCTCCCTGGGCCGTCCTCAGGGCGTAAAAGGAGATGTTGCTTTCAATAAAAGGTAAGTAATCCAACATTGTAACAAAACATTAGGGCATTACGCCAAATGAAGGTTGAAGCAACAAAATACCATACATTAATGTAAAGAGCATACACGCGGAACAAAGACAAGGTCAAGGTAGGGGAAGGGGAAGAGAAGACAAAAAGAAGAAAAGATCCCATTAGTTTGGACAGGCAACTCCTCATTCTAAATAACATTATAATGAATAATTAATGTCATCACAAAACATTCAGAAAAGATGGGTTATAAAAAACACATCCCATAGAGAAAACAGTCCATGTCAGTGGGGTACCTGATATATTAGGCCCGTAGTATTTTCAAAAATGCATACATTTCTTGTTTTTACAGAAATGTATGCATTTTTGAAAATACTGCAGCAAACGCATGGCTAATTCATTTAAACTTAACATACGGCAGACCATACTACGGGCCTAATATATCAGGTACCCCAGATTCCAAAGCACTCCTCAAGTATGGAAGAAAGGGGACGGGACGTAGGAGTAGAACAGTTACTCACCGTAGTGACTACCTTGCTCCTAGTCCATAGTCCCCTTTCCTCCATGCGCCCGCCAGCCGTCCCCTCTAATAACCGTCCCCTCTAATAAGTATCTTCTATTATTGCGTAAATGGTCGCAGACCTGGCAATAGAAAAGGACTGTAGGGCGATGCGCGGGGCAGAGCTCAGGAGGGCGGGATTACGGCCGCGTGTGGTACCCCAGGTAAAAAGAGAACGACAACAAACATTTTTTCAATTTGGATGCTTTTTATCAAAAGTGCTCTGGTACCGTCCCGAAGGATGGAATGTCCCACAAGTATGGAGGAAAGGGGACTATGGACTTGGATTAAGGTAGTCACTACAAGGTGTAACTTTGTTATTTTCTCTGCTTGGAGTGTCAAAGTACAGAACATCACTGGGATTCGTGCTTCTATTGCGACTCCCTCTACATCCGGGCACTCCGTCGTCTTCATCGGTGGGAGGAAGTGTTTCAGTGTGTTCTTCCACCCCATTTACAGCTTGTCATTGACGAAAAAAAATTCCTGGTAAGTTCCTTACTTTTTAGGGCATCCCGGCCAGGGGACTCCTTCCCGGGGTCTTCCAGGACCAGGAGTGACTCCAGTAGCTCTGTCACCAGGGGTTCCCCTGAGGTGCCGAAAGGGCCTAATAGGCGTATCAGAGTGTTCCCTTAGCGGACCTGCCAAAACCAGACATTGTTCCCAGGTTCACCGTTTGGGTGCTAAAATTCAGCCCAGTACTTCTGGGCCTCTGGTTACCGGGGTTTTCCCTGAAGGTCTCTTATTTCTAGAGCTTTCCACACGGATACCGGGGTACGCCCTGAGGTCTCCATTTCTGGAGCTTTCCACACTAGTCACAGCTAGAGGCCCCTCTTGATGGAGCTATCTGTCCCGGGTTACTACCCAAGGTTCCTCTTCTTGAGGCTAGGGTCAGTACCGACAGAATCGAAAGATCCTCTTTGAAGGTCTTGTCGGTGAGGATTGTTCCTCTACGGTCCCACGCTCAGGGTCGTGGTGGTACCGGTTCTGTCGAGGTGGCAAAGAGGCCGGTCATGGATCACAAGTATTCCAGTACCGGCTCTGCCGAGGTTCCTCCACTGGAGGCTAATTCTGGGGCAGTTTCTAAGATGTCCAGTAAACATCCGAGATGAACACACGTAGGGGAGTCCCCCGAATGAACCATTCAGTAACTAATTTGATAGCCCAGTTTTAGCTCATACTAGGCCCCATTCCATATGCTGTTTTCATCACCACACAGAATGTAAAACATAATACACAGTGTTTGTCATTTTGTACAAAAAAGTAATAATTTATTACATAGACCATTGGTCCTACGTTTACACAAAAATATAAAAAAGCCACATGAATACATATATCAATATGGGAGATGTATATATACATCTGATGGCATTTTAGTGATTTAATCATGAAACAAAAGGTGACACAAAGACAATTCTATAGTATGGAGGAAAGAGGGCACAAACCACTGTCTTCCTGGCACTATCTGGCTAATAAGTCACAGAAGTCCTCCAAAACATAGTGTCACCTAATACATATTCTAAAATTGATTATGCATGACAAGAATTGTACTTGACTAAAAATACACATCCCAGGTCCGAAGATGAGTTTTTCGGGACGTTTCAGATGCTCATGCATTCTGACCCCATGAAGGCGTATTTTAAATGTCTTTTCAGGGAAATGTACCCTGAGCCTCCTGTCCCACCTCTTGCCCTGGCTGTTCCTTCGCAGGTCCCGGTGTTGCTATTCCCTCCACCGCTTCCTAGTCGACCCCCTCCACAGCACCCTCCTCTGCTGTCGCCTATTGAGAAGACACCGGCAGAGAGAGACGCAACCTTAAAACCTGAGGCGGTATGCGTGGTGGACCAGTCTTCTGCTTCGTTGGACGAGCCTCAAGCGGATCAGGATGGCGATGAGCAGCCCCGCTCTGGTAGTGCATTCCATGACCGGGTACTGGATATGATGGCCCTCCTAGATGTTCCTGTACCTTAGGCCCCCACTCCACAGGAAGAGGTTATTTCAGGAGCCTTTACCCTGTCACCTCAGGAACACACCGGCCTGTTCCTCCAGAAGGACGTCTTGGCTGAGGCCCGTCAGGTCTGGGATAAACCCCATAATGGGCTACAGCTCAACAAGAGGATTGACGCTCAATACAAGTTTCACACCTCTGAGGAGATAGCCTTATCAGCTTGTCCGCTCCCTTCCTCAACGGTGGTGGCAGCAGCCACCCTCCAGTCAAATCTGGCTTCTCCATCCTCCCCAGCTGTGGCCCAAATCCTTTCTAAAGAGGATAAGCTTCTGGCGCCTTGGGCAAGAAAGTCTTTGCCAATTCAGCGCTCCAACTTCGTCAAGCCAGCACCGAGCTCATCCTGGCCGCAGACAATCTAAAGCTGTGGAAAGAGTTGGACGATTTCCAGGAGTGTATTCCTGCGGATAGGCTAGATGATTTCAAATCCGGTTTGTCGGACGCCAAAGTGTTGGCACAGGATCTACTGGAAGATCTGGCACACTACGTAGATACCTCAGCTCGAGGCCCAATGGTCAGGGTTGACCTCTCCCGCCAGGCGTGGCACCAGGTGACAAAGTTTTCAAAGGCAAGACTACAAGAGTACTGGATCTTCCTTCTTGATGGCAAGGAATTGTTCCATTCTTCTACAGCCAAGGAACTCACAAAGACGAAGGCGAGTACCCAAACTGCCAAATCTTTATCAGTCCTGGCGAAAGCTCCAGCTAAGGCCCCTTGTACACAGAGGTCAGGGTCCCGAACTCAGTCCCTCTCTGGATTTAGGTGGTTTCAGGATCGCTGTGCGTACCATACGGAACCTCCGGTTGGCAGGCCCCGTCAAAAGCAATAACACCAAGAGGGTAGGTTTATCTCTCGCCATCAGCCTCCTCTCCAGGGACAGGTGATCTCTCATCCAAATGATATCAGGTCGGTCGCACGAGACTCCAGTGGGAGGACGAATCTCGTCTCATCTGGAGGCGTGGCAGACATCACCGAAGACCGATGGGATTTGTCTTTTACTCGGGCGGGCTTTTGCTTGCCCCTCCCCCACCCTTCAATCCTCCCTTACAGCAGATCGGGTCGCCCTCTCTCAGAGCCGAGGTACAGAAACCTCTAGACCTCAGAGCGGTGGAGCCTGTTCCCCTCGGGGAACACTGGGAGGGCTTCTACTACCGTCTGTTCACAGTGCCCAAACCCAACGAGGCTGACTTGCGCACGATCCTCGATCTTTCCCAGTTCAGCCTCTTTCCCTAAAGAAATTCAAGATGATCACGCCCTGCCAAATAAAGTCCTCTCTTCGGAAGGGTGAGTGGCTCAGTGTGGTGGACTTTCAGGACGCATACATGCAAACTCCTTATAAGTCTGCCTTTATCCAAACTATCCATACATAACTATGATTAACTCGATTCTTGCTGCTTACCAGCTGCACAAAGTAATATGCACTTTTGTCTGATCTACCGCAACTGCTTAGGGGTTATAGTCTACGTATACTGCAGACTAACTTAGTTGTAGCCATACCCCAGGTGCAATATCCTATTTGCTATACTGCATGACCCGTCTGGTGCTGCTCCTCAGCTGTACTAGGTCACCTGCAGTTAATGAACTCGTCGCGCAGAATACACGTGTCCCCTTGTGCACATTTATCGCTTCTACCGCTACAGTATTCCACTCCGCCCTAGATATCTATAATTATGCCTTGGTCCACCACACTTGCCCATACTGAAACAATTTTAGCCTGAAGCTAGATGTACCCCCGACTGTGTGCTGTGCACTCTTCTCCTCAGCCTTACCTTGCTCAATCCCTTTATTCATTAGAGCCCAGGTATTCTACTTCTTGTGCTTTTGAACTGCTGCCTCTTAGGTTAACTGCTAAAGTTGAATCTAGATGTGTTTTTATCTGCATCTGATTTGCTGCCTCCCAGGCCCACTGCAAAAACCGTATCTTGATGCGTCTTTATTGGTGCATTAGAACTGCTGCCTTTTAGGTTAATTGCTAAAGTGTTCTTACCTGTGCATTAGAATTGCTGCCACCCAGGCCACATTGCCAAAATTGTACTTCGCATACAGACCGTAGATCACCTATCTGCCAGTAGCCACATTACACTATTCTATCGTGTACACTCATACAATGAATCTCCCACTACTTTACACTGTCTACTTAGACCTTTATTATATATCATGAGTGTACAATATTCTACCATGCTACTAAATTCTCCTCCACTCGCGCTGATGCCCAATCTCTACAAACCAACTGACATGATCACACCCTGTACTGTTATACAAAGGAACCTTAAATTACGTGCCAGACTCCCAAGGCTCTATGACCTTTTAACCAAATCACTGCTAAGCAATGTTAGGGCTAACCCTGGCCACACCAGCCACTCTCAACATCCTCTTCAACTCAACAGCAGACTTTTCCGAGAGCCTATTGCCCAGAAAGGCGTCCTTAAAACTCAGTTATCACCCTTGAAACCAGTACAACTCGGAATTAAGGGTGCACTTATAAAGGCCCCCTCTATGGTAGCCCATGCAACAGAATTAGCTGGCATACTGTACAATGAAGATTTAGACTTCTTAGCCATCACTGAATCCTGGCTTCACCCAGCAGCTGGTCCTGCAATTATGTTAGCCCTACCAGATGACTATACCCTACTAAGACTTGACCTAACCACTTCTCGAGGTGGAGGTCTTGCTATAACAGCTAAAATTAAGCTTACTTTGAAAAGCTCTCCACCCCTCAAATTAGGATCCTGTGAATCCCTAACCGCAAAGTTAATGCTATATAATACACAGTCTATATCAATCCACCTTATTTACCAACCTCCAGGCCCTCTAGGATCCTTTGAGGAAGACCTTACTAACATCATATCAAATAATCTTAAGAACTCGTCCCAAAGTATCATACTAGGAGACTTTAACCTTGGTCTTAGTGACCCTTCAGATGCCAATTCCACACTAATTAACAACACTTTAGAGGAATTGGGCTTTACCCAGAAGATCACAGTTCCCACTCACATTAAAGGCAGAACTCTTGACTGTCTAGCTGTGCATAATTGCCCAATCCTGGTCTCATCTACATTGCCACAGCCATGGACTGACCACTACTTGATCATGTTCTCATTAGAGGCATTACCAGCACAAGCTGATAGCATAGCTCCAGCTGTCCAGACCAGAAACAAAAGAAATTACTTCTGAAAACCTCATCCCCTTGATCCTACCGACTTGGAACGCCATTCCCGACCACACAGACCCCTTTGCTATGGTAGACTTGTATAACAAAGTAATGCTTTCATCCCTTGATGACATAGCACCCCTGAAGTTGAGAAAGAGCAAACCTTGTAAACATGTCAACACTTGGTTCTCCCCCCATCTTAAGGCCCTCAGACAGGAGAAACAGCGCTGTGAAAAGATCTGGAGATCACATCCTTCAGAAAACAAGAAAAACTTGAGTATACTAGCCACCCAGTATAAAAATGAAATGATCCTGGCCAAACAAACTTCCTATAACTCCCGGATCTCGCTTGCCAAATCTAATACCAAAGAGCTCTTTGCAATTCTGAAAGAGGTAGAATGCCCTGAACAAACGCCTGCCTCCTGCCTTAAGGATAAAAATTGGTGCACGAGTATACAAAATGCCCTAGCTAACAAAATTACTTCTCTGCAGTCCAAGATAAGCAACAAAAGAGATTCCCGTCGCTCTACTACTAAAGCGAGTATCACCAGCTCTACATTGGGACAATCCACTCGGCTGCCCCCCCCCCCCGCTCACATTCCTCAGTTCAATTTCCGTAAAGTCTCTACCAAAGAGGTGGAAAAGGTCATTCTCACTCTGAAACCCTCAAATTGCCTTGGGGATTTATGCCCTGCACAATTGATAAAGGATGCGCTCGTGAACTTGCACCATTTATCACTAAACTAATAAATGCCTCCTTCACTTAAAGTACCCTAACCCAATAACCTGAAACAAGCCTGGGTCCTCCCCCTCCTCAAAAAACCTAATCTAGATCCCTCGACTCCCACTAACTACCGCCCTATTACCACAGTACCATTCCTACTTAAAATCCTGGATAAAATAGCGTACCTACAAATCCAACAGTACCTTGAACACTTCCACCTCCTAGGAGTCCGACAGTCTGGCTTCAGGCTGCAGCATGGAACCGAGACTGCACTCTAAGACCCCAAGGCACAGATAGATGAGCTGAGAGACGAGGGCAAGTCTGCATTGTTACTTCTTGATCTCTCAGCCGCTTTTGACTTGGTTGACCATGAGATACTCTGCAACCATTTACAATCGGCAGTCCACTTTTCTCAAGAGGCAACCGACTGGATCCAATCTTTTCTCAACAACCGTACTATGAGAGTCTTCTCCCCTCTAGCAGCTGCTGACCCAACACCCATTACCTGTGGCGTACCTCATGGCTACTGTGTCTCTCCCACCCTGTACAATATTTTTACAAAGCCCCTTTTCGATGATCTAGATGGCCTGGGTATCACCTACACTAACTATGCTGATGATACTCGGATCCTCATCCCGCTGACGGGGGACTAAGATAAGGATTTGGCCTTTGTAAATAAAGTGTACCTCATCATCCAGGCATGGATGGCTTCACACGGTCTATGCCTGAATGATGACAAAACAGAACTTCTCATTCTAGGCACTTCTTCCAACCTTAACAAATTAGGCCTAAAATACTCCTCCTTTGTAATTGACAACAACAAAAATACCGTAGCCAAGGAGGTCAAAACTCTTGGCTTCTACCTAGATTCCACACTCACCTTCTCAAAACAAGTTAACGCTATGGCATCCGCCACATCCTACACTTGTAAACTTATTAGAGAAGCTAAACCATTCGTCTCACCTTCCAACTGCATTACCCTAGCCAGAGCTTTAATCCTGTCCAAGTTGGACTACTGTAATGCCCTATACGTAGGTTGCAACAAATATATTACTAATATAATTCAAATCCTACAAAATAATGCTTTAAGAGCTGCCCTAAACATTCCGAAGAAAGCCCATATTTCGGAGACCAGAAGATCTGTCAACTGGCTATCAACTAAAGACAAAATCGTCCTCAAATCCGTCTCCCTGACGCATAAGTGCCTCCACCAGGCAGCCCCTCAATACTTGATAACTAGTTTCACCAGACCAACATCCTCCCGCCCTTCTAGAAAGGCCAAATCCAATCTCCCCCTAGTGCCCAGATTCAAACGCACGATGTCTGGGGGGGGGAATAGCTTTCCTGTCAAAGCTGCACAATTCTGGAACTCCTTACCCCCACCATTTAGAGATGACCTCCCGTACTTACAATTTAGATCCAAGACTATCCATTGGCTTAAGGAACATTATACATAATATCCTTCCTTGCTGTGCTACACTATATCCATTGTAAATTGTGTACATTAATGTTTATCATCTGCCTCTCTTAGAGATAACATACTATATAACCTGTAAATATTGTACATCTTGTGTGCTGTCTGATCGTCTCTCATTGTTCTTGTTGTCTCCAGTAATGTAACCTCAGCTGGACCCCAACTTTTGCTGCTATATAACTAAGCTTCACAATCCTCTTGCTGCTTCTGCGCCTTGCTACCCTTGGGTTAGGTGCGCACTATAAATAAATACAAATGCACATCCTGATATGCAAGCTGCATCGGAAATATCTGCGGTTCTCCTTGGGAGGGGAACTTTTCCAGTTCTGTGTGCTCCCCTTTGGTCTCCGCTCAGCGCTGCATGTCTTTACGAAGATGTCGGTCATCGCAGCTTTCCTCAGGCTGCAGGGAGTTCATGTATACCCATATTTGGACGATTGGCTCCTGCGCAGTCCCTGCCCACAGACGGCATTGATCAATCTCCAGTCTCTCCTCCAGCTCCTGGACTGCTGGTAAACTGGTGGAAATCTTCCATGATGGTCTCTCAAGACCTGATTTTCCGTTGGAATACGTTCAGTACCAAGCTGTTCCTAACGGCAGTCAGGATTGCGGACTTATCAGCCACGTGTCGGCTCTTCCTCCAGTCTCGCACATGACGGCTTGGTGGTTCCAGAGACTTCTGGACCTCATGGCTTCTTGCGTGCTAGCCCTTCCTCTGAGCCTCCTTCCATGAGCCCTGCCCACAAGTGATGGTTACAACGGACTCCTCCCTTCTGGGGTGGGGCGCGATGCTGGGCCAGCTTCAAGTATTCGACCTTAAGACACTTCAGGACAAGCAATTTCATATACATTATCTGGAATTCCTTGCTGTTTTTATGGCGCTCAAAGCCTTTCAACCGTCCATTGCGAACAAGGTTATCCGTATTCGTACAGACTATTCTGTGGCAAAGTTTTACATCAACAAGCTGGGTGGCACCAAGTCACCTCTCCTAGTGGACCTAGCCATACAGATTTGAGAATGGGCCATCAGGCACAAGATTTGGCTCCTGGCTGTACACATTCCGGGTCGCATCAATGTAACTGCAGACTCAGCCACCAGTCAGCAACCAGTTACAAGTCAGAATTGAACACAAATGTTCTCTACCATTTTTCGCCAATGAGGCACTCCATAAGTAGACCTCTTTGCGACCTTTACAAACAGGGAACTTCTTCTGTATGCATCCAGACAGGGTCTCGGAGTGTCCTCTCTGGGAGACGCTTTCGAGATTCCATGGTACAACATGAAGGCTTATGTCTTTCCTCCACTGCCCCCGATTCATCGGTCACTCTGCAAGCTCAGGAATACATTGAATTGCACTCTCCTCCTCATAGCTCTTTGGTGGCCAGCCAAGTTTTGGTTTTCAGAACTTCAGCATCCGTCAATTCTTCCTCCGATCGGATTGCTGTTGATTGCCGACCTGCTTCACCAGTGCGATCACTAGATGTGGCACCCCTCCCCACAATCGTTCAGCTTGGCGGCCTGGTGCCTGAATTCAGATCTTTAGCGCAGTTTAATCTGTCCGAGGACAATATGCGCATCATCTAAGCAGCCAGAAAACATTCTCGATATAGGAGCTAATGGCTCTGTTTTTGTCACTGGTGCTTGGCTAAACAGCTTGACCCCAGGGTGCTACGGTTGACAGTTATCTTTTGTGTCTCACCTCACCGCATCGGGCATTCATGTCTTGTCTTGCAGGACTTACTTATCTGCCATTGCGGCCTATCTGTCCACTGACAGCTGTTCCTTTTCTTTGACTAATCCAGTTATTAAAAGGCATTTTGCGGGTCTTCATCTGTTCCCGCCTATACACATTCCTCATCCCAAATGGGATTTGAATGTGGTCCTCACAGCATTATGCCACAAACCATTTGAACCCATGGCCACTACCGATCTCAAATACCTTTCTTGGAAGGTTGTTTTTTTTATTGCGTATTGCGGTGACATTGGCAAGGCGAGTAAGCGAGCTCCAAGCTCTTTCTGTGGAACATCCGTTTCTCGCCTTCCACAAGGATAAGGTGCTCCGCTCTCATCCTTTTTTCCTGCCTAAGGTGGTTACCGATTTTCATCTGAACCAATCGATTTCCTTACATGTCTTTTTTCCTAACATGGCATTGGATGCTGAGAGAGTCTTACACAACTTGGACGTCAGGCGAGCCCTGAAGTTTTATCTCGACAGAACGAGTGAGCTCAGGGGCTCCTCACAGCTTTTTGTCATTTTCGGGGACCCGAAAGGGAAACCTGCTTCCAAGGCAACTATCTCCTTGTGGATTGGCTCCTGCATTTCAGAAGCCTATACCATCCAAGGTCTTCAACCTCCGAAAGCCATTCATGCTCATCTTGTACATGGCAAAGCGGCTGCTGTGGCCTTCCAAAAGTATGTTCCTTGGGAAACCATCGCCAAGGCGGCTATGTGGGCTTCCCATCAGCTTTTTATAAGCATTATTGCTTGGACCTGAGCTCCAGGGCGGATTCCCAGTTTGGCCAGCCTGTCCTTAAGAACCTATTCCAATAAAGGTTTTTTTTCCAACTAACTGTCGTGTGTGCTTGGGAATCTCCTAATAGTATGGAGGAAAGGGGACGCGACGTAGGGGTATAACAAAGTTACTCACCGTAGTGACTACTTTACTCTTAGTCCATAGTCCCCTTTCCTGCATACCCCCCCGCCGTCCCCTCTAAAAAAAAGTATCCTCTATTATTGCTTAAAATGGTCTCAGACCTGGTGATAGAAAAGGACTAAAGGGCCATGCAGAGCAGAGCTCAGGAGGGCGGGTTGCGGCCACGTGCGGTACCCTGCGTAAAAACAGAATGACAAACATTTTCAATTTTTTATGCTTTTTACAAAAGTGCTCCGGTCCCGTCCCGAAGGACGGAATGTCCCTTAAGTATGGAGGAAAGGGGACTATGGACTAGGAGTACGGTAGTCACCACGGTGAGTAACTTTGTTAATATAGTACTCCAGAACAAGAGCATGTATTCTCTGAAACAAACTGTGGCAAATGCCACACTTCCCATTGCGCATCAATCGAAAGATCAATTCATGATACAGACTGCTATTGTCAGAGGAGGTACCACTACCTGCCCTCCCCATCTTCTACAGTAGTGGTGACTGCTACTCTTTACTCCTGCCCATCATCTCCTGCTTCCTCAGCTGCACAGCTTCTAAGTGGAGAGGAAAAGATCATATAAGGAGTTGGAAAAAATGGTATACTCCTACGTCCCGTCCCCTTTCCTCCATACTTATGGGACATCTCTCCGTCCTGTGGGACAGGATCGGAGCACTTTTGTAAAAAAGCATCCAAATTTTTTTTCAAAAATGTGTCCCTCCTCTTTCCTGCGCGGGGCCCGGCACGCGGCCGTAACCCTGCCCACCTTGGCTCCGCCCCACGCATCGCCCATCAGTCCTTTTCTCTGCACAATCGGGGCCGGACGCACTTGCATCCCCGGAAAATTTTCTTCCCTTTTTTTCCCTCTCTGGCTCTCACTAGCGTTCGTTTACTAGTCTGTCTATGTCTTTTAAACTAGATTTTCCAGACTGTTCATCGTGTCGCCGTCGCTTCGCGAGGGCGGATCCCCATCCTCTTTGTTTAGAGGGTTTGGACCCGGAACACCGTTGGGACTCCTGTTTTTACTGCGACTCCCTTTCGGTCCGGGCACTTCAACGTCGGTTGGAGCGGTGGGAGGAGGTGTTCGGACGGACTCCTCCTTCTCATTTTCAGGCGTTCATCGACAAGAAGAAAAAACGCCCGGTAAATTCTTTAATTTTCAGAGCACCCCGGCCGGGGGATACCTTCCCGGGTTCCTCTCGAGCCGGGAGGGGCGTTGATCGCTCGGTTACCGGGGTTCGCCCTGAGGTGCCTGTCGGGCCTAATAATTCTATCAGAGTTTTCTCCGATGGTCTCCGTAAGGGGCCTGTGATCACCGGAGTACATTCCGAGGCTCCTCCTGTGGGGGCTGTGTGTAGACCCAGTTCTACTGAGTCGTGGGGTACCAGAGCTTGCTCTGAGGCTGCTCTTTCGGCTTCCCTCAAAAACAAAACTGGGGTACGCCCCGAAGTCTTGGCTGGGCTTGAGGTTAACGAACGGATGTTCAAGGCCCGTGCCGGTAAGGCTTCTACCGGGCCTAGGTCCGAGGTCACTCGTACAGAGGCTAAGGCTACCAACAGTTCTGAGGGGCCCGGCAAGGTCCTGTCGGTGACAGCGCACCGTTCCCGCTCTTGTGGTGACACCAGATCTGTTGAGGGGGCAAAGAAGAAAGTTTCTTCTTTTACCGGCAGTGCCGAGGCTCTTCCTTCGAAGGCTCATTTGGCGGTTGGTATGCCACAGAAACATTCCAGGCCTCATAGTACCGGCTCTGCCGAGGTTCCTTACGTTAAGGCTAAAATTAAGACCCCTGATCCATTGACAGGGACTCCTGCCTCACTTCCTCACGTGCCGCAGTTCCCCTCCGATGAGGCCAAAATGGCGCCCGTTCCCCCCCACGACCACGGCGGCCATTTTAGGTACTACCCCTACAACTACGCCATCGGCCCCTGCTGTAGGGTTCGGTCCTTCGGGTGAACCTAAGGTCCCTTGTGCGCATCCTTACTGGCCTGTTTATGATTGGAATGCCTGGATGCCTCTTCCGCACATGTTTCGTTGCCCGCGGGGGTGGCTCCCTTGATTTATGTGGATACGTCGGCAGAGGGGCCGGTGTGGCACCCTTCCCCGTTGCGTCCCTGGATTTGTCCACCTCATGAGAGGCCTCCTCAGGTTCCAAAACAATCTCCTGAGGACGCCTTTTTTTCAATAAATTTCAAGCGCTTATGCGCACCGACCCCATGAGGGAATATTTCGAAGGGCTTTTCAAGGAGATATGTCCACCCGCGCCTCCGGCTCCACCCATCCCGTCAGTGGTTCTGCCGGCGCCTCCCTTGCCTGTGGTGCCTCCCCCTGCGCTTCCGCCTGTGCCACCATTGTCCCCAGTGGACAAGGCAGTGCCTGACTTGGCTCAGCAGGAGCCGGACCTGTCAGATGACCCTCAAGGCCTTCAGGACAACGAGGACCTGCCCCGCTCTACCAGAGCTTTCCATGACCGGGTACTGGACATGATGAGCTTCTTAGATGTTCCAGTGCCCGAAGCACCTGCTCCGCAGGAGGGCGTGCTTTCTGCGGCGTTCACCTTGTCTCCTTTGGAGCGTACCGGCCTGTTCTTGCAGAAGGACGTTCTGGCCGAGGTCCAAAGAGTTTGGGAAAAGCTACACTCGGGACTTTTTGTCAATAAAAAGATTGACGCGAGGTACAGGCTACGTTCCTCGGAAGAAGTGGCCTTGTCGTCTTGTCCGCCTCCCTCCTCCACAGTGGTGGCTGCGGCCACATTGCAATCCAGACCTGCAGCTTCCTCCTCCGCAACGGCGACTCAGGTCTTGGGAAAGAAGGACAAGCTCCTGGACTCCCTAGGGAGGAAAATCTTTGCCAATTCGGCCTTGCAGCTCAGGCAGGCCAATGCAGAATTGATTTTGGCGGGAGCTAACATGGGGATGTGGAGAGGTCTGTCGGAGTCGAGAAGCTGGAGGATTTCAGAGGAGGCCTTTCCGATGCCAGGGTCTTGGCCCAGGATCTCCTGGAGGCTGCAGCTCATCACGTAGACACCTCGGCTCGGGGTTGATACCTCGCGGCAAGCATGGCTACATGCCACTAAGTTCTCGAAGGAGGTGCAAGACAAGGTTCTGGACCTTCCATTTGATGGTAAGGAGCTTTTTCACTCTTCTACTGATGTAGAGCTCACCAAAACCAAAGACAGCACTCAGACGGCTAAATCATTGTCTGTTCTGGTTAAACCTCCCTTCAAGACTCAAAGGCCGTTGTCGCAAGGTCGGCCTTCCTCTGGTTTTAGGGGCTTCCTCGACCGCAAAAATCAGAGTGGATACTCCTGCGGGGAATAACCGCCATAGACAACCGCGTACGCGGTATTTCTCCCACTCCTCAGCCTCCTCATCAGGTTCAGGTGGCACCGCCACCGATAAACCTGCCAAATTAGGGTTTTCCGCGCTCGCACGAGACCCCGGTGGGAGGACGCATTGCTTCTCATTGGGAGGGGAGAAGACAGACGCTTACCTTTACCCCCTACCCCACCCCTCAGCCCTCCTTTTCAGCTGTCGGCCTCACCCTTCCTCAAGGCCGAGGTTCAGAAACTTCTGCTCCTCAGAGCTGTGGAACCCGTTCCCCTTGGGGAACGAGGGGAGGGCTTCTACTCCCGGCTGTTTATGGTGCCCAAACCCAACCAGGCTGGCCTGCGCACCATCTCAGACCTTTCCCAGTTCAATCTTTCCCTACCCCAAGAGAAATTCAAGATGATCACGCCCGGCCAGATTCGCTCCTCGTTGCAGGCGGGCGATTGGCTCAGCGTGGTAGATCTTCAGGATGCGTACATGCATATCCTGATTTGGAACCCACACAGGCGATACCTCCATTTCTCTTTGGGAGAGGAGCACTTCCAGTTTCGGGTACTTCCTTTTGGCCTCAGTTCGGCGCTGCATGTCTTCACGAAGATGATGTCGGTGATCGCGGCCCATCTTTGTCTCCAGGGTATCCATGTGTATCCCTATTTGGACAACTGGCTCCTACGCAGCCCTTGCCCGTTGGCAGCAGCGGGCAACCTCCAGTCTCTGTCAGGTTTTCACATTCTGTACCTCACATTGGCAAGATTCCTATGAGAAAAGAGTGTTGCAAATATTATTTCAGGAAAGTTGGAAAGGGAAGGTGGTTTAAATATTAAAAAGATTCTGTTTAGAGAGTAGAACAATTCCTGTTTTTAGTTCTATTTTTTTTGCCTTAACTAACTTTCATTTAGAAAGATGAAAATTCCCCAAGCCAAGATGGTGGAACACTTTCTCAGCAGTGATTGGTGTAGTTTATAGCAGGCATCATTGTGATGTCATTTAGAATGTTTCCAATAATTATCAACTGCCTTTCATTAAAGTTTTCACCAGAGTAGGTTATGCTTTAGTTTTCTCCAGTGAATAAAGTTATAGTTTTCACTACAATATAGTAGAGTACTTATTTTTTAGTATAAATCCCTCTCAGAATTTAATTTAGTAGTTCCCAGTTATAGTGAGAGAAGATCTACAGAAGAAAGAAGATTCCAAGAAGCTTTGGTTGGCTGAGTGGCAGATTGTTCAAGTTCAAGACGAAGCTAAGTGAAATTCTGAAAGTTTCAGTGTTGTTTCTTAAAAAACCAAAGAACTCTTAATTTTTGTTATTGGAACTATATCTGAACAATTGGATCTGTTTAATGTATATATTTTAATTTTTGAAGTTCCAGTTTAACACCTTACTCGAGAAAATTTGGATTAGTCAATTAAATGTGAGCGTATTCGTTTTCGCTTAGTTGTTTAATTGCTAACATATCTTATAACAATACTAACCTTTTATATTACGCGCACAAGACTGTAGCTATTGTGCGCGCGTATTGTTTATTTTTGACTGCGCTTAAGAGAAAAGGACCCTATTGCGTCGCTTGAACGTCGCAGCCATTTTGGAATTGCGTCGTACGTCGCGGCCATTTTGGGATTTTCTTTGTGCTTGTGTCGCGGCTATCTTTTGGATTGCTGAACATTTTGAATCTTCATCACGCTTCGCACATGTGACTTGAAAACTTTACAGATTTTTTATATTGAATGATTATTTCACAAATTAAATTCCTGCAGACTTCATGGTGAAATTTATCTTCAGCAAGACCCACACCAGGTATTTAATATTAAGCATTTCTTATATGAGGAAGTTAACAGAAAAGATAAGATAGTAATTATTTGGGTATTATTTCCAGAACAATATTATTAGCAAGGAAATAAGAATTCAGTGAAGAAACAAAGTTTATAAGAAGTCCGTCCTTGGAATAACATTTAAAGTTGGGTCAAGAAAAAACAATTACAGAAGTCTCCTGTTTATGAGAAAAAGACAGAAGGAATTAGCCTATTAGCTATTAAGCATAGGCTTCAGGTAATGGGAACAGAGTTATACGTTTTGTAGAATAGATATTGAGAGTTAGCTTAATATTAAAAAAGATTGCCTTTTCATTTAACAGAGACATTCCTGTAAAGACAAACAGAAGTGCCAGAAGCAAGAGTTCCTGTGTTTGTTTGTTTATCCATTCCCCTTTCCCCTTGGGTTTGCTTGGCCAATAGTTTTATGTAAAAGGATTGTTGAGCAGGCAGGCTTTGGGGGCTAGGTGGGCCAGCTTCACTCCTGCAGGATTCAACTCTTCAGTTCCTTGACAGTCTCTCCTTCAGCTCCTGTTCCATCTTGGGCTGTCGGTGAACTGGCGGAAATCCTCCATGACGGTCTCTCAGGACCTGACTTTCCTGGGTTTTCGTTGGAACACGATAGACTGCCGAGTGTATCTGACCGGGGATAGAATGGCGGATCTGTTGGCCACGTGTCAGATGTTTACGCAGTCGGAGAGCATGTCGGCCTGGTGGTTCCAGAGGCTTCTGGGCCTCATGGCCTCGTGTGTGCTGGCTCTTCCTCTTGCTCGTCTCAAAATGAGACGGACCCAGATGGCTCTTCGAGTTCCTGGCGTCAGGCTGTGGACCCGGATTCCAAACGGATAATGATTCCGGATTCCATGAGAGTGGACCTGGACTGGTGGTCTTCTCTCAGCGACCTGTCAGTGGGTGTCGGGTTCCAGGACCCAAGGCCCATGGTGACGATCACGACAGACTCCTTCCTTTTCGGGTGGGGTGCGACGTTAGATCTTCTTCAGGTCTCGGACCTCTGGTCACCTCAGGACAAGCTCCTGCACATAAATCAATTGGAGCTTCTGGCGGTTTTTCTGGCGCTCAAGGCGTTCAGACCTCTCATTGTCAACAAGGTGGTCCGCATAAGAACGGACAATGCGGTGTCAATGTACTACATAAACAAGCAAGGGGGAACAAAGTCTCCCCCTCTCGTGGATCTGTCCATCCAGATTTGGGAGTGGGCCGTGCTTCATGAGGTCTGGCTGCTTGCAGTGCATATCCCGGGGCGGCTGAATGTCACCGCGGATGCCCTCAGCCGGCAGAGCGTGGTCAGCTACGAGTGGGAGTTGAAGGCGCAGATCATATCATGGATTTTCTCACGTTGGGGCACACCGGAGGTGGACCTCTTCGCCACGGCGGTAAACAAGAAGCTTCCTTAGTACGCCTCCAGAGGGTGGCTGGGAGCCTCCTCTCTGGGGGACGCACTCGAGATCCCATGGCACAACAGGAGAGCTTACGCCTTCCCGCCTCTTCCTCTGGTTCAAGCAATTTGGAAGTTGAAGAGTTCTGTCAACTGTTCTCTTCTACTGATAGCTCTGTGGTGGCTGGCCAGGTTTTGGTTTTCAGAACTTCAACACCTGTCGGTGTATCCGCCGATCAGGATACCAGTAACTCCCTATCTTCTTCACCAAGGGGAACAGCAGATGTGGCACCCCTCCCCACAATCACTCAGCTTGGCGGCATGGTGCTTGAGTTCACGGCTCTGGTGCCTTTGGGTTTGTCTGCGGATAACATTCGCATTATCCAGGCAGCCAGGAAACCCTCGACCAGATCCCAATACAAGAGTAAATGGCCCAGGTTCTGTCATTGGTGTGGTGGAGAAAGAATTGGACCCGAGGGTGGCGACGATTGACACGGTGCTGTCCTTTGTCTCCTCCCTAGCAGAGTCAGGGGTTCATGTCTTGTCCTGCAGGACTTATCTCTCGGCGATTTCCGCCTACCTCTCTACAGACCGGTGTTCTTATTCGTTAACTAACCCGGTGGTGAAGAGACATTTTGCTGCTTTGACACGACTCTACCCTCCGGTTCGTAGTCTGCACCCGCCTTGGGACCTAAATGTAGTCCTGACGGCGCTGTGCCATAAACCTTTTGAGCCAATGGCTACGGTTGACCTCAAGTACTTGTCCTGGAAAGTTTCCTTAGCCGTTACGTCAGCGAGGAGAGTGAGTGAGCACCAGGCATTGTCGGTGGAGCATCCTTTCTTGGTCTTTCACAAGGACAAGGTAGTCCTTCAGACGAACCCAGCTTTCCTACCAAAGGTAGTGACCGAATTCCATCTGAATCAGTCGATTTCCCTTCCGGTCTTTTTTCCGAACCCTGCCTTGG
Source organism: Ambystoma mexicanum (assembly GCF_040938575.1). NCBI lineage: Eukaryota > Metazoa > Chordata > Amphibia > Caudata > Ambystomatidae > Ambystoma > Ambystoma mexicanum. The sequence goes on from NC_090929.1 coordinate 1,664,119,871, forward strand.
AGGCGGAAAGGGTTCTACACTGCCTGGATGTCCGAAGAGCTCTTAAGTTCTACCTGGACAGGACTGCCGAGCTTCGGAGTTCTTCCCAACTGTTTGTGACCTTCGGTAAACCCCAGGGCAGGCCGGCGTCTAAGGCATCCATTTGCAGATGGATTGCTGCCTGTATCGCAGAATCTTTCACCGTCCAAAAGCTGAAACTTCCTAAAGGTATCCATGCACATCAGGTGCGAGGCAAGGCAGCTGTGGTTGCTTTTCAGAAGTATGTTCCCTGGGAGTCCATCGCTAGAGCGGCTACTTGGGCCTCCCCATCTGCTTTCTGTAAGCATTACTGCCTCGATATGAGCTCTAGGGCTGACGCTCAGGTCGGCCAGGCTGTGCTGAAGAACCTGTTTCAATAAGGGGTATTTCCATCCACCCATAGTACCTGTAAGGAGTGCTTGGGAATCTCCCATAAGTATGGAGGAAAGGGGACGGGACGTAGGAGTATTACCAGGTTACTCACCGTAGTGACCACCTTACTCCTAGTCCATAGTCCCCTTTCCTCCATACGCCCGCCCGCCGTCCCCTCTAATAAGGTTCCTCTGTTATTGCTAGTGGGTGTTGGACCCTGCGATAGAAAAGGACTGATGGGCGATGCGCAGGGCGGAGCCAAGGTGGGCGGGGTTACGGCCGCGTGCCGGGCCCCACACAGGAAAGAGAGGAGGGACACATTTTTGAAAAAAATGTGGATGCCTTTTACAAAAGTGCTCCGGTCACGTCCCACAGGACGGAGAGATGTCCCATAAGTATGGAGGAAAGGGGACTATGGACTAGGAGTAAGGTGGCCACTACGGTGAGTAACCTGGTAATTTTCCAATTTGGCACTACAATTGAGGCCAGGAAACACTGAGGCTATTTTAGAATTCCAATAATACATTTCTTTGGACAAAGTTGAGCACTTCAAAAGTGGCTTGACAGATGCTAGAATCATATCTTAGGATCTGCGGCACATCATTGGGATTCCTTGGCTAGGGGTCTAGCAATTGGCATGGATACCTGTCTTCAGGGAGAGGTACAAGCCACAAAGTTCTCAAGAGGTAAAGGAGAAGGTCTTAGACCCCCCCAACCCCCTTCCCCTTGACTGTAAGGACCTGTTCCACGATTCAACGGACAAGGAACTGATGAAAAGGATAACGAGCACCGTGACAGCCAAGTCCCTGAGCGTTCTAATTAAGCCTGTGTTTAAAAAAAATCAGCCTTTTCACATATTTTCATTCCTGTTCCTTTGCAGGATTTCAAGGCTTTCAGGACAGAAAGTCTAGGCAATTCATCTAGTGTGCAGAGTAGTACACAGCAGGTAGAGGCTTCTTTTCCCATTAAGTCACCTAGAAAGGCTTGCGCCTTCTCCCCCAAACCCTCAATTTCTCCCATCTGCCTGCCTCTTCATCAGAATGGATCCCCAGCTTTATGAGAAGAGATTGGGAAACTTGTTTTATAAGAGCAATAGAAGAAGTACCACAGACAGAGAGATGCTGGTGCTTTTATTACATTCAAGATGATCACTCCCACACAGATTCATTCTAATCTACAACAGGGAGATTAGATCTATGCAGTGGATCGGAAAAATGCACATCTCCGTATTGCCATTTGGCCTCCTCATTCACAAATCCTACGATTCTCGACACAGGCCTCTGCCTCAGGGCAGCATCTCTAGACACAAAGAGCAAGTGCCCATTTAGGATGGATTGTGTCCTCCCACATATTCCTCATCTTTGATATTTGTATCATCGGCTTTGCTGCTTCAGAAAAAAAATTCCACACCAGAGGGCGCTGTGCTCGATGTTGTGGCGTCGATATCCCTCGAAGGCTGCAGTAGAGTGTCGACACATCCGTAGTACATATAGCTCGAGCCGCTCCGTTGGCTTCAGTTCTGTTTTTCCGAAAGCTTTCGCTTCGTGTGTTTAAAACAGCGCTTCAGTTTTTCATCAAGATGTCTTCATCTTTGAATCCTTCTTCCCCCCCCCCCCAAAAAACTGGTTTCAAGAAATGCCAGCATCGCGGGAAGAAAATGTCACACTGATCCCCTTCGCGTTTGCCTGTGGTGCCTGAGTTCCAACCATGGGACCGATGGCTGTGGATCCTGTCAGGCCATGACGCCAAAAGCTCTCAAGGAACGACGAGGTAAATTGGCAGTGGGGAGGGAAACTTCGAAGAGAAATAAGGACTCCGGGGATTCTAGGGACTCGTCCAGGCATAAGTTGAAGAAGTCTCAATCAAGCAGTCGGTCGAGAAAATCTTAGTCTTCTTCGAAGAGTTCTTCTTCCTCTTTCTCTTCGTCTTCTTCTTCCTCCTCTTCTTCTTCTTCTTCCTTTTCTTCTTCCTCTTCTTCTTCGTCCTCTTCTTCCACTGGGGAACCTTTCTTTGAGAGTTCCAGATCTACTCCTTGTGCAGGAAATGTTAACCCTGCTAGAGAAATGTGCTATAGAGCCGATGCCTGTAGCAGGATGGTACTCTCCATATTTCCTAATACCCTTGAAGGACGGTGGACTGAGATCCATCTTGGACTTAAGTAATTTGAACAAATTCCTCAGGAAGCACAAGTTCAAGGTGGTTACCCTTTCTCAGATCCTTCAGGCTCTCCAACTCCAACACTGGTTGGTATCATTAGACCTTCAGGATGCTTACTTTCATGTGCCAATTCCGGTTCGCGGTTGGCGGTTCTCACTATCAGTTGTGAGGTCTGCCATGCGGGCTGATCTCCGCCCCAAGGGTTTTCACCAAGCTGAGGGCGGTAGTGGCATTGAGTCTCAGGAGAGGGGGGGGGTTAACGTCTACCACTACCTGGATGATTGTTTTATCAGGGCTCGTTCACCCGAGCAAGTCCAGAAACCTCTCAATTACCTGCCACTCCCTACACAGACTGGGTTTCTCCCTAAATTACAAGAAGTCCCATATGATACCATTCCAAAGTCTCCAATTCATCTGAGCGGTCTTGGATACTTCCTCTGGAAAAAACCTCACCTCCCGAGGTGAGAGCTCAACACGTTCAGCAGATGGTTACAAAATTCCAGAATGCCCAACATCTTCCGACGTTTGATTCTTTGAGGATGCACGGCCTTATGGCATCCTGCATTTACCTGGTGCCAGAAGCTCGATTGAGAATGAGATCCCTTCAATGGGCTCTCAGGACTCAATGGTCCCAATTTTCAGGGAATATGTCAGAACACCTGCAGGGTCCGAGCAGAGTTGCTCAAGACCTAGTTTGGTTGGCATGCGAAGACAATATTGTCAAGGGAGAGTCTTTTTGGCAACCATGGCTGGAGAGAACAGTAGTGACAGACGCCTCACTCACGGGGTGGGGAACCCACACCAACGATCTGACAATCAGCGGTCATTGGTCTCCATCAGAGTCCAAACTAAACATCAACCTTTTGGAGCTGAGGGCAATCACACTAGCGCTGAAGGCCTTTCTGCCCTCTCTACGGGGAAAGAATGTCCTGATAATGACGGACAACAACACTCAGGGCAGAAACGTCCCTCTTTGCTTTTCGCAAAAAGCTCAAAACAGCTCTCTTTAACTAAACCCTTCCATCATTCGCACCAATGACTGTCTGACCCTCTAGGGTTCTCTTCCTGCTTACAACCACTGTAACTAAATAGTGTTTTATTGCTACTCATTGTAACTAAGTGTGACGTCTTTTTACTGATACCTGTGTAACTAAGTTGTTCACCCCTTCATGTAACCAACGCCACGATGCTTCCGAGCTGCTGTGCGCTTTACAAATCTGAATAAATAAATAAACACAGTGGCCATGTACTACCTCAACAGGAGAGGCGGCATAGGGTCACTACCACTATGCAGAGAGGCATGCAGCTCTGGTTCCGGGCAATACAAGAAGGAATCTCTCTATCAGCAGTTCACCTAGCCGGAGAGCAGACACAGCGGCGGACGCTCTCTGAGCAGGCAGAGCACAGTATCCCACGAGTGGGAACTAGCTCAGGAAGTCCTTCAAGAGATCTGTTTGTGACCGAGGTCAATCGGAAGTGCGATCAGTACTGCTCAAGGGGACGCGTTCGTAGTGAACAAGGAGTTTCCACTCCTGTATGCGTTTCCTACAGTCCCCGTGATTCCTCATGTAATCAGGAGGTCGAGAAAGTTCAGGAACACTATGATCCTAATTGCCCTGGATTGGGCCAGGAGTACATAGTACCCAGCCCTTATGGACATGTCCATCTGCCCTCCAATACGTTTTCCACAAAGAGAGGATCTTCTCTCGCAAGAGGACGGTTGTGTTCTCCATCCAGAGGTCAAGACACTCAGCCTTCACGCATGGTATCTGAGAGGCTGAGATAGAAGGATTGGGACCTCCCGGAAGACATAATGGACAATTTGCTTTCGGCCAGAAGGCCAGCAACAAAATCCTTGTTGCGGTGTCGTTGTACTAAGTTCAGTAACTGGTGCACGGTTAAGAATATGGATCCTTTGCTATGTGGCACACCTATTGTTCTTTCTTTCCTGTTACATTTAGCCCATCTGGGGCTCCAAATTGGTACAATAAAAGGATACCTAGCAGCGCTTTCTATATTTAAGCGCTCTGCTGAAGAAGTGTCTTATTCCAAGATTCCTTTTAATTGTACAATTTGTGAAGGGTCTCACTAACGTGTACCCCCCTCCCAACCCCCCCAGTCTCATTTCATGTCTGTTTGGGATCTGAATTTGGTATTAAAATTCCTTACAAGCATTCCGTTTGAGCCTTTGCATTCTTGTCCTCTAAGGCTCCTCACATTGAAAACAGTCCTACTAGTGGCTATAACATCAGCCCGCAGGGTGAGTGAGTTACAGGCTCTCTCTTGTAAACCTCCTCACACCATTTTCCATAAAGCTAAAGTAATACTCAGTCAAACCTTCATTCCTACCCAAGGTAGTCTCTGATTTTCATTTGTCTCAGATTATTTTGCCATCTTTCCATCCTCCCCCTCATGCAAGTAAGGAGGATGAAAGACTTCACAGGCTGGACCCAAAAAGGGCTCTCGGCTTTTATATTTCTAGACTGGCTAAGTTTCGGCCAAGTGACCAACCTTTTATTGGATATACCGGCCACAAATTGGGCCTGGCAGTAACAAAACCAACCTTATCCAGATGGATAATTTTGACAATCGGAGAATGTTACAGACTGGCAAGTAAAGAACCTCCAGATGGGCTAAAAGCTCATTCCACCAGGGGCATGGCAACTTCGACAGCTCTTCAAAGGGGTGTCCCGGTGCAGGATCTCTGTGCAGCGGCCACTTGGTCGCCTGTGCATAATTTTGTGAAACATTGTTTAGATTCAACCTCATCCGAAGGAGGTCTTTTTGGTAAGGCTGTTCTTAATACCATCCATGATTAAGGTTAATTAGTACTCCCTCCTCCAAATTTTCACTGCTTTGAGGAATACGTGAGAGGACACAATCCATTCGAAGAACAAGTTACTTACGAACTGGTAACGTTCTTTCGACTGGATGTTCCTCCCACGTATTCCTCACCGGCCCTCCCAGCCTACCCCGCCATACAATTTACTTGAATTACACTCTGTGTTCCTTGAGAGCTTATGGTCTAAGGGTATGCCTGTAACTCCTGAGTTGAGGATATCGAAAAAACAGAACTGAGCCAACGGGGCACGGCTCAAGCTATTTGTACTACAGATGACGTTGACGCTCTGCGGCAGCCTTCGAGGGACATCAACGCCACAACATTGAGCACAGCGGCCTCTGGTGTGGACAATTATTTCTAAAGCAGCAAAGCTGATGATACAAATATCAAAGATGAGGAATACGTGGGAGGAACATCCAAATCGAAAGAACGTTACCAGTTGTTAAGTAACTTGTTCATCTGAGGTACCCTTATTGATGTAGGGTGAAACCTCAAGTGTTTCAGCATTTGTCAAAGGGTGAGTGTCCCTCTTGCGAGATTGAGCAAGTCCATATAACGAGTTCTAAGGAATAGTGCCCACTTATGAAGGTCTTAAATCTCAGTTGGTGGAATGGGGGCATAGGAGACCCGACCAACCTCCTCTGATCAAGAGCGGTTTGATTTGTCTGTGATGGGTGACGTCTAGGCATCTGTGTGAAACCTGAGGGTATTCTCCCTCCTATTCCCCATAGGTCCTCTCCGTAGGTGGCCAGGGAAAGGGCATCGCTTTTGGATCCTGACCCTGGGGGTGGGCAAGTGAGGGAGGATCACCTGTGTGGAGTGTTTTGGGGACTAAGAGTTGGATGCCCTTGGGAGAGACATGTTATACCCCTTTTCTACTAGCGACCAACCCACCCCTTGCCTGCCTTTATGGGTTATTGTGTATCATTTGCCCAGACTTCCTCATATATAATCACTAACAGTACTTTGAAGAACAGGCAGCCGGGAGTAATGAAGACTAGTTGCTTTTACCAGTCTGGTACTGGGACGAGGAAGAGGCCATCTAAGAGTTGTAGAGGTCAGGCATGTCCCCTTAATGATGGTCAGGCAGGGCTGATTACACATTCACACCTGCAGCGTGTTAAAGGGCTGCAGGTGTATTAAAGGAGGCCCAATCAAATGGTGTTAGGAGAAGGAGGTGAAGGCGAGGCAGTGGCGGTGGTGATGCAGCAGCAGAGAGGTCAAGAGAAGCAGCAGGGAGCTGTATGTATGAGGCGCGCTGACACAGGAGTGCCTGAGGGGCAGGAGATGCCGAGCAATTTGCGCTGCGAGGAAACTCAAAGAAGCAACCAGTGAGTTTCTACGAAAGAGGAAACCCGGTATGCGAGTGTTTGAATTTACACAGAAGATTACTTCGTATCGGAGTTGTCGCGTGCATGATGAAATCCGTTTTCGAAGGTCTCCAATCTGAATTCTATTTAACTACTGAACAATTGAGATTACTTATACTCCTACGTCCCGTCCCCTTTCCTCCATACTTGTGGGACATTCCGTCCTTCCGGACAGGACCGAAGCACTTTTGTCAAAAAGCATCAAAAATGAAAATTGTTGTCCTTCTATTTTTAAGCGGGGTAGCGCACGCAGATGTAATCCCGCCCTCCTGAGCTCTGTGCTGCGCATCGCCCTTCAGTCCTTTACTCCACGCGGTCGGGGCTGGACGTACCAGCATCACTGGGATTTTTATTTTTGTTCCTGTTGTCCTTTCTTCTGGCTCTGGTTCCTCGGTTGTCTAGTCCTCCGTCTATGCCGGAGCGCCTGGGATTCGTGTCCTGTTCTTCCTGCGAACGTTGGTTCGCTAGGGCGGAACCCCACTCTCTTTGCTTGGCATGTCTGGGCCCGGAACATCGTTGGGATTCGTGCTGTTACTGCGACTCCCTTTCCGCCTGGGCGCTTCAGCGTCTTCTTTGGTGGGAGGAGGTGTTTCAGCGCTTTCCTCATCTCATTTCCAGCTTTTCATAGAAGAAAAGAAGAAACGCCTGGTACTTTTTTTACTTTTTTAGGGTGCTCCGGCCAGGGGACTCCTTCCCGGGGTCTTCCAGGTCCAGGAGGGGCTCATGTAGCTCTCACCAGGGGTTCCCCTGAGGTGCCCCAAGGGCCTGATGGGCGTACTGGAGTTTTCTCCGAAGGTTCCCGCATTGGACCTGCCAGTGCAGGACATCGTTCCGAGGTTCCCCATTTGGGGGCTAAGGTTAAGCCCAGTTTGTCTGTGGCCCTGGATACCAGGGTTTGCCCTGAGGTCTCCATTTTTGGAGCTTTCCACATTGTCACAGGGGTACGCCCTGAGGTCTCAGTTTCTGGACCTTTCCATACAGAGTTTCGGCTCCAGGCCCCTCTAGAGGGAGCTTTACGTACCGTGTTAAACCCTGAGGTTCCTCTTATTGAGGCTAGGGTCAGCACCGACAGACCCGAGAGACCCTCTTTGATGGTCTTGTTGGTGAGGTATATTCATCAAACGTTCCACGCACAGGGTCGTAGTGGTACCGGTTCTGTCGAGGGGGCAAAGAGGGCGGTCACTGACCATTACTCCTCCACTACCGGCTTTGCCGAGGTTCCTCCGCGGGAGGCTAAGTTTGTGGCGGGTTCTAAAATGTCCAGTAAACATACGAGACTACCACAAGCATTCCTTTTGGGGCCGAGCAGCCTTTTCCAATTCAAGTGGACAACAGGAATCCGTTCCGCCTGTCAGTTGACTGGCGTGCACGGACACTGCTGCGTATAGTCTAGCTACCTCCTGCTTCCTCTCCACTGGTTTACGTGGAACTGGCCGGTTGTGGGCCTTCATGGCAACCATCCTCCTTGAGTTCATGGGCGTACGCCCCTCACGAGCGGCCTCTGCCTGTGCCTGTGCATACGCCACGGCCTTCAGCTGAGGATGAGTTCTTTGGGAAATTTCAGATGCTCATACACTCTGACCCTATGAAGGTGTACTTCAAGCGTCTTTTCAGCAAAGTATACCCTCAACCTCCTGACCTGCCTTTGGCCCCAGCCATTCCGGTGGTGCCACCCCCTCCAGCTCTTCCTTCTGAAACTCCTCTGCCTCTTCCTCCCTTACCCCCATTCTCTCCTATAGTGAAGACACGGGCGGACCGGGACAACACTTTAAAACCTGAGGCGGTATGTGTGCCGGACCAGTTTTCTGCTCCTGCCTCGTTGGAGGAGCCACAAGCGGATCAGGACAGCGATAAGCAGCTCCGTTCGGTGAGAGCATTCCATGACCGGGTCCTGTATATGATGGCCCTCCTTGACATTCCAGTACATGATGCCCCCACTCCGCAGGATGGGGGTGCTTTCGGGAGCCTTTACCCAATCACCTCAAGAGCGTACTAGCCTGTTGACTGAGGCCCGCAAAGTATGGGATAAACCCCCCACTTGGCTCCATATCCACAAGAGAATTAACGCTTGATACAAGCTTCACGCCTCTGAGGAGATAGCCTTATCGGCTTGTCCTCTCCCATCCTCAACAGTGGTGGCTGCCTCCACCCTACATTCCAAGCCGGCCTCTGCATCTTCAATGGCAGCGGCTCAAATCCCATCCAGGGAAGATAAACTGTTGAATTCCTTGGGCAAGAAGGTTTTTGCCAATTCGGGGTTCCAGCATTGTCAAGCGAACACCAAGCTCATCCTGGCAGCAGCCAATCAGAGGCTGTGGAGAGAAACGATTGCCAGGAGTACATTCCTGCGGATGGGCTAGAGGACTTCAAAGCCGGGTTTTCTGACGCCAGAGTACTGGCACAGGATCTACTGGAAGCTGCGGCACACCACGCGGATACCTCCGCTCGAGGCCTTATGGTAGGGATTGACAACTCTCGCCAGGCATGGCTTTATGCGACAAAGCTTTCAAAGGAAGTGCAGGATAAAGTTATGGACCTTCCTTTTGACGGCAAGGAATTGTTTCATTCCTCTACCGATGAGGAGCTCACAAAGACAAAAACGAGTACCCAAACCGCCAAATCTTTATCGGTATTGGCGAAAGCTCCTGCGAAAGCCCCTTATACTGAGAGGTCGGGGTCCCAGACTCTGTTCTTCTCTGGGTTCAGGGGGTTTCAGGATCATCGTGCACGCTTAACTGATGCACCTGCTGGCGGTACTCGCCGAAAACAGTACCTCCCAGCCATCAGCCTCTTCTCCAGTGACAGGTAGTCTCCCTGCCGACAAATCAGCAAAATCACATTTTTTTGTCGGTCGCGCGAGACTCCGGTGGGGACGATAAATCTCGTCTCATCTGGAGGCGTGGCAGTCCATCACCGAAGAACGGTGGATTTTGTCCATCGCTCGGGTGGGCTTTTGCTTGCCCCTGCCCCATACCCCACCCTTTAACCCTCCTCTCCAACAGATCGGTACGCCTTCCTTCAGAGCCAAGGTACAGAAACTTCTAGACCTCTAGGCGTTGGAACCCGTTCCCCTTGGGGACCAAGGGTAGGGCTTCTACTCTCGTCTGTTCAGTGCCCAAACCCAACCAGGCTGGCCTGCGCACTATCCTCGATCTTTCCCAGTTCAATCTTTCTCTTCCCCAAGAGAAATTCAAGATGATCACACCCTGCCAAATGAAGTCCTCTCTTCGGAAGGGCGACTGGCTTAGTGCAGTGGACCTTCAGAATGCATACATGCACATCCTGATATGGAGTCCACATCTGAAATATCTGTGGTTCTTCTTGGGAGGGGAACATTTCCAGTTTTGAGTACTCCCTTGTGGTCACAGCTTGGCGAAGCGCACCAGAGACTCCTTCGAGGGCCCCCACAGGGTTCGGCCTGAGACTTCCGCTTCTGGAGCTAACTGTACTGAGTCTCGTCTCGAGGTGGCTATATGTACCGGGTTAAACCTGAGGTTCCCCTTCTTGGGGCTAAATCGGACACCAACAGAATTGAGGGTCCCTTATCGAGGGTCTTGGCTGTAAGGTATATCCCTCAGTCTTCCCACATGCCCGGTCGTGGTGATACCAGTTCTGTTGAGGGGGCAAAAGAAGACGGTCACGCACCACAGGCCTTCCAGTACCAGCTTTGCCAAGGATCCTCCACTAGAGGCTAATTCTGGGGCAGTCCCTAATGTGTCGAGTAAACACCCTAGATCTGCCAGGTTCCTTGTTTCAAGGCTAAGATGGCACACAATGCCCCTCACTCCCCTGAGGAGACTATTGCCTCACTTGCTCCTATGACGTAATTCGCCCCAGGCGTTGACAAAATGGTGGCCCAACCTGTGCGGACCACGACAGCCATTTTGAATACCTCCCTTACAGTAACAGTGTAGCTCGTGTTCGCATGGACAATTCGGTGGCAATGTTTTATATCAACAAGCAGGGTGGCACCAAGTCCTCTCTCCTTGTGAATCTTGCCATGCAAATTTGGGACTGGGCCATCCAGCATAATGTTTGGCTCCAGGCTGTACACATCCCGGGTCACATCAATGTGGCCGCAGATTCATTCAGTCGGCAGCAGTTAAGAGTGGGAGTTGAACAGCAATGTCCTTTCCAACATTTTCATTGCCTCTGATAGATCGGTCGCTCTGCAAGTTCTGGAGCACATCGAACTGCGCTCTCCGGTTCAAGGCTCCTTGGTGGCCAGCCAGATTCTGGTTTTCCGGAACTACAGCACCTGTCAGAACTTCCCCTGATCAGATTGCTGCAGATTCCCGACCTGCTTCACCAGAGCATTCACCAGATGTGGCACCCCTCCCCACAATCGTTCAGCTTGGCGGCCTGGTGCCGGAGTTCAGATCATCAACACAGTTCGATCTATCCGAAGACAATGTGCGCATTATCCAAGCGGCCAGGAAGCCTCCTACGAGGGCTCAGTACAGGAGCAAATGGCTCCAGTTTTGCCATTGGCGTTTAGCTAAACGGCTCGATCCCAGGCAAGCTTCGGTCGACGGCGTTCTATCTTTTGTCTCTCATCTGGCTGTTTCTGGCATCCATGTTCTGTTACACAGAACTTACTTATCCGAGATTGCGGCCTACCTGTCCAGGAACAGCTGTTCCTTTTCATTGACTAATCCAGTCATCAAAAGGCATTTTACAGGTCTCTTCATCTCTTCCCGCCGCCGCGTTATGCCATAAGCCATTTGAACTCATGGCCACTGCCGATCTTAAGTACCCTTCTTGGAACCTTGCCTTTCTGATCGCAATAACATTGCCGAGGCTAGTAAGTGAGCTCCAAGCTCTTTCTGTGGAACATCTGTTCTGTACTTTCCACAGGGTGTGATTGTGCTTCACACTCATCCTTCCTTCCTGTCTAAGGTGGTTATCGATTTTCATTTGAACCACTCAGTCTCCTTACCTGTCTGTTTTCCTAACCCGGCATCTCATGCCGAGAGAGTTTTACACAACTTGAACATTAGGTGAGCCCTAAAGTTTACCTCGACAGAATGAGTCAACTCAAGCTCCTCACAACTCTTTCTCAGATTCGGAGACCTGAAGGGGAAACCAGCTTCCGAAGCAACTATCCCCGCTGGATTGCTTCATGTTTTTCAGAAGCCTATAGCATTCAAAGCATTCGACCACCGAAGAGCATACATACACATCTAGTCTGTCGCAAAACGACTGCTGTTGCCTTCCAAAAGTATGTTCCTTGGGAGTCCATCGCCAAAGCGGCTTTGTGGGCCTCCCCATCGGCTTTATCTGAGCTCCTGGGCTCATGCCCATTTTGGCCAGGCTGTTCTTCAGAACTTATTCCAGTAAAGGGGTTTTCCATCCACCCGTATTACCTGTGAGGTGTGCTTGGGAATCTACCACAAGTATGGAGGAAAGGGGACAGGACATATGAGTATAACAAAGTTACTCACCATAGTGACTATCTTACTCCTAGTCCATAGTCCCCTTATCTCCATACGCCCGCCGTCTCCTCTAATAAGTATCCTCTATTATTGCTTAAATGGTTGCAGACCTGGCGATAGAAAAGGACTGAAGGGGACAAACATTTTCATTTTTGATGCTTTTTGACAAAAGTGCTCCCGTCCCGCCCCGAAAGACAGAATGTCCCACAAGTGTGGAGGAAAGGGGACTATGGGCTAGTAGTAAGGTAGTCACTACTTTGTTAGTATTCCAGAGGGGTCCCGAGGTAATGATTGTAATACGAGTAGGCCCTTCCAAAAGAGGGGAATGAATCCAAATGTTGTTCTAATGTGTAATGTCCACAAATTAAAACGAGGACATGTTAATTAACAAGAGTATTCATTGGATTTGGCATGTTAGAGGCTGTACCGCAGCTATTAGAAATTATATCTTAACGGCTAGGAGAGGGAAATTGTTAAACTGCCAAAATGATATTGAATTGCTACTGAAGGATACCTCCCTGGTCGAGGGCCTGCTAACAATTGAAACGGGGGCCTGGTTCAGCAATTGCCCTTAGGTCCTCCCTAACTAGTGGGTGGCAAGGCCCCCCTAGAGAGAAAAATAGTTGCTAACAGATCGGCCAATTGCCAAGGGGAGAGGGTCTAGAGGGTCTAGAGGGGGTAGATTGACAAAGTCCCCTCCCCCTTGACATGGCTATTACCTTTGTGCCAAGCAGCACCAGGGTGATCTCCTGGAATATTCCCGGGATAGCTGGTCATATAAGCGACCCCAACTGGGTAAGCCTAATTAAGGAGAATTACATTATATGCCTTCAGGAAACCTGGGCTATGACATCTGTTGAAATGCAGGGATTTAAAGCATATCCTGTATCCCAGAAGCCAAAGGCGCAAGAGGAAGGCCGTTTTGGGGACAGGGGGGTGGAGGGCTGCTGACACTGGTGGCTGTGGGTTCAGGGTGGGTGGCTAAAGCGTGTAATAATAGTTCCCTCAATGTGTTACTAGTAATTTGTGAAAATAAGGAGGGACACATACTGCTTGTGTCTAATGTTTACAATTGCTTTTATAGGCAAAACTGAATGGGAACAATGTACTACTACACACACATATTAGTAAGTGGCTTAATAAGGCCCCTGGGAAATTCCACATTGTGGTCGTTGGAGACTTCAGTTTGTAGTTTGAACCACTCAGGGAAGTTGAAGGACTGTGGGAGGAATTTTCAGCCTGGGAGACCCCTGCATTGGAGGCTAATTTTCCCTCAAGGTGACACAAACATGCAATGGAGTGTGCCCGTATATTACAGGACCTAGATCTGAGGGTCTGATATGGTAGAACAGATGGAGAAAGACCATCATGGTATACATTTTTTTGGGGCAAATGTTCTTCTCATATCAATTATATCTTGGTCCTGGTGATTGATTGGGAAGCTGTGGATGTCTTCAGTGTAATTGATCGTAGTGATAGTGACCATAAGCGGCTTCAGCTACAATTAAAATATAGAGGTAATTCTTGTAATGTTATAGTGCCCGCAGTCCCGGTTCGGATTTCTGGGATTTGCAAAGCGGGTTATAAAATGGGTCCAAATATTGACGACTGGGTCAAAACGGCTTGTTTTCCATACAATACTGCCAACTATTGAGTGCTTTGTAGGATCCAACTGATAGCGAGACACTGGGTACATTCATTACTGTGTCAACTATTTACTAGGCCTGTGAAGGAATTCGTCCAGAAAGGAATGGATGAGGGCGAGTGGTTCGATAAAGAGTGTAGATTGCTCAAATGCGATCTAATGGACTATCGTGCAAGTAATGGCAAAGTTGATAAGGGGGTGTTAAAATATAAAAGGTGAACCTATAGAAATATAGTAAAGGCAAAGAGAGAGCAGTTTTATACAACTAACTGGTGCGATGAGCTTACACTCGCAATGATAAATGGAGATTCCAAGACTTTTTGGTCACTATTCTCAAGTCAAAAAGAGCATAAAGAGAATATAATCCTCTGTCACATTTTCACCAGAAGATTGGTGTTCACATTTAAGTGGTCTGTATGACGAGGCTGTGATTTGTGATGGTCCTAGTACCAAGGGTCTGTTTATAGCAACTTCCCGAACATTGTTTCAATGACCGTAGTCAGGTATGTGATAGTGAATGCAAAGAGTAAGAAAGCACCGTGCCCAGATATGAGTACCTGTAGACCTGATGCAGGAGGAACCAGAAGTTTGGGTTCCCATATTATTGACATTATTTTAGGCTGTGATAAGGGTAAATAAAATCCCAGATTCATGCTGTGGTGCAGAAATCGTGCCTATATTTAAGAAGGGTGGGAGAGAAAACACTGCACATTATAGACCTATTTCTCTGCTAGACGCCACAGGGAAAATGTTCACCAAGTTATTGTTATCCCAACTTCAGTAATGGGTGAGTGATCATCTTATTTCTCCAGCATGGGGTCTGGCATGGATTCACATGCTCATGAATATTCCCTGTCGTCGGGCTGGGAATCCTCGGTACAGAAAAAAATCAGTATCAGTTTCGTTTCTGATCTGTCTTTCCTAGTAGTAACCAATCACTGATCTCTGGGTCATTCTGCCCACAGCCAATGACTGCCCTCTCCCTAAGCCCCGCCTCCGGCAGCCATCCTCAGATTTTTACCGCACGTTCAAGTGTTGGGAGTCCTTGTGCTGTAGCTCTTGAGCTTTACTGCATTTTTGCGCTTTTTCAAAGAGAATTTCTAATTTTTCGGTTAAATTGAGCCTCAAGCTCCACCGTCTTTACATCTGATCAACGGGGACCCATTTCGGAAGTTTCTACGCCCCTCAAGGGTGAAGATTTTGTCTAACAACGCTTTTGGAGGATTCCAGAAGTTTGAGGCCTACCCCGGACATGGCCCAGGAGAAAGGGAGCTCGACGCCCGGGAAGCCGTTCAGGGCCTGCCCTGGATGCCAGCTGCAGAACGTGTTCAAGGAAGACGAGCATTCCTTATGCCTCTACTGTCTTCACGAGGACAAAACGCACGTGTAGGAGGACTGTGCATTTTACGGGAACATGTCGGAGCGGACCATGAGGGACCGCCATCTTCGTCTCGCCAACTGGCTGGAGGGAAAGAGCCCGTCAGGTGAGAAGAAAAAGAAGAAATCTGAGAGGTCTTCTAAGTCCTGAGAGGGCGCCCCGGCGATGGGGGCCCAACAGAAGGCTAAGCACTGCGAGTCCGCAGGCACCAGGAGCGCCGAACGGTCGGGCTCCTCGGCTGCCAGGTAGGGGGCATCCTCCCCGGTGCCATCAACCACGAGCCAACGCTCTGGCTCGAGTAAGAGGAAATCTGAGAACCCGGCCAAGCGTCTGAAGAGGCCCCGGTCGATTTCGAAGATTTCGGCTGAGGGGGAGCGAGGCGGGGAGCACCCCCCACCCCCCCCAAGGTGAAGGCCACAAGCACGCAGCCGGTGACTAAGGCTTTGATTCACCCAGCCAAGGCCTCTATCGAGGAGGTCGTGGCA
Organism: Ambystoma mexicanum; assembly: GCF_040938575.1. Classification (NCBI taxonomy): domain Eukaryota; kingdom Metazoa; phylum Chordata; class Amphibia; order Caudata; family Ambystomatidae; genus Ambystoma; species Ambystoma mexicanum. Next base: position 1,664,135,573 of record NC_090929.1, read on the forward strand.
ACCCTGGTGCAGCCTGCGGAGGTTACTCCTGTGGTATCGGCCTCGGGCCCAGAGTCTCCCTGCCACCTCGGAGGGAGGCATCTTTCAAGCCCATCGAAAGAACCCCCACGAAAGCCCTGGCGGGGAAAGAGGGGGGGCAGTGGCCATCGTGGATTCAGACACAACCTCCGAGGAGGAACTTGTCGAAGCCCCTGAGAGCCACGACGAGGGCATGGAGGAGGACCAGCCCGTCAAGAGGCATCCCAACGAGGGGGACGACATAAGCGACCGCGGTGCCGACGGGACCCCAGACCAACCGTTGCGCCCGTCGCAGCCAGTGCCGCAGGACAACTCGGCGGCCATTTGGATGGCAATACAATCCTTATGCTCTGAAATAAGGACTAGATTGCCTTTACCCCCGACGGGGGAGCCGGAACCAGGCCCGACGGAGGAGCCAGGGGTAGGGCCGTCGGGAAGTCCACCACCTAAGAGGAGAAGAACACATCCCCCTGCACCCTTCCAGCCCTCGAGGCCTGCTCAACCCTCCTCCCCGTCCACGGTCCGCGGGGATGACACGGGCACGGCCACGGCCACGACGGGCACGGACGACAAGGGCGGCGACGGCGGGGTTGTCCTCCCGTCGTACCCCCCCCCCCTCCCGACCCCCCTGGGCTTACCCACCCAATGAGATTGGATCCTTCCATGCGATGATCTCCAGGGCATCCAAGCTTTCCCAGCTCTGCCCCGGAGAAAAGGAGGGGTTCCTCTATCAACGTGGAGAGACCAAGAGGAAGACGGTCCTCGCGGTACCTCTACTGGATGACATCTGGGACGAGGGGCTCTCCCTCAAGAACCCGTCCACGACGCCGGCAAAAAGGGACTGATACGAAAAGAAGTACCGGGTCCCCGACACGGCCCCTCTATGCATCAGAGCACATCCGACCCCGGATTCAGGCGTCTCGGCGGCGGCCAGGAAGAAGGCGGGGGGGCATCGACTTCACGGCCGGACGGCGAGGGAAAGAAGCTCGACGCGATGGCACGAGTCATCACGTCGGCGGCGACGACGATTAAGGTGGCCAACGCCCTGGCTATCGTTGCCCGTTACGACAGGGAACTTTGGTATGAAATTGCTCCCTTGGTGGACTTCCTGCCAGACGACAAGAGGGCAGAAGCCCTGGAAATCCTGCAAGAAGGCGAGGTGGCGTCGGACGAGGCCCTAACGGTGGCGACGGACATCGCTGACACCGGTTTCCGCTAGTTGGGCAACAGTGTTTGCCTCAGACGGCGCGGATGGCTGAAGGCGACGGATTTCCGCCAGGACGTACAAGCCAAGGTGTTGGACATGCCCTTCGACGGGAACAACCTGTTTGGGAAGACAGTCGATGAGTCCCTGCAAGCCATCAAAACAGACACGGAGACAGCCCGGGCCCTGGGAGTTCTCCAGCAACAACGGCCGTCCTCTCAGAACACTGGATGCAAGCAAGGGGCCTCCAAAGGTTACAGCAGCGGCTCCTATACCTACCGTCAAGCAGCCCATTCCTCGTCGCAGGAGGCCTATAGAGGACGGGGCAAGTCTGGAGGTTCCCACCGTCGTCGCCAGGGAGTGCAAGGCGGCCTCGAAACAGGACTGAACCGACCGTGGCGTTGGGCCCCCACCAAAGCACCCCGGTGGGAGGCCGGCTGGCGATGTTCGTCAGCGTGTGGGAGTCCATCTCAACCAACCTTTGGGTGCTGGATACCCTGGCCTAGGGGCACCGCCCTCGAGTTTCTAAAGAAGTGCCCTTGTGTGCCACCCGTGGCCAGGAAGGAAAACCACGTACCCCAGCTGCTGCTGGAGGTAAGGGCGATGCTCAAGAAAGGTGCCATCGAGCTCGTCCCGAAGAGACTTCGGGGCTCTGGGGTCTACTCAAGATACTTTCTCCTAAAGAAGAGGACAGGAGGTTGGCGTCCCATCCTGGACCTGCGGCGACTGAACAAGTACATCAAGGCTCAGAAGTTCCGGATGGTCACCCTCCAGCACGTGCTGGGACAGCTGGAGGAGGACGATTTCCTGTTGTCGTTGGACTTGGTGGATACCTACTTCCACATCCCCATTCTAAGAGGACACTGGAAGTTCCTCATGTTCATGGTCCAAGGACGGCACTACCAGTTCAAGCCCCTCCCATTCGGATTAAAGGCACCCAGGGTATTCACCAAGTGCCTAGCATCGGTGGTGGTGTGGCTATGCCTGCAAGGGATCCACATCTATCCCTGTCTGGACGACTGGCTCATCCGAGCAATGACGAGGGAGCTTGCCGTAGAACACACAGCGAGGACCGTCCAGCTACTCGCGGACCTGGGGTTCTCCATCAACTTCCCCAAATCCCACCTAGTCCCTTCGCAAGTCGCCCCATTTCTGGGAGCCAAGCTCGACACAGTGTAACGGCTGGCCTCGCCATCCGACGAAAGCCATCCTGGGCCAGGTGCAACGCCTGCTAGCCACGGACGTAGCCACTATACCGCTCAACGAGACCTTCCGACGAGCGATCCGGTGGTGGGGCACCCGCACTCATCTGACGGCGGGCGCAGACTTTCAGACCCCAGCTCACCAGGTAACGGTGTCGACGGATGCCGCCCTGGAAGGGTGGGGAGTGCATACCGGAAATCTCCACGCGAGAGGCCTTTGGCTCCTGGAGGAAAAACAACTTCATATCAACATTTTGGAGCTCCGCGCAGTGTTTTGGGCCCTCAGGTCCTTTCTTCCATCCCTCAAGGGCAAGGTGGTGAGGATCTTCACTGACAACACCACCATGATGTTCTACATCAGGAAGCAGGGTGGAACCAGATCCCCAGCCCTGTCCAAGGAATCCCAGGATCTGTGGCATTGGACCGTCGACCAGGGGATGTTTCTGGTACCTTTTCATCTGGCATGGATAAAGAACACCATCGCCGACTCACTCAGCAGGGAGCTGCGCTCGTGCTACGAGTGGGAGCTACGCCAGGATCAAGTGAATTGACTCTTCAGGCTGTGGGGCAGACCCCAGGTCGATCTCTTCGCGGCGGCGACGAACTCAAAGTGCCAGAGGTTCGCCAGCAGGTTCCCCCAACCGAGGAGCATGGGTGATGCTTTCTCGTTCCCCTGGGACAACCTGTTCCTCTATGCCTTCCCGCCGTTGCCACTGCAACTCCGGCTCGTCAACCAGCTCAAGAGGTCCTGGTGCAGGATGATCCTCGTCGCACCGGCGTGGCCGAGACAAATCTGGTTTCCAGACCTTCTGGACTTATCGGCGTCCCCACCAGTCAAACTGCCCGTGGACGCGGATCTTCTCTCCAGAGAAGAGGCGCCATTCTTCATCACGACCCGAAGTCGCTGAACTTGCAGACCTGGCTCCTGCAGCACTAGAGTTTGGGGGATACGATATACCGGCCGACTGCAGAGAGGTTCTTGCAAAGGCCACGGCGTCCTCAACTCTCAAGTGTTACGGACACAAATGGAAGAGATTCTCTGTCTAGTGCCGGGCACAGAAGATTAACCCTCTACGGATTACGGCCCCTCAAGTACTGCCGTACCTACTGTCGTTGGCCGAGGCTGGACTAGGTCACGCCCCCATCAAGATACATCTGGCTGCCATCTCCAGATACACCAGCACAACAGGACAGGTGTCCTTGTGGTATCATCGCCTGGTGAAGGAATTTATGAAGGGACTATTCCGCTCGTTCCCGCCGGTGAAGGCCCCAGCCCCGGCGTGGGAGCTCAACGTGGTGATGACTAGGCTCATGGAGGGCACTTTTCGATCCTATGCATACGGCACCGTTGAAGTTCCTATCGTGGAAAACAGCTTTTCTTGGGGCCATCACCTCCGCACGGCACGTGGGAGAGATTCAGGCCCTATCTTGCAAGCCTACATACTTGACTTTTCACGACACGAGGGTGGTGCTCAGGACGCATCCCTCCTTCATGCCCAAGGTGCCGTCGGACTTCCACCTCAACAAGCCCTTGGTGTTACCAGTTTTCTTCCCATCGCCTTTGTTGCCGGCCGAGAGGACTTTGCACACGCTGGATGTAGTTGGAGCGCTGAAGTTCTACGTGGACCGCACAAAGAGTTTTCGGAAGACGTCACAGCTTTTTGTGAACTTTGGGCCTGTGAATCAAGGGAAGGCTCTCTCGAAGGCTTCCATTTCCAGATGGCTCTCCGGCTGTATCATGCACTGTCCCCGGTTGGCAAACCGACCACTGCCCGGCCATCTGAGAGCCCATTCGACCAGAGCGATCACTGCTACCATGGCGTTCTTGTCTTGTGTGCCCCTGCTGGACATCTGCAGGGCTGCTACATGGCGGTCGACGCACACCTTCACGAAATTCTACTGCTTCGATCGGGATTCCAGGGAGGAGTCCAGGGTTGGCCAAGCAGTGCTGCGCAACCTGTTCGCCTGAAGGGCCTGGTGAGGAGGTAAGAGTTGCTTAATGTTGAGTTTAGGTATTGCCTAATGTTGAGTCTTTTGCCACCTCCTGTGGTTGTGCATGTGTGTACTGCTAGGTAATCTTATATTCATGAGCATGTGAATCCATACCAGACCCCATGCTGGAGAAGGAACAAGTTACTTACCTGTAACTGTTGTTCTCCAGCATGGGTCTGGCATGGATTCACATGCGAACCCTCCCGCCTACCCCTCTGCGGCTCTTCACTTGGTCATACTGCCACTTTACGTGCTACCAAATCTGAGGATGGCTGCCGGAGGCGGGGCTTAGGGAGAGGGCAGTCATTGGCTGTGGGCAGTATGACCCAGAGATCAGTGATTGGTTACTACTAGGAAAGACAGATCAGAAACGAAACTGATACTGATTGTTTTCTGTACCAAGGATTCCCAGCCTGACGACGGGGAATATTCATGAGCATGTGAATCCATGCCAGACCCATGCTGGAGAACAACAGTTACAGGTAAGTAACTTGTTCCTTCCCACTTATAGCAAGGGTGGAGCACAGTTGACCAACTTTTTCGTCTTTCAGTGATTATCCGGAAATGCACGATTTTAAAGAAAATGAGGGTCTATGTGGTTTTTGTGGATTTCCAGACCACTTTTGATAGTGTACCACAAGCCCAGTTGCAGACATTTCTACTGAAACGGGGGATACCTGTTGAATTGGTTTCAATAATCTCCCAATTGTATGCAAACAACACTGCGGTGGTGAGGTGGGGTCGATTGGTGAAACCACAGAACAGTTTGGGGTGAACAGGGGCGTGCGGCAAGGCTGTGACCTTGCCCTGCTCTTGTTCTGCTTGTATATTAATGAAGTTATTCTTGACCTCGTCGCTAGGTGATCTGAGTGAAAACTTGATCCCCTCCGAAGCTTGACAACGCCATCTTTTCAGTGTTATTTTTTGCTGACGACGCAGTGCTAGAAGCCACAACTCCAGCAGGGATCAGCCCATTTTGCTTCTACATGCTCTGAATTGGGTCTTTTACTTAATGAAATGAAGAGCAAGACAATGGTGTTCAGGCCCAGAAGACTGAAGACGCGTGTTTGTTCTTTGCAGGTCAATGGAACCACCCTTGAACAAGTCAGTTATTATGAGTATTTAGGTGTTCGGTTCCTCGAGACAGGATTATGAGCATCCCAGGTAGCAAAATCACAACTCATCCTGGAGAGAAACACTGGTGGTCTTAGGACATGTTTTGTGGTACATGGAGAAAGGGCTGTTTTACCTGCCATTAATACCTATACGATCCAGACCACATCTGATGTCTTGTATGGAGCCAAAATTCAGGATTACACAAATTATCAGAGCTTGTGGGCAGTTGAGACTACATTTCTAAAGATGTCAACTATACTGGAGGTTGCTCTGTTCGCTGGGTGGCCCATGTTGGATAAGGTGGGGCTCGGGAGACATGTGGCAAAATCTTCAGCTTATGACAAAGTTTAAAAAATAAAATAAATATTCTGGCTTCTCGTAACATCCAAGAACAATTTATAGATTCCTGCTTGTTTTTGAAGTCCGGGCTGGCTTACATGTGTGTGAAATTTGAACAGGGCCCTGAGAGGTATCTGGATATAATGACACCACCCTATGCATGTTCCTTGGTTTTGGAATTTAGGTGTGGTATACTTAAAGTTGTGTCCTTTTCTTCAGGATGGAAAACAGATTGTTCTGAAGTCTGTCCCATATGTGGTGCAGCTACCGAAACAGTTATCCATTGTTTGTTGTTTTGTCCTCCCTTCTTTGATTTGAGAAATCTGTACTTGATTCCATTGTTTAAGACAGCTCATGTTAGTAATGTATCTGAAGCTGTGAAACTATGTAAGTCTACGCAACTGGTTAATGATATTTACTTCATTGCAAAGTTCATTTGTCGAGCATGGCTTCGTAGGAATTCTTTGATTTGCAATTGAGTCATTTTAATGGTTCTTCAAATGTTCTGCTTTTTGAATCTTTTATTATCACTGTACTAATGTCTATTAACCTTTTTTTATACTGGGAATTGATGTATATTATTGTTTGCTGAAGGCAAAAATGTAGAATAAAGCAAACTACAACATAAAATTACTTTGTATCGGAGTGGTTGCGTACATGATAAAACACGTTTTTGAAAGCCTCTGATCCGAATCCCAATTAACTACTGAATAAAAGGAAATCTACAAAGATGTGAAACAACAAAATGTACTGAAAGAAAGCTTTTAACAAATACCTTCATGATTATTGAACTCCGAACCGGATGAAAGTCGCAAATAAATATTTCGAATGGATTGCGTCCTCCCACGTATTCCTCTTCTTTGATATTCAATATCCAGCTTCAGCTGCTTTTGGAATCTTTTTTTTTTTTGGCAGAGGGCGCTGTGCGTCGATGCAGTTGACTTGATGTCCGTCGAGGTCCTCCTCGAGTATGATGTAATCGACGATATATATAGTACGCGCAGCGCCCGTTGGCTTCGGTTCCGTTAATCCGAGTAAGCTTACGCTTCGAGAACTACGGCGTGCATCAATAGTTTTGTTTGCGAAAATGGAACCTTTCTTCGACACAGACAACCCCAAGACCAGGGCTAAAAAGTGTCAGGACTGCAGTGCCAAGATGTCGATAACCGATCGGCATGGAGTATCCTGTGGTGTCTCGGGGTGGAGCACAAGACCCTCGGCCAGTTTGAAATGCCCATCGATGACCAGAAAAGCTCTGAAGGAGCGAAAAGGGAAATTGGCAGTAGGTAGAAACACCAAGAAATCCCCATTGACTACCCCATCGAAGAAACATTGTTCGGATGATGCTAGAGGCGACTCTCCTCGAAGGAAGAAGGTGAAAAGGTCCAGGTCGAGGAGTGGCTCCCACCACTCCTCGGCATCGTCGAGGAAGTTGAAGAAGAGGCACCATAAGTAGCCTACTTTGACTACTTCGCCTGACTCATCTCCTGAGAGATCTATCTCTTGTCCCCCAAAGGCCTCCACTCCTGCCGAATGGGAAGCATTAAGGTCATAAATGTTGAATATTTTTGAAAAATCCAAAACATAGACAAGCCATGCTTCTACGCGCTTTCTAAAGCCGGTAAGGAAAGGGCTTGAGCCATATCCTGTGCGCCCTCGAACCCGGGACGAAGGCCAGATCCACATCGAGAGCCGTCGACGCCTCGACGTGATGAGGAATCATCGAAGGATCCTTCAAGCTGCAAGTCAAAGAATAAGTCGAGGTCGTCACCCTCGAGGTGCCAGCTGCACCCTCGATGCCAGCTGCTCCCTTGCCGCCAGCCGCACCCTCGATGCCAGCCACGCCATCGACACCAATGGCGCCTATGACACCTTCAGTGCCATTGAAGTCGAACATTGAAAATATCGACTCCTCGAGTGTCGGTTTCAACATTTATGAAACCTTCAACGCCCTTACCAGATAAAACGTATACTCCTTTACCTAGAAAGGATTATTTTAAGTTACTAACCTCTATTTATGAGGACAATGAGCCATCGGATAACGATGCGCCATTTGGGATTCAGTATGGTACACCAAATGTCCCGATAGCTTTATATTAGAGGAGTGAAGGCTAAAAGTTCTATATGAAAACTTACAAACAGCCAGTGGAGTGGACACTTCACCAGAGTTAGAATTTGGTAAACCTGAATCTAATGAACTTGCAGATGCATCATATAGGCAGTTGATGTCTAGGGTTGTAGATTGCTTGGGATGAAGGAGGCCTACCCTTCCCTTCGAGCAGGATGATCTAACAGACATCCTTGATAAGGGTCCGCGAAAGGATCCCATTTTGCCTTTCCAGATTGCACTTCAAAAACAAGTGTCTGCCAATTGGGAGTCCAGTCCGGAGGTAAGCAAGAACTTGACAAGAAAATACCACCCATCTAGTAGTGACCACACCTACTTATCAAAACACCCCACACCAGAAAGGCAGCTACTACAACCTCAAAACAGGCAGCTTGTCCAACCATCCCACCGATAGGGATGACAAAAGGGTAGATGCATGGGTAAGGAAAATAATTTCTGCTGGGAGCATGGCTCTTAAGTCGGCTAACTCCACATGTGCCTTAGCAAAGGTTTCATTCACTCTATGGGACTGTATTTCTATGGCGGCTGAGCATATTCCGGAAGGGTGAGGAATGGGACAGTTTCTTGGCTATTGTTGGAGACTGCAAAGAAGCCATGTGAAAGTCTCTTTAGTTGGGTCTGGATTCTGATGATGGCATAAACAGGGCCATGGCGGCAACCACCATAATTCACAGATTTGCGTGGTTAGGGAAGTCTGGATTTGCACCGGATGTACAATCTAGACTCCTTAACATGACCTTTGATGGGTCTCACCTTTTTGGCAGCAAGGCTGACGAAAGTCTTGAGAAGTTGCAGACCTCAAAGGCGGCAGCCAAATCTTTAGGTAGCGCTATTAGACAGCCTCTGCCTTTTCGCCCCAGTGATCCTTCCTGGAGGGGCAGATCCTTTCGCTACGACTCATCAGTTGGAGGAGCGAGAGGAATGACTGGTCAAAGAGGCCAAAGAAGATTCCCTGGTGGTGGACAAGGGAGAGGTGCAAAGCCCGCTCAAGCAGGGGTATCTTTACCAACAGCCACTGCTTGAGCCACCTCAAAACCTCTGAGGTTTTGAGGTGGCTCAAACTCAAGAGAGTCACGAAACCCCAGTGGGAGGGAGACTGTCTCAACATCTGAAAGAATGGTGAGACATTACTTCAGATGCTTCGGCATTAGAAACCATACCCCAAGGTTACTGCCTTCCCTTCATTCAGAGACCTCAGAGCCATCCACTGGGGAACCATTCTTTGAGGGTTCCAGATCTACTCCTTGTGCAGGAAATTGTATCCCTGCTAGAGAAATGTGCTATAGAGCCAGTACCTGTAGCAGAGAGGAACAAAGGATGGTACTCTCCATATTTCCTAATACCCTTGAAGGACGGTGGACTGGGATTCATCTTGGACTTGAGATACTTGAACAAGTTCCTCAGGAAGTACAAGTTCAAGATGGTCACACTTTCTCTGATCCTTCAGACCCTCCAACTCTAGGATTGGATAGTGTCATTGGACCTTCAGGATGTTTATTTTCATATGCCAATCCATCTCAAGCACAGGAAATACCTGAGGTTCGCCGTTGGCGGTTCTCATGATCAATTATGAGTTCTGCCTTTCGGGCTGACCTGCACCCGAGGGTTTTCACAACACTGATGGCAGTGGTGGCAGCGATCCTCAGGAGAAAGAGGGGGGATTCACATTTACCCCTACCTGGACAATTGGCTGATCAGGGTGCGTTCTCTCGAACAAGTCCTGGATCATCTCAACGTCACCAGCCACTCTCTTCACTCTGGGCTTATCCCTCAATTACAAGAAGTCCCATATGACAGCATCTCAAAAGCTCCAATTCATCGGACCGTACTGGATACCTCCTTGGGAAAGAGCTCACTACCCGAGGTGAGGTCTCAAGACATTCTGCAGATGGTATCCAAGTTTCAGAGCGCCCAGCATCTCCCGCCCTTCAACTTTTTGAGGTTGCTCGGCCTCATGGCATCTTGCATTGTTCTGATGTCAGAGGCTCGCCTCAGGAATGAGATCCCTTCAATGGTCTCTCGGTACACAATGGTCTCAATTCTCGGGCAACATGTCATAACTACTTCAGATTCGAAGCAGGGCTGCACGGGATCTCCTGTGGTGGGCCTGGGAGGACAACATTCTGAAGGGAGAATCTTTTTGACAACCATGTCCGGAGATAACAGTAGTGACGGATGCCTCACTCACAGGGTGGGGAGCCCACGCCAACAATCTGACAGTCAGCGGTTGTTGGTCTCCATCAGAGTCCAAACTACACATCAATCTTTTGGAACCGAGATCAATCAGACTTGCGCTGAATGCTTTTCTGCCCTCTGTATGGGGAAAGAATGTCTTTACAATGACGGACAACACAGTGACCATGTACTACCTCAACAAGAGGGGAGGTGTAGGGTTTAAGAACTCATGGTGGCAACAGTAAAGACAACACAACTGATCACAGTTCAAGGGTGTTTATTAATCTGTATATGTAGGTTGGAAAAAACGCCTAATCTAAACCTAAATCTAAGATGGGAGCAAGCTACGACCATCAAATAATAAGGCAGTCCTAGTGGTGTCCTGTCAAATAAAAGGGCCTATAATAGAAGATTAAAAAAATTGCCAATCCTTAAAACTAAATATATAAAGAGTGTGGAATAGGGTTCATAAGAAAGAAGTATTCCCAAAATAAGTCAGGATGCAGTAGCTGCGGGTCTCCCTTCCCCATGTTTTGAGCAAGGGACAAGGCAGGACTTCTGAGCACAATACACTCTTGAGCTTTCCCAGCACGAGACTACAGCTCTGTTCTCAGTGTCATGGCCACTTGCTCAGGATCACAGGAGCTGCACCATCAGGTTTTGGGACAAAGGGGTACCATGGTTCATGCACGTCCCTTTGGGACGTTTATACACAGGGGGCCTGGTTGGACTCAGTCCTGGCGCCTGTGGCACCAGGCTCATGGAGAAACATAAGCAAGACTCTTTATTATGGGCAGGAGTGCTTTTCAGGAACTTTCCACGTGTGTGCAGACAGTCCGGGTGTGGCTTTCCATCTTGAGCTTCATGTGCAACTTTCCATCTATAAGCTGCATGTGCAACTTCAAGGAGTGGCAGGGTGTGGCAAGCAGAACAGAACTAGTGGGGGTGGCCTTAAGAGCTCATCTATAAAAGCCAACCCAACCCCAAGGCGCACGCTTCGCGTTAATCTGCATTCACATGCAGCGTAACGCCCACCGCCGCCTGGGATAAAGCAGCACTTACCTTTGGGAATCCAGTCTCCTGCCCATTCCCTTACCTCCTGGAGTCAGAATTCACCTACATTCGTCACCGCTGAGTTTGGTGTCCATTCTTCATCCTCCGGAACTCAGGACTTCAGCTCTGGGTACCGCAACATGACATCTTCATCCTCCAGGACGCAGGACTTCCGCTCTGGGCACCGCAGCACAACATTTTCATCCACAAAGGCGTACCCTATAAAAGGACAAAATGCAAGGTTAGACCTTACGAACTTTCAGTTTGAGGTCAAGCTTGCAAAATTCTTCGCATTTATCCTTAAAAGCTCACTTACCTGCTGCCGGACCGCCGTGGGATCCTCTGCTCCTCATCTGGAGCCACCTCGTGCTCTGTAGCTCTGCTGGGCCGCAATCACACCTATTTGGAGAAAGATGGACATTATTACAGAGCTGACAACAGGTTGTGAGAAAGACCATACAAATACTTCAAGACAAAGAGAAAACTGAAAGACACTTACCAAAAAGGTGTGGAATAGTCGCAGCTGGACTGGACACCATGTACGAAGGACCATGAAGGAACTCGGTCCTCCTCCTAAATTCGCCCCTGCCAGAAGTAGCAGGACGGAGAGCTCACCATTAATAATCTACAGGTGAGCCTTAATGGGCCGATGCATGCTCACGGAAACCACGCTATGGGAAGAAGGGTTTGAGAGGGAATTCACTCACAGGCCAGCAAACTTACGTCCTCTCGTATCTACGCAGGAGCAGTGTTCCAATTCATCGCAACAGCCCACAGTCTATTTGCAGCGGGAGAAAGCAGACAGTGGGCGGGGGTTCTACTTCCTGGGAGGGCTGCAACCGTGCCCCAAAACCCCCCACAGAGACCAGGTGAGTGTAACACTCCGGTATCAGGATCTTCGTGGTTGTCTCTTTTATACAAAAGTCTCTTGCCTTCGAGAACCTGATGTTTTTAAAATAACCAAACAGAAAGTTCTGTCCCAAATGTATGTTGGGTTATGACTTTTCACCCCTGGGTCCTCCTCTTCTGGGGTCAGACCCCTCTCGAATGTTAGCCTCCCTCCGTCGGGTTCACTATGGTTTTTTCCTAAACATTTTTACCTGGTGCATTCACAAGCCTTAATGTCCTTTTAGACAATCCACTCTGGGCATCCCTCTGTCGAGTTCACTCTTGTCAACACAATGTTCATTGAGGCATCATGCTTCGACCTGTTCTGCAGGCATCCCTCCGTCGGGTTCACGTTTGCCAGCCTCACAGTTCCTTTTAATTTCTCACTATTCAGGATTCATTTCCCTTTGTCTTCCAATTACTTGTTGGTCCAAGACTTTCGACAGTACAGGGGGTTTTGCTAGACCTCTGTATGACCACTTTGACCTTTTCCTTGCAGCTCTCCTAAGGCCTTCTGGTATTGGTAGTTTCAACAATAGGGGAATTAACCAGAGTCTCTCAAGTGAGCACCCACGTGGTGCCGGACCCCCCTGAAGCTGGTTTTCCCCTGAGGTGTTAACAGTTCTTCGATTCCCTTAACTTGCCATTTGCAACTTTCATTCATCACAGCGGTTTCTTCTTTCGACTCATCGGCTTGCAATGAACCGCTTGGCTTTTCTTATTTTTGGAGTCAAAGACAGTACCACGGTAGCAAGCATCTCTCCCTGTCCTGGTTCTTCAGTGTAGGAGGGCTCTGTCTACAGTTGAAATCTGATGCAACACACTCTGGCTATTGTTCGTGATTTTAAGATTCCTTTCACTGAGGTTTTTTGGTTCTGGCTCAAAAAGGGCAAGGTCGCCTTCCTCCTTGTCGCCCCTTCGTTTCTCACTGCCTTTCTCCTTCTCTTGAACTGCTGCCGTGGGATAGCCGTCTCGTTGTGCGGTCTGCCTTGCACGCAGTGTGCTCTTGTGCTCCACCTTTTATCCCTGTGGGGAAGGGCAATCACCTTCAGGTGTGTGTGTGTGGTTCTGGTCAATTGCCTGATTTTGCCTGACCCTTGTATTGGGAGATGTCCGGTAAACAGCTCTGGTGTTAGTCGGTTGTCTTTCGTGTCATGAGAAAGTGTTTGTGTCGGGAAAGGTGGGGGGGTACAGTTTCTGAATATGCTACGTGGTAGAATGGGGAAAAGGTGTTATAGGAAGGGGACTACTGCGTCTCACCCGTCGGTGTCCCACTGAGGACCCCCATCCGGTGATTCTCCTGCACTGGTCCACCGCCAGGAATTGGATCCAATTGCGATGGCCCTGTCGTGGCCACCTAGATGATAGATCCCCGGGGACTAGTCAGGGAGACACCTTCAGGATTCTCACATACCCTTCCTCCATGCGATGTAGCCACATTTGTTTCACAGGGGAATCGGGAAAGAAAATCTACATTTAGAGTTGTAGGTCTAGAAACCTTTGCATGACCTGAGGGTTGGAGTCTTTGTGTTGGCTAATCCAAACTAGGGGTGAGTGATCTATAACGAGTCTGAACCTTTTGTCCCAATAGGTAGTATCTAAGATGGATAATGGCCCACTTGATGGCCAGGGCCTCTAGTTGCAACACAGTAATTCTTTTCACGTGGAAACAGCTTGTGACTAGTAAATAATATGGGGTGTTCTAATCCATCGCAAACTTGGTACAGGATGGCGCCTATCCCTGTAAAGGAGACATCCGTCTGTAATACAAACTCTTTAGAGAAGTAGACTACCTTCAGGATTGGGTTTTAGCACAGAGTTTGTTTCAAGGTTTTTTAACATATCTCATCCTCGTCATTCCAATGAAGTTTCTGGGGTTCGCCATTCTAAAGTTTATCTGTTGACCTGGCTGTTTTGTCCGAAGAGTTGGGGTAATATCATATTAACCTGAGAAAAGCTCGAAGATCTCTTTTGGTCTTGGGAGTTGGTGTATCTAAGATGGCTTTTACCTTCTCATGTTGGGGCTGTACATTCCCATTCCCTACGAAGAAGCCGAGTTATTTTACGGCTGACTGGACCAATCTGCATTTAGCTGGGTTAGCAGTTAGGTAACCATTTCTGAGGACTTTCATGATGGTATTAGGATGGAATAGATGGTCCTCCCAAGTATTACTATAGATGACGATATCGTCAATATAAGCTCCACAGAAATCGGAATAGGGTTGTAGGATTTGATCCACGAGGCGTTGCAAAGTGGCTGGTGCGCTGTGTATGCCAAAAGGAAGGACTTTGAATTGGAACAGTCCTAGAGGCTTTGAAAACAGTATTTTTCATATCTTATCATACAAGGAACTTGCCAGTACCCTTTGGTTAAATCTGGGCTAGATAGAAAGGTTGCTGCTCTGGGTTTATCAATTTAGGTCATCGATGCGAGGCAGGGATAGGCATTGAAGTCTGAAATGACATTAACTTGACTGAAATCCCTGCAGAATCTTCAGGAACAGTCAGATTTACAATAGGAGAGGACCATGGACTTGACAAAGGGTCGATAATATTGGATTTCAACATTTTGTTGACTTCCTCAATCACTATCTGTTTACAGGCTTCTGGGAGTCTATACGGTTTTAAATGAACCACTTTACCTTTTAGGTGTTCTAATATAGTAGTAGATGCCTTTTACTCTTCCTAGGTTTTCTGAGGATACGTCGGGGAATGAGTCAACTACATCTTTTATATCTTCTTGTTTTGTTATTGGATAGATAGCTCAGGAGGCACCAAGTCAAAGTTATCTATCTCTTCGGGAACCAGACCGGCAAATACTTTGGCATGGGTAGCTGACGGGTTCTCTTTCCACTCTTTCAAGAAATGTATGTGATACAAATGGACCTTCTAAAGTAGCCCAACTGGACAGAAAACAGAAGTACAGGTTCCCATTCGTTCTACTATCTCATAGGATCCATGCCACTTGGAGACAAGTTTGTTCTATGAGGTGGGTAAAAGGACCAGTACTTTTTGTCCTATGGAGAATTATCTTAAATTCACCTTTTTGTCCTAAGTGGATTTTTGTTGGCTCTGGGCCTTTTCCTTATAAGTACAAACTAAGTCTCGAACCAATTTCATATGTTCTTGCATTCTGGTGGCTGTTTGCGAGATGGGAATGGGGGCCTGCTCCCGTTCTTCCCAGGTTTCCCGGAGCATGTCCAAGACATCTCTGGGCTCTCTGCCATAGAGCAGTTCGAGATGAGAGAAACCTGTGGAAGCCTGAGGGGTTTTCCTTACTGCAAATAGTGCCCACTGGATCATTCGGTCCCAGTCTTTCCCGTCCTTCTCCACCAATTTTTGCAAAATTAGCTTCACGGTTTTATTGAATCTTTCTACCAAGCCATCGGTTTGAGGGTGGTGCACAGAACTTCGCAAGGTGGTAATGTGGAGTAGCTCTTTGACTTCTGCCATAAGCTTACTCATAAAATTCGAACCCTGGATTCCAAGGTGACCTCTGGAGAGGGAAGAGGTTCTCTCCACCCCCACCGGTACAGAAAGCTGTTATACCTGCTGATAAAACCCCTCCACAGGCAACAATTGGCAGATACACGGAGCAAGGGTCTCGTCAAGCAAATACGGCGGCAGACCCAGTCAGTGCACAACGCCCGACGCGGTGAACAATTCCCAAAAGGAACACGTTGGAAGGAGGAGAAACTGCCTCAGAGTCTGAACAATGAACCACTGACGAGGTCCTATTTCAGCCCGTACACCGTCACCAACAGAATCTCCCCCCTCCGAAGGGGCCAGACCCACATGCAGAGCACATCTGAGGTAGTAGCGGGCAGCAAAGGGTGCAACACCTGACCCAGCCGCCTGCAAGAGTATCGGACAATCACCCACGACTGGAACAGCCCACAGAGGCATGGGCTGCTTCAAACAGGACTTGGCCAGGAAGCGAGCACCAAAGGGAGAAGAAAACCTCCCTCAAGAACGTCTCCGGCAAGATGCTCAGACCGCAAAATGAAACGGGCGGTATCCTGTCTGCAGGAGCCAGCAACCTACCTACGTGTTGCCTACGGTGTATCAGAAGCAGCAGCAGGGAGCACGTCATCTGTCCCTGCTATCCAGAACTGAAGCAGAGGATCATCTAGTCAGCTAGTAGACCCGGGGACTGCACTAAAAGCGCGGTAAGGCCCCAGCACCCTCCAGAGTTGGAACGCGAGACCCCCACGCCAAGCACCATCCTCAACACAATCCCGCTCACAAGAGTAGCAGACTAATAACACCAGGGGTGGTCAGCTGGCTGGGCCCCCCAAAGAAGGTGGGCAGAGGCCACAAAGGGAGACCCCCAAAAGGGCCCCCAACAGAACCGCTGAATAAGCCATTCAGAAGAAGGGCTGGATGACTCCAGCACAAGCTCCATATCAAATTAAGCAGTGGCAAGAAGCCTTCACTGTTGGAAAGGACAAAATAGGCTGGGACACGGTATCAACACCACGACAGAGGTGGCGACCAAGCTTATAAAAGGCGCTCAGGCACCGCAAGAGCAGCAGGGGGACGGGAGACAACACAGACCCTGCTGGCAAGGCCCTTCAGATTCTGGCCTGCCACCTCAAGGAACCAAGAAAAGCAAAGCACACTCGAAACCCCGGCGAGAGCAAGCATCCACTCCTCCACCCCAGCCCTCGATGACACACCAAGACAAGATGTCGAAAAATAGATGGAAAGAAACCCAAACCCCTGCGAAAGGAAACAAAAAGACCCAGGAAGGGGCTATACAGAAAATGCAGAGGAAGGAAGGGGGAGCACAGCCTGATACTGACCAGCATGTGGACTGGGAAGAAGAGGAGACCCCCAAGAGGAACAAAGGGTCACACAAATTCCTTGAACAATGCTTTCAAAACTTTGGAGACAGGATGGCGAACAATATTCAATCCCAGTTTGACAAAATGAGAGAACACCCGACCGGGGCCTTAAAGGACGTTGAGGGAGACTTGCACGTTTTGGAAGCGAGAGTACACACAAATGAGAAAGCCCTGCAAGAGTTGTCCTATGACTCTCACAAAATGGACGACCTGATGGAACATTTGGCCAGTGCTACCCACAAGTTGGAGATCCAAACCGAGGACCTCGAAAATAGGCCAAAGAGGGCAAACATCAGAATTAAGGCAATTTCTGAGACAGTGGGAGACGCTGAACTACCACAGACAGTTACACAAATATTTGCAGACCTAGTGGACGCAGCGGACCCAGCTGAAATCCTGGTGGACCGGATCCACAGAGTGGGGCCAAAAAGAAACGAACCTGGTGCAAGACCAAGGGACGTCCTGTTAGCCATGCACGAATACACTCAAAAAGAAAAGGTTCTGGCCGCAGCTAGACAATCAAATGACCTCAATCTCAATGGCTCCACTATACAACTTTTTCAAGACCTATCCCAGATTACGCTCACAAAGAAAAGATTGATGCGCCCAATAGAGCAGGAACTAACTAAACAATGTATCCTATACAAATGGACCTTCCCTTTCGGCCTCATGTTCGAACTTGAAAACAGGCAAAGGAGAATCACCTCGATAGAGAAAGGAGCAAACATCCTGGGCATAGAAGTCGACTCAGCATGCATCGAATGTCTGGGCATAATTAACGACCACCCAAAAAGAAAAGCTTGGGAATGGACCATCCAAGAGTCAAATAGGAAAGCAAGCAAGCAAGAAAGAAAAGTGGCGCGAACGGCCCAAGACCTACACCAGAGAAGGCCCCACAGGAAAACGAATCCCCAGAAAGGGGCTCCGCCAAATAAATGCAAATCTGTGGGAACAAGTACTGAGCAAGAAGCACCCAGGGAGGGGCAACACAAAGCAACGCAGTGGGGGAGGGAATGAAGAGGGGGACTCTTGGTTTCGACAGATGGGTCGGGGATGACCTGGAAAGGGGAGCGCTGGGGGAGGGAAGGGTCTCAACCCCCGAAGAGGAGAATCGGGAGTGGCTAGAGTCCGGTTGAGCCATCCCAGTAAAGGGGGATGGCAGTCAGAGGGGTTGTTAAAAGGGGGCAGGAGGTAACAAGGTCGTGCACTAACCAAGCACACTCACAAACCAAAGCTAGCACTTAGAAAACCTGCAAGCAATGGATAAGGAAAAAGCATTAAAAATCATATCTCTGAACATTAAAGGCCTGAACTCCCCAATAAAAAGGAAAAAAACTAGAACACTTTGTCAATGGAAAACCCAGACCTAGTCACCCTACATGAAATCCATATTCAAGGGAAAGATAAACATAAGATAAAACTATGTGGATACAACCAAATCCAACAATCAAATAACTCAGCGAAGAAAGGGGGCACTCTAATTGCAGTGAAAAACAAATTAGACATCCAGGACGATAGATGTAAGCAGAGACAATAAAGGGAGGGTTGTCGCAATACTCCTCCAGGGGATGGGGGAAACAATTACACTGGCTTCCATTTACACACCCAATACTGGGCAAGACCAATTTATTCAATCGATACTACAAAAACTAACTTTAACTTAGCATGGGACCCAGAAAGGGGCAGGAGCGCTAGAATATCTTACTCCTACAACAAACCCTCGAAAGAGTTGCAGGACAAAATTGACAATCTGTCATTAGTAGACACGAAAAGAGAGGAGATGCCAGAGGCTATACCTTCTATTCCCATGTACACAATACAGCATTGAGAATAGATTACATCTGGGTTTCAAGATCCCTACTAGGCGAAGTGGTGGACTTAGAAGTGGAAGCTCTACCGTATCTGATCATGCCCCATCACACTGAAAATGTAAATGTCACTAACACCTCAGGGCTTTGGAGATGAAAATACCTAGCACACATCTTTAAAGATGAGACCCTGAAAGGGGAATTATGGGAAGGGATAGAGAACTAATTCCAAGCTAATGAGAGTCAAGAAGTAAGCCCACTCATGAGATGGGATGCTTACAAGGCCATCATACGGGGGAAAATAATAGCGATCAAGGCCCGGGGGGACAGAAGGCGCAGACTCCTAGAGGAGGACCTAGAAGACAAACTGAAGGTAATCGTGCTTAAGATGGCATATGGGCGAACAGGGGAAATAAGGGAATACAGGGCAATCTGAGGCCAACTCAAAAATCATACAAGTAGAGCAGAACGCTCCCTAATGCATCTCAGACAGAAATACTACATCAAAGCGAACAAAGCAGACCAGTCCTAGTAAGGATGCTGAGGAAAGAGGAGAAAGAGGACCATCCTAACCATCAGGACATCCGGAGGGGGAGTAAATTCTGAAAAAACAACCATCAGGGGGGAATTTACGAAATACGAGAGACTATACAAATCAGACGACTCGGAGAAACGGAACCAGCTAGATTACCTGCAAAACTGTAGCTCACCAAAAATATCAGACCAAGAGCAGATCTAGAGAAAGACATAGTCATAGAAGAAGTCTGCAGAGCCATCGCCTTACTCCCAGCCAATAAAGCCCCAGACCCAGACGTCTTTATATCAGACTTTTATAAACCATACAAGGAAGGCATGGTGCCTCGCTTAGTCTACCAAGTCAACAAATTTGGGGTAGGGGGAAGGATCTCGCCCTCAATGGAAGAGGCAAAAGTCATATTGTTGCCCAAACCAGGGAAGATCTGACACCATGTGGCTCATACAGGCTGATAGCACTCATCAATACAGATACCAAGATCTTCACTAAAATTCCAGCAAACCGCCTAGAATTCCTCCTCCCCAAACTTATAGATCCCAACCAGTCAGGCTTTATACGAGGCAGACAGACGCACAATAACACCTGAAGAATCGCCCACATCATAGAAAAAGTCAACAAAACACACACACTGACCCTAATGGTCGCACTTGATGTGGCAAAAGCCTTCAACAGGTTCGAGCGGCACTTTCTATATCACATCATGCACAAAATGGGATTTGGAGAAGCCCTTTTGTCCAAAATAGCTGCTAACTGCCAAAACCCCCTCCTTATGTCTGTTAATCAATGGAGTCCTGTCCGACCCAGCGGCAGTAACAAGAGGAACAAAACAGCACTGCCCCCTATCCCCGCTCCTATATGGCATCCATCTAGAACCACTCCTGCATACAATAAGAGCTTCAAAGGATAGAGCAGGAACACAAGGTGGCAGCTTTCGCCGACGACCTGCTGTTAACAATAACTAACGCAAGGAAATCCCTCCATCCAATAGAAAGGATGCTGGCCCATTTCAGAGAGGTCGCTGGCCTAAAGATAAACCAACAAATCCGAGATATTGAACTTGACTACACCACCGGAAAGGGAAAGGGAGAAGGAGTTGAAATCCAGCTTCCCATACTCATGGGCCCCCAAAGATATAAAATACTTGGGAATTCATTTCACTAAGTCTCTAGGCCAACTATTCACAGCCAGCTACCCCCTGCAGCTCTTTTAGTGGAGTCCGTCACAACAGGGGCCCCGAACCATCGCCTGGATGGGCAGAATCAGTGTTCTGAAAATGGTCCTCCTACCAAAACTGCTATATGTGTTTATGGCCCTTCCCATAAAAATCCCCATGTCATACTTACGGGCAATTTGCAAACACACAAAGGCCTTCATCTGGGATCGCAAGAAACCAAGAATCTCAAATAAGGTGATGCTGTTACCCAGGAACAGAGGGGAATGGGGGAACCGGACCTCAAAACCTACTACCACGCAGCCCAAATTAGAATCATAAGGTACTTGTCAAGGGATGACTGTGAGAGAAACTGTAGCGAAATGGACAGCACAGTGGTGGGAACGCACATTGAGGAAGTTCAATGGGTATCCAGGGAAGATAGACCCCGCAGCATGTATTGCAGCAAAATCGAAACCCTGGTAGGGAACACATGGGACAAGATGGCAAAGAGATCCAAGCTCACCACATTCCCGTCACCCCTCACCCGGATCTTCAAGAACCCACAATTCACGCCAGGGTTGTCTGGGTACGATAAATGGAAGGAAGGGGGATGCCACAAGATACGAGACATGGTTGAGGGAGGGGAGATAAAATCCTTCCCCCAGTGCAAAACAAATTTTGGAGTGGGAGAAGAACGCTTTCATTACACCCAACTGAGACATTGGCTCCAGGGCCCCAAAATAAGAGGCAGCAACAAGAGAACTGACCCTGTTTCGAAAATTTGTCACCACCAATGCAGGGGATAAAAACCTAGTGGGGGCACTATACGCCCTGATCAAAGAAGGGGAGGAAACAGGGGAGAGACGCTTTATGGCCAACCTGGAAAGGGAAACTGACCAAACAGTGCACATGGAACAATGGTTAGGACTTTGGACAAAAATGCACAGTCAATACAGATGCAGGAAATTGGACAAAGATGATGTACCAGTCTTACCCCTATCAGGCTGTCTAACTTCTACCAATCATCATCTAAGTTCTTTTGGAGGGGCTGTGTGGGGGGAGGGAGGGAACTGGAGACACATATGGTGGCAATGCCCGATAGTCCAACAATTCTGGGGAATGATTCAAGAAGCGGTAAAATAAATATTAGGAGTGGGGGATAAGGGTAACCTTGGCTTATTCATAATGGGTCTGGGCAATGAACTGGTAAACCTGCCCACGAGAGCTCAACGCAAGTCTACGTGATTCTGGCGATGGCCGGGGCCCTGCTAGTAGCCCGCAAATGGAAATCAAAGGAGGCACCCACGGAACACGAGTGGGTAGTGAAGGTATGGGACTTGGTGGCCATGGAAAGGGTAACATACTCTCTTCGGGGAGACCACCAGAAATTCCTTATGGACTGGGACCAAGTGATGCAATTCCTCATGAATGACTCCAGAAACGCCCAAGGATAATGACATTAGTGGAAGTAATCTGACTCCTCCCCCCTCCCCCCTTTCCCTGGGAAACTGAGACATCAACAAATCGGCAGAAAGGGAAGAAGGCGGGAAGTAACAAGGAAATAGAAAGATGGAGGACGGGTCACAGATTTAAGATAAGAGAGGCATGGACTCAACTGATTGCTATGGGAGCAAAGGGGGCTGGCGAGGACAACATGAAGAAGTGGAATGGAACAGCCAAGAACTGGGATGGGCAGGGGGGAGCTAGGGGGATTGGAAGTTTTGTTAACTTTGTTTTCTTGTACAATTTGTTAGAACCAAATGCCAATAAAAAACTTAAATGGAAAATTGGAACCATGGTCTGTTAGTATGTCCTTGGGAAAGCCGACCCTGGAGAAATACAGTAGAAAGATGTTTGTAAGGATCTGCTGTGTGGTATTATTTCACATTGGGAATGCTTCCGGATATCAGGTGGCATAATCCACAATTACAAGGACATATTTATTGCCTAGTCTGGATGTCTCTAGAAGTCAAATTATGTCCATACCGATTCTTGAAAAGGGGACTTCTATGATCGGCAATGGATTCAGAGGGGCAGGTAATGGGATGTGCGTGCTGGTCTTTTGACATATTTCACACGTCTGGATGAAGGTTATTATATCGGCGTGGATACCTGGCCAGTAAAACTTCCCACTAATATGTGCCTGGTTTTTCGATTGCCCTAAATGTCCTCCGGTAAGATGGGAATGCACGATCTCCAGTAGAATCTGTCTAGAATCTTCCCTGTGTTTTGAGCACGGGACAAGGCGGGACTCCTGAGCACAGCGCACACTCGAGCTTTCCCAGCATGGTACTACAGCTCCGTTCACCGGTATCAGGATCTTCGGTGGTTAAGTCTCTTTTATATAAAAAAACGTCTCTTGCCTTAGAGGACCTGATGTGTTCAAAATAACCAAACAAAACGTTCCTCGCCGAATGTACGTTGAGAGATGATTTTTCACCCTTGCATCCCTCTCTTCCGGGTTCAGACACCTAGCGAATGTTAGCCTCCCTCCTTTGGGTTCACTATGGCTTGTTGCATTCACAAGCCTTAATTGTCCTTTTACAAAATTCACTGTGGAAATCCCTCTGTCGGGTTCACTCTTGTCAACACAACTTTCATTGGGGCATCATGCTTCACCCCGTTCTGCAAACATCCCTCCGTCGGGTTCATGTTTGCCATCCTCGCAGTTCCTTCTTGTTTGTCACAATTCGGGATTCACTTCCCTTCGTCTTCCATTTACTTGTCACTTATAGACTTTCGACTGTAAAGGGGGTTTTGCTAGACCCCTGTATGACCACTTGACCTTTTCCTTGCGTCTCTCCTAAGGACTTCTGATATTGGTAGTTTCAACAATAGGGGAATTAACCAGAGTCTCTCGAGTGAGCACTGACGTGGTGTCGAACCCCTCTGCAGCTGGTTTTCCCCTGAGGTGTTAACAGTTCTTTGATAGCCTTAACTTGCCATTCACAACTTTCGTTCAACACAGAGCGGTTTCTTCTTTTGACTCTCTGGCTGTGATGAACTGCTTGGCCTTTCTTATCTTTGGAGATAAGGACGCTACCACGGTAGCAAGCATCTCTCCCTGTCGTGGTTATTAGTGTAGGAGAGCTCTGTGTACCGTTGACATCTGCTGCAACACACACTGGCTGTTGTTCGTGGTTTTATGATTCCTTTCACTGATGCTTTTTGGGTCTAGTTTGAAAAGGGCAAGGTCGCTTCCCTCCATGTCGCCCCTTTGGTTCTCGCCGCCTTTCTCCTCCTCTTAAACTGCAGTCTTGGGGTAGCTGTCTCATTGTGCTTTCTGCCTTGCTCGTAGTGTGCTCTCGTGCTCCACCTTTTATCCCTTTGGGGAAGGGCAAGGGCCGTCAGGTGTGTATGGTTCTGGTCAATTGCCTGACTTTGCCTGACCCTTTTATTGGGACATGTCAGGTAAACGGCTCTGGTGTTAGTCCGTTGTCTTTCGTGTCATGAGAAAGTGTTCGTGTCGGGAAAGGGATCAGGGGGTGGGGGGGTGGGGGTAGAGTTTCCGAATATGACACCATCACCATCTTGACCTTTTATAGGTTAAGGGATAAGTTGGACTGGCACTCGCAGATCCAACTACACCCAACCCTCCAAAGTTCTTAGACTCCCCGTTGGGCGTTGTATGAAATTCAAGGGCATCTGTGCGGTAACTAGGTGGTGGGGGGCAGTGGGATTGATGTGGGATTGATGTCAACAACATTTCAATCAACTTACCATCCATACTCCATTATTCCTGTTAATGATGCAAGCCGTTTAGTAGACTGGGAAATATTTGCTGCCTGATTGCCTGTTTTCACCTACAAAAAGAGATGTTGTGACCACCTTTTTGCACACTGCCTGAATTAAGTGATTGTTACTGGCTGAAGGGCTGTCTTACCAGAAAAGCCAATGGTGCAGGGATGTTTGAAGACATCTCGGAGTAAGACACATGGGCTCTGATTAAGCGTTCCACTCATTATTTAATTAATGAATTGTATTTATTTATTGGATATTTATAATGCGCGCGGTACAGCAAAAATTGACTAAGTTGTGAGACGATTTAGAATGTGCAAGTGCTGAGACCTGAAAGGGTCCAGGGGGGAAGTGAGGGAGGGGAGGGTGAGAGGTAAACATGAAAAACCATTAAAGTGCAGGGACGAGTAGATGAACTCCATTAAGGGAGACCAGCCATGCAATCATGACAGGCAGGTAAGGGTGACTAAAAACCTTTAAGGCCCATCTTTCCCTATTCTACGAGGCTTCCCTACCTAACAAAACTAGCTACGGTGCTCGTCAGTCATTAATGAATGGCTATAAATGAAAACCGTCCACTGTCCAACTCTTACCTATCTGACCCTACCATTAGTTTTAACAATTTAAATAAAGGAGAAGGCCTTCCTTCTCGAAGGTTTTCTGACTTGAATTTCAATCAGAGATCTTCAGATAATCTCTTATAGTCGCTCCTAACAGTTCATACAGTTCATGTAGTAAAGTGTCGACAGTGTGCTTCTTTTCCCTATGTAAGGAACTCATGGTGGCAACAAGTAAGACCGACTCAAGTGATCACAGTTCAAGGGTGTTTATTGAACAATGAATGCTGTATGCAGGTTGTAAAAATGCCTAATCTAAACCTAACTCTAATATGGGAACAAGCATTAACCATCAAATGAAAAATAAGGCAGTCCTAGTGGCGTTGTCAAATAAAAGGGCCTATACTAAGAAACATATTGCCCAACCTTAAAACTAATATAAAAATCGTGTGGGATAGTTCTCAAGAAAAGAAAGAAGTGTTCTCAAATAATATGTCCGGATGCGGTAGCCAGGGTCTCCCTTCACCATGTAAAATGAGAGCTTGGAGCACAGTACACTCTCGGGCCTCTCTAGCACAAGATGAAAGTTCCAATGGCAGCTCTCAGAACCAATTGATGGCTTAGTCTTGTTTCCTTTGAAAGTCTCTTGCCTTTAAGGGCCTGGCGTGTTCAATATACTTAAAACAAAAAGTTCCTTTAACCAAATGAGTTTGTTAGGGTGATAATGATTCACCCCTGGGTCACACTCTTCTGGGTGCTGACCTTTCTCAATTCTTTAGCTACAATTCACGTAGGGTGATGGCTTCACCCTTGGGTCCCCCTCTCCCGGGCGCTGACCCCTCACATATCGTATTCCACAATTGTATATATCAGTTATTTTCTCAAATGATGTTTGTATGATAGCTTCACCCCTGGATCTCCCTCAGACTCGGACCCCCTCTTGACTGCCAGTACTTGGGTGAGGGCTTCACCCCTGGATCTCCCTCGGTCGGGTTCGGCCCACTCTTCTCTTTAGCAGGATTTCTCTTCCATTAGTTTCTCAATGTATTTTCAAACAGTTCATAGTTGACATCCCTCGGCTGGGTTCACGTCTGTCACGCTCCTTCTCACTGGCATCCCTCGGGCGGGTTACCTCTTGCCATCTCTTTTACTCACTGGCATCCCTCGTTCGGGTTCACTCTTACAGTCTCGTTTACACAGTTCAATGTTGGTGGGATTTGCTTCCCTTGTTTCCTCCCACTGCGGGATTCACTACCCTTTCTTTCACACAATTTTTAGATCAGTCTTTCGATTGTACAGGGATTTTGCTTGACCCTCAGTATGACCACTTTGACCTATTTCGGTGGCTCTCCTATGGCCTTTTGTTATCTGTAGTTTCGCTCAGATGGGGATCAACCAGAGTCCCTGGAGTAAGCACCTATGTGGTGCCGATTTCCCTCTGCAGCTGGTCTCCCCCTTAACACCTTGTACAGTTCATTGAACTTGGTTCAAACTTGTTGCTTTGCGCTTTTCATTCAACACAGCCCGGTTTACATTGGTACTCCCCTCCACTCACCGGCTGTGATGAACCGGTTAACTTTTGGCATTCACTGGAGTCCAGGCCGGTACCACGGTTGCGGGAGCTTCCCTCGCTCCTGCTTATCGTTGTAAACTTGCCCCGTGTACCGTTGACATATGCTTCAAGTCACTTTTGCTATTGATCGCGGACTTAGGCTCTCTTCCACAAAGGTTCCGCGTGTCTGGGACAAAAAGGGCAAGGTCACTTCTCTCCTTACCACCCTCTCGATTCCTGCCACCTTTCTCCTTCTCTTGGACTGCCGTGCCTGATTAGCCATCTCATTGTGCTGTCTGCCATGCTCGCTCTGTGCTTTCTTGCTCCACCTCTTATCCCTGTGGGGAAAAGGAAGGGCCGTCAGGTTTATAATTTAAGTCAGTTGCCTGACCTTGCCTGACCCTTGTGTCAGGACATGTCCTGTTAAGTTTCATTACAAGTCAGTTGTAACCCAGTATTCATGTCGGAAAGAGGAGGGGTTGAAGTGTCGGAATGTCCTACAGAATAGGATGGGGGAAATGTTGCTATTACAAGAAGGGGGTCGATTGGTAGATGGAGAAGGACGAAATGTGTAAGGTTTGTGAAATGGACCAGAATGACCAGGATTGCGAATAGAACATAGGGGATGGTGGGAATTGTAATTGTCGGTCACTTTCAACTGGTATTTCAGAAAGTGACGATCAGAGGGACAGGATTGGTAGGGTTTACGGGGTAAACGGGAATAGCGGAGATCGTGAAATAAACAAGGGATTGTGGGAACTGTTGTATTTTACTTGAGCAGGTTTGGAGTGCAGAAAATAATCAGGAATGGGAAGAATGATTGGGAGAATTCGGATAGGGAACAGTAATTTTGGAATAGACGGTTTTTTAATGTGACATGGTTTGGGATCCTAGGGGATTGGTTCTGTATGGAGGGGTTATTGGGTTTGGGTAGCAGAGATTTAATGGGAGGAGGCAAGTCAGATGTATGGTAGCCTACAAAGGCCTCAGGGATTTCACCCCTCTCTTCTGCTTTCTCGGCATAGTACCGCCTCTCACCTGGGGTATACCGCTGAGCATAACCCTGGGTTGCCTTACCCATTGATCCTCTCTTGTTCGTTCACCTTTAGATTTGGGATAGGCGAGGGCCGTTCTTCCAGGGCCTCCTGAATAAGGGGTTCCCGGGTCTCTTTGGGAGAAAATCCTCAGGTTTCTCACACCTATAATGATTGTTCTGATGCTTGTTAATCTGCTTAGAATCACATGCTGTGCATATGGTCCGACATCTAATGGTAATTGCGGAGTATTTCATCTTTCTTTCGAGGATCGAAAGGGGACGTCGACATGGGCGTGCCTGAACTAGAACTCTCTCCCACCCCATCTTTCCAATGAAACCTCGCTACCTAAATTAGAAAAACTCAAAACCTGGTTGTTCAACAAGTAATAATACTCCTTCAAATACTCTTTACCTCTAGACGGTAAATCCCGAGCAACACTAGATCATTGCTATGTCATATGATAGACTATATTTATATATGCCTGTTATACCGCTGCAATCTAAAATGTATGTAACACAGATTTGATAGCAAAGATATATGTATACTGCTGCAATCTAAAATGTATGTAACCCGGACTTGATAACGAAGATATATGTAAATTACGCTGTGATACCCAAGGGTTTGGGCGTACAACCAAATGCAATAAATAAAATAAATAAACTATCCATAACTTAACGTGACGTGTAGTGTACCCAAAGTCCCTTGCGCGTCGAGGTCCCTAAAGACCTTATGGTCATTTAGTCTTCGACTTTCATCTTGGAAGGCTACTTGTGGACCCTGACGCCAGAGACGACTACTGATGTATCACTCGATGCTATCGACTGCGTGGCCTCGGCCCTACGGCCAGGCCTATACAGTAGGAGGAGTGGGGTCCTGGGGGTTGATTCTCTGAGAATGCATTTCCTTTTTCCCCTCCCTTTCCCTTTCTGGTCTTGCTGCCGCCTTTTACCTCTACTAAATGAAAATACCTGTGGAAAGACACACACCGCAATTATAACAAGTGTCTCGTGACAACGATGAGAGATCCTGCAACTTTTTTGTCCAAAGATGCTAAAAGACAGACAGACGAAACGATGAGCGGCCTACGCCATGCAGGCCAAATGTGGCCCCCACGTCAGCGCCGTCGCCTCGAGTGACGAGGATTCTAGCGGTAACCATGGCTCTGATGTTGAGGCCATAGACCTTACCGCGGAACTGTCCGGTACCCAGTTGGCCGTCCCCAAACCCACACCACCTAAGGATAAGCATACAACCCCAAGAGCTCCCTCATCGGATACGTCGAGGAAGCATCAGACACCAACAGGCCTGCCGAAGTTTCGACAGAGTCTACCGATCCTCACGATTGGCCGCCCTCCCCACATCCGTTGTCTCAGCATGTGTCCGGGCATTCTGCCCATAAGGGTGTCTCTTCAAAAAACACAAGAGCGCTGTTGAGGGCGTCAGCCGCAAAGGTTTTGGTGGAGCCGAAGAACTCGACGACACCTAGAGGTGCGTTGAAAAATCTCACTAATCCACTGGAGTTGCGCAAGAGTCTCGCAGCCATTGTTTCTGCGGCAAATAAACTGAAAAGCATATCTTCTCGGTGAGAGGAGTATTCAATGGGTGCCAGCCCCTCTCTAAGACTTTGGCTGATAAGTCCCTTCTTTCTAAGGACACTTTTCCTCCTGGAGAGCCCTTCGAGACCCCCCTCTTCCACCCACCCACCTTCGGACCCCTCTGGTTCATCTCTGTGGACCAGAGTGAGGTTTGAGAGTTATACGGACAAACTATCTCAGTTTGTAGACTTTTCTGAAAAGTTTTACCCCTAAGAGACCTAGGGAGGAGGATTCCTGCCCTAGTTTTCGAAAGGTGCAGAAGCTTTCAAGCCAAACTCCCCAGGAAGAAGTTTTTGAGCGCTCTAAACCTGAAGAGTTCTACAAGGATCCCTATGGTCAGGAAGACAACCCATTTGCCCAGGAAACGCCAGACCAGTGCCCAGATTGGGGTCAAGATCAGCCTGTAGAAGAAGCACCTTGGCTTTCACCCGCTGAAACGCCTGACCCAGGCACCTTTTGTCTGGATCCTCCCTCCTCGCCTCCACAGAGGCAAGCTTCGCCTATTGGTGATCATATGGCCTTTAAGGCAATCATGAAAAGGGCAGCGGACCGTTTCGAAATTGCCACGCAGGAAGCTGTACAAGACACTGACTTTGCAGAGGAGATCCTAAAGGAAAAAAAAACACAAGATAGGGAATCCCACTGCTAAATTCCATCAAGAAGCGCCTCGCACCTTCTTTGCTGTCCCTGTCCCTTACAATGCCCGTCAACCTTTGGAGTGAAAAACTGTTTCACCCCTCTCCTTCTGCCCCGCTATACATCCGGGGGCCTGCCACTGCAGACTCCCTGGTCGTCACTACTACAAGGAAGAGGGCTGGGGTGCAGTTGTCTACTGCAGAAGTGCCCCCTGACATAGACTGCAAAAAATGCCTTGGATACAGCGAAAAAAGAGCACAAAATTCTTAAGTCTCTTAATCAAATCACTGCTACACCTTATCAACAGTAGGGAGGCAACTCTCGCCGTTCCTTTCGGGGCCAGTCTTTTTCCTGTTCTCCACGCAACCAGTATGGCACAGGAGGTACACCATGGTCCTCTGGACAAGGCGCAGCTGGCAACAACCAATACCAGCAGAGGGGACAGCGAAGAGGCAAAGGCAGGGGTAGAAACTCCACCCCAAGAGGCTCCCCGGCCTCCGCTCAGAAATGACTCGCCTAGCCGGGTCCCCTCTCATGCCTCCCTGGTCGGGGGACGTTTAACATCTTTTCTTCACGCACTGGAGGGGGTCACTTCAGACTAGTGGGTGCTCAAGACTGTTGCCCACGGTTATTGTATCGAGTTCCACCGGCCACTTCAATACCGTCCACCAAGAACCAGACGCCTATCGCCAGCACACCTGCAGATTCTGCTGGAAGAGGTGCAGATCCTTCAGGAAAAGGGCGCCATAGAAGTCGTCCCCATTCATCAGGTAAACAAGGGTATTTATTCCGTGTACTTCCTTGTACCCAAAAAAGATCTCACCATGGGCCCTGTGTTAGACTTGCACCCAGTGAACAATTTTGTCAAGCCACAAACGTTCAGAATGTTAGCATTGCACAGTTAACACAGGGGTATTACATGGCAACATTGGATATGAAAGATACATACTTTCATATTTGTCGCCAGCACACTGCAAGTACCTAAGTTTCATGATGGAGGACAAGCACTATAATTTCAAGGTCCTTCCCTTCGGCATTGCCTCAGCGCCAAGGGTGTTTACGAAGGTACTGGCGGTAGTAGCTGCTCACCTGCGCAGGCAGTCCATTCCAGTCTATCCTTACCTCAACGACTGGCTAATAACAGGGGATTCGTACAGAACATGCCTTTTAAATACCCAAAAGATGGTAGATCTCCTCTTCAGTCTGGGATTCTCGATCAACGAGAAAAAGTCCAGCCTAGACCCAGCCAAGTCAAGCAGTTTCTGGGGGCTCTGATTCGGGCCAAAGACTGGTTCATCTTCCCCTCCAATGAGAGGGTTCCAAACATGCTGTTCCAGATCCCTCACTATGTAGCTAATCCCGAGGTGACCGTGAGCAAAGCCATGCGACTGTTGGGGATTGTCATGAGCGCTACTCCCGAGGAGCCAAGACTGGCCCAGCCAGTCCCCGGAAGCAGGCTCATCATCCACACCCCCGGTTCCAGCAGACCCCTACAGGGGCCCTTGGGACCATGTTCTGGCGCTTCTGGCGCCAGGCTCATAAGGAACCACAGTCCTGGCGCCATGGGCGCCGGGCTCATATTCTTAAAGTGTGCAGTAGTGATTGGGTGGACTTACCTGTGGCAGACCATGCTGCCCCCCCCCCAGAACAATCCAAGCTGGGTGAAGTCCCAGCCACTGGCTGGGAGGGACCAATCCTCTGTTACAGGAAGTCTTTTCTTACCTGGGTGGGGCTGATGCTAATCCTCTGACACTGGAACTCTTTTCTTACCTGGGTGAGGCTGGAGGAAGAATACGCACCAAAGCACTTCTCCACTATTTAAACCACGCCCGATAGAATTCACGTGCTTCGCGTTATTCTGCAACAGCAGCAGGACGGTCACCGAGTCGGCTCCTGCATTCCAGGTCCAGACACACCCTCAGCTTCTCGAGCAGCAACCGGTGGATGAAGAAAAGGCACAGGAACATCTACTCACCAGAATTCAGCCACAAGAGTCCAGTCTCCGACAACCTGCAAATAAAGACATAAGGTTAGAAAACTGGCAACACGCTCGCAGCTGCGCTCGCTTACCTTATCCATCCGTGATCACACCGGAGTTCACCGCGGCCTTCGCTTCGGCAGCATCCCAGCACCTGGAAGACAAAAGACATTGTTAGTGGTGTCTGAGCCGAAGGGGTCGCAACTCAGTTATACTTGCGCGCTTCTTCACGCACAGCAGCGGCAGCATCGCCCTCAGCATTTCGGCACCTGAAAGGAAGGAAAAGACATTATCAGAGGCGCCCATTTGGAAACGGCCACAATTCAGTTATACTTACGTGCCACCGCACGTGCAACAGCGGCGGCATCGCCCACAGCATCTCGGCACCTGAAAGACAGAAAAGGACATTATAAAAGGGTGCTCCTTCAGAAGCGGCCTCAGATCTTCTATACTCACGAGCCTCTTCTTGCACAGTAGTGGTGGTGTCGCCAACAGCTCCTCGGCACCTGAAGGACTATTACAAGCCACAAAAGGACACTGAGCCTAAACACTGAAATCATCCAGTGACGTAACTGGATTCCACGCGCCCCTGCACCAGAAGCAGGATGGAGAGCTCGGCTTTACTAAACCAAAGGTGAGAGTTCGTGGAGACCAGTCGAGAACCAAGAAGTGGGAAAAGCAGAAGATTGGTGGGAGAACTTATCCAACCAGCTTGTAATTACCCCTTTTTCTTCCACCTGCAGAAAACTCACCTTACAAGCCAGACAGTCAATATTCGGAGGTCCTGCCCAGAGCGTCTTCCGAGTTCTACGCCTCATCATAGTCATAGAAGCAACTGTAGCAGTCCAGTTTGGGTCAGCGCCTCCGTGGGAATCAGGTGAGCGTTACAGGGATGATGGCCTCCTGCATTTATCTAGTTCTGCACGCACGTTTGCGAATGCGCCCCATGCGGGATTGGCTCTCTAGCCAATGGTGTCTGGCCAGCGGACAATGGGACGATCTAGTGGTTGGGGTTGGGGTGGGTGGGGTGCTCACCTCCTTCATCAGACGGTGCACAGCATTTGGTCCCCAGCAGTAGCATCCAACCACATAAACCTGTTGGAATTGCTAGCAGTATTCACAGCCCTGAAGGCTTTTCAAACACACCTCCAGGGAAAGACAGTCCTAGTCCGCACGGACAGCACCACGCCCATGTATTACCAAGGGGGCACGCACTGTCCAGGGCCATCCAAACTGTCACAGAACATATGGAAATGTGTTCTCAAACACAAGATGTTCCTCCTGTCACAACACGTTCCAGGGGAACTCAATCTTCTAGCGGACGTGCTCAGCAGAGACTTCCCACTACCTGCAGAGTATGAATGGCGGTTACATGAAAACATTGTCTTCAACGTCTTTGCAGACTGGGGCTTACCAGAGATCGACTTATTCGCAACTCTGGAGAACACACAATGCCCAGATTGCGCCTCCAGGTACCCGCAGAAACGCTTCAGGGGGAACGGTCTCTGGATCACATGGTCAGGGAAATTTGTCTGCGCTCCGACTCCTACATTCAACAAGAAATGCACAAGATGCACCAAGAACCAGTCACAATGATTCTGGTGGCCCCAATGTGGGCACGCCAACCCTGGTTCTCACATCTGATGACAATGTCAGTCTCATCTGCAAGGAAGCTGCCATGACCGTACAACATGCTGTCACAGGACAGAGGGGAAACACTTCACACTTCATCCATGCCACATAGTCTCAACTTAGCAGCCTGGCTCTTGAGGTCATAGAGTTCAGACACCTCCAACTTCCTCAAAGATGCATGGACATACTTAGAGAAGCACGAAAACCTAACACCAGACATTGCTACTCCAACAAATGGAAACGCTTCGTCATCTGGTGCAATTCCAAGAGCATCAATCCCATTGACTGCTCACCAAAACATATTGTCCTGTACCTGACCCGCCTACTAGATTCAGGCCTGGTTTTCAATTCCCTAAAGGTCCACTTAGCTGCACTCTCAGCTTACACCAGAAAAAGGTTTTGTGGTGGAAAATTCCAGTGATCAAGGCTTTTATGGAAGGGATTAAAAGATTTCAATCCCCTATCTCCAACCCAGATCCCGGATGGCACCTGAATCTTGTACTGACTAGACTAATGGGGCCTCTCTTTGAACCTATCCATAAGGCTATCATTAAAGCACTCACTTACAAGACCACCTTCCTGGTGGCAGTGACTTCAATAAGGAGAGTTAGTGAACTGCAGGCCCTTTCAGTTCAAGACCCATTTGTCACAATTCACAAGGATAAGGTGGTCCTGCGCACTCACCCACGGATTGTGGCTAAATTTATTTCAAAGTTCCATGTGAACCAGTCAGTAGAACTACCCACCTTTTTCCAAAACCCCACTAACGTGGCAGAAAAAAGCCTCCACACACTTGAGGAGAGCGGTGATCTATTATCTGGAGAAGACAAAATCATTAAGAAAAATAAACCAGCTTTTTGTTTCAGTGGCGGCTGGTAGAGAAGGGGACCCCGTCTCTAGATCAGCCATTTTAAAGTGGATGGTAAACGGCATCACACTGTGCTATACTCTTGCTAAGAGAGAGCTGCACTTCAAGCCTAGAGCACACTCTACTCAGGGCACTGGGGCTTCCGTAGCATTCATTGCAAATGTTCCTCTTGAGTCCATTTGTAAAGCGGCAATCTGGAGTTCTGTACACGCCTTTACACAACACTACTCCCTAGATACATACTCTAGTTCTGACTCTCAGGTGGGACAAGCGGTGCTAAGACTACTCTTTGCTACTGTTCCTTCACCCATCCCACCACCATCTCTGGTTACTGCCCGCTAGTCCATGCACAGCATGTGATTCTAAGCAGATTAACAAGCATCGTAAGACATGCATTACTTACCATAATAGCATTTCTGATGATTGTATCTGCCTAGATTCACATGCGCCCACCCTTCCGCCCCTCTTGGAGTAGAAGGAACATAGACATCTTACACCTTTCTCTCTCTGTACTCACTCACGATAGTCATAAGGCTCCCTTACGGCAGAAAAAACACAATCGGATGGACCTCGACGCGTGAGGGATTTTGGGTACACTACACATCACGTTAGGGATAGTGTTACAGGAACACCCATGGTGATGTCCCCTTTTGATCCTCGAAAAAAAGATGCAATAATCCGTGATTACCACTAGATGTCGGACTATATGCACAGCATGTGAATCTAAGCAGATACAATCATCAGAAATGCTATTACGATAAGTAATGCATGTCATCCTTCTCTCTTACCCTTTGCTACTTTGCCAACAAATACTGTTCCCCTCTGGAATATCTCTTAATAGTTCATTCACAAGTTTCTGTAGCACTTTCCCAACGTTTCTTTTCTTATCACATTTCTCTTGTATGACTGACTCTTGGACCTTCTTGGTCTGACTGATACTGTTAGATATTTTCCATTATACTTGTCTTTCAGACTTTCTTTCACTACTTTTGTTTTCTCTTTCTTGACTGTATTGAAGATTCTCATTCGCTCCTGATAGATCTTTACTCTTGTGACTAGGATGAGTAGGAGCAGTCCAGAAATGATTCACAATCAGTTCCCCGGGTCACCTGTTATCCCTCTTACCTTCCGTGGCAAGGGTTAACCTCACCGGGTTCTTCACGGTCTCGGGATCGCCTTCCTTTCTGCAGTTACTGGCGTCTCACCGATCATTATTGCTCTGTCTGTCCTTGCTTCTTCCTGATGAGTGGTTTGTACTGCATGGTTCCACTCTACCCGAACCCGCTGCATGGAGATGGTCTTGGCATTGTTGCTTGGACTCCTGGTCCTCCGTGGAGTACCAGTGGGCATGCCACCACTCAGTGTTTTTCTCTCTTCGGTCTCCTCAGGAACCCTTAAATATGGCAGGGAAGGGTGGGGTCTTTTCCTGGTGCCCAGTGGTCTATTGGGCCCTGGATTGGATGTGAGGTCTGGCTGGCCCTATCAGGCAGATCTGCTAGGCTCACTGTGCTCTCGCACAAGGGCGCAGCCGCTCTCTTTCTCAGGAAGCGCTGGCGTCCCTTAAGCTCTTTGGTGGTGGTACTTCCATTTAGTTTCCCCTCGCCTCTCTTCCCTTTTTCCTCAACCCATCTTTCCAGAGGCTATGCAACAAGGCTGGTTTTTCTTTCATTGGGCCTGCTTCCTTGTTGTCTGCTACCGGAGCCTTGGAATCAATAGAAAGACTATGGAAAGTATTTTATACAGAAGGCAAGGCAGGAAGTAATAATGGTCTGCATGTATATTGGGTATTTTACTTATGCAAATGCAGACTACTTGTGGCCAAAGTAAAGTGAATCTGTAGAGCACTTATGGTGTCCATGAAACCAATATTGTACTAGAGCATAAGAAGTGCAATAGGAGGCAGATGTGTGAAGAATGGCTACAGGGAGAATGTCTCCTTCCCAAACAAAGGAAAACCTAATGAGTATATTTAGGGGGGGTTAATGAACTTTGTGGGATTCATTCGGTTTGGTGAGTTATTTGTAGTTTCTTCCTACCTTATTCCCCCCCACACTCCCACCTTTTTTTTCCGTTCTTACTCCTCCCTTCCACTATGTGTCTCTTCTGCTCAACTCTACTTAATGTTTGGTTTGGGTACTGGTTTTTTCTCAGATGTTCTTCATATTCCCGTGTGAGAGTTAATGATGTATTAAGAGTCGTTTTTATTGAAACGGTACTGAACATGATATGTCTGTATATTAATAAATTGATAGATTTTTCTTGTGTTAAGAAATTAACAAATGTTATTTTAAAAAGGCACTTTGGAGTGTATATGATACAGAAGGCAAGGCAGGAAGTAATGTTTGCACCAAGACATTCTGGTACCTTGGGGACAGGGGGGGCAAGGACTGGGGCACTCTCTTCTGATCCTGCCCTTGACCTCCACATTAAGGCTGCCTCTGGCCTTTCCCATCTAAGCTGAAAGGGATCTGGGCCACCTCTTGGCCAGGCCAGGGCATTGGTTTCGTCACATGGTACAAGATGCTAGCATTTTATATAAAGCAATTTTCAGACCCCCTAGAACCCGTGAACCCTTTCTGTGTTTTCTCAAAAATATTTTGAGGTTGCATGGGGGCCTTCCTTACCCGCTCTGTAATGTCCAGAAACCTTTCAGTTTCCGGTATCCCAAAGTCTACCTTGCACTGTTTATATTACTTTATGCTGTTTCACACAAGGATCTGAGTCAGAGACAGCCCACCTTCCACCAATTAGCTTACTTCTTCCGAACCCTGGGGAGAATCTGCATTGCCATTTATAAGTGCTGTGGGTGAAGGACTGATTTGAGGCTCTCGCCTTCCACTTAATCCTATATTTTGAAAACTGATTGCGTTTCTTGATTAATATAAATGAAGGCAAGTTTGTGTTTTTTCTCCAGCTTAATGAGATTCCGCCTGTAGCCTCCCGCCAGATCTCATATTTTGTAAACCGGTTCCTTTACAGGATTAATATAAACCACGGAAGTCGGTATTTCTTCTCAAGGCTAATGAGATTCCACATGTTGCATCCTGCCCAATCTCATATTTTGAAAACAAGATTGCATTACAGGATTATATAAACCAAGAAAAGTGTTTTTTTTTGTCAAGCTAAATTAGATTTCACATGGCACTCTGCCACATCACTGCTCATCTCCCATCATTCTTTGACTGTCTTTGCCCATTCCCCAAATATTCATAGTTGTGCGGCTATGAAGGGTTTAACATTGCTAGGAGCTATGTATCCCCTGGATAAGGCCTAGAAGAGCCTGGTTAGCTTGATACCAATAGCTACCAGGAGCTACTTTTGGCTTCTCAAGCCAACTAGTGCCATACAAATATACCTATCTGACATTAACTATGTGTCTGGAAATTTGCATAATAGGTGCCATTGTAAACCTCTAACAGACATGTAAAGCATACATGCATGGATATATGTATTGACAGTTATAGTTTAATGCCATTTGGACATATGTACAACGCTCCACTGCCCTCAAGCTAGGTCCACTCTTTAAACAATAAAATAAAATGTGCACGTTAGATTTGTTGCATGCTATGTATAAGCGCCTCATTGTGCAGCTGAGAGAAAGAGTGTGAGCAAGGTTGTGTAATGGAGTTAATAAATAGCGGAAAGGGGTAGCTGCAAAACTGAAGAGCTGATGGAAAAGAAATATAAAAGAAATAAAAGGCTTATGTGGCAAGCAAGAAGGACTCGTACCAGAGGACCTGTTTGACTGTGCTTTCATTTGAATTAAAAGAACTTCTCACTGCCCTAAAAGGGAGTTCCCTTCCTAACCACACTAACCAAACTATAATAAGGTGCTTGTCTACAGTTCAAAATTAAAATAGTCCTCAATCCGAACCTGTCCACTTAGTTGGATTCACCACTTAGCAAAAATGTAAAAGAAATAGGTTGAGTGCCCTGCATTCTTAGTTATTTCCAAAGGTATCTCTGGCTGCCCATCCTGGGTCTGGATTCAAGGGTAAAAAGTCAAAAGTTCCACTTGAAGAAAATAGTTCTTAAAAATTCCCCAAAGTAAAAAAAAATAAGTCTTGAGTTCCTGGAAAAACAAAATTACCAAACTTCTTTAGGGGGAGGGATATTTCCCTGATCCCTTTTCACCAACTTGGTCGACCTCTCCACACTTCGACCAACATTAACTGTGGGTATTCCCGCTCCTGTGATATGCTGTCCACTCCGCTTATCATAAACCTGCGGTTCCTTTGGGTGTCCCCTTACCTATTATATCAATTAGTTTGTTAGGTCCTCTGCCCCAATACCTGTTACGCTCACCTGGTCTCTGCGGGGACATTGGGGTATGGTTGGAGACCTCCCTGGACTTGGCTCCCTTGGATCAGGCATCTTCCCCTGCTCCTGTAGTGTGGGCTGTGCTGGTTGCTGGCACTGCCCCTGAGAGAATACGAGAGGCTGTGAGAATGCTGTGGTTGGACTGTGATTTCCCTCGAACCCTTCTTCCCAGAATGAGGTGAGCATGCGCTTACCCATGTAGTCTCACCTGTTTATTTATGAGGATGAGCTCTCCGTCCTGCTTCTCATCTGCAGGGGCGCCTTTTATGTGGACCTAGTTCCTTCACTGGTCCATGTGCGTGGTAGCCCAGACCGGCTGTGGCTGATCCACTTCTAGGGTAAGGATTTCTCAACAATGATTATTGTCCGTATCCTTTTGCAATGTCTTTTTTCCGTGATTGTCTGTAACCCTGGTAATGTCTTTCCTTCTCCCCAATAGGTGGTGAAGGGCCCAGCAGAGTCGCAGTATTGGAAGCGAGTCCAAATGGGGGCCAGAGGAGTTTACCATGTCTCAAGTAGAAGGTAAGTTTGGTTCGAAGGTCAAGCGCGAGAAATGTGCTGCGAGTGACCTTAGCGTAGTCTCTATGATGTTTCTAACCTTGTTTGTCCTTTTCTCCTGCAGGGATGGGATGGCGTGGCGACGTCTGACAAGGGGCAGCTATCCAAAGACCTGCCGGTGGTTGCTGGGTGGATTAATTCGAGAGGATGTTGAACGAGAAGAGCTCCCGCGTAGCTTAGACGCCCGAAACAGGTGAGGATGCGCTACGACTGCGATGACTGCTGGAATCAGGTAAGGTGCGCTGCAAGCGATGGGATTGCAGGAGTCAGGTAAGATGCACTTAGGCGATGGTATTGCTGGTATCGGGTAAGATGCATTCAGGCAATGGTATTGCTGGAGTCAGGCAAGCTGCGCTTCAAGCAATGGTGTTGCTGAAATCAGGTAAGAGCGCTTCAGGCGGCAGTGAGGGTTACGCTGCTATAAGCAGACTAACGCAAAGTGCTTGCATGTGGGGCGGGGCAGGCTTAAATAGCCTGGTCCCAGCCACGCCCCCTGGCTCCACCTTGTGGCCCCAGCTTGCCACTCCCAGAGGATGCTGCACGTGCAGCCTGTTGCTTCCCTATGGCCACGCCCGACCTAGATGCACGTGGGGGCCCTGTAGGGGAGGAAATAACACAGGCACCAGAAATAGTGTGGCGAGCACACTTTCTCATGAGCCTGGCGCCAAAGGCGCCAGGACTGGGTCCACCTGGACTCTTTATATGATGGAACTAGTGGTCCTTGCCCAGTGGCCCTGACAATATCCCACTTATTTCTTTAGGGTTTCTATGACCCTTCTATGCTTATGGTTCTCTTAGTTTTCTTAGGTCCCTGTGACCCTTATCAGGGTTTATGCTGCTTTGGTTTCTCAGGCTCCCGTAACCCTTTTACTCGTCTTGTTCTCTATTCTCTCAGGTCCCTGTGACACTTGGATGGGACTAGGGTAGTCCTTCCCTTTTCCCAGCTCCTTCTCCCTTCTCCTCCCTCCGACTTGGCAACCCGCATACCTGCTGTGTTGTGGTGTTTGCTCCTGTGAGGGTCATTTCTCCAGTGGTGTTCTCCTTGGCTTGCTGCTACTCCTGGATGCCAGCGGTCTTCGTGTCTCTCTCTCTCTCTCTCTCTCGCCCCCCCGCACCCTCCCAGTTCTCACTTCGTCCCCGAATTTGGCATCTGTTTGCAGGACCACCACGTCCTGCAGGTGGCCACGCCTCTACGTCTGGTTTGCTCTCTGCGGTCTCTGCCTCACCGGCCTTGCACACCTTTGCGTCTCCCTTTGGCGCCGACTTTCTTTTGCGCTGCAGCCGGGTCTGCTGGTTTGCGCTGCTTGTCCCCTTGCTGACTTTCTCGCATCTGAGACTCACCACAGCGTTGGGTTTCTCCTACTACATTCAAGGGTTGTTGGCCCTTTAGTCTTACTGCAGTATTCAGAAGGGGCGTATTCGTTCAGCGCAGGTTGTCAAGTATTTCAAGTTCAGCATTACCTTGAGCCAAACACATAAATGTATCATCAGCATTCCTTACTCCCTTGTAGGCAGATAATACCTTGTGTATACGGATTTCC
Source organism: Ambystoma mexicanum (assembly GCF_040938575.1). Classification (NCBI taxonomy): domain Eukaryota; kingdom Metazoa; phylum Chordata; class Amphibia; order Caudata; family Ambystomatidae; genus Ambystoma; species Ambystoma mexicanum. Next base: position 1,664,176,043 of record NC_090929.1, read on the forward strand.
CCATGGCAATGGCTGTATTAGTCCCCTAAAGGGGCGTTACTCCCAGTGATGTCCCACTTTCCTTTGCAGAGCGCGCTCAACTCCCTATCTCAAAGTTGGTGGCTCCCCCTAGGGAAAGAGACAAATTCTCCAGATTGCTCACATACCCCTCCCGTTAAACACGAGCTCCTTTTCCAAGTGTTCCCCTGCAATTACTATTTTCTCTGACCCACACACATTGGTCTTCCTTTTCTAAAAGCAGACGCAGGGAGAGAAGACAGAACGTCGGAAGGCTGCCCCCGGTCAGCAGCGGGAGACCCGATGTACGCCAGCCAAAGCAAGCCTGCCAACCCCAAACAAATGCAAGTAAGAGCACATAAGGAACAAGCAAGTGAAATTCTCCTAGAGGCAAAACAAAATATACTGCAAAGACTCAAGTTTGTTAGTGTATGCAATACACGCATGAGAGAAAACCTAGCAGAATAGTATACCAGCAGAATTTAAGACAGGACAGTACAGATATAAGAAACTGTCAAGTCTACAAGGGTGTGCACAATACATATAAAGAAAGTACTGGGAGAAGAGTATACCAGATGGCTTTAAGATGGGAACCAAAGGAGTTATCAAGTTTGTGACCAGACAGATACAAGCTACAAGAATATACATCAGAGAAAAGCCCAGGCAGCTAAAATACCAGACAAGTTAAAAGCTACAAGAACATACATGGAGGAGTAAAGCCCTGGCAGAAAAGTATACCAGGCAGATTAAAGGTGCAGGAATATACCAATGTGAAAAGGCTCTGGCAGGAGAGTGTACCAGGCAAACCCAATTAATCTGCAAGTGTGTGAAATGCTCATATGAGAGCCCTGGCAGGGGCATATACCAGGCAAATTAAAGATGTAAGAAGAGACACACGAGAAGTCCTGGCAGGATAATATACTAGCCAAATTAAAGGTGCAAGAATATACCTTTTAGGCAGGGAAATCCTCATCAGGGTAGGGATAGTGAGGCATTTATCCAACCTTTTTATTTAATAAAATAGCTGAAGTTGAAAACTCTTTAAAACAAAATAAAAAATATATACCTATATCGGAAAGCCATGACAGGAGAGTGTACCAGGCAAACCCAAGTCGTAAGAATACATACAGATGAGAGAAATCCTGGCAGGAGAGTATACCAGCCGGATACAAGTTGCAAGTATCTTTAAGTGGAAAAGCTCTAGTAGGAGAAGTATACTAGGCATAGTCAAGTTTAACATTGTGTACTGTAAGGAAGGCATGTTTATCAGACGTACGACAGACACAGAGTACAATCCAAGGGTTTTTATTGAACAATATATGGGGGAGAAAAACACCTAATCTAAATGTAAATCTAAGATGGGAGCGAGCTACGACCATCAGTAAAGAAAAAGTTGTCCTAGTGGTGTCGTGTCAAAACAAAATGGCCTATAATAATAAACCTATTTCCAAATCCTTACTCTGTATAACAAAAGAGTGTGGGACAATATGTATTACAAAAGAGTGTAGTGCAAAGTGAAATGTCCAAAAGCGTTTCGGTAGTACAGGACTGCTAAACTAGTGCAGTCCCTTCCCCACGTTCTATCACGGGACAAGGCGAAACAGTGGCTTACTGTGAGCACCCCTCGAGTCTATAGGCACCAGGAAGCAGTTTCTTCAGAAAAGGCAGGTTCCCTCGAATCAATGTCTTTTGCTTGGTATCACAAGACTTTTCCAAAGCTCTCACCATGCAGGATTCCCCGCTTCCCCTGCTTTCTCGTGATACCTCTTTGTTGGGTTCACCTTCATCTTTACACCACTGTTCAGTCACTTTTATCAAAATGCAGCATTCACTTTCCCTTGCTTCCACTTGGCATCACTCTGTTGGGTATACTGTAGCATTCAAATCACAGTTCATTTAATTTTGCCAGTTCTACTAGCTTGTAACACTCAGCTCTTAATGTCTTTTTAAACAAATATTTGGTTCACTTTTGACGATTCACTTAGGTTCCCCTCCTCTGGGCTCAGACCTTCCTCTGAAGGCAGTTCTGGCTTCCCGATCAGGCGCGAGCCTTCACACCGCTAGCATCACACTTGTTACTTTGCAATCTTTCATGCTTTCACTTCAAAGTACTTGTCAGTTCAGTACAGAGACGTCCGATAGGCGATCGCGTCTTGCAGGGTTACTCTGTTATGCTACTAACTTTAAAGGGGAAGCTCAATTTCTCGCTACCAAAGATTCTGATACCATTCCCATGATAGGGGACTCCCACAAACGAAAAGAGAAAAGGGGACTTTGGACTAGGAGTACTCTATTCACTATGGTGAGTAACTTCAATTAACCAGAGATATTAAGCGACTTGCACAGGCACTGCACACCAATCCCCAGCTCCGATGTGCGCAGCAGAACTACTACATCCGACCTAGACCACTAAGGACTTGGGATAGGGTGGTAATTGCTCAGCGCAACTCCTCTTAACTTGGGCTCAACGGCACCACAGCCCCCTAACACAAACTCGGACATTTTGCTTACAGGCTGCCATTGTTACAGTACAGCAGCCCCAAGTGACTGCAATAGAAAGATAGGGAAAGGAACATCAGGGCCTAGGAAGAAGGCATAGTGGAGCTTGGGCATCTGTACAATTCTTTTAGCACTGTCATTGGTAGTGTAGGGTCAGTCTATGAAGTCACTGAGGGAGCTTAGACAGATAAGGTGTGTAAGAGGATTCAATTCAGCACTACAGCTAAGTTAACGCCTAGTCTAGAATACTGAATGAAAACCCTTATTGATATATCTTTAGGTCCAGTTCATGCGTTCTGGATGACTACCCCTATATAACACCCCTCTCTTGGAATCCCCCTGACCCCACTGAGCCAAGAAGTAGTTCTGTTTTGCAAGTTAAAAGGTTTATTTGATAACTTAAACAATAGATATATATATGATACTTTATAATAAATTAATAATTGAATAGCACACTTAATCTGATATGATAAAGATCAACAACGGAGAATCTGGCACTAGCACACTTCTTATAATCACTAATGAGTTGACATGAAATGGATAAGATAGCACACTGGTAAATAGGAACAAAAGTATAATGTGGTAGAGGATGCTTGATGTAGGCTCAGGTGGATGCAATATTCAATGAATGCAGTACAGAAAATACTCAATATGATTTCAACCAAACAATGTAATCACTTTTCTCTGGCTATTCACTCCCCCCCTCTTTATGCAATGCAAGGAAATGGGAGGAAAACACACAGTTCTCAGAAATGCAATCAATGTAATCAGTTCAATCCAGCAAGCTTAGACAACAGAAAACAGATAGGAGTTTTGAAAACACAAGCCCAAATTGCTTTGATATGTGCTGGCAATGAATTAAAAAAATATGCTAAACGCTTTTAATTCCCTTACAGAGGTTCAGGGTGAGTGGTATCTAGTTAATATTAGTCCAGGCTCACACTAGCAATGATGCAGGGATAGTTAGCAGGTCAAACGAATTTCTGGCAATTGGAAAGCAAACAGCAGCAGTTTTTACATGTGAAGAAATTGCAAATCGCGGTAAAATTCGCGGATGCGTGTTCCGCGATTGCGGTAAAACTATAAGGGGTAGGAATGCGGTTCTTGGTGCGATTCAAAGCTACGATTCTAAGCTATCAGAGGAAAGTTACTGCAAGTCTCTAGCCCAAACGGTCGCGGAGATATGAGCGATTTAATAAAGGTCGTTTTTGGGTTTGCAAATTTCAAAAGCTCAAAATGACAAGTGCAGCTTGCAACTAGAAAATGACAAGTGACAGCTTTACAAATGACAGGTGACAGTTAGGAGGCAGTTCTACTTAGATTAAATAGATTGAATTATATTATTTTAACTAGGAGATTGGTTCTGCACAGTTTCTAGGTACTCACACTATATTCTTGAGTGAAATGGGCCTCGCCATGGATCTGGTCAGGGTTTTGGGACTGGGCTCGGGTCTCTCTCTGGGCACAGCACTGCTTTCTCTCTGGTCTCTTAGTACAGCACTGCTTTCTCTCTGGTCTGGTCTCTTAGTTCTGGATAGATTGAAGTCTCTAGTTTGGCTTTCTGGAGGTTTGATGGAGGTAAGTATGGATTTTTCCGGCAGAGCGTCCCGCTGCTGATGGATTTGGAAGGTCCCTATCTGTCCTGTCTGTCTGCTTTTATGTGTTTAGAATGTGGGTGTGTTCTAGCATCACTGACCCTACCTCTCTCTCAGCTTCTAATTGGTCAAACTTCCATTTATCATTTGATTGGGGGAGCTAGGTTGGGTCAGAGTGATGTCATTTTACAGCCTGCAGAAAGTCCACTCCTCCTGTCAACTTACACACAAATCTAGATTTGAAACAAATACATATTTGCAGCGGTACATATTGTTTTAAAATCATATGCACCCATCATGCATTACAGGAGGTATCCCCTGTTCAAACTCTGCTCTTCCTGGGAGCTTGCATTCAGAACTGGCACATATTTCACTTTTTCATGTGCTGAACAACATTGGATCTTCATTAAATTTTATACAACTGTTCCTCACATATCTACCCACATACCAATGCATTTTCGTTTGTCTAGCTGAAACAGGGAGTCTGTAATATTAATAAACAATGGGGTTTTGCCCCAGAACATCACACAAATTCGAGTTTGGCCTTGAATTAAAGGTACATTTTTTAAATTAAAGCTCTCAAAGTTATACATTTCTGTCATTTGATTACAAAGAGTTATCAGTGTTTTTGTAAAATATATATTTTCCTTTCAATTCAGTCCTCAGAGTGTTGAGGTCCGCCTCCAAGACTTGGGTGGGTCAGTCCTCTGGGCAGGCAGGGCTTTGTTGACATTAACACAGTCAAAATCAACATATTCCTTTCAGAGGAAAGGGGCCATTGTGTGGTCTCTGGGAAGCTCCCAGCCAGTCTGCCTTCTATCAATCAAAATGTCATGTGAGATTCTAACTCCTAGTGTGAAGCTCTGGAGGTGATAGGGTTTCCCAGGCTTCAGGCCTCTGGGAACAGCATGTGGCTAATTTTTAATTAAAATGCAGCCTTTGAAGTCAGCTAAGTCAAATCCCTTTGTCAGCTACTGCACTCAGTTCTCCTGTCAGAGTTTAGACCGCCAGCGCCCCCTTGAGGATTTTGTTGGTACTGCATGCAATTTTGGGATTTTCTTGGATTAATGCATTCTAAACAGGAATGGTTCTTACATGGTAGTAAATCCTTGCTTAACATTGTTTTGATGGGGCTCCTTACAGTAAGATGGTTATGTGGAACCCCACAAAAAGGGTTGAATCTTTAAAGTGGTCCAATGAGTCACGATTTCAGCAACTTTTTGACATCAGTAACAGTGGATTTTGTTAACAAAGACCTTTCTTTACTCTGGTGGGTGGCAAGTTAGGTAACCATTTTGGTGTGCGCACAACTGCGCAGCTCTCCTGGATTCTGGGATGAAATGATGGGCGGCGACAGCGCATCCCCATCTTTACCCACTCCAACGATTTATTTTTGTTCTGGGGCAAAATGATGGGCAGCGACAGCTTAATCCCCACATTCACCCCGTCTAATGATTCCACATGGGTCAAAACCCTCCACAAACGTTCGCCTTCAGAACCTCATTTATTGAAAGGTCCTAACTTTGACAGTAGGGAGAAACATTCTGTATATACTAATTCAGGGAGTAGAAATGTCTGGGAGAGTGAGAGAGATGGAGAGCGATATCCTTGAACCATCAGTTACGTTATCGATTCAAGGAATTCTGATAATTCTAATTACTTAATAATGCCTCCAGGACAATTGTTAATTCCTCAGGTGCACGTTTCATCTATGCCCAGGAAAAGCCAGACTTTGATTGCAGCCTCTGCTGTGTCTGGCTGCCTGCTTCTTATGTGGTATGATAATGTCCACCAAGCACTCGCTGTAGAAAGTGAAGGACTAGGAGCAAAGTCTGCTTTCCAGAGGCATAACCAGAGTAGTATACTGCAATCTCATATGCATGCTTTTTGGGCTGTGCATGATCATTAAAGCATGAGGTCAGTGAGATGGGTATTATGCGTTTTAACTTGACAACATTGCACCTTGTGCTGGCCTATCACAACTTTACCCCAGACCCACACGTTTTACCACCGATTCTGCTGCTTCACCAACTGAAACTATCTGCTTGCGTGCCCACAGCTGCTCTGAGGAATGACTTTCAGGCCCGGGGAAGGAAAACGTATGTGAATGAAGAATGGGCAAATGTATTGGCCCGTGGTATGGCTGTGGGGGTGGTTGTCGCCCACTCTGAGGAAAAACCATCTTAACCCAACAACGCAAAAGTGCCACCAGGACAGCACTAATGTTTTCTTTGCCACGCTGAGTTTCAGCATTATAAAAAAAGCATAATACAAGCGTCTGGTCTTTCCATTGAATTCTGTGCTTGTGTTTAGTCATGAAATTCATGTGGCATATTTGTATCCAGGACACAGAAAATATTGGAACAGCTGCCTGGTTCATGAGCAGGCTGCGAGGCAGATTAATAGTGTTTGCAAATAAAAGGAAATGAGGATACAATATAAAAGCTGTCATTGCACAACTCTTCCATTAAGGGTATGCCAATGTGCAGATGCCTCGCGTTCATTCTTAGTTGAGGAATTTGTCATATTGTACATGGGTCGTTCTGTCTCTGAATTACTGTGAATCTTTTCTATTGGCTGAAATGGGTTTTTCGGTCTTGAAAGTACTTAGTTGCTGTATAAGGCATTAGACTGAATGATCTTTGAACTTGTATTTGCTATGTACGATACAATACGTTTGAGTTTCAAAGATGTGTCTATTAGAGGATTTTGAAAACTCATGTATCAGACAGGTGAGCTAAGGTGTGGAAGTGATATACACTTGTGACAAAATGACTTCTTCCCTGCATGACTACTAGGATGAGTAGGGGTTAAACCTCCTACTCATAAAGGTAAAACGGCCCATCTGAGAAATATACCTCCTTCGCTTTTTGTGGCAACCTGGGCCGAGGGAAGTTGCGTGAACGTGATCAAGTAGTAACCCAAAGAGCAAACTAATACAGTTGCAAAATAAAAGAATGCCCAATCAAGTTTTATAACAATATAAATACTTTATAAAACAAATTAATGCTACAAATAACTTTTACAAATGCATATAAAAACCTAACCCTGTAAAAGAAGACCAAGAAATACAGATAGTGACTGTAGATGCACTCTGGATACATTGTTCAGTGGACAGATGGCAATAAATGCAACAATTCTTCAAAAAGGACATGTTGCTGTAGAGAAAGATTCAGCAAAGGTTGCTTACTAGACTCTAGGGTTCCAAAAGTGGACCCAAGGGCACAGGGGTGTTTACAGTACCTTAAACGAATGTTCAGCGGTTTCGAGCTGTTCTCGTTGCGTGTCCAACTTGGTACGGGTACGAGTCATGCTGTGTCAAGCAATGAGCTGCTATGATATGATATATTTATTTATAACACGCCTAATACCCAGAGGCTTCTAAGCGCGGACCTGGGGATCAAACCTGTGTTGCTTTGTGTTGTCTTGCTTCCAAGGTGAGCACGTTGCCACTGAGCTATCCTCCCGGGTTGGGCCTAATACCCAGAGGTTAATCTAGTTGGTTCGAAGCAGGAACCTAGTGTGGTCGAGTGTGGCTTTAGGGTCGTACAGTTTGGATGGCTCACTAGGGTTGAGTCGGTTTGAGATGTTGGTAACCGCTGTTTCGGGTCAACGAGTGATGTGATGCTCTAGCGGTTCAAGTCGAGGTCCGTTGGTTTGACACAGTGACCGTGGTGATCCGATGCAAGGTTCAAAGAGGCGGTGGTGCTTGTTTGACTGCAGCAGCAAGCTGGTTGTTCGATCTGAACAGGTGATGTGCTGTGCTTGACACAATGCTGCAGCGAACCTGTTCAACAAATGCAAAGTAGCAGTGGTTCGAAGTTCAATGAGTGCTAAAAAGCAACAGTGGTGGTTCCCTCTGGTTAGAGTGTGGTGAACACTATTGAATGCTTTTCGACTGGTTCAATGTAGCAGAACACGGTTTCTGGCTGTTCTGCCTCTCTAGATGCTGTGAGACCCACTGCAGGGGCTCTAGGACAGGGTCCTTTTAGGTTCTGTTCTCCCAGCCTAGTGAACCCACTATCCCTCAATCCCCTGAAAAATAGGTGATCAACATGTCCTTCACAAATAAAATAGACATCAGGCCGCTGAATCAACTTCTCCAAGCACATCTTAGATCTCCCTCCCGTTCCCCACATGGCACCTCAAACTGGAGGGCATTTCCATCCAGACCCTACAAGATCTCCTACACATCCACAGAGACCTTAAGGCCACCTCCTGTGAAGATTACATCCTGCCTGCCTCCATCATGAAATCTATTTTGGGGAAAAGCACAATGTTCACACCATCCATCCATGCCTCACACTCTATGGCTTCTTCTGCTATTATTTGAAGACTGGGCAGATCGTCCTATTGCTGGGGAAAAAAAAACACTTGACTCAGAAACCTAGTCTTCTACTGATACCTCACACATTCACCCTTCATTGTGAACATCATCATGAACCATCCCCCTCCAATTACACAGGATCACCTGGGACAAAGACTTCCAAGATTACCAGTCCAGTTTCCTACCAAGATGAAACAAACAGACGCCCATCATCCCTGTCGTTAACTTTGCCCTTCACGTCATAGGCAGGGGGAATCTATGCCTACTGATCACTGCTCAACATGTCTGCCACTTTTGATACCATCACCCACGAGGTATAACATACTTGACACCAGCCTGGGGTTCGACAGCTGTGGTGAATCTGGACAATTCTTCCCTTCTCACCAGATGGGAGCCCACCCCCTTTGAGGCCTGGGAGGTGAGGCTGCCAAGTAAGCCCATACAAGTAAGTCCCCCTCTAGGGGTCTGGGCAGGTGGGACCTCACTGGGAGTGACTACTCTCTTGGGGACAAGGACTCCCATTCATTGATGGAACTCCCAGTTCGAACCACAGTAGCCGCTTATATGGATGTTGGAAAGACATTGACTTCTCCTGTAAAGAACATATTCAACAAAGCTCCTTCTTTGTCTGTATTGGGTCCTTTGTCTCTATATGCTAAATACCACCTGAATGACATTGTCAAGGAGGACGGACACCATTTTTGTTGTTACAATGACTTGTATAAAGAGAACGAATTGTGAATGGCGGCGAGGAGACTCCCACGGAGCGATGACAACAACCGCTATGCAGAGGCTAGCCTCTGTAGCAACGCCGTACTGTAGGGGCAGAGCCAACTGTGGAAAGAGACCTGTTATCTGGAGGCTGGATGGCAGGTGCCGTGACTGAGACTCTATGGGAAGACCACAGTTTTCTCTGGTGGCACGACCACTGACGAACATTGGTGGGCCTAGGGCCCTGCAGCGCAAGCCGAGACCAGAGACTGGAGCGGAGCCGGGATTTCCGAACTCTGCCTGAAAAGCATACGTTCTGTTGGAAACAGCACTGTCCAGAGCACAGCTGCTGCCGAAGTGGGGATGCCAGGAAGTCTTTAAACAGTTGGTTTCACGGAGTACTAAAATCATTGCAGGTACGGAAAGGAGTGGGATAACGTTCCGAACATTGCATTTCACGGATGGAAGACGCACAAAAAGTGGATAATTTAAGAATGCTTATCGGACACATGTGAACATTGTATGCCAAGGCTGGAATAGACGCTCATGCTAGTGAATATAACATTTGTTAAAAATAAGGCATTGAGGGGAGAGGACCACAGGAGCGTGGGGGAGTCCCAATACCGAAGATGTAAAACTTAGAATTGTCTTGCCCAGTGACCCTGAAGGGATGGGTACATTTGAAAATAAGACTGAGAAAAATATCAGAACAGGGGAGACATGTGAAACCCATTACAAAAGATAATTATAATTTCTACTAAATGATGTAAGCTTGCTTTCACCTGAATGTATTTTTGTAACTGTATGACATGCAAAATATGTAAATAAAGATTTTTAAAATCTGAAGATTGTGAGGACTCTGAAGATAGTGAGAAATCTACTGTTGCACACTAAAGAACTTTGAGACTGAGCAAATCGACTACCAGTGGGCCTGGCAGAAGTCCCACACCGAAGCTATTGTGCTAGCCTCCATATTTCCTTTAGTTGGGTATTTTCAAAAGCGGTAGGGCCAGTTAGTGATTAGGATTCAGACAGAAAACATTTACTTGATGTGCACCCCTAGTTTTTACTTTGCTAGGTAGGGAATTTAGGTGTTAGGTGGTGTTCTTTTAATTTGAAGAAAATCCATTGAACATGTCAATAACTTGTCAGACTTCTTCTGTTTCTCCACACAACACTGTCCTGAGGAAGTCTACCTTGTACATCAGTAACAAACACCAAATCATGCCAGATAACCATAAATGGACCCTAGTGCTTCCCCATGACTTGTGGAATCCTGAAAGATAACATCTTCTCAGTAGTCACTTTCATTCACTATGTGGAGCCACTGGTAGTTCTGCTCACTGACCTCGACATCAAGATCCGCCAATACTCAGATGGCACGCATCTCTACAAGACTGTCAACAGCTTCACTGACAAACATCAATTAAGACACTGCCAGTCCTTCCTAAAGTATTAGATGTTGAACCCAACCTTAAAGCTAAACCCTATGATAATTGAGTTCATCCTTCAATGGCTCATGGAAATGGAACTCAAATATTCCCTCTGCCCCCATCTGACACAGTGTGTTGCATTTCTAGGATTCGCTGTAGACCAATTGTGACCTCTCTTTTAAGACTCTGCCAAGAAAAAGCAGTTCGGCGTATATCTGCTAGTACACCTTTACAGTCTCAAATCATTCATTCTTGCCATGAATTTCTGGAATGTCATTCAAGCTGTGGTTTTTGTGCCAGGCTTGATCTTCGCACTGGTAAAACCAGTCCAACATGCCATATCTCTCATCACAGGCCAAAAGAAATTCAACCACATCCACTCCAAACTCCAGTAACTGCACCTGCCCTGCATAACTGCAAGGTTATGACACCCATAGCACTATAGCAGGCCAAACAAAATAACATCCTGGGAGCCAAACACACCACCATAAGCATTGACCTTGCCATGCTAGAAGCCATGAAGATCAGGAAAGAGAAAACCACAGTTCTCATGCTGTGTAATAGGACTCTGGAATACATATACCTCTTTTAATCAGACTGACTCCTTTGCTCTTTCCAGAAGGAACTTATGGCCCTGCTCTTGGAGCAAGCACTACCCAGACTGTTGAATAACTTATAGACTCCTCTTCCCCCCTGCATTAGCTTTTCTCCATCTTCATTTAACTCTCAATGTTTCCATTTCCTTTTACTGAGTTCCAATTTTAGTCAGCTAGGTTCATGATCCAGAAATGTAGTGTGGTCTCCTCTTCTGGGGAACAGTCCACCAGAAAAGCCCTGTACGCCCTATTAAACTGTGGACTCCAGGAAAAGCAAATAACTCCTAAGAGAAGAATACAATCTGCGAACAAATCGCATGAGGGTAAAATGGTGAAAGGCATGGACTTGACCCGGGCTCAAAATGCTGATAACACCATTTCTAGCTCTGTATAAATCTGCTGAGATTATCCCTGCTAAATAAAACTTCAAAGACAGAGACATAAAAGAGGTGCTATGAAATTGTCTTTTGTGTTATTGGTTTAGATAATTTGCCCAAAGACAGGCAACAATCTATCGAGACTTCCTGGACATCACGGTTAATGGAGCTATTCCATTTTCATTCACCACCACCACAGTCCTCCAGTCGACTAATCATCATTGGGAAAGGTTCCATCAACAAGGAGAACAGCCAATGGTGGGCCTATCAATGACTTCCTCGTTGATTGACACCCTGTTTTTGGTAAAACCAATTTCATTGTTAACTCGACAAACTAACCTAAGCCTGGCATCTCTATTTGTGCCCATCATAGAGTTAACAAACCTGCCATAGCTATTTCTGGAGAATCCTGCAGATGTATAAAGACTCGTCCTGTACTATAAGTAAATACCCCACACAAGTGTATATTTTTAATCCAGTCTTGTCAGTGCTTTCCTCGGCCACTGTGTGCCCACTATTCCTCGGTTACTGATAATGTGTACCTATGAAAAGCATCCTGAGCCATATTTTATTATCTACCAAAACGTCTTGCTGAGGCTCTGCCTGCTATCCAAATTAATATAAATACAACTCCTCAGACCAACCTGAAGTAGACAATGCCATCTAGGAGATTTCCACTTCTTGTGAAATACCTTAATTAGACTGGCCTTAAGAATTGCTGAGGGTGTTCAAGAACCAGAGCAACAGGAGGACGGTAAACATGAGGACAGTCCATTTGAGACATCTTTAATGGAATCCTTGTAAAGAAGGTTGAAGAAGTATGGAGGTAGGGTAGGGGCAGGCGTGCAAGCAAAAAGAAGCATTTGCATCTCCCCGACTACCAAAGTGTCATTTTTGTTCCAATTGCACCACAAGGCCTAGGGGAAGATTAGCCAGAGGATACCTTTAGAAGATATAGACCATACTGCCAATTAATTGAGCCAGTCATGTTTCAACAGCAGTGCCAATGAAGGATATGCAGACATATTTGTAGACGTGGGAAGATCCAGGAGAAATGGAAAGATTTCCATTGCCAGACAAATGGGAATTGGATAAATATGCCGAAAGAGAGCTTACAAGAGAAGGAATTAGTACACCCAAGATAGGTTAAACTGAATCTTTCGGGAGCAGCCGTTCCCAGGACGACATTATTTAATTTAATCAGCTCTGCTTATGTATACAGCTTTTTATTTTTTATTTCAGCATAAACATATTTGTTTAGCAATAGTGTCCCCCGAACAAAGGAAGGTATTGTATGTTACATAGGGGTGAGTGCTGTGGTGTTTAACGAATAATTAAGTGGTTCTGAAGAGAAGTGTTTTTTCCAGAAGTGTATTAGTGACAGGACTTGCATTAGGTTGTAGGTTGTTCCAGATCCGGGATGTGTAACAGGAGAAGACCTTTTTGCTGGTCTTTTCTTTGCTGCTGTTCTTAGTTTTATGCCTGACGCCATGTTTTCGCGTTCAGTGATGACCACCACAGATCCTGAATTTGTCACCCAAATATGGTGCAGGGCAGACCGCGTTTGCTCGGAAAGACATGCAGGTTACATTGAAGATAATGCATGCCTCAAGATGAAAGCTATTCTTTAGTTTTGGCTTAGCAGATGCAAGAGTAGTTGCCCAGGAGCTGCTGCAGGCAGTGGCACATCTTGTAGATACTTGTGTGAGAGGGGTAGCTATTGGCTCTGATGTCTGTAGCAAGTTTGGCAGCCAAATTCCTCAAGAACTTTAATATGATGGTCCTTGATCTTCCATTTGATGGCATGGGCCTGTCCACAGTTCAATGGATTATGAGCTGGTGTAGAGGAAAGGGAATACACTTACGAAAAGTCCTTGTCTGGGCTCACAATACCGGCACTGGTAAACAGACGGCAAGAGATAGATATGAGTTCCGTTCCTGATCCTTCATGGGATTTCAGGGCTTCCGGGAGCCACAAGTCCCATCAATCAGACAGGTCTTCCAGTAACAACTGGAAGAACTCAAATAAATCACAGGAAGGGCGTTCTTGTCCCGTCCTTGTACGTTAGCAACCTCCTCTTCAGTGGACAAGCCTAGCAAGTGATGGTCACACATGGTCCCACGGCACAGTGGGGCGGGGGAGGATGTTTTTCATTTAGTGAAACCTGGAGGACCATCACTTTGGATGCTTGGATACTATTGTCATTAAGTAAAGGCTTCTTTCCCCCCTTATCCCTCCTTTTGTTCCCCTGCAAGCTGATGGAAGAAATATTGAAATTCCTTCTCATGAAAACAGAATAGTTCTCCTGAACGAGTGTGTCGAGGGGTATCATTTGTGTCTTTTTACAGTGCAAAAGCAAACTAGGCAGGCCTGCGCACCATATTGGATTCAGCCAGATTCAATCTGCATTTACCCCTACAAAAATTCAAGATGATCAATCCCGCACAAACGTCTGTCCATCAACCCGGGACCATTAAGCTGCATCTGTGTAATGGAAATGAAGAATGCATATCCAATATGGCCAGCCCACCACAACCCAATGTATTAAGGATTTTGGTGGGGCATGCTCATTTCCAGTAGTGTGTGCTACTGTTTGGTCTCAACTTTGCTCTGCGAGTGGACAAAAGATATCTGCAGTTACGGCTTTTCTCCACCTTCAGGGTGTCCATGCATATCCATATTTGGGCTACTGGCTGGTGAGAGCTCACTCCCTGGAAGTAACAGAATCGCACTTACGAATACTGTTGGATCTGCTCTAAAAGTTGTGACTTTCATTTAACTGTACGAAATTAACTTTTATCGTCACACAAGACTTGATTTTTATAGGTTTCCGATCAAACACATCCCAGGTCAGAGTATATTTTATGTATTTTGCATTGATAAAGCGCGCTGACAGCCCGAGGGCATTGAGGTGCTGTTACATGAAGATGACTTGGTTACATGGAGGATACAGGTGTTACATGAGAGACATTACTAGGCATTGGGTGTAGACATGTGGTGCTTTGTATGACATGTTGTGTGCGAAGGCTAGGCGGCTGGCAGGTTCATACAAATAACAACGTTTTGATTGCTTTGCGGAAGGCTAAGTGGGATGATAATCCTCTAAGCTGAGGTGGCAGGCAGTTCCAGTGAGTGGCAGCGATGAATGGGAAGCTGAATCCTCCAGCACTAGCTCGCTTGACTTTGGGCACTGCGAGTAAGTTGGTGTAGGGAGTTCTGGTTGATCTAGTTGAGGATGATATAATAATTCTTTGTGTTAGGTATTGAGGGGCAACGTGGTTTGATGCACTTATGAGTAAGGGCCAGTGTTTTAAAGATGACAGGTTCTTTGATGAGTAGCCAGTGGGTTTGTTTCTTGGAAGCTGAAATGTGGTCCCGTCTGAGAATGCCAATGGTATGGTAGCACAGAGCGCGTTGTTTTGGACGGTTTGGAGTTTGAGATTTTGTAGATGTGCCAGCAAAGAGGACGTTGCAGTAGTCAAGTCGGGAACCGGTTATGGCTCTGGCTGTGGTGAGGCAGTTTTGCTTAGTCAGGAATAGTCTGGCTGCATTAAGCAGCTTGGAGTGGTATGCTGCAGATGACGAAATAGCGTTTACCTGCCTTGTCGTGGAGAGGTTGGAGTGCAGGTAGACTCTGAGGGTTTTAACAGCCTGAGAGACTGTGATTTATATGTTGTCAATGGGGAAGACTCGGTATTGGTTGTCCAGTTTCTTTAGGGTTTCAGTTGATCCGATTAAGACTAGCTCTGTTTTGTCTCTGTTTAGGCACAGCCAGTTCTCTGCCATCTAGGCTTGAATGGTTGAGTAGGCGGCGTTGAGGGTTTTAACATTGGACCGGATAAGGGCAGGAGGACTTGAGTGTCGTCGGCGTAGTTCGTATATGTGATGCCTAGCGAATCAAGAATGTTGAAGAGTGGGCTGGTAAAAATGTTATATAGAGTAGGGGATATGCATGAGCCCTGTGGCACTCCACACTGGATAATGTCGGGTTTCGCGCAGGCTGGGTCTGAGAAGACTCCCATGGCTCTGCCTTGAAGGAATGAGGTAATCCAAGCTGTGGAGATAGGGGAGAAGTGTGCTGAGGATGAGCGGTGGTGGCAGAGGGTTTTGTGGTCAACAAGGTCAAAAGCCGCCAATAAGTCCAGGAGGAGGAGTAGGGCTGGTATGCCAGAGTCCCTAACGTCGTCCATTTGGTTCTTTAAATCAAGTAGGGCAGTTTCTGTTCTTTGGCCTGGGGGAAAACCTGACTAGCGGAAGCAGAGAAGGCTATTGGCTTCGAGGAACTGTTGGACTTGCAGGTAGACTGCTTTGACCAGGATCTTTAACAGAAATGGAACTGTGGTTATGGGTTTGTAGTTGGAGGGGGTGGTCGGGTCAAGTGTTGGTTTCTTTAGGAGGGGGCGCACCCATGCTTCTTTGAGGCATGCTGGGACAGGCCCGGTGGAGAATGAGGCATTAATAAAGGCAATGAGGAAAGGAGCAAGGGTAGTAGCCTAGTCTTTAATGAGAGGGTCCGGGCATATGTCCCCTGTACAGTTAGAGGGTTTAATGGTATCCATGAAGGTGATTACTTCCTGGTCGTTGACATCCTTGAAGGAGAAGAGGGGTATGTCGTTGGTGTTGTGGAGTCGGAGGATTGGCACGGGTTTGTCAATCCAGAAAAACAGACACCCCTCGATCATGGGGAAATGTACTATGTTGGCCTATGTTGGCCGAAGACCAACCGTCTCATACTCTTAGTGTTAGTAATACATAATCATAAGCTTGACCGAAGTGTAGCCATTTTAAGGTGACAGAAATCGCCATCTTGTTTTCTCTAACGTTTGCTTATTGCTTTCTGTTCTAAATTCTTCGCTGACATGATATTCTGCTTTACCAGTGTGCAATGCAAGGCCAAGGGAAATATGCTGAAACATAATGTAGCAACCCTGATAGAAATACCCGGTCTCCTCCCGCGCGCTATCCTTGAAAGAGGGCAGCGAGGCATCCTAATCAGCCCACAGGTGCCAGTGTGTCTCAAAAACACAGTGAAAATACTCGGAACGAACATTAAATTGCTTAAATTATGTTCTTTGCGGCCCCCCTTCTCGAGCCCTGTAGAGTCCTGGAGAGCGAGTTGACCCCCAGGACCCAAATAGAAACTAGGAGATAGGAAGGCCTGGAATGTGGCCCTCCACCCCCCTTTCCCCCCCACATGCAGCCTGCTAGCGAGAACAGAAGCATTCTGTTCTTTTCAACAAAGACTTTTCTCTGCAACCTTACAAAATTGCAAACTGTTGCTAAAACAAATGTTTGAGGTGTCATACTCGTCACGATTGTCAATCATCGTGCTCAGTTCAAAGGAGATGTGCAAGGGGTGGTTTTTGATGTGACACTACTGATTGTAAGATGTTAGTTTTGTATATATGTAACTGATGTTTGTGTCTCGCTCTCTTGCGTCTCCCGAGGTCTGTTAGACACACATCGCGGGGCGTGAGACCAGTTGGCCAACTGAGACTATTTACTTTGCAATAAACTCTAGCTTTTGGGAATACAACCTTGTGTCTGGCGTATCAGTTTGTGTGTGGTGACTGTGCCTTGTTTCCACATTCAAGGGTCCCTCAGGGGCCCCTTCATGTTGGCGCAGTGTTTGTTGGTTGGCTTGGATTTTGCCATGCAAGGTGTCAAGTTTGCAAAGCAAGCAGATTAAATACTGTTGCACCAGGCTCATCTTTGATGTTGGCCTGTTGGCAGGAGATAGTAGGTGATTCTAATTCCCTGAAAATGGAGAAGATCTCTTTGTTATCCGATTTGGCGTTCGCAATCCTAGTATTGAAGGAGGTGGCTTTCGCTTTGACAATTACTTGTTTGTATTCTTTTGCTATTTTGCTAAACTCTTCCTTGGCTGAGTCGCAGTGATAAGCTTTCCAGGTGGATAGTTCTGCCCGTTTTTTGGCGCTGAGTTCTAAAAGCTCAGGGGAGAATCAAGCATTCCAATCCAATGGTGGAGAGATTACTGGATCTTTACAAGACATGCAACTTCTAACTCAAAGCATGTTCCATGACAGTGTGGTAGTTTCAGAGGCTTTTAGGTCTAATGGCCTCATGAGTGCTGGTGGTTCCGGTAGCCAAGCTCAAGATGCGCAGAACTCTGCTGACACTGAGACAGTTCTCGTCCCAGGCAATGGACCCGCTGACAGGGCACATGCCGATTATATCGGATAGGATGAGTGATAAGATCAAAAAAACCTAATGGCAGGAGTGCCCTTTGCAGATCATTCACCTCTGATTACTATAAAGACAGACTCTTTCTTATTTGGAAAAGGAGCCACATTGGATCAACACAAGGTTTTCGACTTTTACAACCAGCATAGCGAGACAAGAGCACATCATTTTTTTTTTTAAACCGACAGCAATTTTCAGTGCCTCTTAGCAGGGGGCAAAAATTCATGTTTCAAGCTAGCAGGCAGCCATCAATAACGTACTCGCCACTGTGATGTATCTAGTAACATTGTCACTGATTCTTTGGTGGGAAGCTTCTCCTATGTGGCCAGGGAAAGGCAGAATCTACCTGACGCCCTGCGGGTGGTCTGCAGGAGGACCACGTAGGGGAAGACAAACTCCAGGGAGGCAAGAGAATATTAGATGTTAACTACCCTTCATTTTTAACTCCTAGTAACACCCAAGGACTTATTCTACACTCCTGAATGGCTTATTGTAATGTGGATGCTGAATTCCCATGCTTTCCTTCTTAGTCAACAATATTATGCACCCCACCCCTTTTCTAGTACTGAGACGAGGAAGAGGGATGGAGAAATTAGGATGCCTAAACACAGGAATCTGTTGGCTACTACTAAGTGAGGCCGAGACTTTTCAAATGCACACAGTTTAGCACAGGAGGAAGAGGCGGAGCTTGCCACTGCATCTGACTTGTTCTGATGTTTTGGGACACCGGAGGATAGCAGAGTGTGGAATGCAGCTCAGAAGGTGATGGTATGCGGCAGAGACAAGCCAGGAGAAATTTGCCACGTCCCTGTCGCGGGCAGCTGGAGCTGTCGGACACTGAGGGAAGCCAAGCGGAATTGAAGCGGCTCATGGAAGGCATTGCTGATCAGTGGGTGAGAAGCGGAGAGGACAGAGAAGCGTAACTAATGCCAGAGACCCCAAGTAACACGGTAAGCCCCAGCGAGCACATGTTACCGGGGCGCTTAAGAGCGAATACTGCATGCTGGCCCCAACGCGATAGAGCCCAAAGAGAGAAGGCAATATAACTGATACAGATGCAGACATTGGGAAACGCCTAAGTGAAGATAGTAGAATTAATACAGAACCGAATGTTGTTGAAAACTCGAGCAAAGGCAGTACAATTGATACAAAGCTTGTGAAGAAAGGGTCAGTGACTCAATACTGGAGAAGTGTTTCTTGGATACAGGAAAGAGTGAAAAGAAAGCGAAGAATCCCTGGCAGGATAGTGGACCTGTCAAACCGTGCGCCTGGGACTCTCACCCAAATCAGAAAGTTGTGACACCCTGGCAGGAGAGTAAACCAGGAGTGAAAGAAGTGAGCAAAAGGGAGTAAAGAACCCCACCTTGAAAGTATGGCTCATTGAAAGGTAGGACCCATACCCTTTGGTAAGGATAAGCTACAATACCCTGACAGGAGAGTTTACCAGGGAAAGAAGGATTAAAGCAAGAAACCATAACGGTCGATGCAGAAAGGGAAGAGCCTTACCCCTTTGTGTAATAAAGGAAACAAGAGAAGTAACAAAACAGTGAAGCCCTGGCTGGAGAGTAAACCAGGGATAAGAAGATAATTGAATACACCTTCATGTGTGGAACAGTAACCAAAATGGAAGATCCATACCCTTTTTAAGGATAAACTGCAATACCCTGGCAGGAGAGTATACCAGGGAGAGAAGAAGGAATAAGAAAGCTTAGGGGTCAAAACCCCTCTGTGGATTTGTGGAACAGTGATAAATGGAAAAGGGCAAAGCACGATCCCTTTAAAGATAACTGTGATTAAAGGGAACTGTGCACTTTGAGGAGATTCAAGGGAAGAGTCTTCCCCCTTCAACAAACTGCAACTGTGATATTTAAGCCACTAGAAGAAATCTCTGGGAAGGGAGAACCCCTTGTTCCTGGTGGAACATTATTCCTTTTAGTTTCTGCACTTACTTTGTTTGAAACTTCAAAAATAAGCTATAGGTGTATAGGTCAGAGAAATCCCCTTTTCACCTTGTATTTAGTTTATCATTTAAGGGTCAGTTTAGGGGTTTGGACACAGGATGGAAGATACTTTATTTGTTGAACATCCTGCCACAGACGTTCATTAGTTTTGTTGAGGCAGGTGAACCCCTCTTATTATTTTGACATTATAAGTCTATAACCAACATATAACATGCCACTGTGTCCGAATCTTACTCTTGATCCCTTACACCACCTTAATTCTATGCAAACACACAGAACATCATTTCTTATTCTCCAAGAGTCGAACATCACTAGCCAGTGGCGAGTGCACATTTTGCACCCTGCCTTAAAGGTTTTTTAGCCCAATCTCCTGTGCAGATTCAGACAGATCATTCTGTGTCAATGTTTTACCTGTATAAACAAGGAGGCAAGAAATCCAAACTTGTAACCATGTTGGCGGTAGAGATATGGGATTAGGAAATCTGCTAAGGTATTTGACTCCAAACATTTTACCTCCCAAGGTTAAAAAAAAAAACTGAGTGAGACGCTCTGAACCAGCTATCATGAATGGGAACTCAATTAGGTCATTGTTTCACTGTTGCAAACTGGGGTTCTCCGCAAATAGACCCCTTTGCCACAAGCTTCAACCAGAAGTGTCCAATTTATGCATCAAAAGAAGGCAAGGTGGAGGACGTTTTAGGGACATGATGGAAATCTCTTATAACAGGATGGAGACCTTTGCCTTTTCCCCCTTCACCTGATTAATTGAGCTCTATAAAAGTTCCATAATTCTGTCAAGTACTGCCCGATCCTAATGGCTCCCTGTGGACAGCAAGGTTCTGGTTCTCAGACCGAATGCAGCTGTTGTCACCCCGTCCACATCCTGGACCTGCTTTTCAGTAAGGGGGCACAATCCTACATCCCTCATTTCTGTCGGAGGACAACATGAGAATTCATTAGGCAGCGAGAAAGTCTTCCATGTGGAACAGTATAGAAGCAAGGTGTTGAGGTTTTGCCAATGGTCTCTGGCCAAAGTAAAATCTGCTGTTGGCATCTCTTTATGGACGTCTTATCTTTCATATAACAGATATTTTTAATATGGTGGTGAAGCAGTATTTTGATGGGCTTTGTCAATTTATATTCCAACAGTTAATAATGCTCCTCACACAAAATGGGATTTAAATGTAGTCCTTACGGCTGTATGTCGCAAACAATATGAAGCTATGGCTACAGCAGATATCAAATCGGTATCTCCACATAAAAGCAAAAAAGGACAAGACATTTGGTGTTAGAAAAGGCTCAAATAGTATCCCTTGCCCATAGGGAGGAATGTCCCCCAAAAGAATGGAAGCAAGGGGACCTGGGACTAGGAGTACAGTAGTCGAAACAGTGAGTAAAGTCTTAACTTCACATCACAGCCTGAACTTCCTAGCCTTTAGTTTAGTTCCTGAACGGATGTGCTTTGGCTATTTAAATATACAGTATAAATGTATTGATGTTCTCAAGGTGGCAAGAGCTCCAACCATAATACCTACCAGAGAAAAAGCCTGTGGTATGCCTGTAAACCTTCACATCCCTGCTGCACGCAAGCACCTTGAACTTTTCCTTATTTGCTGGAGCTAACCACGTTTGGCTTGTCACAAAACTAGAGCAAAAATAATGTCAGTACTATTCAATGCTGCATGAGTAATGCCAGTTGTTATACAGTTAGAGGGGTGTTATAGATGGCTCGAATCATGCACCAAATCCCAACGAATGAGGCTTTGATTCAAGGTGACAACTGGATGCTAGGGCCGTTCCTCTCTATATCGTCTAACAGTACCAATGCTTCCCTAACCCAGGCATCCTTACTCTCCAGGTTAGTTAATATTAACCATTTCTCTGTTCTGTCTAATTCTGATTCATGCTCCAGGGGAGAACCTAAAGGCCAATGCCTTATCTGTCTAAACTCCCTAAGGGACTTCTTAAACTGACTCGACGCTATCTCGGTTTATTAGACAACTGCAAGGAATTATAGGGTCTGCCTTCACAGACTCGGCCGTCTTCCCATCACGCCCATGTATTCCTCTTCCTCTCTCCATCTGATCTCCCCTCACTGCTCTCCTTCTCCGAACTCCACCCACCTGTGCTCCTTCTACCTCCTGCATATTACACCTCTGGCCCTCCAGTCTCACTCCTCCTACCTGCATTTACCCTTGGATGTTAAGGCTTGCTCCTCCACTCTACTACTACAACTCTACCCCACCTTCTTCTCAGACACCCATGTTTAACTACCCAATTCACCTCAAATTCACCCACTGCACTTCCTCTCCTAATCACCCTTGCTAGTCTTTCATGCACACTCGCAACGCAGTACCACTTCCACTCACTAATCAATGCCTCACCTGATCTACAATTCGCCTCCCCATTCTTTTCCACTGTCCTTGCCCCTGCTTGTCTCTTAGTCTTCTCTTGTGGTTGTGGTTTCTCTGACATTTCTGGAAATGAAAGCAAGAATGTTCCCATCAATTTGTTTAAGAGGCATGGGATGTTGCAAATTGGTACTGCACATGTGTAGACTGGCACTTGGAGTGGGGACAGGGAAGAAGTTTTACTGTCCCCCTCTGAGGTAAAACTGGCTCTGGTATGCCTCCCACCCCAGGCTGAGAGGGGTTTGCATCCTGACCTTGACAAACACCTCCACCCTTTCCCATATGTGCTCACCTCTCCCTGACCACTTGCTGGCTTAACTCCAATCCCATTTTATTCATCTCTTTGAGGCATAGGTTAAATATTGGGAAATGTATGGGACTCCTGGCATTATAAAACTGAGCATCGTTCTTTCTTTTTTAGTATCTGGAGTGTGGCTTGTGGGTACAGATCCATAGCTTCATGGACACACAGTCATGTCTGCCCGGACATTGGTTTTGTTGCTTGGTTTTGTTGCTATCCCAGTCTGAGAGGGTTTTGTCAGGGAGACCTTGTGAACCTTGACAGGGAGATGAAATCTGTGGTTTCTTTCTCCCATAGCGCACACTGTCCATGCCCCTTGCTCCGGTCCTTTCTCGTCTTCTGGGAACAGAGTTGCAAGGTATTGGCACTCAACTGCTTCCTCCGTCCACTCTGTTTGATTTTCTGTCTGTAGAAGTGGCCTTGGGCCACTCTGTAGGAGTCCAGTTTCCATCAGCTCCTCCTTTGATTTCTCAGGGCAAATTCGGAACAGGTGCCCAGGTTTCCTGCATGCATAACAATGCCTTATGATCTCAGGGTGATTTCCGCCAGTCTGTTGGAGTAGGGGCCCTCAGCTTAATCTCAGGGGTGGTTGAGATGTACAGCTGGGTCTCCTGATGGATGGGATCTCTTCCCTCCAATCCGCCTATACACAAGTGTCTCGCGCCTTGAAACACTTGTGTATAGGCGCGTTACAAATGCCATATCATATATCATATCATATATCATACCACTGATTTGGTGTTTCTTGGGTCTCCCACTGACTTTTCCGGGTATACATGGCTCATTAAAGGTTTGTATGGCCTCTTCCAAAGTGGGTTGATGTAGCTACCATATAGCCTTCTGTTGATGAGGTGTAAGGGCATCTATGAATTGTTACAGTACCAGCATGTACTTCACTTCTTAATTTTTATTTAAATCCCACTTCTCCTTGACGCAGCCGTTGGTGACGAAGCTGAAATCTGTAATGTCCTCTGTCCTGTCCAGATCACTCTAGAATGACCTTTATCAAGTCTTTATAGAGTTCCCACATCAGGATTGAGGACTTGAAATGCTTTTTGGGTTTCTCCAGTTAGCAATGGGGCGACATATCTAGCCCAATGATCACAGTGCCACCTTGCTGTTTAGGTAACCCTCTCAAAGTTTATGAAAAATGCTTCTGGATCTTTGCCAGTGTTCAGTTTTTGTAAGATTGTCGTGGGTACTGTAGGTTGCTTTTGCCACTCACCACTCATGCCCTGTAATGCTGTTAGTAGTTCTTGATGTTTTGCCAGTTGATCCGACAAGGCCCTTGTGTCTGGAATTTGTTAAAACACAATGACTCATCATGTGTTTAGAACCTATGACATGACAAGCATATGTTGATATTGTTTGACAAAAGTGCATCTATGTCCTTTTGCCTTTTTAACATGCTATTTTTTCTTAATTAAACTTTGTTTTACCTGTATGTCCCGAGACTGCCAGTCTGATGATCTACAGCTAGCTCAAACAAGTACTAGCTTTGAGTAGGTCTTTTGTTAAACACCCCCTTGGGCGTTGAAGGGATGGGTGCCTGTTCTCTATTCTCTTTTTCATATATACATTTGCCCTCTAGAGCCAGGCCCCCCGTTAACAAAAAAGAGGGCCATCGCCCCATTATATTGTTTTTGATTTGGACGTTTCCATCTTAACCCAGGCATCCCTGTTCCCTGGTCAGTAGATCGAGAATGTTGGACCCTAATCTCCAGTTTCTAGATAGCTGGTTATGATTGCCTAAATGCAGTTGCCTTTTCTATTTAGACTGTTAGTCAGTATGTGCGTCCATTGGGAATTGTCCTCGGTCAGGTGTTGTTGAACAAGCCACTTTTTGAGACCTTTGATTTGAGAATACCTCACCTGCTCTACTATTTGCCTCAGAGTTCTTCTCCACCGTCCTTTCTCCTTCTTGTCTCTTGCCCTCGCATCTCCTAATCCTCCTCCTGACCTCACTTGAACAACCCACAGCTTCCGGTTTCCTGAGTTTTTTTTTTTATTCCGTCCCTCTGTCCCTTTCCAATCTGGCCCAGTCAGAGAGAGGGATCACCATTAAAGAAGATTTAAAAGAGTGGATTAAGCCCTGCACTTTTCTAATTGTGGGGCCATCATGCTGCAACAATGGGATCCCGCGCTGCAAAGTGTCAGGAGTTTGTGTTAGGGGCTGTGACTCTGTTCCCCTTAAGGTAAGTTCAGTTCTCTGGAATTTTTGGGCTTTTGTTTTAAGTTATTGGTGGTCTAGGTTGGTGCTTCGATTTTGCTACCGTTCATGCTGAGGCTGTGGTTCGGTGTGTGTAGCATCTGCAACAGCCACGCAGGAATTGAGCTCCTCGTTCGTCTATTCTCTTTACTGCAAGTGTTTGTGCACCAATCGCATAGGGCTCACGGCAGGCATGTAGGAGCTCAGTCTCTCCCCGTCTGGTGTGTGATTGCTTGGGACACTGATGGGTTGCTGTCCTGTGGGTGGTCTTCACTCGCACTTGTCTTAAGAAGCATAGGGTACTGCACTTTTATGGACTGGCACTTAATGAGTAACAGGGAATGGGGCCTTTTATACTGCATCTGTCCATCTCTGGGGTAGAATGCCCTGGTAGACCTCCACTTCAGGCTGAGATGAGTTCCTATTCCCTCTTGACAAGGTCCGGTTACTGACCTTGTCACATATGCCATGAAGTGAGTCTAAATAGAGGTGTCAATTCAGCTATGTGTCAAGAAAAAACAGTATTGGTTTATTGTCATATGCAAAATCTGTTGTGTAGTTTTTCATCCATTTAAGGTACATTCTTTCACCATTGCTGCGATCAAGTCGTTCTCTATCTTTTTCTCTCTCTCTCTCTCTCTCTCTCTCTCTCTCTCACACACACACACTCACACTCACACCCCCCCCACCCCACCCCCTGCAATAGCACTCACGAACAACGTCCCGATATTGGAGATTTGCAAGGCTAGCTGGAGATTAGTCGACACCTTTTCAACTTACTATTGCCCTGTGGTGTCCATATGGGTGCCCAGGAGGGTCCGGCATCCCTCTGACCTCTGCTTAGTTAACGCCTTCTTTATTTGATTTCTCAATTATGATTTTCTTTTGCTTCTGTTCACTCGCGCACTCGTTCGTGATGGGCTTGCTATTCTAGTCGGCGTTCCTAATGCTAGTTAATATCCCATGATGGAGAAGGAAGTTACTTGCAGTCCTAGTTCTCCATCGCGGGATCTTGATTGAGTTAAGAAACATCACATCTTCCTCCCTGAGATGCATCATGAAAGAGTAGGATGGATAAAATAAGGATCCTCTTCCTTTATGTCAAAATTAAAGGAGCTTCTCCGCCACTGCAATGTACCATGGGATGCTAGAGCGGGGCTGCCTGCCTTAAAGTGGCAGTGTTCAATGTATTTCCTTTACATGGCGGCCTATCTATACATCTCTGTTCCACTTTTTCATCTAAGGGAATTGCTATTTTAAAGCTGCATTTGTGTGCTCTCTGGAGTTTACTTGGACGGAAAGTTACAAATCAAGCCAGCATAATCTAATATGTTGGAAAACAAATGTTCTCTCTATCCAAAGTTTTCTGAATGCGTGTGCACACACTCAAAATCCCACCCGCATTATTACACACTCCATGTGCATTAGTCTTCTAATAGTATCCGCAATGTTGTACCCTATTACTGTATCCTCTTGTTGTCTTTTTGAATAGCACTAGTTGCATCACAGCTAGGTTTACACTGTGTACAGCCCAGCACTTACATATCTATACAATGGTTATGAATTTAATGAAGATACTCATGATGGAGAACATGATTACAAGTTAGTAACTTTTCCTTGTTAACTTGGTACATTTTATGGATGCTTTCAATATTCGACAGCTTCTTAAGACAGAGTCGGGGACCAGCACACATGTCATTGGCTCAGACTTTTGAGAACAACTCTATTGCTCAGTTTATACATGTCTCTCCGGTTCCAGGGAAAGCGGCGCCTTTACAACATAAAAGCCTTACTGATACTCAGAAAATAATGGCCATAGAAGCTGTATGTGTTGACAGGCTTGAATAAAAGCTTTTTATCTCCATAAAATTGCACTGCCTTGTAAGACCAAGACAATTTTCTGGAGCATGAGGCTTACATTTGGGCTAATTTTCATGTGTCTGTGAACTGGAGATGAACTTCCGGTCATGGCTACTGGGTGGCTCTGTGGCATGTGACTTGGCTCAAATGGCTTATCTTACTCTCTTCATTCTGACATTTAGGACACAGAGCTGGATCTGCCCTTTGATGTAAACCTTTATTTTCATCTTCCACGGATGAGGTCCTTCAGGCTTGCAAAAATGCTGCAGTAACAAAGGCCAGGTAGTTAGCTAAAAGCAAGTCATCCACTTCATCAGTGTTCTTGTGTTACATTTGGCACAAACATTACTCCCGCTCTCTCAGATGTTTTAAGTGTTTTTTCTAATCTGTTATGAGCCCTAGAATGGTCCCCCTCTCTCTCATTTCTTTACAACCCATCTATCTAGCCCAGGCATCCTTACCCCCAGGTTAGTGTTACTGAGTATTGACCCTTCTGTCTAAAAACTGACATGTACTGACAATGGTGCCCTAAAAGTCATTGCACTAGGCTCCCTCAGGGACTTACTAACATTCCCTACTCTATCCAATGGGCAGTGTTCCACGGGGATACAGAATGTGCTTTACAGACACCTGGCTGTAATCAGCCATGCTCACTCCCTCCATTTTCTTTCCTGAGCTCTTTCTATAATTATCCTCAATCTCCACCCACCTTGGTGCTTTCCCTATCTCTCTTCTATCCCTTCAGTGTCACTCGCTCCTTCTAGCCCGTACATCCAATCTTCGTACTCCTCTCTCCACTCCGCATGACTAATCCTTCCACCACACTACTCCCTCCCTCCTCCACACTACTACTTTCTCCTCCACGTTAATATACCCCTCCCCACAATTACTACTCCCTTCTCCACACTACTACTCCATCATCTACAAGAATACTACTCCCTCCTCTACACTAATACTACTACTCCCACCACAGCACTATTACTGCTCCCTCTTCCCAACTACTACTCAAACACCCTTCTTTCACTCACTGCCTACACTATCTATTCTACACACAATTGCCACACAAAACATGCACACTCAAATAGCAGTTCCACTTCCAATCAACCAATACCTCACATTTTCCAAAAAGTCTCCTAAACACTCCACCACTCCTTCCTTCTGCTGGTCTGTTGGCCTTTCCGCCTCCTCTGACCTCCAACTCTTTGGCAAGTATTGGACCTCTTTCTCTGGCCAATATGGCCCTGTTAACCCCACCCAGGATGGTTTGAATGGGAAAACATGAAAAAAGGGACTAAGTCCCTACCACTTCATCTGTATGGCTTTGCCACATAGCTACTACAATGGTGGCATATGAAGGGCAACGTTGGAGTTAGTGTTCCCAGTGATAGTCTATGGGGGAGTTATCGTGGTGTTTCGCCTTTGCTCCTTTGCAGTTGAGGGGGACTGTCAGCACTTGTGCAGGCTTTCCGGTTCTTCTTGCTGGTACTGTGCAGTTCCTTGGTCTTAGTTCATTGGTCTTCCACATAAGACTGCGGCTCTGCTTGCATTTGCTCTGTCTCTCCATTGCTTGCAGTGACAGGTGGTGCTGATGTGTGTTGGTGCTGCTGCTGCTTCTGTGTTTCTGGGCGGATTTATCTGGTTCTTTGCTGTGTTTACATGCAGACCAAGCTTTCACGGTGGGGAGTGCTGGTTCTTGATGATGGCCCTGATGAGTGGCTGCTCAGAGAATTTTTCTCTATAAGAAAAAGAGAGAATAGCAAACGTTTTGTAGTGGAGGTATGGTTTGAGTTGAATGTTGACTGCAGAAAGACATGATGGCACCGAGGGGGTCATTAATTGGGCCCCTTTCAACTGCCATCGTCTCCATCAAGGGTAGGACAACCACTGGATTACTGCCTGGTCGGCGTCCCACCCATGACTGAGAGGCGTTCTGATCCCCTCTAGACAAAGCTAGGGTACTGGCCTTGACACACTTGCGAAAAAGAAAAATAGTTTTTCATCCAAATCCACACCCACCATGTCCTCATCCGCCAAGCAGGACACCGTCCTCAAGTCCGCTTTACTGCAGAAGTGTTTTAGCCTCTTCTGTCTCTTCACATGCAGCATGCATTCCCTGTGGGATCATCACTAGAATTGACGCAGGAGCTTCAAAATCTTCTCCTTCTAGGTGGCATACAAGTGTTACCAGAAAAGGACTGGTCTCGGCTTCTATTCCTGTTGCTTCACCATTTCAAAACAGTGAAAGGCTTTGGGGCTATTCTGGACTTTTTAAAACTCAACCATTTCCTTCCTTTGGAAACATTTCACATGATGGCTCTAGGTCAGATTTCAGAAGCCCCTTTAAGTAGGGGATAGGCTAACATCAGTGGACCTTCAAAATGCTTATTGCCACATTGCACTCAAGAGGGAGCTTTGCGAAGCGCTCATGTTCAAAATGAATGGCAAACACTATCAGCAGAAGTGCCTTCCTTTTGGACTAAATGTAGATCCCAAAATCTTTGCGAATATGTTGGAGGCCGTGCCAGCCCACCTTCTTCTTTGAAGAATTCACACATATCCTAAATCTGGACAATAAGTTATTCATGGCCCTGTCGAAAGAAGGGAACCTGTGCATCCTCTAAGTGGTTTCCAACACTCAATATGTATTGGGATTTTCAATCGGTTTGTCAAGTCTTTCCTCCTTCATTCTCAGAAGTCAGTTAATTGCAGCGATCCTAGATACAGGTAGTTTACTCCCACTGACAGTGTTTGAGCCCTAAAAAAGGATATGCCTCATTTCAGCACCAGAACTCAGACATCCGCCTGGTGGTTCCAAAGGCTTGTCGATCGCATGGCTTGGTGCATTCTGATTTTGTGCATTCTCAGGATGAGACCCTTGCAAATGTACTTACTGTCTAGTTGGAATCCACAGTTAGATCCTCAGCTCATGAAAATGTCCATCACAAAGGAGGTCCGATCTTCACTCCTTTAGTCGCAAAAAGATTCTTCTCACTGGTGCTCCTTTTCGTCCTCCTTCTCCTGAGGGCTCTGTAACAAACCCTTCCCCCTTGAACTGGGGAAGGGAGGCTCACCAGATGAATGGCCTGTGGGACTCACAATAGTTTACAACACATACATTACCTTGTACTGAAGGCTTTCTTTGAGTCTAAAATGTTCCTTCCTTTCATCCAGGGGAATGTGATTCAGATTTACACTACTGCATACTTTATCTGACGAAACAGTGAGGAACACCTTCTCCTTCTAGTATGCCAACTTTGAGAATTATGTCTTCGAATGGATTGTGTCCTCCAACGTATTCCTCATCTTAGATATAATCTGCCAGTTTGCTGCTTTTTCGGAAGAGAATTTTCACCAGAGGGTGCTGTGCTCGAGGCACGTAGCTTTAGTCCCTCGAGGGCCGCCGTTGAGTGTCGACGTCATCTGTCGTATAAAGGGCTTGAGCCGTGCCTGCAAGTTCTTTTCATTGAAAATGTCTTAATCTTCAACTCCTACCACACCCAAGACGGGTTTTAAAAAGTGTCTAAAGTGCGGAAGGAAGATGTCCATTAGAGATCCTCACCGCAATTGTCTTTGGTGCCTCAGCCCTGACCATCGGGTCGACTAGTGCGGTTCATGTCAGGCGATGTCGAATAAGGCTCTTAAAGAACTCCAAGGTAAGCTAGCAGTGGGAGAGGAGTCTTTTAGACAAAGACTCAAAAAAATGGGAGGCCTTTAGGGCGTCAATGCTAAGATTTTTGAGAAGGCGACCCGACCCCGTCAAAGTTGTGTGAAGAGCATGTCGCTGTCCACTCCAAGAGTGACAGAGGGAAATCTAAAACTGTACACGCAAAATCCGACAAAGTCAAAGGCGTCCTCGGAGGATGGTTCTCCAGCGCCTCATGAAACAAGAGAAAAACCTTTGGTGCATAAATCGAGGTTAACAGAGGACAAAATGGCATCCTCGTCGTCTCAGTCGGGCATTGACTTGACACGTCCTTCGACGACCACGTCGAAGCCAAAGATGGCGTCGATACCTTCGACCACAGTGTCGAAGCCTCTCTCAACTACATTGAGGATTCCTTCGACCATATCGAAGCCAGCGTCTATTCCATCGACGCCTTTGATGCCTTTGTCGGGGAAATCTTTAATACCGATACCCAAATCGACATTTATGGATAAACCTAGGTCCATGCCGCCACCTTTACCAGAACAAATCTTCCATCCTCAGCCCAGACAGGAATTTTTTTTCATTTGTGTCTTCCATTTTTGAAGAACAATCCTGTGATGAAGAAATTACACCAGCTGGTGTTAGATTTTGGACAAGAGAAGTTCCTGAAGAATGAATAAACTCAAGTACCAAAATGGCGACCTTTATGACTGCCTACAATCGGCCAGTGGCCTAGATACCTCACCTGAGGTAGAATTTGAAATATCTTCCCCCTGTAGCATTTCACCACAAGGGGAAGAAGAATTTCAAAGTAGATGCCCTGAACAGATTTATAAACACCCCTCGTGTAAGGAAATCGAGCAAATTGGCCATCAAGCCAATTCTTCTACAGCACAGCTTCCTAAAGATGATTTATATGTGAAGGAGAGCAACCATCTGTGTTGGGTGTACGCTTCATGGCAGGGGATGATGCTCCATTCCCTCTGGGTCCCTTTTGATCTCTTGGTTGGGGAAGTTCCTCTATGCGCCCCCTTTCCTCCTCTTTGTCAAATACTAAGCACTTTCATGATGGTGTGATAAATGAGGAGGTCAGCAACATGGCAGAAATTATGAAGTGGAAGCATTGGGATTTCTCTTAATGGGCAAATGTACTATAATAAGCATTTGCAGGATGATTCTTGTTGCTCATTATTGGCCCCATCAGGTATGGTTTTCAGATCTATTTACTTCTTTCAAAGGTCAGATTTCTGTTAATCACAAAATTCAGAAACCTCTGCTTCAGCAGAGAGGGCGTCAAACCCCAGCCTTCGATTGTTGAACTTGTATTTTGTTCTAGAGGATGAGGATCTAGCCTATGCTAACTGTGATAAATCCAGGGAATTCGTCCCTTGCCCCCCCAAGGCGGAGGGCCCCCCACCCCACCTGTGAGGCTATAGAGGGAGTCTGCTCCACAGCACCCTCCCTATGGGTACTGGCAAGTGGGACCTTACCGGGAGAGACGTCTCCTTTGGGGACAAGGACTCTCGTTCCTATGAGGAACTACCTAAGCCATTCCCCTTGATGGCATACATGAAATCATCCAATATAAAGAACTGTATAAAACCGAGAGACTTGACTAAGCATCATACATATTGGTACAGACAAGAAAGTGGAGCTGTCTCTTTGAAGAGAGATCTCTGTTTAACTTGGATGAAGAAACTAGACGAGGACACAGAGTGGTGGAGAAGCTGAGAGAGGTGTACGCACTCAAGGGGGAGCCCCGAACAGCATAACACCTGAGAGAGGCTTAGCTGAATTGAGTCGCACAGCGCGTGACTTTTGAAAGTGCTCCGGATGTGAGAATGAAATGCTAGCGGTTCAGTGTCTAAGTGGATGGAGAAACCAAGGAGACACGGATGCAAGTGGTGGCATGGCCACCACAGCTTCTTGGGGGGGCATCACGCCCATATACCATTTCCGAAACCACTCGCCTGAGGAATCAAGAAAGCTGGTTACAACCAGGGATATGTGGCTACCTTGGGGGAGACAAAAGAATGATACCGCGTCAGAAGCAAGAAGCCGCAGAACAGGATCGAACAGAGAAGACCTGAGCAGACACAGTCCCTCGAGACCTTCTCCTGTGGATACCAAGGTAACTGGGAGAACCGGGAGGCCGCTGGGGGATCGTTGCAAATCAGGGAAAACTCATCCCAGTGAAACAAAATATAACTGGAATTATAATGGTTTTTAATTTTTTTATTGTGTTTGGTTTAAAATAATTCAAACCTTTGCAATTTTACAGTGCATTGCAAATGAAACCCAAAGAAAGAGATAAAAAAGGGGGAAAAAGCACAATTGTTATAAAACAAGGACGCCAACAAAGCTCATATGGGCATATATGCTCCTGTAATGTGAGTGCCTAATAAAATCTTAAAACACTCCACTATCAACATAATTTACATAATTATAAAATCTTACTACTGCTACTATCATGGCATTTGAGGCCCCATTCATCATAGATTACCACAACCAATCTCCATCTACTCTTTCCTCACTAGGCACACATTTTGCAAATATCATGATACGTTGTTCGGCAGACTAGTGCATTGGATTAACAGATGTTTTAAGCTCTCATTCATGCCTGGGAGTTTTACGGAATCTACACAAAGAATTCTCTTGGTCAAGACCAATGCATTTAGCCGAAACCTTATGAAATCTGTCCTGTACTTGTCAGGGAAGCAGTGGGCATAAGATTACACTTTTCCTGCTTTTTCATGTATCGCTGTTACATGACCATACAGATGCTATTTACACCAGCCTTCTCCTGTGTTGATCCAGTCAATCAAACAAATCATTATCTTCACCCTTCCCGGATTTCTCAATAGATTACACTCAGACAGATTCAGAAGTTCTAGTTGGGTTTTACAATAATTAGCAAACTCATTCAGGGCTGATCAACAGCCCAGCTCACATTCTTAACCCAGATGACAGTACATCAGATCTTCTTTTGCAGTTCTTAATTTTCTAAACAGCACTAATTGACAGCGAAGACTACTCTGCTTTTCAGTGATTGGAGACCCAATTCCCAACAAAGTGCCATCAGAGGGGTACATTTTGGTAGGAAATAGTTT
The DNA here is from genome assembly GCF_040938575.1 of Ambystoma mexicanum. Taxonomy (NCBI): domain Eukaryota; kingdom Metazoa; phylum Chordata; class Amphibia; order Caudata; family Ambystomatidae; genus Ambystoma; species Ambystoma mexicanum. The sequence continues at coordinate 1,664,209,281 of NC_090929.1, forward strand.
GTTTCCAAATCAGGGCCTCTAAGCTATCGAGTTCTTCCAATTGCCAGTTCAGCCTCACCTCCATTCCATATAAAAGTTTTGGAACCACTTTTCCGTTTTAAAGTTTTACTATGGGATTCAGGGAGAACTTGCCATATCTGTTAAATATGAACTCTATCTGGGTGGCTAGCTTACTGGCTTTTGTTTTCGAAATCGCTCGTAAAACCGAGTTCACTGGGGTGGCCATAAATGAGAAACCAAGGTATACCAGACAATCCACTACTTCCAATCTGGTATTCCCCAAAAACCAAGCAAAGCGCTGCTTCTTCCTTTTGTTACTAATGGTTAAAAGTTTCGGTGGATTTGTTTTTAATCTGTTGGAGTGCATATAGTTTTCAAATGCTATCAGCAGTTGGTGAAGGCCTATAGGGTTCTTGTGAAATAGGACAAAGTTGTCCATGTAGGAGAGCTATATTATTCTAAGACTCTCAATACACGGGGCAATGTAGGAGGCCCTATCAAGGTGGACCCCTACGCTAGCCACATACAGGTTAATTAGACAGGGGGCCAACACACATCCTTGCCTCAATCCTAGGAGGGTTTCGATTTGATCAGATAGATGGCCCTCACTGTCTAATTTAACCTGTTTCTGATGGAAAAAAAATGTTATTGTTAATTTATAACTCACTTGTACCAGCGAGTGGTTTCCAAGCGCGGGATTGGGATTCAAACCACTGTTGCGCTGCGTGGACTTGCTTCAAAGACAGACAGGTGGCCCTTGAGCTATCCTTCCTCCCCAACTAATATGCTTAATGAGCCCTGATCAATTCCCTATATATCTCATTTGGACCACAGCATGTTTCTATCTACCATGTCATCGGCCATAGATCTAATGATGCATTGCATATTGTAAAGGTTTGTCTATATTACGTTTATGGATTATAACCAAACACAATGAAAAAAAATTAAAAAAAGATCTAATGATGCAATGAATGAATGAGTTGCATTCTTTTGAAAGGTAGATCTTTGTATGCATGACATTATGAGCCCTTTGCAATCAGTCCTGATCCCCCTTCTGAAGCCTGTTTGATTTATTTTTCGGAAGCCCTTTTGGTTAACCCAGGCTTCCACATCCAAATCGCTATTAGGCGATAATTAAGCGGCTCTATTCGGCTGCCTTTCTTATAAATTGGGATGATCCAGGCCGTTTTCCATGATACCAGTGTCTGTTTTTTTTTCCATTATATCAGAAAACAGTAAGGATAGAGCCCCTGCCCACATCTTTCGGGTCCCTTTTAAACAGTTAATTCACAAGCTGATTCGGTGCCCCGGCTCTCTGGCTCTTCCTAATGGCTCTTTCTATATCCACCGTGAATTTTAATTACCAGACTATCCTTTTTTGATCGCACCTATGTTGCATTACTTTCTTTATATCCATACAGTTCAGCGAAAAGATTCGACCATGCCTCCTCCAGTATTGGTATAGCTTGCACATTTTATTGATTCAGCTCTAACCTATTAACTAGCACCCAGAAATTCGAATTTTGGTTTTTCAACAACATGGATAGCATTATTTCTCCATCTTGTTGAAATAACTGATGCCTGTGGTTAATTGAGCTTCCTGAGTTTATCTTTCAGCCAATATCCCATCCATTCTTTGATTACGCTTCTTAAATGGTATAGAGAAAAGACATTGTGGCAGTTTCCCGCAAAGCATATCTAACAAGGAAGCCATATTCCTGACCGTTAACATTTCAACCATTGCTCCATGTTAGTATTGATCATTACTTGCCTGAGTTCACTATTAGTGACCCAAATTGTATGGCCATTCCATTTGACCCTCTTGCCAGCGCAGTGTACATTCAAATTGCGTTGGTACATTGTATTTCTTATTTCTTTTTTTTTTTTGGTGCACATAATTCTAGCAATAAGCATATTGTGATCACTAAGATCCGTTGCCTCAATATCAAGAGATGCATTTGTCCAACAAACTGCCAGAGACAAAGATAAAGTCGATGGTTGAGCTAGATTGGCCTGTGTGCCACATCGGGGCTCTAACATGGTCACCCTGGAAATATTCATTCAACACAAAGGCGCGAATCCTCTGCAAATTGTCGCCAGAATTCACCCCTGCACAATCTGTCACCATTGCATTGACTCAGCCTATTTAATCGCTGCACACAGAATGGTATCCACAGCTAGAAATTATAAAGTTAATAAAGTGGAACTGTAATATTCTGAGAAAAAACACCTTCTCTAAGATTGAATCAGAGACTAATGAATTGGAGGTACAAGTACTCTGGGAAGAAGGGAAAATACCAAGTACTTTAAAGGCTGGAGAATAAAGTAAATCCGAGGGGGAAAATACTCAAATAAGAGAAATAGAATTCTATGACGTAAAGAGAAGTGAAGCCTATGAGAGCAAAGAGACACAAACCAAATTTGTATTTGTATTTAATTTTATTTATTTATATTGCGCACCTAACCGAGAGGTAGCAAGGCGCAGAGGCATAAAGAGGATTGCAAAGCTTGGTTACAAACATAGGTACGCGGTCCAGCTATGGTTACAGTGCTGAACGCGTAAACTAGAAACAATGCACGCAGAGGAGGCATAAATTATAGCGATAAGCAATATTATATACAAGATGCTGGTTGTCTCATGAAAGATATTTACGCCAAGCAGATGACAACCTAAATGTACATATTTACAAACCTAGTGGTGTGGGGCATCAGGGCAGCAAGAGAGCAGGCGGTCGTTATGTGTCGTGAGCCTTGAGCCAATAGATGGTCTTAGATCTGAATTGGCGGTAGGGAAGGTCCTCCCTGCAAGTAGGAGGAAGGGAGTTCCACAATTGTGCTGCTTTTACCGGAACACCAGACATTGTACATTTGAACCTGGGCACCAAAAGGAGATTAGAGTTGGCCATTCTGGAGGGGCGAGAGGAAGTAGGTCTGGTGAATCTAGTGATAAGGTATTGAGGAGCTGCTTGGTGGAGACATTTGTGAGTCAGGGAAACCGATTTGAGGAATATTTTGTCTTTATTGGATAGCCAATTGACAGATCTTCTAGAGTCAGAAATGTGGGCTTTCTTCGGGATACTGAGGGCCACTCTTAGGGCATTATTTTGAAGGATCTGTATTTTGTTAGTAATATATTTGTTGCAGCCTACATATAGTACGTTGCAATAGTCCAGCTTGGACAGGATCAATGCCCTGGCTAGTGTGATGCAATTGGATGGAGAGAGAAAAGGTTTAGCTGCTCTGATGAGTTTGCATGTGTAGGATGTGGCGGATGCCATAGCATTAACTTGTTTTTTGAAGGTGAGGATAGAGTCTAGGTAGAAGCCGAGGGTTTTGACCTCCTTGGCTACCGTGATCTTATTGTTGTCAATTACGAAGGAGGAGTAATTTTGGTCCAATTTGCTAAGATTATGTGGCGATCCTAGAATGAGGAGTACTGTTTTGTCATCATTCAGGCATAGACCGTGTGAGGCCATCCATGCCTGAATGATGAGGTACACTCTATTGACGAAGGCCAAATCCTTGTCATCCCCCGTCAGCGGGATGAGGATCTGGGTATCATCAGCATAATTGGTGTAGGTGATACCCAGACCATCTAGATCATCAAAAAGGGGCTTCGTGAAAATGTTGTACAGTGTCGGGGAAACGCATGATCCCTGGGGCACGCCACAGGTGATGGGCGTTGGGTCGGCTACTGCTAGTAGGGAGAAGACTCTCATTGTGCGGTTATTAAGAAAGGATTGGATCCAATCAGTAGCCTCTTGAGAGAAATGGGCTGCTTTTTGAAGGTGATCACATAAGATCTCATGGTCGACCAGGTCGAAGGCAGCTGAGAGATAAAGAAGTAGCAGTAGTGCAGTCATACCCTGATCTCTCAGCTCTAGCTGTGCCTTAAGGTCTATGAGTGCGGTTTCGGTACCATGTTGAGGCCTGAAGCCCGATTGTCTGACTCCTAAGAGCTGGAAGTGCTCGAGGTGGTGTTGGATTTGTTGGTATGCTACTTTGTGGATGATTTTGAGAAGGAACAGAACTGTGGTGATGGGGTGGTAATTAGTGGGAGTAGAAGGGTCTAGATTCGGTTTTTTGAGCAAGGGGAGGACCCATGATTGTTTCAAATTGTTAGGTACGGTGCCTGATGTGAATGACGCATTTATTAGTTTGGTAATAAATGGTGCGAGATCACGAGCCGCATCCTAGATCAATCGTGCAGGACATGGGTCCCCATGGCAGTTCGATGGTTTGAGAGTGAGAATGACCTTTTCGAAGGGATTGTGTCCTCCGACGTATTCCTCATCTTAGATATCTCCTTCCAGCTCTGCTGGCCTCGGAAAAATTTTTCTCTGAAGGGCGCTGGGCGTCGACATCCTCCGAGTCGATGTCCCTCGACAGCCGCCGTATCGACGTCGACGTCGTCCTGCCTATAAAGGCCGCGCGCAGCGTCCTTGCTCAGTTCCGTTTTTCCGCGCTTACTCAGTGCCTCGGAATACCGTTGCTCAGTTCTTAGATTAATCCTATTTACCTTGAGTCATTCGATCCGTACTCGATGGCTTCCTCGTCGGAACCGACAACTCCTCGATCCGGCTTCAAGAAATGTCGAGATTGTGGGAAAAAGATGTCGTTGACTGACCCTCACAGAGTTTGTCTGTGGTGTTTGGGAGCTGAACACCATTGTTCGGAATGCGAGGACTGTATGTCCATGACAGCTAAGGCGCTGAAGGAGCGTAGGGGGAAGATGGAGGAAAGGTAAGACTTTTAAAGCTTCTTCTTCGTCGACGAAGTCGAGACATTCGTCTCCTCGTCACCATTTGCGCTCCAGGTCTCGGAGTGGGTCTCATCACTCCTCGAGATCGAAGCACTCGAAGAGGAGACGTCGAAGATCCCCTTCTCCGTCTTCCTCCACTCTGTTTCACCAAAAAGAATCCCTTGCCCCACGAAACATAGTTCCCGGGCTGAATGGGAGGAATTCCGCAAAAATATGATGAGCGTCTTCGAGAAAGCGGCCTCGACCCCCTCGAAGACTGCCGAGAGCGATGCACGGGTTGAAAGACCCGAAAGTCTAAAACGCTGCGAGTCGCAGTACCCGGCGAAGGAAACCTCTCGAGCGCATCTCGAACCCTCGAGTAGGACTATGACCTCCAAACCTTCCTCGAAGGTGCCGTCGACGAGGGTTCCGTCGAGGTCGATGTCTTCGACGCCGTTGTCGAAGGGACCTTCGACACACGGGTCTGTCGACTCGACGCCAGCTTCGACACCGGCGTCGACGCCAAGAAAAGTCACGGTTACGACACACCCAGTGACTATCCCCAGGTCCTCGACGTCGATGGCTTTGAGATTGTCGAGTAGAATTCCAATTCTGTCGAGGTCTTCGAGGCCTCCGCCTTTGTTTTCGACGCCACGCTCGAAGCCTTCGATGTCGACGACATCGAAGTTTTCGAGGCCGATAATGACAAGTTCGGCACCCTCTGCCTTGGAAATGGGATTTACTCCCTTTGAGTTCAGAACAATTGAAAACTATATCCTCAATTTTGGAAGAGGGTGAATTGTCTGAACAGGAAGACACATTTGAGTTGCAGGGACCTGTAACCCCAATTAGAGAGGAATTTCCCTCTGAAAAGCGCAGGTTAAAGGATCTTCATGATTCCTTACATGAGGCAAGTGGGTTAGACACTTCCCCTGAGGTGGAGTTTGCTAAACCAGACCCGGGGGAGCATGCTGAAACCCCCTATAGAGCCTTAATGGCCAGGATCACAGAGTTCATGGGGTGGTCTGCACCTTCACAATCTTTTCAACAAGATGACCTCACGGATATTCTTGACAAAGGCCCACAGGAGGATCCTGTGGTGCCTTTTCATAAAGCTCTTCAGAGAAAGATCATGACAAACTGGGAAACCCCAGATGTAGTACCAGCAGTAAATAAAAAACTGTCTACAAAGTACATGGTATCTTCTACAGACCCAGAGTTTTTGTCTAAACACCCATCCCCAGAAAGTCTGGTGGTACAGGCAGCATCCTCTACCGATGTCAAGACGGCTTATCCTATTGTCCCACAGGACAGGGACGATAAAAAATATGATGCTATGGCAAAGAAAGTCTTTTCAACATGTAGCACGGCGTTAAAATCTACAGCGGCTGACTGCATCCCGGAGGGAGAAGAAAGGGATGCGTTCCTGAATATTATACAGGACGGTAAAGACGCTATGTGCGAATCCCTCCAGACGGGCATTGATTCGGCTGACAGTATCAGCAGAGCAATGGCAGCAAGTACATCAACCAGGAGATTCGCTTGGTTGAGAAAGTCTGGTTTTGCCCCAGATGTGCAAGCCAGGCTCTTGAACATGCCATTCGATGGCTCTTCTTTGTTCGGGAAAAAGGCGGATGACAGTTTAGAGAAACTGCAAACTTCAAAAGCAGCAGCAAAATCCCTAGGAGCTGCAATCCGTCAGACTCCTTTTCGTCCCACAGGAACCTCTGCGAGGGGCAAGTCCTTTCGCTTCTACTCCGCATTCGGAAGAGGTAGAGGACGACCGGCTCAAAGGGGACAAAGAAGAACTACCCGAGGTGGACGGGGTAGATATTCAAAAGCCGCAGCAACAGCAGGTACCTCTTTACCATCGGCATCTGCATCAGCTGCCCCAAAACCACTCTGAGGACTTCCCTCACAGGACACCTGTAGGAGGCAGGTTGACTCAACATCTGGCGGTATGGCAGGCTATCACGTCAGATGCTTGGGCATTGGAAACAGTTGCCCAAGGTTACTGCCTGCCTTTCCTACGTATACCTCCGAGTCATCCACCGGGGATCAGCTCTCACAAAGCTCCAGATCCGCTCCTCTTGCAGGAAATTTGGGACCTGCTAGAGAAAGGTGCCATAGAACCGGTACCTGTAGCGGAGAGGAACAAGGGCTGGTACTCCCCTTACTTTCTCATTCCAAAGAAAGACGGAGGACCTAGACCCATCTTGGACTTGCGAGAATTGAACAAATTCCTCAGAAAAGACAAATTCAAGATGGTCACTCTTTCTCAGATCCTCCAGGCCCTTCAGTTCCAGGACTGGTTGGTATCTCTGGACCTTCAGGACGCTTATTTCCATGTGCCTATCCATCTCAAACACAGGAAATACCTGAGGTTCGCAATTGGCAACTCTCACTATCAATTTCGAGTGCTGCCATTTGGGCTGACCTCCGCCCCGAGGGTCTTCACCAAGTTAATGTCGGTAGTGGCTGCAAGTCTAAGGAGGGAAGGGATTCACGTAGGTTCCCCTACCTGGACGATTGGTTGATCAGGGCTGTTTCTCCGGAACAAGCTCAGATCCAGCTAAATCACGTGTGCCACTTCCTTCACAGACTGGGCTTCTCCCTCAATTTAAAGAAGTCACAAATGATACCATCGCAGAGACTCCAGTTCATAGGAGCGATCCTGGACACTTCCCTGGGAAAAGCCTCGCCACCAGAGGTGAGGGCTCAAGATATTCTACAGATGGTTACCAAGTTCCAACATGCCCAACGTCTCCCAGCCTTCGACTTTTTGAGGTTGCTAGGCCTCATGGCATCCTGCATTTTCCTAGTGCCAGAGGCTCGCCTGAGAATGAGATCCCTCCAGTGGGCACTGAGGACTCAGTGGTCACAATTCTCAGGGAGAATGACAGATCTTCTTCAGGTTCCCGGCAGGGTGGCTCGAGACCTTCAGTGGTGGGCCTGTCAGGAGAACATTCTGAAAGGAGAACAGTTTTGGCAACCCTGGCCGGAGATAACAGTAGTCACGGATGCCTCACTCACGGGGTGGGGAGCCCACGCCAACGACTTGACCATCAGCGGTCGTTGGTCTCCATCGGAGTCCAGCCTACATCTCAACCTGTTAGAGCTGAGAGCCATCAGACTTGCGCTGAAGGCGTTCCTGCCAGCTGTATAAGGGAAGAATGTCCTGATAATGACGGACAACACGGTGGCCATGCATTACCTCAACAAAAGAGGAGGCGTAGGATCACTACCCCTGTGCACAGAGGCGATGCAGCTCTGGTTTTGGGCAATCCAAGAAGGAATCTCTCTGTCGGCAGTTCACCTAGCCGGAGAGAAGAACTTGACAGCGGACGCTCTGAGTAGGCAGAACAGTCTCCCACGAGTGGGAGCTAGCTCAGGAAGTCCTTCAAGAGATCTTTGCCCTTTGGGGAACCCCTCAGGTAGATCTGTTCGCCACCAGCCTAAACAGGAAATGCGACCTGTTCTGCTCAAGGGAATTTCCCCCGAGAGGAGCTCTGGGAGACGCGTTCATAGTGGACTGGGAGTTTCCGCTTCTGTACGCGTTCCCACCGGTCCCTGTCATTCCTCAAATGATCAGGAGGTTGAGAAGATTCCGGAGAACCATGATCCTAATTGGGCCAGGAGAACGTGGTACCCGGACCTTCTAGACTTGTCCATCTGCCCTCCAATTCGACTTCCACTCAGAGAGAACCTACTCTCACAGATGGGAGGTCAGGTTCTCCATCCAGACATCAAAACCCTCAACCTTCACGCTTGGCTTCTGAAAGGCTGAGGTACAAGGATTAGGACCTCCCTGATGATGTTATGGAGGTGTTGCTTTCGGCAAGGAGGCCAGCAACAAAGTCTTTATACCGCTGCCGTTGGAACAGATTTTGCAGCTGGTGTAGAGAACAGAATATCGACCCTTTTTCATGTGGTACACCAATGGTTTTGTCCTTCCTACTATATTTGGCAAATTCAGGCCTTCAAGTTGGCACCATTAAGGGCTATCTCGCAGCGCTATCCATCTTTAAGCGTACTGCGGAAGAACCATCCTATTTCAAATTACCCTTGGTAATACAGTTTCTAAAGGGGTTAACCAATGTTTATCCCCCAAGACCATTCCAAATTCCCCTATGGGATTTAAACTTAGTACTAACTTTCCTGATGGGTACACCTTTCGAACCTCTCCATTCTTGTTCGTTAAGATTCCTTACCCTTAAAACTGTTTTATTAATAGCACTTACATCTGCTAGAAGGGTGAGCGAATTACAAGCTCTTTCTTGTAAACCCCCCCACACAATATTTCACAAAGACAAAGTTGTCCTGCAAGTGAAGCCTAATTTCCTCCCAAAGGTGGTTTCTGAATTCCATATCACTCAGAAGATTATCCTACCATCTTTCTATCCTCCTCCTCACCCGGGGAAAGAGGAAGAGAGGTTACACAGGCTAGACCCTAGGAGGGCTTTAAGTTTTTACATCAGTAGACTAGCCAGGATAAGACGGGCAGACCAGCTGTTTGTAGGTTACGCAGGTCACAAGCTGGGGTTACCAATAACTAAGCAGACCATTTCCAGATGGATCATTCTAGCCATTCTGGAATGTTATAAACTGGCAGGGAAAGAGCCCCCTCAAAACCTTAGGGCTCATTCGACCAGAGGTATTGCAGTTTATCGGCCCTCAAAAGAGGTGTGCCGGTTAAAGACATATGTGCGGCCGCTACATGGTCGTCTGTCCATACCTTTACACGTTTTTACAATTTGGATTCCTCCTCCAGTCAAGAGACTAGGTTTGGAAGGGCTGTACTGCACTCTATTCATCAATAGAAGACAGCGTGAAGTCAGTACTCCCTCCTCTGATAATAGAATACTGCTATGGGAGCCTATCTAAGATGAGGAATACGTCGGAGGACACAATCCCTTCGAAGAACAAGTTACTTCTTACCTTGTAACGTTCTTTCAACGGGATGTTCCTCCGACGTATTCCTCATCAACCCTCCCATCCATCCCCGCAGTTCTACTTCCCTTGTTGTTGCAGCTTACGCTCCTTCAGGGTGATTAGTTAGTCCAGAAAGTATTATTGTGGGCTACAAAACGGAACTGAGCAACGGACGCTGCGCGCGGCCTTTATAGGCAGGATGACGTCGACGTCGATACGGCGGCTGTCGAGGGACATCGACTCGGAGGACGTCGACGCGCAGCGCCCTCTAGAGAAAAAAATTTCCGAGGCCAGCAGAGCTGGAAGGAGATATCTAAGATGAGGAATACGTCGGAGGAACATCCCGTCGAAAGAACGTTACAAGGTAAGAAGTAACTTGTTCTTCTACCTCTTTGGTAGATACTCTATGGAAGTTAAATTGGGGATTGTGTGCATGGGGGTGTCTGAGTAGGGTGAGTCTTTTTAGGGGTGAGACTACTAGGCTTAGTAGAAGAGAGAAGGGAATCTTTTTTGGTGTTTATCTTTGTCTTGAGGGAGGAGATTTTGTTGGCTAAGGCATTTTGTATACCCGTGCACCAGTTTTTGTCCTTGAGGCGCGAGTCAGGCGCTTGGACAGGAGATTCAACCTCTTTTAGTATAGTAAAGAACTCTCGGGTGTTAGATTTGGCTTGTAGGATTCGGGTGCTGTAGGACGTTTGTTTGGCCAGGATAATATCTTTTTTGTATTGGGAGGCTAGTCTACTCAGGTTATTCTTATTTTTTTCCGAGGGATGTGATCTCCAGATTTTTGCGTAGCGTTGCTTTTCCTGTCTGAGGGCTTTAAGATGGGGAGAAAACCAAGTTGATGTGTTTTCTAGGTTTGCTCTTTTTCAGTTGCATTGGTGCTATGACATCAAGAGATGAGAGCATGACTTTGTTGTATATGTCTACCATCATAGCGGGATCTGTGTGGTCCGGGATGGCGGTCAAGGTCGGTGCGATCAGTGGGATCAGATTTTCAGGGGTAATGTTCTTTTTATTTCTAGTCTGGACAGCTGGAGCTATACTGTCAATTTGCACTGATGTCGCCTCTAGGGTAAACGAGATCAACTAGTGATCTGTCCAGGGCTGTGGAAGTATAGAGGAGATCAGGACTGGGCAACTGTGCACAGCTAGCCAGTCCAGAGTTCTACCTTTGGTATGAGTAGGCTCCGTGATCTTCTGGGTAAAGCCCAGGTCCTCTAAGGTATTATTAATTGTTATGGCATTAGCATCTGTGGGGTCACTAAAACCCAGGTTAAGGTCTCCTAATAAAATGCTTTGTGAGGAGTTCTTGAGATTATTGGATAGGATGTTTGTGAGGTCTTCTTCAAATGACCCTAGGGGGCTAGGTGGTCGGTAAATAAGGTTAATGGAGATGGATTGTGTGTTAGATATGGTTAGTTTTGCAGTTAAGGATTCACAAGATCCTGCATTGGGAGGTGTCTCAATAGTCAGGGAGAATTTAGTTTTAGCTATAATGGCAAGACCTACGCCTCGAGAGGTGGTACGATCAAGTCTTAGTAGAGTATAGTCATCTGGAATGGCTAGCATAATTGCAGGGCCTGCTGTTGTGTGTAGCCAGGATTCAGTAACAGCTAAGAAGTCCAGGTCTTCATTGTAGAGTAGGTCTGCAATGTCTGTTGCGTGGGCTACCATGAAGCGGGCATTTATCAGTGCTCCCTTAGTCCCAGGTTGTGCTGGTTTTGACAGTGGTGCTGAGGATTTATGCGTGTTTTTCTGGGCGCCAATAGATTCGCCATAGAGTCTTTGTTACTGCACTCTGTTGCTGTCCAGCTAGGTTTGCGCTTTATAAATCCCATACATACATACATTTACACACTTTCAACACAGTGTTCTTTGGCAAGGAGTGCATTGTGAGTGCTTTTCCTCTATGGGTAGGAAAATGGAAGATGGAAGGATTCATTACAGTACAGCTGTGTGATCTGTGTCAAGCAGACTACTGTGATGTCTGGTGTTCCACGGGATAGCTAAGTAAAGGAAGAGAAGGAAGGGAAAGGGGTTAAGTCTACAGCATTCTTGTGATATTTAGCGAAAGGTATGTTCATAGATATTGTGTTCCAGCCATAGGGAAGAAAGCAATTAGTCCAGCATTATTTCTGTACTGGAGTTGGAGAGATATGTTACGGTGCAGCTTTGTGATCTTGGGCAAACAGCATATCCTGAGCTCTTGTGTTGTAACCAAGTGCAGAAACTGAACCAGTCAGTACTGGAAAGTGAATGCATTATTTCTGTGCAGCCTTGTGATCTTGGACACACATTCGAATCTGAGATTCTCCTCTCTTATGGTTACATGCTTCACAACACTCTTCAGGAGGCTTTCTTCCTGTATGGGGATTCCACTTCCAGTTCACCAAAGGCAGGTTGCTGTCACTTAATCCGCCCCCTCTTTCTCCTCACTTTGTAACTTCAAATGGCCCATTGCACCCCTGACCATAGAGCAACCTTTCTGCAAACACACAAGCATATTTTGAAGTTGCAGATAGCTACTTGCCAGTGGTAAATTCACAACTCTTTTGTAATGTTTTATTATGTTTCTTTTCTGAGTAAATGTTACATTCACTGAAACGGCATATGTGTTCTAAATATTTGTTTTAAAGGTTGCTTCCAGCCAGGGACAAAGTCCCTGCTTGTCTAGGGATCACCAGTGGAGTGATCCACAGTAGTTCAGGTACCTCTCTGAGCCAGTGGATGATCCCAGCGGCAGAATGGGGATGCCCGGGACGTTCTCCTGCTGACTTGGCAGGGGCGAGTCTCATTGTTGTAACCCAGGACAGAACTGGGGTTCTGGAATACATCGGTCAACTAGTGCAGCTCAATAGCGTGTAGCCCTTTGTAAACAGAGTTCAAGCTCGCGTGAAGCTTCTGTCCCCTTAAGGAAGATAATTCCCCTTCACTAGACACTACATAGGAATTCTGTAACATTTTTAAAACCGCATCCATAATATCGGGGACATCATTTCACTACTTAAAACCAACACTTGATGAATTATAGGGTCCTGCTGTTACAATGTTGCAAGCCCTCATCTTTGCAACCAGGCATTGCATCAAATTTAAATTGAAGTTGCAGAAGCCTTGTCTCTCAGCAGAGACTTCCTCTGCTGAAAGTACAGGGTGCCAGGGTTCTCGAGCATACGGAACATTTCCAAAACGGATAACTTACTTATTCCGTTTCCAATGTCGAATTTACATGCTGTGGAGGCAGAACTCTCCGCACAAGGTACACGGTGAAGGGCAGCAAGACTGAAATCCACACGCCAGTCCAAAGCAGACCCAAGGCGGCTCAGGGAATTCAGCTATTCCCAGCCCACACCCGGTTACCACTCAAGGGGCAGACACTCATTGAAAGGCTCACCCAGGGAGAAGAGGAAACGCAGTATAAACACAACCAGCCCTACCTGTTTAGTTGCCGCTTGGGTGGCTGGTGGTTGGAAGTGTTTGGAGCACGATACAAGATTTTGGTGGTGAGAGGGTGAGAAGGAGCAAGGAGGAGGTGGTAAAGAGTTGGAGGAGATAGTTATATTACTAGCTGGTGTCAAGAGTATGAAAAAGGTGGTACCGTTAGGAGGAGGTGGTGAACCGTTGGAGGACTTGGGCATAGCTGGAGGGGGCAGTTAGTCTGAAAGCAGTGATAACATCAATATGAGGTTATATTAAGAGGTGATGATAATGAATTAGAATAGCTGGTAACATCAGGAGGAGACTGCAGAATAACCATGATACATGAAGGAGGCAGTGACCATGAGGAGGAGGTGTTCACGCTCACGGATGTAGTATGCAGGAACGAGGACGCTGAATTGTCCCAAGTCAACTTTCTGAGGCAGAACTATGTCTGAGTCCTAGGCTGTCGGCTGTGAGGGCTTCCCACCACGATCTTCCATGCCCTTGCCAACAGCCTGCATGACCTCCCCACGATCACCTGCATCATACCATCTTGAAACGGTAAGCCCTGCCGGGCTAGAACATATCTATGGCTGCATGGCTTCTTAAAAATGGCCACCACAATTTCCAATCCTTTGTTTCCTGATACTTTTTGCTTCCGTTCCTGACTGAACTGCTACGATTGGCCGCCTCTAACATCATTTGGCCAATCCTGGGGAGCCGGCAGGCTAAGCCGGCCCCACACTAAGGCTCACACCAAGGCCCCTCGCCTGTCTGGCCTACCCAGCCCTGGCTGATGTGACAGCCACAGCCCTTTCATCTTCAATCCGATTCCTGGTGCATTCCTCAAGCATGCATCTTCTCATCGCACACTCCATAAAGTCTTTTCCGGGTATGCTTTGTTCCACCTATCTGCTGTTCACTTGCCCTACTTTGTTCCCCCTCTACACTCCCCTGCACCAAGTGGTGTTCCCTGCCACACTTGAGGTATCTGCTGCGGCTGCTGCTGCTGAGGGCAGTGCTCCGACTCTATGGCACTCTGGATTTTCATCTCTACACACCGCCAACTCCTCCTTCTTTTACCACCACCGTACTTTGTAATCTTTATGCTCCCACAGAGCTAAGCCTCCACCATGCCTCCTGCCTGGCTGTATTGCTTCTTTTTTCGCCCTTAACGTACGTGGCAGCACATGACACTTTATTGTTCTATCTGCGGAATTATGACTCTGACTTTAATGTCCTACCTTGGGGCATATATCTTCCCTCATTACTGACCTCAGCTATGAGACCTACCTGTACCTTCCTACATGATGTATCCCCTCACCTTGAGGCTGGCAGTCAAATGTTGCACCTTACCTTTTTTCTTCCAAATGTGATGTAGCCCCCCGCACCATAGGGTGAGGGTTTTCCAAACTTGTGCACTCACTCAAATGTCGTTTCTTAGGCTTATTTGCCTGCCTGCATCCCCCGATGTGACTTTTCCACTCTGAAGGCATTCTTACCTGCTTGTCTTATTTTCCTGCCTGCATGCCCGATGTAGCCCCTCATTCTATGAGGTGAGGCTTTTCCACTCTGCAGGCACTCTTACCTGCTTGTTATAATTTCATGCCTGGTTTTCCATAATTGCGGTTTACCTACCTACTTTCCTGCACTTCTTGATCTTGTTTTGCATATTTTATACCTCACACCTCTTTCCCCTCCCTTCCCCTAACCCCCCCCATTTCATGTCCCAGCACTCGCACATTCTATATCGTCTACCGACCTAGTCGGATCGTTTGTTTGTTTTCATCCCTTAGACCCCCTCCCTGCACTACCCCTTCTCCCCCTCTCCCCTGCTCTCATGCTATAGCACTTGCACGTTTCCGAATGTTTCAAGATCTTTTAAGAACGTTTCTGTTTTTGTATAATACCATCTTTCTTCCCCCCCCATTGTCTTGATGCGTCTTGAAACACAATTTGTGCTGTATAGTGCGCATTACAAATAACCAATAAATACATGTGGATAAGAGGCCTACGGAGTAGAGCTAGTGGGAGCTCCTGGCGCCAACTCCAAAGCCTTGAGAAGCTAGAGCTGTACCTACTCTATGTGGAGTAGACTGAGGTGTTTCCTGGATAGATTCCAAGGATAGGCGAGGGTGCAGGATCCAGGAAAGCCAGCATCTAGCTAGTCACTGAGGATTGGCAGCCAGCCCTGGACCAGACTGTGACACACTTTGCAAATTCAGAATACTTTTCTTTTCAGATGTACATTTTTGTGTTAATTATTTTTGTACTGGAAAATAAGACTGCCAACCATATTTCCGAAGTCACGTCCCCTGTGCACCCCACTCAGCCCCAATCCAGCCCCTGCAGGGGTGAGGGTTAGGATGACCGTGGTTGTTCTCGCAACACTGTCCATCCACTCGCCTCTCTCCACACAACCCATTGTATGTGAAAATATAATGTGATTTTCAGGTAGAACGTTCAATATCTTCATTCTAAAAGGAATTCATAGCTAAACAAATGAGAGATTGCTGATTTCTGGGGCATGGACAATGGGTGTTCAGAGAAATGAAAACAGAAATTAGGTACAGGTAAATGAGGAGGTCAGCAACATGGCAGAAATTATGAAGTGGAAGCATTGGGATTTCTCTTAATGGGCAAATGTACTATAATAAGCATTTGCAGAATCAATACAATGGGGCTCAACAAAAGTAGAAGGGTACGCTTTTTTTGGTTCTGCCAGGCTTGTACAGAAAAATGTTACCCTCACCATTTGTAAAATGAGGCCCGTTGGATTTGCCACGATAGTTTTTTGTGTCTCTTACATGTATGGCCTTCCTGTAAATATCCCTCTACACCCCTCTGTCCTACACTATTCTTCCTTCCACTATTTGGGTGTGGTCGTTTTTTTAAATTTTTTTTATTAATTGCATTTTCGTGATCAAGTATTCTAAAAGTGCAATTAATTTATCTTCTTTAAACCCACGGATCTTTAGCTATTAGCTGTAACGCGCATGCATCTGATAGATGCTGAACAGTTGTCAGAATTCAGAAATGGTGAATGCTCTGGCTTTTGAGAGAAATGCTTTGCCTTTGGTTCTACAAGGGTAACTTGTTCATGCTTTTAAGTTGGTATGCTAATTTTGATTTTGACCTTGAGCTGTCTTTGAAACCCACATGCTGTGGTTTATCCTGACATGCGTGCAGCCAATGTTGTCAGATTATGTTTTAATTGCCACCTGCTGTGAGATTTGGAGGAAATGGTGCTGATCAAGTTTTCTGTCTCTCAGATCTCCCGTGGTGGCTGCTCTTAATCCGTCAGAAAGCTGTGATTGGCAAGCTTCCTGGAGAGCATGAAATACACAAAATTACCAAGATCGCAGTCATACCCCTCTGTGATGCAGAGCCTCAGGATCTGGAGCTCGAGGTAAAGCAATGATGGAATTAACCAGATGTGTGTGATAAAGAATGATGTGCATGGAAAGTCAAGAAGAGGTTTTAGAGACGGGATGCTAGCAAAGATGGTGCGCCCTGGAGCTACTGAGATTCAATACAGTCCTACCCAGGAGTTCAACAGTGCTATTTTGAGGATGTTTAAGAGGATGTGAAGTGCGCATCTTTGATAGAACCTACCACGGTCACAACTCTGCACCTCTGTCAACTAAAGGACATTTTGTTTTCCATTGACTTCTCATTAAGTAAATGGATTTGACTATTGGTTTGGTTACTTACCGGGACTCATTACACAGTCATACTCTTCTTCATCCAAGTCTTTATACTATAAAGCGTATTGCCCTCTGAGGCAGGCAGGACATTGGTATGCACACAAAATAAAGTGTTTGGTTTACTGTGTTTCCAACCCTCAGAGATGGGCAATATTCATGAGCCTACCTAGGTAGCAAGTCCTGAACTAGTCCGGAAGTACACTACCCTTAAATGTACACCTGGGGCAGTCGGGTTTCATAGGTTCCAGTACTGGGACGAGGAAGAGTAGAACATAGTTAAATGAGATTACTGGTAAGTAATGTCATGTAAAAGAAACACAGAACTTCAATTTAAGTTAGATCATGTTAGAAATCTTGTATGGAATAGCCACAGTGCTGCGGGTGACCGATCCAAAACTGTTAGAGTTCTGTTAGGAAATTCATTGGCGTCCCCCGACTCCACCTTTCAAAATGCTTCCATCGTTTCTTATTATGATCTAGTGGTAAAAAAAGAATATTCTGGGAAATTGTATGACATCAGTTGGGCATCCGAAAGTAAAAGTATGAAAGTTCAATTAATACATTGTGTTCTGTTCTAGGCTGTGGGCTTTCTTAGCTAGTAACTTTGCAGCTGTATAGGGGTGTATTGGATTAATATAATATAATTTGGCTTTGGAACTAACCTTGCCAGTCAGCAAAAGCAAAGAGTCATTATCACTAAATGCACTCCCTACAATTCTATATGTGAACGTGGTATAAATGTCTTGCAAACACAGCTAATTCAAACATACACTAACAATTATTATTTCTTCTTCTCTCGCCATTGTGAGTAGTCAGAAATGAGAGACAGACAAAGTTTGACTGTTTTCCACATTTGCCATTTTATTAAAATAAAAGGATTTGGAAAATGTCCTCTATCCTAATTCAGACGAGTTTCCCTACCAATGAAAATCAAAACTAGGGACCAGTCTGCATCTCGTTGTCCAACTTAAGCAAACAGTCCTTGTGTCCAAAACATATCTGACCCTCACAATAAAAATGGACAACAAAATGTGCTGGGTAAATGCCTTTGTTTTAAACTTAGAAAAATAAGTGCAAAAACCAAGTATATAAATCCAACAGAACAATCCTTGGATCTAGGGGATCGTTCCCTTTGCCTGAATTGGTTCAAGTATAAAATGTTCAGTTCAAACAGTTCCTTAGGAATGGTAGAAATGTCTCTTTCATCGTACACACCTTAAGATGAAAATCCCTCTTCGCAAACAAAAGATGTTTAAGGGATGGCAAAGTATCTCTTGGCAACTTGAGCAAGGATGGGTTTAGCACTCTCTTAGGGATGATGAAAACATTGTCGTTTCTAAACACTGATTCCCCAAGAGTAGTGGAAATGTCTCTCTTGTGCAACATGTTCTCAAGAATGTCAGAGTATCTCCTCAGAACAGTGTATGATTTTTGTAAGTATGGTGGAAAAACTGTCTCTTCCACTCAGCAATAGAAAATATCCTGGTATACTCCCTTGCCAGGAACCTATTTCACAATGTCTTTTCTGTTTATAAACCTTTTCTGGTTTACCTGGTGTACTCCCCTGCCAGTTATTCCCCTTCTGGGCCTTTAATATCCCTTGGTGTACTCTCCCGCTAGGTATCTCCCCAAAATGGGTCCTCTAGGTTCGGAAGATCCCCTGGTATACTCTCCTGCCAGGTATCTCCCCTTCCCCAAAGGATCACTGCCTGATGCAACACCTTCACCAGGTCTTCTCTCAGTCTTTCAATATTCTTTCATTCTTGAGTATAACACAGTTCTTACTACTTCACTGTTTTATACTCCACTGGCTTCAGTGATTACTTGTTCCAACTTCCCCCACACCGGCAACCCTTGTATGGAGGTTTGTTGAAGTTTTGCTTTTCAACTTCATTAATATTGTTCATTGGCAATGCTTGTTCCAATCTTCCCCATATCGACCTTTCACATATGAAGAGTTGTATGCATCTTTCCTTTCAATTACATAACTAGAAATGTTTGTTTGCTTTTTTATGATGTTTACTCCATCTTTCCTCATATTGGCATCCCTCATATGGAGACTTGCGTAAACTTAATATTTCAGCGTTACTTGACGGACATTCAAAACATCTCGGTATTTGCTGCACTCCTGTCGGTACACCCCCTGGGCCTCCCAACCCTCCAGGACAGACTCACTGGTATCTCTTGGCGTCCCCGACCTTTGGCTTATTGCTGCTGCAATGTTCGAATTCTGGGAAAGCATTTCCCGCCCTGCAGACACCTCTTAGGTCTTCCCGCCGGCTTCTCTCACTTACCGGTAGAATGATGGCTCTGCAGTGTGACCGCGCTCCTGCCAGCCTTCTCCTCAA
The DNA here is from genome assembly GCF_040938575.1 of Ambystoma mexicanum. NCBI lineage: Eukaryota > Metazoa > Chordata > Amphibia > Caudata > Ambystomatidae > Ambystoma > Ambystoma mexicanum. The sequence goes on from NC_090929.1 coordinate 1,664,228,429, forward strand.
CGCTGGCTCCTTTGCGGTCTCTGCTCTCCTTCTGCCACGCTGCTCCTGGTCTCTCTCCACTTGTCTGTCTCTGGTTCTGCTTCCCACTGCACCCACTCTGCATCTCTCCCCTTCTGTTCTGAAAAGCACACCATTTTTAAATGTCCCATACAGCTGACTGGAATCCCAACAACTAGTATGCACATTCAGCTCGGTGTGCTTCTTGCTTTACATTAACTCCTTTATCCTTTTCTTTGTCCCAGTACTATAGGTTTTTACTACTCCAATAGCCTTCTCCTGAATCTACCTTATTCCACTATGCAACCCCTGCAGCTAATCCAGAATAGGGCAGCAACAAGACTTATAATTGGCCCTAAGCTCAGGGACCGCATCTCTCCTGCCCTAAAAATGTTCAACTGACTCCTGGTTCCCACACGGATCAAATTCAAATCCCTGTGCATCATCCACAATGCTGTCTTGGGCCTGGAAGCACGCTCTTTGCAACTTTCACTTACTAAATATTCTCTTTCTAGACCTCTAGGGTCCTCTGGAACAACTCTGTGTGTAAAGCGTTTTGCTATACAGAGGGCCTGGGGCCGATCACTTTGCTCATCTGGCTCCCTCCTATGGAACAGCCTCACCCTTCCTCTTCGTCTTGAGCAGGACTTACTCATATTCTGGAAGCTCCTCAAGACTCTCCTCTTCATCTGCTCCTTCCTTTCTTCCCTCCTCGGCTAATGTCACAGTCGCTGTGATTGGTGATCAGGGCCCTTATGTACCCTCAGCGTCCTGGCCTCCCAATCGCCCCAGCCTCTGCCTACCTCGCAGCACTTGCCTCGCCACCCACCGGCCTTCGTCCTGTAGGCTTGCACTATCTACCCAATGCGGCTCCAGGCCGCATATCAATAACCATGCTATGCACTTCATCTGCTGCTCACCCAGGAGCACGGACGTTCCAGCACTTAACCTCACTCCCACTTCCCTGCTTCTTGCTGCACTTGTATGTTCTGCATACTCACAAGGCATAGTAGGTTCGTCTTTATCTTCACTGTATTCGTTGTTTTACAATCCCATGTTCCCTCCCTGTTGCCCTGTGGGCATTTTGAAACAGCATTACCTTACTGTATACGCGCCTAACAAATGAACAATACATAAATAAAATAAATAGGTTTTCTGGGACTTGGTGTCCATTGGAGATTGAGATTAGAAGTTACAATTCTTTGGATTTGCAATCGGGTCAAGATGGTGAGACCTAGAAGATGTTATATGAACACCACTTGTACATAAAGAGTGGCTGGCATCCTGCCTAGAGTGTCTAGCATGAAGAGGTCTTTGAGTTTTATTATTAGAAGGATTGGTATACTGGCAGTATGCCATCAAGAAATCAGGGATTATAAGGTTGTCTTCTTCACATGGAAGAGGGCCATACCGTGTCTTTCCTGCAGGGTTCACCACTTATCCTCCCGACAGCTATCTCCTCCCATGTGATCCTCCCTCAAAATACCACACCCAGGGTCAGGAATCCAGTAGCGGCTGCCATTCCCTGGACACATGGGATGAGATTTTAGCCTGGTGATTAGTGGTGACTACACAGGATTCATCACACCATGCACCTGCCAAAAGTGGTTTTAGGATCTGCCTTCGTACAGTCGAGAGTAATCCAGGCATTATCCCTTTTAAGACTTCTTCCTTGTCCAGCTCATTTCAGTATGAGGACTTCACAAGCAGTTCACTGGATAATGAGATTGTTCTGACAGTTGCAGTCCACACAATTTTTATCTGGAAAATGCATCCATTGTTTACACAGTAGCATACAGCAGAACCAAAGGTGGGTTGTGGGAAACCCACTTATTACTTGTAGTGGGCAACTAAAGTGTGGTGGATGCTGTGGCGAGAAGGACACTGACTCACTGAGGACATTGTGCCAAGTGTTTTATTAAAGAAAAAAGGATAAAGCCTATCTTTCTCCAGCATTGGATCTTTCATGGATTCACATGCTTAGAATATTCCCTGTCGACAGACTGGGAACCCTCGGTACACTTATAAAGCCGTTTCCCATAGGAAAACTTCCGACACTTTTGTGTCCTATCTGTCGTTTTTGAGGCCGCCCACGCATGCCCCACTAGGACGTAGCAGTATAAATGCCCCGCCCCTGCGGCTCCCTTTAGATTTCAACTGTCTCCAAAGTAGTGGGGCGACATATGTAAGGGCTTCTCCCAGAAGAGGTTGAAGGTGGTGTATGAGGCGGTTAAACGATGGAGCGGGGGCATACCTGCCTTCGGAGGTAGGCTCCACGCGCCGCATGGCCTCAGCGTCAAAATCTTCAGGGGCCCCGTGCCGCTCGACATTGTCGGAACCCCCTTTCATGACCGGCGGAGAAGGAATCATTGAGAAGCCATTCTAAGGAGTCCTCGTCGAAGAAAGCCTTGTCATCCTCATCTTCGACGAAGAAAGACAGAAAGGAAAAGTTGAAATCCTCCTCGGGCGATCACCATAGATCGACCTCGAGTCGAGAAGCGGAGGTCAAGTTCAGAAAAGGCAGGAATGCCTCAGGGACCTACACGACCACCACCACCGTCGTTGACGGCAGGGCAGTCGTCAGCCCCTTCTCTGCCACGGACACAATTGGTCTCAACTATTCTTGGGCCGCAGATGGTGACGACGGGGGCCAGCTTTAGCCTCGTCGACGGAGATTCCGCAAGAGGCCTGGCGACCAGAAGTATTCGACCCTGTTTTGCCAGAGACCCTACTGCAGCAAGAGGCGGCCTTGTCGGTGTCCTCGGGAGATGAGGATGTGAGAGTAGCTGGCCCTGCAGACCTCGGGTTACGAGGAATTACCAGGCCTCTCTCCGGGGGATCCAGCATTCCGGGGTCTACCCCTCTTCTCAATCCGCATTCACTCTTGTCGCTGGGGGTTTTATCCACGTTACAAACTTTGCTGAAGACACTGGACGAGACGCTACCTCAAGCAACTCCGGCCAGTTCGGCCATCGACGAACCGGGCCCGTCTCGTCAGCCACCTCTGTCAACCCACACGGCAGTGCCAGCGGGTAAAGACCTCTCAGCTGCACGCCACAAGGAGGGAGAACTGATAGATTCGGACTCGGACAGGAGAACCTTATCGGATGTCTCACTTTCCCCCTCCAGGGATCCAACCTGGGAGTCTGAGGTGGAATTAGAAACCCTGAGAAGCCCGGCTCAGCCGTCTCTCCCGGACGACATTGGGTCATTTCACGCCATGATGGCCAAAGCGTGTACAGAATTCGGGTTGGCCCAGGAAGAGGAGAAAAAGGACTGCTTTCTTTTCGACCACATGGGTTAGAGAAGGAGGTCGGTGTTCTCGGTACCTATCCTGGATCATGTGTGGCAGGAGGGGTTACAGACCATGCATCACCCCTTCTCGCAATAAAAGGTCGCCTGGAGAAAAGATTTAAGGCCCCAGAAGCTACCCCCAAGTGTCTGTCCTCCCAACCAACCCCTGCCTCGGTGGTGTCAGCGGCGACGGCGAGAAAGGCGAGGGCCTAGCACAAGTGCACGACCCCCCCCTGGAAAGTGAGGCCAGAAGACAGGATGCCTTTGGCAAAAAAGTGCTGTCGGTAGGAGCAACCACAGTGAAAGCGGCCAACTCTCTGGCTATAGTAGCCAGGTACGACAGAGAGATGTGGCACCGACTGGCACCTATGCTGGAGCATCTTCCGGAAGAACATCGTAAGGCGGCAATGTTACTTGTCAGGGAAGGTGAAGAGGCCTCCAATCATGCCATAAACATCGCGGTGGACCTCGCAGAATCAGGGTTTAAACAGGTGAATAACGGTGTGGTTCTCCGAAGGCAAGCATGGCTAAAATGCACCAACTTTAGACCAGAGGTGCAATACAAGGTGCTCGATATTCCCTTTGAGGGAGACCTTCTGTTCGGCGAGAAGGTGGGCGAGGCCCTGAAGGGCATGAAGGAGGACTCGGACACGGCGCGTTCCTTGGGAGCCCTCCAGAGTGGTCGAAGTTTCAGGTCCTTTTGTCCCTTTAGGGGAGCATCGGGAAACTCCAGATTCTCGGCATCGAGAGACAGATCCTTCAGTAGGCCGGCGTACCCCCTCCCAGGGATACAGACAGGCTTCTCAAGCGGCAAAACGACGCCAGGACTACCAGACCCCCAGGAAGAGAACGGGTTACTCGTCTTCGACGAGAGATAAGCAGACCAAGGACTAGCAATGACGGGCATCGGAACGTTCTGGGAGGCAGAGTATCGTGCTGCATCGACGAATGGGAGCAAATAACAATGGATCAGTGGGTGTTTGACACAATAAGATACGGACATTCCCTGCAATTCAAAAGCAACCCTCCGCACATTCCACCGGCGTTTGTAGCTCAACCCCATCTGAGCGTGTTGCAGCAGGAAGTAGCACTTATGCTACAAAAAGGTGCTATAGAATTGGTTCCGTCGTCGCAGAAGGGTCAAGGGGTTTATTACCGATACTTCGCGGTGAAAAAACCAAACGGAAAATGGCATCCCATTCTTGACCTGCGCGATCTCAACAAGACGTTGAAAAGCCTAACATTGAAGATGCTCACGCTCCAGGAAGTGATCCGGTCAGTTCAGGAAGGGGACTTTCTGGAGTCTCTGGACCTGAAGGACGCATACTTCCACATACCAATGTATCGGTGACACAAAGTTCCTAAAGTTTGTGGTAGGACGGACTCACTACCAGTTCACAGTACTTCCTTTTGGGCTGAAATCCTCTCCCAGAATGTTCACGAAATGTTTGGCCCCAGTGGCGGCCTGGCTGAGAAGGCAAGGTCCTTATGTGTACCCGTATCTCAACGACAGGTTGGTGAGGGGGTCCTCCCCTATGTCGACTCGCACAAGTTTGCAGTCTACCATGCAACTCTTACAACGACTGGGGTTTGCGGTAAAGTTTGAGAAATCTTCGTTGACGCGTCGAGAAGCTTGGTGTTCCTGGGCGCGCAATTCGAGACCCAGTCAGGGTTAGTGAAGCCATCCCTCGACAGAATCGCCAAACTCAATCGATTGGCAGGTCGGCTGAGAATCAATACCAGACTATCAGTGAGAAAATATGTGTCGATTCTGGGTGCTATGGCATCCTGCATTCCTCTGGTGGGCAACTGCCGCCTGTTCATGAGGCCGGTTCAAGAGTTTCTGGCGGACCAGTGGACGCAGGCCCAAGGGCTCTGGTCGGACAAGCTGACCGTCGACGACGACAAGCTCCTACTAGCTCTTCAGTGGTGGCAGAGCTTTCAGAATCTATCCAGAGGGGTACCCCTACAGGAGCCAGAGTTTCAGCTAACCATAGTGACGGACGCATCTCTGACAGGCTGAGGAGCACACATGGGCACTCTACAAACGCAAGGTTGTTGGTCCCGGAGGGAGTCACTCCTGCACATCAACGTTCTGGAACTGAGAGCAGTGCGCTGGGACTTGAAGTCTATCCTGCAGCACATCAGAGGGTCCATAGTGAGAATATTGATGGACAACACAACAGTGATGTTTTGCTTAAGGAAGCAAGGGGGCACGCGGTCCGGAACCCTTTCCACCGAGGCTCAGAAGGTGTGGCATTGAGCTCTGAAACACGATATATCCATCGTAGCTCATCATCTCCCGGGAGTAAGGAACGAGCAAGCTGACTCACTCAGCAGAAAAATTGACCAAATACACGAATGGGAGATAGACAGCGTTCAGTTGTCGAAGGTCTTCGAGAAATGGGGACAGCCTCCGCTGGATCTCTTCGCAGCGAAGAGGAACAAGAAGTGCAAGATGTATGCCAGCAGATGGCCACAGGAAGGTTCTCTGGGGGAAGCGTTCTCTATCCCGTGGACGGACAAGTTCCTCTACGCCTTCCCTCCGTTCCCTCTTATAAGGAGAACTCTGCAGTGGATACGCAGATACAGGTGCCGGGTCATCCTATTGGCACCATGTTGGCCGAGACAGCCGTTGTTTTCCAACCTGCTTCACCTGTCAATAGATCAACCGATACCGTTCCCAAAGGTTCCCAATCTCCTGTCCCGGACGAAGGAACAGTGTGGCATCACAATCCAGACAGTCTCAATCTCACAGCTTGGCTCCTGACTTTTCGAATTTGGTGCCTTGAGCATTCCGTCGGATTGTCGGAGAATCCTGCAAGCAGCACGGGCCCCTTCCACCAACAAGTCGTATGCGTGTAAGTGAAGAAGGTTCTGTTCTGTACGTGGTGTCAAGGACAGCCGGGAGTGCAACCCCTAAGGGTAACTCCGGAGCAACTTCTACCGTATCTGCTACACCTGGCGAAGAGCAGATTAATTTTTTCATCAATAAAGGTACACCTGGCGGCCATCTCTAGGTTCATGAGGAGGAGGCAGTCGTCTTCCCTTGTTTAGTGACAGGCTGGTGAAACACTTCATGAGGGGTCTGTTCCGAACATTCTCGTCGGTCAAACGTTTTCCACCAACCTGGAGTCTTAATGTGGTGCTAGCAGGGTTAATGAAAGCACCCTTTGAACCAATGGCCACAGCGTCGATGAAGTTCTTGTCATGGAAATTGGCCTTTCTAATAGCTATAACATCAGCTAGGCGACTCTCAGAATTGTTCTGTCAACTAATCCTCGTTTCATTCCAAAAGTTCCTATGGCTTATCATAAACACTCGTCCATTGTCCTGCCTACCTTTTTCGCGACCCCCTCATCGGCTGCGGAAAAAGTCCTCCATACCTTGGACGTGAAGAGAGCTCTAAAATTTGACCTTCATCGGTCCCAACAACTTAGATCTACGCAGCACCTCTTCATTGCATATGGTCCATCGGCGAGAGGAAAAGCAATTTCAAAGCAGGGACTGGCCCGATGGATCTCGTCGACGATTGCCTTCTGTCATTCCAAAGCGGGGAAACCGCTACATGGGCGTCCGAGAGCTCATTCCATGAGGGCAACTTGGTCTTTGACGGCGTTGTGTGCAGGAATCCCACTGGCAGACATTTGCCAGGCGCGGCATGGTTAGTGCCTCACATGTTTACCCGCCATTACTGCCTCGAACGGCAGCATGCGGACGAGATACAAATGGGAAGAGCAGTCTTACGCCATCTGTTTCAATAAGGTAAGCCCTTTTCAGGAAGGGTCTGTACTTATTTTAGCATATATATATATATTATATATATATATATATATATATATATATATATATATATATATATATATATATATATATATATATATATATAGAGAGAGAGAGATATATATGTGCATGTACTTTTGCGTATTTTATAAAGTGGCAGTTTACGTAAGCATGGTTCGGTATACATATGCTTAGGAGGGTGCCGGATTGCATTCACACCTCCCCTTTTCAGGATCACTGCTGTATATTCTATTCTAAGCATGTGAATCCATGAAAGATCCAATGCTGGAGAAGGGAATAGTTTCTTACCTGTAATTCCATTTCTCCAGCATTGGTATCTTTCATGGATTCACATGTGCCCGCCGGCCTCCCCGGAATGCAATCTACTTGTTATAACTAGGTTTTCCCCCCATTCTGCTTTGGAGGGGTCGAAATCTGAACGGAGCCGTGGGGGCGGGGCATTTATACCGCTACGTCCTAGTGGGGCATGCGTGGGCGGTCCCAAAAAACGACGTAGCTAGGACACAAAAGTGTCAGAAGTTTTCTTATGGGAAACGGCTTTATAAGTGTACCGAGGGTTCCCAGTCTGTCGACGGGGAATATTCTAAGCATGTGAATCCATGAAAGATACCAATGCTGGAGAAATGGAGTTACAGTTAAGAAACTATTCCCTTCCCTACCACGTGTGTTCCCTACCTATATTATTAACTAAGGTGCCCGTCAATTAGTCATAAATGTCCAAAGGAATAAGTCAGCTGTCCAATATTACCCTAACTGAGCATACCACTATGAAAAACTAATTTAAATCAGAAGAATTAGTCCCTTCTCCTGAGGGTACTTCTAGTACCAGTCTTTAGTACAAATAGTCTCTTGTCACTTCTTGGCCCAGAACCTCTTCAGTTCTTTATTTGGGTTATTGGGCTTTCTCTAGCACATAATCCAGCACCAAGGACCACAAAACAAGGACAACACCTGTTTTGCTGCCTGGCTCCATTCTTGCCCTCACTGCTCAGGAGCTGGACCTCCCCCGAGCAGGATTGACTCCTGCAGGAGCAGCGGGCATCCTGCACAAAGGCCACTGCGCCTTCCCAGGAATTCTGATGAGCGCTGAATTCGTTGCGCTTTATTTTGAAAAACCCCTCCGTAAATAATGCAACCGCTCTACCCACCGTCCCGTTATCACTGGAGGAGAAGTAGACTGCCATGCGACCTGTATTCAGGTGATTCACTGAGGGAAGTCTGTAAACGCCATTAAGATACATGCGGTATCTTAAACTTTCCAATATGGCCGCCCGTTCCATGATGCCTTCCACCAGAGCCTAACTAGGCTAATACTTCAGCATCTGACCCCCTGATTGTCCGCCGTTCCATCTAGAGCACCCATTGGTCACCGGCAGACGAAGCCAGCCCACCAGCACCAAGGACCACAGAACAAGGACAACACCTGTTTTGCTCCCTGTTTACTGCCGTGACTGCCTTCTGCCAGACCCCCTGGCCGTTTCCCCTCGCCGCGCCGCAAGTTAACATTTGCAGCCCCTTTCTGCTCTGTCGCCACATTTGTTATGGGTCAATATGCACCACTACTATATCTCTACTCGCCCTTTCTAATGTCATGATGCCACACTGTTTCACGTTATTCACCTGCGCTACACCCCTTGTGCAAATACGCTGGCTTTCAAATTCCACCTGCTAAAAATGTTGCTATGTTGTGTCTAACCGCACCTGTTTAACTCACACTAGACCGCCTGTAAACTTGCTCTGCATAGAACTACATTGATTTAATGTTTTGACATATTGTGTGAATATGCTGATCTCAGCCTTAACTGATAAAGTGGCACCTAAACTGCCTGAAATCTGGTCAACTTTCAATTGTTTATCCATGCATTCTAGCCAAATTGCTGCATTTCGAACTTAGGTGTTCACCTTTTTGCATTTTAGCCAAACTGCCTCCTATTGAACCTAGTGGTCTATCCATGCATTTTAGCCAAACTACTGCATTTCGAACCTAGGTGTTCACCTTTTTGCATTTTAGACAAACTGCCTCCTATTGAACTTAGTGGTTTATCCTTGCATTTTAGCTAACTGCTTCATCTCGGATTCAGCTGTTCACACCTTGCATTCTAGCCGAACTTCCAAACCTCTAAGTTAGTTGTTTACCCAGGTACTGCGGCCATCCGGTCTACCTAACTTAAGCACCACTCAACGCATGTTGACCTCACCATCTAGTATGTGTCTATTCACCACTAATTTGGTTGCCTACCTCCTGATTAGCCTCATTCCTGCATTACCAACCAAGATGGCTCCATACTTACCTAACTTGCCAGCCTCATCCAGGTATAACAACCAAGTACCATACCTAGACCTACACGATCCTCGGGCATTGCTACTGTCCAGTCACCCACGCACTACTATAGAAAGGAACCTAGGACTCAGAGCTAGACTAGCAAAAACTATGAGCCCCTTGCCCGCTCATTGCCCTTCACACAACATTTTAGAACGTCACCACTCCGACCCAATCCCTCCACACAAACCAGTAACCTATCACAAAACTTCCACTCTACACCCCTCCATAACTCCCTCATCCAGGGCACTCCTGAACCCACACAGGACAAGCGCCATACCACCACTTCAAAAAATTCAGTCACTACGTCAAAAAACCCAGTTTGACCTAAAATTAAGGGAGCCTTAATCAATGCCAGATTGCTAGTAGCTCATGCTATAGAAATTGCAGACTTAATCCTTACTGAAGACCCTGACTTCCTGGCCATCACTGAGACTTGGTTACACCCAGCAGCGGGCCCTATGCTCATGCTGGCAGTCCCAGATAATTATTCCATTTTAAGACAAGACCGCTCCAATTCCAGAGGCGGTGGCGTCACCATCATCCATAAGTGCAGTTTCACCATGAGACCAGCTACCTCTACTGATGCCCTCTCTTGTGAAACACTAGCAGTTAAACTACCACTCACCAACACCCAAACTCTTAACATCTACCTGATCTACCGCCCACCAGGCCCCATTGGCATCTTTGAGGAAGACCTTAACTCTATTCTATCTAACAACCTTAAACGTTCCACTCACGCTCTCACACTAGGGGACTTCAACCTGGGCTACAATGACCCGGATGACCATCTCGCCAGCGCCACAGCCAGCACTCTCACTGAACTAGGCTTCATGCAAAGATGCACGACACCCACGCACGCAAAAGGCAGAACACTCAACTGGGTGGCTGACTACAATTGCCTAGTGAACATTATAAATATTTCACCTTTAGCCTGGACTGACCACCACCTGGTATCATTCATGCTTTCCACCGACAGACCTCCACCCACGCCCATCACTAAGGGCCCACCCACTCTCACTAGAAACAAGAAGAACATGACAGTAGAAAGACATATCCCTAACCTACTTCCCACACTTAACACACTTCCTGACAACCTGGATCCCGAGACCTTGGTTGAAGAATATAACAAGATCATGGCCACCTCGCTGGACCGCATTGCCCCCCTTAAACTTAGATCTAGTAAACCGAAAACGCACCTCAACAAATGGTACACACCATTCCTCAAAAATCTAAGGCAGCAAAAAAGAATCTGCAAGGCCATTTGGAAAAAATCCCCTTCAGTCTCCAACAAAATCAAACTTTCTAAACTAGCTGCACTTTACAAAAAAGAAATCTACCTGGCCAAACGAGCTTCCTTTGACTCTCGTATATCCCAAGCTAAATCCAATGTGAATTAATTTTTCTCCATCCTTAAAGAAATAGAAACCCCCTTAGCACCCCTTGACATGTGCATCAATGATAAAAACTGATGTTCAGAAATCCAAAGTGCCCTAGCAAACAAGATCGTGACTCTTCAAAGCAAAATTGCCAGCAAAAGAGCCACCTTGAATGACACCCTCAACTCAAAAATTCCGGATAAGCTCATGCCCACAGACCCCACCCGCTTCCAGTTCTCCAAAGTCAACACACTGGAAGTTGAAAAAATTATCCTGTCCCTGAAACCGTCTAGCTGCCAGGGAGACCTGTGCCCTGCACAGCTCATTAAAGATGCTGCCCGTGATCTCTCCACTTTCATCACGAAATTGATAAATGCCTCCTTCGCTACTGGATCTATCCCTACTAACCTAAAACAATCTTGGGTACTCCCACTACTGAAAAAACCCACACTTGACCCAGCCATACCTACAAATTACCGTCCCATAACAACTGTTCAATTTTTACAAAAAACTCTGGACAAGGTTGCCTATGTACAAATACAGAAGCACTTGGAAGAACACAACCTCCTAGGATCGAGACAATCTGGATTCCGTCCCCAACATGGGACCGAAACTGCTCTCATTGACCTGAAAGCACAGATCGATCTGCTTAGAAACAACGGACAAGCAGCCCTACTCCTCCTCTTCAGCTTTTGAACTGGTCGATCACTCTGTCCTATGCTCACACCTCCACACCTCAGCTCACTTTTCTACTGAAGCCATCACCTGGATCACATCCTTCCTTAATGGTAGGACCATGAGGGTCTTTTCTCCCACAGCAGCAGCAGACACTATACCCTTCACCTGCGGTGTTCCTCAGGGCTCCTGTGTCTCCCCCACACTATACAACATATTTACCAAGCCCCTTTTCGATGATTTGGATCATCTTGGTGTCACCTACACTAACTATGCAGATGACACTCAGATCCACCTTCCGCTTTCAGGAGATTATGAAAAGGATTTGGCCTTGCTAAATACGGTGTACATCATCATCCAGGCATGGATGGCCACTCATGGACTATGCCTGAATGATGATAAAACAGAGCCTATCATTTTAGGTACTACATTCAGCATAAAGAAACTTGGCCCGGCCTATAATTCCTTCATGATTGACGGGAACAACATCAAAGTCGGACAGGAGGTCAAAACATTGGGATTCTACCTAGACTCTACTTTTTACCTTAAAAGACAAGTGAGCTCTCTTGCATTCTCCACGGCTTATACGTGTAAATTAATCCATGCAGCCAGACCTTTCCTGTCCAACTCCAGCTGCATGACACTTGCCAGAGCCCTAATATTGTCTCGACTCGACTATTGCAATGCCATGTACTTGGGGTCCACCAAGGCCACCACCAATAAATTGCAAACCCTCCAGAACAACGCTCTCAGAGCAGCTCTGGGCCTTTCCAGAAGAGAGCACATTACAGGACTCAGCCAACAGAACAACTGGCTCTCCACTAGAGATAAAATTCTCTTAAAAACGGTATCACTCACCCACAAGTCCCTTAACAATGCTGCCCCAATCTACCTGATCAACAGATTCCACAGACAATCCTCCTCAAGACCCGTCAGAACTATCTACAAAGACTGTTTATCTGTTCCCCACTACAAAAGGGCCACCATAGGGGGCAACAGTTTCCCGGTAAAGGCTGCCAAGCTCTGGAACTCGCTGCCTCCAAACCTTAGAGCAGACCTACCCTATCTGAACTTCCGATCCAAGGTAGTCTCTTGGCTGAAATTGGAGTCCCATTAAGAGAATGAAATGCCCAGCGCTACCCGTACACTTTGTAACCACTTGTGCCTTTTTGCTTACTTGTACATTACGATCCTATAATATGACTGTTGATTTGTGTATAACACTATGTACCTTATTTCTGTATCATGTACATTCTCTGTGTATTGTAACCAAGCTTTGAAATTTCTTGTAAATGCTGCTCCCTGATACCCCCGGGTACGCTCGCACATTATAAATAATAAAACAAACAAACAAATAGTATCCTGTGACATCTTGGATCAACTCTTTAGTTCCTTAGTTGGGTTATTGGGTTTTCTCTCCTCTTTGGGGATCTCTTATTAGTTCTCTTTTCTTGGTTGTGGTTTTCAGCATAACTTTGGAATTTAACTGAGCTTTGTTGTGCTTCACTTGGTATGTGGTTCAATTGTTTAGTTTCTCTAAACTCTTTCCCATATCTGGTTTTCTCTTCAACACTATTTTTGCTTTGTACATCTTGCTTTGTACAAGATGTCACACTACTTTTCCCAGGATATTTGTATGATCTTCTCCTCTGTCATTCACTTGTTCAATAATTCTTTCTCTAGAGTCACAATACTTTAATTTCCTTTGTTTCAAGTTTAACTTTGTTTCATACTTTCTATTGGGACGAGTTAACTGTGCGGTATAATGATTCCCTTGGGTCCTCCCAGGCTTCCAGTTCTCCCTGTTATCTTCATTTTGGTAGGAGAAAGTCTTTGGGGGGCTTCTTCCTCCGAAGCCCGTTTTCAGTTCCCGGAACGGCCACGCTTTCTCTTCCCCGGCATCTTTGTTTTGAAGGGACAGAAGAAAAGGAGGGAGGAGGGAGCAGGAGCCAGCCATAGTAGTGGGAGAGGTGAGAGGGGATGTGTGAGGACAGCCTGACTCAAACCAGAGTAAGTGCAAGGCAGTATCCAAATTCCCATTAGAACACTAACCCTTGGATTGAGTAAGGACAGTTAGGAAGTCCCTGGGGGTGATTAGACAGCCAACGTCTGATCATAACATCTGTAGTATAAGCCAGTTCCTAGACAGTTGAGGATCAACGTTCACTAGCACTAACCAGGGGTTGCGGACCCTGGGTTAGGAAGGCGGGTCAAATATAGACGAGTGAGCGGGCTAGAGGTATGTCCGTAATCCCCAAAAATAACAAATACAAATCCTTAAATCTCGCTCTCCCTCCTTCCCTCTCTCTTTCTCCAACTCTGTTTTTCTGTGACAACTGTTGGCTTTTGTGTCTACATTCTGACATTGACTTGAGTTCTACATAGTGGGGAGGGAAAAAAAAGCCAGATGGGCTTGGAGTATGGCCGACAATTAACTCCTTTTAGATTACCTCAACCTTACTTGTTGCCATTGACCTTGTACAGAAAGTGAAACCATAATAGCCCCCCAATCCCAGGTACTCATCAGTGCTGAGAAGAGCTGGAGTATGTCTATCCAGAAGAAAGCCTCCCAGGAGCTTGGAGTAGATTACATCCCATAGGTGTTGGTGGTGTCGGGGTTTTGAGGGTGTCACTAGGACCCCTTGAATGTATTACAAGAAACTCTAATACCAATGCGGGAAGAGGTGATTCACAAAGTGTTCAGGTCAAATATTGCCCATTGAATCATGAATATTGCGGCCGCAAGGTTATCCTGGACTGTGGCTTGGTGAGAGGTTGACTGCCTCTTATTGGTTAGTAGGGCTGACAGCCTGGTTTGTTGCTTGATGGCCTGTATGGTGGTGGTAGTGATACCAACCGTCACTTGTGTTGGATAGACTTCCCCCCACCTAATTGTAGGAATTGGCAAAGAAAAAGAAGTGTTTACAGATGTTAGTGAGCCGTCTTAATTGGATCATGAACCTGCATACCAGGCTTGTGTCCATGATGGCTTGGGCCAGGGAGGCTGCCTAAATTAGACAGTTTGCTAGAAGGTCCTGGATACCTTTTCTCAGGCTATAATTATCAAGGGATCCCTGGGCCATGGCATGATGAAGGCTAGGATCTGGTTAAAAGGAAGGAAACATTCTATAGCATAACTGATAAGAAGGTGCTCCTTAAGGCTGTGTCGTCGGGTTACTCCGGTGTATCTTTGTGACTAGTACTTCCCTCAACCTCACCCGGCTCTCCTGGTGGTAGTCATGACAAAGTAACCCAGGTCTAACTCAAAGAAGATGCAGCAGGCTGGTTCACAGGTACGGTATACACGTTTCGTTATTGCCAAAAAATAGAAGGTCCACACAGTACATGTCACGTCCCTCGCCCAAAACCCCCACTGGCAAACCCATTGGCCAGGTGGAGTCAGGACTCGGGCCTCTAGAGCCTGCCATCCACTTCAAAAGCCCTCATGGGGCCAGTCCTGGTGCCTATGGCGCCAGGCTCATACACCATGAAAAACAATGTGCTTGGGAACTACTTTATTATATTGTCAGCCAACATGGAGGCATCCACATAGCTTGGTTCCTAAGAACCAAGCTATGCAGTCTAGTGTTTTGGGTGTCGTAGCCTAGGGACTACTTTACCTGGACTATTTTGTTGGGACTATTAAAACCACACCCGAGCAAGACAACACGCTTCGCTTTACTTTGCAGCTTGCAACGTGACGCTCACCGTGTCCAGCTATTCCCTCGAACCTCGGAGAAGCAGAACCTGCAAGCAGACAAAAGGAACATCATTATCATCAGCATCTTACCTGCAGTCTTAATCTTTAAACACTCGCAGCTACTGAGAACCTCTTCCTCGAATCTGCACGCCTCCCGGACAGAACGACCTGAAAGAGGAAGATAGAGGCAACTTTAAAGAAAGCAGTAGAGACATTTACAAATTACTGCTCAAAAGGCTTACCTGGCTGGTTGCCTCTCGGCTGGCACCACTGCAGACATTCCACTCATGCTGAATAACACCGCAACCTACAAGGTAGGAAAACACAGGTTAGCAAAGGCAAGACTTTGCAGCGCTGCGCATAGCGCTTACTTACCGCATCATAGCGCTCTTAATGCGCCATCATTTACCAGCGGGGCTCAACCAAGCCAGTTCGCCGCGCTGAAGCTCTGCATACCTAAGGGAGAAAAAAAGAGACATTTTAAACAAAGAAAGGCATGCAGGATAGCAACAATACTAAAGAACAGCAATAAGACCTACCTGAACAATATCAAACGGGCCGGCGTCAGTGAAGTAACTGGACCGCACTCGCCCATGAAAGACCGCGCCCCTGCAAAGAAGGCGGGACGTAGAGCACGCCTAATTCTACCACAAGGCAGAACCTTCCCCGCAGACCACATCGGGGCAAAGCTGAGAAGCATACCAGCGAGTAACCCGGCTGGGTGGCGTCCCTGTGGATACCAGGTGAGCGTAACAGTACATTTGTTTAGAAAATATCTTTATATAAAGAAAAGGCAATGAAAAAACAATCCACTGAATCTTTGTGAAACAAACATGTTACAATGTAGCAGGTAAGTAACCATTTTTATTAAGAGTTCATTTTAAGAGTCTGAGTCCTTCTGGAAAAATGAATAGCAATGACAGGTATGTAGAAGCTTTTTGGTTCAAGCAGGCAAGTTCACAAGAGACATGGAGTGACCAGTTATGAATAGGGTTAGTCTTTGGCGGGAGACAGTTGTCTCAGTGTGTAAGTGTCCCCAAGGAACAGTTCCAGGAGTGAAATTGCAGCGAGACTCCCAAGAGTTCGGGAATATGAAGAAGAGGCTTAGGGATGAAGAAACAAAGAAAATGCCAACCAGGAGTGCCAGGTAGGTCAGGAGAGCAATTCCTGGGACCGGGTAAGCAGTTTTGCGGGATGCAGTTGGCAGTTTCCAGATGAGGTTGCTTCCCAGTTGTTCAGTGACCACTGTAGACTACAGAGATGGAATACAGATGCAGATGGGGCACGCAGACCCTTTTGAAGGACAATTATTCTTGATTTAACGATTCCCAGGTCAAGGGTTTGAGCCAGAGTGTGAACCAGTGAGTCTGTTGTGATTGTCGATGATGTAGGGTTTCCATGTCATCTTCTGGCACGGGGTCCAGCACTTAAGGATTGGGTCGGCTTGGTGAGACTCCAATGAAGAGCAAATGTGGAAAAAACGTTGAAGGAAGCACACCAGAGAAGGCTTAGCCACGGAAGAAGGACCAAGGAAGTGAGTTTTTCCTGTGCTGTCGTATCATTCACAGCTCTGGAGCCTCTCGGGTATGTGAATACAGAACCAGAGCTTTTTCTTTGAGTGATGTGGTGAAGATTCTCGGGTTGGTTCTGCTCAAAGACTTTTCAGGGTCCTATCCTAGTATAAAGGGGCAACTGCTTTTGGGTGTGGCGATGCATGCATGGTCAAGCATTTCATGGAAGTTAGGCAAGGAGTTCTGATCCAGTTGTGCCCACTCGTGCAGTGGAAAGGATAAGCACCCCTCTGGTCTTCTTTGGGCAAGCAGAGCTTTGTAATTGGATTTGTTGGGCTGTCAAAGTGTGCTGGTACAGAGCTTCAGTTCTTCCTTGAGGAGTAAGCCTTCAAACCTTCCAGAATTCAGTTTCGGAGATCCAGCTGTAGACAAGGTGAGTGCTTTTATCTCCCTCGCAAAACAGTGAGTGAATGGCACAACCAACCACGAACTATGTATAATTTAAACAGAGTGGTGGTCAGCCAATGGCAGGCAACCCCTCCAAGCACACTTGAGGGTTCTAGAATGGTCACACACAGAGGAATACAATTTGCACTGTCGCAGACCGGCTTCAGCACTACAGCACCCACTCCTGGAAGACCCGCATCCAGTGGCCAAAGATGGCCACCTCTTCTGATAGTCACAAAGAGTGAATAAGTATTGATATGTGCTTACTCAGGCCTTCGACGCAACAACTACAACCTCAATTTTGGTGAAAAGAGGTGGGAGTAAAAATAGACGAAGCCAGTAAATGATTGAGTCAATCCATTTTACACAGATGAAAAAACGACCTCCAACTTTAGCCACATGACAAACGGAGAGAGGGTAATTGCTCTTTAGGAGTAAGAGATTGCTTTGAGGTACCCCTGAGCACAAAACACAGAGCCCCACTGTTATGCTTGACATTAAGCCTGGCAGGGAGAAAAACAAGTCACAAATGCAGAGTAGCCAGCAAAACGTACTGGTGGTGCTACCACATGTGGTACAAAGTGGGCTTTCTGCCTAACTGAAGAGTTGTTGGCTTCCCCTCACCTTCACGTTTATTTATTTGTTTATTTAAATGCTTACAAGGGATAGTGGGGAGGAGGGTGGGGAGGAGGTTGAGACAAGGGAAGAGAAAATACACCATCAAAAGTCCAAGATGAATCAGGGAGGCAGATGTTCAAGGGTTGGGGTGGGGGGGGTTCATCAGAAGGGAATAGGATGCAAAAATAGTAGGGCAGAGGGGGGGCAAAGGAGGCACTGCAGTGCAAGGAAGAAAAGGCATAAGTCACGATAGCAGTATGTCGTGATTTCCCCTGCCTAGCCCTAGGAGAGTGGCCCAGAAGATCCCCTTGCCACTCTCCCTTAGCCCCTTTTCACATTTCAGGGGACAGACTCAGGCAAAAATCTGAACCACACCCCAGGGTAGAGAGACTGAATATCCCATTAGCTAGACCTAAAGTTCCTGACAAGAAAAACAAATGCACAAATTCATCCACAAACCGATTTACACACAAGGTACTTCTAAAATCCACAGCTACTGTTGCCAAATATCCAGTAGTCGAGAATCACTTTAAAGGCCCAGAGGCACGATCAGAGTTCCCACGCATGATGTTGTGTAGCCAGCTGAGTCGTTTTTTGCCAGCATTTCTACTCCTCAATGAAACAATCTCACCAATCCATTTTCTACATGCAAAGTGTTCCTTTGCGAATGGTATAAAGTTGCACTTTTACAGACGCTAAGTGTGCTTTCAAGCACAGAGGGAGTAAAGGGATTCTGAATGGGTTTATCAGTATCAGGTTCACACACTCAGAAAGCGAGGGAGTTGTCCTTCCGAGGGTTCGTCCCAAACTGTGCTTTGCAGATACAGGAAAGGGTACGAGGATTCCAAAATGGCAGACAGGGCAGATAAAGGATTGATATGGCTCCTAAAACCCAGAGTAGTCCCGGATGAGCCTGAAATAGGTAGCCAATCTTACGCCCTCATCAATTTCAGGACACAGATGCAGACCCTCACAAAGAGGGGGGCATAGGGCTGTACAAGTCTACAGGCTCACCCTTGGGGGTAGTGGGGGAATGTTTGAAGAGAGGTGGGCAGGTATTGCAGCTAGAGTAGGATAGAGGGTTTGGAGGAGAGTTGCAGTGCATGGAGGAGTGATCCCAGAGACTGTGTGAGACCAGGCAATGGAGAACTGGGAGTGGATAAAGATCCAGGAAGCTGGGTGAGTCCAGACCAGGGAGAGCTTAAGGGGAGGTTAGTAAAACAAAATTAAAAAAAAGGTTGGGGAAATGGATGAGGGAATTGGGCAATATCAGGACGAGGAGGTAGGAGATTATCAGGAAAAGATAGTAGGTGAGCATCTCAAGGATGGTAGGAGGAAAACCTAAGGCGAATGTTAGTATGGTATTGTGGCGAGGTGGTGAATTATGAAGGGTATAAAGATAGGAGTTTGGAGAGGAGGTTGTAAAGAAGCAGCTTACACTTCTGATGGGGGCAAAAAGTCCATGTCAGAACATTGTCGCACATTAATCTAGGAAATTGAGTAGCAGAAAGAATGAGTTACCAAACCCAGCCCCCACACCCTTGCCTACCTTGGCCACTCACACTCCTCATTCTGCCTTGTCCTCCTTCGCCCCTGTCACACCTGAATTTGATGGTCTGACCACAAAAGTGATGGGTGGAAGGTTTCGAATGAATCTAAACCACTGGCAATTGCTCTGGGCAACCTTCCACACCACTGTTTATTAGCCCGTCTGCGCCATTGCAAAAGGGGACCAGCCATGTGCAAATCAGTCAGCAGCTGACCTGAATTTGATACCAGTCTTTCTTTTCTCTCCCGCACTCTTTACTTGTAATTACTTTCAGTGAGCCTTACGAGCTCCAAATGTTAATTTTGTCCCCACCCCTCCAAAAAAGGTTTAAACACATGGTGTGCATGTACTCTATTTTTAGAACACCTGAATAAGTTACCAGAGTTGTCTGCTCCATGAAGGTTTCTTCCAAACAGGTTCCCCCCTGCTCATCCAGATATCAAGGACAACATTGGCTCTCTTGCCCACACACTCACTGATTTCTGCAACCACAGTTTCGCCGCTGGATCTTCCCCTCCTCTCGCAAGCAGTCCCTTGAGCGTCCCCACCTGAAAAAAACCTTCATCAGACACGACCTGTCCAGCCAACTACTGTGCTAGTTCAATCGCCCCCTCCCTGGGGAAACTGCTGGAGAAGCTGGCCTGGCCCCAACTCAACTCTCACTGAACTTGTTGGTGGTCTCCATGACCATCAGTCTAGAGGCACGGAAACTGCTCTTCTGAACACCCGTGAAGAACTGCTCACTTCCCTGGACTCCAACTTCCCAGCTGTCCTCATCCTACTCGATCTCTCCTCTGCCTTTGACACTGACAACCACTCCATCCTCATACAAAGGCTCCACGATACCCTTGGTATCTCGGAACAGGCACTGGAGTGGCTCACCTCTTTGCTAACGGACTGCTCTTCCCAAGTCATCCTGGGCACGTTCTCCTCTCCTACTTCCTTTTCCACCTGTGATGTCCCCCAGAGTTCTATCCTCTCCCCCTGGCTCTTTAACATCTACCTTGCTCAGCTGGCACTCCTCCTCTACTTCTCTCCCAACTTCCAGTGTTATGCAGATGACGCTCAACTCTTTTTTCTGACTTCCTGCTGACTCCCTCGCACCTTCCTTCATCCCTGACTGTCAATCTGCCATTCAGGCCTGGTACACTTCCAACGATCTCTGCCTCAGTGCCAGCAAAACTGAGATCCTGTCGATTGGGACCCCTGCTCCCTCGTTCCCTTCTCTCTGGCCTCCCCCGGCTCCTTCTGAAGTCAGAAACCTTGGAGTATATCTTTGACTCCTCTCTCTCCTTCTTCCCTCACACTCAGAAAATTGCTAAGAAGTCTCACTGTCAACTCTTCCCTCAAGAAGGAATTCTCCCTTTTCTCACTTTCCCTCAGAAGCTCAATGTTTCCCGAGCCTTGGTTCTCTCTAGGCTGATGATTACAATAATCTCCTCAATCGTCGTCCTTGCACTCTGCGACCCCTTCAGCTAATCCAGAATAGAGCAGAGAGACTTATCCTTGGCCTGAAGCCCAGGGACCGTATCTCTCCTGCCCGAAAAAGTCTTCAATGGCTACCAGTTACTGCACGGATCAAGTTCAATTCACTCTTCTTCATCCACAAGGCTGTCTGGAGCCGGGGTCCACACTATCTGCAACTTTCTTATCAAATACTCTCCTCCTAGACCTCTACACACAAGGAATTGGTGCCAGAGGAACGTAAAGTGTTTCGCTAAACAGAGAGCAGGAGATTGTTTTGAATGAATTGTGTCCTCCCACGTATTCCTCATCTTAGATATATCCTTACCTTCAGCTTTGCTGCTTCGGAAATATTTTCTCTCTCCACCAGAGGGCGCTCCACTCGAGGCGACGCCGTCAATGGCCCTCGGCGGCATCCGTCGAGTACCTACGTCATCCGTTGTATAAATGCCTCGAGCGCGCCCGTTGGCTTCAGTTCCGTTTTTCTGTTAGCTTTGCTTTGGATCCAGATAAAACGGCGCTTCAGTCAAACGATTATGTCGTCTTCATCGAACCCTTCCACACCAAAAACTGGTTTTAAGAAATGCCAGAAATTTAGGAGAAAGATGTCACTGACCGACCCTCATCGAAAATTGCCTCTGGTGCCTCGGTTCCGACCATCGAATTAATGACTGTGGTTCCTGTCAGTCAATGACCCATAAGGCCTTAAAAGAAAGAAGAGGTAAACTGCGGTGGGGCAGGAATCCTTGTAGTTTTCTTCGAGAGGGAGAAAAGACCCGGCTGAGTCTTCGACAAAAGTCATAAAAAATCTAGGTCGAGGAGTAGATCCAGGAAGTCCTCTTCTTATTCGTCTAAAAAAGCGAAGAAAAGACGACACCGATCTCCCTCTTCCTCTTCCTCAACTACATCTGAGGAAGTTATAACATGTCCGACAAAGCATGACTCCCTCTAAAAAGTAGGAAGCTTTTAGAGCATCTATGATGAACATTTTTGAGAGTGCGGCCCAGACCCCCTCAAAAATGTCTGATGAAGACCATGCCCCTACGCACAATAAAAGTGACAGGGGAAAGTCTAAGATTAGGAAATCCGACAAGAAGTTGTCGAGGGTGTCTTCCAGGGAATTTTCCCAAACACCTCAAAAGAAAAGCCTCCCGGTGCATAAACCGGAGGTAGAACTTAAGAAAAGGACGTTAGATTTTGATACGTCATCGAAGTCCTCATCTAAAACATGTCCGAAGCCTCCATCGAAGGCTGTCGAGCACAAGGGGGTCGATGAAACAACCAAAGAAAGTTACGTCGAGTACAAAATCGACGACATCGAAGACTCCTTCGATGGCGTTGATGGTCTCAATAACTCTTTCGACATTCATGATTCCTTCGAAGTCATCGAAGACTACCTCGACAACATCGAGGGTATTAGCTACAACATCAGCGCTTCTGTCGACGTCGACACCCATTACAGTGGTGAAATCAACACCAATGTTAAAACCTATACCTGAAAAGGTGTTTCAACCAGAAAGTAGACATGATTTTTTTCAAACCATGTCATCTATATATGAAGGAATGTCGTCAGGAGAAGAGGAAGAAGATGAAGAAGGGGTTTCATCTGCAGGTGTTAAATTTGGTACAAGACAAGTCCCTGAGGAATTAGTTGATCCTCAATCTAAGATGCAAGATCTCTATGAATGTTTGCAATCAGCAAGTGGACTGGATACTTCTCCAGAATATGAATTTGAAAAACCTGACCCAGCAGAACATGCTGATCTAGGTTATAGAAAATTAATTGAGTTACAGAATTTATGGGATGGGGTAGAAACTCACCTGTCTATCAGGATGATGACATGACTGATATCCTGTCAGGAGGACCTCAGCCAGACCCCATACTTCCTTTTCATATAGCTTTACAAAGGAGGGTTAATACTGCTTTGGAAAAACCGGAAACTATTCCAGCAGTAAATAAAAAATATGTTGCAAAGGATGGAAAGGAGGCTTTGGGCGAATGCCTTCAAGCAGGTTTGGACACAGCTGACAGTATCAGTAGGTCCATGGCATCTAGCGCAGTGCTACGCAGATTTGCATGGCTAAGAAAGTCAGGTTTTGCACCAGATGTACAATCCAGACTTCTTAATATGCCATTTGACGGCTCGAGGTTGTTTGGCAACAAAGCGGATTAAAGTTTAGAAAAGCTGCAGACCTCCAAGGCAGCGGCAAAATCACTCAGTGCCGCTATAAGACAACCTCAACAACGCCCCTACACAGGCTCATCTTCCTGGAGGGGTCATCCCTTTCGTTTTTACTCCTCATTTGGGAGAGGAAGAGGACAGGCCAGTCAAAGAGGACAAGAGATTTCCTCAGGGGCGAGGAAGAGTGCTAGATCTGCCCCACCAGCGGCATATGTCCGATCAGCTGGTACTGCAGCTACCGCAAAACCACTCTGAGGTTTTGATCAACAAGACCCCGGTGGGAGGCAGAATCTCACAGCATCTGCAGGAATGGCGGGCATTACCTCAGATGCTTGGGCTCTGGAAACAGTATCCCAAGGTTACTGCCTTCCTTTTCAAGAGAAACCTCAGAATCGCCCACCGGGATACAACTCTGCCAAAAATCCAGACCCGCTCCTGTTGCAGGAAGTTTTAACCCTGCTACAGAATGGTGCGATAGAACATGTACCTGTAGCGGAGAGGAACAAAGGTTGGTATTCCCCATATTTCGTCATAGCAAAGAAAGACAGAGGATTGAGACCCATCTTGGACTTGAGAGACTTGAACAAGTTCCTCAGGAAGGACAAGTTCAAGATGGTTACTCTTTCTCAGATCCTTCAGGCTCTCCAACTTCAATACTGGTCGGTATCATTGGACCTTGAGGATGCTTACTTTCATGTGCAAATACATCTCAAACAGAGTACCTGAGGTTCGCGATTGGCAATTCTCACTATCAGTTTCGAGTTTGCCATTCGGGTTGACCTCCGCCCTGAGAGTTTTCACCAAGTTGATGGCGGTAGTGGCAGCGAGTCTCAGAAGAGGGGGGATCCACGTCTACCCCTATTTGGACGATTGGATGATCAGGGCACGTTAACCGGAACAAGCCCAGTATCTATCCAAGACTTGCCACTTCCTTCACAAACTAGGGTTTTCTCTGAATTTAAAAAAGTCAAACATTATACCATCACAGAAGCTCCAGTTTATCGGAGCAGTCTTGGATACTTGTTCGGTTAAAGCCCTCCCGAAGAGAGTTCACCACATTCTGCAGATGGTAATAAAATTCCAGAATGCCCAGTGTCTACCAGCCTTTGATTTTCTCAGGTTGCTCGGCCTCATGGCATCCTGCATTGTTCTGGTGCCAGAAGCCAGGTTGAGGATGAGATCCCTTCAGTGGGCCCTCAGGACTCAATGGTCCCAATTTTCAGGGGAAATGACAGATCTTTTACAAGTTCCAACCAGGGTAGCACAGGATCTACAATGGTGGGCTTGCAAGGAACATATCCTCGGGAGAATCTTTTTGGCAACCATGGCCGGAGATAATAGTAGTAAAGTACGCCTCACTCACGGGGTGGGGAGCTCACACCAACGAGTTGACAATCAGCGGTCGTTGGTCACCATCGGAGTCCAAACTACACATCAACCTATTAGAGCTGAGAGCAATCAGACTAGCACTGAAGTCCTTCCTGCCCTCTGTATGGGGAAAGAATGTCCTGATAATGACGGACAACACAGTGGCCATGTACTACCTCAACAAGAGAGGAGGAGTAGGGTCACTAACACTGTGCAGAGAAGCAAAGCAGCTCTGGTTCTGGGCAATACAAGAAGGGATCTCTCTGTCTGCCATTCACCTAGCAGGAGAGCAAAACACAGCGGCAGACTCTCGAGAGCAGGCAGAGCACAGTCTCCCACGAGTGGGAACTAGCTCAGGAAGTCCTTCAAGAGATCTTCGCCCTTTGGGGAACCCCGCAAGTGGATCTGTTCGCGACCATTGTCAACAGGAAGTGCGAACTGTACTGCTCAAGGGAATTTCCCTCGAGAGGAGCTCTAGGAGATGCATTTGTAGTGGAATGGGAGTTTCCTCTTCTGTATGCGTTCCCTCCAGTCCCTGTGATCCCTCGGGTAATCAGGAGGTTGAGAAAGTTCAGGAAAACCATGATCCTAATTGCCCTGGATTGGGCCAGGAGAACGTGGTACCGGACCTTCTCGACATGTCCATCTGCCCTCCAATACGTCTTCCAAAAAGAGAAGATCTTCTCTCGCAAGAGGGTGGTCACGTTCTCCATCCAGAGATCAACATGCTCAACCTTCACACATGGCTTCTGCGAGGTTTAGATACAAGGATTGGGACCTTCCGGATGACGTTATGGAGATTTTGCTTTCGGCCAGAAGGCCAGCAATTAAATCTCTGTACCGTGTCATTGGAGCAAGTTCAGTAACTTGTGCAGGGATAAGAATGTTGACCCTTTTCAATGTAATATTCCTACAGTATTATCTTTTCTGTTACATTTGGCTAATCTGGGGTTCCAGGTTAGTACGATAAAAGGATACTTGGCAGCGCTATCTATCTTCAAGCCCTCGTCAGAGGTAGAATCTTATTTTAAGTTACCTTTAATGACCCAAGTTTTAAAGGGTCTAAATAATGTGTTTCCACCAATACCTTTTCAAGTTCCTGTTTGGGATTTAAACTTGGTACTAAAGTTTCTTACAGGTGCTCCTTTTGGCGTTTACATTCTTGTCCATTAAGGCTTCTTACTCTGAAAACAATACTTCTAATTGCATTGACATCAGCCCGCAGGGTAAGCGAGTTGCAGGCACTTTCTAGTGGTCCTCCTCACACCATCTTTTATAAAGATAAAGTTGTCCTTAGGGTCAAACCTTCTTTCTTGCCAAAGATCGTCTCAGACTTTCACCTGTCACAAAAAATAATGCTACCTACTTTCTACCCTCCTCCTCACAAAAGTAAGAAAGAGGAACGACTGCATAGATTAGATCCTAGAAGGGCTCTTGGCTTTTATATTTCAAGATTGACAAAAATACGCCAGTGTGACCAACTGTTTGTAAGATACACTGGCCGTAAATTAGGACTACCTGTAACCAAACAAACATTATCAAGATGGATAATCTTAGCCATAACTGAGTGTTATAGGCTGGCTGGGAAAGATCCCCCTGATGGATTGAGAGCTCATTCAATTAGGGGCATGGCGACTTCAACAGCACTTCAAAGGGGTGTCCTTGTACAAGATATTTGTGCAGTAGCCACATGGTCATCCATGCATACTTTCATAAAACATTATACTCTGGACTCGACTACCTCTCAAGGAGGTCTATTTGCTAAATCAGTACTTCATTCGGTACATGACTAAAAAATGTCTGTACTCCCACCTCCAATACATAACTGCTTTGGGAGTCTATCTAAGATGAGGAATACGTGGGAGGACACAATCCATTCAAAGAACAAGTTACTTACCAACTGTAACGTTCTTTCGATTGGATGTTCCTCCCACTTATTCCTCATCGACCCTCCCAACCTACCCCGCAGTACAGTTTATGTGCTTTGCACTCTAACTTCTTTTAAGGCTTGGGTCAAAAGAGGCATGCCTTTAACTATAACCCATGGGCTCTGATGCACGAAAAAACATAACTGAAGCCAACGGGCGTGGTCGAGGCATTTATACAACGGATGACGTCGGTACTCAATGGATGCCGCCGAGGGACATCGACGCTGCTGCCTCGAGTGGAGCGCCCTCTGGTGGAGAGAGAAAAACTTTCCAAAGCAGCAAAGCTGAAGGTAAGGATATATCTAAGATGAGGAATATGTGGGAGGAACATCCAATCGAAAGAACGTTACAGTTGGTAAGTAACTTGTTCTTTGGTTTCCTCAGCTGAATCCCTCCTTTGGAACAGCCTCCCCGTCCATCTATGTCTTGAGCAGGACCTTCTTAAATTCCCTGTCCCTCTACGTCTTGAGCAGGACCCTCAAGACCTTTGTTTTTTCCTCCCCCTTCCCTTCTCCCCTCCTCTGCTAATCTCACAGTTGCTGTGATTGGTGACTTTCTGGGCCCTTGACCACTCACACCCAATCTTCCCAGCTTCTGTCTACCTTCAGCAGTTTCCTCTGCACACCCTCTGCCCTGGAGACTCGCACTTTTCCACCCAATGCGACTCCAGGCTGTATAGCACTTACCATACCTTGCACTTCACCTGTGGCTCACCCACGAGCATGGACACCCCAGCACCTACCCCAATTCCCTCTTCCTTGCTGCACTTGCACGTTCTGAATACTCACAAGGCATAGTAGGTGTGTCCTTTCCTTCCCCCACTGTATTTGTGTGTTTCAATGTACCTCAATCCCATGCCCCCCAGCCTCCCATTGCCCTGTGGGTGCTTTGAAACATAATTAATTTGCTGTATAAGCGCCTAACAAGCAAATAAATATTAGGAACAGGTGATTGGAGAACAAAAGGAAGAGATCTAAGAGATTGAAGATGGACAGTAAGGTTTATCTGTGGCCAGTTGGCCATAGACAGAGGTTGGTGAAAGAGTACCCAGCAGGATGTTTACCTCTGGTTCAGAGATTTTATTTTTTATTTGCATTTATTTCAGCGCACAAAGTCCTCAGGCATGTAGGGGCTAGTTACAGAAAGTGCATGGTAGATTGGCGAAGTGCAACAATAAGCATATGGTTACAGACATAAAATGGTGTATGTGAAGAGACTGGCAAAGCCTCACCTCATGTTGCAGGGAGTTACACCAGGCAGCAAATGAGTCAAAAAAGGTACAATTACACAGACCTGCAAAGCTACACCTCATGGAGAGAGGGGCAACATTAAAAAGTCTGTCAAACAGTAAGGACTATGTAAGAAAGTGAAAAATAAGCAGTGAGCATAGGAGGAAGGTCTCACCCACATGAAAGGCACTCGAAGCACAAAAACAAAAATGGTTGCACAGATCTAAGCAGACCTACATTTAAAATTTTTTTTTTAAAGACATGGCCTTCTAAAGCATGCATAAAATGGTGGTGCTGTTGTTAGTGGTTGATAGGAAGCTATTGATGGGCTGAGAGGAAAAGGCACGCAGCAGTAAAAGTAACAGGGTTAGTGTCTAGGCAAGAAGGATGGAGCGTTGTGCCTCATGGCAGCTTATCAAGGCGAGTGGGAGTTTGGAAAAAGTTTATAAGGAGAGGTGCTCCTTCATGCTCCGACAGGCTCAGACAGGGGCCTTGGTTGTGGGCCTTTGCAGAAGGCCATCTCCAGTCGCCTTCTGTCTCCCGTGATAGGCCCAAAGAGGTGGAGACTGGCCAATGGGTGCTGCAGCAGTATAGGGAAGGGCAGGCACTCGGAGGTGTGTGCAGCAGGCAGCCATTACACAAAAGCACACAAAGGACTGCAATCAGTGGAGCCCCGACTGTGCCGTGTGAAGTGAAAGTGCACAATAAAGTACAGAACTGGCGGAAAGCAACATTGTCTGGCAGAGTAGAAATACAAGGTAGAGATGGAGTGGACTGGGACTGTGACGTTGGTAGTAAGAGATGGGCAGATATTCATTGCTCAAGGAAACCAGAGGAGAATTTTTCCAAGAAGGAGAAATATCAGAGGAAGAGGTAGATGCTCTTTTGGCATAAAGACTCCAGCACTGCTTCACTCCTTGATGAGAGTAAATGGACCCTTCAGCCCAGGGACTAACCTGTCTGGTGACTGCAAGGTGTGGAGAACCAGAAACTGAGAGTGGGAAGGGCTCAGGAACCTCTGCAAACTTGCAACAGCAGCATTCGGGAATGGCTGGAAAGCCGCAATGGGGGGACTTCAGGGAGAGGTTACCCTGGATGCATCTGTAACTTTTGTTGAGCACTTCAAATTCCCTAAGAGACATACCTTTAGTTAATGTGTGGTTAGGCTGAGCAATGATACACGTGACTCATTATGAATCTTGTTCAAATTAATGGTTCTATTATCTCTTCAGGGAAGTGGTTGGGCCAAACACCTGTGGAATCTAGGTAGAAAACTTCAAATGATAAGGAAGTATCCAAAGTAAAACGTGTCAGGATGGGTCAGCGTGAAGATGCCAAACACCTTTTGAAAATCAGTGTTCCAATCAGAATGTTCCAAAAGCTGTTCTTAGAAGTCCTTACTCCTCCTTGAGACTCTATTCTTCAAAGTAATGTTCAAACTGTGCTGTGAACTGAAAGATCCAAAACCTAATCTTAACGAGCCTTTTTCGCCTCTTTCTATCCCAAGCTTCCAACAAAATGTCAGCGGTTCAGCCTACATGAGTCCCAATTTTAAAATGCCCACACAAACCTACTGAAGCAAAACAAACCATTCCTCTTGGAAGGCTCTTACAGGTTTTACTCATAGTTAAGACTCTCCTCACTCGGCATGCTTTTACCAGCTCTCTGGAGACCTATCCCAGGTATTTGTGTCATAGATGGCTTTAATAGCTCCAAGACTCTTAAGGATCATTCAAGGATTTTTGTTTTAGAAATGGTCAAAATCTAAATATTCCTCTGGTCCGGGTGTAGGCCGTTTTTTCTAATTGGCTTTCCTTCTCAATCTCCAACTACCGTAACACAGGCATCCTTAGTCTCTAGATTTCCCAGCTAGCGATCAATAAGACCTACTATCTAAAACTGGCTTTTGGTGAAGGCCTGATGGCAATCAGCCTCATTTGACTCCCTCCGGGGATCTTCAAACTCGCCAGGGTTGTCAAATATGACTTGATTGTTTTTAAGGTGCCAATTTCAAATATTCTGTTTTACTCTCCCTCTCTCTGTCCCCTCTCAGCTTCCTAATCTTATGACTCTTCAACCCTCTCTCTCCTCCCATCCGGTCTCACTCCCTCCGGTTGTTTTCCTGCTCTCTTTTATATCGCTTAGATCACACTCACCCCCTCCTTCTCTACTATGCTTCCCTCTCCCCTCACATTCCACTCCTCCTAGTCTCCTCTCACCTGTATCCCCTCAACTCTCCTCTATACTCTCCACCCCCTGTTCCACACACACACATTTCACTCTCTATCACCTGGCTTACTCTCACTCAATCCCTACCTATCCTCTATTCCAAATTTGATGAATCTGGTGATGTCGTCAGTCCTTTCCCAGCTATAGCCTCTCCCCATGTGGCCAGGGGACGGCATTGCTACCTGAACCTGACCCTGGGGGCGGCTGTATGAGGGAGGACCACATGGGGGGGAGGTGAGCCTCAGAGGGGTGACATGGTATTCCCATTTTCCTTTTAGGGATACCCTTTCCATTCCCCATGCATTAATTGCATAGTGCCAATGCTCTGTTCAACCACCCATGGAAGCTACTAATACCTTCCAATGTTCTTTACATAACTCACCAAGAACTGAGCATAAATTCCATGCATGTGAAAGTACTCAGATGAGAAAGCTGTACTGAGTAATGAGGATCCGTAAAGGCGAGAAGCACAATATTTGCTGTAGTGGTTACAACGCATAATAGGTGCTTGGACATTCAAAAACCTGAAACAACTAAAAGCTGGGGTCGCTGCCTGGTGAAGCCTAGTCTCCTTTGTCCTTACCAAGGGACTACTGTGCAGCAATGACGATTGTGGAGCCAACCGGCTCAAGGGGAAGGCCAGAGAGAGAAGACTATAGGAACCAGTCCGCCGCGTAGAAGCCATGCGAGAAAGAGAATAGAAGGGAAGACTTCATGGCGTTTGTGATAACCAGAGAGGAGTATCGACGCCGTCCGAACACTGAGAAGTACACAGCAGGCAGGCAAGAGTCGCAAAGGATGTGGGAACCGACAAGTGAAGTCAGTGAGCCCAGGAAGTGTGGTCTGGGTTCCGAAGAACCACTTCACGTTCACAGTGGGAGAACCATAGGACGCCAAAGGGCACTGCAGCGCTTCAGCAACCTTACCAAAGTCACCATAGAAAGCCAGTGTGTCCTCCAGAGGGAATCTGGGGCGCCGGGTTACTTTGGCAACCTTATCAAGGACAAATAAAATATATTTCGAAGGGATTGTGTCCTCCGACGTATTCCTTATCTTTGATAATACGTTTCCAGCTTGCTGGCCTCGGAAATTTTTCTGTAGAGGTCGCTGCGCATCGACGTCCGCCGAGTCGATGTCCTTCGATGGCCACCGTATCGGCGGCGACGTCACCATGCCCATAAATAGCCACGCGCTGCGTCCGTTGCTCAGTTCTGTTTTTCCGCGCTTCGTGGGGCCTCTGAACGTCGTTGCTCAGTTCAATCAGGATAACTATCTATTTCTACTCGAATAAACCTTATCGTTCTCGAT
Organism: Ambystoma mexicanum; assembly: GCF_040938575.1. NCBI lineage: Eukaryota > Metazoa > Chordata > Amphibia > Caudata > Ambystomatidae > Ambystoma > Ambystoma mexicanum. The sequence goes on from NC_090929.1 coordinate 1,664,259,432, forward strand.
GGCTTCTTCATCAGAACCGACGACGCAGCAATCCGGCTTCAAGAAATTTCGAGACTGCAGTAAAAAAATGTCAATAACGCATCCACACAGGAATCTGCTTATGGTGCTTGGGATCCGAGCACCATTGTTCGGAGTGTGAGGACTGCATGTCCATGACGGCGAAAGCCTTGAAGGAGCGCAAGCGGAAGCTCGAGAGAGGTAAGTCAGCCAAAACCTCCTCGAAAGTTTCGTCGGCTGAGTCGAGGCATTCGTCTCCTCGCCGTCAAACATTCCCATTCTAGATCTCGAAGCAGCTCCCACCATTCGTCGAGATCAAGACACCCAAAAAAGAGACGTCGAAGGTCCCATTCCTCGTCGTCTTCTGTGTCCCCAGAAAGAGTCTCCTGTCCCACTAAACGCAGTACTCAAGCTGAGTGGGAGGAATTCAGAAAGAAAATGTTGAGCGTCTTCGAGAACGCGGCCTCGACCCCCTCAAAGACAGCTGAGGGTGATACCCCGAGTGAAAAACCCAAAAAATCAAAAAGCCGCGAGTCGCAGCAGCCGGCGGAACATTCCACCCGAGAGCGCCATGTGCCATCGGGTAAGAAGGCACCGTCTTCGACGCAGTCATCGAGGATTCCTTCGACGCTGTCGTCGAAGATTCCTTCGACGCACGGATCGGCGCCATCGACGCTGTTGTCGAAGGGTTCCTCGACGCATCGGTCGATCGACTCGACGCCATCGTCGACGCTGATGAAAGAGGACCAAGGCCACCCCACAGCCAACGGTGATTTCAAGGGCCTCTGGCACGACACCGAGACCGTCGTCGATGCCCTCGAGTAGGACCCCGATCCTCTCGAGTTCTTCGAGACCCCTTCCAGTTTTTACGATGCCATTTTCAGCGCCTTCGAAGCCTGTTATATCGGCGTCGACGACATCGACGTTTTCTCGTACAATAACGACGAGTTTGGCTCCTTCTGCCTTAGAGATGGGTTTTACTCCATTTCAGAGGTCAGAGTACCCTAGACTTTCTTCAATTTAAGAAGAGGGGGAAGATTCTGACCAGGAAACATTTGGGCTACAGAGGACCACACTGCCTATTGCAGGGGATTTCACCTCTGAGGAAAGAAGGCTGAGGGACCTACAGGAGTCACTACATGAGGCAAGTGGGCTGGACACTTCCCCAGAAGTGGAATTTGTTAAGCCAGACCCAGGGGAACATGCCGAAACACCCTATAGAACCGTGATGGCAAGAATTATTGAGTTTATGGGTTGGTCTGCACCTTCACCTGTTTTTCAACAGTATGACCTAACAGATAGATTAGACAAAGGCCCACAGGAGGACCCGGTGGTCCCCTTCCATGCAGCCTTACAAAGGAAAATTGCATCTAATTGGGAAACTCCCGAAGTTATCCCTGCAGTCAATAAAAGATTGTCAACCAAGTATAGGGTAGCGGCTGCTGACCCTGAATACTTATCAAAACACCCGACTCCAGAGAGCCTGGTGGTTAAAGCGGCAACTTCATCTAGCAGTAGGACCGCTTACCCTACTGTCCCACAGGATGGACATGACAAGAGGTACGACTCTATGGCGAAGAAAGTTTTCTCTGCCTGTAGTATGGCGTTGAAGTCCATCAACGCCAATTGTACGCTCGCCAGGTAAAGTCACACACTATGTGAGTGTGCTTCATCAGCGGCTGACTGCATACCCGAAGGAGAGGAAAAGGAAGCCTTCCTTAACATTATTAAAGATGGCAAGGATGCCATGTGCAAATCACTTCAAACTGGCATTGATTCCGCTGACAGTATCAGCAGGGCCATGGTGGCAAGTACAACAATCCGCAGGCATGCGTGGTTGCGAAAGTCGGGCTTTGCTCCAGATGTACAGGCCAGACTTTTGAATATGCCCTTTGACGGCTCTTCATTATTCAGGAAAAAGGCTGATGACAGTCTGGAAAAGTTAGACTTCTAAAGCAGCAGCAAAATCTTTAGGAGCTGCTATCCGCCAACCTTCTTTTCGCCCCTCAGTAACCTCTGGAAGAGGAAAGCCCTTTTGCTATTATTCAGCATACGGGAAAGGCAGAGGACAGCCGGCTCAAAGAGGCCAAAGGAGATCCACCTGAGGTGGACGGGTCAAAAGTACAAAGGCCGCAGCAGCAGCAGGTGCCTCTTTACCCTCGGCATCTGCATCAGCCGCCCCCAAACCACTCTGAGGCCTTTCCACACAATACACCTGTAGGGGGCAGGTTAACTCGCCATCTGACGGAATGGCAGGCTATAACGTCAGATGCTTGGGCATTGGAAACAGTTGCCCAAGGTTACTGCCTACCCTTTCTACACATTTTTTAGTCATCCACCGGGGAACAGCTCTCTGAAAGTTTCAGATCCGCTCCTCTTGCAGAAAATTATAGACCTGCTAGAGAAAGGTGCCATAGAACCGGTACCTGTAGCGGAAAGGAACAAGGGCTGGTACTCCCCCCTACTTTCTCATACCAAAGAAGGACGGAGGACTGAGACCCATCCTGGATTTACGAGAATTGAACAAGTTCCTCAGGAAGGACAAGTTCAAGATGGTAACTCTCTCTCAGATCCTTCAGGCCCTCCAGCTCCAGGACTGGCTGGTATCTCTGGACCTTCAGGATGCTTATTTTCATGTGCCAATCCATCTCAAACACAGGAAATACCAGAGGTTCGCAATTGGCGACTCTCATTCTCAATTTCGAGTTCTGCCATTTTGGCTGACCTCTGCCCCGAGGGTCTACACCAAGCTGATGTCGGTAGTGGCGGCGAGTCTAAGGAGGGAAGGGATCCACGTCTACCCCTACCTGGACGACTAGCTGATCAGGGCTGTATCTTCGGAACAGGCCCAGGCCCAGCTAGATTATGTCTGCCATTTCCTTCACAAACTGGGCTTCTCCCTCAATTTAAAGAAGTCACAGATGATACCATCACAGAGACTCCAGTTCATTGGAGCAGTCCTGGACACTTCCCTAGGGAAAGCCTCGCCACCAGAGGTGAGGGCTCAAGATATTCTGCAGATGGTCACCAAGTTTCAAAATGCTCAACGTCTCCCAGCCTTCGACTTTTTGAGGTTGCTAGGCCTCATGGCATCCTGCATCTTCCTTGTGCCAGAGGCTCGCCTGAGAATGAGATCTCTTCAGTGGGCACTGAGAAGTCAGTGGTCCCAATTCTCAGGGAGAATGACAGATCTCCTCAGGATTCCGGACAAGGTAGCCCATGACCTTCAATGGTGGGCCTATCCAGAGAAAATCTTGAAAGGAGAACTGTTTTGGCAACCATGGCCGGAGATAACAATAGTCACAGACGCCTCACTCACGGGGTGGGGAGCCCATGCCAACGACTTGACCATCAGCAGTCGTTGGTCTCCATCGGAGTCCAGACTACACATCAACCTATTAGAGCTGAGCTATTAGAGCTGAGAGCAATCGGACTAGCGCTGAAAGCTTTCCTGCCATCAGTACAGGGGAGAAATGTCCTGATAATGACGGACAACACGGTGGCCATGCACTACCTCAACAAAAGTGGAGGCGTAGGATCACTGCCACTGTGCAGAGAGGCGATGCCGCTCTGGTTTTGGGCAATCCAAGAAGGAATCTCTCTATCGGCTGTCCACCGAAGAACTTGACAGCAGACGCTCTGAGCAGGCAGAGCAGTCTCCCACGAGTCGGAGCTAGCTCAGGAAGTCCTTCAAGAGATCTTCACCCTTTGGGGAACCCCTCAGGTGGATCTGTTCGCCACAAGCAACAACAAGAAGTGCGATCTGTTCTGTTCAAGGGAATTTCCCCCGAGAGGAGCTCTAGGAGATGCGTTCGTAGTGGACTGGGAGTTGCCACTCCTTTACGCGTTCCCTCCAGTCCCTGTTATTCCTCAAATGATCAGGAGGTTGAGAAGATTCCGGAAAACCATGATCCTAATTGCCCCGGATTGGGCCAGGAGAACGTGGTACCCGGACCTTCTAGATATGTCCATCTGTCCTCCAATCCGTCTTCCACTCAAAGAGAATCCTCTCTCGCAGAAGGGAGGTCAGGTTCTCCATCTAGACACCAGAACCCTCAACCTTCACGCTTGGCTTCTGAAAGGTTGAGGTACAAGGATTGGGATCCCCCTGATGACCTCATGGATGTGTTGCTTTCGGCCAGAAGACCGGCAACAAAGTCTTTATACTGCTGCCGTTGGAACAAATTTTGCAGCTGGTGTAGGGAAGAGAATATCGACCCTTTTTCATGTGGTACACCAACGGTGTTATCGTTTCTACTCTACTTGGCAAACTCAGGCCTTCAAGTGGGCACTGTAAAAGGCTATCTTGCAGCGCTTTCTATCTTCAAGCGCACTGCGGAGGAACCTTCGTATTTCAAAATTTCTCTAGTGGTACAATTTCTCAAGGGACTAACTAATGTTTACCCTCCAAAACCATTCCAGGTTCCCTTATGGGACTTAAATTTAGTCTTAAACTTCTTAATGGGCACTCAATTTGAACCACTTCACTCTTGCGCGCTGAGATTTCTGTCATGATCTCTGCTTCCAAAAGGTCAGGGTTTTCCCAACTCCCTTTGAAGCAGATCCATAACCCAGGTTCCGAGTGCCAACCAGTCCCAATTGGGACCTTTTGGACCCAGTCCTGGCGCCAGTGGCACCAGGCTCATAAATATGCCCAGTCCCAGCGCTGGAAGCGCCGGGCTCATAATGCTTGGGTGGACTTACCTGCAGCAGACCATGCTGCTTACTTGCCTGCCAGTTGAGCCTCTGATCCTCTTCTGTTTGGAACTACTTTTCCTGTTGGGTGGGGCAGGAGCCACTCCCTAGATTCAGAACACTGGAACTCTTCTGGAAAGCAGGAACTCTTTTCTTACCTAGGCGTGGCTGTGGAAGGAGACACCTAAGCACTACAGGAGGCTATTTAAACCACACCCGATGGATGAATCTTGCTTTGCGTTATTCTGCATCCTCTGCAGCAGAACGCTCATCGTGTCTTCTGCATCTGATCCTGGGCCTAAGGAAAAAGGCTTACCATCCTGAATCCAGTCTTCAGCAACACCTATAAAGACAAGAAAGAACAGGTTAGCATTACGGTCTTCAGTGACAACTCTTCACTTACCTGGTCCATCGGCTGTCACCAACGCCTCGCGCTGCATTCCGGCATCTGAAAGACAAAGGCTTACCTACTCTTCGTGCGCTCCGGAGGTCTTCACACTGCATTCCGGCATCTGAAAGACAAAAGCTTACCAACTCTTCGCACGCTCCGGAGGCCTTCGGTGCTGCATCCCGCATCTGAAAGACAAAACAAGGTGCGTTTAAAGACATTGGGGAACTTTAATACTCACGTGCCATTACTCCTTTCCACATCTAACCCAGTGGGTATCCCGGCACCCTGCAGCCGCTCCGAACTTGTACCTGCAAAATAAAAAGACAGTTAGAGCGCATCGTGAAGCAGGCAACAAGCGCTTACTTACGTGCTTCCAGGCGCTTCTATTCATCACACGGGCTCCATCTTCAACTCACTTCAGCCCGTCATCCGCCATCGCCGGAACCCTGCAAAACAAGAGACATCATTACTAAAGACTTTAAAGACATTAGAATTACTCGAAACTTACCGTTCGTGCAGTAAACGACGGACAGCAGTCCTCTGAAGTCAAGAGGCCTGCGCTACCTATCCAGTGAAGAAACTGGTTACAGCACCCTGCCCCGAGGCAGATGGAGAGCTCGGCATTCACTTACCTAAGACATCTTACTCTTCTAGTCAGGCATACAGTGCACAGAGGTCCAGCCCAAAGAGCCAACCGGGTGCTACACATCACCTTTGAAGATACGGTAGTCGCCCAGTCAAGACCGGCGCCTCTGCGAGAATCAGGTGAGCGTTACAATTTCTCATGCTTAAAACTGTCCTATTGGTAGCACTAACATCTGCTATGAGGGTGAGCGAGCTACAAGCTCTCTCCTGTAAAGCCCCACATACAATCTTCCACAAGGACAAAGTTGTCCTACAGGTGAAGCCTAATTTCGTCCCGAAGGTGGTTTCTGAATTTCATATTCAGGGCATAGACCACATCCATGGCGGTGACCGTCTTCCTCTTGGCGTGCTCAGTGTAGGTGACGACGTCCTGGATCACGTTCTCCAGGGACACCTTCAGCACACCCCGGGTCTCCTCGTAGATGAGGCCGGAGATACGCTTGACTCCACCACGGCGGGCCAGGCGGTGGATGGCGGGCTTGGTGATGCCCTGGATGTTGTTTCGCAGGACTTTCCTGTGCCTCTTGGGGCCGCCTTTGCCGAGCCCTTTCCCTCCTTTGCCGCGTCCAGACATGGTGACTCTTCTCTTCTTCACAAGCGAGCTGAGAATTTCATATTATTCAGAAAATTACCTTGCCTTCGTTCTACCCTCCTCCCCATCCGGGGAAAGATGAGGAAAGGCTACATAGGCTGCACCCTAGGCAAGCTCTCAGCTTTTACATCAGCAGAAGGGCTAGGATCAGGCAAGCAGACCAACTGTTTGTAGGATACTCAGGTCACAAGTTGGGACTACCCATAACAAAAAATACCATCTCCAGGTGGATTATTTTGGCCATCCTGGAATGTTATAGACTAGCAGGGAAAGAGCCACCCCAAAATCTCAGGGCTCATTCAACCAGGGGTATTGCAGCCTCTTTGGCTCTCCAAAGAGGGGTACCGGTCCGGGACATATGTGCGGCTGCCACATGGTCGTCCGCACATACATTCACAAACTTTTACAATCTGGATTCCTCCACCGCTCAAGAGACCAGATTTGGCAAGGCCGCATTACATTCGGTCCATCCCTAAAGGGATACATAACACTCTCACTCCCGCCTCCAATTACATGCCACTGCTATGGGAGTCTATCAAAGATAAGGACTACGTCGGAGGACACAATCCCTTCGAAGAACAAGTTACTTCTTACCTGGTAACGTTCTTTCGACGGGATGTTCCTCCGACATATTCCTTATCGCCCCTCCCAACCATCCCCACAGTGATAACTTCGCTTGTGGTTGCAGCTTACGCTCCTTCAAGGTCAATAACCAATTCAGGCATGACTTTTCTTATGCCACAAAACGGAACTGAGCAACGGACACAGCGCGTGGCTATTTTTGGGCATGGCGACGTCGGCGCTGATACGATGGCCGTCGAGGGACATCGACTCGGTGGGCGTCGTCGCGCAGCGCCCTCTACAGAAAAAATTTCCGAGGCCAGCAAGCTGGAAACGTATTATCAAAGATAAGGAATACGTCAAAGGAACATCCCGTTGAAAGAACGTTACCAGATAAGAAGTAACTTGTTCTTTTTGCGCATAAAAGCGAATATGAGACCCAACATTTAAAAAGGGTAAATAATGGAATGATTGCAAGCAATATGCAAGTCTGCCAATGTGTCAGAGGAAACACAATAAGAAAGCCTTGGCAGCACACTATACCAGCTCAAATCCGGTTTGCAAGTGTGTAGAGTGAAGCACATTAGAAAGCCCCGGAAGGAGATTATACCAGGCAGAGTCAAGTTGGCAAATGTGTTAAGTGAATCACATGAGGATGTCCTGGTAGGGGGAAGACACGAGACAAAGCTAAGACTGGGAACAGATTACATTAAAGTGGAGAAGAAACCTGGCTGGGGAGTACACGAGGTATCCTGTGAAATTGGGACGAACAGCCAAGTTGTTTTGTATATAAGTTGTTTTTGTTGATCCTAGAATTCCAAGGAACACTTGTACTCTTAGGAGTTTAAAATATCTTGAAGAGAAAACCTGGGGAAGGGAGCAATTCCCTCAAACTGTGAACTTTATCCATTGGGAACCTTTGTATTCCTTTTGAAATTCGACATTTGTGCCCTTTCACGGCCAAAGACATTATCCCTTTCACTTTGGAATGTGAGGGCTAGAATAGTGTTTCGGACACAGGACATTTTTGCCTTGGACATCTTGACATTTAGCAACTGTTAGTTTTTGGTAGAAGTAGTGAAACTCCTCTTAGAACAGGGACAGCAAGGCATTTTCCAACCCCCTTTTATTTTCAAAGAAGGTTTATAGCTAAAACTGAGCTCTGTGTCCGCATCTCATTCCTGGCTCCTCATATATGGTGTCGGTAGTGGGATTCTGACTCGGCTGACTCAAACTGGAGGACCACATGTTTTCCCAACTAGAATCACATGTTTTCCCAACTAGTATCTTTCATGTAGTCAAGACCAATGTAGACCTCCCACCAGTAACTTCTTTGGGCATAAACCAAGTCTTAGGAGAATCACAAGAATCTCTGTAGAAGAGGAAGATCTTGAGGGGCTTATAAACCCAAGTGGTATACCTGACCAAATAATCCAGACGGGGACCAGGAATCCTCAACAATTGGAAGAGAAATTATTTTCTTTTTCAATTAATCAAGCAGAAGATTCTTTTGGAAACCCTGATCTTCGTGCCTTTGAAAAGAAAATTGATTTCTTCCACTGACAACCTACCAAGGAGATCCCAACTGTAACTGAGGATAATCTGAATAAAACTCTTCTGGACCCTGAAGTGGTTACTATAGAAAATCTGTTTACCCAATTACCAGTCCATCAGATCCAAGCTGAGGTACGGTTTCAGGCTGGGATGGATCAGTTTGTTTCCTCCAAGCAAAAACCTATTCTGCACCACAGAGTGTTAAAACCGTATATAGGTGGGGCGGACTTGGGACATTTGTTTCTCAATTTCAAAGATCGTCGCAGCAGTTCTTCTTGGGAGCTGACTTAAAAACCTGTTATTTAGGTCCCCTATTAAGAGGGGAATTTCAGAATTCATACCAACTTTTAACCCCTTAACTGCTGAGGGGTTTCCCTCCCAGTGCTGAGCCCTTTTTGGACATTCCGGTATGTTGGCATTCAATCCCTTGTAACTTTTTTGTTACAAGTGCTATCCTGGCCAAATGTGTACCCTTTTCTTCCCACATGTAGCCAGTCATAACACCACCAAGGATCCATGGTTTACTGTAGCAGCGGTGCGGGGGGGAGGGGCGTGAGAAAATAACAAAGTGGCAATGAAATGATGTACAAGAAGCCTGTGTGTTGTTTTTTTTTTCATGTAAGGAGCTAGGAACAAAAGGTTTGTAGTTCTGAATTCGCCATTTTCCATGCTTTGAAGAATAGGTTGAGTTTTTTTATAAGTGTACTGTGAGAAACCTGAAGTTCTCCAGCATGGGGTCTGGCATGGATTCACATGCTCATGAATATTCCCCGTCGTCAGGCTGGGAATCCTCGGTAAAGAAAAAATCAGTATCAGTTTCGTTTCTGATCTGTCTTTCGTAGTAGTAACCAATCACTGATCTCTGCGTCATACTGACCACAGCCAATGACTGCCCTCTACCTAAGCCCCACCTCTGGCAGCCATCTTCAGACCGCACGTTCAAGTGTTGGGATCCTCGTGCTATTGCTCTCGAGCGTTAGTGCTATTTTTCACGTTTTTTCTCAGAAAAATTTCTCTTTCGGTCAAAAGAGCCTCAAGCTCCACCGTTTCTTCATCCGATCAACGGGGACCCGTGTCGGATTCGTCTACGCCCCTCAAGGGTGAAGATTTCGTCGAGCCGCGCTTCATCTCAAACATGGCCCAGGAGAAGGGAAGCTCGACGCCCGGAAAGCTGTTCAGGGTCTGCCCTGGATGCCAGCTTCAGAATGTCTTTAAGGAGGACGAACACTCACTTTGCCTTTACTGCCTACATGAGGACAAGACGCACGTGGAGAAGGACTGTGCGTTTTGCGGCAATATGTCGGAGCGGACCATGAAGGACCGCCATCAACGTCTCGCCAACTGGCTGGAAGGAAAGAGCCCGTCAGGCGAGAAGAAGAAGTCGTCAGAGCGGTCTTCTAAGACCTTTGAGGGTGCCCGGCGACGGGGGTCCAACAGAAGGCCAAGCATCGCGAGTCCGCTGGCACCTGGAGCGCCGAACGGTCGGGCTCTACGGGCGCCAGGCAGGGCGCATCCTCCCCGGCGCCATCAACCACGAGCAAACGCTCTGGCTCGGGTAAGAGGAAGGCCGAGCACCCGGCGAAACTCCGACCCCGGTCGTGCCCTAAGGCCCCAACGGAGGGGGAGCGAGGTGGTGACCCTCCCCCCAAGGAGAAGGCGGTGAGCGCACCTAAGGTGGTGAAAGCCTTGATCCATCCGGCCAAGGCCTCTATCGAGACAGTCGCGGCGGCCCTGGCTCAGCCTGTGGAGGCTACACCAGTGGTGGCGACCCCAGGGCCCAGAATCTCCCTGCCACCGCGGAGGGAGTCCTCTTTCATGCCCATCGACAGGACCCCCGTGAAACCTCCGACAGAGAAGAAAAAGGGGGGCAGGAGGTCATCGTGGACTCGGCCTCAACCTCTGAGGAGGAGCTGATCGAAGTCTTAGGCCACGGCTCTGGCGTGGAAGAAGGCCATCCTGTCGGGAGGGACCCCGACGTGGAAGACGACGAGGGCGTCGAGGATGCAGACGGGGCTCCTGATCGCCCGTCGGATCTCCCTCAACCAGTGCCGCAAGACAACTCAGCGGCCATTTTGTTGGCTATACAGTCCTTATGCTCGGAGATAAGGACGAGACTGCCATTACCGACGGAGGAACCGCTCCCGACGGGGGTCCCGGAGCCAGGCCCTTCTGGGAGCCCTCCCCCTAAGAGAAGAAGGATTCATCTTCCACCTCCTTTTCAGCCATCACGCCCTGTTCAGCCCTCCTCCCCGTCCACGACACGTGGGGATGATACGGGGACTGACACGGCCGCGACGGGTACAGACAACGAGGTTTACGACGAGGATCTCCCGTCGTCACCTCCCACCCGGGCTTCCCCACCCGACGAGATTGGATCGTTTCACTCCATGATCGCCAGGGCATCCGAGCTTTTCCAGCTCTGCCCGGAAGAGAAGAAGGAAGGTTTCCTTTATCAACGGCACGAGACCAAGAGGAAGACAGTCCTAGCTGTACCTCTACTAGACGATATTTGGGATGAGGGCCTCGCCCTCCTCAAGAACCGATCCATGACGCCGGCTAGAAGGGATCGGTACGAGAAGAAGTACCGGGTTCCGGACGTGGCCCCCTTGTGCCTTTGGGCACAGCCGACCCCGGACTCGGTCGTCTCCGCGGCGGCCAGGAAGAAAGCGGGGGGGCGCGGCCTCTACGTCAACCTCCCCGCCGGACGGCGAGGGAAAGAAATTAGACACGATGGGACACAGAGTCATCTCGTCGGCAGCGACGACGATTAAGGCGGCCAACGCCTTGGCTATCCTAGCCCGCTACGACAGGGAGTTGTGGTATAAACTGGCCCCCCTGCTGGACTTCCTACCAGACGACAAGAGGGCGGAAGCCCTAGAGATCTTACAGGAAAGAGAGGTGCCGTTGGACCACGCCATTACGATTGCGACGGACATCGCTGACACTGGATTTCGCCAGTTGGGCAACGGCGTGTGCCTTAGGCGGCGTGGATGGCTCAAGGCTACTGACTTCCGTCAGGACGTACAAACCAGAGTCTTGGACATGCCGTTCGACGGAAACAACCTGTTTGGGAAAACAGTGGACGATTCCCTTCAAGCCATCAAGGCGGACACAGAGACGGCCCGGGCTCTTGGGGTTCTCCAGCAACGGCGGCCGCCCTTTCAGAGCGGTGGAGGCAAACAGGGTGCCTCCAAAGGTTCCAGCGGCGGATTTTCCACCTACCGTCAAGCGGCCCGTTCGTCGTCACAGGAAGCTTACAGGGGACGAGGCAAGTCAGGCGGACCCCGCCGTCGTCGCCAAGGAGGACAAGGTGGCAAAGCCTCGTCGAAGCAGGACTGAACCGGCCGTGGGGTCGGGCCCCCTCCCAAGCACCCCGGTGGGAGGCCGGCTGGCGAGCTTCGTCAGCGTGTGGGAGTCCATCTCCACCGACCGTTGGGTGCTGGACGCCCTAGCTCAGGGTCACGCGCTCGAGTTTCTAAAGAGGTGCCCGCGCGTCCCCCCTGTGGCCAGGAAAGAACATCACGTCCCTCAACTTCTCTTGGAGGTAAAGGCGATGCTCAAGAAGGGCGCCATCGAGCTCGTCCCAAAGAGGCTTCGGGGCTCCGGAGTTTACTCAAGATACTTCCTCGTGAAGAAGAAGACGGGAGGATGGCGTCCCATCCTGGACCTACGACGACTGAACAAATTCATCAAGGCACAGAAGTTCCGGATGGTTACCCTCCAACACGTCCTGGGTCAACTGGAGGAGGGCAATTTCCTGTCGTCGTTGGATTTGGAGGATGCCTACTACCATATTCCCATCCTAAAGGGACACCAAAAGTTTCTCAGGTTCGTGGTCCAAGGGCATCACTACCAGTTCAGAGCCCTTCCCTTCGGATTGAGGTCGGCACCCAGGGTGTTCACCAAGTGCCTCGCACCAGTGGCGGCGCAGCTGCGCCGAGAGGGGATCCACGTCTACCCCTACCTGGACGACAGGCTCATCCGAGCAAAGACGAAGGAGCTCGCCGTGGAGCACACGGCAAGGACGTCCAACTACTCACGGACCTGGGATTCTCCATAGACTACGCCAAGTTCCACCTGGTGCCCGCGCAAGATGCTCTGTTTCTGGGAGCGAAGCTCGACACAGTGTCGCTTCTGGCCTCTCCTTCGGAGGAACGGACGAGGGCCATCTTGGGCAAGGTGCAGCGGATGCTGGTTGCGAACGCGGCCAGGGTGAGGTCCATCAAGTCCCTCCTCGGAATGATGTCTTCTTGAATTTCTCATCCGCCTGTGCAGCCTCCGGATGCGCCCGTTGCAGGAGTTCCTGGACGCGCGCTGGATCCAGACGACGGGCAGCTTCGAGGAGAGGATCACACTCGACGAGAGTTTCCGACGAGCGATCCGGTGGTGGGGAACCCGCGCGCATCTGACGGCGGGCATGGACTTCCAGACCCCCGGCCACCAGGAGACAGTGACCACGGATGCCTCCCTGGAAGGGTGGGGAGCGCACACCGAAAATCTGCACGCGAGAGGCCTTTGGCTTCCGATGGAGAAGTCCCTCCATATCAACATCCTGGAGCTCCGTGCAGTGTTTTGGGCCCTCAGGTCCTTTCTTGCGTCCCTCAAGGGCAAGGTGGTGAGGATCTTCACCGACAACACCACCACCATGTTCTACATCAGGAAGCGGGGCGGCACCAGATCCCCAGCCCTGTCCAAGGAGGCGCAGGATCTGTGGCATTGGGCCGTCGCCCAAGGGATGTTTCTGGTGCCGTTTCATCTGGCAGGGATAAAAAACACCATCGCCGACTCGCTCAGCAGAGAGCTGCGCTCGTGCCACGAGTGGGAACTACGACAGGATCTAGTGGACCGCCTCTTCCGACGGTGGGGCACACCCCAGATCGATCTGTTCGCGACGGCGACGAACTCCAAGTGCCGGAGGTTCGCCAGCAGGTTTCCCCAGCCGAGGAGCATGGGCGATGCTTTCTCGTTCCCCTGGGAGGGCCTGTTTCTATACGCGTTCCCTCCATTGCCATTGCTGATCCGGCTCATCAACCAGCTCAAGAGGTCACCGTGCAGGATGATCCTCGTCGCACCTGCGTGGCCGAGGCAGATATGGTTCCCGGACCTTCTGGACTTGTCAGCGTCCCCGTCAATCAAGCTGCCAGTGGATGCGGATCTTCTCTCCAGGGAAGCAGGCGCCATCCTCCATCACGACCCGAAGTCGCTGAACTTGCAGGCCTGGCTCCTGCAGCGTTAGTTTGGAGGATACGACATACCGGCCGACTGCAGAGGCCAGGGCGTCCTCAACTCTTAAATGCTATGGACACAAATGGAAGAGGTTCTCTGTCTGGGCCACGCACAGAAGATTAACCCTCTACGGATTACGGCTCCCCAGGTACTGCCGTACCTTCTGACGCTGGCCAAGGCTGGACTGGCGCACGCGTCCATCAAGATTCATCTTGCTGCGATCTCCCGATACACCAGAACCACGGGGCAGACGTCTTTGTGGTCTCATCATCTGGTGAAAGAATTCATGAAGGGACTGTTCAGATTGTTCCCGCCGGTGAAGGCTCCGGCCCCGGCGTGGGAGCTCAACGTGGTGCTAACCAAGCTCATGGGACCTCCGTTCGAGCCTCTGCACTCGGCTCCGTTGAAGTTCTTGTCGTGGAAAACAGCGTTTCTTGTGGCCATCACCTCCACACGAAGAGTGGGAGAGATCCAGGCCCTTTCCTGCAAACCCCCGCACTTGACTTTTCACGACACGAGGGTAGTGCTCCGGACGCACCCCTCCTTCTTGCCCAAGGTGCCGTCGGACTTCCACCTCAACGAACCTTTGGTGTTGCCTGTTTTCTTCCCGTCGCCTTCGTCGCCGGCCGAAAGGACTTTGCACTCGCTGGATGTGGCTAGAACGCTGAAGTTTTACGTGGACCGCACGAAGTGTTTTCGGAAGACGTCACAACTTTTTGTGAACTTTGGACCTGTCAATCAGGGGGAAGGCTCTCTCAAAGGCCTCCATTTCCAGATGGCTCTCCGGCTGTATCATGTACTGTCTTCGGTTGGCAAACCGACCGCTGCCTGGCCGTCCGAGAGCCCATTCCACCAGAGCGATCGCAGCTACCACGGCGTTCCTATCTGGTGTGCCCTTGCTGGACATCTGCAGGGCTGCTACGTGGAGGTCGACGCACACCTTCACGAAATTCTACTGCGTCGATCGGGATTCCAGGGTCGGCCAAGCAGTGCTGCACAATCTGTTTGCCTAAGGTGAGCCTGGTGAGGAGGTAAGAATTGCTTAATGTTGAGTTTGATGTAATGCTTAATGTTGAGCCTTTGCCACCTCCCGTGGTTGTGCATGTGTGTACTGCTATTTATTCTTTATTCATGAGCATGTGAATCCATGCCAGACCCCATGCTGGAGAAGGAACAAGTTACTTACCTCTAACTGTTGTTCTCCAGCATGGGTCTGGCATGGATTCACATACGAACCCTCCCGCCTACCCCTCTGCGGCTCTTCACTTGGTCATACTGCCACTTCACGTGCTACCAAATCTGAAGATGGCTGCCAGAGGTGGGGCTTAGGTAGAGGGCAGTCATTGGCTGTGGTCAGTATGACGCAGAGATCAGTGGTTGGTTACTACTACGAAAGACTGATCAGAAACGAAACTGATACTGATTTTTTCTTTACCGAGGATTCCCAGCCTGACGGGGAATATTCATGAGCATGTGAATCCATGCCAGACCCATGCTGGAGAACAACAGTTACAGGTAAGTAACTTGTTCCTTTCGGTCAATCGAGCCCTTATCCTCCATCGCTTACTCTTCTGATTAACGGGGATCTGTTTTTTGGCATCTTTCATCGCCCCTCAAAGGCAGAAGTTCTTCTTGTAAGCTTCCAGAAGTCTTCAGGCCTACACTGCGACGGATCATGTCGGAGGAGAAGAATGACAGAGCTTCCCTCTTTAAGCTGTGCACCAGCTGCGGTTTGTGGAATGTTTGTTCGGATGACCAGCATTCCCAGTGCCTGTATTGTCTACACCCGGCGCATAAGAAAGAAGATTGTGAGATCGGCCGTGGTTTCACCAAGCGCACCATGAAGTATTGACATGTCCGGATGGCTGCGTGGCTCCAAGCCAAGGCCTATAACCGGGGTGCTTCTCAGGGGCATGCTTCTTCCGGATCCAGCCACAGACAGGGAGCGTTCGTCATCTCCATCTGCCTCCATCTCCAGCCACCGCTCCAACTCTTCGTCCAAGAGGAAGTTGGATACTCCTGGGAAGCTGCGGGAAAAGTGTAAGGTGTCCGAACTGCCTGTGAAAGAGAAGGCCAAGCTGGACAAGGCCTCCAAACTTCCCATGAAGGAGAAGGTCAAGATGGGCAACCTGCATGTGAAGGCCCAGATAGGCCAGGCCAAATCATCAATCGAGTTGGTGCTGACATCCCTTTCGAAGGCAAGAGGGACCGAACAGGGTTCCCCCGGGAACGACCAGAATATCTCTCCCGGCCAGGAGAGAATCTTCGTTCAAGCAGATAGTGAAGACCCTAGAGAAGAGGATGCCAGACCTCAGTCTGAGGCTGACGCCTAGGCACCCGAAGAAAGGGGCCGGGGCAGAAGAACGCCAGGGTACAGACATTTCTTCATTCGAGGCGAAGGAGATACTGTCCGTCCTCACCGTCCACGATGATGACGGCGACAACGAGGGGAACTGCATCTGAAGGCGACGGCGAGAGATCTGTCGCAGGATATCCTCTTGACACTCCCCATGTTGGTGTCAGAGATGCAGAGGAGATTGCCGACAACCCCGCCAGCAACTGCGGCACCGCCGGTGACTATGTTGACACTGCAGCGACCACCGCCAAAGAAGAGGAGGAGGCAACCTACGCCTCCATTCCAACTGTCGCTGTCTCCCCCGCACCCTGTAGGGGGACGGGACAGACACGGACGACGACGCAGGGCTTGAAGACCCTGCATCACCGACACAGAGAGCCTCTCCCCCGGACGAGGTCAGATCCTTTCATTCTATAATTGCCCGGGTGTCTGAGCTCTTCCAGCTCACCCCGGAGGAAAAGAATGAGGGCTTCCTGTACCAACGGCGGGAAGCGACGAGGAAGAATATCTTATCAGTGCTGCTCCTGGACGACGTCTGGGATGAAGGGCTAGCGTTATTCAAGAATCCTGCTTCAGCTAAGAGATTGGCTTGAGAAAAAATACCAGGAGCCGGAGTCTGCACCCAAGTGTCTCTGGTCTCAACCGTTGTGGGACTCAGTGGTCTCAGCGGCCGTTTGGAAGAAGTCGTCCAGTTCATAGTCATCTTCCTCCATACCCCCGGACAACGAGGGGAAGAAACTGGATTCCATGGGTAGGAAGGTAATCTACTCGGCGGTGACGACGGTGAAAGCGGCCAACGCCTTGGCAATTGTGGCCAGATGTGACCGGGAGCTTTGGTTCAAGATGGCTCCACTCCTGGATTTTCTCCCCGATGACAAATGGGTCGAGGCTTTGCAGATCCTCCAGGAAGACGAGGTGGCGTCAAACCACGCCATCACAGTGGCAC
Organism: Ambystoma mexicanum; assembly: GCF_040938575.1. Lineage (NCBI taxonomy): Eukaryota > Metazoa > Chordata > Amphibia > Caudata > Ambystomatidae > Ambystoma > Ambystoma mexicanum. The sequence goes on from NC_090929.1 coordinate 1,664,276,395, forward strand.
TGGACATCGCAGACACGGGTTTCCGCCAGATGAGCAACACGGTTTGCCTTGGCAGTTGTGTCTGGCTCAAGGCCACCTACTTCAGACAGGAGGTCCAGACGAGGGTCCTAGCTGGACATGCCGTTCAATGGAGACAACCTGTTCGGGAAGACCGTAGATGAGCCCCTCCATGCCATCAAGGCTGACACAGAGACGGCCCGTGCCTTGGGAACTCTGTAACACCGGCGGTCCTTTCTTTCATCCGGAGGGAAATCTAGCAGATCTTCAAAGGGTTTCGGCGGGGGCTTATCCTCTTACCGCCGACCCACCCGCTCCTCGACCCAGGAAGCCAACAGGGGTCGCTCCAAGGCCTTTGGAGGTGGCCACCGTCGTCGTCAATGCACCCAGGGTGGCGCCCTTACCGACAAGCAGGACTAAACCGGCCAAGACGTCGGGCCCCCACCTTTGCACCCCGGTGGGTGGCCGGCTGGCGAACTTAGTCAGCGTGTGGGAGACCATCTCCACCGACTGTTGGGTGCTGGACACTCTCGCCCACGGACACACCCTAGAGTTTCAACGAAAGTATCCTCTAATACGACCAGTGGCCCGGCAGGAAAAACACATCCCTCAGCTGCTGCTGGAGGTTCGGGCCATGTTAACGAAGGGGATGATAGAGCTGGTCCCAAAGCGGCTCTGGGGCTCCTAGATTTATTCGAGGTACTTTCGCGTACGAAAGAAGACCAGGGGATGGAGGCCCATTCTCGACCTATGACAGCTCAAGTACATAAAGTCCCAGAAGTTCGGGATGGTCACGCTGCAGCACGTGGTCAGCCAGCTGGAGGAGGGAGACCTAGATCCTCTAGATCCTGCTGGATCTAGAGGACGCGTACTGCCATGTCCCCATCCACAAAGGACACCGCAAGTTTCTGCGCTTCATTGTCCAGGGGAAGCATTACCAGTTCAAGGCTATGCCCTTCGGACTGAAGTCTGTGCCCAGAGTCTTCACCAAGTGCCTGGCCCCGGTGGCGGCCCATCTACAACTGCAAGGGATCAACGTGTACCCTTACCTGGACGACTGGCTCATCCGGGCCAGATCAAGGGACATCGCCGTCGACCACACGGCGAAGATCGTCCGCCTGCTGACAGAACTGGGGTTCTCTGTGAACTATGCAAAGGCTTGATACGGTAGCCAGCCTGGCATCTCTGTCGGAAGAAAGGATATCGGCCATCCTAGGATAAGTGTAATGGCTGTTGGCATTGAGGATCACCACGTAGAGGACCATCAAGTCTCTACTCGGCATGATGTTGTCATGCATCTACCTGATTCGGCTCTACAGGTTGCGGATGCGCCCTCTGCAGGAGTTCCTCAACGCCCGTTGGGTCCAGGTTTCCGGAGGCTTCCAGTACTTGATCGCGCTCGACGAGGAGTTCCTTTGGGCGCTAAGGTGATGGGGTGTGCACTCCAATATCGCCAGAGGCACGGATTCCGAGAGCCCCCCATACCAGGAGACGGTCACGACGGATGCTTCCCTGGAAGGATGGGGGAGCCCACACTGAGCGTCTTCACGCCAGAGGCCTGTGGCTACCAGGGGAGAAGACACTACACATCAACGTTCTGGAACCACGGGCTGTTCTTTGGGCCCTCGTGTCGTTTCTTCCGTCCCTCAAGGGCAATGTGGTGAGGGTCTTCACAGACAATACCACCACAACGTTTTACATCCGGAAACAGGGGGGCACTAGATCCCCAGCACTCTCCTAAGAGGCGCAGGATTTATGGCACTGGGCCGCCCCCCAGAGGGTGTTGCTCATTCAGGTTCACCTGGCAGGAGTAAAGAACAGTGTCACCGACTCTCTCAGCAGGGAGCTGCGCTCTTGCCATGAGTGGGAGGTTCGGCAGGACCAAGTGGAAAGCCTTTTCCTCAAATGGGGCAGTACCAAGATAGATCTAGTTGCAACAGTGATGAATACCAAGTGCCGGAGGATCGCCAGCAGGTTCCCCCAGCCGGGGAGCGTGGGGGACGCTTTCTCATTCCCTTGGGAAGGCCTGTTTCTGTATGCGTTTCCTCTGTTGCTGTTGCTTGTTCGAGTCATCAATCGTCTCGGACTGTACCGGTGCAAGATGATCCTTGTCGCACCAGCGTGGCCGAGGCAGATCTGTTACTCGGACCTTCTCGGCATGTCAGCGTCCCCTCCAGTCAAGCTGCCAGTGGTCGCAGATCTTCTAGGCAGGGAAGGAGGCGCCATTCTGCACCACGACCTGGGGTCTCTGAACCTGAAGGTCTGGCTCCTGCAGCATTAGAGTTTGGGGGGTACGATCTTCCGGCGGACTGCAAGGAGTTAGATACTGGCCAAGGCCAGGGCGTCATCTACTTTAAAATGCTACGGACACAAATGGAAGCACTTCGCAATTTGGTGCCGTTCGCAGAAGATCAACCCTCTGAGGGTCACGGCCCCTCAAGTACTTCCGTATTTGCTGTCATTGGCTAAATCGGGGCTGGCTCACGCCTCCATCAAGGTTCATCTGGCGGTTATCTCCCGTTGCACCGTCTGATTAAGGAATTCATCAAGGGACTGTTCCGTTCGTTCCCGCCGGTGAAGTCTCTAGCCCCGGCGTGGGAACTCAATGTGGTGCTGACTAGGCTCATGGGGCCCCCATTCCAACCTTTGCATTCCGCTCCTTTCAGGTTTCTTTCGTGGAAGACAGGTTTTCTCATGGCCATCACCTCTGCACGAGTAGGTGAGTTCCAGGCCCTGTCTTGCAAGCGGCCTTACTTGACTTTTCACGAGACAAGGGTGGTGCTGCAGACGCACCCCTCCTTCATGCCCAAGGTTCCGGCGGAATTTCATCTCAACAAGCCCTTGGTGTTACCTGTGTTTTTTCTGACGCCTTTGTTGCCAGTTGAAAAGACTTTGCACTCGCTGGATGTGGCTAGAGCGCTGATGTTCCCTGTGAACCATGGGAAGGCCCTGTCCAAGGCATCCATTTCCAGGTGTCTCTCTGGCTGTATCACTCACTGTCACTGGTTGACAAACCAACCGCTGCCTGGCCATCCGAGAGCCCATTCTACCAAAGTGATCGCTGCTACAACGGCATTCCTGTCTGGTGTGCCCCAGCTGGACATTTGCAGGGCTGCTACGTGGAGGTTGACGCACCTTGACAAAGTTCTACTGTGTCGACAGGGATTCCAGGGAGGAGTCCAGAATCAGCCAAGCAGTGTTGCGCTACCTGTTCTCTTGAAGGAGAGCCTGGTGAGGAGGTAAGATATTGCTTCTGTTGAGCCTTGCCACCTCCTGTGGGTGTGCATGTGTGTACTGCTATTTATTCAGGAGCATGTGAATCCATGCCAGACCCCATGCTGGAGAAGGAGCAAGTTACTTACCTGTAACTGTTGTTCTCCAGCATGGGTCTGGCATGGATTCACATGCAAACCCTCCTGCATGCCCCTCTGCGGCTCTTCTCTTGGTTTTACTGCCACTTTACGTGCTACCAAATCTGAAGATGGCTGCCAGAGGAGGGGCTTAGATAGAGGGCACTCATTGGCTAGGGGCAGTATGACCCAGAGCTCAGTGATTGGTTTATAGGAGAAAGGCAGTTTAGAAACTAAACTGAAACTGTTTTTTCTTTTACAGAGGATTCCCAGCCTGACGACAGGGAATATTCAAAGCATGCGAATCCATGCCAGACCCATGCTGGAGAACAACAGTTGCAGGTAAGTAACTCATTTCTTACCCTAAATGCACTGCAAAGTTCTAAATGTGATTTAAAAAAATACACTATTTTCACACATTTCCCACGGATAAATGACTGAAACTCTTTAAAACACCACATGTCCCACCTTCCCACATTCACACAGATGTCCCGATGAAAACCAGACCTCACTTTATTGGGTACAATTACCCGGGTGGAAAGGAAAAAGGGTAAACCATTGGTTTGCCAACTGATCTGAAAACGGAAGATTCATGCTGCCCCACAGATTTGCCAGGGGTGTCGCAGCCACCTAGGAAATCAGTGAAACCACCTGCATTTCTGAAAGGACACCCGTGGGAATCCAAAGAGGCATCACTTGCATGAATCATGCAATAGTTTCAAAGTTGTAAATGTGATACAAAATACACTATTTTCACACATTTCCCATTGGTCCGAAACACTTGAAAAATACCAAATGTGCTTACCTGGGCGTAGAGAGTAAGGGTGGAACATCGCCAAGCCCAGCAGCGATCGCGGAGAGACCCGCCCGGGTCACCGTCCCTCACCAGAGTGAAAAGCTGTAACATGGCCAGAGCCCCAAGATCGACAGGGGTGCCTTATGTGCCTGTCTCCCATGTGGGTGACCATTCCTAAGCCCAGCGGCGGTCCCAGAGGGCCCTAGCAGGTTCCCCATCCCTCCATGCAGGGGAAAGTCTTAACGCAGCCTGGCCAGAGCTCTAGGAGAGCCGGGGGTGCTACCCCCCGCCTTGGGTGTCTATCACACGTGGGTAGACCGCCCCCTAGACCAGCGGTGGTCATGGGGAGATCGGCAGGGTCCCCCTGCCGCACGGAAGGAAACCCTGTAACGTGGTACGACCAGCACTCCAGGCAGAGGCGTTGCTAGGGGGGGCTATAGCCCCAGGGCTTTTGGTTGTAGCCCCGGATAGCTTCTCAGGAGCTACAGCCGAAAGGCTAGCTAGCCCCTAGTCCCAACAGTTCTGACATTAGCGTAGCCCCGGGTCTTTTCCAGACCTAGCAACACCCCTGACTCCAGGACAGCCAGGTGTGCTGCCCACAGCTTTGGGTGCCTCTCTCCAATGTGGGTAGACTGACGCCAAGCCCAGTGGCGGTCCCAGATAGCCCCGGCCGGATCCCCATCACTGCCCAGAGAGAAAAGCTGTAACGCAGCCCACCTATAGATCTAGTAAGGCTGGCAGTGCTGCCCCCGGCTTTGGGTTGTCGATCACCCCCCAGGCCAGTGGCGGTCATGGGGTGCCCCAGCAGGGCCCCTGTCCATGCCCGGAGGAAAAAGCTGCAACGCAGCATGGCCAGAGCTCCAGGACGGATGGGAGAGTTGCTCTGGCCTTGGGCGTCTGCCTTGCATGTGGGTCGACCACCCTCTGCCCAGTGGCGGTCATGGGGCGACCAAGGTATCCCCGTCCCTCCCTGGAGGGAAAAGCTCTAACATGACCCAGCCAAAGCTCGAGGGTGCCCGGGGGTGCTGCCCCACCCTTTGGGAAGTCTGCCTCACACGTGGGTCTGTGCAGTCACACCTGGAGCATTCCAAGTGCCAGATGGTATTAACAATAAAGGATCTCAGACCCAAATAACCGGACAGACTCAAAGAATATGGCAAAATACTACTTTATTATCAACTCGAATAAAGTGGGCAAACCTGGTGAACAAACAGATTGCAGCTCACTCACTCTCAAATACATTTCCGTTACACAAAAGCTTTTATACCTTGATGTATGTAAACTATGACCTCATCCTACATGGTGGCAAACAGTAAAAACCTATCGAAAGCAGGGATTGATTAAGGGAACATATACATCTATACTTTGTTTAGGTGTTAGTAACACATTTGTCTGCCCCATATCTGGCGTGCATGCCTTGAACTACCTCTAACTACGTATAATACAGATTAATAGCAGAATAAAAGCAGTTGATTGGCTTCTGCAACAATGTATGGTTCATCACTACATAGGCCCTCATGATTTGTTGGCATTCTCTTCCAACCTTAGACATTTGGCTCGTTAGCAGCACGTAAGCAAAATGAAACCCAGGTGCGGGGAACAACGCCAGACCACTGCCCACTTGGCCAATTAGCCTACCATCCCCTCAGTTAGGCCCTAAGCGAAGGCTGCTTCTTTGTAGTTGACCTTGCTGACTGTTCTCTTTTCCAGGACTTTTAAGGGATTGAAGGTACATTGCTGTCTTTGACTGGAGCTAAATGAATAGGCCTTGTTTTCCAGTCCTTCACCACATATGAGGAGACAAAACTTTTGTCGATTCTAACCTTTTTTTTAGTGTTATTTTATTAAATTATACTGGATGCTATCACTCCTCTTGGCCTCTGGAGACATAGTTGTTTCGTCTTGCATATGCTTTCTGCATCTTTGATTATTCAATACTTGGCACTTTCAAATGTTTACTCCTTTACTTAATCTAAGAGAAATATGTTGTACGTATGTAGCTCATCCTCTCTTCTTCAATCTTCTTTGACCCTTCCCTCCGCTTTTTGATCTAATAAAAGAAACACTTGGGGCTTATTTGTTAAATAATCCTGCATCTCATCACCTAATGTTTTTGCGACACTGTGTGTATCCATTTCTGTTTTAGTGGGAGAAACTAGGGGCACTCTCATGCAGCGTCCAGTCACCAACTAATGAGGAGTCAAGTGGTGATCTGAGCCAGGCTGATATCTCAGAGCAAACCGAGAAAGGGGTAGGCAATGTAGCCACCCCTTCTTTGATCTTAGCTATCCTTTCTTTAAGGAGTCATTTATTCTCTCACAAAGACTGTTCACCGAACACACCCCATCTAGGAATCCCCTCACCTACGAGAAACTTGGCAGCACATGTGGCATTGGGGTGTGTACATGGACCTGCCTTAATCCTTCCGGAAAAGGGACATACTACCACCAACATATTTCTGTATCCGTTGCATGTCTGCAGCATATTCACATAATCTATATGTAGATGCTGAAAAGGGCCATTGGGTCTAGGGATTGCTCCTCTCGCTGTTTGCAAATTGTGTCCTGCTGTGAATATCTGACATACAAAGCAGTTCACAATAAACTGTGCCATGTGTTCTAACTAATTTGGTGAAAACCAGTCTTCTGCGATTATTGCAGCAAGAGACTCTAGTTGTGTGCACGGGTTAGTGATGCTGCTCCAGCGCCACCTTCAATAATGTTAGAGGCATAACTGGCTTTCCAGTGCTGCCTTTTATCCATAGAGCCTCAGTGGGGGATAAAAAACAACCCCATCTCTTCCATAAATATTGCTCTTCTTGTGGTACTCAACCTTGTAGCTCAATTAACTGTATAATGGACAGCATATTAAAACCTTCCGTCACCATCATACATCGCCCTGACATTTGCTTAACAAAATCTACTTCAAAATCCGAGATATTTGGGAAATATGCTGCCCTTTTCGTTTCAGCGCCTGAGGCTTTGTTACTGCGAGAAATCCTGTCTGCCCTCTTAGGATGGGCTGTGCATTTCACCACAGTGATAGCCAATCAGAGCTTTAGTGCCTTAATGAGTTTATCGAATAGAGACGCGTGTTGCATTGGTGTGCTGTCTGCACGGAGGAAACTTCACAAATTGCTTGCAGGGCCCAAATAAAGATGCAATAGAAAATCCAATCACACATTCAAATTTGCTGCAATCAAATGCAACTGAGCACGAGCAAGCAAACAAACCTTCAGAATTTTTGAAGACGTGAAAAATGCTATCCCAGGAAAATCAAGCAGCAACAAATGTAAGACCAAAACAAGTGCAAAAAAAGATACTCAAGTCAAGAAAACTGCTTGCCCACCAAAATAAAACTCATCAAAGAAGTTAATCAGGAACCCATCAACTCCTCCCCCGATTCTAATGTTTAAACGACCAGAGAACCAATACCCACGGCCAATAAGCCTGATCGCAAAATGCACGAGAATGCTGTGGTCACCAAGTGTCCCGAATGCAAACGCCCTTGCCTTGACTCAGAGCGCACAAACGAACCGGAGTCATTTACATCTGAAGATCTCGCTAACCTCCCTACTTATTCGGTAGGGGAAGATTCTACAGACAACATCAACGTGGGCTCCTCTGAAGAGAAGGAAAATGACTGTGAAGAGATTATTGATAACAATAACCTAGTAGGTACGACGACACGAAAAGTCAAAAGGAAGACTGATACGACCAAACATCAGCAACACCCTTGTTCGCCAGTACTTAAGATCTCAGAAACAAAAACGAGTGCCCACAAACACTCACCACTTGGTCTGAAGTTAAATCCTAAATGTACATCCTCTCAAGCAGAAAAAACAGTAAAAGAGAAGCGGTTGCACGGAGATTGGCTGGATAATAAATCTGCAGAAGAAAAAAAAACTGAAAATAGAATATATCTTAAAAGATATCAATTCGGTTAACCTGAACAGACGGAACATCATGAAACTGTTAAACTGTATTCCAGTCTTAAGCCTAATAGAATCTGATGATATCCAAATAGTCGAATATAAATATGAGCATCGATCAGATTGGGTTATACTTCATGTGCATTCCCACCTGGTGGCGAACACCTTGAGAGCAGCTAAGGATGAGCTCTTAGCATTTGGATATGCACGAAGTAATCTCACAGGCTCCAGGAAACAATCAAGTTGAGGCCGCACCTAAACCATCTTTCAGTCCACCCCACTCTTCACGGCATGAGAACAGAAGGCAAACCCTCCAGAAACACTTTGGACGAGGTAGACCTGAAATAGATAAAAGGTCGTCCAGGGAAGACCTGAACACGTATTCATCAGTTGTAAGTGATGAAGTGGCTCCTCTTCAAACCATCACTAGCTCCCTGGCCATAGTGATCTTCAAATGTGTTCACTTATCTCATGGTATACAAAGGGCTTTTTACATTTATTTCAGGACAATGAACTGGCCTGTGGGACACATAATCTGATCTGTTTGCAATAAACTTGGATGCGAATGAAACCCATCTGTGAAGGCTATTCTGTGATATTGAACCCGGCTCAGAAAAATTTCACAGGTCGACCTTTTTCAGGCCTCTTAACGCTGGTGAAAAATCGTCCCGGGTGGCGAGTATGTAGATCGATGCATCCAAATATCTTCGTCCAGGGCACCATAATACAAATCACAGATGACGACGATGGGTCAGATGAATTCCTTCTCCTAGTAAATGTATATTGGAACCCGGCAAAAATAGGTGTTCAAACTTTTATTTCATCAGTCACATGGATGATAGACAGATTTATGTTGGATTTCCAAAAATATTCTGTCATATGTGGGGATCTTAACCACTCTTGGATCAATTCTGATGGGCAGGTGATGAACATCCAAGATAAATCTCATACCACACGAAGCACCATTTGGTGGACTGAATTGGCAGAAAGGAATTGTGTAATGTTGAATTGGCAAACCAGTGGGGACATCCCCGCGAGGGCAACTTGGCATGGGAATCAAATTCATAAAACAATTCATTTTATATTTGGACTTCCTTTGAATTTAGTGCAAAGCTAAACTCATTGGAGATCCTCAGAATGCGCAATAGCGATCATGACGCAGTTAATCTCCAGTGGCTAACGAAGAAAAGTCCATCAATTGAAATCTACAAGGAGCATGTGGAGATAAACCAAGGCCTCAATCCCCTGCGCATAAGACCCTTAGAGATCTCAAAGCTTACACATTAATTGGGTCTTGCCCCTGGAGCCCACCATGTTGAGTATGCGCCGCTCTTAACACAATTTATGGAAGTCAAATCTGGTCGTCGTCATGACAACCTCAAACATAAACATCCGTTCAGCAAAATAATGCTAGATGAGAAAAGAAAATTACCAGAGGATCTGAAAAAGCTTAAAAATTCCCATGTAAGCACGGATATACAAGAAGCAGCAAGACTCCTGCCCCAAACATATTGCAACTGGGTCCGCTCGTTCAAATGGCTTTGCGAGCAGGAACAGGCAGAGATAATGTTAAAACTGATCTGCCAACAAAAGAGCCGCGAAACGTGGGCCATAATAAATGATGGATCTCGTAACCAGATGGGCAGCTTGACAGTGGGAGTAAGTCCCACAGACTGGATAAATCATTTTTCAGCTGGTTTTACATTTTCCCACAAACATGTGGAGAAACAATGGATCAACCTTCAGATCAAATGGGTGTTTGACCCAAGCAAAGATGATAATTGAAGAAGCAATTGGGAAACTCAAAAATTCTGGTGCTGCAGGCCCAGGCGCTTTGTCCAATCTAACTTTGAAAAAACATAAAAAGCAATGGGCAAGCTTTATTGAAACACTATTCATGACATTAGTGAAGACGCAGAAGATCCCATCCTCATGGCAATCAGCGGTAGTTGTGCCTATGTTTAGGAAGAGTGACCGGTCTAACCCGTCCAGCTACTGTCCGATTGCCCTGTTGGATGTGATTGGTAACATCTTCTGCAACAAAGACTGGCAAAATGGCCAGCTGAATCCAACCTCATTGACGAAAGGCAAACTGGCTTTGCAAAGGGGGTTGGTGTCGAATTGAACCTTACCATTCTCAATCTCCTGAAGCTGGAAGCCCTGAGGTCATAAAGCAATCTTTTTTTCCTTTGTCGACCTGCGACAGGCCTTTGACAGGGTGGATCGAGATCTTTTGTGGGATAAACTATCGAGAGCGCACTGTCCAGCTGACCTGTTGCAGATGTTAATACAGCTGCATACCAAAACATCATTTCGAGTCCGCCTGAACGCCAATGGTGATCTCTCTGACGAGATTAAGACGGAGAGGGGAGTCAAGCAAGTTTGCCCGTTGGATGCCCTGATTTTCAAATTCTATCTAGCCGACATGCCAGAAGCTTTGCCAAAGTCTTTCCTCCTCGATTCAACGGGCATCCGATTAGTTGGGCTACAAATGCAGATGTAGTGTTCATCGATTCCACTCCTATTGGTCTTCAGAGACTTAACAAACCTAGGTATGTATTTATTTTCAATTGGCATGGAAATCAATACAGACAAGTCCAAGATCATTGCTCTGGGGCCTCAACAAGGCACCAAAAATAAAAATTTCAGGTGGACAGTCGATCAGAAAACCCTCACTGGAACTGATATCAGTTATCTTGGTATTGTTTTCAACAAATCGGAGTGGAACTGGACCGAAGACCTGAAAGTAAGAATGAACACCTTTGCACTACAAGGTGCGAAACTACACAGAGAATTCGGTAAATTCACCATGATGCCTGTTATTATTCTGTTCTATCGACAAAAAGTGGTGGCAGCAATCACATTTGGCGGCAGGGCTGGCTTCAATATAGAATCTGAAATTTGGGATAAGCTGGCGAAAAGGTGTTAAGAGTGCCAAGATTCGTTTCTATTGCTGCAATTCAGTTTGAACTTGGTCTTCAATCTTTGAGTGCTTTGATCCTCTGGAAATCCTTTTCGTCTCTACAGGAAGACGATATTTCCTGTATCGATAGCACCTTAGAACATTCTGAAAGAAATCTCGACTAGACCCTACAATGGCTTACTTAAAGTTTGGTCTGAAGCCTGCTAATGAACCTTGTCCATGTAGGTGCCTCAACAGACCTTCTGTGTAATAACCCTTGTGCAGTACAAAAAAAATCAGTCTCTATGATTGGAACAAGACCATCGATAAACGTCAGATGTTGAAATCGAGCCTAATCCAAAACCATGACTTGCGTGCTGCAAGTATCGTCAATGTTTTCTGTCTAAATACTATCGAGACAAGTATCTTCGGATGAGACATAATGTGCTGCCGACTAAAGAAATGTTGTTTTTAAGAAATGATAGCATCTTAAATAACATCTGTCGGTTCTGTGACAAATGTGTAGAATCGCTCCGTCATTTGGTTATTGAATGTCCGGCGCTAACTGCGGACCAAACTGTTGCACTAGGGAAGTTTTCCCCCATGTAACCTTGACATTGAAGAGAGGTGGTCCTCACTAATTGCTGGTCGCAATTATATGCTGATATGTGCAACCATTAATTATCTAAATAAACTCACAGGAATAGAAGGAGAGAGTTAAGACTGTTCTGCGATGGGCTGAAATCACGATTGGAAATCTAATTGTCTTTTAAGATGTGATGTGCATTAATGATACAGATACGATATGATACTCTCATTGGATTCTTTTATTTCTTTTGTTTGTTGTCTTGAATAAGTATGATGAAGACTTTCTTTTTGTAAAAAAGTTTCACGTGAAATTATGAAGAAAAAAAAGTGTGCAGTCATGTACATAGTCCTCTTTCCCTACTGGTTCTGCTATGAATGTCGCTGTATTCACTACTCTACATCTAACAATTTTGATCACTCAGTTTGAAATAATCGCTTCATACCCTGATTCTCTGTGTATTCAATATACTTTTGGGTTTCTCTAAAATGACGAGTAAGGAATGCTCGACGAATAAAGTCATTGAACACCCCATTGTAATACTTAGGATTTCAATCGCAAAAGCAGCAGCAGCTAACACTTGCTTGGAAGGATAATGTGCTTTCACTACTGGGTCTAAAATCCCAATATAGTAGGGATGTAATGGTATACCGTTAAATATACCGTGAACAACTTAATTTAACAATAATAACCGTCATGTTGGGGGCGTGGCTTGATGGCTACGTGAGGGGACGTTCCTTGGAGGAGCTCCCGACGATCCGTTTATGATCCTGGAAAGAAGTGATGGTTTTCGGCGGACTTTCGAGTCCACGGCGCATGAAAGCGGGGGGCACATGGTGAGGGCTCTCCCCAACAGCGAGACTGCATATTCCCAGAACTGGACTTCTCAGAAGGTGACGATTGCGCAGGGAAAGGACAGCACCTAAGATGGCCGCTCGTGTACAAAGGGCCATAAATGGTCCGTGAGGCGGAGAGGGACAGAACCGGCCGGAGCGAGGCGAGCGCACCGAAAACAGATGCCCAACGAACAGGACGCATTGCATGCATTTCTGGTCGGTGGTGTGGGCAAAAGTACGGGCCCCCACTGAGGAGACCCTGGAATGTGGCGTGCCCGCAGGGCGGTCTGGAGTTTAACGGAGGCTTGCAGCGGAAGGGCTGGCGAGCGGACCCCGCAAGGCGCTCCATGGGACCGAAGATATAGACAATATAAGGCCGGATACACTGTGTCTCCCATTGTTGCGAGCACCTGATGTGCGCATAGGAGCACCGGAACGGCTGGGGGGAAGCCCTGTGGGCACACGGAGCCACCACGGACAAGCCCTGCCCGCATAGCGCGGATGTGTTGGCCGCCCACATGAGCTAACGCGAACTCTTGACTGCGAGCGAATACAAATATGAAAACGACGGGATACATTGTAGCCCCGTTCCACCGCTGAAATAGCAGTCGAACTGAGCTGTGTGAACACGCATGGGGCAGGACATATTATATCAGGGGGGCAGCGGCCTCGGAAGGGGGCCCACGAACAATCCCCCTTGGAGACACGAAGTGGAGTGGATGCAGCGACAACACAGGTTCCAACACGGACACGGCACACAGAGTGAGCGGGCATTGGCCTGATTACGCTGGGCCTGCACCTTGGAACGTCGGCGCGAATGTGCACGAGTACGTGGGAGGACACACCCCACTCTGGGTGCGTGTGGCAGACGGGCGCAGGGTTGGATGGCAACGGGTGGTCTGCGACCACGCGGACAGTGCTTTGAAGAGGAGCACGGCGGGATCTTGCTCAACTGACGCAGTAGGTGCGACCCCGGATCAAGCAGCCCACGATGGAGGCCTATGCCAAGTCGCCCCCGGGCGCGGAAGGGGGCAAGAGCAAAGAGACCCCTGTGGCGGCGACAGACCCACCTGGTACTATCCAGGAGGTGCTGGCAGCAATTGCCGACTTGAAAGTGGCCTGGGAAACGAAGTTGGGCCTGGCCATGAAAGAGCTGCAGGAGGGCCTGGACCTCAAGATCGGAGCAGTCCAAGAAGAGGTTAACCTGTTGCGTCAGGACGTGCGAACGATCGCAGAGCGCACTGGAGAACTTGAGAAAGAGCTGGCCCCGACCGCAGAGGCATGCACTACACATGCTAAGGAGCTTCATGCCCTCGTGCAACGAGTGGGCAATCTGGAGGACAGAGCAGAGCAAGCAGAGGGGCGCGCCAGACTCAACAACATTCGCATAGTGGGTGTACCGGAAGGAATGGAAGGACCGAACCCCACGGAATACGTTGAAACCATGCTCTTGCAGGAGATCACAGGCAGGGAGCTGACCCAGGGGTTCGCGGTTGAAAGGGCGCATAGGGCCTTGACCAGGAGGCCGAGCCCAGGAGCCCACCGCGACCGCTGATCGCCAAGATCTTGAACTATCGTGACCGCGAAAATATTCTCAAATTTTTCCGAAAAGGAGGTACGATAGAAAGGGGGTCAGCGAAAATAACAGCGTATCCGGACTATACGCTGCTTGTACAGCACAGTCGAATGAACTTTGGATTGGTGAAAAGGAGGCTTAGAGAAGCAGGCCATCGCTACATGTTGCTCTACCCTGCCAGGTTAAAGGAAGAAGATCCCTTTTCTTTGAGACACCGACTGACGCGATGGATTGGCTGGATTTGCAGGGTCGACCTCAGGAACCAGATGTCCAGACAGAAGCGGCTGGAGATAAGTAGCACGTTGCTGAGGCACCCGTGGTGCCATAGTGGTGCCATAGTCATGACATTGGGACTGGAATATAGAATAATATGGTGTTTGTGGAGAGGAAGTCATGGTATCTGCCGGCGGGTCCCGTTGAACGCACTTCTCCTAAATAGATGACTGGGAACTCCTAGGAAGCACCCTCAGAACCCAATAGTAGTACACTTAGTTAGGTCACTGTTAGATAGGTGACGCCCTGCGGGGTCCTTGTCCTCGGTTACGAGACAGGTCCAGACGTGGGTAGGCCTGAGATCCAGGGATGGAGCTGGGCTATTGTTGGTAGGGAGGAGGGAGGGGGGGAGTTGTGTGGAGTTGGGGGTGAGGAAGGGGGGTGTTGTTTGTGAATAGCGGGGAGAGAGCCAGAAAACGAACTAGCAAGGGGAGCATTGTGGGTAGGGATGGGATGGGGATAGTCCGAACAGATGGCATCGGGTAATCTTAGAATTGTGACCTGGAATGTACGGGGCCTTAACAGCTACTTGAAACGTAGTAAAGTGATGCTGTACTTTAAAGAGGATGCGGGTAGACATAGCCCTGCTGCAGGAGACTCACCTCACTAGGGAAAGGCTGGAGGTGGTCACGAGAAAATGGAAGGGCAATGTTGTGGGTGCGGCGTATTCGGCGTACGCTAGAGGGGTTATTACTTGGGTGGCGCCACATGTGCCGTTTCGGGTGCTTGGCTCTACAGTAGACCCGGAGGGTAGACTGGTGGTGGTAACGGGTCTCCTGGAAAACAGGGAAGTGCATATCATAAATGTGTACGCCCCCAATAACGACACAGCGGCATACTTTAGGACCCTTTACTGCAAACTGGGCCCTCTGGCAGGGGGCACGGCGGTGTGGGGGGGACTTTAATTGTACCATTAACCCCAGAATGGATACGTCCATGGACAGGGCAGGGAAAGCGGCACCGGCGGCCAAAGCACTGGGAACCTTACTGAAAGACCTATGCCTAGAGGATGTGTGGAGAAGGTTGCAGCCTACGGATAGGCAATATTCACACTACGCAGCGCCACATGATTTGCACACAAGGCTAGTGTAACGCTCACCTGGCTCCCACGGAGGCGCTGGTCTGGTCTGGGTTGCTGTGGCCTCTTCAAGCGTGATGCGCAGAATTCGGACCACCAATTGAACAGGACCCTCAAATCTTGCTTGTCTGGCCTGTAGGGATATCCTTCTGCAGATGAGAAAGGGGATTAACTGTCTGCTGAATAATGTGCTTGCTCCCCCTTTCCCCCTTCGTTCTTCTCTGACTTCCTCCAAAACCCCCGGTTTAAGCTCACCTTATGGTTTGGAAGGATGAACTCTCCATCTTGCTTCTGGTGCAGGGGCGCGCGTTCGTCCAGTTACTTCACTGGTTTTCAGAATGGCGCTGGCAAATCCACTTGACTTTACTGAGCGATACGCCGTAAGTATGAAGATGCAAAAGTTCAAGTGTGAGCCTCCTATGTTGTCTTTTTCTGTCCTTTATTTCAGGTGCAGAACAAAGCCGATGCGTTGAGGGGTTAAATTGCCGGGGTAAAATCAGGTGAGTTAGTGATGAGGGCGACCCCTCTAAATGTCTTTATAATTCCCCAGTAATGTCTTTTGTCCTTTCCCCATAGGGGCCGGGGTGCGGTACCTGCCAGAGATGTGGCGCCGACCCGAGATGTGGAATGGTTCACCAAGAATAGCCGGTAAGTAATATGGCTGAAAATTCGGCTTTCCTCTTGTGTTCCCTTGCTCACCTTTTGTCTCTTCCTCTCTCCCTTAGTTGCTGTGCAGAGATGTGGCGACCGGCACTGAGAGCCACGATGGAGCCGGGCGGCATCTCGGGAACAGGTGAGTGAAGCACGGCGCTGCAGCGAGCAACGCGGTGCTTTTAAATGGAAGTCTTCCTTCTGGAATGCTGGCGTGAAGATTCCGGATGCAGGTAAGAAGGTTAAAATAGTTCTTGGTTTTCACCTTTCTCTTCTCTTATTCCCTTACAGGTGTTCCAGGTTCGAGGCGGGCGTGGCTGGGGTCCAGGTCCAGGAGCAGACACGGTGAGCGTTCAGCTGCTGGTATGCAGAACAACGCGAAGCACGTGTGGCTGTCCGGGCGTGGCTTAAATAGCCTTGGAAGAAGTTCCAGGTGAGTATTCTTCCACAGCCCCACCCAAGTAACAAAATAGTTCCTTCAGAAAAATAGTCCCTCCTAAGCCTCATTTGGCTTGGTTCTTCATGCAGCATGGTCTGCATCGGGTGAGTGTGCAGCATGGTCTGCTTCAGGTAAGTGCACCAAACACTTCCCCTTATGAGCCTGGCGGCTATGGCGCCAGGACTAATGTCCAACATGAGCCTGGCGCCAACGGCGCCAGGACAGAGTCCAAAGAGCCCCTATAAAGGGCCGCTGGGCTTTTACCCGGGGGTGTGTTGCCTGCTCCCGGGGGTGCTGGGCCTGGCGCTCCGGGGGTAGGCATCATGACAGCTAGATTACATGTTTGTAACGGCCGAGATGGTGTGAGACATAGCGGGGGCGGAATACAAAGCCCGAGTACTATCTGACCACTCGCCCTTGGTGGTGGAGTGGAGACACCAGCCCCCAAGACTGCGGATCCCAACATGGCGACTCAGGACTGAGGCTCTGCAGGACGAGGGGTTCCGGGAGGGTCTGAGGGATGCTATCGAAGAATACTTTGATATAAATACGGGAAGCGTACGCTCTGTGGGCACACTGTGGGAAGCGCTTAAGGTGGTGGTGCGTGGGGTATCCATTTCCAAAGCTCCAGGGGGGCATCGAAAGGGAACTCCAAGAAGCGGAAAGGGAGCTAGAGGATCTCGCACGTTGTGAGACTACTGCTCATGATAACGGAACCAAGATAAAAGAGCTACAGTTGTCCTGCAGTGCACTCTGGGACAGGCTGTGCAGACTCAATTACAGGAAATACACGGAGAGGATACACACAAGGGGCGACAAGCCGGGCAGACTGCTGGCCTGGCTGTATAAGAGTTAGACCTCCCCGCTCAGTGATCAGTGAGATTAAGGATGAGAGAGGTTGCATATGCAACACCCTAGAAGGGGTAAATGAGGAGTTCCTTAAGTTTTACAGACACTTGTATGAGTACACGGGGGCGGATATGTGTCAAGACATACTGGACACATTGGAGGACATAGAGTTGCCCACCCTGGACGAACGAGAACGCGCAGAGTTAGACGCACCTGTCACCTCGGATGAGCTGGAGGTGGTGATCCAGAATCTGCCCACATGCAAGGCGCCCGGTTCGGATGGGTTGCCTAGTGAGTTCTACAAAACATACAAGCAGGAGCTGCTTCAGCCACTGCTTGCCACTTTCAACGAGGCCTACGAGCAGGGGGAACTCCCACTGTTCCTCCGCGAGGCTGTGATCATCCCACTCTTGAAACCAGGCAAGCCGGCCGTGGAGTGTGGGTCGTACAGACCGGTGTCCATGCTCAACCAGGACAGCAAAATACTCACGGCAGTACTGGCTATTAGACTGAAGAAGGTGATCGGGAAACTGATACACCCAGATCAGACGGGATATGTTCCAGGCAGGAACATCACCGATAACCACAGGAGGCTACACCATATCATTGACCAAACCGAGGAGGACACGGGCGAGTTGGCCATAGTGTCGTTAATCGCGGTCAAAGCCTTCGACTCGGTACGATGGCCCTGGCTAAAAGCGGTCCTGAAGGGGTACGGAATGGGACCTGGATACCTCAGATGGGTCCAGTTTTACAGCACCCCGATAGCGAGAGTCAAAATGGGGTTCATAGTCTCGGATACCTGGCAACTTAGCAGGGGGACCAGACAGGGATGCCCCTGGTCACCCATGCTATATATACTGGCACTAGAGCCGTTGGCAATATGCCTGCGACAACAATATGGGGAGGTGGGCATAAGCACTGCAAGTGGAGGGCACCTGATATCACTATATGCGGATGACATGCTCCTTTATTTGCGTTATCCGGAAGAAAATCTGCAGTATGTGTTGGAGGTAATGGAACGGTACGCCACCCTTTCGGGCATATCGGTGAACCCTAGAAAGTCTAGTCTGTTTCCGTTGGGCAGATATAGGAAGGTCCCAGTACAGAGGCTGCCCGTCCTGCCAATACCATGGCAGACCGAGACATTTAGGAATAAATATTTACCACAGGGTCGAGGCGGAACACAAGCATAACACGGAAAAAGCGATAGTGGGGATCATGAACAGCATGGTATTTTGGTCTAGATTGCCCCTGACCATGATGGGAAGAGCGGCCTTGCTCAAGATGGTGGTCCTGCCTAGACTCTTGCACATTTTCGTGAATGTCCTGTTTTTGATACCTAGGAGCCTATTTGTGAAACTTCATAGCGTGTGTAGGGGTTTTGTGTGGGGTAACTCCAGGAACAGGGTGGCTCTGTGGAAGCTCCAGAACCCATGTGACAAGGGGGGGAATAGGCCTGCCAAATTTTGAACTCTATTACCTGGCGGGGCAGCTGTTGTATGTGGCCAGGTGGCTTTCGGATGAAGACTCAGCGGAAGCTAGGCTTCTGCGTGGTGACTCGGCCCGTACTATCTGAAGGAAGTGGTGTGGCTGCGTAGAGACAAACGGGTGGGCAGGGGGCGGTTACTGAGGCTGGGCTGGGAGATCTGGCACAGGACATGGAAGATTGGGGGGGACTTGGAGCCATACTCTCAGCAGGCCCCTTTGGCGCGCTGTGCGGGAGTGACTCTCAACTACTTGAATCGGTCCGTAGATACTGGGAACAGGTGGGTCTGGCCACTCTCGGGGACATATGGCAGGAAGGGGAGGCATTGGACTTTCAGAGATTGCAACTAGAGACGGGGGTGCATGGTGGCCAGTATATAACCTACGCTAGGCTGGTGAAAAAGACTAGAGAAAGATGGCCCGAGACGGTGCTAGCGGAGGATCCTGACGCCTCCTTGGAAACTATGTATGATGTATCGGAGGGCGGGCACGAAATATCGAGGATATACCAGCTCCTACGAGCAAGGGCAGGGAAGGAGTTGCTCCAACTGAGACAAGATTGGGAAGAGCAGGTGGGGGGACCCATGACAGATGGTCAATGGGAATGGGCCCAGAGGTACCATAAAAAGGTGTCCCGGAACGCAAGGTTTCAACAGCTTCAATTGTACGTTACCCACAGGGCTTACCTGACTCCTGGGAAAATTGCGAAGTTTGAGGGATCGGCCACTCGGCAATGCCCCAGATGTGGGGAGGTGGATGCGGGGCTGTTACACATGTTTTGGGCTTGCCCGGAGGTGCACAGGTTCTGGGATGAGGTTAAACTGAAACTGGCTGGAGGGGGAGTGAGGCTGGACGTGGAATCAGCCTGGTCATGCATGCTTGGGTTCTTCCCTAGACCCCGACACTCAAAACGTATAAGCAAAATGAAGGACTTGGCTTACATTTTGGCCAAGCGCAGAATCGCCATGGGCTGGAAGGCGGCCCACAGGCCTAAGGTGGAGCTATGGTGGGCGGACCTCCTAAAATGGGCGGAAGCCGAATCAGTGGTCTGGTTTGAAGCGGTCACTAGGGGGGGCGAGGAGGAAGTAGGGCCCCTGCTGGCCTGGCGGCAATTGGTGGCCTCTATGGCAAACCCTCACCAGGGTAACAACGGAACAGAGGACTCGGATGATGAGCGCTTAAGTATTGTGCTACCCGATAATGCTCCTACAAACGACATGTAAGAACCGGCTCTAGTTCAAGGGGGGAGGGGGGAAGTTGGAGAGTTTTAATGGAAATGTGATGGTCTAATGATGCTTTTTACGTATTGAAGCAGTTGTAGAGTGTGTTTTGTTTGGTTTTAAAATGAAAAATATTTTAAAAAAAAATAAAAATAACCGTCATGTTGTTTATACCGGTATACCGTTAAGTGCGCTTTTCAATCTGATTTGGAAAGGCTGCAATAAGCAAGTGCTGCGCAGTCCTGGTCTTGCACTATTGCATGTGCTGTCTGCCAAGGGGGCCCTGTTTTTCAGACAAGAGCATAGGGAAAGTGAGGCCACATTAGTAAATGCAGCTTTGCTGCTGTGACCGCTCTTTCTCTGTGATCAGTAGTCGGGTCAAAGATCAGCCGACTTTGCGCAAATTGTATTGACAGCTGCCCAGTGCCTGAACCTTTGTGTTCCCCATGCAAAGCTGGTAACGATGAGCTGACTGACTAGCTCTATAAGCATACTGGAGACTCCCGTTCATAGACTCCGCCAGACCTGGATTTCATGGGCAAACTAGAACAGTTGTTTTGTTTCAGGCGTTATTTATTTGGAAGGCAGCATACAGATTTTAAACGTTTTCACACAGTCCTGCTGGTCCGCGCTACAGGTCAGATCTTCTATGGTGATTGTCCGATTTTCAATTTGCAATTAGCAAGACCACAGGGACATCACGAGGGTGAGCTGAGAGCCTGAAATTAAATGAGCATTTTATTTTTCCTTTTGTTCGTATGTAAACAAATGTAATAAAACATTCAGTGACTTGCAAAACAGTGGAGCCAGGAGCACATTGCTTAGCAACCACTCAGCCAGCATGATCAGAAATGTATCGATTCAGCCTGGCCTGGTATCATCTGCCATTAGTTCAGTAAGTTAAGATCCTACTGCACTGAGCAAACACACATTGGAGCAGCCCTTGCTCTGGCTGTGCAAATTGTAAAACAAAAAGGACGGCCAAAGAAGTCATGCATATCAAATTACTCTCCCCAAGGTTTAGATTGAAGGAACTTAAGTTTCTCATGGTCATGGGTCAGATAGCCATCCAGTTTTGTTTTAGCTTAAAATTCTGGGATTTGTAGTTTTCGCAGCAATTTGAAAGATGGGTAAACTACACACCCCAGAATTCAAAGGGGTGAATGAACTGGCTGCCCTTCTGATGCAAGGACAGGCCTTTATGGCAATAGGCCCATGGCCGAACCAAAAACGCGAAATGCTTGTGTGGGCCAGTTTTTTGGGTCAAAGTGGGGCACTATTTTGCCCAAAGTGTGCCAGTTTGATGAGTGACTTCACTATGCGGGTAATAGTTTTGACCACAGTTGCTGAATAAATATTCTTTTAAATGTACAATTTGCATCACATTTTATCAAAAATGTCCTCCTTGGGTACTATTTAAACAGTGTTCCAAAAGGAATGAATTCCCATTTGCAACTATGTGCCACTTTAATGTTGGTGCCGGGGACAATTTTATGCCCCAGTCCGACCCTGCTGTAGTCTGTGTGAACACTGGGCCTATCAGTGCTTTCTGCTAGTAAATAAACTGCCCCCCACTGTCCTCTGTGTAGATTTGCACATTGGCACTAGATTTGTTGCTTCGCCTTGATCCTTCACCTACCTGCCTTCTGCATATGGCACTGGACTCGAGCAGGCAGGACAGATTATACATTCAATTTGAAGTATCCAGAGCAATGGGGGTGAAATATTTCTTAGGTCTATTCTCAATTTGTGACGCCACCCATGAAAGCATTCCTCCCTCTGAACTCGCATCACAAGGGTCCTAATGCACTCCGACCTGGGGAAACCGCTACTGATAGGGCTCTGGCGAGGTGGTGTCTAGGCCGTATTTGTGCCGATATATATTTTAACTTGGTCATTTTCAAAGTTTTTTTTTTGCCACTATCTTTAAGAAGGTAAATGAACATGTATTGCAAGAATCAAGAAAGAAATCAATAGCGTCCACTGAACGCTGTCCCTTTAGGATTATATGGTCAGTGGTGACTCCAACATCATAATACACCAGGCAGATGGTGAACAAGCTATAGGGATTAAATCACTATGCAACCTTTCAGTGTGTCTTTGTTGGCTATGACATTTTGACAAAAGAAACACAATGACAGGGGCTTACAGACCGCACGAGTGACTTTTCTCCCTTTAATGGGATAAAGAGTTGTCAAAACAACTTTTTGTCGCAGCGAGGGGTCCTAATGTCCATGCCATGTGGTTCCAAAAAAAATGCAAGTCAAGGTCAATTTTCAAAGCGATGACCTGTGACTGAGCAACAAGCTCATTGCTCAAAATATGCATTATAACACTTCCACTAGTCACTCTTTCATTTAAGGCGATCAATGAGTGAGCGCCATGAAAGACCAATTCTGCAGCCACCTTAGATTCCTGGAGGATCAGTTAAATATGTGCAGAGACATGCTTCAAAATGCTACCTTGATACAGCTGGAAAATCCTGCCTGCGTGTTCGTAAGTTAACTAAAAAACATTGACTTAATGGCAAGTTAAAGAACTTCAAATTCAAAAAGGCAATGTAAAAAAAGTTCTTTTTTTTGGTACAAGTAGTTTCAGTTGGAGCAGTTTTTAATGCCATCTTGAAAACCACACGTGCCCGACACAAAATCAACATGTTAGCAATAGGAAGAATAAATACAGTGGCAAGAAGGAAAAGGATTTACTTTGGGTTGGCGGCTTTGGGGTTTATATATTCATAGTGAATGATGTTTTCTAAACATATGACAATGGGGGATTTCCCTGGTTCCATCATTGAATTTACATATAATAAGTCACACCGCGAAATGCACTCATCTCTGTGGGTATTTCCTGCTGCCATACCAAAGTGTAACATGTCCATGATAACTGAACACCTTTTGGCCCTCAAGTAAATTAAAGGCTGCAACGCAAAGAGAGCGTGTGGTGGTATGCGCACAAGCGCTTACTACCATCAGCCTCCATTGATCTGTGGCATGCAGATTATCAAGATGGCAACATGTTCATCTTCACCAGTAGCCAGTGGGGGGAGCTAATTGCCTAAATTACCACTTAAGAAAATCTATTAAGTTTGCTTTGCCAGTCGCAGCATGCCCCCCACTCCTCTCCACACGTGTATTTGTGTTGTTTAGTGGAAGCAAGGGGTGGCATTTCAGTGGAAAGTGTGTTGAAAAGCCCAATTCTGGCCATGGGTGCCTAGTTTTGTTTGGGATGCTAAATCTGACAATGTATGACCTTTTAAGAAAATTTGTTAATATTAGTTAACTCCACCTGCTATACCGCGATGACCACGATATACCGTCATTTGGCAACAAGGTTATCGTACCGCCATAAAACTAACACTGTGACACCCCTACAATATAGTGGGCTAATGGTTTCTGTCCACTGCGTGAGGACTGCTGTCATTACTTCTCCATTTGAATGTGAGAATAAGTAAAACTCTTCGTTATAGTCTGGAATTCCTAACACAGTGGCTGTACAAATTGCCCTTTTGAATTCTTCAAATCCTTCAGTCATCTCATCTGTCCATCTTATCTTTTACATATATGTGCTATTTTGAGCCCTTTTAAAAGTGGTTGAATATATGTTCTGGTTTATCATTCAAACCACCAAAGGCCACCCACATGGTGGCAACAGGGACCTGTCTCTCAAAAAATTGGAACAGAAATGGATTTACAATCTCAAAACAGCCCAATCCGGCTTAAATATTGCCGTGGAATGGAAACTTTTTATCCACTAATGGCACACATACTCATTTAGTTCCAACAGATCCCCCCTAGACATCCTCAACTCACCACATCATGAATAACATTGCATTTTTAGATGGTAGTTAGAATGGCTGAGAGACACTACCATCTAGATGGAACGATCATGGTCAGCTAAACAACAAAGATTACGACACATATCACAAGATGGAACACAGCGAACCATTGTGATATGTAATCGTCAATAGGTAGGTTCCCCGACATGTACATATTAGTCTCCATTCGATTATACTATATACCCTGGTATAACTGCCCATTGAGGTGTACAGATCGATGGCTTTAGTCAGCATTTGGAATTAACCTGACCCTGATTAAACATATTAAGAACCACGTGAGTGCTCACGATGTCTGCAGTAAGACCAGCTGACATTTGAATTTAAATTAGTAATTATGACAGCATTTAGCTTATATGTGCACACGACAAATATGCACCATGGCGGTCATAACAATATCCATGAGAGGATATGTTCCTTTCGTTCCACATTTCCACCCTACCCAGGGGATTGGCTTGCCTTTTACTGCTTGCCACAGTCACTTTATCCACATCCAAAATGGCTCCCCGTTCCGCTTTGTGTGGGTAGTTCTTTCTCGATACCTTCGCCTAAGGATGCCGACATAACACTGTTGGTAGTCCTTCTTTGACGTCTACGCGCGCCTTTCGAATGCACGAACCCGCGTTGCACAGCGACATCTTTTCACCGCGAGCATCGATACGCGAGGTATGACGGTTAGGATCCCTTATCATGCATATGTAGGAACTACATGGCTATCTCACAAACGAACAGTGGCCTTACCTATCCTCCTTGCCCCCATGCAGGACTAAAACCCCTTGGAGCAACCAACTTCCAAAGCCGACATCTAATAATGAAATAGAAGTGACTAACTAAAGTCAGTACGCTGGA
The DNA here is from genome assembly GCF_040938575.1 of Ambystoma mexicanum. Lineage (NCBI taxonomy): Eukaryota > Metazoa > Chordata > Amphibia > Caudata > Ambystomatidae > Ambystoma > Ambystoma mexicanum. Next base: position 1,664,301,051 of record NC_090929.1, read on the forward strand.
TACTCACCGTCAAGTAAGTGGTGGATACCGGGAACTAAGACACTGACAACAATTAAGAACAACCCGGAATTTACATATACCTCTGTTTTATCCATAGACTCCATGATGCATTGTGGGAAATGTAGTATCCACACATCTCCATAAACTGTGTCCACCGCCAACACACAGCGTGGGAATCTTTAATCAGACGGTAAATATCTATTACCTTTATATATAATTGTGACAGGAATTGTCCCAAAGTCACTCCCTTATTGATTAAAATTATGTATTGATCTACAGCTTGAACTCCCTGGACGGACTTATCTGCCGCCATAACTATATTGACTAAGTGCAATCGCCTCGCCCATCACACCGCAAGAAATCACCATAAGGTTAGCAAGCTATTTTTTTATGATAATCACACCACTGACACAAGGCTTTTTTTATATATTGAGTAAATCTTATATTTGCCTCAATTTTTATCCATTCCATAGGTTACCAGACTGACACATAGGCGCCATGCTGACAGTGTAACCTGGTTCTAAACCTACTGCGCCCTGATGACTGGTCCTGGGACACTATTGATGAGCTTTAGACTGCAACAGTGTTGTCCTTTGCCCCAGAAACACATCAGATTGTAGACGCCATTATACTATGTTTATGTATAATTGTAACGTGATCAAGTCACACCATTACTAAAATCACGCAAACCAATGAATGCCTATGAACTGCAAACACATTGGTGTTAACAGCCAGATTTGTGAAGTGGTATTCTCTCTCTTACTATTGTGGTTTTCACAAATGATGAACACTCAAAATGATATTTTATGTTTTTTATTATGCGTTGAGAAAATAATGACTAAAATATGCTAATTGTATTACCTTGATCGTGGTGGTAGATATAATCTCATGAAACTCCCACTTTGAGGACTTTCTTTGATAAATAGCCCCTTTGGTGTGTTAGAGGTGGGTATCTAGTGGTTAGTGTACTCGTTCCTTTGATGTATCGTTCCTTACATACCACAGCCCCCTTTACAAAAAACTGAGGAAACTTTTTGCTCACACCATTTTTTTTACCTTGTATTTTATTTATATTGCACGCCAAGCCCAAAGGCATCTGGGCGTATTTCTTACAGTCACATATAATAAGTCATAAACAGCAGCATATAGAAGTATTTACAGTCACATAAGAGGTACTAACGGGTATGAATTTACAGAGTAGGAGTATGAAAAACGTTGAGAAAGCGTGCAAGTAAAGTTATGAAGGTGTCGCAGTCAGAGTACCGGTCTGTTCAGTTTGAGCCAGGTTTTTACATGATTTCTAAAGTACAGAAGGAGGGTTCAGCTCTGAGTGTAGCTGGCAGGGAGTTACACAATTTGGCTGCATGGATTTGGAAAGTGCTGCCTCCTGCTTTTTTGTAGCGTGAACCTCGGAATGACAAGACAGTTGGAGTAAGAGGATCTGGTAGGCCGGTCTGACGACTTCCGCATAAATTTGTCAGAGTTATTTAGGTGCTAGGTTGTATAAACATTTGAAGGTAAGTGAGAGGGTTTTAAGTCAGATTCTTTGGGAAACAGAGAGCGGTGTACACTAAGTCTTATCTCTGAGATGTGGCGAGATCTAGCTGATCTTAGGGCATAATTTTGTAAGATTTTGAGCTTTTTTAGGTTATGTTAGTACCAACATAGAGAGTATTACAGTAGTCAATCTTCGATAATACTAGGTCCATGGCTAGGGTAATGCAGTAACCTGTGGTCAGAAATGGTCTGCAGGTGTTAATTAACTTGCATGTGTGTGCAGTAGTCGAGGCTGTCGCGTTACTTTGTCTAGTCAGTGTGATGGAAGAGTCAAAGTAGATACCTAATGTTTTTACATCCTTTGAAAACATGATATTGTTACTGCCAATATTGAAGGTATTGAATTGAGTGTCAAGTCTGTTAAGTCTAGCTTGGGTACCTACAAGGAGAAGCTCAGTCTTGCCGTCGTTGAGACATAGACTGTGTTTGGCCATCTAGGCTTGGATGATTTGATAAACGTTGTTTAGGCGTTTAGAATCTATGTCATAGCCTACAGACATGGGTATAAGGATTTGGGTGTCGTCCGCATAGTTTGTATAGGAGACTCCCAAATGGTCTAGGTCATCAAAGAGAGGCTTTGTGAAGATGTTATAGAGGGTAGGTGAGATGCAAGATCCTTGGGGACTCCGCAGGTGACAGGGATAGGGGTAGCGGAGGCAGGGGGTGAGAAAACTCTTGTGGTTCTATTGTTTAAAAAGGACTGAATCCAAGAGGTGGCTTCGTCCGAGAAATGTGCTGCAGATGAGAGGTGATTGCATAAGACTTTCTGGTCCACCAGGTCGAGGGCCGCCGATAGATCTAGTAACAACACGAGTGCCAGATTACCTTTTGTCTTTTATGATCTCCATTTGAGTAACTAGATCTAAAAGGGCAGTCTCTGTGCCATGTTGAGGTCGGAAACCTAATTGGCGGAATCCTAATAGGTTTTTATTTTTCAGGTGATTCTGGATCTGTAAATGGGCTGCTCTGTCCTAATTTTAAGGAGAAAGGGCATAGTGATAATGTCTCTATAGTTCGTAGGGATGTTGGGGTCGACGGTGGGTTTCTTTAGAAGTGGCATGACCCACGCATCCTTCAGATTGGTTGGAACTGTATTGGTTGCAAAGGAGGCATTGATTAGTGCCGTGATAAAAGGCTCAAGATCTGTTGCTGATTCTTTAATAATTGATGCTGGGCAGGCATCACCTAAGCATCTGGATGCTTTTAGGCTCATTATTATATTCTCAACATCCTTAATAGAGAGAGGCGTGAAATAGAACAATTAATCTTTGTCAGAAGGGGGTGATTGGTTAGCAAGCGGGGGCGTGTTCGTAATCGGGCAGTTTTCTTTTTCACTATTTTTGATTGCAAAAGCTCAATTTTGTTAGAAAGAACTGTCTGAATATTGGTGCTACGTGTAAAGTCTTTAGTGCAAGATACAGGTGGCTGAGATGGGTTTTCCAGCTCTCTAAGGTTGTTAAATAATTCTTTAGTGTAAGATTTTGCATTAGAGATTCGGTCATTGTAAGAATCACTTTTGGCTTGAATGATAGCTGTTTTGTAGTTGGATGAGGCAATGAGGAAATTCTTTGTTTGTTACTGAAGGGAGGTTTTTCCATGATGTTTCATCAGCTGTTTTAGTCTTACGCAGGGTTCTGAGGTGTGGGGTGAATCGGGTGTTTAAGTATGAACGCGTTCTAGCTTTCCACATTTTTAGTGGTGCGATTTTATTAATAGCATTCAGAATGGTGCTGGTGTACAAGTCCACTAAAAGGGTTGGGTTGTCACTAGAAGTGGCAAGGTTCGTGATAGGCTGGAGGAGAGAGAGTAATTTATTTGCAGTTATATTGCGTGTATTTCTTGCTAGTCTAGGAGGAGCCATAGCCCTATCTGCAATAGGCTGGTTGTCATTCTCTAGGGAAAAGAGAACAGTGTGATGTTCCGACCAGGCGCATGGTTGTTTAGAGAGGATGTTGGTGTTACAGTTGATGTCAGTGATCCAGTCTAAAAGTCTGCCCTTGTTGTGGGTAGGTTGAGAGGTACGTTGTGTAAAGCGTAGCTCTGCGATACTTTTGGAAATGGTTATCCTTCTTGAGGGATCAGCTGTCCTATGTACAGGACCTTTTCCGGGCAATACTGTACATTTTCTACTTTATATCCTTTCTCTGCTAGTATGGTCAATAGTTGCACTGAATCTTTTCTGCAATTTCCTTCTGTCTCGCTGCACACAAGTATATCATCTACCAACTGAATTATTGTGCTCTCAATTTTTGTCACCTCGGTCCATCTGAATGACCATATTAAGGATTGAGGGGGACAACATCTTGTATGTTTCCAGCGCTGGTTTCTATACGAAAACAAGATTATCAAATCTTGTGAGTCCTCATGAAGGGGAATTGAAAAGGTATTCTTTAATTTTATTTCCGTAAAATATTTGGCTTTAGCTAGAATGTTGCATAATATCATTGCTGGATTCGGAACCAGAGTAAACTCTTCTTTGACAATATTATTATGGGGACGTAGGTCCTGAATAAAACTCCATGACCCCCCTGGTGATTTCTTCACTGGGTACACAGCCGTGTTACATGGGGATTCTGAGGGCACCAATATTCCCTGCTGTACTAAAGCGAAAATGGTTTAAAATATACCTTTGTCTGAACCTCTGTGCATGGGATACTGTTTTACTTGTGTCAAAATTGCTCAATGAGCTTAATTTTGACTGCTCCTGTCTAGCCTCACTCTGTGAGTGGTATCCGAATATAGAGACCTCAGGTCCTCTCGTACGTCCTGCGGGCAGCCCCAGGCTTTTAATTTTGTCCAAAGAGTATGTCTTTCGATTGTATCAAAAGCCTGGGAAAGATCGATGGAGGCCAGATACATTTCCGAAGTCTTCTTGGCCTTGGTACTGGCCTTAAAAAAATGAATCAAAAAAAGGTTTAAGGCTGTTCCAATACCTTTCACAAACGCCACCTGCCACTGGTAATAATGTTTTGATTGTGTGGACCAAGCCATCAGGGCCTTAAAAATTAAGACTCCCCACATTTTACCAATAGCATCCAAGAGGGCGATTGGCCTATAGTTGCTAGGGTCCACCTTGTCGCTCTTTTTGAAGATTGGTACTATAATTGAACTGGTCCATGAGTCTGGGATTTTTTTGGATGTTTTAATTTCTTCAAACCGGTCCTTCATGAAGGATGCCCATTGCTCTGGGGTCTCTTTCGATGTTAAGTTCAAAAAACCATCCGGTCTCGCGGCCCTTGAATGACTTGACCTCTCTATTAGATTCAATATATTGCTTTTCTCCGTCTCAAAGGACCAGGCTTTGGATATACTAAGTTCTTCCCTGGTCACCAGGTTCCTAGCACACTTCAACAATGTAGTGAAGATCTTTACCCACACATCGGCTCCCACCGCAGTGGTCGTTAAGGAGAATTGTGGGGCACTTATTTCATTGAATATCTTACACGTTTCTGAAGTATTATTCGTGGCCACAAGTTTTAACATCTTCTCCGCGTCTTGCTGCAACAATTTGTATTTATTCTGCTTTATCCAGTTGTTAAAGTTTCCAGTCTGTTTAAGTTTCTTTAAGGCTTCCTGTGATTCCTTTGTGTTTTTTTTTTTTGCAGAGTCTTACTTGCCTATTAAGCGTCTTTTTCCTTGTCACAACTTCTTTATCGAAGGTATGGCGGAGTCGATGTTCTGGTCTTAAACGCCTTGGCCTTTCTTCCACATATGCCCCAAGGTTATTCACATAATCGGGGCTTTTGTTATTTTTGAAAGATTCTGTGAGAGCTGCTATGTGGTCAGGGAGTATTCTTAGCCTGTTTTTTCCAGGCTTTAGACCAAGGTTTCCTCCTTGATATTTCGAAATGTCACATTCCAACTCTCAATGGTTAGCATTAGGATGTTGTGGTCGCTCAACTTTGTGTACTTCACATTTAAGCTCTGCAGTTTCCCAAAGAGGTTCTCAGAAACAAAGATTTAATCCAATATCTTCCTCTCGTGGCTCCTCTTCCAAGTGAGAGCAGCTGGTATGTCCCCCTTGATGTGTCCATTTACTACCCTAATGTTCCTCATGGACAACTCTTCTCTCCAATGCAGTCCTCTTTCCACCGAGGCTGGAGCCGATGAAATGTGTTCCCTGATCAGTTTTTGCCTCCTCTGTGAAGCAGTGGACTTTTAAGTCCCCACTCATCACAATATCCAAATCGGGCCAAGCACCCATGGTTTCATCTATTATGTCCAAGATAGTTTTAGTGAAAACAAGAGATTTGGGGCTTCCCAAATTCCAATATAAGTTTAGTAACATCACAGTCCTTACTTTGTCTTATTGTGTAGCCTCCGTTCTTAGTATTAGAGCCTTGGATCAGTGGCGTAGGATGCCTCACTGAGACTACTCTAAGGCCGCCCACATTTTTCATTGCGACCAAAAGTCCCCCATAGGGTGACCACTTAGACCTTTCTCTGCCGGGTTAAGATACACTGTGAGCCCTCCAATAGTGGGGACTCCCGCAGCCACGTTTGCCGTAGACATATCACTTCATAATGGTCATAGTTTCCCAAACAAATGGGAAAAACCTCTCGTATTGCAGCTGCCTACGACCATTTGCAGGAGCTGCAATTTTTCCTCCTCCGGCTGTGGACATTATAATCTTGAGCTACCAGCCGTTAGAGCACCTGCTAATCAGCAGCTTTCGTCGTCTTGTCCTTGTCGTTGACCCTGTATGAGGCCTCTCTCATCTTTTGATCTTGTACTTTCCACCACGATCCACAATCGTTGAATTTTTCCCCAGGCAGAGTATGTTTAAAATGGGTATCGTTGTTTCCCTTTTTAATGTATCTGGCGCCATTTGTTTGCTGCTTTCTGAATCTTTCCTCCCCTTCCTGCCTGTATTTTGCAGCGCAGTTGGTTTTTCACTCCCTTTAGCCCCCGCTTGGCTAGCCAAATCATTCATCTTTTGTTCCAGGGTTTTGAAGAATTACACCTTTTTGAGTTTGCTTGTTTTCTCACCTTCTCAATTAGATAGAAGTTGCCAAGGGTGATAGGGGGATGAATTTCTGCCCTGTTATGGGCCCTTTCCTTCCGCGCCCTGACTGGAGCTATAGGGAATCCGGGTGCTCCTCCCTTAGTCGGCTCCTCGTTGCTTCTTTGAGCCTCATCCTCACGCCTTCTTTCTTTGATCCAGTGAGCGTTCGTTGGTACCTTTCACCCTCAAGTTTTCTCGGATCGGGCATTCCCTCTTCCTCCGATGCAGAGTACGTCGATGGGTTAATTAGGTCCATGCTCTTCTCGTCCTCTTGGGCTTCCTCTACTTGTCTGTAAGCATTTTTCTGTGGCCCCTTGTAGTAATCTTGCTTGACGTCATTTAGGTTCTTCGTGATGATTTGTCACTCTCGTTATGTATGTAGTTCGCAGTGTTTTTGGGGAGGACTAGATTTCCTACCAGGGGGGTTTTGCCCCGAGATAACAGTTGACGTGGGGGTCTCTGATTTTGAATAGCTCTCTTCACTTTGTTATATTATCTTTGAGTGTTGAGAGCTTCGATTTTAGAGCCTCTCTTAGTTATCTCAAATTTCTTTGGGGAGTTATTTGATTTCTTCTGGTTGGGGATTAGGGGCCTCTGGGCACCTGGGCTATGTTGCTAACTGAAATTATCTCCTCTGTATCCTTACTACCTTCATCTTCTTGATTTTCATAGTAGTTAATGTTGCTAATCTCTCCCACAGGAGGATCCAGATGGATGGAATCCGGGACCCGGTTGTCGACCTTCCTCTTGGTCCTTGCCGGGGTTATTTGCTCCTCAACTTAAATTCACTACACCAGCAGTATCCCTTTTTTTATCTGCTTCTTGTTTGGGGTCTGACATTTGTTTGTCAAGATAAATCCTCCTTTTATTTTTTTCATTTATTATTGGATCAATGATGCTGTGTAGAATTTATCTCTGCCGTATTATTGTCAAGATTTCCTTGAATGGCAGTTATAAAACCTTCGACGAATATAATCTTCGAATGGAGCATTGCCATAACGGTAGTCTGATATTTAATTTGTTTGCTCAAATTTTCATACAGCTTCATAAATGGCACCATTGTAATTGTGAAAGCCTCTATCAAACCTTCATCTATCACAAGCTGAACTAAGGGCTGATCTTCCACTTTGGCCGCTGCTTGTCTGTGTGTCGATTGTCTTCCCCTCTGACCTCCGATTGTCTGGGATTCTTACTGGTCTCTTCAAGTTCAGGGCTGGTGGTGGATGTGTATCGGGCGTTAATTTGCCCCTTTTGTTAGCTGCGGGCATTTCTCCTCCCGCGCCCCTGTCATCCATAGTTCTCTTTTTTTTGAGAGGATTCAATATCAAGTGTCCAAGACATTAAGGTGCTGGAAGTAGGGGCCATGCCACCTGTAATGGTGTTTCTTGTGTCCCTCTTGGTACGGGATTCCTCACCCCCTTGTATTCGTAAGGTTTGTTTCCTCTATATGGTGGTTGTACAGCCTCCATAGTTGGGACTGACCCACCTCCTCCCTCCTGGTTAGCCATGGCTGGTCCCACTTTCGCTGTTTCACTAGCGAGTTTGACTTCTGTATTGGTTATCTAGGAGCTCCCATTTCCTTCCTTAGCAGTTTCTCGTGGACCCAGGCTCTTATTTGGATAAAATAATCGTTGGTTTGGTAGGACATTTGTCGGGATAATGCCCCTAGGTTTCCAAACAGCCTTTAGGGAGGATTGAGTTTGTTTTTGTAATGGACCTTTATTGGCCATTTTGCCAAACGTTTAAACAGTCGTCTGGTGCATTTCCCCAATTAACTCAGTCTTTCCCTGGGGCTAGCTCTTATGATTTTTTTTTTTTTACTGCGATAGAGATTTTCGGGGCAACCCCTGCCTGTTGAATGTTATCTGTGGCCCCTTGGGGCTACGACTGCTGCACTGAATATCTAGATTTTTCATCTCTATTATGAGGGTTTGTAACGCCCTCTTCGTAGCATGTCGGGTCCCCGCCCTTTTCCAGGATATTTCAGGGTGAAAGTGTGCTTGACCCAATCTCAACTGTAACATTAAAAGGGCAGAGCCCTTGGATCCTTAGGCCTTCCATCGGCCAGTGGCCCTCCTCGGTTCCAGGGTCCCTGTTGTTGGCAGCACCTAACGTGCCACTTGTTTCGTTTCGGCTAAGGAGCGTGGCCCTCATTACGACCCTGGCGGATTTTTTCCGCCATCGACGGACTTTCCGGCCATGGCGTAAAGTCCGTTTACGCCATGGCGGATGGTGGACTTACCGCCCCATTCCGAGGTCGGCGGGGCGGTAAGTCCCCATTGACCCATTTACCCTTCCCCATTCCCATTTCGGCCCCATAGGGTATAATGGGAGTGGGGAAGGAGTTAATTACGCCACCGTAAATTACGGTGGCGTAATTAACACCAAGGTCCCATAGCGCCATGGATTTTTACGCCCGCAAAAAGCGGGCGGAAAAATGACCATGGCGCTATGGGAACTCGTAGTTGGCGGTAAGGGGTCGGCGCAGCTAACGCTGGCGCAAACCCCTTACCGCCAGGGTCGTAATGAGGGCCCGTGTCTGTTGTTTCCTCCTCTCCCCCTACAGAGGCGTTCAAGCAATCCTCCAGGACCATGGTCTCACCGATCACCCCATTCTTGTTTGAATTCTGCCTATTGCCCGCTGGCCTCGCTTACAACTGACAGCCGGCACGTAGCAGTCTGAGCTCTATAGTTGTTTGGCTCAGTTCCCCATAGACTCCAAGTTTCGCAACTAGAGCCTTAACCCCAGTTCCTCCAAGTACTCACGGTTTGAATTCGCCGTCTAAGTGTGGTGTCTCTGCTCTTCTCTGTTGCTGTCTGTGGACTGCAGACTGATTTCCACTTTGAGACCACTTTGCGGCCCCTTCGCGGATCCCACAGGGTCTTATGGTTGAATTGGGGGGGGTGGAGCTCTTCCCGCTCTACACAGCATTCCCAGCCTTAAAGATAGTGAGAAAAAACAAGAGCCAGCAATCTCATTCCAAAGTCGCTCAGTATTAACGTTCCCAGGAAAAGAGTCTCTGACTGCCGACTGCTTTCCACTTTGAGACCACTTCGCACTTCGCATTTCTGGGGATGATATTGCAGATGCACTGTAAGAGGGGTATGCCTGTAGTCTGTAGCGGACAAAGCAGCTATAGGCATCAGTGGTTACAGTTACTTCCACCGTGTGGGCCAAGTAGTCTTCGAGGCCCAGGTTTTGTAGAAGGTGGCCTTGCCGACTCCTTCACAATCTTTCTTAATGAATTTCAGTCATTTCCCTGATCCAGATCATCGATGCACCCCTGTGTGGGCAGCTTACCCTGCGGATGTGTTCAGTGGCAGACGGAGCAAAACATGGAAGCCTCGAGTCAAATTCAACTTCGGTTATCACTCTCTGCATAGAGGGTGATTGTGAGAAGTAGAGCAGCAGAACGTAGACCCCCCTAACCAGTGGTTGGAGCGTCTAAGGGACTCTGTAGCTCCTAAGGTGGCATAGGGAGGGCTATGGATATACCCTGAGGGTTGTGGTCGGGAACTGTCCCAGTACCAAATCCTGTTATTTTTCTTCATAGTTGATGTATGTTATGTTGTCTTGCATTTGCATAGCACCTCCTGCCATAGTTTATGGAATCTAAGCGCTTTTGCCTATCGGAGAGGCAAAGGAAGAGTATGATAGAAAATTCAGTAGTGCTAGGAAGGAACAAAGTCAGGTAGATTGTTGGGATGCGGGTGAGTTATACAGAAGATGCTATGGAAGGCATGAGAAGGAAAAGGTGAAGCTATGTGTACAATTGGACCAAATGTATTGTGGGACTCGACTGTATTGTATGGGGCGCAGGCCGGAAAGGAGAGAAAGCTGGAGGAGAGGTTTTTGCTGCACCAGAGGATATGTTTGGAATGTATTCGCTGAATGGTGAGCCTAAGCAAACAACATTTGGGAGGGGTTGTAGGTCAGAAATTCGAAATTGCCAAGTTTACAAAATCTCTCTGAAAAACGAGCAAAAGAACTCAACCTTTTTGTTTCCTCATTGAATTGTCATGGTTACCAAAACCCCAGCTTTATTCTTGTTTACAAAGTGCTTAAGGACACAAAGCCATTCTATGGCTTTGCAGTGGCCAGAGTTTAAGTCTTCCACAGTGTCATGGTGAGCCAAGGGATGTAGAAACCACGGCCAAGAAAACGGCCACGTTTTATGGAATCTTAAATGGGAAAGCTGGAAGGAAATATGGGCACATTTAACTGAGGGTGGGACCATGACTTCCTGGGAGCACAAGTCCCCAGACCTGCCTTCTTGGAGGTTCCAGAGTCCTTCTGCGACCTTTAAGGTAATGGTTATACTGGTGTGTGAGGCAGGAATACTCTTAGGCCAAGGCTGGGTGCTCTTGGGAGTTCATTTACATAATCCAGCCTTTGACTAGCCTTGTTACCCTGGGCTGCTGATGCTGTGCCCTGTTAAGAGGGCATCATGTGAATGTTAAGTCAAAGCAGGAGTGTATGTGTATGGTCTAGTTAGCAGATTAGATTTCCAGGTCTACCTTCTGGGTTTTTTATGTGCGTTTAGGGGGTAACTACCAATGGTCTTATGGCTGCTTGAAAATTAGGCATTTAAAAAACATTAAAATCAAACCGCAAAATAATATAACATGATCTAACCAGCTACTATAAAAGGAAACCAACTGCATATTCTACCCCCTCCTCCATAAGGAGTGACTAAGTACACTTGGGTAGATTCTAGTTCATAGACTCGCCCTTACTGGATTTGATGTCTTCTGCTGATCTTGGGGTTGACTAGAAAGTGAAATCGATCTACGGCGTCTCTTGTCTCTCGTAGAGCTCCACTGATCAATCAAGCAAGGAGACTGCTGCTACTCATGCAATATGGTCTATACGAAAGAAAAGCTGAATATCTTTCGTTTATGCCTCGAACTTGATCCATCTGCCTTACCTTACCAAATGCCATAACATTGTTTAAAGCCTTCATAGCAGCGCCTGCGGTTGGCCTGGCGAGAATCGAATGGGTGCCAGTGCCATGCTACTGGTCTTCCTGCTGCGCCTTGCCAAGTGAAGCAACTATGCCATGAGTTGAGGAGTAAATCGGCATGGACAAGGTGGGTTACATTTATTTATTTATTGAGCATTTGTCAGGCACCTATTGTTAGAATGGATTTCTGAACTCCGCTCTGGTGAACAGATGTTCAGGAGGCCACCCTTGTTTAGTGAAACAGGGAACACTTCTGCAAAGTTAGCCAGGACAATTTAATGTAGCCTTCAGAGCAGTCAAGGCGAAGTCTCAGGAGTAGTGGGGGTGATCTGAGGTCTTGGATGAGCGTGCACAGCAGGACAAGAATTACCCTTAGACAGTAGTATATAAAAGATATACAATTTATTAGGCCCAGACCCAACACAGGTGAGTAATGCAGAACACAGTAATACTACTACTTAAATACACACTAGGGAAAATATATATACACTTTTCGGTCAATGAAGTGAAGTGCGGATTCTCTCCAAAACCTGTAAGATGGGAAAGCAGACAAACTTTAATACAATGGCCAACTCCAGAAATGGATAGCCCTGACGTAAGAAGTCCAGCCCTACGAAGATTGGTGCCTTGTGCTCAAAGTTATGTTTGTGTGTAAAAGCGCTTGTCGATTCGTAAAGCTCACAAGGGACAAACTTCAATGGGAAGGAAAAGTTAGAAGAGGACACTGGAGGTTGAGGAATTTGGTTCCAAGAGTCAGAGGCGGGTCTGCTACGGAGAACAAAGCTGTCCCCAACTTTGGGACAACTATAGGAAGCAAGAGCTGCCCAGGTCAAGGTAAGGACCACAAGGGATCCTTCGTGTGTAAAAATGGTATGGGTGAACTTGTGGCCAAAGGTACATGGTATGATTACTTACCGCACCTGGCTCACTCCAGGCTCAAACTTGGCATCTTTGAAGGTCGCCTGGACTACAAAATCCCCTCCTTTGTTACGCTTCAAAGTGCACAGGTGCAGATGCATGTCTGATTTACATCAGGAGCTGGATCTCTTGTCACAAATGCAGGACAAAGAAAGCACGGATGCAGCTGGTCTTAGGACACTTGAAGAAAGGCGGGAAAGTCGCCAGCAGCTACCGTCATACAGTGACGCAGGAACACCCAAGTCTCGATGACTGACAAATGCTCTCGCGACCCAAAGCAGTAGGGATGACGAGATTTTGCAAGAAGAGGCTTTGCGGGGCGAGCTACTGTTCTCCCAAAGCTCGAGCCGAAACTCGATGTAGCAACGCTTTAGCATTGGTGCCAAGTACAAGCTGGTCAGTCCACTGGGGGGCCCAGGGACACTTCTGAGAAGGCTTGTTTGCAGGGCACCAAGGAGGCGTTGAGAGTGATTGCTCCCACCACTCAAAAGGGTTGAAGCACCTTGCAAGTCTTCGTAGCTGGAGGGAAAAGCAGGGCTCTTCCGGGACAACAGTGGACCTGGGGTGCCAAACCTTCTCTGCGCGGTCCCGGACAGTCTTTGGATCTGCTTCACTTCTCAGGATACTTGGCTCCATGTGTAGGTTGATTCAGACCTAAGGGTAATCTGCGGGTCTTCACTCAGAGCCTCTCCTCGTATCCCAAAGTCCAGTGAGTGCTCGCACCCAGCTGGCCAATGAGGAGATCTGCTCCACTCATGCACGCCAAAGAGGTCCAATCAGGGACCACTGCACCGCTCATACTCTCATGCACACCGGAAATCCTGGCACCAGTAGGGTGGATTGGGACAAGACAGTCCCAGCCCACTTCCTGGGTACCCACACACATAACATACATTAGCCTGAGAAGAGCGCCAGCTTTCGCGGGAGAATGCATGCCCAAATAAGGACTCCCTGAGTCACAAAGAGCAAGGGGAAGGACAACGGACAAAATGACCAAAGGAGAAGAAAAAGACCTCATGGCACGGCTATGACGGACACAAGCCACAGTCATGAGCCACACGTGGTAAGCGCATTATTTCATGGGGATTGGGTCTTCCGACGTATTCCATATCTATGACAGTAATCACCACAGCTGTGCTGCTTCGGAAAATATTCGGCTCCTGCGTCGATGACGTCGATGCGCCGTCCTCGAGGACCTCCTCCGACGGCCGACGTCCCCTGATGTGATAAGTAGGACGCACGACGCCCGTAGCCGCAGTTCCATTTTTTCCGTGAACGTGTTTGCTTCGTGAATCTCGGTATACCTCGACTCTTTGGAGTTTGTTGTTCATCTCGGTTCTTCGAACCTGTTTGTGTACGATTTCTTCATGAACATGTCTACCTCGTCTTCCACACCGCGTCCGGGCTTTAAGAAGTGCGGGGACTGTGGGTCCAAGATGTCGGTCACGGACTCGCACAACGCCTGCCTCTGGTGCCTCGGGGAGGCCCATGACACGGTTGACTGTGTCGACTGCCAGTCGCTCACGTTGAAAGCCTTGCGGGAGCGCAAGAAGAAGTTATCGGTAGGTAAGGTGTCCAAGCCCCAGAAGTCGAGGTCTGCGGGGCTTTCGACGGACGACTCGAGGGGGGACTCTACGCGTTGTCGTCGGAAGTCCAGTGGGTCTCGGTCCCGGAGTCGGTCTCGCCACTCCTCTGCCACTTCGAGGCGCTCCCGGAAGCGCCTTCATCGGTCACCTTCCCCGTCCTCATCCGAGGACTCCGCCCGTCGGCGGGTCGCTTACCCCACCAAGCATGCGACACCGGAGGAATGGGCTTCCTTCGGGAAGAAAATGTTGGCGATTCTCGAATCGCAGGGCACTGGTCCGTCCGCACCTCCGAGTGGGGTCGGTCGTGATCAGCCGAGAGATGCCGCTCGCACGCCTTCGGGCTCGGGTGGTCGTCACGATTCGCGGGAAAGGTCCCACTTGGACAAGGGGAATCGTTCTCGGCATGCCCGGTCCAGGTCCCGGTCCTCGACGCGCTCAAGTCCGCGTGAACCTGTGAAGTCTTCGAGGAAGACATCGACGCCTGTGGCGCCGAGGTCATCGACGGTCTCTCTCGAGGCTCCGCCTCCGAGGAACTCGTCGACGCTGTCGGCGCCTTGGATGTCAAGGGACACGCTCAGGGCTCCGCCTTCGAGGCCGGTGTCGACGCCGATTCTCTCGACGTCAGCGCCGATTCACTCGACACCTTTCGGGGCTGTGTCGACAGGGGTACCCCGTGGCTCGGGGGAACCACCTAGGAAGGCTCTGGCCAAGGTCAAGCATGGCTTTGGTTCCAGTTCTGTGCCTTCTTACCGCCATCTGGAATTCATTTCAGAGGTGGATGAGGGCTCTGATGATGGCATGGTGCCTGACACAGTGCCTGACGAGATTCTCTCGGGCCATAGCCAGTTTGAGGACCTGAGGCAGTCCCTGCATGATGCTAGTGGGCTGGACACCTCTCCGGAGGTGGAATTTTGTAGGCCTGAGCCTGGCACTCATGCCGATTCTTAGTACCGGCGACTTATATCACGGGTCACAGTACTTAGGATGGTCTGCTCCACCAGGGGAGTTTGTTCAGGATGACCTTACGGATATCCTCGACATTGGTCCACCAACTGACCCGGTACTGCCATTCCATATGGCTCTGCAAAGAAGGGTGGCAGCGGCTTGGACTGCTCCGGAGAGTCTCCCAGCAGTGAGCAAGTCTTTGCCGCGAAAATACCGCCCAGCCAGTAGTGACCCCTGCTACTTGTCCAAGCACCCTACTCCGGAGAGTTTGGTGGTGCAGGCGTCTACGGCCCGGGCAAAGCAGGCATCGTACCCTACCATCCATCCTGATAGGGACGACAAGCGGTTTGACGGCTGGGCGAAGAAAGTGTTTTCTGCAGAGGGTATGGCGTTTTAGGTGGCCAACTCCATTTGTGCCTTGTCTCGTTTCACGCACACTCTGTGGAACTGTTTCCTTGGCGGCTGAACATATTCCCGAAGGGGATGAACGGGATGGTTTCCTTGCCATGGTTCAGGATGGCAAGGATGCTATGTGTGCGGCTGTTCAGTCGGGTTTGGACATGGCAGATTGCGTCAGCCGGTCCATGGCGGCAAGCACCGTGATACGCAGGTTTGCGTGCTTGCGGAAGTCAGGGTTTGCTCCTTATGTGCAGGCCCGGCTCCTCAACATGCCCTTTGACGGGGAACATCTTTTTGGCAGCAAGGCTGACGAGAGCCTTGAGAGGTTGCAGACCTCCAAAGCTGCAGCAAAGTCGTTGGGCGCTGCAGTTCGACAACCTCCGCCTTTTCGTCCTAGGGGACAGCAATGGAGGGGAGGTTCCTTTCGTTTATTACTCATCCTTTGGTAAAGCGAGAGGAGCTGCCAGTCAAAGGGGCCACCGTAGGAGTGCCAGAGGTGGAAAATGAGGTACTCGAGGTGCCAAGGCCGCTCGGGCTGTTGCCTCTTTGCCCTCAGGCAATGCCGCTGCCGCTTCAGCTCAGTCATGAGGCCATGTCCCATGGTTCGCCAGTTGGGGGAAAGCTGGCGCAGCATCTTGCAGAGTGGCGCGCCATTACTTCAGATGTGTGGGTTCTGGAGATCATAACCCACGGCTACGGTCTTCCTTTCCAGGAGAGGCCTCAAGACAATCCACCAGGGAATCTCTCTTTGAAGAGTCCAGATCCGCTCCTTGCGCAGGAAATTCAATCCCTGCTGGAGAAAGGCACCATAGAACTGGTGCCTGTAGCGGAGAGGAACAAGGGATGGTATTCCCCTTATTTTTTGATTTCCAAGAAAGATGGGGGATTGAGACCCATCATGGACTTGCATGGTTTGAACAAACTCCTCAGGAAGGACACGTTCAAGATGGTTACTCTCTCTCAAGTCCTCCAAGCCCTTCAACTTCAGGACTGGTTGTTGTCTCTCGACCTCAAGGATGCTTATTTTCATGTGCCGATCCATGCAAAGCACAAGAAGTACCTGAGGTTTGCGTTTGGCGACTCGCACTTTTAGTTTCGGGTCCTGCCGCTCGGATTGACCTGCGCCCCGAGGGTCTTCACCAAGCTCATGGTAGTGGTGGCAGCGCACCTCAGGAAAGGGGGGGATCACGTCTACCCCTACCCGGACGATTGGTTAATCAGGGCGCGCTCTCACGAGCAAGTCCTGGATCATCTTGTCAGTCACCTGCCACTCCCTCCACAAGCTGGGCTTCTCCCTCAACTTAAAGAAGTCCCATTTGACACCAACTCAGAGGCTCCAGTACATCGGAGCAGTGCTCGACACGTCCTTGGGGCAGTGTTTTCCTCCCCAGGTGAGGGCTCATCACATTCAGCAGATGGTGCACAAGTTTCAACTTGCCCAGACTCTCCCAGCGTTAGAGTTCTTGAGACTGCTCTGCCTCATGGCATCCTGCATTCTTCTTGTGCCAGAGGCCAGGTTGCGGATGAGATCTTTGCAATGGGCACTCAAGCTCCAGTGGTCCCAGTCCTCCGGCAGGATGTCGGACCCTGTTCAGGTGCCGTCTTCCGTCGCCCAGGACCTTCTGTGGTGGGCCGACGAAGGCAATCTGATGAGGGGGGGGGGCTCCATTTTGGCTGCCCTGGCCGGAGGTGACGATCGTGACGGACGCATCCCTCACGGGATGGGGAGCTCATGCCAACGAGTTGACAGTCAGCGGTCGTTCGTCTCCGTCGGAGTCCAGACTCCATATCAGTCTGTTGGAGCTGAGGGCCGTCGGGCTAGCTCTGAAGGCTTTTCTGCCGACTGTGCGAGGGAAGAATTTTCTGATCCTGACGGACAACACAGTGGCCATGCACTACCTCAACAAAAAGGGGGGGGGCAGGGTCACTTCCATCTGGCAGGAGACTGAAACGAGACGGCGGACGCTCTGAGCAGGCAGAGCGTGATCTCTCATGAGTGAGAGTTGGCTCAGGAGATTCTCCTGGAGATCTTCACCCTTTGGGGGACCCCTCAAGTGGATCTCTTCGCCTCCAGTGTCAACCGGATGTGCGAGAGGTTCTGCTCGCCGGAATTTCCTCCAAACGGAGCCTTAGGAGACGCATTCATGGTGGAGTGGTCATTCCCACTGCTGTACGCGTTTCCTCCAGTCCCCGTCATCCCACAAGTACTTCGCAGGGTTACGGAGGTTCGGTTCCCGGATGATCCTCATTGCTCCGGCGTGGGCCCGGAGGACGTGGTACCCGGATCTTCTCAACTTGTCCACCTGTCCTCCATGTCGTCTTCCCTACCGAGACGATCTGCCCTCATGGGAGGGGAGTCAGGTTCTCCATCCAGAGGTCGGGTCCCTCAACCTTCATGCTTGGTTTCTGAAAGGTTGAGGTATAAGGATTGGGACCTCCCTGAAGACGTGATGGAGGTGTTGCTTTCATCCAGAAGGCCTGCAACAAAGTCCCTGTACCGTTGCTGTTGGAGTAAGCTCTGCGACTGGTGCAGGGTTCAGAATGTGTATCCTTTTGCATGTGAAATTCCCATGGTTCTGTCTTTTTTGCTTTCTTTGGCCCACAGGGGCCTTCAAGTGGGTACCATTAAAGGTTACCTAGCGGCGCTGTCCGTATTTAAGCGCTTGTCTGAAGAGTGTTCCTATTTTAAAATTCCTTTAATTTCTCAGTTTCTGAAAGGGCTCACTAATGTGTTCCCTCTGTCACCTTTCCAGGTGCCCGGTTGGGATTTGAACCTTGTTCTCAAGTTTCTGATGGGTGCTCCGTTTGAGCCTTTGCATTCATGCCCTTTGAGACTGTTAACTCCGAAAACTGTATTTTTAGTTGCGGTCACTTCCGCTCGAAGAGTGAGTGAGTTACATGCACTTTCAGTTAAACCACCCTTCACTGTGTTTCATAAGGACAGCATTGTCCTTAGAGTTCGTCCTTCTTTTCTTTTCGAAGGTGGTGTCGGAATTTCATTTAGGCCAGAAGGTTGTTCTTCCGGCATTTTATCCTCCTCCACATCCTGGTAAGGAAGAGGAGAGGCTCCATAGGCTTGATCCTAGGAGAGCGTTAAGATTTTATATTTCACGCATGTCCCGGGTCAGAGTGGACGATCAGCTCTTTATTGGTTAGGCTGGAAAGCGTTTGGGACAGGCTGTGACGAAACAGACTTTGGGCCTCATTACAATTCGCCCGGTATGGAAACAACGGTGGCGGTAAACCCGCCGCCACCGTTGTTTCCATGCCGGGCGATCACAACTCCTGCAGGCGGGAGGTGATGTTCCCGCCAGGTCTGACCTGGCGGGTTTAACACCGCCCGCCTGCAGGTGGACGAGGAAACACCAGCAGCATTACGAGATGCTGCCGGTGTTTCCATGATCCCCATTCCCATCGAGTCCCATAGGACTCGATGGGAATGGGGATTAACACCATTCCACCTCCGTGATTCCCGGAAAACCGGGGTTGTAATGCCCCCGTAATTCCGGGAATCACGGAGGTGGAATGGTAATACGAATCTGGCGGTAACCAGGCGGTTTTACTGCCGCAGTTACCGCCGGACTCGTAATGAGGCCCTTTGTCTCGCTGGATTATTTTGGCTACCGCTTGGCGGGTAAGGACCCCCTGGTCGGCTTACGGGCCCATTCTACCAGGGGTATGGCTGCCTCTACTGCCCTGCAGAGGGGTGTACCTATTTGCAACATCTGTGATGCAGCCACCTGGGCTTTGGTACATACTTTTGTACGTCACTTTTCCCTAGATTCCATCCGGGGGCAGGATCTGGCCTTTGGCAAGGCGGTCCTTTACTCCGCAATTTGATTGGGCATGCTAAATTTCTGTTTTCTAAATTCTTTTCCCACCTCCTTGCATTGGTACTGCTTTGGGAGTCTGTCATAGATATGGAATACGTCGGAGGACCCAACCCCCTCGAAGAACAAGTTACTCTCTTACCTGGTAACGTTCTTTCGATGGGATGGTCCGACGTATTCCATATCGCTCCCTCCCCACCTTCCCCGCTACAGAATTTCTTAGGCGATTGCAGCTTACGTTTCCGCTAGGCTTTGTGTGTCAGACTGGCAGAAGACTGGTGGCACACGTTCTGGGAAAAAAAAACTACAACTGAGGCTACGGGCGTAGTGCCTCCTACTTATCACATCGGGTGACGTCGGCCATCGGAGGAGGTCCTCGAGGACAGCGCATCGGCGTCATCGACGCAGGACGCAGACGCCCAAAATTTTTCGAAGCAGCACAGCTGTGGTGATTACTGTCATAGATATGGAATACGTTGTCGGACCATCCCATCGAAAGAACGTTACCAGGTAAGAGAGTAACTTGTTTGTCTCGGTAAAGCGTAATAAAAATACATGCAAAAGCTTCTGGTACTACTTCTAGGCACATTGTCCAGTTACCAAGAAATCCTTAACGGATGTCTAGACCCGAAAATGCAAGGACCCCAGTGCGCGGTACTGTAATGTACTTTTCGCACTGAAATACAGTTGCCAAAAGTGGCAACAAAGTAAGGGAAACAAAGGACAAGTCAGTTTCCCCAGAAGGAAGAGAGAAAGCCCAGTGGGGCACATGAATGCTGTGCTTCACTGGCAGAAAGTCAGTACAGGAAGGTGAAACAAAAGCAAAAAGTTGTTAGGTCCACAAATAGAGATAAAATAGCAATAAGTGAAATTTTACCCAACACTCATACAACAAAATGGTGTTACCAGGCTCCACAAGGCAAAGTGGGGAGGGAACAAGGGGAGTAAATAATAATGGGAAAAACAGTAAATATTCAATCGTGGTCTTACTAGGCCTTGTGACATTTGGACGTGCAATGAATAGAAGTATATGAGGTAGGAAGGGGTCAGGGGAGGGAGCAAGGTATGGGCAAGTACTGGTGAGAGCCCGGTGGGAAGTGCGTCCACTGGCTAAGTGTTAGGGCGAGGAATCCCAAGGGAGGGAAGTATAGCTGCCAGATGGGGGAGGGGGCTCACAAGGGCACTGCTGGGGGGGGGGTTGCTGCAGTCGACTGGGTAGGGGCCTGGTAAATTAGCCCTAAAGTAAGGGAAAGAATAAAGCAGGAGTGAAAATGATAGGTAGATGCACACATCAACAGAGCTCTTGTCTACTAATGATAGGGGGAAAAATTGATTTGCTGGCTGGGGCTTGTGCCCCAATCGTCACACCACAGAAGGATTTGCAGCTCCAGGGCCTTGTCCCAGCAAAACCACTTTTTGGACGTTTAATAAAAGGGGTGCAGGCCTTTTACAACAGTTGCCTTATGTTTTACAAATACTCAGCAGTTTCTCTTTTCTTCTTAAGTGCCCTTTTGGGCTTTCTATATGCAGATTTTCTTTCTTCACGTTAACATTTTTGCGGTTGTTAGGCAGAATCCAGAGCAGTTCCCTTAGGGAGCACTACCCCAGATTAGGACTACAGGTGAGAGCAATAAATCCCCTTTGGTATCAGTCCGTACCACAAAGATTTAGTTGGTAGCTGTGGCTGAGCAGTCAGACTTATCTCAAGAGGGAGATGAGCAGTATTCAGGGTTGACAAAATAGGTAGTACAGTACTATGGAACAAGGAAACACTGACCAAAGTTTTGTATTAAAAAGAGAATATATATTTATTTTATACACTTCTAAGTCAACACATAGATCACAGTTAATAAAGTAAGTTAAGTTTAGTCAAAAGAAAAGCATATACAACTCCCTATTCAATTGTAGACAAGTTTGCGGTATAGTGAAAACTGAGCAAAACGGCACAGTGAAAACCTACTACAAATGGCACTCTACCAATTCAACGAAAGGGAGGGAAAGTACAAGTTAAACCGAAATATCTTCAGACACCCCCTAAAAACACTTCCCTGAAGTTTTGTGAACAAGTAATGCACAGTAATACTTTAACCAAAAGACAAGTGAATGAAAACTGAGCAAAATAGCACTCCACGAGTTAAACCAGTAGGAAGGAAGAGGGGTTTAGAAGATTTAGGTGCATCAACACATTTCTCATTGAAAACTAATCTATTGAGAGCAGATCTAACAAATCAGCCAGAGTCAATAGGCCTGAGCCAGAGTCAGTGGTACAGGACCAAGAGCTTAGGAGCAAAAATGTTCTTGTAGCTGCAGTCAAGTCTTTAGTAGAAAACTTTTGAAGAGGTAGATGCAAGGCGAAAGACAAGGTTAAGCGAGAGGGCGGCCAACCCCACAAGTAGTTAAAGGATTTAAAACACCTTTAGGGCTACCACGGAGAAAGGGCGGCCTGGCGGAACAATGTACCTTAAACGTGGAGAATGGCTCCTGCGGTGGCGGTTGTTCCTGGTAGTTCCTGCAGGTCGAGGAGTCCAACGGAGGAAGAGAGGCTCTCGTCGTGGAGGAAGGTTCGAGTCGCTGCACTACCCAGGTATGAAACCAGCCGCGGTGCTGCCAAACGAAGTTTAAAAACTACGCTCCTTTTAATCGCGGTCCGGGTCGATAGCTGCCTGGCTATCCGGTCTTCAAGTGCGGGGCAATGTCGAGTCGACCAAGGTAGGTCCGAGGATGCGATAGGTGAACTGGTTGACCCCACCAGCTCAAGGGAAGTAGGCTCCTCTGCTGAAAATCTCCTCTCGTTGTGTGGAAGAAAAGTGGTGAGACGATCCGGCAGGGCTTCACCGGTGGTGTAGATGCTGAAGATGTCTCTGGCTTCTCTTCCCTTCGGTTCCGTAGTTCCAGTGGCAACGTATTGGTCTTCCAGTCCTCAGGACCCTGCTTTTATGCAGAAAGAGAACCATTCATACAGCCTAGCTGTCACTCACACAGTGGAGTGGTCTTCTTGGCGGGAGACCCTCCAGCCTATCAGGTTACAGTGCGTCCTGAGTTGCGGTTGCAACTCTGTCCGCGGGTTCTACTCCCCCTCCCAAATAGACCCACCCCAGACTCAGTGACGCCGAAAGGAGGGCTTCTTGGCAGAAGCCGGCCAAAAGGACGAACAAAGGATCCCCGACCTGGGTTAGTAAAATGGAGTTAGACTCGAGAAAAAAGTTTTATCAAAGTTCTGGCAAATAAAACCTACCGGAGTAAAGTTAATAAAAAAATAGATCGGAGGTATGTTAGAGGCAGTCAGTAAAAGTGGTAGCCTCGAACAATGGGGAAATCCCATAGGGAAATATTAGCGGTTGAATATAAAAGGTAGTAACCACTGCCACCAGCCAGAATCTTTGTAGAGGGGGACCTTAAGGTACCCTCTCGAAAATGAACATAGGGGAAAAACTATGAACCCCTTCCAGTACTTCCATATTAAAATGGGGTCTACTAAGTTCATAAAAATCGACTGTTAAGGTCAATGGGGACTTTACATGGCCTGGGAGACAGTAGTCAGTCCCAGGGTATGGAGTCTGTTTTGGGGTCGCTACGACACCCCTGTATCACGGCACGGAGGGTGCTGTGTGACACATGTGCATAAAGATGGTTCCTATGGGTGAGAGAAAAGATCCCATAGGCATTAATCATAAAAATAGCCTAGAACACACATAGCAAAAATGCCTAAGAAGAGTGGGAAAAAGAGTCTCACTCTTAGCAGGTAAAAAGAAACAAACCCTTCAAATCCAGCAAAGCTGCTGGGGAACTCTATAGGTAAGGGAAATTGGCCATGAAATGAGAATTCTCCCTAACAGCGGTGCTTTCATTTATTCACAATTTGTTTGAATTTACAATTGGGTCTGGTGTTCTTTCCTGATGATGTCCAGTAATGTAGACCTACTGTCTGAAATTGATTATTCAAAAATGGATGCAGACTAGAAATAGCAACACTGTTAGTTCCTAATAATCCAGACGAGTCATAGTTTTTGCTTTCCTAATAATGATCTCACTCCCACTCTCAAATAAAAATCATGCATCCTAAACATTATTTTTCTGTGTTCAAATCTTTTTATTGGACATTTCAAATAGATTACCATCACAGAAACAGTGATCATGTCTTAGCAGACCTTTTAAAATACAGCTCTACAGATCAAATGTAACATACAACATACCCTTTCCCAAGCCTCCCCTCCTTAACCCCCTCCCTAATGTGTCCCTCCCTGGTCCACAGCGCCATGCATATAACCTCTTAACATAGTGGCTCGATAGACGTTTGATGTGCGATTCAATGCTTATGACAAGTTCAGGAGTCCCAAAGCTCTGAGTCTGGGGGGACAAGAACAGTCCATCTGAGGACATGGTGTAACATTTCTTTCTATAATGTTGTTGTCTCCAGGCAACCTAGACCACAGGGAAGCTCCCCTATCTGCAAATAAGTACAATAGTACATCATTCTACTTTTCTGTGAAAGAACTATAGCTAACATGAAGTTGTGATGAGTTGGCTAAGATACCAATCGGCTTCTGTCATGCCCTATATGGCGCAACAACGTAGACTATTAAATCATGCATTGGTGAGTTTAAAAAAAAAAAAAGCTATTTTCCATGCTATTGTCATCAATGTGAGGATATTTGCAGCTAAAACAAAAATAGATTGGGATGGGTCCCTCTGCATCCCGCCACCCTGCTGCATATCCCGTCACCCCCCTTCTACTGCCCTCTTCCCACACATTCCATTGCCCTCCTCCCTATCTGAAAAATCTGGGTGGACTGCTAATTACCGTCTAGGGCCCGCTGGGCCGAAGTGCGACGTAGTGTGTCTCCGCCTAAGCGAAAAGCTCTTTTGTGTGTTGCATTTTGCCACAACGGTCTGGAGACCGCAAATGTAAAAACCATGAATAGGAGTCGCACAAACCATAGTTCACCAAATCTTGGGGGATTCATTTGTCAGTAGTGTTGGTTATACAAGTTTCATGACAGTCCCTTTGCTTCAGATGTTTCATAGCTTAGGAGTCGTACAGGACCTTAGCAGGGTTTAGAGGGCGATTACAAGAAAAGGAAGGAATGCAAGGCCAGCTGTTTGTGCAGCTGGTTTGTTTTGGATGGGTGATGATCTATAAGCAAGGTAGAGATGTTGAAGTACTTGATGAGCTAATTGATAATCGGTGTTCTCTTCAATAGCATTCTTGTCCCAGACTTTACCCTACCATTTTGCAATTTGCGTTCTGTTCAGTGCCTTCCATTAAAGGTACGCCCTGTGTAGTTGTGCTCGTGGGTGACATGAAAGACTGACACACAACCAGTGCCTGAAAAGGAAGTTGAGTTCCCTGTAATGTCTTTGATTCTAGATAGGACTTCCTTCCAGATTATTTGGGCTTTTGGACAATGTCACCAAATATATATAGCAAGTCCTCCTGTATACAGCAATGTCTACAACATGGGGGAGCTAGCCTGGTAAACCTAGCTGGACCTCTCAGGGCTAAATACCATTGCAAGTGAATTCTATACACATCTCCTTTAATGTGCATTCTGAGGCTTTCTACAATCATGCCCAAATTCGTTGCAAAGAGTATTCACTGACCTGTTAGTCAAAATCTGCTTCCCTTCTAAGAGCATACTATGTAGTTTCTTCATTATAGCTCAAAGAAATGTGCAATCTTTATTCCCTTGACCCCCTCTCCTAAATCCTGCATGAGACAGGTCAGGATAACTGAGATCATGGTATGCCCCACCCCCCCACCACCACGATTGTCAAAAACCTTGGCTGCAAAATTTACTCGGACCTAACTCTTGTCTCACCACATCAACAACCCATCCAAATCCTGTCATTTCCACCTTAGGCTTCTGAAGCGCATCTTCCCTTACCTCACCTACCCCAAAAGAGTGGCTGCAATTATGTCCATTGTCATTTCCAGACTTGATTATGCAAACCCCCTCGACCTGGTTGCACCGGCCTACCAACTAAACAAACTCCAAAGAGTCCCGAACTCGGCTGTCGGACTACTTCTTGCACTGGGATGAAGGGACCACATCTTACCTGCTCTCTGCAACCTACACTGGCTCCCAATTGGGCATAGGGCCACCTTCAAAATCCTGTGTATTACTCGCCGAACAGTGCACAAAGCAGGTCCCAAATACCTATATAAAAAGATTACACCTTACCACCCAACCCGCAACCTAAGGTCTAGCACAGCCCTCCTCCTAGTGGTCCCTGCTTCCAATTCAGCCAGGATCAGAGAGCCGCTTACTCAAACCTGGCGCCATCTTTGTGGAACTCATTGCCTCCCTGCATTAGACACAGCCAGGATTACATGGCTTTCCGGGAGGCACTCAAAACATGGTTCTTCCCCTAAAAATACATGAGGGATGTCACTTACCACCACATCCAAGAAATGGCTTGGCGACCCCCTTCAATTTGGGCCCTTGAATAGGCTCTCGGGCTAGGAGATATTTACCTTCAACTATCTAGAGCCACTGCCCTAGACTCCAAAACAGAATCGTAGTAGCACTTATGTACCTACGCCATGACGGAGGTCAATCATTGCCTCCTCCACCAGGTATCCACCACACTCCGAGACCATGAGATGTACATCTCTATTTATCTGGATCGATTGTGCCAGGCTCATAACCCTAGCACTAATAGCACTTATGTAGCCAACCATAGCTATGCTTGATCATTGCCACCGCTAAATATGCACTGCTCCATCATTTCAGGAGATTACTATCCTGCTCTTCTTACTCATCTAGAAATCTTTGAGCAGAACTACATAACGAGGGCATAGTAGCACTTATATCTTTCCTAAAGGGCGCTTTGAAACACAATTTCTTGATGTATAAGCACCTTACAAATGCACAATGAATAAATACAAAATAATCCTACATACCTGGGAATGTATTTAGCAGAACCACCGATGAGGGCTTCTCTAGCATCTATATTAAAACAATAGGTTTTGGGTCTGATCTGGCTGTCATCACCCAACAGACAACGCCAATAAGCAATGGCAGACCCAATAAGACAGAGTGGGGACCGTAGCCTAATAGCCCGGACCCAAAGGAAGATGCCATCCCTTCGACAGGCACGGGAAGCGCATCAGGAATAGGGCCCCCCTCGAATCCACACATTCACTCAAACACACTATTATGCTTACTCTGTCCTCTGCACCAACAAACAATGAAATTCAGCTGTTCCCCCTCGATCTTTTCGGCATAGGTGTTCAAATACAGATACAGCTCCATGATCACCCCAACTGTCTTTAGCAGCCATACCCCACAGAAATCGGCCTAGCTGCACACATAACCCCATTCAGAAACTCCACTGCCGCCAGATTGCAGCTACACAAGTCCAATTGGCTGTTCTGCACATATTCTACTGATCCCAAACAACCACTGCACCGCACCTAGCACTAGAATGCAACTACACACAACTTAAACCACCCTGGCTGCACACATACCGAGTGCACTGTAAGGAACTTATGGTGGCAACAGTAAAGACAGACACGCATGATCACAGTTCAAGGGTGTTCAAACCTAAATCTAAGATGGGAGCAACCTTCGACCATCAAATGCCTGTACTAATAAAAACCTATTACCAATCCTTAGGCTAATTACAAAAAGAGTGGGGGATAAGATTCATAAGAAAGAAAGAAGTATTCACAAATAATGTGTCAGTGTGCAGTAGTCAGGGTCTTCCTTCCCCACATTTTGAGCATTGAACAAGTGGAACCTCTGAGCACAGCACACTTCTTGGGCTTCCCCAGCACAAGACGACAGTTCCGCTCTCAACCTTCAAGAACCTCCATGGCCAAGTCTCTTTTCCTGCAAAAAGTCTTGTGCCTTCGAGGGTCGGAAAATAAACCAAAACGTTCCTTTTATATGGTAGTTAGGGTGGTAATGGCTCACCCTTGGGTGCCCCTCTTCCGGGTGCATTCCCTTCTCAATTTTCAGCCTCCCGTTTTTGGGTTCACTATGGCTTTTCCTTGGTTCACGAATGTTAATGTCTTTTTAAAAATTCTTCAGGGATCGCCTCTTTCTGTTGTCCTCCCTCTGCCGGGTTCACTCTTGCCAACTTTTGCTAACCAGTTCACTGTGGACATCCCTCGGTCGAGTTCACTCCGGTCAATACACTGTACATAGGGACTTCAGGCTTTGCCCCTTTTTGTCAGCAACCCTCTACCAGGTTTACTGTTGCTAACTTTTGTCAATTGTACCTTTCTCAATCACCTGCCGGTTGAAGACTTTCGACTGTACAGAGGATTTTGCAAGACCCCTGTATGACTACTTTGACCGTTCCTTTGCGACCTTCCCAAGACCTTTTGGTATTTGCAGTTTCAACAAACACAGGTTTGACCAGAGTCTCTCGAATAAGCACCCACATTATGCCGGATCCCTGTGCAGCTGGTCTCCCCTTTATTCTTAACAGTACTTTTAACTTCCCTTAAGTTGCAACTTTGCGGCTTTCGTTCAACACGGTTCGGTTTTTATATCAGTTCTCCCCTCGATTCATCAGCTGTGTTGAACCGCTTGGCTTTTCAGAATATCTGGAGTCAAGGCTGGTACACCGGTAGCAGGCGGCTCCCTCGGTCCTGCTTATCAGCGTAGGCACGCTCCGTGTGCCGTTGACATTTGCTGCTTGGAAGAAGGGGATGGCGTCCTGCCACTTCCTTTAAGCAGACCTTCCAGGATTTTGCTGCATGAAATGGCAAATTTTGCGGAAAAAACCTTTATTTATTGCGGCATTTTTGCAGGACATTTTGTATTAACTGGAGGGTGTAAGATTGCCACATTGCAGGAAATAGGAAGAGTGCAAGGCTACAAGAGAGCCAGGGTATCATTACATATCTTTTGTATTAATTTAATAGGAAGAGTCCCAGATGTCTCTGGCTTGGCAGAACAGTGTTTGATTTGGCTACATTTCTGGTTTAATGTTCATGCCTATTTAATAGTATTTCAAAAAAGGTAGCAGGCGCTCCTCTCCAGAAAGAACATGGCATGATAACCTGTTCTGAGATGAGTTTGCAGCACATGCTTTTTGCTCACTGTACCTTTCACAGATGGGAAATGTCCATTTGTATGTCAGTCTTTGTCCCGCCCACATTGGCAGTCCAGCACCGAAACGCTATGGCAATTCCTCTCTGAACAAGAGTACCAAAAGCAACCCCATACACGTTTTATCATGCCATGTTCTTTCTGAAGAGGAGCGCCTGCTACCTTCTTTGAACTATTTAATAATATTAACTAAATTGATCATTATCAATTGTAATGCTGAAAATATTCCCCTTCTATGTTCTCCAATCCCCCAAACACCCACACACCTCTCTCACCAACACACATCTCACCAACTCTCCATCACAATTTACAATCCTTAACCTCTCACTCTGTCATACAAATACTCACATGCTATGTCACACTGTCAAGTCACAATCTGCACTGCCCAGCCCCTGCCACACTCCAAATCATACTCCCAACTCACACCTTACACTCTACAATTCCTCCCGCAATATACAGTATTTCATTCTTTTGTGCTGCTTCTGCATCTTGCATCCTTTCTCCCATTCTATCACACTCTTCCCTCATCATTTTTCCCAATCTGCAGCTCACTGCCTCTTTCTGGCGAACCGCTTCCTCTCTGCTTTCTGGCTCACTGACCGCACGCTCCCTCTACTTTCTGTACCTCTGCTCGCTCTCAGATTTCTGGCCCACCGCAAAACTGCTTCCTCTGCTCTCTTGTGCAGCGTTTCCTCCTCTGACCCACTGCTCTCCCTTTGCTTTCTTGCCTATCACTTCACATCTCACCCATCACTCTCCCTCTTTCATAGTGTAACCATTTTTTTATTTTTTTAAATGTAGATTTTGACCCAGTTCCTCAAATAATGGGGCATTTAAAAAAAGAACGGAGGATATGCTATTTTTAGACAACCCATTTTTGGAAATGAGCAGGTCACCTTATTCTCAAAGGTGACCGGCGCATTTCCACAGGCTTGAGCTGTTGCGCAAATTGTGCGCTGGCCAGTTGCCTTGAATGGTATTCTGGGTTGTTTGACCGAAGTGTAATTATTTGCGGCAGAATTGACCGTAGTCAATTTCGCTGCAAATTGATTTGCACTTCAGCCAAACAACCCAAAATGTACCTTTCACCACCACCCCGCCCCCTCCCCTACTTAACTGCTTGGTCGCTGCCACTTCCCCTGTAATTTTACAAAGGTAGCGGGCGCCCCTCTCTCGCAAGAACAGACATGATAACCTGCTCAGTGGTTATTAACCACTTGAGAGTTCGCAGCCACTGCTTTTACTCACTGTGCCTTTCACAGATGGGAAATATCCATTTGCATATCAGTCTTTGTCCTGCCCAGGGGCAGTCCAGCACCGAAATACAATGGCAATTCCAATCTGAACGAGAGTACCACCAGCAACCCCATACACGTGTTTCACCCTTGTTGGGGATCATCAGTGAGGTGAAGCTGATGCCTCTCTAAGCACAGTGAGAGGGAGACCACGTCTGGTTGCCCCCAGGAGACCTAGGGTTACCAATCCCAGGTTCCTTAAAAAATAGTTTTACAAAGGTAGCGGGCGCCCCTCTCTCGCAAGAACAGACATGATAACCTGCTCAGTGGTTATTAACCACTTGAGAGTTCGCAGCCACTGCTTTTACTCACTGTGCCTTTCACAGATGGGAAATATCCATTTGCATATCAGTCTTTGTCCTGCCCAGGGGCAGTCCAGCACCGAAATACAATGGCAATTCCAATCTGAACGAGAGTACCACCAGCAACCCCATACACGTGTTTCACCCTTGTTGGGGATCATCAGTGAGGTGAAGCTGATGCCTCTCTAAGCACAGTGAGAGGGAGACCACGTCTGGTTGCCCCCAGGAGACCTAGGGTTACCAATCCCAGGTTCCTTAAAAAATAGTTTTACAAAGGTAGCGGGCGCCCCTCTCTCGCAAGAACAGACATGATAACCTGCTCAGTGGTTATTAACCACTTGAGAGTTCGCAGCCACTGCTTTTACTCACTGTGCCTTTCACAGATGGGAAATATCCATTTGCATATCAGTCTTTGTCCTGCCCAGGGGCAGTCCAGCACCGAAATACAATGCATCAGCTTCACCTCACTGATGATCCCCAACAAGGGTGAAACACGTGTATGGGGTTGCTGGTGGTACTCTCGTTCAGATTGGAATTGCCATTGTATTTCGGTGCTGGACTGCCCCTGGGCAGGACAAAGACTGATATGCAAATGGATATTTCCCATCTGTGAAAGGCACAGTGAGTAAAAGCAGTGGCTGCGAACTCTCAAGTGGTTAATAACCACTGAACAGGTTATCATGTCTGTTCTTGCGAGAGAGGGGCGCCCGCTACCTTTGTAAAACTATTTGTTAAGGAACCTGGGATTGGTAACCCTAGGTCTCCTGGGGGCAACCAGACGTGGTCTCCCTCTCACTGTGCTTAGAGAGGCATCAGCTTCACCTCACTGATGATCCCCAACAAGGGTGAAACACGTGTATGGGGTTGCTGGTGGTACTCTCGTTCAGATTGGAATTGCCATTGTATTTCGGTGCTGGACTGCCCCTGGGCAGGACAAAGACTGATATGCAAATGGATATTTCCCATCTGTGAAAGGCACAGTGAGTAAAAGCAGTGGCTGCGAACTCTCAAGTGGTTAATAACCACTGAACAGGTTATCATGTCTGTTCTTGCGAGAGAGGGGCGCCCGCTACCTTTGTAAAACTATTTGTTAAGGAACCTGGGATTGGTAACCCTAGGTCTCCTGGGGGCAACCAGACGTGGTCTCCCTCTCACTGTGCTTAGAGAGGCATCAGCTTCACCTCACTGATGATCCCCAACAAGGGTGAAACACGTGTATGGGGTTGCTGGTGGTACTCTCGTTCAGATTGGAATTGCCATTGTATTTCGGTGCTGGACTGCCCCTGGGCAGGACAAAGACTGATATGCAAATGGATATTTCCCATCTGTGAAAGGCACAGTGAGTAAAAGCAGTGGCTGCGAACTCTCAAGTGGTTAATAACCACTGAACAGGTTATCATGTCTGTTCTTGCGAGAGAGGGGCGCCCGCTACCTTTGTAAAACTACTTCCCCTGTAACCCTGCGGTGCCAGATCCGTCCCTGTAACGCGGGTCGGATCCGACTCCGCAGGGTCCCTTTTTCGTTATTTTCTTTTTTTTTTTGTTGTCCCTGAAGTCTAGAGCCATGAGTAAGAGAGAGGAATTATTTCTTTCTGAAACTGGGTTATTTTCTTGTTGGCTCTTGAAGAAAAAGGGACCTAGTCGTTGGTCAACGCCAAGAAACCTTGACTCTGCGGCCCACTTCTCCCCAGGAGCCATCAAATGGATTGAGTCCTTCCTGAGCGAGCGAACTATGAGAGTTTTCTCCCCGTCGGCAGCCGCTGATCCAACACCCATCCTATGCGGTGACCCTCAAGCCTCTTGAGGGTCACCGCAGTTATGGAACGGGATTGTGGAAATAAAGCCCTCAAAATTATGTGTTCCCGTGACGTTTCGGCGTGAAGCCTTCTTCATGGGCCTCGACTTGGTCTCCCCTGTGTAAGAAACAAAGGAAAAGAAAGAAAGAGTTTATAGTGGAACTTATCTGACGGTTAGTAATCGCTAAGGTATATTGCTGCTCTGAACTGGACAGAAGGACAACAAAGTACCTGATTCACGGGGTCCTGCAGCCGTATGAGGCTGTGTGCAATTGGGAGAAATCTTTTGGAGAAATCCCTTTGTGAAGTGGCTGGCGTGCGGGCCGTGTCTCCTGTGTTACTCGAGGTTTCAGTATGCTGGGATCCGCCTGTGGCCGTACCTTAGTTTGGTTGTGGGACCCTGGAATAGACAAACCAGGGTAAAGTTACAGATACTACTTAGATTGTGCTAAAAAATGGCACAGAGCATGGTGTGCAATGGCGCGCCATCTCGTGCTGTGTGTGAGTGGGGACGTGGGACTATGAGCGTAGAATGCCTCCAAGGTGGGGGCAATTCGTTCCCAGTCCCCACGTGGCTTGCCCAGCAGGGTAATCTTACCTGTGGGTCCCTGCACGAGTGGATCGTGGTCTACAGCTACGTGTCGTGACTGCAAGAGCCGGCGTCGCTGCAGTAGCAAAATCGAGCTGTGTCTGGATTGCACCCGGCGCATGCGCGGGTGATAAGTGTCTGCGCTACGGCATGTTTCTTTACATTTATTGCCTACTGAGACAAAACACTAATGATGATGTGTCTATATTTTTTTTGTATTTGTGAACCTTTTACTAAACAATGTTAGTTACTCTTTTTTCAATGCATTTGTGGAATAATATGAATGTGTTTGATTCAAATGTATACTGAAAACAAAAAAAGTTTTTTGTCCAATCTAAATGCATAAAATTTGGTTTGCACTTATTTAACACTGGCCAAATAAAAAAGCTATAGTGTATTTATGAAGGGCTCTTTTGCTCGTCTTTTAGAATACTTATGACAGTCAGCTTAACAAAATAGCTATTGCCATATCTAGCATGCTAAATAAGCTAGCCTTTATCAAAATATACAGGTAAAGAGACTTAAAGGAAGTGGCAGGACGCCATCCCCCTTGTTCCAAGTGTTATTAGCTCCTACGTCCTCCCACTTATTCATGAGCTTACCCTCCAGTTATATAGTTGACATTTGCTGCAACACACTTGAGCTATTGTCCGCGGTCTTACAATTCCTTCTGCTGAGGTTTCGCGGGTCTGGATTGGAAAGGGCAAGGTCATGTTTTTCCTTGTCAGCCTCTCGATATTCACCACCTTTCTCCTCCTCCTTGAACTGCCGTGCCTGGATAGCTGTCTTGTCATGCGGTCTGCTGTGCTCTTTGTGTGCTTTCGTGCTCCACCTTTTATCCCTGTGGGGAAGGGAAAAGGGCCGTAAGGCATATGTGATTCTGGTCAACAAAGTCCCTGTACCGTTGGCGTAAGTTCTGCGACTGGCGCAGGGTTAAAAATGTGGATCCTTTTGCATGTGACATTCCCATGGTTCTGTCTTTTTTGCTTACTTTGGCCCACAGGGGCTTGCAAGTGGGTACTGTTAAAGGTTACCTGGCGGCGCTGTCCATATTTAAGCGCTCGTCTGAAGAGTGTCCCTTTTTTAAAATTCCTTTAATTTCTCAGTTTCTGAAAGGGCTCACTAATGTGTTCCCTCCGTCACCTTTTCAGGTGCCCGGTTGGGATTTGAACCTTGTTCTCAAGTTTCTGATGGGTGCTCCGTTTGAGCCTTTGCATTCATGCCCTCTGAGACCGTTAACTCTTAAAACTGTATTTTTGGTTGCGGTCACTTCCGCTCGCAGAGTGAGTGAGTTACAGGCACTTTCAGTTAAGTCACCCTTCACTGTGTTTCATAAGGACAGGGTTGTCCTTAGAGTCCGTCCTTCCTTTCTTCCAAAGGTGGTGTCAGAATTTCATTTTGGCCAGAAGGTTATTCTTCCGGCATTTTATCCTCCTCCGCATCCT
This sequence comes from Ambystoma mexicanum, assembly GCF_040938575.1. Taxonomy (NCBI): domain Eukaryota; kingdom Metazoa; phylum Chordata; class Amphibia; order Caudata; family Ambystomatidae; genus Ambystoma; species Ambystoma mexicanum. The sequence continues at coordinate 1,664,334,747 of NC_090929.1, forward strand.
GGTAAGGAAGAGGAGAGGCTCCATAGGCTCGATCCTAGGAGAGCTTTAAGCTTTTATATTTCACGCATGTCCCGAGTCAGAGTGGACGATCACCTCTTCATTGGTTACGCTGGAAAGCGTTTGGGACAAGCTGTGACGAAACAGACTTTGTCTAGCTGGATTATTCTGGCTATTTCTGAGTGTTACCGCTTGGCGGGTAAGGACCCACCAGTCGGTTTGCAGGCCCATTCTACCAGGGGTATAGCTGCCTCTACTGCCCTACAGAGGGGTGTTCCTATTTGTAACATCTGTGATGCAGCCACCTGGGCTTCGGTACATACTTTTGTACGTCACTACTCCCTCGATTCCATCCGTGGGCAAGATCTGGCCTTTGGCAAGGCAGTCCTTTACTCCGCACTTTGATTGGGCATTCTAAATTTCTGTTTTCTAAATTCTTTTCCCACCTCCTTGCAGTGGTACTGCCTTGGGAGTCTGTCATAGATATGGAATACGTAGGAGGACCCAATCCCCTCTAGGAACAAGTTACTCTTACCTGGTAACGTTCTTTCGATGGGATGGTCCGACGACGTATTCCATATCGCTCCCTCCCTGCCTTCCCCGCTACAGAATTGCTTATGCGATTGCAGCTTACGTTTCCGCAAGGCTTTGTGTGTCAGACTGGCAGAAGACTGGTGCCACACGTTCTGGAGAAAAAACTACAACTGAGGCTACGGGCGTCTTGCGTCCTACTTATAACATCGGCCGTCGGAGGAGGTCCTCGAGGGCGGCGTATCGACGTCATCGACGCAGACGCCGAAGATTTTCCGAAGCGGCACAGCTGTGGTGATTACTGTCATAGATATGGAATATGTCGTCGGACCATCCCATCGAAAGAACGTTACCAGGTAAGAGAGTCTAGTTCAACATCGCCTCTCCTAAGTTCATTACATCCTTAGTCATATAATTTCGTCTTTGTGTCATCTTTTTGTTGTCGTTCGTTCATCTGTATGTCTGTCTGGGCCATCGTGACGTCACCATTCGTCTTCAATTAAGGCTTTTTGACTTTCTTCTGGCATCGTGTTTAAGCAGTCTTCATTTTGTGTCATTTGCTGGTAAGGTTGTCTCAATGGATACCTTACTGCCCATGGTTGTCTGGTTACTGGCACTTCAATAGGTGTTGCTCTTCTGATGGGCACTGGGCTGCTCTCTGCTGGTTTATTTGCTCCACATACGTCACATATCTCGGTGTGTACGTTCCTGGTACTTCAAAATGGGCGACTGGAGTGCAGGCCACATTTGGGGCCTCCTCTACACTCCCCCCTCTGGTTGGTTCATCGTCCACTTCTGCTTCTCCCTTGGGATCCATCTCACTTGGTTCTTCTGTATTCATTTCTTCTTAATTTTCTTGTTTTGTACATGATGGTTTGAAGGAATGTTTCTTTGGAGTCCATATTTGTATCACTCCTTTCAGGCTTCCTGCTGTTTTTACATGTTCGTCTTTGTTCCAGGTCCTTAACTGACACTGTCCATTTGGGCTGCAATACATCCATTTTCCTTCATAATTTCTTTGTTTTCTGGGATACAGAAACTTTGTTCCTTCTGGTGCATATTCGCTGGCCTTCATCAAGTCTCTTATTTCATCATCAGTCAGGTCTCCGGGCTTCCATCCTGGTTTGACATCAATCATGATCTTCATCCCTCTGGCTTTTTTCACAGTTTTTTGGCACTGTGAGATTATTATCTTGATAACACAAAATCCTAGTAATATCACCAGCAGGGCTCCCAGGAACTTGAATGCATCCGCCATCCTTTGTGGAACCCATGAAAATAGTGATCCAAACCAGCTGTCATCATCAACCTCGTCAGTTTCGTCGATCATCTGGTTCTGCAGGTTTGTCAGCATACCTATGGCTTCTATTAAAGTTCCATTTTCCTCATTGTGAGAAGGTATAAATGTTTGTTTGTTTATTCATTTGTTAAGCGCACCAGACTCGAAAGTAAAAGGGTGCAGCAGTATGGAAATGCATGGCTTACAAAGTTACAACATAGGCATGGAGTACAATAATTACATACTTACAAGACACAGTATACACAAAATAGTGGCAACAAACAAAATATCCGAAAATTTCGAAATAATCACTCAGCAATGTACAGAAAATGTATATTACAAAATAAGGCTCTTCGTATAACACTTCAGTTCACTTGTAGTCTAGGAGGTGCACAGGAGGACTAGAGAGCATGTTATCTTTGGAGGGTGGCGCTGAGTACACAGTTAGTGCAAGGTATAAGGTCTCTACAGATAACGGTCAGTTCGCAAGAGGTACAGGGAGCTAAGGATCTGTGGTGATGATGTATTTTATAGCATTTTTTCTGAAGTGTGTGTGTAGGGTTGGTCAGCTCAACTCTTGAGGCAAGGAATTCCAGAATTTGGCAGCCTTTTGCAGTAAAGCTGTTACCACCGATGGTAGTGAGCTTGTATTTGGGAATGGTCAGACAGTTGGCATTCCCCGTTCTGGTAGGTCTGAGGGAGGTTCTTCTTTGGAGTTTATCGATGAGGTAGCTAGGGGCTGCATTATTGAGGGCTTTGTGGGTCAAGGAGAGGGTTCTTAGTTGTATTTTATTGGATGGGGATAACCATTTATGGTGGCGTCTCACAGAGGAGATGTGAGTTTTTTTATTTATGCCTAGGGCTGCTCTTAGGGCATTGTTCTGTAGTGTTTGGAGCTTTCGGATAGTGGATTTATTAGCACCACTATGAAGGGCATTACAGTAGTCAATTCTAGAGAGTATTAAGGCTCTGGCTAAGATCAAGCAGCTATTGTCAGAGAGGAAGGGCTTACCCGCTCTGAGAAGCTTGCAAGTGTAAGCAGTAGAGGAAGTAAGGGATTTGACCTGTTTATCAAAGGATAATGTGAAATCCAGGTAGAAACCAAGGGTTTTTACATCTTTCGAGACTTGAATGGAGTTCCCATCAATATTAAAAGAGGAAAAATCTTGGCCTAGTTTTTTTATGTTGGCCTGAGAACCCAGAATTATTAGCTCAGTCTTATCATCGTTCAAGCACAGGCCATGAGTAGCCATCATGCTTGGATGATAAGGTAAACTTTGTTCACTAATCCAGTGTCTGTAGTGTAATCCCCAGAAAGCGGGAGGAGAATCTGAGTGTCATCTGTGTAATTAGTGTAGATGACACCCAGATGGTCCAGATCGTCAAACAGTGGCTTAGTGAAGATATTGTAAAGGGTTGGCGCGACGCAAGAGCCTTGAGGGTCACCGCATAGGATGGGTGTTGGATCAGCGGCTGCCGACGGGGAGAAATCTCTCATAGTTCGCTCGCTCAGGAAGGACTCAATCCATTTGATGGCTCCTGGGGAGAAGTGGGCCGCAGAGTCAAGGTGTCGAAAAAGGACCTTATGATTGACCAAATCGAATGCGGCAAAAAGATCAAGTAGGAGCAAGAGTACTGTCCTTCCTTTATCTCTCTGCTCATCTATCTGTGACTTTAGGTCAATTAGTGCTGTCTCTGTACCGTGTAATGGCCGGAAACCAGATTATCTATTACCTATGAGTTTATGCAGTTCAAGGTGTTTTTGAATTTGGATATAGGCAGCTTTATCCAGTATTTTGAATAGAAATGGGACCGTGGTGAAGGGCCGGTAATTCGTGGGGATGAGAGGATCTAATGACTGTTTCTTGAGGAGGGGGAGCACCCATGATTGTTTAAGGTTAGCAGGGATGGTACCTGTAGCAAATGAGGCATCTATCAGTTTTGTAATGAATGGTGAAAGTTCTCTGGCAGCGTCTTTTATTAATTGTGCTGGGCAGATAACTCCTTTGCAATTGGAGGGCTTCAATGACAGGATAATTTTTTCTACCTCCAAGGTAGACATTTTAGAAAAATGGAAAGTCGTGTTATGCCCCGGTAGTGGAACATTAGGCAAATGGGTATTAGGTGAGTTCTATAAGTTTTTAGTGCTTCTTTTTTTTTTGTTGAATTTTATTTTGGAGTGTGTTAATTTTGTTAGCTAGGGCATGTTGGATGTCTGTGCACCAGGATTTGTCCTTAGTGCATACATCGGGTACAGCAATTGGGGACTCTAGTTCCTTGAGTATGGAAAATAGTTCTTTCATGCTAGAATTAGAGTTGGCAATACGCTCATCGTAGGAGTTATGTTTTGCCTGGCAAATTTCCTTCTTGTAATGTGAGGAAAGGGAAGTTAATTTAGCTTTGTTCTCGCTAGAGGGGCATAGTCTCCAGTTACTTTCACTTTTATTCTTTAAGATACGGAGGTCTTTAAGTTGAGGTGTGAACCATTTGTTTAAGTGGGCTAATGGTTTACTGGGTCTGAGTTTGACAGGAGCTATTTTGTCCAAAGTGGAGAGCATAATATTGTTAAATTCCTGAACTAGGATACCTGGCTCAAGATTTTCTGGCAGTGCTTTGAGGATGGGCAGGATCGCAGGGATAACTTTCTCTGCAGCGATACTTTTTTGCTTCTAGTAGAGCATGGTGGCGCTAATGGCTGAGCCATAGGAGTAGGTCTTAGAGTGGAGAGTTGGAATGGTATTAGAAAATGGTCTGTCCATGATAACGGCAGGATAGGGGAGATGGTAGCAGAACAGTTAATGCCTGCTATCCAGTCCAGTATTCTTCCTTTAATGTGGGTAGGTTCATTGACTTTTTGAGAGAGGCCTAGTGCGTTAATAGTATTAATTATGTCTGTTGCATTTTTATCCGTTAGGTCATTAAAGCCTAGATTAAAGTCTCCTAATAGGATTAGTTGCGAGGTAAGTTTAAGGTTGTTTGAGATTATGTTATGCAAATGTTCCTCAAAGGAACCGAAAGGGCCAGGCAGTCTATATATTAAGTGGATCGTGAGTGATTGTGAATTGTTTATCTGAAGTTTGGCAGTAAGAACTTCACATGATTGAGGCAGATGGGTGGGTACTAGCCTGAGTCCCAGAGTAGTTTTAGAGGTAATGGCAATACCGCCACCTCGGGCGTTCTCGGTCTTGTCTTACAATAGTGTAGCCATCGGGGATGGTCAGCATAAGTGGGGGTCCTGCTGCATCATGGAGCCATGTTTCTGTGATCGAGAGGAAGTCCAAATTGACTTCAGAGATTAGGTCGGCAATGTCGGTAGCATGGGCACCAAGTGATCTTGCATTGAGAAGTGCTCCTTTGAAGGGGGGGGAGTTTCAGATGCTTTTTTGACTCTGATAGGTTTGAATAAATTGTTATTACTGGATTTCAGTTTATAGTTGTTAAGCTGATGAGAATTCGGATACACGTTAACCGTGGGAGGGGCTTGCTTTAAGTAAGTAGGTCTCAGGCTATTTTAAGATTAGTGGTCGGTAATGATCTTCTCAGAGGTTCATGTAGTTTAGTTAGTCTAGCACGAAGTCTGTCATTTCTATTAGACATGGTGCATGGTAGAGATGCATAGGAAACTGTCTCTAGGGCTCTAATATGTGTGGATAGATCTGTGGGCACAATATTTGTAGGAGTAAGTAAACTAGGGTCTGGTAAAGGTACTAGTGACTGGGCAGTGTATTCTTGACATCTAGGGTTCACATGCATTATAGCAGCCATAATGCAGAGCAGTATTACTTAATTTAGCATCCTTCCAATTCCTAAATCCAAAAGGGTAGAGCACATGTGTGATTCAATTATGGCTAACTGACGCAGATTGGTAGGAGCGTCTAGAGAATAACTGGCAAGGATCGGCCAGCAGCATTAAACAAACATGGTAAAGATCAGGCTAGTGTCAGGGCAATAACAAGTGAAATGGCGATTAGCAGTGTCAAACTTGTCAGTAATTGTGCAACATGATTCTCTGATTTTTGCACAAACACCACCATCAATCGCTTTGATCATGTCAAGTACATATCTGTTCTGGAGAGTCATCAGTCGGATGGCTCTTAACTCTTCCTTGATTGCATTGAATCCTTTTATGGTCGTGTTGATGGTCTGCAATAACTCCCATCTGGTTATTTGCAACCATTTATTGTTTGCTCCAACCTGTAATCTTGGCATGATGATTGTTGTGAACACTGATGAGGTGAGGCTGAACAGCCTTTGTTCATATGGGATTGCATGGAATGCTTCTTCTGACTTGGCAGAGAAGTAATTCTCTCTCTTCATTCGGGATACCAGTTCCACAGATCTCCTTTTCCTCATGTGAGCATCTGCTTTCGGGAAACTGTCAACATTCAGGTCACTTTTCGGGATCACTAGTGCTGGAACGTGGATGTTTACTATTGTGCATATGCCTCCCCAGTTTTTTGGCAGTCTTATGTATGCCTTGGATCCACACGCCCAATAATTATCCTTAATTACTGCAGTTCCGTGAGCCATTCCTGGAGCTTCAAAAATTAGTCCGCAGTTCTGATTCTCTCCCATTTTTCTTGTGCCATTGTTCCTGAAGCACAATTTTGTGCCTTCCAGTGGCACTATCTGCGGGGGTCCTCCTCTGTCTTCGACCCATGTCAGTAATCCTGTGAGTTTTAGCCATAGAGGTTTGCACAACCTCTGTGAGTTTTCTATTGCTTCCTTGCAGGCTCCAAGGACCATCCATGCTCGGCAGATCACTACTCCTTCTTCCCATCCGTTTGGTGAAAGTACTGTTCCCCAAATCTGCATTTGGCCTCTGTTCTTCCAAATGTGAGCCTCTTCTGGAGTTTGTCCTTGGACGTTCTGTTTCGGTTTTATTTCCCATCTTATTCGTTCTCCTTTAACTTCAGGCTTCTCATACCTGATCACGTGATCCCGAGTATGAGCTCTATTTCTCGTCTTAATGTCCTGAACATAATCGTCTTCATCGGGATAAGCTGCTTCAGTTGCCCATATCAATGAGGCATCCCTTCCCATGAAATGGCCTGTGGTGTTGCACATTGCTACGTGTGACAGACAATGTGCTGTTGGGACATCAATTTCTACAGCCACGAAGATCTTGGATTTCTCCATGCTGTACGGTAGAAGTGCACAAACGAAGCATTCTCCTCCTGAAGTTCGTCTTCCAACTTCTTTCATGTGCTGGTACCAAATGTTGTTCCCTAGATGTGCTGTGCTGTCTAGGTAGTCGTTCAGTTCATTGTTATCTTCATGTAGGCTTCTCTTGATTCATTCTTTGTGTCTTCCGGTAGTTTGCTATAACTACACCCCTAAATGCGTCTCTACGGCTTTTTTTGCTGGAGGACTCTCGGGTATTCTAGTCCATGGTGCAGGTCTCTTTATCTGAATCAATGATGTAGATGGAGGTTTTGCAGTTCTCTCCTTCTCTTCCTGCATCCTTTTCCTGCCATCTATAAGCGCCTTTATCAACCACCAGCCTGCCGCTGGCCCAGTGTATGGCTGTATCGTAGGCCTGGTACTTGTGTGCTTGTCAATAAAGTCTGTGATTTTATTTTTCAGTTCTTCATGCAGTGTCCTCGCTCTAGCTATGTACGGGAATAAAAGATCTATTCGCATTTGTGTCCTTGCGGAGAGTTTTTCTGCAGCCGCTTCTATCTTCTTGAGGGCTTCTGATATGACTGATTTTGTTGGGCTTTCTCTTGATTGTTGCTTTCGTTTGTTGTTCTGCTGTTCTTTCCATCTGGCCTGGTTCGTTTGCATTCAGTGTGTGTGTGTGTGTGTGTGTGTGTGTGTGTGCGTGTAGTTGTCAGTACCTTGTCTTCATTCTTTTCGAGCCAACCCGGTCCGGCTTTCCTGCTGCTTTTTTACCACAAGTGTGTGCATACCATTATCAATCACGTTCATTTCAAGTTTATTTACTTTATCATCAGATTGTCTAGGGACTGAAATAACTATATAAGGTCTGGGTGCTTTTGTGGGATTCATGCGTACATCATCAGGTGGGTGCACTGAAATTGGAACGCTTCGTGCACCAATAAAAAATGCAGTTCTAATTGTTAATGACAGAAAATTAACAACAATTATAATACATAAGTACATCGCAGTTCGATATGTGAGGCGGCAGCATTTCCTTCCAGAGAAGCGAGGGTGCCCCTCTGCTTGTGGGAGGACCAGGTTACTGTTCTGGGCCCCCATCTCAATCATTTACCAAATCTTAATGTTATTGCTTTCCCTCACTCAATATCGTTCTTTTGAACAGTTTGTGTCATAAAGTGTCAAGTGCTTCACAAGTCTCTCCCCTCTTGCGGAAGGTAATTGTCTCTTGATACAGGATACAGTTCCTTTGCTACTATGGGAAAAATAGATTAGGCTAATACTTTTGTGCGTCACTTTTACTGTGCATGTTCAAAATATGTGAGTTCCCAGTCCACCCCCCGAATCTGCTTCAGTCCTGCGGACAGGCTGGACACTGGTCAATGTAAAGAAATAGAAAACGTGTCAACAAATAAAACAAACAAAGGTTTGGCTTCTACTTCCGCAATCTGTCCCTCGGCGGAAAGTTTCACTAGAATCTCTCAGATAATTTCTCTGAAAAGCTCCACTTGTAACATTATGCCATGGAGGAGCATTCCCATCTGTGCGACATTAGCTGGGTCTCTGATGAAGGTGAGGACGTCAACCTCGATCTCCCCACCATCTCTGGAAAGTCAGTGACTAGGCGAAAAAGGACATTATATGCCAGTCTGCTGTCTTCAGGTGACGGGGACATTTGCCCCGCCTTGCTGGGTTCAGGATTATAGGCTCTTCTCTTGATGGGAACAATGCTTGCACTGTCCGGTCGCGTGGAGTGCAACCAGGATACTGATTCTGTTTAACAATTGGCTCAAATGTTCAGTGTTTGCTGGATCTGGAATAAACGCCAGAGTGTCTGTTCTCCCGACAATAGATGGACAGTCTTCGACTATGCGAAAGAAAAGCGTATTGATGAGTTCATCTAGTATTGTCTGTGGTGGAAGCATTTGTGTCCTTATCACTGTACTCCGGGAGTACGATGAAGGCTTCCGTGATGACAGTAAGCAGGTGTCTTGATTACCTTTTCGTTCTCAACATCTTGCAGAAAGTCTCTGACACTGGTGACCCTCCCTACCAGTGACGGATATGATACTACTGCTAAGTGGAAGTAAGTGACCACGTCCTTTGTGATGTCTCTATTGTGGGACACCATAAGTGCTGCCAACAAGGTCTTGATATTGCATGAATCGGGATACTGTATTTGCTTTCAATGTAAAAGTCCTTGGTCAAAGTTTGTTAGTGTCTTTTCCTCAACAAGGCTTAGGTGTGACTTAGTTCAATAGTTCAAAATCAACAAAACGTGGTGGGGCTTACATGCACAATTTTCTTCTTCACCCTGCAACTAGGATGCACAGTGTGTCTGTTTTGATGTCCTTGTCCCCTTTTTTGCTTAGGGTAAATGTCCAATTTAAGCCACAATTTTCAAAATGGTTCTTTGTCTTGCTTTACTCCTCATGCGTCCTTCTTCCTCGTCATGGATCTCGTCTGCACGTGCTGTGGTTCTTCCCCGTTGTCTGTGGTCTCTTCGCGGTGGGGTGCAGGCAGGGGCTTTCTCCGATATAGGGCTTAATGTCATTGAGAAAAATGCATGCTCTCTGGCTCTGCAGTTTCACAACTGACGGAGTGCAGTCCTCCACGATGAAAGGACAATTGAATCTTGGCTTGTCCCACCTTTTCCTCGTATAGTTCTTCACTAGCACAGTATCTCCAGGGAAGACAAGTGGGACATGTAGACCTTGAACTGGGTCTGTTGCAGCATCTCCCTCTGTGGTTTGTGCTGTGCTGCACCCTTTTCGTCATCGTTGCAGCTGGTCTGAAATTACAGTAAGGCTGGATGTCATGCAGTTCAGGTACTTTTGCATTTCCGATCCCAGGACCTCTCGGGTTGGCTCGGCATCACATCTAGCTCTGTCTCGAGGGGTTAGGAGAGTCTTCATCCTCCTTCCTGTGACTATCTCGTGTGGTGTAAGATGATGGTCTGAGCCTGGTTGGTTCCAAAGAGCATACAATGCCAAAGGAAGGCAGTGCAACTATCCCCCCTTTAGAGTAAGCTTCAACTTGGCTATCCTTTCCTTTAACAAGCAGTTGAGCCTCTAACAAATCCCATTACCTTCTGGATGATACGCTGACGAGAACTTGTGCTTTATACCAAACAAGAAGCTAATCTGCTCAAAAACTGCATTTACAAAATGAGCCCCTGATCTCATTACTTCACACACCCCCACCTAGTGAACACTTCCCTCACTAGGAATTTGGCCACATAGGTAGAGTCTGGGTGTGTACATGGACCTGCTCCTATCCATCTAGAGAATGGACACACCACGACAATTAAGTATCCGTCCCCGTTGTATACTTGAATCATGTCGACGTAATAGACATGCAGATGCTGAAAGGGCCCCTTTGGCCTGGGGATGACTCCTCTTATTACTTTTAATGTGTGCACAGTGGTGAATTGCTGGCATATTATGCAGTTCACCATAAAGAATGCAACATGCTCAGCTAAATTCGGTATGAACCAGTCTTTATATATCGGGTAATGTTACTGTTCCAATGCTATTTTTTAGTAGGGCTACAGGCATTACTGGTTTACCAGTGCTGTCTTGCCCCCACAATCCGTCAGAGGGGTTTAAGGAACACCCCCGATGTTTCCACAGGTTCTTCTCGTCCTGCGGTGCCTCCCCATGAAGCTCCATTAGTTGTGTCTGCCCCAGATAGCTATAGGCTTCAGGTGTGGTCCGTGCCACCATCATTCTCTCATGGGTGCACGTCACTTACACTTCCATAACTATCTCACTTTTGGATGCTATACGCTTGGCTTCCGTGTCTGCTGCGTGGTTTCTGCGTGACACAAAATCTGTCCCCTTCATGTGGGCGGCGCATTTCACGACCGCTATGCCCACTGGGAGCTGTAGTGCCTTAATCAGCCTGTCCAATAAGGCTGCCTGCTGCACTGGTGTGCCGTCTGCTTGGAGGTAGCCCCTCATTTTCCAGCGCGCTAAACCTGCATGCACTGTTGGCTTCACATAGGCTGAGTCACTGTACACCGTTACTTCCTGGTCTGCGTGATTCTCGATGGCGAGTATCAGGGCCAATAACTCTGCAGCCTGTGCTGAATAATCGGATGGTATTTGTGCACTGGCGAGTACTCGAAATTCTCCATTCGCTATGTGCTTCATCAAAGCAATGCCTGTATATCTTTGTCCATCACTTTGATCGATTCTCGAAGAACCGTCAATAAATACGATCTCTCCTCCCGCCAAGGCATTCTCTTTAACCCTGGGGATTTCATCATAGAATTCTTCATAATTGGCATAGTCATATATCTGCTCTCCTTCAGTGACTGGCTCAGCTATGAACTTGGCTGGGTTCACTGTTTTACATCAGACTATTTTTATTGATGGATTTGATATGATCACTTCATAAGCAGAAGCTCTCTGAGATGTCAATGTGCCCTTTGGTTTCTCTAAAATGGAAAATGAGTGCTCGACGTATAACGTCATGGAACATCCCATTACAATGGCTGTGACCCAAAATGCCGGACTTCTTTTCTCTTCATTTTAGAGGAACAACAGATCCAGGAGGAGAACACACACATGACAGAGAACCAGCAGCGTCCTACGCTAATAATTCTTCACACACTGGCTGGGAGATGGAGCGAACTGGAAGAGAGACAGAGAACCGACTTCCCCATCAGAAAACGTACGTGAATGGTGTACACTTGGCGTGACGGGATGGTGAGCAACAAAGGCTGGAGCTCTTATGCCACAGTCACCGTAGCCGAGCACCACACTCCAACCTCAGCCTGCCAACGAGGAGGCAGAGTTGCTCGTGCAACAACCCCTAGCCAACGACTGCAATTACCTTAGGGGCAGCCAGCCCAAACACTGTACAAATGCTGATGATCTGTGCAGCGGTCCGGCATGGAGAAAGGGGGCACAGCCTAAGGCACTATATGAAGATACTGTTGTATGTAATACCTCCTAGGTGGGGGAAGATAGGACCAGCCGACCAATTCAAGGATAGGGAGAGTGTTGAGTCCCCAGGAAGCAGGGAGTAGTTGGTTGTCTGGGTGAGGTCAGAGGGTAGACCAAGAAGCTGTCACGATGCCTACCCCCGGGGAACCAGACCAGGTCCAGCAATCCCGGAAGCAGGCATCAAGTTATTTTGAGCAAGCCCAAAAACCCCTGCTAGGGGCTGTTTGGGTGCGGTCCTGGCGCCTATGGCGCCAGGCTCATATGGACTCGGTCCTGGCGCCTATGGCGCCAGGCTCATAGAGTAGAACTTACCTGATGCAGACCATGCTGCAAGCTTACCTGATGCAGACCATGCTGCAGACCTCCAAGCCAAATGAGGCTTGGAAGGGACTATTTTACCTAGGGACTATTTTTTTTACTCGGGTGGGGCTGGGGAGGAATGCTTACCTGGGACTACTTTGGAGGCTATTTAAACCACGCCCGAAGAGCGGCACACGCTTCGCGTTATTCTGCATCCAGCAGCGTAACGCTCACCGTGTCTGCAAGCCTGCATCCAGTCTTCTGCCATGCCCGCCTCGATTCTGCAGCTCCTAGAAAAAAGGAGGAACAGAAGGAGAAGAGGTTGGAATAAGAGCAAAACCTTTGATCCTTACCTGAATTCCGGATCAACCGCGCCTTCGAGCTGGAAGAAAGAAGCATTTTACGCGCGCCGCCTCGCCTGCTGCAGCGCCGCGCTGAACTCTCCGGCCTTCGCAGCATCCTTACGATCCACCGCATCCTTCTGCATGTTCCCGCCGCACTCTGGCACCTAAGGGGAAGACCAGAACAGCAAAGCTGAGCCAAGGGAATAAACAGAGGCAATAGTAACTACCCCCATAGACTTACCTGATTACCGCCAGGGGTACTATTCCTCTTCACGGGTCGGCGCAGTCTCCATTTCATCCTCGCCGTACCCCGGCCCCTAAGGGGAACAAAAGGACAACAAGGTGAGACAAAGGGACAAACAAGGGGAACTCTTCTCACCGCAATAGACTTACCTAATTTTACCGCCGGAGGCATTATTCCCCGAACTTCATATTTTCTCTCCACATCTGAATAAGGGAGCAAGCAACAGGTTACATTCTGGCCTTATTTTATTGAACTGTGTAGGATAAGCCAAATCCTTACTTGAACTTCGTCAGCTACCACGAGGAACTCTTCGCTGGGGTCAAGCTGCAAACTGCAAGGAATCGGAAAAGAGTGAAAGTCAGACATGTGAACTCTTACGAACTACATACTTTTCGGAGTCACTATTGTTCTGGAACTCACCAATTCCTTCAAGCCAGTGAAGCAACTGGTTATCAACGCGCCCCTACGCTCAATGCAGGATGGAGAGCTCATCTCAAACCATCAGGTGAGACTATAAGAGGGGACATCAAAGGTGATCTGTGGGGAGAACAGCGGGGGTGGGGAGATTTGCGCTCAACTCCACGGGTGGTTAATTCCCTTTCTCCATTTGCAGAAGAATATTCCTACGGGCCAAGCAAACGAAGCTAGGTGGGCCAGTCCAGTCCGTCATCTCGGCCCTACGCATCACAGTGGTGGAGACCGCAGCTGTCCAGTTCAGATCGACGCCTCTGTGGGAGCCAGGTGAGCGTAACAGAGGCCAGCAGGAGGAAGGACAGGGGATTGGATTGTGAAGGCGATTTCTTGAGCAGGTGAGCTATTGGTTATTGAGTGCAAGTGGTACAATGTTGTGAGGGTGCATGAAAGAGTGGCAAGTATGTTTAGGAGTGGGAGTCTAGGGTGTGAAGGTGAAGTGTGAGTGAAAGAAGGGTGTTTGTGTGTAAGGTAGGGTACAGTAGTAAGTCATGCGGAGGGCGAGGGAGTAGTAGGGTGTAGGAGAGAATAGTAGGGTGCAGGAGGGAGTAGTAGGATGGACGAAGGAGTAGTTTGGTGCAGGAGGGAGTAGTTCCGTGGAGGAGCAAGTAGTGTCATTGAGGAAGGAGTAACATGAAAGGGTGGAGGCAAGATTTTGAAGAAGTGACAGACATTGGAGGGAGAGGAAGACAGAATGAATAGATGGTGGGTGGGCCGCAGGAAGAAGAGTAGCAAGAAGGGAACATCAAAGTGAGAGGGAGACGAGTATGGAGCGTGATAGGAACAAAATCAAATCAGGCAGGGGGTCTGAAAGGCACAATCCAATTTCCCTGATTAAATAACTAACCCCTGGATAGTGTAGGGTCAGTCTAGCAAATCCCTAAGGGAGGTTCAATAGATATGGCATTTTGTCTTTGTTGTCACCTCAAGTATAAGCCAGACTCTAGAAAGTAGGAGTCAATATTCGGTATATACTCAGCTAGGGAGTAGGGAAGCTTAGGCTAAGGAGCATAAGTGCTTTGTAAAGGAGAGGAGAAGACAGCCTAGGCCCCCGATAATTGAACTAAAAACACTTGATCGGCCTTTGAGATTCAGAGTATTCTTTGAGATATCTGTTTCCTTAGCGGCTGAACCTATTCCAGAATGGGACGAATGGGATGGTTTCCTTGCCATGGTTCAGGATGGCAAGGATGCCATGTGTGAGGCGTTCAGTCGGGTTTGGACATGGCAGATTGCGTCAGCTGGTCCATGGCGGCGAGCACCGTAATACTCAGGTTTGCGTGGTTGCGAAAGTTGGGGTTTGCTCCTGATGTGCAGGCCCGGCTCCTCAACGTGCCCTTTGACGGTGTACATCTTTTTGTCAGCAAGGCTGACGAGAGCCTTGAGAGGTTGCAGACCTCCAAAGCTGCAGCAAAGTCGGTGGGCGCTGCAGTTCGCCAACCTCCGTCTTTTCGTCCTATGGGACAGCAATGGAGGGGAGGTTCCTTTCGTTTATTACTCATCCTTTGGTAAAGCGAGAGGAGCTGCCAGTCAAAGGGGCTACCGTAGGAGTGCCAGAGGTGGAAAACAAGGTACTCGAGGTGCCAAGGCCGCTCGGGCTGTTGCCTCTTTGCCCTCAGGCAACGCTGCAGCCGCTTCAGCTCAGTCATAAGGCCATGTCCCATGGTTCGCCGATTGGTGGAAGGCTGGCGCAGCATCTTGCAGAGTGGCGCGCCATTACTTCTGATGTGTGGGTTCTGGAGATCATAACCCACGGCTACTATCTTCCTTTCCGGCAGAGGCCTCAAGACAATTCACCGGGGAATCTCTTTGAAGAGTCCGGATCCGCTCCTTGCGCAGGAAATTCAATCCCTGCTGGAGAAAGGCGCCACAGAACTGGTGCCTGTAGCGGAGAGGAACAAGGGATGGTATTCCCCTTATTTTTTGATTTCCAAGAAAGACTGGGGATTGAGACCCATCATGGACTTGCACGGTTTGAACAAACTCCTCAGGAAGAACAAGTTCAAGATGGTTACTCTCTCTCAAGTCCTCCAGGCCCTTCAACCTTCAACTTCAGGACTGGTTGGTGTCTCGACCTCAAGGACGCTTATTTTCATGTGCCGATACATCCAAAGCACAAGAAGTACCTGAGGTTCGCGATTGGCGACTCGCACTTTCAGTTTCGGGTCCTGCCGTTCGGATTGACCTCCGCCCGAGGGTCTTCACCAAGCTCATGGTAGTGGTGGCAGGGCACCGCAGGAAAGGGGGTATTCACGTCTACCCCTATCTGGATGATTGGTTGATCAGGGCATGCTGTCCCGAGCAAGTCCTGGATCATCTGTCAGTCACATGCCACTCCCTCCACAAGCTGGGCTTCTCCCTCAACTTGAAGTCCCATTTGACACCAACGCAGAGGCTCCAGTACATCGGAGCAGTGCTCGACACATCCCTGGGGCAGTGTTTTCCTCTCCAGGTGAGGGCTCATCACATTCAGTAGATGGTGCACAAGTTTCAGCTTGCCCAGAGTCTCCCAGCGTTCGAGTTCTTGAGATTGCTCGGCCTCATGGCACCCTGCATTCTTCTTGTGCCAGAGGCCAGGTTGCGGATGAGATCTTTGCAATGGGCACTCAAGCTCGAGTAGTCTCAGTCCTCCGGCAGGATGTCGGACACTGTTCGGGTGCCGTCCTCGGTCACCCAGCACCTTCTGTGGTGGGCCGTCGAAGACAATCTGATGAAGGGGGCTCCATTTTGGCTACCCTGGCCGGAGGTGACAATCATGACGGACGCATCCCTCACGGGATGGGGAGCTCATGCCAACGAGTTGACAATCAGCGGTCGTTGGTCTCCGTCGGAGTCCAGAATCCATATCAATCTGTTGGAGCTGAGGGCCGTCAGGCTAGTCCTGAAGGCTTTTCTGCCGACTGTGCGAGGGAAGAATGTCCTGATCCTGACGGACAACACGGTGGCCATGCACTACCTCAACAAAAAGGTGGGGGGGGGCAGGGTCACTTCCTCTGTGCAGGGAGGCGATGCAGCTCTGGTTCTGGGCAATCCAGCAGGAAGTTTCGATCTCGGCAGTTCATCTGGCCGGAGACGAAAACGAGACGGCGGACGCTCTGAGCAGGCAGAGCGCAATCTCTCACGAGTGGGAGATGGCTCAGAAGATTCTCCTGGAGATCTTCGCCCTTTGGGGGACCCCTCAAGTGGATCTCTTCGCCTCCAGTGTCAACCGGAAGTGCGAGAGGTTCTGCTCGCGGGAATTTCCTCCAAAAGGAGCCTTAGGAGAAGTTTGTGGTGGAGTGGTCATTCCCACTGCTGTAAGCGTTTCCTCCAGTCCCCGTCATTCCGCAAGTACTGCAGAGGTTAGGGAGGTTCGGTTCCCGGATGATCCTCATTGCTCCGGCGTGGGCCCGGAGGACGTGGTACCCGGACCTTCACGACTTGTCCATCTGCCCTCCACGTCGTCTTCCCTACTGAGACGATCTGCTCTCACGGGAGGGTGGGTCAGGTTCTCCATCCAGAAGTCAGATCCCTCAACCTTCACGCTTGGTTTCTGAAAGGTTGAGGTATAAGGATTGGGACCTTCCTGAAGACGTGATGGAGGTGTTGCTCTCGGCCAGACGGCCAGCAACAAAGTCCCTGTACTGTTGGCGTAAGTTCTGCGACTGGTGCAGATTTAAAAATGTGGATCCTTTTGCATGTGACATTCCCATGGTTCTGTCTTTTTTGCTGTCTTTGGCCCACAGGGGCTTGCAAGTGGGTACCGTTGAAGGTTACCTGGCGGCGATGTCCATATTTAAGCGCTCGTCTTAAGAGTGTTCCTATTTTAAAATTCCTTTAATTTCTCAGTTTCTGAAAGGGCTCACTAATGTGTTCCCTCCGTCACCTTTTCAGGTGCCCGGTTGGGATTTGAACCTTGTTCTCAAGTTTCTGATGGGTGCTCCGTTTGAGCCTTTGCATTCATACCCTTTAAAACCGTTAACTCTTAAAACTGTATTTCGAAGGGATTGTGTCCTCCGACGTATTCCTTATCTTAGATATCTCCTTCCAGCTCTGCTGGCCTCAGAAAATTTTTCTCTAGAGGGCGCTGCGCGTCGACGTCCTCCGAGTGATGTCCCTCGACAGCCGTATCGACGTCGACGTCATCTTGCGTATAAAGGCCGCGCGCAGCGTCCGTTGCTCAGTTCCGTTTTTCCGCGCTTACTCAGTGCCTCGGAATACCGTTGCTCAGTTTTGTCAGATTAATCCTATTTACCTCGAGTTATTCGATACCGTACTCAATGGCTTCTTCGTCGGAACCGACAACTCCTCGATCCGGCTTCAAAAAATGCCGAGATTGTGGGAAAAAGATGTCGCTGACTGACCCTCAGAGTTTGTCTGTGGTATTTGGGAGCTGAACACCATTGTTCGGAGTGCGAGGACTGTATGTCCATGACAGCTAAGGCCCTGAAGGAGCGTAGGGGGAAGCTGGAGAAAGGTAAGACTTTTAAAGCTTCTTCTTCCTCGACGAAGTCGAGACATTCGTCTCCTCGTCACCATTCGCGCTCCAGGTCTCGGAGTGGATCCCATCACTCCTCGAGATCGAAGCACTCGAAGAGGAGACGTCGAAGTTCCCCTTCTCCGTCTTCCTCTTCCTCTGTTTCTCCAAAGAGAATCCCTTGCCCCACGAAACATAGTTCCTGGGCTGAATGGGAGGAATTCCGCAAAAATATGAGCGTCTTCGAGAAAGCGGCCTCGACCCCCTCGAAGACTGCCGAGAGCGATGCTCGGGTCGAAAGACCCAAAGGTCAAAAACGCCGCGAGTCGCAGTACCCGGCGAAGGAAACCTCTCGAGCGCGTCTCAAACCCTCGAGTAGGACTATGACCTCCAAACCTTCCTCGAAGGTTTCGTCGACACCGTCGACGAAGGTTCCGTCGACGCCGAGGTCGGTGTCTTCGACGCTGTTGTCGAAGGGACCTTCGACCTACAGGTCTGTCGACTCGACGCCAGCTTCGACACCGTCGTCGACGCCAAGAAAAGTCACGGTTACGACACACCCAGTGTCTATCCCCAGGTCCTCGATGACGATGGCGTCGAGATTGTCGAGCAGAATCCCAATTCTGTCGAGGTCATCGAGGCCTCCGCCTTTGTTTTTGACGCCACGCTCGAAGCCTTCGGCGTCGACGACATCGATGTTTTCGAGCCCGATTATGACAAGTTCGGCACCCTCTGCTTTGGAAATGGGGTTTACACCCTTTATGAGTTCAGAACAATTGAGAACTATGTCCTCAATTATGGATGAGGGTGAATTGTCTGAACAGGAAGACACATTTGAGTTGCAGGGACCTGTAACCCCAATTAGAGAGGAATTTTCCTCTGAAGAACGCAGGTTAAAGGATCTTCATGATTCCTTACATGAGGCAAGTGGGTTAGACACTTCCCCTGAGGTGGCGTTTGCTAGGCCAGACCCGGGGGAGCATGCTGAAACCCCGTATAGAGCCTTAATGGCCAGGATCACAGAGTTTATGGGGTGGTCTGCACCTTCACAATCTTTCCAACAAGATGACCTCACGGATATTCTTGACAAAGGCCCACAGGAGGATCCTGTAGTGCCTTTTCATAAAGCTCTTCAGAGGAAGATTATGACGAACTGGGAAACCCCAGATGTCGTCCCGGCAGTAAATAAAAAACTGTCTACAAAATACAGGGTATCTTCTACAGACCCAGAGTTTTTGTCAAAACACCCATCCCCAGAAAGTCTGGTGGTACAGGCAGCATCTTCTACTGATGTCAAGACGGCTTATCCTACCGTCCCACAGGACAGGGACAATAAAAAGTATGATGCTATGGCAAAGAAAGTTTTTTCGGCATGTAGCATGGTGTTAAAATCTGTTAATGCTACTTGCACCCTTGCTAGATTCAGCCATACACTTTGGGAGTGTGCTTCTACAGCGGCTGACTGCATCCCGGAGGGAGAAGAAAGGGAGGCGTTCCTGAATATCATACAGGACGGTAAAGACGCTATGTGCGAATCCCTCCAGACGGGCATTGATTCGGCTGACAGTATCAGCAGAGCAATGGCGGCAAGTACAACAACCAGGAGATCCGCTTGGTTGAGAAAGTCTGGTTTTGCCCCAGATGTGCAAGCCAGGCTCTTGAACATGCCATTCGATGGCTCTTCCTTTTTCGGGAAAAAGGCGGATGACAGTTTAGAGAAACTGCAAACTTCAAAAGCAGCAGCAGCAAAATCCCTAGGCGCTGCAATCCGTCAGACACCTTTTCGTCCCACAGGAACCTGTGCGAGGGGCAAGTCCTTTCGCTTCTACTCTGCATTCGGAAGAGGCAGAGGACGACCGGCTCAAAGGGGACAAAGAAGAACTACCCGAGGTGGACGGGGTAGATATTCAAAAGCAGCAGCAACAGCAGGTGCCTCTTTACCATCGGCATCTGCATCAGCCGCCCCAAAACCACTCTGAGGACTTCCCTCACAGGACACCTGTAGGAGGCAGGTTGACTCAACATCTGGCGGAATGGCAGGCTATCACGTCAGATGCTTGGGCATTGGAAACAGTTGCCCAAGGTTACTGCCTGCCTTTCCTACGCATACCTCAGAGTCATCCACCGGGGATCAGCTCTCAGAAAGCTTCAGATCCGCTCCTCTTGCAGGAAATTTTGGACCTGCTAGAGAAAGGTGCCATGGAACCGGTACCTGTAGCGGAGAGGAACAAGGGCTGGTACTCCCCTTACTTTCTCATTCCAAAGAAAGACGGAGGACTGAGACCCATCTTGGACTTGCGAGAATTGAACAAATTTCTCAGGAAAGACAAATTCAAGATGGTCACTCTTTCTCAGATCCTCCAGGCCCTTCAGTTCCAGGACTGGTTGGTATCTCTGGACCTTCAGGACGCTTATTTCCATGTGCCTATCCATCTCAAACACAGGAAATACCTGAGGTTCGCAATTGGCAACTCTCATTATCAATTTCGAGTGCTGCCATTTGGGCTGACCTCCGCCCCGAGGGTCTTCACCAAGTTAATGTCGGTAGTGGCGGCAAGTCTAAGGAGGGAAGGGATTCACGTCTACCCCTACCTGGACGATTGGTTGATCAGAGCTGTATCTTCGGAACAAGCTCAGATCCAGCTAAATCACGTGTGCCACTCCCTTCACAAACTGGGCTTCTCCCTCAATTTAAAGAAGTCACAAATGATACCATTGCAGAGACTCCAGTTCATAGGAGCGATCCTGGACACTTCCCTGGGAAAAGCCTCGCCACCAGAGGTGAGGGCTCAAGATATTCTACAGATGGTTACCAGGTTCCAAGATGCCCAACGTCTCCCAGCCTTCGACTTTTTGAGGTTGCTAGGCCTCATGGCATCATGCATTTTCCTAGTGCCAGAGGCTCGCCTGAGAATGAGATCCCTCCAGTGGGCACTGAGAACTCAGTGGTCACAATTCTCAGGGAGAATGACAGATCTTCTTCAGGTTCCCGACAGGGTGGCTCGAGACCTTCAGTGGTGGGCCTGTCAGGAGAACATTCTGAAAGGAGAGCAGTTTTGGCAACCCTGGCCGGAGATAACAGTAGTCACGGATGCCTCACTCATGGGGTGGGGAGCCCACGTCAACGACTTGACCATCAGCGGTCGTTGGTCTCCATCGGAGTCCAGACTACATATCAACCTGTTAGAGCGGAGAGCCATCAGACTTGCGCTGAAGGTGTTCCTGCCAGCTGTACAAGGGAAAAATGTCCTGATAATGACGGACAACACGGTGGCCATGCATTACCTCAACAAAAGAGGAGGCGTAGGATCACTACCCCTGTGCAGAGAGGCGATGCAGCTCTGGTTTTGGGCAATCCAAGAAGGAATCTCTCTATCGGCAGTTCACCTAGCCGGAGAGAAGAACTTGACAGCAGACGCTCTGAGCAGGCAGAGCACAGTCTCCCACGAGTGGGAGCTAGCTCAGGAAGTCCTTCAAGAGATCTCCGCCCTTTGGGGAACCCCTCAGGTGGATCTGTTCGCCACCAGCCTCAACAGGAAATGCGATCTGTTCTGTTCAAGGGAATTTCCCCCGAGAGGAGCTCTGGGAGACGCGTTCATAGTGGACTGGGAATTTCTGCTTCTGTACGCATTCCCACCGGTCCCTGTAATTCCTCAAATGATCAGGAGGTTGAGAAGATTCCGGAGAACCATGATCCTAATTGCCCCAGATTGGGCGCGGAGAACGTGGTACCCGGACCTTCTAGACTTGTCCATCTGCCCTCCAATTCAACTTCCACTCAGAGAGAACCTACTCTCACAGAAGGGAGGTCAGGTTCTCCATCCAGACATCAAAACCCTCAACCTTCACGCTTGGCTTCTGAAAGGCTGAGGTACAAGGATTGGGACCTCCCTGATGATGTTATGGAGGTGTTGCTTTCGGCAAGGAGGCCAGCAACAAAGTCTTTATACCGCTGCCGTTGGAACATATTTTGCAGCTGGTGTAGAGAACAGAATATCGACCCCTTTTCATGTGGTACACCAATGGTTTTGTCCTTCCTACTATATTTGGCGAATTCAGGCCTTCAAGTTGGCACCATTAAGGGCTATCTCGCAGCGTTATCCATCTTTAAGCGCACTGCGGAAGAACCATCCTATTTCAAGTTACCCTTGGTAATACAGTTTCTAAAGGGGTTAACCAATGTTTATACCCCAAGACCATTCCAAGTTCCCCTGTGGGATTTAAACTTAGTCCTAACTTTCCTGATGGGCTCACCTTTCGAACCACTCCATTCTTGTTCGTTAAGATTCCTTACCCTTAAAACTGTTTTGTTAATAGCACTTACATCTGCTAGAAGGGTGAGCGAATTACACGCTCTTTCTTGTAAACCCCCACATACAATCTTTCACAAAGGCAAAGTTGTCCTGCAAGTGAAGCCTAATTTCCTCCAAAAGGTGGTTTCTGAATTCCATATCACTCAGAAGATTACCCTACCATCTTTCTATCCTCCTCCTCATCCGGGGAAAGAGGAAGAGAGGTTACACAGGCTAGACCCTAGAAGGGCTTTAAGTTTTTACATCAGTAGACTAGCCAGGATAAGACAGGCAGACCAGCTTTTTGTAGGTTACACAGGTCACAAGCTGGGGTTACCAATAACTAAGCAGACCATTTCCAGATGAATCATTCTAGCCATTCTGGAATGTTATAAACTGGCAGGGAAAGAGCCCCCTCAAAACCTTAGGGCTCATTCGACCAGAAGTATCGCAGCTTCATCGGCCCTCAAAAGAGGCGTGCCGGTTAAAGACATCTGTGCGGCCGCTACATGGTCGTCTGTCCATACCTTTACACGATTTTACAATTTGGATTCCTCCTCCAGTCAAGAGACTAGGTTTGGAAGGGCTGTACTGCACTCTATTCATCAATAGAAGACAGCGTGAAGTCAGTACTCCCTCCTCCAATGATAGAATACTGCTATGGGAGCCTATCTAAGATAAGGAATACGTCGGAGGACACAATCCCTTCGAAGAACAAGTTACTTCTTACCTTGTAACGTTCTTTCGACGGGATGTTCCTCCGACGTATTCCTTATCGACCCTCCCATCCATCCCCGCAGTTCTACTTCCCTTGTTGTTGCAGCTTACGCTCCTTCAGGGTGATTAGTCTAGTCCAGAAAGAATTATTGTGGGCTACAAAACGGATCTGAGCAACGGACGCTGCGCGCGGCCTTTATAGGCAAGATGACGTTGACGTCGATACGGTGGCTGTCGAGGGACATCGACTCGGAGGACGTCGACGCGCAGCGCCCTCTAGAGAAAAATTTTCCGAGGCCAGCAGAGCTGGAAGGAGATATTAAGATAAGGAATACGTCGGAGGAACATCCCGTCGAAAGAACGTTACAAGGTAAGAAGTAACTTGTTCTTTTGGTTGTGGTCACTTCCGCTCGCAGAGTGAGTGAGTTACAGGCACTTTCAGTTAAGCCACCCTTCACTGTGTTTCATAAGGACAGGGTTGTCCTTAGAGTTCGTCCTTCCTTTCTTCCAAAGGTGGTGTCGGAATTTCATTTAGGCCAGAAGGTTATTCTTCGGGCATTTTATCCTCCTCCGCATCCTGGTAAGGAAGAAGAGACGCTCCATAGGCTCGATCCTAGGAGAGCTTTAAACTTTTATATTTCACGCATGTCCCGGGTCCAGAGTGGACGATCACCTCTTCATTGGTTACGCTGGAAAGCGTTTGGGACAAGCTGTGACGAAACAAACTTTGTCTAGCTGGATTATTCTGGCTATTTCTGAGTGTTACCGCTTGACGGGTAAGGACCCACCAGTCACTTTGCTGGCCCATTCTACCAGGGGTATAGCTGCCTCTACTGCCCTACAGAGGGGTGTTCCTATTTGTAACATCTGTGATGCAGCCACCTGGGCTTCGGTACATACTTTTGTACGTCACTACTCCCTCGATTCCATCCGTGGGCAGGATCTGGCCTTTGGCAAGGCGGTCCTTTACTCCGCACTTTGATTGGGCATTCTAAATTTCTGTTTTCTAAATTCTTTTCCCACCTCCTTGCATTGGTACTGCTTTGGGAGTCTGTCATAGGTATGGAATAGGTAGGAGGACCCAATCCCCTCTAGGAACAAGTTACTCTTACCTGGTAACGTTCTTTCGATGGGATGGTCCGACGATGTATTCCATATCGCTCCCTCCCTGCCTTCCCCGCTACAGAATTGCTTATGCGATTGCAGCTTACATTTCCGCAAGGCTTTGTGTGTCAGACTGGCAGAAGACTGGTGCCACACGTTCTGGGAAAAAACTACAACTGAGGCTACGGGCGTCGTGCGTCCTACTTATAACATCCAGTGACGTCGGCCGTCGGAGGAGGTCCTCGAGGGCGGTGTATCAACGTCATCGACGCAGACACCAAAGATTTTCCGAAGCGGCACAGCTGTGGTGATTACTGTCATAGATATGGAATACGTCGTCGGACCATCCCATCGAAAAAACGTTACCAGGTAAGAGAGTAACTTGTTCTTCTCTTCGACTCCTTGGACCCCGC
This sequence comes from Ambystoma mexicanum, assembly GCF_040938575.1. Classification (NCBI taxonomy): domain Eukaryota; kingdom Metazoa; phylum Chordata; class Amphibia; order Caudata; family Ambystomatidae; genus Ambystoma; species Ambystoma mexicanum. The sequence goes on from NC_090929.1 coordinate 1,664,358,968, forward strand.
AGTCTGGCTTTAAGACCTGCCGGGACTGCAAGTCAAAAATGTTGATCACCGACCTGCATCGTATTTGTTTGTGGTGCCTGGGCGAGTCGCACGACACCGACGACTGCTCAAAATGCCAGTCGCTGACTGCCAAGGCCTTGCGGGAGCGGAAGGGTAAGCTCCAGGTAGGTAGGGGCTCCAAGCCTGTTACTTCCCGAATATCCAAATATAAGTCCAAGGGGGTTTCCACTGACGACTCGAGAAGGAGTCCCGGGGATCTTGGTCCCGGAGTGGTTCCTGCCATTCTTCTTCCTTGTCCCGGCACTCTAGGAAGCACCGTCACTGGTCGCTTTCCCCGTCGTCCTCGGAGGATGGTGCCTCGAGTAAGGTCGCATGCCTGGCGAAGTTCTCGACTCTGGAGGAATCGGCTGCGTTTAAAGAACAAATGTTAGCTATTTTTCAATCGTAGGGCACGGGTCCGGTCGCGCCTTCTAACGAAGCCGTCCAGGATCGGTCTCGTACTGTGGCTCGCTCGCCTTCGGGCTCGCTTGGGTCCATGACATGACTTGCATCGGGAGCCTTCATAGTCCCCTACGGAATGGGATTCAAAAAGTCGCAGGAGACGTACTTCTAGGTCTCGGTCCTCGTACCCAGCGAGACCGCAGCTACCTACTGAGGGCTCAACGCCTGTGTCGACTCGGTCAGCGCTGATGTCGCCCCTTTACCATCGTATCAGCCCATGGTGCCGTCGGCACCTGTTGACGCCGAAGCCTTCCATGCTCACGACATCGAGGTTATCAACGCTCTCGACGTCGAAGCCTTTGGCGCTATTGGCGCCTTTGGGTATTTTTGCCCGCAATCTACCTTTGGAGTAGCCTGACGTGTTGGATCCTCCTAGGGAGGCTACGGTGAAGTCTGTGAGGCCAGTTTTGGACTCCAGGCCCTCTTCTGTCACCAGACCTGGGTTTCAACTCCCTCTGGCTGACATTTATGAAGAGGAGGAACGGTCTGAGTTTGAGGACCCTGGTGTACTTGATGAAGCTCCACTTATTTCTGGAGACAGACAGTTGGAGGAGTTGTGGCAGACCCTCCATGATGCCAGTGGGTTGGACACTTCCCCAGAAGTGGAATTTGGTAGGCCTGCGCCTGGGGCTCATGCAGAGTCGTCCTACAGGAGGCTCATGGCGAAGGTCTCGGAGTATCTGGGCTGGTCCAGTCCTCCTGAAGACTTTGTGCAGGATGATCTAACGGACATCTTAGATCAAGCTCCATCCTCTGACACGGTTTTACCATTTCATCTCACCTTGCAGAAAAGGGTGGCAGCTGCTTGGCAGTCCCCGGAATCTCTTCTGGCTGTTTAATAAATCTCTGACTAAGAAATACTACCCTTCCGTTAGTGACCCCAGCTACTTATCTACTCCTCCCACTCCTGAGAGTTTGGTGGTTCAGGCGGCTACGGCCACCTCGAGGCAGGCGGCGTACCCTACTATCACTCAGGATAGGGACAACAAGCGCTTTGGAAGGTATTTTCTGCTGGGAGCATGGCATTGAAATCGGCCAACTCCATGTGTGCCTTGGCAAGGCTTTCTTACACTCTGTGGAACTGTGTTTCGTGAGCGGCTGAGCATATTCCCAAGGGGGAGGAAAGGGATGGGTTCCTTGTTGTGCAGGACGGCAAGGATGCCATGTGCGAATCCCTTCAGTCAGGTTTGGATACGGCCGATAGTGTTAGCCGATCCATGCTGCGGGCACAGTTATATGCAGATTTGCGTGTTTGCGGAAGTCGGGTTTTGCTCCGATGTGCAGGCCAGTCTTCTCAACATGCCCTTTGATGGCGCACATTTGTTTGGCAGCAAGGCTGACGAGAGCCTTGAGAGGTTGCAGACCTCGAAAGCTGCGGCTAAATCTTTAAGCGCAGCTATGCGTCAACCTCCGCCTTTTTGTCCTAGGAGACAGCAATGGAGGGGAGGTTCTTTTTGTTACTACTCCTCCTTTGGTAGAACGAGAGGGGCCACCAGTCAAAGGGGCCAACGAAAAAGTACCCGTGGTGGGCAGGGAAATCGTGGTGCCAAAGTCGCTCAGGCAGTTGCCTCTTTGCCTTCAGGCACTGCAGCAGCTGCTTCCAAACAGTCATGAGGCCATGTCCCATGGTTCGCTGGTTGGGGGCAGACTGTCTCTGCATCTCGAAGAATGGCGTGCCATTACTTCAGATGCGTGGGTTCTGGATACCATTGCCCACGGCTACTGTCTTCCCTTCCTTCAGAGGCTTCACGACAATCCACCGGGGAAACTCTTTGAAGCTTCCGGATCTGCTCCTTGCACAGGAAACACTAACCCTGCTGTCGAAAGGCGCTATAGAACTGGTGCCTGTAGCGGAGAGGAACAAGGGATGGTATTCCCCTTATTTTATTTTTTTATTCTGAAGAAAGACTGTGGATTGAGACCCATCATGGACTTGCGTTGGTTGAACAAACTTCTCAGGAAGGACAAGTTCAAGATGGTTACTCTTTCTTAAGTCCTCCAGGCCCTTCAACTTCAGGATCGGTTGGTGTCTCTGGACCTACAGGATGCTTACTTTCATATGCCGATTCATCCCAAGCACAGAAAGTACCTGCGGTTTGCGGCTGGCGACTCGCATTTTCAGTTTCGGGTCCTGCCATTCGGATTGACCTCCGCCCCGAAAGTTTTCACCAAGCTAATGGTGGTGGTGGCTGCGTACCTCAGGTGAGGGGGGGTGGATTTGCGTCTACCCCTACCTGGATGACTGGCTGATCCGGGCACGCTCTCCCGAGCAAGCGTTGGGTCACCTCAGTCTCACCTGCTGCACCCTCCACAGGCTGGGCTTCTCCCTGAATTTCAAGAAGTCGCATCTGACACCTTCCCAACAGCTCCAATACATCAGGGCTGTGTTACACGCCCTTGGGGGAAGTGCTCGCCTCCCAAGGTGAAGGCTCATCATATTGTGCAGATGGTGGACAAGTTTCAACATGCCCAGAGTCTCCCAACGTTCGAATTCTTAAGGTTGCTCAGCCTCATGGCTTCCTGCCTTTTTCTGGTGCCAGAGGCCAGACTGCAGATGGTATGCCTGCAATGGGTCCTCAAGATGCAGTGGTCACAGTTCTCCGGCAAAATGTCGGATCCCGTTCAGATTCCACTCTGTCTCCCAGTATCTTCTGTGGTGGGCCAACGAAGGGAACCTGATGAAGGGGGAACCGTTTTGGCAACCGTGGTCTCAGGTGACTGTAGTGACAGACGCTTCCCTCACAGGATGGCGCGCTCATGCCAACAACTTGACAGTCAGCGGTTGTTGGTCTCCGTCGGAGTCCAGACTCCACATCATTTTGTTAGAGCTGAGGGCCATCAGGCTAGCCCTGAAGGCTTTTCTGCCCTCTGTGCGGGGGAAGAGTGTCCTGATCATGACAGACTACACAGTGGCCATGCATTACCTCAACAAAAAAAAGGGGGGTGAGGGGGGCAGGGTCACTTGCGTTGTGCAGAGAGGCGATGCAGCTCTTGTTTTGGGCCATCCAGCAGGGAATTTCGATCTCAGCAGTTCATCTGGCCAGAGACGGAAATGTGGCAGCGGAAGCTCTGAGCAGGCAGAGCTTGTTCTCTCACGAGTGGGAGTTGGCTCAGGAATTCCTTCAGGAGATCTTTGCCCTTTTGGGAACCCCGCAAGCAGTGGTCGAAGTGAGCGGGAGCGGTCGGGAGCGGTGCTCTTCTACTTTTTCAAATGACCTTTACTTTTACTTTAAATAGAAACCGTTCCGGAATGGTTTCGTTTTAAAATAAATGTGTTGGAAGAAGTTGAAACTTGCATTTTCAGTGCACTGCACTGGATGTGCCCTTAAACTGCAGGTGCAAGTGTTTGGGGTGTGTATTGTGTGTGGGAGGGGACGTGGTGATGGGGTTTACGGGAGTGGGTGCAGGCCAGCAGGGAACATAGTTCCACTACTTCTTTTCGTACACTTCGACCACTGCCCGCAAGTGGATCGCTTTGCCACCTTTGTCAACTGGAAGTGCGAGAGATTCCGCACAAGGGAATTTCCTCCAAGAGGAGCCTTAGGAGACGCGTTCGTGGTGGATTGGTTATTCCCACTGCTGTATGAGTTTCCTCCAGTCCCCGTCATTCCTCAAGTGTTGTAGAGGTTACGGAGGTTCGGTTCCCACATGATCCTCAGTGCTCCGGACTGGCCCAGGAGAGCGTGGTACCTAGACCTTCTAGAAATGTCCATCTGCCCTCCACGCCATCTTCCCTACCGAGAGGATCCGCTCTCGCGCGGGTGGTGGGGGGGGCAATCAGGTTCTCCATCCAGAGGTGAAGACTCTCAACCTTCACGCTTGGTATCTGAAAGGTTGAGGTATAAGGATTGGGACCTCCCGGATGACGTGATGGAGGTGTTGCTTTCGGCCAGGCAGCCTGCTACTAAATCCCTGTACCGTTGGCGTAAGTTCTGCGACTGGTGCAGGGGTCACAATGTGGATCCTTTTCAGTGCTCCATTCCTATGGTTTTGTCGTTCTTACTTTATTTGGCCCACAGGGGCCTTCAAGTGGGTACCATTAAGGGTTAGCTGGCGGCGCTGTATCTTTAAGCGCTCGTCTGAAGACTGTTCTTACTTTAAGATTCCCTTGATTTCTCAGTTTCTTAAAGGACTGACTAATGTATTCCCGCCGTCTCCTTTCCAGGTGCCGGTTTGGGATTTGAATTTGGTTTTGAAATTTCTCATGGGTGCTCTGTTTGAACCTTTGCACTCTTGGCATTTGAGATTACTGTGCTTCAAGACTGTGTTCTTGGTTGCGGTTACTTCCGCTCGCAGAGTGAGTGAATTGCAGGCACTTTCATCTAAGCCACCTTTTGCTGTGTTTCACAAGGACAGAGTTGTACTGCGAGTATGTCCTTCTTTTCTACCTAAGGTAGTATCTGAATTTCATTTGAGTCCAAAGATGGTTCTTTCATCTTTCTACCCTCCTCCTAATCCTGGTAAGGAAGAGGAGCGACTCCATCTGTTGGATCCTAGGAGAGCTCTGAGCTTTTACATTTCTAGGATGCCAGAGTGGACGATCAACTCTTGGTAGGATATGCTGGACACCGATTGGGCCAAGCTGTTAACAAACAGACCTTGTCCAGGTGGTTTATCCTTACCATTACGGAGTGGTACAGATTGGTGGGTAAGGACCCTCCTGAAGGGTTGAGAGCTCATTCCACTAGGGGCGTGGCTACTTCCACCACCCTCCAGCAGGGTGTTCCTATTAGGAATATTTGGGATGCCGCTACATGGGCTTCAATCTACATCCAAATATGTGGAATACGTTAGAGGACACAATCCATTTGAAGAACAAGTTACTTACCAACTGGTAACGTTCTTTTGACTGGATGTTCCTCCAACGTATTCCACATCGCCCTCCCAGCCCGCCCCTCTGGAGAATTTCCTATGCAATTGCAGCTTCCGTTTCCGCAAGGCTAAGTGCAGTCAAGCAGGCATGAGACTGGTGCCACACGTTCTGAGGGAAAAAACTTAAACTGAGGCTACGGACGCCGTGCGTCCTATTTATAACATCCATTGACGTCGGCCTCGATGGAGGCCTTCGAGGGACATCGACCCGACGCCATCGAGGCAGGACACCTTCTAACGAAAGTGTCCAAAGTGCACACCTGTGGACATTACATGTCATAGATGTGGAACACGTTGGAGGAACATCCAGTCGAAAGTACGTTACCAGTTGGTATGTAACTTGTTCTTCCAATGCATGCAATGCCAGATGTCTGTCAGTCTGTATCATACTGTGCCATAAGAAAGCCGCCAGATGCTTGTCAGGGAGACCTTGCTTCCACCCAAAGGAGCGATACCTTCCACTGTTCCCTGCTCACATGGTTCCCATTGGATGACATCTGCAGGGCTGCAACTTGGGTTACTCGCACCTTCACCAAGTCCTCCTACATTCATAACTTTCTTAGATTCATCTTCAACCCTACATGCCTAACCCTGAGGCTTGCGTGGTATATCAGAAGGAGTCGGAAAAAGGGATAGCATTTTAAACTTATTCAAATAATAAAAGGACCCTTCGAATGGATTGTGTCCTACCACATATCCTCATCTTATGATATTCGTTATCGCCAGCTTCGCGATAACGAATATCATAAAATGAGGAATACGTGGGAGGAACATCCAGTCGAAAGAACGTTACAGTTGGTAAGTAACTTGTTCATTTGTTCATCTTTCCCAATACCTAGAAAGTTTGCCCTGCCTAACTGAATTCTAATTCGGGAGCTCGTTGTCGGGGTGGTTGTCAAACTAAAGAATCAGTCTTCTGTCCAACACTATCCTACTCTACCATACCACTAATCAAAGGTATTCAGCAAACTGAAATGAAGCCAGGAGAATGACTCCCTTCTCCTGGTACTACTGGTTACGCCTTAAGCTCTGATATATGATCGTCTCTTGCAACAATTCCGTTATGCCCTTGTAATTCCTCGTAGGGACTTTTGTGCTTGGTTAATTGTCCAACAATTATTCTTTCTCTGCAATATATATATTCCTGGACTTTCCTTATCTTGTTATTTATTACCACAAGGGAGATCACTCCCATAAAGTCCTTGGCTTTTTCCACGGTTTCCATAAAACCTCTGAGCGAGACTACACCTGTAGAAATCTGTATCCTTGATATCTTTCTTGCAGTTATTGTGACAAGGGAGATTACTCCAGAAACTTGCTTCAATCTTGATGTCTTTCTTGCAATTACAGTGACGAGGGAGATCACTCTCCAGACATTCTTCACTCTTTCCCAAACCCCTACCGGGTCTCCTGTTGTTCCCGTTAACTTCTTTCTGGTGGGGTCACATTACTGGTTCTTCCCGGGGTGTTGGTCTTGCTCGCTCTTGTTGAACGTGCTTTGTCTCTCTCTCTCTCTCTCTCTCTCTGAGGGCTTTTGGGCCTGTTGGTATCGGCGTAGTTGATGGACCCCCTGGTCCACCTCTGAAGTCACGCCATCATCGGCCTCTCTCCAGTTTCTTCATAGGTCAGGTATCGGCCTAAAATGGGAGTGCTCTGCCGACCACTCCAAGGTTTCCTCCCGACTGAGGGCCCGCTTCCTCTGCTCACTTCCTTGTTCCCAGGTTTGAATCTCTTGTGGCTCACAGGCTTCATGCCAGATTCTCCTTTCATTGAGTCCCTTCTTGGCTATGTCCTGTAGCTGGCTCCTCCCCAGCAGAATGCCATAGTCCTTCTTTTGTATTTATTAAGTTTTCTTAATTCCTACTTGGGGCCACCTCTTCTCATTGCTGTCTAGACTTGGAAAAGGAGTAGTTTACATTACTCTTTCAATCTTCCTCTTCTCAGTACTTTTGGGAGATTACTTATTCTCAATCTGTATCTTCCTTTTCCTCCTCCTCGTCTTGGTGTTATTAAGTCTTAAGTGAGGAAAGGAGGGAATATTGCTCTAACAAACAGTAGTGCTTTCAGGTTGGTTCTCGGAGGACCTCAAGGACTTCATGGACTCAAAAGCAAAGGGGTTAAGGAGTTACATCACGGAATGGGAGTCCGTATTCCCCATGACTAGAGACTCAAGGGGAAGGGTTCCCCTCTGGGGAGAAGTGACGAGATCCTGTGAATCGTCGCGCTTGACATTAAAATATTCCCATGAGGTTAATAGAATCTGAATATGGCCTCCGGGGATGGAGACTAAGGGGCTACTTACAATGAACACAATTGAGCAAGGTCATGTAAACCCAAACAGAGAAAAAGAACACTAGCTCCTGACAGTCAGTAAACACACATTTTGTTACTCAAAAGGCTACTTTTAATCCTTATTCAAAATATGAGTAGCCGGTATTACATATACATGGGGTAAACATGGGATACTCAAAAATACATTCCACATATATAAGTATAGTACACAAATAGAAGGACCCAAGAGCAAATTGTTGGGTTAGAATTTCAGCAATGACAATCTTTATATCTTTATGCCACCTTGTTAGGGATGACATGACAAATGATGACGTAATTGCAGTACACAGTGTATGAGTGTGTGGTCGCTAATCTCTATATGGCGCAATATGAAATTGACTACATTACTGCCAAATTGAATTCCCTATAGAAAGAACATTGTCATGGGGGGCGCTGCTGAGCAGCCAAGGAAGATGGCTGCCTAGTCTGGAAGCTCCGTCCTTGCCCACCAGCTTATTCGACATATCAGCGTTTTCCTGCAACTTTTCTCCAAACTACTGCCGCGTTTCTGCTGCTGAGACTCCCCTGCGGCTGTGGCCGAAAACTGGGAAGGAAACGCTGCCGCCGTCCGGGAGTTCGAGCGGCTCGGCCTGCTGCGGCTGCTCGGCCTGCGCGGCTGGCCGGCGGTTCCTGGGGCCCTGGTGCTGCTGCCTTCCGGTGGTCGCCGGCGCTCCGCCTTCCGCGGGCGGCCTCCTCGATCCTGTGGCCTGATCCGGATTTTGGCCCGCGGGCGCTCTGACCTGCGCTCCGTGGGACTCCGGAGCGGGCGCGTCACCTCCTCGCCGGCGGGCCCCGGAGCTGTATGTGCTGGCCGTCCGGGCCGCGGCTGGCATCGCCGTCCTCGCCGGCCCTCGGGCCGTTGAACAGGCGGACCTTCCCAGCTCGCCTTCAGACCTCGCCGGGGGACCCTCCGCGCTCACTTCCTCCTCATCGGTGGGCCCCGGGAATGCCCAGATAAATCACCGCGACTGCGGTCCCCATTGTGCAGACGGGCCCTCCCGGCTCGCCTCACGTATCTATCGCCGGGCCTGCCGCATCGAGGGGAAGGCTTGCGCCTGCGGGCCGGTCATCACCACCACCAACCCTTGGAGGTCGCCATGGGGTGGAACGGCATGGAGATATGCGGATAAGCCACCCTGCGAACTGAAAGAGGTGGGTGCTATTAAGCTTTATTGTGGTTGCCTATTGCTCGATATCAATGCCTGCAGATAGCCCGGCTCTACCCCCCCCCGGATATCCTCGACTAGTAAGGACTGTTGGGCTAACCTCCTTTGTCAGGGAGCGGGACACTTTGGCTCCTCTTTGACACTGCACTAGCTGCCTACTTCCGCTTGTTGGGGCGCCCGCACCATGTACATGCTTCACCCAAGACCCTAAAGTAAGGGGGAGAGCTGCCCGCGGGGGGGAACGCGGAGAGGAACGGCATCGCCGGAACACGCCAAGTCGGGGTTCACCGCCACATCCCACCAGGCCTCTCCCACCACCTATATCGTTGTGCTGGCCCTGACCCTGCCCCCGAAGAATGGCTAATAGATCGCGTAACACTAACAAAGCCGGGGCTATGGACAAATACGCCAGGGCGACACCCAAGGGAGACCAGGCATCATCCGCTACAACCCAGGAGGAGGGCGACCCTAGGCCGGACCCCCCGCAGCCGGACCTGGCCGCCATGATGGAATCCATGGCCAAAAACTTTGCAGCATTCCACGAAAAGCTTGATGACATTAATGCGAATGTAGCGTCGTTAAGGGCTAAGCTCGACCAACACGGGGCTAGAATCACTGAAGTGGAACAGAGGACGGGCACCACTGAAGACAATGTCCAGGAACTGCAAAATACAGTATCAGAACTTGTCCGAGACATGAAGCAGGTCAAATCTAAATGCGATGACCTCGAATCGAGGTCGCGGAGAAATAACATTCGCATAATTGGAGTCCCCGAAACTGCACTTAAAGGCCGTATGGAACTAGCGGTGGAAAAACTCATCAGAGATCTCCTGGATGATCCCGTACTCTCGCCATTCTTCATGATCGAAAGGGCTCACCGCTCCCTGGCACCCCGCCCGCGACCCGGGGACTTCCCCAGACCTATCATAGCAAAACTGCTCAGCTACAAGGACAGGGATCATATACTCCGCCTGGCTAGAGAGAAGGGTGAATTAAGGATGGATTCACAAACAATCAGGATCTTCCCCGATTTCTCAGTAGGTGTCCAATCGGAAAGACGCAGATTCACTGGGGTGAAGAAAATGTTACGTGATAGGAAGATTGAATACGCTATGCTCTTCCCCGCACGCCTTAAATTCACCCACCGGAACAAGCTCTATTTCTTCACAGTCCCGGACGAGGCTGTGAAATTCATTGAGGCACAGATCCCACTGGCGGAGCCACCTGCGGTCCCGATGGACAACGATTAGAACTGGCTGCTGCTCTTATCTTATGAACCTGTTTTTGTTGCCCATTAAGATATGCATCCTTGCTCTGTAACCTCATTTATGATAGCCGAGCCTATGATTATGCTATTTATTCAGAATTCGTATCAACACTGGTGGACAGGACGGCAGCGGTGGCCCCCACTGCAGCTGCAATTCCTGTAAGATCTAAATGTTTGTGTCTTCGCCCCGGTTGGGCTTTCTTTCAAACACTGCCAAGTTGGGGATGGCAGCTAATGGTACACGCTAAGGGTGGGTATTCACACACTGCTAGTTGGGACAGGGCGGTGAGGGTGGGGGGAGGGAAAGTTGGGATAGGCTACGCTCAAAATGGCATGGGGGCTGAGACGGGCTACACACGACGGCAGCGGTGCTGCATGGCAGCGCTCATAGCGCACATCAGAGGCAAGGCTTTCACTTGGGATGTTCCGTAAGCCACCTACATGGCGATTAAAATGATGTCATGGAACATACGTGGCCTAACAAACTTCACAAAATGCCGTAGGATCGCGGCCTACGCACAGCGACACGGGGTCAAGGTTCTCCTACTACAAGAGACACACGCCCTTAAACACCTGTCATCGAACATTGCACAAACTTGGGGTGTCAACAGATATTTCACCCAATACTCCACCCAAGCTAGAGGGGTCCTGACTCTCATTCATAAATCTATCCACTTTAACCTCCGCTCATCACACGTTGACCCTGAAGGCAGATATGTAATCCTGCACTGCACCTTGGCTCATGAAGAATGCCTACTGGCCAACGTGTACGCACCCAACATTGACACCCCCGAGTTCTTTGATGAAGTGACGGCCATACTTATGAAATACATAGACGTCCCCATAATATGGGGGGGGGGACATGAACCTAACACTGGACAGTTTACTGGACAGGACGACGTCCAAGCGCAGACCCACACCAAGAGCGACCAAGGGGCTTCTCTCGCATATGGATTCCCTCAATTTACATGATATATGGAGAACGCTCCACCCCCACGACAGAGACTATACTTTCTATTCCACTGTCCACGACAGCTCCTCGAGGATAGACCTGTTCTTACTCTCCGGCAGACTGGTAGGGAAAGTCTCAGATGTCACGATGCTTGCACGCACGCTATCTGACCACTCCCCGGTACTCCTACAGATCCGACTTGGTGACGCAGTGCCCCTAAAACCCCACTGGCGCTTCAAATCCACCGCCCTATCAGACATCGTCTTCAGAGCTGAGATCCTAGCTGACATAACCACATTCTTCGAAAAGAATAATACAACCGATACGCCCGAGGGGATTCGATGGGAGGCGTTCAAAGCATACATCAGGGGGATGTGCATCTCCAGGGAAGCTGGGGTCCTGAAAGCTATAAGGCAGTCCTTAACCAACTCGGAAACCAAACTTAAAGCACTCGAACAGGACTATCTGACCACTCGGTCCCCAATGACCCTAGCTGCGATCAGATCAGAACTGGAAGAGTTTGAATCACACGCCATAAGGGAGGTACAATACTTTACACGCCCGATTGCGGCCCGCAGATATGGGGAGGGGGACAGACCAGGTAGAACCCTGGCCAGGCTAGTCCGTGCTGAGACTGGTGGAACCCGCATTGATAGCATCATTGATAGCAATGGAGTGCGACACTGGTCGGATCGGTCCATACTAGACACTTTTACTAACTTCTACGCCAATCTGTATGGCCCCCAACCAGAACACTCGGCCCAAGACCTAGACGACCTCCTGGAGAACATCCCTATGACCCTTATCTCCCAAGACACCCGTGAAATATTAGACGCCCCACTTACCCTAGAGGAGATAGTTCAGGTGATATCGAACCTTCCCAAAAACAAGGCGCCAGGCCCGGATGGGCTCACCTCCGAATTCTACCAGGAACATGTGGCCATTCTGGCGCCTGTGCTACATGGGGTCTGGGCCGAATCACTCCGTCTGAATTGCCTCCCCCCCTCCCTCAGAGAAGCCTTAATAACTGTCCTCCCCAAACCCGGTAAACCCCCGGACGAGTGTGGATCTTATAGGCCTCTATCCCTTATTAATACCGACATGAAAATCTTTGCTAAAATAATCGCTGTCAGGTTTCTCCCTTTCATGTCCCACATGATTCACGAGGACCAATGCGGGTTCATCCCGGGCCGGTCCACGGCACTGAACATACGTCGCCTGTTTAACGTAATGTCCAGAATTGACCCAGGCGCGGAAGCTGTGGCGGTCACACTAGATGCCCAAAAGGCTTTTGATATGGTCTCGTGGCAATATCTGTGGGCTGTGCTGGAGAAAATGGGTGTAGGCCCTAAAATGACTTCTTACATAAAACTATTATACACAGATCCACGAGCTAGGGTCCTTGTAAACTCTGCTCCTTCCTCTCCCATCACGCTACACAGAGGCACTCGTCAGGGATGTCCCTTCTCTCCCCTCCTGTTTGCGCTCGCCATAGAACCCATGGCGGATCATGTAAGGGGGCGGCACGGCAATAAAGGCATACGATTACTGGATGCACCAGAGATCATCTCTCTATATGCAGACGATGTGCTCCTGTATGTCAGAAATCCTTCCACACACCTGGACCCGATCATCCGAGACATCACCAAGATAGGCACATTCTCGGGTTTCACTATCAACTACTCTAAGTCCGAAATCTTCCCCCTCACTGCGGCGACCCTACGACCATCCTGTGAGTACCCGCTGCGCTGGTCCCCGAATGGGGTGAGATATCTCGGGGTACAAATATCACTAGCCAGGGCCTCTCTAATGACAGACAACTACGAGGCAACAGCTCTCCTAGTCTGCTATAAGTTCTCCAAATGGCGCAAACTACCTTTATCACTAGCGGGCAGACTATCACTAATAAAGATGGTGGTGGTCCCTAAACTCCTGTATGTCTTCACTAACGTCCCGATTTGGCCTGGGAACCAATACTTCATGAAGCTCCATTCGGAGTGCGCACAATTCCTCTGGCATCCAGGCTCAGTCCGCAAGAAGTGGCAACACATGACACCGCCCTATGACAAAGGCGGGTTCACGGCCCCAGACCTTCGCCTATACTGGAATGCTGCACAGGCCCATCACGCCTCTCACTGGTACATGTTCCAAGACCCGCCCGTGCACGTAAAACTCGAAAAATTGGCAGGAGGAGGAACCAATATAATGTCCTTGTTATTAAACCGCGCATTCCAAACAGACGCTCAGGCGGACCCAGTGGCTGCTACACTTAGGGCCTGGAGGAACATCCTGGGCGCTGACCGGGAACAGCGCCCATACTACAAATGGCTTCCCCTATGGCAGTTCCCCGGGCTCCCCCCCACACACGACCCCAATCTCATACGGCACTGGGAGAACCTGGGATACCATGCCCTCGCGGATCTCTTCCCCAACAGGGTTTTTATCACCCCCCAGACATGGCGCCCTGTTCACTCCAATTCTGCACTCGAAATGCTGCAGTATTATAAGCTTAGAGCTGCAGTACGGACAATGTGGCCTTCATACCCTGTTGAACCCCCAGACTCTCCGGAAATACAATACATAGCAAATTCCAGCAGCGCCAAAAGCATAATCTCGAATTTGTACAAAATACAACTGAATAACATTGCAGACAACTCTCTTAGACCACGCGAATCTTGGGCTAAGGAGCTTGGAGTTGAAATCACAGACGATCTCTGGAGCAAAATGTGTGCACACACACGTAGGGTCTCCCTGAGCGCCAGATTCCGATGTATACAATTTAAACTCCTCAACAGACTCTATTACACACCGTATAGAGTCGCATCTTTCACTGGCACCCCGACCCCATTGTGTCCCAAATGCAAATCGTGCGAGGCAGACCACGTACACATGTTCTGGACTTGCCCTGCCCTTAACACATTCTGGACGGCCGTGACAGAGGCACTCTCCGAAATAGCTGGGTCCCAGTTAACTATGGAACCACTTGCCATACTGTTTGGTGTTTGGGAGGGTGAGAATGTAAAGAAAATGTCAAAATTTCTAAATGTAAGTATCATGGTGGCCAAAAGATGCATATTGCAATCCTGGAAGCGCCGCAATCCCCCCACTTTCACGATGTGGCTGCAAGCTCTTACATGGACACAAATGTGCGAGGAGGAGTACATTGGATCCCCACCTCCAACATCCCGGCCCAAAAATGTCTGGTCGGAATTTTGCAGCTACTTAAATGGCAGAGAGGTGGTGGAACTGACCTCATCTCCCCCCCAGGACAATCAGATAGGCTACGTGTGAAGTAACCTCTATCTTTGGTTTTGTTTTGTTTTGAATCTTTGCTTTCTCCTTGTGCGGCTTGTCGCCTTCCTACGATGTCAGATGCTGTTAATGCCATGTAATTCGTGTTGTGCCTGTCTTGACCCTTATGCCAATAAATAAAAGGTTAAAAAAAAAAAAAAAAGAAAGAACATTGTCATATGGAAAAGATATATCAGTGACATTTTGCTCATATGGCACGGTAACCATCAAGATCTGGCTGCATTCCAATTTTGGCTCAACCAGTGTAACCAGCACATACGTTTCACAATAGAGTGGGACTTTCACTGCATTGATTTTTTTTGGATTTACATATCTTCAGATCAGAAGACTGAACTGTACCGGAAACCGACAGACCGCAACACACTTCTGCATTTTGGAAGTTACCATCCGGAAGGCCTAACATACAATCTACTGTAGGGCCAATTTCTACGGGTCAGAAGAAACTGCACTAATGCAGATTCTTACAAAAAACATGCTGGTGACTTGCAAGAACGTCTACTCCAAAGAGGATACCCAAAGAAAGCAGTAAAAAATGCACATAAACGGGCAGCTAACACTGACCGAAATGTGTGCTTGACCAAGACAGCAAAGAACGATCTAGACAAACTTGTATGTGTGACTACATACAGTCCATTGAGTAACCTAGTAAGGAACACTATCAAAAAACATTGGCATCTGATCAAGAATGCCGGCACCTTGAATAAAACACCACTCTTTTCATTCAAGAAGAACCAGAATCTAAAAGAATCTTTAGTCCATACTTTTGTTGAACCTGTGAACCCACAGAACTCAGACCACATTGTGGAACCTTCCACTTGTATAAGGCCATCATCGCTTTGGACAATGTCTAGTATGCCAATTCACAGAAACCAAGAAGGTCTTTAAACGTAAGAACATCATATGGATCGTTAAGGATCAAACTAACTGCAATACCAAACAAGTCATCTTATGTTATCGAATGCCCCTGTGGCTTGTTATATTTTGTTAAGACAATGAGGGCTATAAAGACCAGAATCTCGGAGCATCGATCATGCATTAAGCATAAAGTACCCGATAAACAGCTTGTGGAACATTACAATAAAAAAAAACACAGCAACATGGATCTGAAGTGGTTCGTCCTACAAAGGTTGTCGCCCAGCAGAAGGGGAGGAGCCACAGATAGAACCCTCACGCAACTCGAACAAAAATGGGTGCACAGGTTAAACACTGTAAAAGACAGACTTAATGTTACTGTTGAGTGGAAACACTTTATGTAAAACAGATTCCTTCATTACACCTTGGAACAACAGAGGGTACATTAGCAGTAGACGCACCCTCCACTCCTTCAGTGTGATCCAACTACATCACTACACCATGTGCGTTTTCCGGCTCGTGGTTGCCAGTTTGTCCCTTGAGTATATTTTCACACATTTTTAAACTTTTCTCTTCAGGACTAGACACTGAATTGACTTTTTGCCCTGTGGGGTTAATCCAAGGGTATAGAACAGCATCACCCCATGTACTTGGGCACCACCCAATTTTTAAAGGGTTTCTATTCACCCACCAAGATGTGTTTCTTCATTTCCTGTAATGAACCCTATATTGATTTTGATCTGTATGGAAATAACAAGTCTGCTTTTTCATCCATCGAACATGACATGCACTATGTTACAACAGCGCTAATTTACCAAGGTGGTGTCTTTCTATTCTGTGAATCTTTTGGTCATTGTTTGACTCGTATGATGTAACACCAAACACCCAACGGGTACCTGATTCAATGTGTTCATTCATGTGCCTCATTACCTCACGACTACTCTGAAAACGCATAGGAATGTTCTGTTTTTCTGCGATTACATATGATATGTATTGTGTGCCCAGCAACGGCACAGACCAAAAGTTCTGATCCATATGATTTATTACCACCTTATATATACCAGATTCAATGTGTCATTTGATGTGCCTGGACTGTCTGAACTACATGCAGTAGAATGATTTCTTACACAGAAACATTTCTGTGTTTTTTCTGCCATCAATGTATTTTGGTATTTTACACTCGGTCACATTTACACAGCTCACAACATCGTGACATGGTCATGAGTTTAATAATCGTCATTAATGTGAGGTACATTTTTCTTGCCATTCTTTGACATTCTGTGCTACAATTTGTCTCCTTCTACGGCACCAAAAATGTTGTGTAATATTGCCTGGATAATGGTCAACCCTCTACGGCTGGTGGGGACGTGCACTCGCTGCAGGTTACCATGATAATGTCACGCACTCCACTCGTCCCTCTGGGGGTCCCATTCCTCATTCCCGTGCCCCGAACACCCCTCGCCCTCTTGCCCGGTTCCTGGACTCACTGGTTCTCTCTTCGCCCCAGTTGCCACGGCGCCGATTGCCACAAAGCTTGGGTCGGCATGCTGTTTGCCTGCGGAGATGTCTACCCCTTTGGTGTCTTCCGTGGCGGCTGCTAAACCGGCTTCTTCCATGTCACATGACCGCCGCCTTCCGCTCACGTGTTTCTGGACTACACTCACATGATGCGCTCGTGGGCCATGTGACCGGGAGGAAATAGCAGCGTCAGTATTTAAACGGCTGTGTTGCGGTGCTTCGGCGGTCATGGACGCATTCCGCGTTTGGAGGCATCACCTCTTGGGTGCTAAGCACCATGTCACGGTTTTATCCGATCACCAGAACTTACAAGACCTGGCATCTCTGAAGTGTATAAACAGCAGGCAGGTCAGGTGGCATCTCTTCTTTGCGGCCTTCGACTTTGTGATCAAACATCGCCCGGGTAATACCCATGGCAAAGCCGATGCCTTATCACGTTCCCCTAGGGGGGTGGCCTTGCCGACGTTTCCAGACACCCTTCTAGGCGTCGGCAAGGTGGTTTGTTTGTGTACTCCAACCCTGCCCTTACTTGACGCGATACAGGATTGGGTTACCTCACACCCAGGCCAGTTGTCCGATTGGGATTTGGTGGTTCACGATGCTCTCCCCTTTGTTTCTGATCGTTTATTCCTGCCCACGGTAGACACCCGCAATATGGCCTTGGAATGGTCTCACGACGCCCCGGTTCATGGTCATCCTGGTCAGAAACGCACTTTGGCGCTGCTGACTGAGAAGGTGGTGCTGGTGGCCGTCTATGAGAAAGGATGTTGAATCTTACATCAACGCATGTGCTGTTTGCGCACAGTGTAAGCACCGTAGGGGTCGCCCTGTGGGTCTCTTGCTTCCTTTACCTGTCCCTCCTAAACCGTGGCACACCTTGACCATGGATTTCGTCACTGACCTACCCCAGATCCGGGGCTTCGATACCTTGTGGGTGGTCATCGATTCCTTTTCTAAGATGGCTCATTTTATCCCTTGTAAGGGCATCCCCTCGGCGCCTACACTGGCCCGGTTGTTCTTCGAGAATGTCTTTTGTCTTTTCGGGCTTCCCTCGGTTCTCGTCTCGGACAGGGGTTCGCAGTTCACCTTGCGTTTCTGGCGGGCCCTGACTAGGTTGTTCGGGATGGACGTCCGTTTCTCCTCAGCGTATCACCCTGAGACGGACGGCGAGACCGAGCGACTGAACCAGACGCTGGAGCAGTACTTACATTGTCTGACCCTACAGCTGCAGTCTTCTTGGTTGAGCGTGTTGCATCTTGCGGAATCCGCGTACAACAACGCTGTCCATTCTTCCACTGGTTTCTCCCCGTTCTACGTACTTTATGGTCAGCACCCTCGTGTTCTGCCCTTCACGGAATTGCCTACTTCAGCCAATCCGGCTGCCCTTGCATGTGTTAGGGACCTGGCCTCCGTCCACGCTCAGGTGTCGACTCATCTTGTCGAGGCCCAGGCGTCCATGAAGGCGCAGGCGGACAGGAAACGGGTGATGGCCCCGTTGTATACTGTGGGATCCCGCGTTTGGTTATCCACCCGACATCTGCACTTGGTGGGTTGTCGCAAGCTTCTACCTCGCTTTGTGGGTCCCTATACGGTTACTCGTGTTATCAACCCAGTGTCTTATCGACTTGCTCTCCCGGGTTCCTGGCGGCTTCACCCTGTTTTCCACGTTTCTCTGCTCAAGCCCTGTCCCGCTCTCCTGTGGCCCCGGTGTCTCTGTCCACTCCGGATGTTTTTGAGGTCTCTGTCATTCTGGGTTCCCGTGTCTCTAGGGGGTGTCTCCAGTACCTTGTGGATTGGTCAGGGTATGGCCCCGAGGAGCGGTCCTGGGTCCCGGCTACTGATGTCCAGGCTCCCCGTTTGGTGGCACGGTTCCATAGGGACCATCCTTCGTGCCCACGGGGTCGTGGGCCTTTGGGGGGGGGCGCTGTCACGCACTCCACTCGTCCCTCTGGGGGTCCCATTCCTCATTCCCGTGCCCCGAACACCCCTCGCCCTCTTGCCCGGTTCCGGGACTCACAGGTTCTCTCTTTGCCCCAGTTGCCACAGCGCCGATTGCCACAAAGCTTGGGTTGGCATGCTGTTTGCCCGCAGAGACGTCTACCCCTTTGGCGTCTTCCGTGGCGGCTGCTAGACCGGCTTCTTCCGCGTCACATGACCGCCGCCTTCCGCTCACGTGTTTCTGGACTACACTCACGTGATGCGCTCGTGGGTCATGTGACCGGGAGGAAATAGCAGCGCCAGTATTTAAACGGCTGTGTTGTGGTGCTTCACAGCTGTTTCTTCGGATTCCTGTACGGCGCTACTTACCTTTTGTCTCACCTTTTTGGATCTTTACCTCGGATTTGTTTCACGGACTGGCAACGGATAACCCTTGGCTTTGGTACTTGCTTTTGGATCATTGTTACGACCACGGACTGTTTCACGGACTCCTACTACGTTCCGCCCTTCTTGTGCGGATTCTGGCATTAGATGGGCCTGGCAATTGCAACGTTGCTGGGATCGCTACAAACTGAAAGAACAGCCTTGCTGGGTCTTGGAACCTTCCCCATAGGTACAACCGCTACTCCACAGATGCCTTTTGGTAAGACAGTTCCACTTACTTGTTGATTGGTTGTTGATTCTGTTTTGGCTTGACACTTAACCAGTGTTTCCTTTACAGTGGTTTGGGGTTCCACGAGTACCGCAGTTCCGGAAGAACATCTCCCACCTGTGGCCTCAAAGGCTGTACAGAGAGTGACTTTGATTCTCTCTGTGCGGCACTTGTGGACAAGAGGACTCTTTGGCTACACGACAGTCAAGACACAACAGATAACCACATTAACAAAATGTGATTGTCCGATTACAATTTACGCTACTATGAATCCATGCCTCAAAATTGTTTCCTAGACGATAGCACTCAACAGAAATCATCACAGAGGATTATTCCTAACAATGCTTAGTCATGTTCTGCCATGTAGACAAAACAAAATGGCCACTGCCATATAAACTCGCTGTTTCCATGGCAACCTACACCGCTCAGCTTCACTGAGGATGAGAGGCTGTTTGTCTTCCCCGGCTGGCTACAGGCCTCTTCTTGAGCCGTACCAGGTACTCCTTCTCGAGCCATACCAGGTACTCCTTCTCACTCCTTCACCATGTAGGCTCCTCGCCACATTTGTATCCTCAATCGTTGGGCTTGTCGAGATCACCATGCGATCCGTGAACAGAATAATGATCATTCATAATAACATGCAGATCTCTGTTACGTGACCCCCCTTTCTTTGTTTCAAACAGAGCATCAACAGGCACCCCCCTCTCCTCTGTGCTTCACCCGACACGCTAGGGACATTTCTATAATAATGCATGACAGCTCTCGCTGTGTGGGCTCGTCCGAATCGTGACGCAATCCTCTAAACTAAGCAACGATTACCCCTGATTTCCAAACTGAGCACCAACAGGCACCACCCCCATTCCTTTGCCTGACACGATACGCAAATGATTACTTCCATTATAATGCATGGTAACACTCGCCGACTACCTTATACCCAAAGAAACATGCAGATTCAGAGAGATGGGTAGCGTTACTTTCACCATGCTTTCCACTGGGCACTCGCTGTCTTGTTCTCATCATTGCTGCACTTCCCATAGCCTTAGAGCAGCATGCACACCTGGGTACAATTTTTATGTGAATTTTGATGCATGTTTTATAGCCATACACCCCGAGCGTTGTTTCCCTGGATTACATCACTGCTGCGCATACACGCTTTCCCAGGGGAGTACGTCTAAGTCCAACCTTTTTTCCTTTTACAGTCAATTTTGGATTGTCAAATACAATCCACTCCGTGGTTACTCATCCACAGACGACCTAGTATCTCCAGATTTATCCGGTATACAGGCTGAAGGCTGGTAAGATATTAGATCCTACCCCTCCCCCTTTTTTTCTTGCAACAAAGTAGTTCTGAGAATGGAGAGCTACCCATGTTTTCTCACACTGCAGACTTGACACACATTGGAACCGTTACCTACCTTTTTCTGAAGACTTGGACTCTCAGATTTCATGCCATTGAGCCTCTGTCTACAGTAAGCACTGTGATCAGACGGTATAGTCTCTCACGAGAGACTTCCTACTAATGCAATCATAGCCTTTATAAATTGTGTAATAACAGCCCAAACCCGACACACTACTGACTTCCTGTTCTGTACATTTTTCTTGCCAGACCACATAGGATCTTTCACGTATACACATCTTTTCCGTCCTGATGAAGTCTGACAGAACGACAGCTACCCAAGGATAGCTCTGAGGCTGAAACACAGTTGTGTTGACCCATCTTTTATGTGTTAATGACTTGTGTCACTACTACGCACTCATACACCGTGTAGTGCAATTACTTCGTCATTTGTCATCTCCCTAACAAGGGGGCATAAAGATTGTAATTGCCCAAATTCTAACCCAACAATTTGCTCTTGGGTCCTTCTAATTGTGTACTATACCTATATATGTTGAATGTATTTTTGAGTATCCCATGTTTACCCCAGGAATATGTAATACCGGCTATTCATATTTTGAATAAGGATTAAAAGTAGCATTTTGAGTAACATAATTTGTATTTACTGACTGCCAGGAGCTAGTGTTCTTTTTCTCTGTTTGGGTTTACATGACCTTGCTCAATTGTGTTCATTATAGGTTTACCTACCTGGGTAGAGCAAGGCATTAACCAGGTGCCCTTTGTTTATCAATTGCCTAAGGGGCTACTACTGCATTGGATAGAAGCCAAAATGTCTGAAAAGAAGTTGACAGAGGACTAAATTGAGTCCAGTTAGTTGTTTATGTACATGCAAAGTGCGTTCATGCACTGGGGATTCCCCGCTGGGAACCACCAAACCTCAATATTACCAATTCCTTCTAGACCTGTGACTATTCAACAACATATAAATCTGTGAAAAATACCAATGCTAGAGAACTAGTGACAGGTAAGTAATCCTACAGTCCAGGATTGAGGTGGCTCTGGTCTGTTGTGAGAAAGCTACACAACTGCAAATTCTGCAGGTTGTGTGAGGAATCTGAGGGCGTCCTCACTTCTTTCCCCAACGTATCCTCCTCCCAGGTGGCCAGGGCTGTCGCTATTGGATCCTGACCCTGGGCGTGGATATGCGAGCGAGGATCACGTGGATGGAGGAGACTTGATTGGGGATGAGGCACCCCTGGGTGAGACACAGTAGCTCCATTTCCCTTTTCTAATGAAGTAGTAAGCAAAAGCTAGAGCTATATAGTACTCTTTTTTTAGGGGGCTGTGTGGTAGAGGACAAGAAATGCACATTTATATAAAGAATACCACAGAAACGGCTACCCTCCTACACACGTACAAGGTGTGTTCAATTGCAACAAGTACCATATTGCATGTCAATCAATGTATATAGACAGAAAAATAGAGATATACATATTTTAATTCATAAATACAAAACGTTCAAAAAATTCTTGTTAAAAACGACAAAACACATTATTAACAAATATCACATAAAAACATTCAGTGAAAATCCATTTCAATTAAAATATGTATATCTCTCTATTTTTCTGTCTACATACATTGATTGACATGAAATATGGTACTTGTTGCAATGGAACACACCTAGTACGTGTGTAGGCGGGTAGCTGTTTCTGTGGTATTATATATATATATATATATATATATATATACATTTTCTAATTAAGCCAATGTTTGCCAGGCCTTTGTAGGTTATCATTCCCTTTCCTATCTTTTCCGTGACTTATCTCCCAGTCAACACCACGTTAGTACTGGGACGATTATATATATGTGTGTATATATATATACACACACACACACACACACACACACACACACACACACACACACAACACACTCTCTCTCTCTCTCTCTCTCTCTCTCTCTCTCTCTCTCTCTCTCTCTCTCTCTCTCTCTCTCTCTCTCTCTCTCTCTCTCTCTCTCTCTCTCTCTCTCTCTCTCGTTGTCGAATGCCTAATCCAGCTGGCTGGATATTTAAATGCCGGTGCTGAGAACAGGAGGGTAACGTGATGGAGCAGAGTTGTGTAGAGGCGAGACCCGGAGAAGCCCAGCAAAGCCATTGAGGGATGCATAGCCAGCACAGCGGAAAGCCAGGCGAAAAGCAGGTCAGCACGAGAAAGCCCTGCAGAGGAAAGCTGGTTATTCCCTCTGAATCAGAGATGCATTTGGAGCAGCCGTGAGAGAGCCAAAGTAGCACCACCGAAACAACCTGCTGCAGAGAAGGAGCTGGTGGTGTGACGGAAGCAGTGAGGTGCATCGGCTATACCTCCAGGCGAGAGAGAGGCTGTTCTTGAAGCCGCAGGAGGACCAAGAACGCTTCCCGTAGGCAAGACCGGAGCTGCAGCCCCACATCACCAATCGGACACGCCAAGCAACACCAGTGAATCTGCCCAGCAAGCATGCTGTAGAAGTTTACCACTTGCTGCTGAAAGACGTAGAGTCCTTTCTTCAGAACTGGGTGAGCCAGGAGCAAAGAAACAGCTGCAAGGAGGAGAGAAACCTTCATGCCAGCTGAGAGCTTTATCCCAGACACTGGAACGGACCAGGTTAAAAGGAATTCAGAAAGGTGAAAGCCTGGTGTGGGCTTTAACTCTGATACTTGCTGAATCTAATAGAAAAGATTTAAAAAGAGCTGCAAGCCCACTAAGTGCTTTATCCAGACCCTGGCTACAGCCAGAGAGGGAGAGGTAAAACCAAGAGCCAGTTGACCCTGGAAGCTGTGGCCTGGAACGGCAATCCTGGGATGGTGGGTTAATATAAATTAATAGTAACTCACCGTAGTGACTCACGTACCCCTAGTCCATAGGCCCCTTTCCTCCATACTGCATGGGCGTCCCTCGCTAGGGACAGGAGACAGAACCTTTTTCACCAGAAAAAAACGTCTTCCCCTTTAAATTTAGAGGCGCACAGGGCATGGCCCTGGGAGCATGAGCTCCACTGACTCCGCCAACCAGCTCCACACCTCAGTCCCCATTGACGCGTCGACTATATTAACATTGCCTAATGACACCAGTATTATTAGGGGGGAGGATGGTGGGACGTATGGAGGAAAGGGGACTATGGACTAGGAGTACGTTAGTCACTCCAGTGAGTAACTATTAATTACTCCTGCGTCCCGTCCCCTTCCCTCCATACTGCATGGGCGATTACAACTGAATGTAGACCCAGGGTGAAGAAGTGACCCTCCCTAAGAAAACATGTCCCTCAGAACCACCTGTCCGAAAGCCACATCTGACTTGGAGCCAGCGTCCAAACAGTAGTGCTTGCAGAAAGCTGAAGGGGTGGCACAGGTGGTCGCCCTGCTGATGACCTGCCCCGGAACCTGAGTCTGGAATGCGTTGGCTATGACAGCATGGGCATGCATGTTCGCTGGAAGCGGTTTGTGCTGCCCCTCATAGGCCTCCTTGATGGCTGCAGCCACCCCCCTTGCTATAGGGGCCTTGGATGCCTGATAACCCGGCCTTGACCCACCGAAGGCGACAAATAGAGCGTCCGACTTGTGGAAGCTCTTGGTCCTGTCTAAATTGAATTTCTGAGCGTGTCTGACATCCAGACAGTGCAAACCCTTTGAGCGTCATCCTTAGGATCAACAAAGAATTTATTTATTTATTTTATTTTATTTATTTGTTACACGCCCAGACCCTCGGGTGTCACGGCGAGGTTATAAGATAGCTTAGAAATTAGAAGAAGAAGGTAGGTAACACTCTCTTCATTTAGATGGAAAGAAGAGACTACTTTAGGCATGAACGTGGGGTGTGTTCTCAGGACCATCTTATCTCTGTGAAAAGTAGTGTAGGTTCTGACGCCACCAGTGCCTGGATCTCGCTGACCCTATGCGCAGACGTGAGACCCACCAACAGGGCTGTTTTAATGGTGACCAGTCTGATGTCCGCGGACACCATTGGTTCGAATGCTTTGTGCGCCAGGGCGCCCAACACTACATTGAGGTCTCAAGTCCCATACAGGGTGTGCTTTCTTGATGGGTGGGTAGAGCCTGTGAGACCCACCAGATGTCGTTTAACCACCAGATTGGAGGAGGAAAAGAGCTCCTCCAGAGTTCCTGTAGGCTCCTACAGGGTGCTCAACAGTAGAAATTCGAACCATGCGGTGAGGTTGTGAGGGCTTAGTGAACAGGGACTTTGTGTTGTTTTTCAATACATATTACAAGTCGACACTGTTGGTGTTTCCAGCATAAAATGAGTGAACAGCTGTTGGTGTATCTCTTCTTATGCTTTCTTCAGGACTGGACTTTGTTCAGGTGGGGGTTATCTTCTTATTCAGAATTGAAGGATCCCTGGGTTTGTTTGTGCTGCACTTTAGATTCTGATGTATTGGGCTATAATTTCTTAACTGGGTGTCATCTGTACACCAGTACAACAAATTGAGTCTTCATGGTTGCTGCGTGACTTTTAGTGGCGTCATTAAACACATCCTTTAGTAAGTCTGTCGGACCTCTGACTTTCACTTTCAACACTGGCTCAACTGCTAGCTAGCTCCATGCGCTCCACTCTCCTCCCACTCACATCTTCCCATCCTTCTCCTCTCACTGCACCCCTTTGATCTCAGATTTTGATTATTAATATGGTGTCCATACAACAATTGAGATTGTTATAGTGTTGAGCCTGAAATCAGGCTTTTTTAGTAATATGATGACAAAATAGTTTTTTATTGTTAATTTAGTGATCTGTTTTGATGTGAAATACATACCAATTTTAGGCATCTGTCAAAGTGGAGTGTTTAGCGTTCATACATATAGGTGTAGAACGGAGGGGTAGCCTGTATCCGTGTGTGTGTGTGTGTGTATATATATGTGTGTGTGTGTATATATAATATATTCTTTCATTGAAATCCCTCCAGATACAGGCTCCTCAATAACAAAAGAGAGGGTACTCTACCCCAATTTATTGAAGATGCCAGGTAGGTGCGACACATATCTATTTGCACCCCTGAGTGTGCGAGGTGTGCCGAGAAGGAAAGCACATTGTGCAACGTGCAAGAAAGGGGGTTGATCTCCTTAGAGTCCACCCAATTACAGAAGCTAGTTCATTTACTTTTGTACTGGCTCCTAGTAGCCTTGCTCCTAGCGCCCTGAATGATGTCCAGGTTAGCTTGTGACAGACTCAAGATGCTTTAGCGTGACCTGCTCAGGAACCACACTGTGAGGGCTAACTTCTGTGGAGCGGGGTGGATGACCCTGTGCTGCGAGAGAAGGTGAGCTGGGCCCAGCAGTAGGTGAATGGGCGGCCTGTCCGAGAGGCTGATGCGCCCGGAGAACCAGGGTCTCGCCGGCCACCACAGAGCTATCAGAATGATGCAGAGGTGACACGATTCTCTTATCTTGCAGATCACCCTGTGGACCAAGGGAGTGTGAGGGAATGCATATGCTGTCATACTGAATCAGGAGTGCGTCACCCAGTGCGCAGGGGCCCTGGCCCTGTGTCAGGATTCCATGGTACATCTCTAAATTTCCAAAAACACATTCTTTCAGAAAACACTAAAAAGATTCATGTAGATGTTCATTTTTAGTTTCACCATTTATATACTTTAAGTGAAAGTGTCAGTAAAAGGATGTTTGAGTTTTGTTATGGTTGGGATTCAGATTTTGAATATGTGCATTTTCCTTAATAAAAGACATGCAGGAAGCATTTGTTTCCCCAAAGTAAGATAGAGTTTCCATGCAGCAACAGTGATTGGAGGAGAAGGAGTGGTGAGTTAGTTTGGAGTTCTAAACTGCCTTTCATTCCAGTTTCCCAAGAGGAAGGTTGCAGTTTACATAGCTCAGTATATAAGTAAAATAAGATCCAAAGAAATCCAAGTTTAGTGAAGATCATTCAAGGAGAAGAATATTCTACTGAAGATTCCTGAGAAGCTAAGTCAGATTTTAAACAAGGATATTTACAGATGAAGCAAGCTAAGTCATCTTGTTGAGATATTGTATTTTTTGTGTCAAGAGTTCTTTATTGAGAGGAAAGACTAGTATTTGAAATTCAAGTTCCAACGCAAGAAAAGCTTAATTTCTTAAAACTAAGAAACCGTTGTAAATTCTATGTAAGAAGCAAATATTCTACCGTGTGCGCATGTCGTGTAAGAGAGAGTGTGTGCAGTATCAGTATCAGCTTGCATGCAGCGGTGTATGCCACTAAATATTGGCACGCTAGCATCAGAGTAAATAACAAATAACTGGCGCGCGGTATATTTTTCAATCATTTTTTAATATAAGTTATTACTAACTTATAGTTATATATTAACAGTTTTCGCCGTGCATATTTTTCTTCAGCGCGTGCGTTAGTTCGTCGTTCAACTGAATGTTAGAGTAAAGAACCTGCATGCGTGAAATATTTATCATGTGCATCGCTTCCGTCGTACCTTCCTGAAGAGATTTTGTTTCTTCAAGTACATTTGTGAAGATTGCGCGGTGCATCGGGTCTATCAGCAGGAGTTTCAAAACTGAATACAGCAGCCGTTTCGTTTAAAGGATTTCAATTTCTTTGATTCAACGTTAAGTAAAACAATTCTGTTTAGAGTGTGCTTTTTTCGTGCTCCAAATATTCAACAAGTTATAACAAGTTATTCAAGACATTTTTGTTTTTAAAACTCAGTAGTTTTACCTGCAAACCTAAAGAGTTAATTTTAAAAAAGAAAATACGTATGAGGATGAAATGACTAAAGAAATGTTTTCAGAAGTAATTTTTAAAAAGAATATTTAAGGAGCAAGACTGTTGAGATATAAGGCAGAGCCAAGAGTAATAAAAGGAAGAATTCAGTGAAGAGTAAGACAGACCTTTGACAACTCAGTTGCAAGCAAGTTAATAGAAACCTATAAGCACTCAAGCATAGGCAGCAGTTATTAAAGTGGCTGGTAAATCATAATTTTAACAACATAGAAAATAACAGCAAATATTAATCTGTCTACATTTGTGTTTAGATTTTTTAGACACTGATGAATCATCCATGAATCCAGTTCCATTGAGGGCCAGTGAAGAAAGATCTGCATTTTGTTATTTTCTCTATTCCCTTTTCCCTTTGGGTTTGCCAGCTTGGTAGTTATTTCTACTAAGAGATTATTGGGCAGGCATACTTAGGGGGGTCTGGTGGGCCAGCATCACTCCTGCCGGAAGATTCAAGACTGGACCTGACACCCTGCTATGACGCGAACTGCGGGCACTTCCTGTTGGACCAGGTGGCAAGAGATCCACCTGGGGATGTCCCCCTGTGCTGAAGATCCCAAGCAGAACCTGATTGTTCAATTGCCATTCGTAATTGTCCGCTCCCAGTCTTCTGTGCCTGTCCGCCTCCAGGTTGGACTCCCCTGGAAGTGGATTGCGCTCAGGTAGATGTTGTTCTTCAGTGCCCATTCCCACATGCTGACCGCTAGACTGCACAGTGGAGGGGACCTGGTGCCACCCTGCTTGTTGATGTAATATATTCTGGTGGAGTTGTCTGTTTGAATGAGGACCACCTTGCCACAGATAAGCGGCAGGAAAGCCTTGAGAGCGAGCCGGATAGCTTTCAGCTCCAGCCAGTTGATATGAGCCTCCTGCTCTTGAAGGGACCAGCCTCCATGGACACTTTGGTTGTCCAACATAGCACCCCAGCCTTCCAAGGAGGAATCTGTGGTGATGGTGACTTGAGGTGCTGCCTGCCGGAAGGGCTTGCCCATCCACAGGTTGCAGTCCCTGGACCACCAAGTGAGCTCTGGGTGGAGCTCTGGGTGGAGAGAAAGAGGAATGATGACCTGCTCCGCTTGGGAGCCACGCTCCTGAATCCATGGGCTGCGAAGTGCAGATGTAATCTCTTCATCATGAGTCTCGTGTGGGGTACGGCCAGTAGGACCACTGCCATGATACCCAATAGATGCTGGTACCACCAGGCCGAGGTCACCTCTTCCTTGTCCTCTGAAGGAAAAACTCTCTCAGAGCTTATGTCCCATGAGAGGCCCAGAAAGATCAGGCTATGTGTAGGCTGCAGCTGAGACTTTTTGAGGTTGATAGAAAATCCCAGCTTGTGGAGTGTGATCATAAGGGCGGAGGAAGTGTGGTGAACCGCCTCTGGAGATCTCGCCCTGACGAGCCAGTCCTCCAGGTACGGATAGACATGGTGGCCTTGGGCCCTGAGGAGGGCCCGCCACTACATTCATAAGTTTGGTAAATACCGTGGGGGCCGAGTTGAGGCCGAACGATAGAACCTTGTACTGGAAATGGAAGCCCAAGTTTCTGAACCGAAGAAGGGAGAGATGAGGCTGCCAAATCGGGACGTGTAGATACGCGTCCTTCAGATCCAGGGAGTACATCCAGTCTCCCCTGCACATTGTCTCCACAATGAGTATTGGTTTAACCATCTTGATTTTTCGAAGATGGGGGGGGGGGGCGCTGAGAATGGAGAGCTCCAACACAGCTCTCAGGCCAGCCTGGTTCTTATTTTGTATGGCGAAAATCCTGGAGAAGAAGCCCAAGCCTCTCTGGGAGGCTGGCACTTCTTCCATTGCCTGGCTCTTGACGAGCGAACGAATTTCCACCAACAGAGTTGTTGTCCCAATCTGTGGGAGTCGAGGGGAGGAGGGAGGAATTGGTACATGGTACCCTGTGGACACAATGGATAGGATCCAGGGGTCCGCGAACCTCTGTCGCCAAGACTGTGCGTGAAGGGCAAGCCTACCCCCACCGGAGACGCATGGACCCGAAGGGGCGCGTCGTGCCTTCTTTCCCTCGGAGGATGGTACGTAGGAGGGGGACTGAAAGAAGCCCTTGCTCCCCCTTATGTTAGCGCCGGTGCGGACTCTGAGAGCGCTCATGCTGCCTCGTCATCCCTTCTTGGAAGCCTCGGAACTCGCTGAACGCCCGCACCTTGTCGGAGCGTTGATGCGACTGGGTGTATGCCTTGGCCTTGGCCGTGGCCTTCGTGGGGATAGATAAAGACTTCACAGTTTGGGAACTGTTTTTCTTTTTATCTAGCTTCTCATCCATGGTGGAATGGTATAGGTTGCCACCTTCGAATGGAAGGTCCAATATGCGTTCCTGGACATCTGGGTTAAACTTGGTAGCCCGTAGCCAGGCAGTCCCTCTCATGTCTGTGGCGATGCAGATGGCCCAGCCTGAGGTGTCAAATGTGGGCCATGTATAGGTTGCCACCTTCGAATGGAAGGTCCAATATGCGTTCCTGGACATCTGGGTTAAACTTGGTAGCCCGTAGCCAGGCAGTCCCTCTCATGTCTGTGGCGATGCAGATGGCCCAGCCTGAGGTGTCAAATGTGGGCCATGATGTCCTGTGCCACCAATTTAGCTTCTGCCAGCCCCGCCTTGAAACGTGCCTGGCTCTGCACCAGAAGTTCTGGAAGGAAGTCGGCTATTTCCCACCACAGCTTCTGGTTAACAGCTGCCAGCATGGTGTCCGCATTGGATTGACGAAGGAGCATTGAGGCGTTGGACTAAACCTTCTTTCCGTAAACCTCCAAGATCTTCTCCTCCTTGCCTGGAAGCGACAAGGACGAGGTGGCTACGGACGACTGAGGCTTGAAGTAGAGTGACACTGCAGTGATCACCGAAGAGTGGGGTTGAGGGTTCGCCGACAGCAAGAGCGGATCCCCCTGTAATTGCCTATACTGCGCATTGAGGCGCTGATTGACAGGTTCGGCTGAATGGGGTTTAAGCCATCCCTTTTTGGCCAAGGCGACAACGTCCTTCTGCATCTGGATCACTGTTATATCCGCGGGGCGTAAAGTGAGAACATTGGCCAGGACCCCCGCCTCCGGTTGTTCGCACTCGGGTTGAGGAATCCCCAAATACTCGGCCAAACTGCAACCCGTTCATGGAAGGCCTTGGCTGAAGACGACATGTCGGGGTCCTCCTCCTCGTCAGTGTCCACCAGGGTGTCCAGTTGTTCCGGAGCTAGTGGAGGAGTGCTGGGCGCCGAGGGCTGCGGTGTAGGAACTGGAGCCGATGGCTGCTGCGGAGGCTGGTGTGGAACCGCCTGAACTGTGGGAGGCAGGGGAGCCGGAATCGAAGGAGCCGGCAAGGGCAGCAGGGGCTGCACGGGGCCCTGCGGCGCTGGAGCCCTAGGAGGAATGACTATAGGTGCAGGCGGAGGGGCCGGAGGGAGCATGTCCCTGATCACATCTCGAAGGATGGGCCCCATCTGAGGAGATCGCATGAGTGTGAGGAACTTTTAAAAAAAAACCTGTCCTCACAGGACAGTGGGGTGGCAGGTGGTATTGACGGGGTAGCAGCCAGCTGCTGAGGCATGTGCATACTCTGTCTAGCCTGTTACGGGGTAAATCTGCTCTGCAATGCTGACGGATAAGCTATAGGCCATGTACCTGGTTGAGACCAGTCCCATCTTGAAACTCGTTCTCCCACCTGCTCCGCACCAAGGGGTGGTATCGGACGAGCAGCCATTTTGTCTGGCACAGTGGCCATCTTGTCGAGCTGCATGCCATGTGCCAGAGGCGTGGTGCTTGTCTCGCTGGGCCCAGCCTCCTCCAGGACTCTTGGCGGTGGAGCTTGAGACCTACCCTGCACCTCATGATGGGGCCTGGTAGGCATGTTGCCCTCTGCCGCATCGCCGATAGTGCTGCGTACAGGTGCCCCCCCTCAGACATTTGGCTGGTACTAGGGCGTACCCTCTCAAGTGTAGACCCGGTAAAAGAACCTTGCTGTCCCTTAGCACTGATGACCCCTCGGCCTGGCAGCCGGTAGCTGAAGTAGCCTCGGTACCTGTGCTGGTGCGAGAACCTGGGAAGGAGTCGCCCTTACAGGGTGTGATGGAAAAGAGCGGCCCTACCTTGGGCCTTGACTTGTGTCTGACGAAGTCCTTCAAGTCCTCTGGAGGCGACTTCTCGAAGAGCTCCCTCCACCCAGCTAACCTGTTCTTCAGAGCACGCGGTGTAAGAGTGTCTCACGCGGTACAACCCTTGCGCCGGGGTCGGATGTAGACAAGAGCCCTTCGCAGGCTGGACAGTTGCTGAAGCCCGCTGACGTCAACATGCGGCGGGGAGGAGCGTGGGGCCAGAGGACTGAGTACCGCATTGAATAAAAAACAGAAGACCGAAGAAAGTATCTGGGAAAGAGCGTGTGGTATTACAAGGCCGAAGCCAAACCCAGGAGCGCTGGTGAATCGGCCCGTTCCCGTCGACATGGAAAAGGGGACTGGGGAGTGGCACTGGTGGGAGGAGTCAGGGGAGTGCATGCTCCGAGGGCCGCGCCCCCGCACGTCTCTAAATGTAAAGGGGGAAGATGTTTTTTTTCTTGTGAAGGACACCCATGCAGTATGGAGGAAAGGGGACCGGACATAGGAGTACACAGCCTAACAATGACCCTAAAGTAAGGGGGAAAAAAATTACTTGCTAGTAGGAGTCGTCCCAAAGTGAACCTGGCACGATATTCTTAGGACTGAAAAACCAAGAAGCATTGGTGGGTGCTTGATCGCAAGACACAAGAGTTGAGACATGAATAGAGCTGGCCACTTTAGCTGGGTGTTTTAACCCTGAGACTGCGTTGGAGAAATCTGACAAACCGGTCGTTCTTCAGGTAAACCGTTTCAATACTTGAGTAAAGGATCGCCATAATGAGATTCCTAGACCAAATCCAAACACGTTTAGGGACCAATCCAATAGAATCAGCTGATGTGGAACCGCCATAAATAGAGGTGATGTTATCGATCGACAGAAGAAAGAATGGAATGTAAAAACACAAGAGTGAATAGACTATTAAATAAGTAAGTCCATGGACTATCTTGAGTAGCTGAAAACAAATGTATAGAAGCAAGATGCTGAGTTTCAGTAGTAGTCTAAATGTGGAATTGGAAATGTTATTTTTTCTCTTTTTATATAGTTTCTTTGTCTTATTAAGCTTTTCTTTTTTGTATTCTAAGTTTTATTTTTCTCTCACACTCAATGTGTTCTTATAGTTTTACATTTCGAAAAGTTTGTAAAAACTAAATGAAATAAAAAAAATAAAATACTTGAGTAAACCCCATCCTTGCACTTTTGAGAACAGCTGGTCCTTCTAGAGTATTAGCTGGTCCTAGGTCCTGTAGGCGTTCGCTACCCTGCACCTTTTTGTTTAATATTTGAAAGGGGATTAGTGCTGTGTCCAAGGGGAGTAGGGGAAAGACCAGGGAAATTGGTACATTTAGGCCATCTGTCAAAAAACCCCACCATTGTATTATGCCTGTCCCCTTTATAACCTTTAGTATCAAGTAAGACACCATGATTATATGTACCCCTTCCAATGCATCAGGTTTGTGAAAATAAAGGTGTTGGACCTTAATATAAAGCTCATATGCTCTAGTGAGCCTTTGTCACACATGGTGCCAATAAATAGTCACTACACATAGAACATAGACTAAAAAGAGATTGGAATGCTGTCAGCCCGTGTCGTGACCCCAAATAGTATGCTTGACTCAATTATCATGGGAATCAAATATTGTCTAAGGCTATTAGCAAATTAAGTTAAAGGTACTGCTGAGGATCCTAAAGGGCTGCTAAATGGTCAGTGGTTGTTCGCTTCTTCTGCAATATATTATGCAGCAGATATCAAAAAGCTTTTCCTTAAATAAGGTTACTTGATGAAGTTAAGTGCTCTCCATTAGAGCATGACTTCACTCTATGCCGGCCTATCTGTATCCGGGGCGGTTCCCTTGTGAGAGAAGATAGTTGGGTCTGATTCCTTTGTAAAGGTAAACAGTCATTACCATTCATTATTCCACGCGATGTGGTAAGGTTCAAATACCCAAAGCATCCGATTCAAAAGTCCCGTGTGTCTCGTGGCAGACCTATAATAGCAAATTGTCTACTGTGCAATGCCTGGTTGTTGCTTTTATACAATAAAGTATTCACTAGTACATTCTTGTTTATGTAGGACGGTGTCTGCAACCTTTGGCTGTCCATAATTTCGGGACTGCAAATCCCATCAGCCCTAGCCAACATAGTTTGTGATGAGGGATCATGGGAATGGTAGTCCAAAACATTTGGTGAGCCATAGGTTGCAGACCACTAGTTTAGAAAATGGGTACTCATTTTGTGACCCTCAGGTGTTTTGGACTGCACCCCCTATTAGCCCTAGCTGGCATATTCCAGTCTCAAGGATCCTTGGAATTGTGGTTTTGAACCTCTGGAAAGCCACACATTGAGTATCAATGGTGTACGATAAGAAGTCCAGGCGAAATTAAAATAATTCACTAGATTTGACCAACATAATGTAACTGTCAGAAAGTAATGTAATGCTGCTATTAGACAGTGTGAGAAATCTGTAGGGCCAAGCAGTATCGCAGGACCTAATTTCTACTTTTATAGACCTGATGTGCTGGCGGGACACTAAAGAAACCACTTAATCAATCTATTGAAAAGGCTCTCTTAATGCAATTACTGTATGCCTGCCATTTCTGATAAAACAATAATATCTTGATTATGATTATGTGGTCCTCATTCACACCAGCTCACCTGTGTGTCTTCCCGTGCAGCTCTGTAAGAAACATCACTTTGGAATCGATAAACCTGAAAAGATAGCCTGTTCTCCAGATGACTCAAAGTTTCTGATGAAGACTTTTACGCAGATCAAGTCAAATGTGTCAGCTCCTAACAAAAAGAAGGTAAGTATGCTGCCTCATGCTTCGCTTCCATAATGAGTTAGTGCTGGTCTTTGCAGAAATATGTCTGTCATGAATATGTATGTATTTTCTAAATAACAAACAACAAGTATATTGACGCCCATAAACACATCTACAATGCTGATCTTCATGCGAAAAAGGCTCTGTATCGCAAACAGAAGAGGATAGCTGAATTTCTGCCACCTGAGGTTACACTTTGAACATTAATTTACTTGAAAACCCAATATAAAAATTGGGTAATTGCAGGCAAGGCTTTATTGGCACACAGAGATGGAGACGAGATGCTACGGGTCCGGACAGGCAAAGATTCTGCCCAAACATGGAGTTTACTGAATTAAGCAACCAACAACACTCATAATTCACTATAGATAAATGCGGTATCAGAACACATATGCATTCAGTATTTTAGTGCGCTGTATACTCCTGTAGAGACTCTACTAGACCTAATCTTGATCTCCCCAGAAGTGATATCAACTTGACCTTTGTCTGATAAGTGCAGGAAGAAAAGGGGGGTGCTGTATGGGTATAGATACAGACCCCAGTGCAAGGGGTGGCCCGGAGGCAGTGCGGGATGGTGGCAGTGTGAGCAGGTACCAGGGCCCGGAAGACAGAGGGTAGACCAAGTGCACAGTGCCGAGAGAAACGGATCATAAGAGGAGAGGGGGGGCAAAGGCAGAAGCAAAGAGGAAGGTCTTGAGGTGCTTCTGGAACCGGAGATGATTCTCCTCAAGTTTCAGAGTGGCAGGGAGGCTGTTCCAGAGGGAGGCCCCAGCCGAAGACAGAGATCTGCCCCCATCTTGTTTCTTTGAAAAACTACTGACCCTGAGAGAGGTAGAGGTAGAGGAGCGAAGAGCTCGAGAGGGGAGGTATTTGTGGAGGGATAGATGAAGGTATTCTGGACCCAGGCCCCAGAAAGCCTTGTGGACATTGCAGAGGGTTTTGAATGTAATCCTTGCATCCACTGCGAGCCAATGAAGAGATTTCAGAGCTGGAAAGATACGATCCCAGGTCTTGAGGCCAATGACGAGTCTCGCAGTCCTGTTCTGGATTAGTTGCATAGGGCGGAGAGTAGAGGCAGGTAGATTTAGAAAGAGGCTGTTGCAATAGTCCAACCTTGAGCAAACCAGAGCTTGAGAGACACAGGAGAGGAAAGGCAGAGTCCCTCTGAGGAGGTGCAGAAGGACGTTCGACTTTTTTGAGACATCAGAGATGTGGGCGGAGAAGGAAAGTGTGGAATCAAAGATGACCCTGAGGTTTTTAGCCTCTCAGGTGGGGGTAGGAGGAGGGCCAAAGGAGGCCAGCCATAAAGTGAGGGGAAAGGGTGGGGAGGTGTGCCGATGAGCAGGATCTCTGTCTTGCTGGCATTCAGACAAAGATTGTTGGCAGCATACGAATCTTTGATGGCATTTAGGCAATCAGACATGAGATGGAGAGGAGGTGGCCGAGGACAGCCTGAAAATGAGTTTGGTGTTGTCAGCATAGCACTGCAAATTGGAGCAGAAAAAGGCGATGCAATGGGCAAGGGTTGCCAGGTATTGGTTAAAAAGCCAGGGCAAGATGTTGGTACTGATCAGTGATACCCAGGTTATCACGGAGACGGTTGAACAGTATGGTTGACTGTGTCGAAGGCAGGAGAGAGATCGAGTAGGATGTGGAGAGAGGGAATGTTGGGGTCAAGGTTGGAGAGCAAATTTTCACAGATGTTCAAGAGAGAAGTTTCCGTGCTTCTGTCAGCTCTGAAGCCAGACTGGTAGTCGTGGAGACAGCCAACAGAATTGTAATGAAGGCTAAGCTGAGAGATGGCCAGCTTTTCCAGGAGTTTGCCCAGAAAAGAAGTAATGGAAATTGGGCGATAGCCAGACAAGAAGGATCAGCTGTAGGTTTCTTGAGAAGAGGATGCACAAGCGAGTGTTTCAGAGGGGAGGGGAAGGATCCTGAGGCAAATGAGTGGTTGCAAAAATCGTCAAGGGTCGGGGCAAAGGTATCGATGTGGGCCTTGATTGTTTTAGAGGAACAGGGATGAACTTGTTTTGATGAGGCTTTCATAGATCTGAATTGTCTAGCGACCTCATTGGAAGAGGAAAGGATGAGACCGTAGGTGGGGGAGTGGCTGAAGGAGGGTCAGCATGAAAAGGAGAAGAGGAGAGAGGAGAGGAAAGGGAGGCAAGGGTGGACAGAATGTCCTCGGTTTTACATATGAAGTGAAAATACAGTCTCAAATGATCCCGCTGTCCTGGCACAAATCAGTCATTATACCAATATTTTAAAAGGGAGACCGACAATACTCCTACATCCCGTCCCCTTTCCTCCATACTTGTGGGACATTCTGTCCTTTTGGACGGGACCGCAGCACTTTTGTTAAAAAGCATCGAAAATATAATTTTTCTCCTTTTTATTTTTATGCAGGGCCACCACACATGACCGTATGCCCGCCTTCCTAAAATCCGCCCAGTGCCTCGCCCTTCAGTCCTTTTCTCAGCGTGGCCGGGGTCGGACATACTAGAATCACAGGGAATATTTTCTTTTTGCTCCCTTGTCCTTCAATCCTGCTCCGGTTTTCCGCAAAAAGAACTTGAAATCCTCTCGTATTCCATGACACGACTCTAAGGGTCTGCATCGTAGTGGGACAATCAGTCTATTCCTGGCCAGAGTTCCCTAGAGCCCCTGCCAGACAATCCTAAGATCTTTCATTCTTCTCCATTAGTATTGGGCTTTTTTCTGATTTTCCACTGTGAACTTTAATGGAATGAGGTCCTTTTTTGAAAAGGAAGATTTTTTTTTTCTTTCCCGCATACATATTCTCCATTGAGCTTTTCACTTTTTCTGAGGATATTTGAGCTGGACTCCCTCATTTTTTTGTTGTCTGTTGCCTGATTCCATTTGGCTTTAATCCTCTCATGATAGTCATACCCTAGGGGTAGGAGTTTCTCATTCTGTGTCAGAAACAGTTCCTTAGTTGACTGTGAGGCCAGATGCATGATAACCCAGTTCATCCCCTTTTCCAATGTAAATTCCACCACCTTGATGTCTTCTGTAGATATCTTTCGCAGCAGTTGGATGTAGTGGAATAGTGTCAGGACATTCCTCCTATTCAAGATCGGTGCATTAGGCCCCTCGATAATTTGTTGTAGATAGACCTTAGTTTATTCGATATTTGGGACCTGCCCTGAGACGTCTCCTCTCTTTTGGCCCCTACCACCTTTTCCCAGAGTATTTTTTTTTTTTTTATCTTGATGCTTGGGAAATTTCTGTTCTTTTTTTTTTCTTCCATTGTTCCAAATCACACCAAATCCATTCGTGCTGTAGGTTGAGTTCCCTTAATGTTGGACTTTTGCTTCTGAGTATTTTGAGATTGAGTAGCTAAGGTAACTTGGTTCTCAATTTCAGCCCATTCCGATCTACTAAGATCATTTCAATCACCATCATCTTCCCCCCTCTCAATTTCTTCAGTCAAGTCAATGAGGCAGGTATCTGAGAGATCGACTACTTCCTCTTGGTTTTCAGTTGGTGACGTCAACAGTTTGCCAGCAACTTCTGCAAGAGGTAGCGTTAGTTCTTCTCTTGCCCGTTTAGGTGTTGGTCTTTTCTCCGTTAAGGGCAGAGAGTGCAGATTTCTCAAGAAGGCTCTCAAACCGTTAAATTTTCGCTTGGCCATGGACGTTATATTTTATTTTATTTATTTTTTCTGTTGGCTGGCCAATTTTTTACAACTGGCAGAGTTTTTCATGTTTTCTGTAACCTTGGTTGATTTAAACATTGAGAGGATGTTTTCCTCCATTGATGGTTTTGGGGGCTCTAGATTATTTGGCGTAATAACATCACTTTATCTGTTTTCGCCTCTCTTCCTGATGGTGTCAGTGGGAGAGGACCACCTCACCGGCTTCAGTTGTTTGCATTGGGCTCTCATCCACTTGCAGTCAGCCAAGAGCGCATCCATCAGTAAGGATTTATCCGCAGATTCCCTCCTTGCTAAGTCACGCAGGCGATTTTGCCACTTGAGGGAATTTTCCGTTTCTTTAGCCAAACGTAATTCCACCTTGACCGCCGAATCTCCAGTTCCACCATCTTATTTGAAATAGCTGTAATTTGTGTGAATTGATCCGGCAGAGTGTTGTAATGACCTTGTACAGTTTCGTAAATGGTGTCAATGAGATTGATAGGGATGCCATCATTATCTATTGGAAATAGGCCGGGTCTTCAGCTCGTGATGGTCCCTCTCCCTTCCATTGATTCCACCGTGAGCTCCTGTATTCTTGCTGCGAGGAAGCTGATGAGGAAACAAGTAACGGTTACCACAGACTCCTCCCTTCTGGGGTGGGGAGCGACACTACGTCACCTTGAGGTGTATGATTTGTGGACGCTTCCAGACAGGCGGTTCCATATCAATTACCTGGAGCTCCTAGCAGTTTTTCTGCTGCTCGAGGCTTTTCAACCAACTATCACCAACGGTGTGGTCCGTATTCGCACAGACAATTCCACAGCAATGTTTTCCATCAACAAACAGGGGGCACCAAGTCTCCTCTCTTGGTGAGCCTTGCTATACAAATTTGGAATTGGGCCATCCAGCACAATGTCTGGCTCGCACACATCCTGGGTCACATCAATGTGACTGCAGACACCCTAATCGCCAATCGGCAGCAAGTTACGAGTGGGAGATGAACAACGCTTGGCCTCACCAACATTTTTCCGAATTGGGGTCCTCCAGGGGTGGACCTCTTTGTGACATCATCAAACGGGAAACTTCTGTAGGGACCTTGCGAGACACGCAGTTGCGTAGTCTCACGAGATTTGGAGAGCAACCCGCATCCTGAAGGCGCCAGAGCTCCAGAGCAGGTCAAGCTCCCAGCGCTCCTGCTAACTGAGACTTAAGACTGCCTCTGCAACACAGAGCAGCCCAGGACACTGTTTTCCAGCACCATTTTACCTTCCTTGCCCATGAACATTCAAGGAACTCTGTTCAGTGTTAACTGCATGTTATAACTATGACAAAGTTGTCAACTTCAGCTGGCTGATTGCTCATTATTATACTACAACTTCCACTTTATGCATCCAGGGACGGGCTCGGAGTGTCTTCCTTGGGGGACGCCCTAGAGAATCAGTGGAACAACATGAAAGCTTATGCCTTCTCTCCATTACCACTGATTCATCGGTCACTTTGCAAACTCAGGAGAGCATCAAACTGCACTCTCTTCATGTCTCCTTGGTGGCCAGCCAGGTTCTGGTTTTTGGAACTGCAGCACCTGTCGGTACTTCCCCCTATCAGGTTGCCACAGGTTCCTGATCTTCTTCACCAGAGCAATCATCAGCTGTGGCACTTCACCCCACAATTGTTCAGCTTGGCAGCCTGGTGCGTGAGTTCCGATCTTTAGCGCAGTTCAACCTGTTTGAGGACAACATGTGTATAATTCAAGCGTCCGGGAAGCGTTCTACAAGGGCTCAAAACAGGAGCAAATGGCTCCGGTTTTGCCCTTGTTGTCTAGCCAAAGAGCTCCATCCCAGGCATGCTTCTATCAACACTGTTCTGACCTTTGTATCTGACCTTGCAGCCTCTGGCACACATGTCTTGTCATGCAGGACGTATTTGTCTGCTATTGCGGCCTACCTGTCTAGACAGCTGTTCCTTCTCATTGACTAATCCAGTCATCAAGAGACACTTTGGAGGTCTCCTCCATCTTTTTCCACAGGTTTGCGCCCCTCATCCCAAATGGGATCTGAATGTGGTCCATACCGCGTTATGTAATAAGCCTTTTGAACCCATGGCTACTACTGAACTTAAGTACCTATCCTGTAATGTGGCTTTTTTGATTGCGGTAACATCTGCAAGACTGATAAGTGACCTTTGACTCTTTCTGTGGAACACCTGTTCCTAACTTTCCATAAGGATAAGGTGGTGCTTCGCACCCACCCTTATTTCCTTCCTAAAGAGGTTTCGTAATTCCATTTAAACCAGTCTATATCTCTACCGGTCTTCTTCCCGAACCCGGTCTCTGATGCCGGAGGGGTTCTGCACAACCAGGACGTCGGAGGGGCTCTTAAGTTCAACCTCGACAGGATTAGTGAACTCAGAAGCTCTTCCCAACTGTTGGTTACATTTGGTGACTCAAAGGGGAAACCTGCCTCAAAAGTATCCATCTCCCGCTGGGTTTCTTCATTTGTTTCCGAGGCCTACATGGTTCAAGGCCTTCAACCACCTAAAGGCATTCATGCACACCTAGTCCAAGGCAAAGCGGCTGCTGTTGCCTTCCAAAAGTATGTCCCTTGGAAGTCCATTGGGCCTCCCCATCAGCCTTTTTCAAGCATTACTGTATAGACCTGAGCTCCCGGGTTGATGCCCAATTTTGCGATTGGTGACAGCAGGTGACATCCTCCCCACCGGTGAAGTGCCATGGAGACAAGGAGGCGGATTAACTCCATCCCCACCCAGATGCCGCCTACTTTGGAAGTTACCGCCCGACACATCATTACCCGGGGATAGGAGCTTTTCTTTTGACCGGTTAGAAGCCACTGTCTTCTAATTGCCCTGAAATTAAGGAGACTTGTAGGAACTTTAACTGAACACTTTGAAACTTAAACACGTCCTGCCCTGAATATGGATTTAGTATAATCCGAAACGCGTTGGCACCCGTGATCACACAGGAGTGTTTTTAGGATGATTCAAGTAGAGTGAACGATATTGCTCAGAACTGTAAATATACACGTCTTCATTTAGCCGCACATCAGTGTGTGGTTGACACTTTGGATGAAGCAACTTTATGCCTTTGTATACCTTGTCACATTGTTTTGAAATGTACCAATAAATGCTTTTTTTTGAATTTGTATCCCACACTGTGCACTAACGGTGTGGTGTAAATTGATCTTGTTTTCTATAAAAATATTTTACCTGTTCAAACCTGTGTCTTTTTCCAGTTTGGTGGTTCTTGACTGTGTATAAGCTGGCGGACAGGATCATGTAAGAATAGGTATACTCTATTTATTCAATATTGGTGAAGTAACAATTGAAAATAATTGGCTTTGGAAAAAATTCACAGCACCAACCACTTGGGGTAACTACCTCCCTCTAGGAGCTTGTATATCCCATGAGGTTGGAAATCACATGTGGGTCTAAGTCCTCTTAGGAGTGCAGCATAGGTTTACCGGCTGGCAACGTCCGGTGTGTCTTGTGTTTCATAAATTTGGATCTTGAGTGGCCTCGAGATTCTCCCAGCTGCACCCGAAGTACAATTTACTAATTCATACATACCACTAAGGATTTCCTCACATAACTTCTTTTAGTGAAGCATTTGACTTTTTGTTGTGCCTCCCACCCCACATCTTGTCTACTTGATGCCCAATTTGGCCAGGCAGTTCTCAAGAATGTATTCCAATAAGGGAAACATCCATCCACCTGTGGTACCTATGATCAGTGCTTAGAAATCTCCCACAAGTATGGAGGAAAGGGGACGGGAGGTAGGAGTATGACAAAGTTGCTCACCGTAGTGACTACCTTACTCCTGGTTCATAGTCCCCTTTCCTCCATACGCCCGCCCACCGTCCCCTCTAAGAACTATCCTCTATTATTTCTTAAATGGCCTTTAGACCTGCCGATAGAAAAGGACTGAAGGGCGATGTGCGGGGTGGAGCTCAGGAATGCGGGGTTACGGTCACGTGCGGTGGCCCCGCGTAAAAATAAAAGGATAAAAAATACATTTTTGATGCTTTTTAACAGAAGTGCTCCGGTCGCGTCCCGAAGGACGGAATGTCTCACAAGTATGGAGGAAAGGGGACTATGGACTAGGAGTAAGGTAGTCACTACGGTGAGTAACTTTGTAATTACCAAGCAACTATCGACCAATAGCATTGTTGGATGCACCGGGTAAATTATGTGTCCCGTTAGTTTTGGGTGATTTTAACAATTGGCTTATTTATTTATTTTATTTATTTATTTAAATTTGTATAGCGCGCAGGCAGCCCAGGGGCATTGAGGCGCTGTTACTTGCATGAGCTTAGTTACAGGCATGGTATCAGTAAGAGGCATAATACAGATAGGAACAAGCAAGGTTATCATTACAGCTTATGCGGTTGGTCAATACAACTTAGGCAATGGGTCATATGGTTGGTATTATGCAGCTGTGAGGGACCTTATGAGAAGAGTGGTTTTCAGCGCTTTGCGGAAGGCTAGGAGGGAGGGCTCACCGCGGATGGTGGGCGGTAGGGCATTCCAGTGAGTGGGTGCGAGATAGGGGAAGCTGGATCCACCTGCTCTGGATCTTTTTACTAATGGCACAGAGAGCATGTTGGTGTAGGGTGATCTTGTTGGTCTTGTAGAGGCGACGGAGTGGATTCTTTGTGAGAGGTAATCGGGGGCAGTGAGATGGATGCATTTGTGTGTCAGTGTGAGCGCTTTGAAGATTATTCTTTCCTTTATTGGGAGCCAGTGGGCTAGTTTTCTGGCTTCCGAGATGTGGTCCCTTTTGGCAATACCTTGGGCTGCTCGGAGAGCACTATTCTGGATGACTTGTAGCCTCTCCAAGTTTTTTTTTGAGGTTCCTAGGAAGAGTATGTTGCAGTAGTCTAGCCTGGAGCCGGTGATGGCTCTTGCTATGTTTGTGCAGTTCTCTTTGGAGAGGAAATGCCTGACTGCGTTGATCAGTTTAGCATGATATGCGGCTGAGGAGGCAATGGCGTTGGCTTGTCTGTCCATGGAGAGGTTAGAGTCTAGATAGACTCCAAGAGTTTTGACTGAGTCTGAAACAGGTATTTTGATGGTGTCGATGGTGAAGTGACTGAATTGGGAGTCAAGTTTTTTTAGCGTTTCGGGGGAACCTACCAGTAGGAGTTCTGTCTTGTCAGAGTTGAGGCATAGTCCATTGTCTGCCATCCAGGCTTGGATGGTGTTGTAGAGGTTGTTAAGGGTCATGGAGTCGGTGTCGTAGTTGCCTGTGAGGGTAAGGAGGATCTGGGTATCGTCCGCGTAGT
Source organism: Ambystoma mexicanum (assembly GCF_040938575.1). NCBI lineage: Eukaryota > Metazoa > Chordata > Amphibia > Caudata > Ambystomatidae > Ambystoma > Ambystoma mexicanum. The sequence continues at coordinate 1,664,402,318 of NC_090929.1, forward strand.
TAGTGTAGGATATAGTCATAGCATCGAGGAAGAGGGGTCGTGTGAAGATGTTGTAGAGTGTGGGGGAGAGGCATGAGCCTTGGGGCACGCCAAAGAGTATGGTAGTGGGTGAGGCAGAGGCTAGGTCGGAGAATACTTGCATGGTTCTGTCCTGTAGGAAGGATTTGATCCATGCTGTGGCGTCAGGGGAGAACTTGGCAGTGAAGGAGAGATGATGGCAAAGGACGTCATGATCTACGAGATCGAACGCTGCAGACAAGTCAAGGAGTAGGAGAAGAGCTGATTTGCCCATGTCTCTGGCATCGTCCATTTGGTTTTTCAGGTCAAGTAGGGCGGTTTCAGTCCCATGTCTAGGGCGGAAGCCAGATTGGCGGAGTCCCAGGAGTTTGTTTTCTTCGATGTAGTGCTGAACCTGCAGATAGGCTGCTTTGTCGAGTATTTTGAGGAGGAAAGGGACAGTGGTGATGGGTCTATAGTTGTTGGGGGAGGTGGGATCGAGAGTAGGTTTTTTTAGGAGGGGGCGGACCCATGCTTCCTTGAGGGAGGTGGGGACTTTCCCTGTTGCGAAGGAGGCATTAACAAATGCTGTCAGGAAGGGAGCAAGTGCTTCAGTGCAGTCCTTGATGAGAGTGGCTGGGCAGGCATCACCTTTACAGTTGGATGCTTTGATGTTCTTCATTATGTGATGTCCTTTTCCTGTATGGATTTGAAGGAGAAGGGTTGGGGAGGGTCTTGGGCTGGTGGTGGGACAGGGATATGAGTATTGGGCAGCGCTTGTTTGGTAGCTTGTATTTTGCTTTGGAGGCGGCTCAGTTTTGTTAGCATTGCCGTTTGAATTTCGTCGCACCAGGCTTTGTCTTTGGTGAAGTTCTGGGGGGTGGGAGTAGTAGTCTCTAGCTCCCTAAAAATTGCAAAGATTTCTTTTGTGCTGGATTGGGCTTCCGAAATTCTGGATTCAAAGGATTTGGATTTTGCCCGGATGATAGCTTTTTTGTACTCCGTGGAACAGGCTTTAAAGATCAGCTTGTCTTTGTCAGTGTGGGACGTTTGCCACTGAGTAAGTGCTGCCTTTTTCTCGTTACGGAGTGCGAGCAAGTCTGGGGTGAACCAGGAGTTAGAGTGGGTGGTGGGTTTGTATTTACGGGGTTTTAGTGGGGCAATGGAGTTGATAGCTGCTTTAATGGCAGCATCGTAGGTTGATGCAAGAGTTTCTGGGTCTGTGGAGAAAGGTGGTCTGAAAGCTGGGCCTTGTAGGAAGGGCAGTAGTCTTTCCTTAGTGAGCTGGCGGGAGCTTCTTGTGAGGCAAGGTGGTAGGGGTTGGGGTGGCGGGGTAGAGGAGCTGGTGGTGAGGATGCTAAATGTGATGATATGGTGGTCAGACCATGGGGTGGGAGTGTTTCCAGTGATGAGTGGGCAGTTGTGCTGAGCAATCCAGTCGAGTGTTCTCCCCTGAGTGTGCGTTGGGCTAAAGATGGTGTTCTTATAGCCTAGTGTTGTTAGGGCTAAGTCAAAGGATTTGGCTGCTGGGTCCTTTTTATCCTGGAGGCCTAAGTTGAGGTCCCCAAGGAGAATGGCTTTCGAATGTTTTTTGAGGTTGTCCGATAGGAGATGGATGAGGGCGGCTTGGAAGTCTTCTAATGGGCCAGGAGGGCGATAGACAATATGAGCGGTAATGGTACAGTTGGGGGAGAGGATAATTTTGACTTGGAGGTAATCATAGTTGCTGTGTAGGGGTTTTTCTACCTTTCTAATACTATAGCAGTCCTTAGAGATGATTGCGACCCCTCCACCTTTAGAGGGGCGATCTTGTCTGGTGATGGAGTAGCCAGAAGGGAGTGCCAGGGAGAGCGCAGGGCCAGAGGCATCGTCCAGCCATGTTTCTGATATCATGAGCAGGTCAAGGTCATGGGTGGTTATGAGGTCGTGAATGTCTAGAGCGTGGGCGCTGATGGATCTAGCATTGATCATGACGCATTTGAGGTGGGGTTCTCTGACGACTAGGGAGGGGTATGTGGGAGGAGAGGGTGAGGTGATGGGCATGGTCGGTGTGGAGCTGGGGGCTCCAGTGGTGTTGTGGTGGACGGTAGTAGAGGAGTTGGATATAATATATTTAGCACTGAGGGGCGCAGTTTTAGAAGTGGTGGGCACAGGTGAGATCACATTTGGCACAATAGCATTCACAATGGGGGTAGAAGAATTGCATATCACACATTTTGCACTGGGGGGCGCAGTTTTGGGAGTGGTGGGCACAGGTGAGATCACATTTGGCACAATAGCATTCACAAAGGGGGTAGAAGAATTGCATATCACACATTTTGCACTGGGGGGCGCAGTTTTGGGAGTGGTGGGCACAGGTGAGATCACATTTGGCACAATAGCATTCACAATGGGGGTAGAAGAATTGCATATCACACATTTTGCACTGGGGGCGCAGTTTTGGGAGTGGTGGGCACAGGTGAGATCACATTTGGCACAATAGCATTCACAATGGGGGTAGAAGAATTGCATATCACACATTTTGCACTGGGGGGCGCAGTTTTGGGAGTGGTGGGCACAGGTAAGATCACATTTGGCACAATAGCATTCACAATGGGGGCAGAAGAATTGCATATCACACATTTTGCACTGGGGGGCGCAGTTTCAGTGGTGGTGGGCACGGATGGGGAGAAATTGCAGGTAGAGGTGGAACAATTAGGGGTGGGGTGGAGTGTATCATTTGCTACTTTATAGGGGGTAATTGAGAAGGCTTTAGGCTTTGTGGTTAACCACCTGGGTATGGCCATGTAAATGGGTGGGTTGGGTTGCGAGATACGGGAGCATAGCCGCGCATTGCGGATGTTAGAGGGAAGGGGATTGGAGCTGATGGTGGGCTCTATAGTGCGAGCACGTAGTCTGGAGCTCCTGGTGGCCAAGTCTTGGTGTAGGAGGAGGCAGTGGGCAAGCTCCTTACCTCTGTGATGTTGCATAGTATCGTGGCAAATGGCAGCCGAGCAGCGAAGAGCTGCAAAGAGGAGTGCAGACCTTGTCCTCTGGCCTTCTCCTCGCGGCTTCGCCTGGCGGTGAGCCCCGTCTCCCTTTATGGTGGGGGGGGGGGTGGAGCCGGCAGGGCGGGAAGCCGTATCAGGCTGCGGGCGGGAAGCGGCGTCGTTTCGGCGCGTAATTCAAAAGATGCTTTGTCGGCGGTGATCATGCCTTCCAAGGCGGAGGCCTTCGCAATGTGCGCGAGATCAGCTGGAGCTCCGTAAAGCAGATGGAATTCTGCTGCCAGCTGATCGAGCACAGCTGATGGAGGCACTTGCAGCGGAGCTGCAAAGAGGAGTGCAGGCCTTGTCCTCTGGCCTTCTCCTCTGGCCTTCTCCTCCTATGATCTGCGAGATCCCCATCACACTGGACATACAGCTGGTATATGGACGTCAATTAACTTAACAACAATTAATGCTATTAAGTTTATGTTTATTGAGTTTATATAGCGCTTTACACCAAAGCGGTTTACATAATAACAGGTACAGTAAAGAATGAAGCATAATTTACAAACATGAAACAATCCAGCAGAACAGTATCTAGAACAATCTACTCAGAGGAGGGAGGGGGAACGAGGGAGGGGGAGGGGGGGGAGCCCCCAGGTGACCTCTTACTCACTATGGTGGTTACAGTATCCAATATGAGGTAAACGGGAGGAGGGCAGGGGAAGTGAGCGGAAGTGCGGCAGGGGCATGAGGGGGGAGAAAGGTGTAGGGAAGGAGAGTTGGGTGACCTCCTATGCACTATGGTGGTTACAGTATCCAATATGAGGTCATTGAGAGGAGGGGGGAGGGGCAACTGAAGGGGGGCAGTGGTATGAGGGGGAGAGAGGTAGGGAAGGAGAGTCAGGGGGGGAGTGGAGAACAAGGGCTTTCAGGGAGGAGCAGAAAGATGGGTAGGTGGGGGTAGAGCGGATAGAGAGAGGTAGGGAGCTCCAGTGGAGGGGGGCCAAGAGTTGGAAGGATCGGAAGCGTGAGGAGGCACAAGGGGCTGGGGGTACAGTGAGAAGGTAGAGATCCGCTGAGCGGAGAGTGCGGAAGGGAGAGTAAAATGAGAGGAGGGAGGAGAAATAGGGGGGGCAAGGTCATGGAGAGATTTGTAGACAATGCAGATGAATTGAAATTTCAATTGTGAGAGGAAGGGGAGCCAGCCGAGTTGAGAGAGTGAGGTAGAAATAGAGTCTCGAGGTCCAAGAAGACATAGAGTGCAGATAGAGGAGTGGTAGATAAATTTTAGGGTAGTGAGGCGAGAGACAGGGAGTCCAAAGAGAAGAGAGGAGCAGTAGAAGAGATGGGAGAAAATAAGGGAGGAGATTAGGAGTTTAGAAACGTGAACGGTGAGGGAGTTGATTGGACTAAAAAAAACGAAACAGCCAATCTATATGGTGTTTAATTTTAAGACTGTGTTTGAATCTGTATCGCGAGAAATGCTAGTGACCAAATTAAGAGGCTGCCTGTCCGAATGTCATTCAAAATCCAATTCATCAGTTACACAGGCATTGTGAAACTAGGAGACAATCCAATTGCATGGTTGTTTTATGCAGATGACCTGGTTCTATTGTCTAAGACCAAGAAGGGACTGCAACATCTTCTAACTGCCCTGCAAATCTATGTCAGATAATTTGTTAACAATCAATACAGAAAAAACAAAGAGATTGTTGGACAAAGCGACAACGAAAGACCTCACTCACATGGTTTCTGCACAGAAGTAGACTTAAGTGTAGTTAATGAATATAAATATATGGGACTAAATATTAACAATCGCAGCACAGATCAGCCCTGTTTAGTCGAAATTCAACGTAAGATGCAAACAGCTATTTCACAAGCACGAATTATACAAGCCAAATATGGGAAATGTTCATGTGCCCACTTCTGACTTTTTATAATAAAAAAATAGCCCTGATAATATTGTACGGTACAGAAACCAAAACCTTCAAAAACGAGTCATACTGGCTACGTTGTGATGGGATGTTTTGGAAAAGAGTACTTTTTTTATTTTATTTGTTTTTGGTTAATTACAAAAGAGTAGAACCTTTACAAAAGAATTTAAAAACAACATATAAAATTTACAGATTTTGCATTCACAATTTACATTTTTATCAATTTAGGTAAGTGAAATTATTCAATTTCGTCTATTTACATTTACAGATAAAAGGAATCATATCAAATAAAAGCAGACATCTAATTATTAAGACTAAGCAGTTCATTTTCTATGTAGTTGCACAAGGTAACCAACTCAAAGACCAACGGTTTATGAGTGCCTTGCATCATGCGAGCCCAAAGGAATTCCAAGCACTCCTCAATATCAATATTAACAAATTTCATCAAACGATTCGTTCCAATTACTTTAAAATTAGGACATTCAAGAATCAAATGCTTCATAGTTTCCATGGGCTCATTACATGACGGAAAGCGCCATTTCGTTATTTTGCTCTCATCTTCATGTTTCCAATTTGCATTTCTTTCCCTAGTATGGAATAAGTTCAACCTTTATCGTATATAAGTATTCCTTGTGTAATTGGGAATAAGACAACATGATCATATCTTGGAGTACGTTGCTTCAGAAAGTCACCATACTCTTTATACAATTTGTAGGTCGAGATATTTTCTATAGTCACCCGCCAATCCAATTCAAAGAGCTTCTTTTTTGCATAGCCTGGACGCTGGTGGACGTCAATAGAAATGCTTAATTAATTCAGTAATTGTTGCATTTTACAATGCTATTGCAAAAAGGAAGTGGAAGAGGATAAGTCCAGCATAACCTTTAGATCTTCATATAAAGAATTCTTTGGCAGATAATTGATTTTTTCATAATTGGATAGTTGGCGCCATTTCCAGCGTCCAGACAATGCCACTAGTCCAAATTCGTGGCGAATTATAGCATTTGGTACAGACATGGGGAGGCGCATTACAGTCTTAATAATTGATCCCTGTGTGGAGTCTAAAAATGCACTCAAGTCACAAAGACACATGTCAAGAGAGTACAAGATGATACTTTCTATTTTCAAGGTTAGAAAGTCAATCATGGGTGTTAAAGAAAATTTACAATATTTGGCATATATTATTTTAAGTTGAGATGTAAGAGGTCTGGTTTTATTTCTAATAAGATCTACCCATGCTTTGATCGAGGTTTGAGACGAAAACTTGTACCCCAAATAAGTTGAACTGATAGTAATAGGTATTTTAGTCTTCATAATATACCATTTGCAACGTTTGGTGTTTGTTGTGTTGCCGCATAACATGATAGCCGTTTTTGCTGGATTAGGTGTCAAATTATGCGCCACTGCAAATTCCTCAAAAAGGAGTAACTTTATTTGTAATCCAGCCGGGGTGGGGTCAAAGATGATATCATCTGCAAAAGCACCCATTGTAGGCGAAGGGCCCCAATTTTAACAGAGAACAAGTTACTATATTTCCATTCCGCATCAAGGTCTGAAAGGTATAAACTAAAGAATGTTGCCGCGAGGTTACATCCTTGTTTCAGACCGAGAAATGTAGGGATTGGTTGAGTAGTTCTACCGTCATCAGCAATTTTTACTTTGTACGAGGTGTTTGTATGAGGTTTGATCAACCAGTAGATCAGTACCATGGGAATTCCCATGTTCATCATTTTCGTCCATAAGAGGTTTCTGACTACATTATCAAACGCTGCTGACATGTCTATCATGGCTAAATAGACGGGATAAGAGTTCTTTCCTCTTGTACCCGCTATCATATGAGCCATAATGGTAGCGTTTAGAGTAGTACTCATACCTTTCCTGAAGCCTATTTGATATTTCGAGCAGAGATTGTTTTTGGCTATAAATTTTTCAAGGTCGTACAAGAGAAGGATTGCGAACAATTTCGCATCTGTATCAATTAAAGAAATTGGCCGATAGTTGTGAGGTAATGTCGGATCGCCCTTTTTAAATATTGGAATAATATTTGCTGATACCCAGGATGAAGGGAGCGACCCTAGATTAATAATAGAATCAAATTTAATTTTCAGTGAAGTTAGCAAAGCCCCAGGTATTCCATGATAAGACCTTTAATCGTGAATTTGCAGGATGCTCTGAAGTGGAAGGCAGATTTTACGACCCCAAGATAGCAGTAAGCATAGGTGCAAGCCATGGAATACCTTTTGCTGTTGCAACATGAGTCATTAACGCCTAGAGGTCCACATCAGCGCTATTATTAGCATTTTTATCAAGCAAACTTGTCGTCAATGTCCCAGCAATAGCAGGCTTAATGTATGCCAAGAAATCATCTGCAGTTTCCAATTCAAAAGTTGATAAGCTAAATCCTTGATTTTTTAGCTCCTCTCGATTGAACCAAAGGAACTTCAGAATGGACTAAGAACTCAGATAACATACAGCTCTGCAATTGTTAGACTGGGCTATAGAAACTCTCAGAATGTCGTCTGACTTTACCATTCTCAGTTGTGGAATTCGAGAAAATAAAGCTAGAATAAAAGATTGATTTATTTGCTTCCCGGTAGTGGAGATCTCATCCCCTTCAAGGCCAACAAGAAATAGTTTTTTTTTATCTGATTCAGATGAATACTGTGGAGTTGTTTCTTCTATTCGGATAGAGGGTAGGTTTTCTTCCCTAATCATCTGTGATAAAGGTAATGGACGCACATTAGTTGATGGTATCTCCTTCAGAGAATCCTCATATAACACCTTTCTAAGCATTTCAAGAATGTCATAGTGAGAGTTCTCCAAAGTTTTCCGCTCTATACAAGGAGGGAGGATCGTTTCCACTCTGGTCAACTCCGGTGGGAGCGAAATTGCTGATTTTGATTTAGTTTCAGCATTTCCAGAGCCATCCTCAAATATTTTCCTGGGGGCTTTGGATAACTCCAGAGGGAGCTTCACGAGATCCTCCTTGGAATTTTCCGTGAGAGCCCTGTTAAGAGCAGGGCCATGTATGGAGATTCAATTTGGAGCGTAAGTAGTTTTTATGGGGTCGCTCTGAATTAAGTGATTTATCTTCAGAGCGGTGGGAGGTCCGATGATGCACTCAATGGCCTCAGAAGGGACCATATATTTACCAATTGATATGTTTGGAGAGAGAGTCTTAGATAGGCCCGCAGCAATATCAAGATGAAAAACCTTACCCTTGCCATTTACCTTATTCAAGAGGTTCGGATGATTAATGGTGTTCTTTTGTAAGACGACCCGTTGTGGGCCTGAAGTCTCAGTACACACAGCACTATATGATTTTCGCTTGGGCAAGATGGAATCATTGGTGACTTCAGTATTGTAAGTGTCATTAAGCTGTGTGTCTATAAGATCTTTCCTGGATGTGCAGTGTCTTCCTGAAATTGGAAAATAACTGAGCAAGTTTATTTTTGGATTGAGCGTGGAAGTAGTTTCTAGCATTTTTTCCTCTTTAGCATTTTCTCCTGTTTCACTATTAAGAAAAGAGGCTTTAGTAGGAGTATTGATTTTAGGAGATTTGACATTAGACAATTTTACAGAATCCATTAATTTTTTTGATATAGGTACACTGTTCTTAATTCGAGATATTACTTTTGCTTTCGTACTTGGGGTCGGGATAAGAGCCCCTTGACTTTATTTGGATAATTGGCCAAGGTCAATACTTTCCTCATCAGAAATTGATATCGCAGTTTCTTGGTGGGCGGTCTGAGAACCGTCAGACAGCTGCAATATAAAGGTATTGGTCATGTTATTCCGGGTTGTTTCCGCCAATGCTTCTTTTCTTCTTTTAGCGTATCGCTTCACTGCTCTTAAATGAATCTTTTTTGCACGACGAGATAAGAAGGAGAAATTTTCGTCACTAGACAAACCTTCGTTATTTTTCTGCTGCTGTTCATTAAGAGCTTTCAGCAAGGTTGAAGGACTATCCGGTGAATCAGTAGCTATGTCCAACTTAGCAAAATGAGTAGATATTATCGCATTCATACCTTCGATTGATAATTTAATTTCTTTAATTTAATTGGTACAATTGCACTGTGCAAGCGTGGCAGAAGCGTTAGGCACCAGAGGAGATGAGAGCAAGGCCTCATTACAATATTGGGTACCTTTCTCACATTGTGGTGGATCAGTTTCCATACGCTGATTGTTTAACATGCTTAGGGTGTCTACGGCAATGATAAACCCTTCAATCTTATCCATTTGGGAACATAAGTGATGCAAAGTTTTTTTTACATCCTTCAATTCCAAGTGGGTTAAATCATGGCCCTTATCCATTAAGTCAAGTATTTTTATCATAACTGGGAAGGTACATGGAGATCATGAAGACCTCTCCATGGAATCAATAAGACCCTCTGACAGTTCATTTTGAGTCGGCTTAATGAACACCTCCATAGGGTCCGGGGAATATGATGGACGCAGTGGCTGTAGTTCATAGTTAGGTTCATGAAGGCTGTCCCTATTAGGGTCATTTACGAAACTTTGCTCACCCATAGTATGTTGGTTTACCCGTTGATTCGTTTTCAAGGGTCCATAGGCGAGAGGTGTTAACATACCAATAGCACAGGAGACCTGTGCATCAAGGGCAGCCATATTTTCTATGATCGAGTCATGCTGATCATTGATGGATAAGTTGAGTGTCAGGGATTCAGAACAACTTCTGTGGGCTTCCTCTTGGGGGTGGCCCACAGGGCTATTCAGTTTCCCATGTGAAGGAGAAAGTGCAGAAAGTGAATTTTCAGTAGCATGTAACATAACCACACGCGGTGGAAATCTAGGCACAACCGTCTGCTCATCCAAAGTACCTGAACTCATTGTTTCTGGAACATAAGGTTCAATGTAAGAGGTGCGGCCATGGCAAACCTGCAAATCGATATTCAAAGATGTAAATGAAAGAGTAGCAAGTTCATTGGCTTTACTCCGTAAACCGCCTGCCATTGTTACACGTGCCCCAGTAATTTAAAGAAGTGTGCAGAGAGTAAGAACTTGCAGATCTTAATTTGGTGTATGTTGAATAAAGTTTATCTCAATGCAGTGAAAATGGAAGCAACATATATCCAAGTGTAAAGTGAGCACGATGGAAAAAAAACTCAGACTCACAAATTTAGAGTCAGTTGAAGGACCAGGCACTCTCCTCCAGCAAGTACCAAAAAACAGATTTGAGGGGATTGGGTCCTCCGACGTATTCCATATCTATGACATGTAATCACCATAGCTGTGCTGCTTCGGAAACTTTTTTCGGCGTCTGCGTCCTGCGTCGATGATGTCGATGCGCCGTCGTCGAGGACCTCCTCCGACGTCCGACGTCATCCGATGTGATAAGTAGGACGCACGACGCCCGTAGCCTCAGTTCCGTTTTTTCCGCGAACGTGTTGCTTCGTGTTTCTCGGTTTAAACGCCTCGACTCTTTGGAGTTCTGTTCTTCTCGGCTCTTCAAACCTGTTGGTTTTGTGAAAATCCTTCAGAAGATGTCTTCTACTTCGTCTTCGACCCTGCGTCCGGGTTTCAAGAAGTGCGGGGAGTGTGGGTCCAAGATGTCGGTGACAGACTCGCACGACGCCTGCCTCTGGTGCCTCGGGGAGGCCCACGACACGGATGACTGTATCGATTGCCAGTCGCTCACGTCCAAAACCTTACGCGAACGTAAGAAGAAGTTGTCGGTAGGTCGGGTGTCCAAGCCCTGGAAGTCGAAGTCTGCGGGGCTTTCGACGGATGATTCGAGGGGTGACTCTCCGCGTCATCGTCGGAAGTCTCGTGGGTCTCCTTCTAGGAGTCGGTCTCGCCACTCCTCAGCCTCTTCGAGGCATTCTCGGAAGCGCCGACATCGGTCGTCTTCCAGGTCCTCTTCGGAGGACTCTGCCCGGCACGTCGCTTACCCCTCCAGCCGTGCGACGCCGGAGGAATGGGCTTCCTTCGGGAAGAAGATGCTGGCGATTCTTGAGTCGCAGGGTACTCAGCCGTCCGCGCCCCCGAGTGGGGTCGGTCGTGTGAGGTCGAGAGACACCGCTCGCAAGAGTGGTCGGCACGAGTCACGGGAGAGGTCCCGTTCGGACAAGGGGACTCGTTCTCGACGTACCCGTTCCAGGTCCCGGTCCTCGACGCGTTCGAGACCGTGTGCACCTGTGAGGTCTTCGAAGAAGGCATCGACGTCTGCGGCGTCGAGGGCGTCGACAGGCTTTCTCGAGGCTCTGGCTCCGAGGAAGTCGTCAATGCCGTCGACGCTCAGGTCGTCGAGGGACACGCTCGGGGCTCCGGCCTCGAGGGCTGTGTCGACGCCGCCGATTCTGGAGGCACTGCATCTGACGTCGACGCCGATTTCGTCGACGCCGATCCTCTCGGCGCCGATGCCGGTTCTCTCGACGCTGGCGCCGATTCGCTCGACGCCATCGACGCCTTTCGTGTCGGAGGTACCCCATGGCACGGGTGGACCCCCTAGGAAGGCTCTGGTTAAGAGCAAGCACTCTAGGTTGCCTTCATTTCGCCACCTGGACTATATTTCAGAGGCGGATGAGGATTCCGATGGCCTGGTTCCTAGTCAGGTTCCAGATGAAATTGTCTCGGGCCATAGTCAGTTTGACGAGTTGAGACAGTCACTGCATGATGCCAGTGGACTGGACACTTCTCCGGAGGTGGAGTTTTGTAGGCCTGAGCCTGGCTCTCATGCTGATTCCTCGTACCGGCGCCTTATGGCTAGGGTTTCTGAGTACTTGGGATGGTCTGCTCCCCCAGGGGAGTTTGTGCAGGATGATCTGACGGACATCCTTGATGTTGGTCCCCCAACTGACCCGGTTCTGCCGTTCCATATGGCTTTACAGAGAAGGGTGGCGGCGGCTTGGACTGCTCCGGAGAGTCTCCCGGCGGTGGGCAGATCCTTGTCGCGAAAATACCGTCCAGCCAGTGGCGACCCCTGCTACTTGACTAGGCACCCCACTCCGGAGAGTTTGGTGGTGCAGGCAGCCACGGCCCCGGCGAAGCAGACGTCGTACCCTACCATCCCTCCTGATAGGGACGACAAACGTTTTGATGGCTGGGCGAAGAAAGTGTTTTCTTCTGGTGGTATGGCGCTTCAGGCGGCCAACTCCATTTGTGCCTTGTCGTGTTTCACGCACACTCTGTGGAACTGTGTTGCGTTAGCGGCTGAACATATTCCCGAAGGGGACGAACGGGATGGTTTCCTTGCTATGGTCCAGGATGGTAAGGATGCCATGTGTGAGTCCGTTCAGTCGGGTTTGGACTTAGCTGAATGTGTCAGTAGGTCCATGGCGGCGAGCACCGTGATACGCAGGTTTGCGTGGTTGCGGAAGTCGGGGTTTGCTCCGGATGTGCAGTCCCGGCTCCTCAATATGCCCTTTGACGGTGAGCACCTTTTTGGCAGCAAGGCTGACGAGAGCCTTGAGAGGTTGCAGACCTCGAAAGCTGCAGCGAAGTCGTTGGGCACTGCAGTTCGCCAACCTCTGCCTTTTCGTCCTAGGGGACAGCAGTGGAGGGGTGGTCCCTTTCGCTATTACTCGTCCTTCAGTAAAGCGAGAGGAGCTGGCAGTCAAAGAGGCCAACGCAGGGGTACCAGAGGTGGACGACAGGGTACCCGTGGTGCCAAGGCCGCTCGGGCAGTTGCCTCTTTGCCCTCAGGTAACGCCGCAGCCGCTCCCACTCAGTCATGAGGCCATGTCCCATGGTTCGCCGGTTGGGGGGAGGCTGGCGCAGCATCTTGTAGAGTGGCAAGCCATTACTTCAGATGTGTGGGTTCTGGAGATCATATCCCACGGCTACTGTCTTCCCTTTCGGCACAGGCCTCACGACAATCCACCGGGGAACCTCTCTTTGCGGTGTCCGGATCCGCTCCTTGCGCAGGAAATTCAAGCCCTGCTGGAGAAAGGCGCCATAGAACTGGTGCCTGTAGCGGAGAGGAACAAGGGATGGTATTCCCCTTATTTTTTGATTTCCAAGAAAGACGGGGGATTGAGACCCATCATGGGCTTGCGCGGTTTGAACAAACTCCTCAGGAAGGACAAGTTCAAGATGGTTACTCTCTCTCAAGTCCTCCAGGCCCTTCAGCTTCAGGACTGGTTGGTGTCACTCGACCTCAAGGATGCTTACTTCCATGTGCCGATCCATCCCAAGCACAAGAAGTACCTGAGGTTCGCGGTTGGCGACTCGCACTTTCAGTTTCGGGTCCTGCCGTTCGGATTGACCTCCGCCCCGAGGGTTTTCACCAAGCTCATGGTGGTGGTGGCAGCGCATCTCAGGCAAGGGGGGATTCACGTCTACCCCTACCTGGACGATTGGTTGATCAGGGGGAGCTCTCCCGAGCAAGTCCTGGATCATCTATCAGTCACCTGTCGCTCCCTTCACAGGCTGGGCTTCTCCCTCAATTTTAAGAAGTCCCATTTGACGCCAACACAGCGGCTCCAGTACATCGGAGCAGTGCTCGACACTTCCCTGGGGCAGTGTTTTCCTCCCCAGGTGAGGGCTCTTCACATTCAGCAGATGGTGCACAAGTTTCAGCATGCCCAGACACTCCCAGCGTTCGAGTTCTTGAGGTTGCTCGGCCTCATGGCATCCTGCATTCTTCTGGTGCCAGAGGCTCGCCTGCGGATGAGATCTTTGCAGTGGGCACTCAAGACGCAATGGTCGCAGTCCTCCGGCAGGATGTCGGACTCGATTCAGGTGCCGTCCTCGGTCGCCCAGGACCTTCTGTGGTGGGCCGTCGAAGGCAACTTGATGAAGGGGGCTCCATTTTGGCTTTCCTGGCCGGAGGTGACGATCGTGACGGATGCATCCCTCACGGGATGGGGAGCTCATGCCAACGGGCTGACAGTCAGCGGTCGTTGGTCTCCGTCGGAGTCCAGACTCCATATCAATCTGTTGGAGCTGAGGGCCGTCAGGCTAGCCCTGAAGGCTTTTCTGCCGTCTGTGCGAGGGAAGAATGTCCTGATCCTGACGGACAACACAGTGGCCATGCACTACCTCAACAAAAAGGGGGGGGCAGGGTCACTTCCTCTGTGCAGGGAGGCGATGCAGCTCGAGTTCTGGACCATCCAGCAGGAAGTTTCGATCTCGGCAGTTCATCTGGCCGAGCCGAAAACGTGACGGCGGGCGCTCTGAGCAGGCAGAGCGCGATCTCTCACGAGTGGGAGTTGGCTCAGGAGATTCTCCTGGAGATCTTCGCCCTTTGGGGGACCCCTCAAGTGGATCTCTTCGCCTCCAGTGTCAACCGGAAGTGCGAAAGGTTTTGCTCACGGGAATTTCCTCCAAGAGGAGCCTTAGGGGACGCGTTCGTGGTGGAGTGGTCATTCCCGCTGCTGTACGCGTTTCCTCCAGTCCCCGTCATCCCGCAAGTGCTGCGGAGGTTACGGAAGTTTGGTTCCCGGATGATCCTCATTGCTCCGGCGTGGGCTCGGAGGACGTGGTACCCGGACCTTCTCGACTTGTCCATCTGCCCTCCACGTCGTCTTCCCTACCGAGACGGTCTGCTCTCACGGGAGGGGGGTCAGGTTCTCCATCCAGAGGTCAGATCCCTCAACCTTCACGCTTGGCTTCTGAGAGGTTGAGGTATAAGGATTGGGACCTCCCTGAAGACGTGATGGAGGTGTTGCTTTCGGCCCGAAGGCCAGCAACAAAGTCTCTGTACCGTTGCCGTTGGCGTAAGTTCTGCGACTGGTGCAGAGTTCAGAATGTGGATCCTTTTGCATGTGACATCCCCATGGTTCTGTCCTTTTTACTTTCTTTGGCCCACAGGGGCTTGCAAGTGGGTACCAGTAAAGGTTACCTGGCGGCGCTGTCCATCTTTAAGCGCTCGTCTGAAGAGTGTTCTTACTTTAAAATCCCTTTAATTTCACAGTTTCTGAAAGGGCTCACTAATGTGTTCCCTCCGTCACCTTTCCTGGTGCCTGGTTGGGATTTAAACCTTGTTCTTAGGTTTCTTATGGGTGCTCCGTTTGAGCCTTTACATTCTTGCCCTTTGAGGCTGTTAACTCTGAAAACTGTGTTTTTAGTTGCGGTTACTTCCGCTCGCAGAGTGAGTGAGTTACAGGCACTTTCAGTTAAGCCTCCCTTCACTGTTTTTCACAAGGACAGGGTTGTCCTTCGTGTTCGTCCTTCTTTTCTTCCGAAGGTAGTGTCGGAATTTCATTTGGCCCAGAAGGTTGTTCTTCCGGCATTCTATCCTCCTCCGCATCCTGGTAAGGAAGAGGAGAGGCTCCATAGGCTTGATCCTAGGAGAGCTTTAAGCTTTTATGTTTCACGCATGTCCCGGGTCAGAGTGGACGATCAACTCTTTATTGGTTATGCTGGGAAGCGTTTGGGGGCAAGCTGTGACGAAACAGACTTTGTCTCGCTGGATTATTTTAGCCATCTCGGAGTGTTACCGTTTGGCGGGTAAGGACCCACCGGCTGGCTTGCGGGCCCATTCTACCAGGGGTGTGGCTGCATCTACTGCACTGCAGAGGGGTGTTCCTATTCGCAACATCTGTGATGCAGCCACCTGGGCTTCAGTACATACATTTGTGCGTCACTATTCCCTCGATTCCATCCGAGAGCAGGATCTGGCCTTTGGCAAGGCGGTCCTTTGCTCTGCTATTTGATTGGCTATTCTAAATTTTGATTCTAAATTCTTTCCCTCCTCCTTGCTCTGGTACTGCTTTGGGAGTCTGTCATAGATATGGAATACGTCGGAGGACCCAATCCCCTCGAAGAACAAGTTACTTTCTTACCTGGTAACGTTCTTTCGATGGGATGGTCTGACGACGTATTCCATATCGCTCCCGCCCTGCCTTCCCCGCTGCAGAATTTATTTTGCGATTGCAGCTTACGTTCCGCAAGGCTTTGTGTCTGACTGGCAGTTGACTTATGTCACATGTTCTGTGGGAAAAAACTACAACTGAGGCTACGGGCGTCGTGCGTCCTACTTATCACATCGGATGACGTCGGACGTCGGAGGAGGTCCTCGACGACGGCGCATCGACGTCATCGACGCAGACGCCGAAAAAAGTTTCCGATGCAGCACAGCTGTGGTGATTACATGTCATAGATATGGAATACGTCGTCGGACCATCCCATCGAAAGAACGTTACCAGGTAAGAAAGTAACTTGTTCTTCCAGTTAATAACTAAACTACAGAAACACCGAAGCAGCGAACAGCAAACAGCACTACTTTGAGCGCGTACTTCGATGCGCGCGCGCAGATGTAAAAGTAGGCTTCTGGGAAAGCGGGCGGAGCCACCTAAATAAATACAAATATGTACTATATTAGTATTTTAGAAGATTATATGTGACATATTTAGAAGCATATATAATGTCCTTTGTATTCTTGATGGGAAAATACCATAAAGGTCCAGTAGAAAAGAGTGATGGACGTCGTAGTCCTTGTGCAGCAGCGATTCCCGACAGCAAACAGTGCTACTTTGAGCGTGTATTTCGATGCATGCACGCAGATGCGCGCGGGAGTCTGTAAAAGTAGGCTTCTGGGAAAGGGGGCGGAGCCACCATAAAGGTCCAGTAGAAAAGAGTG
Organism: Ambystoma mexicanum; assembly: GCF_040938575.1. Lineage (NCBI taxonomy): Eukaryota > Metazoa > Chordata > Amphibia > Caudata > Ambystomatidae > Ambystoma > Ambystoma mexicanum. Next base: position 1,664,418,763 of record NC_090929.1, read on the forward strand.
ATGGACGTCGTGGTCCTTGTGCAGCAGCGATTCCCGACAGCAAACAGCGCTACTTTGAGCGCATACTTCGATGCTTCGAGTACTTTCTTTGCCACAATCCCAACCAATGTGTGTAGTAGGGCATGAGCTAGCTTTACTATCACTGTATAGCATGTACACTTGGAAATTGTGCTGCTTATACAGAAAATGGGCATCATTACAAGTATGGCGGTAAGGCAACAACGGCGCCGGTATCGCTACCGGCATCGTTGCTACCCTACCGCCATACTAGGAGTTCTGCTCGCGGGTGCCCTTGCAGCCACTAGGTCTGACCTGGTGGCGGTACCGGCACCCGCGAGCAGAACATGATGGTAGCACTGGTACTGTTATTAACGGTACCAGTGCTTCCACCCTCCCCATTGAGCCCTATGGGGCTCAGATAGGAATGGGGGGGATGTACCGGGCCCGGCACCCGCGAAAGGGCAATTACGGGGTCCGGCTCGGCCGGAATAGCCCGGTAATTGACCATTTGCGGGTGCCGGACCCAGATGGGAGTTTGGAGGTAGCTACCTCCAACCTTGTAATGAGGCCCAATGTCTTTTAAGTGATAAACCGGGATCCCTCCTACAGACACTATCAAATTACCTGAGGTCTTCCGAACATTGTCATGTAATAGAATGGAGAAAATAAATTGGTATTATCATGGCGGCAGCTGACATCTCCATAGAATTGTTGTCAACTAATCCAATGAGAAACGAACAAAAAGGGTGGCAACATGATTGGATACATACACGTGACTTATGCTGCGAGCCATACCTGATTGGGTGCTGTTTGGAGCTAATCGATCTTGTGTTGGGACGGCTGCTGGCTTGCGGTGGCCCCTTTTCCTGGGACATTTGGATCCTTGGGGCAGCTACCTAGTCGGGGTTGGAGGTTCACCATGACGAACGGTGCCGGGAAGAAGCAAGGTTCCATGGATTCCTTTACGAATGCTTCAGTGAGGGCCCTGAGATTGGAGGATATGGGCTCTGGTGGAGATTCTGGCACAGTTTAGGGGGGGCTCTGGTGACGTGCAGCTGTTGGTGGCTATGCAAGGCGGCTTCATGTCAGTTAATGTCAAATTGGATGACATTGTGGTGACAATCAGCTAACTGAAAGCTAAAGTTGAGAGATTGGCCACATTAACGAAGCTGAGACCAGGATTGGAGAGGTGAAAGATAGGGTGGGCCTACACGACCTTGACATAGCTGAATTGAGAACGGATCTGGTCAAGACCCAAGGCAAATCTGACGACCTTGATTCACCTTCACAATGCAACGATATTCGTATCGTTGGTGTGCCGGAGGCAGCATGTAAGGGGACCATGGAACCATTCATAGAGGACCTCCTTAGAAACCTATTTTGTGCAGCAACATTCTCTATGCATTTTTTGGTCGAGTGCGCACCCTGGCTCTAGTGCCCAGGCCTGCTCACCATCATTGCGAAATTACTTAATTATAGGGGCAGACACCTCATCCTAAAACTATCCAGAGAAATGGTTACACTTTGCTACGAGGCCAACAATGTCCATCTATACCCAGACTGCTGGGGTCCAGACACTGCGGAGATGGTATGACCCAGTGAAAGGACTACTCCGGGCCAGACATGTCCCATATGCCCTTATGTTTCCGTTGAAGCTCCGGATACAACATGACACTGCGCACACTTTTTTGAAAAACCATCGGTTGCCATGGCCTATGTTGAGGCATCTATTTCACTCGCACCACGAGAACTCCGGAATAACTGTAGCCCTGATCCGAGGGAGGAGGGTGCACTGGTCGAGGGGGGATATTGAACTGGGAATTCTGAATACTGAAATGTATATATATATATAATTGTTTTTTTGTGTGTAATCTGTCGAGTAGTGGCACACATAACAAATGTTTACAATTAGTCGGATGCATGGTCACATGACTGTTCTATGCACGTTTTTGCTGTTCGCATTGCACCCCTGGAAAATTCCACTATTGTTATGGGAACACATCATCAGGTTGGTGGAGATAATGTGGGAGGTGTGGGTTATAGTCATCAGGTTGGGTGCGATGGCGTCCGGATGTGGGGTTGGACTGGCTTTCGGTTGGTGGTAAGATTGTTAGTCCCAAATTTGATGCTGCTATGGCAGGTAAATGAAGACACACCAGTCACAAGGAACAAATATATGAACAACAGTTTATTATCGCTTAAGCGGCCCCAAATTTGTCAATGCATGTGTACAGGCATAGAGAAGGTGAGCAAAGGCATGAGGGAGTGAGCGTACTTTATACAGAAGTAACAACATAGCGAATTTGCTCCAGTCCATCATGTGATGAGGATTCATGACCTACATACCTGAGCATTTTACTATGGCAACATATGCTGGTGTCATCTCGCAGACAATTTACTGTCTGGGAACAGAGGAGAGTGGAGTGTAGGAGTATTTCTTGTTCCTAACACAAGGTAACATTCCTCACGCTACATACTCTTACGTCACGTCCCCTTTCATCCATACTGCATGGGTGTCCCTTCCAAGGGACGGGAGACGGAACCTGTTTCACCAGAAAAAAAAGTCTTCCTCTTTAAATTAAGAGGCACCCGGTGCTGCGGCCCAGGGAACGTGCGCTGCCCTGACTCCGCCCTCTGGCGCCACACCTCAGTCCCCTTTTCTGTGCTGACGGGAACGGGCTGAATTCACCAGCGCTCCTGGGTCTGGCTTCGCCCATGTAATTCCACGCGCAGTGTCTTCTTTTTTTGTCTTTTTATCATTCAGGTACTCTGTCCTCAGGCGCCACGCTTCTCCCCGTTGCATGTCGACTTCCACAGGGTTTAGCAGGTGTCCATCCTGCAACAGGCTCTTCCCAACTTCAGACACCCTCTGCCTACATTGCCTTGGCCCAGACCACGGTTGGCAAGCTTGTACAGCGTGTGGCTCGCTGTCATTGAAAGCACTGAAGAACAGACTAGCCAGGTGGAGGGAGCTCTTCCAGAAGTCGCCTCCAGCGGACCTCAAGAATTTTGTGAAATACCGAGCCAGGCCCAAGGAATGGCCGCTATTTTTCATCGCACCCCGCAAAGGAGACTCCTTGCCAAGGAGACTCTTGCGAGGCAGGGCCGTTCAGTTCCTTGTACCAGCACATGCACCAAGGCTGCTGCAGCTACCAGCCTTTGGGCCGAGGGATCCTCAGATCCTCCCGATGGCAGTGTCGAGGGACCGGAAGGTTCTTGTACCGGATTGTCATCCGAGGGGCTTCGCCCTTTAACTGGCAATATGGCAGAGGGGCTATGCCCTAGTACCGGCAATACGTCTGACGGGGTGCCTAAACGCAGCTCTACCGACCCCCGGGTCGAGGGTGTCTCGGGAGGAGCTGGTTAAGCCTCGTGATCCACATGCTAGAGTCCTGGAGGAGGCTGGGCCCCGCGAGCCGAGCAACACGTCGCAGGCACCTGACAGGCAGCTCGACAAGATGGCCGGTGTGCCAGACCGAGGCACCTGTCTGACGCCATTTCAGGAGTTCGGCAAAGAACGAGTGTCAAGGTGGGACTGGCCTCTACCAGGTATGTAGCCTACAGCCTATCCTTTTTACGCGCAGGGCAGATTCCCAATGCGTCCATACGGGTAGGGTGTACAACGGCTCCAGCAGCCCCCGGCTACCCCGTCAGTACCCCCTACCACCTCTCAGGCCAGTGAAGAGGGGTTCTTCAAGAGGATACTCAGCCTCCTCAAGTCACCTCAGATGGGGTTATCCTCAAGGACGCCATCAGGGAAGTTCTCCTGACTATGCTAGTGGCAACCCAAGCACCTCTGCTGGCGGCTCGGTGCAGCCGCTGCCTCCGGCTCCCCAACCGACTCCTCAGGCGGTTCCGTACCAGCCTCCGCCACCTCCTCAGGCTACGGCTGTGGTCCTTGTGCCCCATCCTCTGGCTCCAGCTACTCCCCCAGCTCCGCAGGATCCTCCTGATCCACAGGACACGGATGAGGAGGAGGATCCGGACACGCCATCCTCAGCCAGGGCTTCCACAAACATCTTGCTGCGCTGGCGGAGTACCTGGGCCTACCTAAACTCGAGGTTGAGCAGCCGGCAGAAGGGGTTCTGGCTGAAGTCCTCACGCAATGCCCCTCTGCCAAAACAGGGATTCCTCTGCAGACCGATGTAGTCTCCCTGGCCAAGAAGGGTTGGCTCAAGCCCCACTCGGTCCAGCCGGTCAATAGATGCCTGTACGCCAAGTACAGGCAGATGGAGTGGGATACACTGTTGCTCTCGGCACATCCTCAGCCACACTCCTCAGTGATCGCTGCGGCATCACTATACTATAAGCCTCAGTCGTCCTCCGCCTCTGTGGCGCTGCTAGGCAAGGAGAAGATCTTGGAGGCGTACGGGAAGAAACTCTATTCCAGCGCGTCCTCTGATCTTCGTCAGGCCAACGCCGATCCCATGCTGGCTGCCGCTAACCAAAGGTTATGGCGGGAAATTGCGGACTTCCTCCCGGAACTCCCTACGCGGAGCCAATCACGTTTTAAGGCTGGCTTGGCTGAGGCCCAGCTGGTGGCGCAGGACCTCATTGAATCCACCCTAGCCCATTTTGACACCTCTGGCCATGCCATCCGTATCGCCACGGACAAGAGAAGGACAGACTGGCTCCGGGCCACGAAATTCAACCCGGACGTCCAGGAACATATATTAGATCTACCATTCGAGGGGAAGGGGGGGCCCTCTTCCACTCCACCACGGACGAAGAGCTGGATAAGAAGAAAAACAGCTAAAAAACGGCCAAGTCTTTATCCATCTTGACAAAGACCACGCCCAAGTCGTACAGCTAGTCACAGCAGTGCTCCGACAGAGGGCGTACGTATGGAGGGTTCCGTGGCGTCCAGGAATGGAAATCCAGGCAGCTGGACCGCTTGCTGTGTCAGAACCGGGGCAAGCAACAAAAAGGGGTGGGGGTAGTAAGGGCTTTTTCCAGTCCCCGTCCTCCACGACAGCCTCCGAGGGAAAGAAGGCATGACACGCCCCTTCGGGTCCACGTGTCTCCGGTGGGGGGGGGAGGCTTGCTCTCCATGCACATTTCTGGTGCCAGAATTTCGCGGACCCTTTGATCCTTTTCGTAGTATCCACGGGGTACCGCCTGCCCATCCCAGCCTCTCCTCCCTCCTGTTAGGGAGAATTGTCATTTCATGGCTAATTTCCCTTACCTAGTGAGTCCCTCAGCAGCTTTGCTGGATCTCTGGAGTTATTTCTTTCTACTTGGTAAGAGTGTGAGCTTTTCCCCCACTCTTACCCATGTTTTGCTATGTGTCTTTTACCTGTTTTTATGATTGTGGGCTCTGGAGTACACCACTTCAGTAGCCCCCTTCTTTTGTGTGTTACACAGCACCTTCAGTGCAGTGACACAGGGTTGTCGTGCAGACTCCCCCCCCCCCCCCCCCCGACTCCATTTCTGGCTGACTACTGTCCCCCAGAAAAGGGTAAAGTTGCCATTAACTTTACTTAGTCATGTAACCACAGATCCAGTACACCCCATCTTACATGGAGTACTGGAAAGGGTTAATCCTTAGCCTTTTTATCTGTACCTCCTAGAACATTGTTTCGCTCTTTTAACATTTAGAATTGGCTGGTGGCAGTGGTATCTACCCTAAACTTTTCTACCGCGGTTATCTTAAATGAATGTGGTAGTATTGTAGGCTATTGTATTAGCCTCGAACTTAAACCCGCTTGACCAAATACTTTTTCTTTTAGCTCTGGTGCAGTTTATTCGCCATTTCTTTTTGTTAAACTCCTTCTGTTTTACTTTGCGTGGCAAACCAGGTTTGCCTTCTTTGTTCGCTGTCTTTTGGCAGGCTTCTGGGTGTCTAGGTGGGCTGAATGTGAGGGAGGGGTGTAGTCACCCCCTGCACAGGGTTTCCTAGGAAACCGAAGTCGTACTTTTCCATGATTGGCTGAGGTGGTTGTCCGGACTGGACAACCCCCTGCTGCGTGATTGACAGCCAGGCTGTTTGAATGGGGGATTTTCACATAAAAGGCAGGTCTCTTGGGCTGGAAGTCAGAGAGTCGCCACTGGAACTACAAGGAACCGAAGAGAAGCAGAGAAAAAGTCAGCCGCTGCAACTATCCCGTACCGGTGAAGCCCTGCTGCAGTCCTGAGCTATCTACCCTTCAACGACTAAGAGAAGAGCCAGTCCGGAGTCTTCTTCCCTTGAGCCTGGTGGGGATAACCAGCTCATCTTCTACAGCCAGAGGATTTCCTTCGTGGTTGAAATCGCTGCACACTGCTGTAGTGGTCCGGATAGCCACCTTAAGAGCCTCTCCTGTTTTTAAGGAGTGCACCTTTTATTTGTCGTCACTGTTGCCGGCCTCATCCCTGTGTGGCGCAGACCCCCTTATCGTCGTACTCCTTGCTGAAGCTCCAGGAACCGTGGGTCTGCTGGAAACTATCAGGAACAACTGCCGTGGCACCAGCTTATTCGTTTTGAACAAGGTTCTCTGTCCTGCTTCAGGAATTTGGGTGAATCCCTATTTCTCGTTCTACAAGGCTTGTCCTGATCTTCCCTCCTTCTTATAACGTTTGCTTCCGAACATTGACAATATCTAAGTAATCTCGGCTTCGTTGAATCGTGAACTGTCCGACTGTGTGATCCTCGACAACAGGAACCCGGTTCCACTTGACACTGCCTCCAGCTTCTTGACTCTTGAATTTCTGTCTGAGTGTTCTTCGATTCTGTTTGCCGGACAAAAGTATTGCCTATGATTTTTGCCCCCAACTCTCTCTGGGTATCAAGTGCTACTTGTGTTTTTGCCCCGGTAGCAACTCTTACCGCGGATCTGCGTTTATTTAGTAGACCGAACTGTCAAAAAGTGATAGCAATTGTATTCACGGTAACTTTACTTATTTCATAACACCGGTCCATTCAAACACAGGGTGCTTACCTTGATTCATACCGTACAAAGTGAATTGGTTAGTGTTAGTGTATTTTACGTGTGATTTTGAATTTAATTGAAGTGTTGTGTTTATAACAAATGGTTTAAACATAAATGTACTTATATTTTTCTACCTGAAACCTTGAGTCAGTGTTTGCTTGAGTCACAGTAATTTTGGTCCTTTTGTGTAATCTCTCCTGCTGCTCATATACTCTTGAGATAGGCCTGGCTGCTCCACTACTGCTACCACTTTAACATAGTAGTACGGGCTTGTACCAAAGGTAAAACTTGTATTGCCACCTGTAGTCTTAATTGTGTGTAGTGGTCTCTAAGGGCACTGCACAGGATTCTGCCTATGACCTCCTCCCCTCCACTCCCTCATGTTGGGACAGCAACTCTTCTGGCAGAGATCCGGTCGCTCGTAGAGAGCCAGGCAGTGGAGGAAGCACCATCCTCCCAGCGAGGCTTGGGCTTTTACTTCAGGATTTGTGCCATTCAGAAGATAAACCAGGCAGGCCTGAGAGTTGTGCAGGACCTTTACACCCTCAACCTCTCCTTATCCCTACAATAATTCAAGATCGTTACGCCAGGTTTTATAGCGCAGACATTGTGCAAGAGAGACTGGATGTGCTCCCTGGATCTGAAGGATGCGCCTACACGTCCCGATTTGGCAGCCCCATCGTTCTTTCCTACGGTTCAGGATCATGGGCTACCATTTCCAATACAAGGTACTGCCTTTTGGCCTCAACTCAGCCCCAGGGTCTTTACCAGGCCCATGAATATGGTGGCTGCCCTCCTCAGAGCGGAGGGCCTCCACATCTGCCCATACCTCGACGACTGGCTTGTCAGGACTAGTATAGGGGAGATCGACCCTGAGGAATGGATCCGGGTACTAATGCCCCCACGGGAAGCCGCCATTACCTCGAGACTTAGACTGGTGCAACTGAAAATACTGCATAGAGTGTATTATCCTAGAACTGCACTGTTTGGGTGTGGGAAAGCAACGAACCCGAACCGCCTCGGGTGCGGGGATGAGGAGGGGACCTTCTTCCACATCCTGTGGTCCTGCCCCCGGATCCGTACTTTCTGGGAGGCCTGCTGTCGGGAACTGGCCCGGATATTCTCCCAAACTATAGATATGGACCCGAAGGTCCTAATCCTGGGAGCACCGGGAGAGCACGAACTGAATTAATGGGAAGAATTGCTATTGCATACGGCAGCCGCCCTAATCAAGCGTAATATTGCACAGAAATGGAGAGCCCCGGACTCTCCGACACTGGAGCAATGAGCATTGGACATGGACATGTGCTATGATTGAAAGAAGGATCTACACCGCAAGAGGCTGTCCCAACAAAGCCTCCAAAATATGGGCGGCATGGGAGGAGGGAGGGCCCTGAAGCATATGGACTCCGGGGACGTTACCCTGAACACTTATAAGGTGAACTGTGATCGTACTCCACGAAAATGGTGATGCCAGACAAATTACTATTGTAAGGCGGGCCGGCCTAGTGGATGTAACTGCCTCGTCTCTTTCTTGTTCCTCCCTTTTTGGTTTTGGTTGTTTTGTTTATGTTGTAATCAAATGATGATAAAAAATGTTTTATCAAAAAAAAATAATGTGTACTCTATCTTTTACAGTTTTCTAGGTATAGGTGCATTCCATATATTCGCAGGTCTACCCACAACAATTTTGTAGGGAGAAAGCCCAGTTCTTGACTGAGCTGCTGTTCTCATAGACAGTAACGCTAACGGTAAGGCGTCAGGCCATTTCAGTTTACTATGTGCACACACCTTTGCTAGTTTATTCTTAAGGATACCGTTATGACGTTCTACCAAACCGGCACTCTTAGGATGCCTCGCTGAATGAAATCGCTTATCAATTTGTAGAGCCTTGCATACCTGTAGTATGATAGCTGCCTAAAGTGTTGTCGATTATCGGACCAAATTACTCTGGGTAACCCAAATCTAGGGAAATACTCTTTCAACATTACTTTTGCAGTGGATATGGCAGTGTTAGCTCTCAAAAGGGAAAACTTCAACCCATTTACTGAAGGCACATTTTATTACTAACACATACTTCTAGTTTTGGCATCACTCCATCTCGATGAATTCAAAATGAATCACTTCAAATTTCATAGAGGGAGGTCCAAAACTACCCTTGGGTGCTGGTGTTTCCTTTACCAATGTTCTGTTGTAGACAAATCATGCAGTTCTGAACTACTCGTTCTGCAATTTTGTGTAATGCGCGATAGTCAATACAAGTCCTAAGGTCACCTTCCTTTTTAGGGATGAAGAATAAAGACGATGCTGCTGGAGACTTGAACGGGCGAATGAAGCCATTAGCGAGGTATTGATCCAAATATTGCCGTAAATGAAGATTTTCGGGTTCAGTGAGGGCGTAGATTCTGCTGCATGGAATTTGAGCGCCGGGTAGGAGGTCGATCTGGCAATCATATGATCTGTGGGGTGGTAACGTGTTTTCTTGGTCTTTCTGGAAAACATCCTGAAATTCCTGGTATTCCTGGGGTAACTGAGTTATCGGATTCGTGACCGTAGCCAGTCTTTTGATCAAAGTTCTTTCAGGATAACAAGTGTGTGCACAATCCGAGAAGGTCATTCTCTTTTCTCGCCAGTCAATACAATGATTATGAGTTTCCAACCATGGCATTCCCAGAATTATTTGGAACTTTGGGGCCTTGATTAAGTCGAACACAATGCTCTTTCGATGCCCATCTTGACCCAACAGTGTCATCTCCATAGTTGAATGAGTTACTGGACTGGAATCCATTTCGGTCCCATCGACGGTGGTGATTACATCAGTTGTGGGTTTTTTTCAAAGAGGCAGGTTGATCCTTGTAGCCAATTCTTGATCAATGTAGTTTCCTATGGCTCCGCTATCTATGTATGCTCTCACTGCGTGCATACGAGATGGTTGCCTTTGATCTATAAAGACCATTGGTATAATTAGGTGCGAGGTCTGAGTGTCCTTCTTCATGCTCGGCAAGCGGACCTCTACGCTTGTCGGGCGTGGTCGTTCCATATTGACTTTGTCGGCGACTCCTACCACCTTCTTAGGTGGTTTCACTGGGCAATCCCGTAAAAAATCCCTGAGGTTCCACAATACAAACACAATTGTAACTGCCGCCTCTTGTCCCTTTCTTTTTGAGTCAAGGTCCTTTAACCCCCCCCCCCATTTGCATGGGTCCAGATACATCAGTTCCTTTGGGGGTGACGTTGTCCTTGGGTCTTACTAATACTCGATTCTCGCCTGATCAGCCTTCCGATTCTGAAGTGTGATCCAACTGGACAACCAGGTCTATGTATTCAGCACAATCTTGAGGTGGGTTCACTACTTGTGCCAAAACGTCTTTTAGTTCACCTCGTAGCCCACGATGAAATAGCGTAATCCGCTTGACCTCTGGCCATCCGGTTTCTACCACCAACCTATTGAAGGTTGCGATGTAGGTCAGCAGATCCTGGTTACCCTGGCGCAAGGACAAAAGTTTGTTATCCAAAGCTTGGCCTTGGGAATGTCGGGCAAATAGTCTTTCCATGCTTAGTTGAAAACCCTGAAAATCCCGAAGAGGGTCATCCTGGTTGACTAGTGGAATAGACAAATCGGCTGCACTGCCACTGAGATACGATAGTACAAAGGCTACCTTTGCTTGATCATTCAGAAAGGCTCCAGGTCTACATAAAAAATGCAGGTGGCACTGGTTCATAAACACGCGAACCTTTTGGGGTCCCCCGCAAAGCGTTCTGGTGGTGCTAAAGGAACTGCCCCTGGTAAAATTACTTGCACTGGATTACTTGATTGAGCTTGGGCAGAAGCTCCCCCGAGTCCAGGTAAAGGTGTGTGCCCAGCTTGAGCTTGAAGTAATTGCCTGGCGAGATCATCCGTACTTTCTTTTGCCACAATCAGTTCTCTCCTGAGAGCATTAGTCTCTTGACGGGCAGAATGCACTTCAGCCCTTAGTTCTCCCAGTAGTTGGGCTAATTGGTCAGTCTCTGAGGTCTCCATAACGCCCGGGTGGAAATTTGTAGTAAGGCTTCGCGTTCTGTTACGCTCACCTGGATTCCACAGGGGCGTCGAACAAGCCGGACTGCTGCGGTCTCCACCAGTATGACTCGTAGCGAAGTGATGATCGACTGCACTGGCCCGCAAAAATATTTTCCTAAAAGCAGTAAAGGTGATTAGCCACCCATGGTAGAGAGGTTACACTAACACTATTTTCCCTGAAAACATCCAGTATTACCCTTCATAAAGTCTCACCTTATTGTTTGGAAGGATGAACTCTCCATCCTGCATGGAGTGCAGGGGCGCGTAGAAGTTCAGTTACTTCACTGATCCGAAGGCATTTGGCAGAGTTCCAGATAACAAGTAGTGTGTAAACCGAATATATAGTTCTTTTAGAGTTCAAATGTCTGTTAATTCACTCTTGCTCCTTTCATACCTTTTCCCTTGCAGCGTGATCGAAGGAGTGAGTTTGCCTCGATGGATGAAGGTAGCGCTTGGGTAAGAGTCAGTTTGTACCAAGCACTGTCTAGCAAGTAATATTGTTCCAAATGTAATTAACCTATAGTTCTCTATCTTCTTTGCAGGTGCGGCGCCTTGCCGAAAATGTCTAACGTAGGATGGTGACCAGCGCTGCCTCGAGCGGTAAAATTCCGAGTAAGTATCTTGCGGTAAGTAAAAGAATGTCTTTGGCGGAAACCCCCTCACCTTTTGTTTGTTCTTGTCTTTTCAGATACTGATGTTTCGGGCGGGGATTCAACGGGTGCTGCGCCCGGTTGTGGAGATGCTCCGAAAGACCGGTGATTATGGCGCGGTGCTGCAGCTGGCAATGCGACGTGGTTTATTTTGTGTCTTTTTTCCTTTATCCACAGGTGCGGCTGCTCCAGGAAAAGATGACGAAATGGAAATCTTATTGTTCTAACCTTCTCTTCTTCTTTCCTTGTCTCTAGGATCGGCTCCGGACACAAGACGGGTGTGGCTGTAGACTGGATGCTGGACTGCAAACACGGTGAGCGTTACGCTCCTAAGATGCAGAATAACATGAAGCGTGTGCTGCTCTTCGGGCGTGGTTTAAATAGCATCAAAAAAGTAGTTCCCAGGTAAGAAGTTCCAGTACCACACCCAAGCAGCAAATAGTTCCTAAAGGAAAGTAGTCCCTTCATGGCCTTATGGTGGCCTGTACAGGAGTTCTTTGCAGGATGACCTGCATAATTTAAAGTTGGCAATATGAGCCTGGCGCCTATGGTGCCAGGACTGAACCCATATAGCCCCTAGGTGGGGTTTTGGAAATTCCTGTGTCGTCTTGGTTGCCTGTTCCCTGGACAGATGGACATGTTCCGGATGTCTGGGGGCAGGCATCGTGACATTTTGGGAATGTTGTCATTATACCATACTGGGTCTAAGTGCTTACAAATACTCTTTGCACTAATGTGGCCTGGCCCATGTGCCATAGTAACTTACAGCTGTTACATATGCGTTGGGCAGCATCCATCTCTGTTTCTCATGGTCCACCCAACAACCCTCATTATCCAACCCTGTGGGCCCAGAAGCCTAATATTCAATCTCTTCCTTTGTTGCTTCTGCCTGAATCTCCTTTACGTTACGAACACCCTCCTCCATCATCCTAGTTTCTGCAACCCCTCTAGCAGAATCTAGAACATACATTCTAGAGTGTGGGTCAGTGGAAGTTTGCTTTGCTATTTTGTCTGCAAAGCCATTTCCTTTTCCAATGTCGTCAGTCACCCTCTGGTGTGCTGCACATTTCATTATCGCTAGTTTGGGAAGGGCCAATGCAGATAACAATTGCACTATGACGGGACCATGCTAAATCTTTTTACCATGAGATGTTAAAAATCCCCTTTCAGCCCATAGTCTGCCAAAGTTGTGAGCTACTCCAAAGGCATACTGACTATCAGTATACACATTTACACGAAGCCCTTGGGATATGTCACAAGCTCTAGTCGAGGCAACTATCTAGGCAGCCTAGGCGGAGTTGTGTGGAATTCTCTTGCTTTCGATAATGTTGTCTAAAGTGGTGATTGCATAGGCAGCAGTGGAAGTGCCATCAGGCAGTTTAAAACGAGAACCATCGCAGAATAGCTCTCCATCCGGAGACGTCAATGGTGTATCGTTCAGATCGATCCTGCCTTTAGTATCCTGTTCGGTAACGTACAGGCAGTCATGGGATGCATTTTTTAGTGCAGTCCTCATTCAGAGAAGGCAAACGTTCAGCTGAATTCAAAGAACAGCATCTCTTAATTTTGATGTGAGGTGCAAATGGGATCAACTCATACCTAGTGAGTCGGGCAGATGTGAGATGCTGAGTTTGTGTTCTATTTAACAGAAAATCTACTGAGTGCGGTACCATTACGGTTAAGGGGTGACTCAAACCATACCCTCACTTTGTTAAACACCGGCGTCAGCAGCAGCTGCAGCCCTGTGACATTTCGGCAAAGCATATGCAACAGGGTCTAATGTGGAGGAAAAATAACTGCATGGTCTGCTTCTTCCCCCATGTTCCTGTGTCAAAACAGCCAAAGCGCATCCGTTCCTTTCATGCACGAATAAAACAAATTCTTTATAGTTTGTTGTGCCCAATACTGGTGCGGGACATAGCGCCGTTTTGAGCAGATCAAAAGCTTCTTGACAATCCGTATCCCAAGGTAACGGTAAAGCTACATCCTTCACACTCAATGCCAGCATTGGCTTAATCAAAAGTGAAAAAATCTGAATCCATTGTCTACAATATGAAGCCATGCTGATAAAAGCCCTAACTTCTTTCTGTGTATTTGGAGCAGTCATGCCAGAGATGCTTTGTATGCGTTCAGGCACAAAGCGCCTACCCTCCTTCGACAGGAGATTGCCTAAAAAGGCGACCTCATGTTGACAATATTGGAATTTCTTCAAAGATGCTTTATGGCCATGCTCAGCTAGATGCTTCAGTAACAACACAGTGCCCTCCTTGCAAGCGTTCTCTGAATCAGCAGCAATATGTAGGTCATCAATGTACTGTATCAATGTGCAAGTGGAAGGTAATTCAAGCATATTGAGTTGTTCCTTAAGAGCTCTGCTGTAAATGCTGCGACTCTCACTGTAGCCTTGTGGTATGCGTGTGAAAGTGAAAGAGTGTCCACCAAGGGAAAATACAAACAAGTATCTAACTAGTATCTGCGTGAATGGGTACGCAAAAAAATGCTTTCTTCAAATCTATGATAGAAAAATGCATAGCCGTAGCAGGAATCATAGTAGAGATGGTAGTGATGTCAAGGACAATGGGAAACTGGTGCTACTACCTTGTTACTCGTATGAAGATCAATAACAAAACGGTAGGGTAATGCATTGTCGCCTTTCTTATAAACTGGCAAAACCGGGCTATTACATGTATTACCAGAAATCTCTTCGATAACACCTTGATGCATTAAATCAGAGACAGTACTTTTAAGTGCTTGTTCGCCTTCAACAGATACGTTATACTGCGGGATACGTGGTAGCGTAATACCGGACTTTTAATACTATTCATACAGGGTCAACATTTAGTATCCCTACATCGTTGTTGTTTACTGCCCATAAACACGTAGTAGGCACTTGTTGTAATTCACTCGATAAAGGCAAAGCCATAAAGGGTGAAGTGGAATTCAGCTGGTGTGAAATTGTCAAATACACTCCATCTGGCGAGCAGTAAATCACTGCATGCAATTTCTTTAACCGATTTAAACCCAGCAAATTCTCACCACAATTCGTAGCCAATAAAAATGGACATGAGTCGGTGAATGGACCCAAAGCTATTGGCACCGGTCGTGAGAACGGACCTACTACTGGAGTACCAGAAAACCCTAAGGAAACATTATTCTGCCCTGACAGTGGGATATCTGGAACCTGCAGATGGTCAATGGAGCACTTTTGTGCTACTTTGTCTACTAGAAAAACATGCACACTATTCCCAACCTTAATTTCTACGTAGGGTCCTTTCTGATCTACGGGAATAGGAATAGGTTCCAGATTCTGCTTCGGGCTGTCCTAGCGAAACAAAACATTGTCAGATGTGAAATCTTAGTGAAATAAAAATGTGTAGGAATGGCAAAAATGTTCGTATTCCCAGTATTTTGTTGCTGGCCCCCCTGATTACGTGCATTATTACCGTGTGGTTGGTTCTGTTGATTCTAAGCAAACTGATTCCTATTCGGACCGGGCATGCCATTGGGACCTCTCGATCTTCTACAATTCGCTCTATGAAGGAGGACCGGATATTGTGTCCTCCAGTGACCACCTTGCTTACAATATGCACATTGATTGATGTGGAGAGGCCCTGTTTGCGGTATGAACTGTCCTCTCGGTTGTGCATTCCCACCCCATGCACCTCTTGCAATTTGTTGCAAAAGTACCCTAGTTTTTAAATCTCTCTTTCTCTTCGCTATTTTCTCTTTCTCATTGTTAACTCTGTTTTTGTAATACTGAGCCATATGGAAAATCGCAGATGGTGACTTAGCCACCCATGCTCTTTCAGAGGCAGTAATCTGCGACTGAATGTCAGGCAATAACCTCGCACAAATTTGTAACAATCGCTTTCCGGGTTCCGTACTCAAATCTTGGCCACTGAAATCTGAAAATACCTGTTCAAACCAGTTGAAAAATGTGGTTGCTCCCTCAGTCTTCCCTTACATGCACACAGTTAATTTATCCAAAATAATTCTATTCTCAGGCACTTAAGTTTTAAGCTTAGTCACTATGTGGTTCGGTAACAATATTTTCTGAGGTGGTTTTTCTCCAGCTTTCCTAGACCTATCATCTAGTTCTAATGCAACCCAAGTATCGCCCATAGCCGATTGATCATCTACAGTCCTAATTTCCTTCCGTAAATCTGCTGGCAGAATCACAGGGGCTGACAAGTTGATGTCATCTAAGGTGAAAACCGATGAATTCAGAACAGATTCTATTTCCTTGTAAAATCCTGTAGGATTCTTTCTAATAATATTAATAATAATAATAATAATAATAATTTAGCATTTATATAGCGCTACAAACCCTCAGGTAATGTCTGGAATAGACTGCTTTAAGGGTGTTTACTTCTTGCCGTGAAAACGGAACATGATCAGACTGTGAAATATAATGTGCTGAAATAGTCGTGGCAGGTGCTCCTCCTATAGCAGGTACCTCCGGTACAAGAGTCGGAGGAACCTCTCCCATAGGTAATTGTACAGTGGGAAATTCTGAACGTTTATTAAGGAGTAAAGCCAAATCGAGTGACAATGAAGTGAGCGTTGTGTCGGCAGAAAACACGCGTTTATAAATTACCATGATATCAGCGGGACAACACAATTTTCTCCTCAAACATTCATCCTGTAAATATTCTACCATAACTTGTAATAACTTTCTTTGCATAGACAGAGAATATTGGCTAATCGTATTATGAACCTCCACATGCGAAATGGAGGCATCTGAGATCCATCTAAGAGTGTCTCTCGTGCATATGCGCATTTCTTCATTAATTGTTTTCGGTTGAGGCATCCAATGCTACTTTGTGCAAATGATCAAGTGCATGTTTAAAGAAAAACAATTTCGATAAGTGTTTGCGCACTTTCAGTGCGGTATCTCTAGTACAGGACAAGAAATTCAAACCCTGCAATCCCTGTTTGACCACTGAATCAATTAAATCACCCCAAACCTCAGCTACGTATAATCCCATTTGTTCTATGAATATTTTCTGTTCAGGGATTGCCCCATGGTCTGATAGAGAACTCGAAGTGGCTGCTTTGTTACCCACTTTCTGTATACTTTTCTGCCCAATCCCGCAATTCCCTCTTACATTCTGGTGATATCGTGCTACGTGTTACAACTCTCTGATCGCTAGCAGTATTCTCATGTGTCAAAAGTGGAGTAGCTGAAGTAGTCAGTAACGATAGTAGGAGTAAGTCGTGTGCACTATGCGGCAAAGGAAAATCATCAGAACGTGTGACTAGTGCAGGAAGTGGTGGCTGTGCTTGTGGCGGTACATATGTAGGCGGTGCAGTAAGGGATGTTCGTCTGTCATTCGATAACTTATTTATCAATTCATCGGATGCATGTCCTTTGAGGGATATATTTTCTGCACTTCTAATTGAAACCGCCTACTCCTAACATCATTTTCTAATTGCTTTTGCTGGTCATGCTCTAAAGCATTTCCAGTTTGTGTAATGTCTACGTGCGCGTTTCTCTCTGCTTTTGAGGCGTTGGATGGCTTCATTTCGCCAATCTCTGACGTCAAATGCAGCACGCCTCGCTTTCTTGCGCAACAATACAGACTCTAGTTGTTGAATTGTAGCCAACTCAAAACTCCCTGGCCATTGAAGTTCTGGTTCATATCTGGTTTGACAATGCCAAATACTATTGAACACTATAGCTCCTGAACCAAATTTTAGATAAATGTCATATGCCGGCGACCCTTCGGGTAGCGCCGGTTGACTATATTCCAAACCATTCGGTTGTCTTCGTCTGCAACAAAGCGTTGCCCAGCAAGATGACAACTTACTTAAACCTGGCATGTCTGAAAAATACAGTTCTGTCTGGCCAATATGTTGCGTGTAAAATATTTGCCAAAACAAACCAAAAGTCAAGCACCATCAGTTTGAAACAGACTCACTTGATTCCAATCAAAGAAAGTTCCCCCATCAAATCGAAGGAACCCACGTCGTGGCTGGCGGTCTTCCCAAAAAGCCTCTAGTCCAGGAATCTTGCTGTGACGACCTCTGGGCGAAGCGTGGCGAACGGAGACCGCAAACCGCAGTCTGCGAGGAAATGCGTCTCTAAGTGCAGGGGCCCCCGATACTCCCTGATCTCGGTTTGTTCACTTCATCCTCGCAAAGCGACAGGTCATTATCGGAAGAGCCCACGTTCCGGGCGACATCTGTTAGTCTCAAATACGAGGCTGCTACTGCAAGTAAATGAAGACACACCAGTCACGAGGAACAAATATATGAACAACAGTTTATCGCTTAAGCGGACCCAAATTCGTCAATGCATGTGTACAAGCATAGAGAATGTGAGCAAAGGCCATGAGGGAGTGAGCATACTTTATACAAAAGTAACAACATCACAAATTCGCTCAGTCCATCATGTGATGAGGGTTCATGACCTACATACGTGAGCATTTTACTATGGGACCATATGTTGAAGTGCTCGGCGTCATCTCACAGACAATTTACTGTCTGGGAACAGAGCGGGGTGTAGGAGTATATCTTGTTCCTAACACAAGGTAACGTTCCTCGCGCTACATTATCTGTTATTTCTAGACTAAAAAGTCAGTCTGCATTTCGACTCAGTAGCTCGGTTTTTAGGAATACACATGCCATGAATTGTGCTTCTTTTAATCGTCTAGAAAACACGGAAAAGTGAGCAAAACAACCAAGATGGAGTTCAAAAGGCGAGTGTAACGCTCACCTGATTCTCGCAGAGGCGCCGGTCTTGACTGGGCGACTACCGTATCTTCAAAAGTGATGTGTAGCACCCGGTTGGCTCTTTGGGCTGGACCTCTGTGCACTGTATGCCTGACTCGAAGAGTAAGATGTCTGCAGATAGAAAATATGGGATTAATGAACTGGGGTTATTGGGGTGTCCCTATCTCTTTCCTTTTCTCCTCTCCTGTAGAACCCCAAAGGTTAACGCTCTCACCTTAGGTAAGTGAACGCCGAGCTCTCCATCTGCCTCGGGGCAGGGTGCTGTAACCAGTTTCTTCACTGGATAGGTAGCGCAGGCCTCTTGACTTCAGAGGACTGCTGTCCGTCGTTTACTTCACGAACGGTGAGTTCCGAATATTTCAAATGTCTTTAAAAGTCTTTTGTAATGCTGTCTCTTATTTTGCAGGGTTCCGGCGATGGCGGTTGACTGGCTGAAGTGAGTTGAGGATGGACCCGTATGCGGAATAGAAGCGCCTGGAAGCGTGTAAGTAAGCGCTTGTTGCTTGCTTCACGATGTGCACTAACTGTCCTTTTATTTTGCAGGTACCAGTTCGGAGCTGCTGAAGGATGCCGGAATGCCCACTGAGTTCGGCGTGGATGGAGTAATGGCACGTGAGTATTTAACGTTACCCAATGTCTTTAAACGCACCTTCTTTTGTCTTACAGATGCGGGATGCAGCGCCGAAGGCCTGCGGAGCGTGCAAATGGTTGGTAAGCTTTTGTCTTTCAGATGCCGGAATGCAGTGCGATGACCTCCGGAGCGTGTGAAGAGTAGGTAAGCCTTTGTCTTTCAGATGCAGGAATGCTGCGCGAGGCGTTGATGACAGCCGATGGACCAGGTAAGAGATGCGCTGTCACTGAAGACCGTAGTGCTAACCTGTTCTTTCTTGTCTTTATAGATGTTGCTGAAGACTGGATTCAGGATGGTAAGCCTTTTTCCTTTAGGCCCAGGATCAGATGCAGAAGACACGATGAGCGTTCTGCTGCAGAGGATGCAGAATAACACAAAGCAAGATTCATCCATCGGGTGTGGTTTAAATAGCCTCCTGTAGTACTTAGGTGTCTCCTTCCACAGCCACGCCTAGGTAAGAAAAGAGTTCCTGCTTTCCAGAAGAGTTCCAGTGTTCTGAACCTAGGGAGTGGCTCCTGCCCCACCCAACAGGAAAAGTAGTCCCAAACAGAAGAGGATCAGGGGTTCAACTGGCAGGTAAGTAAGCAGCATGGTCTGCTGCAGGTAAGTCCACCCAAGCATTATGAGCCCAGCGCTTGCAGCGCTGGGACTGGGCATATTTATGAGCCTGGCGCCACTGGCGCCAGGACAGGGTCCAAAAGGTCCCAATTGGGACTGGCTGGCACTCAGAACCTGGGTTATGAGTCTGCTTCCAAGGGAGTTGGGTAAGTCCTGGCCTTTTGGAAGCAGAGATCATGACAGTACCCCCCCTCAAGGCCCCTCCCAAACCGGGCTTCCCCGGGGGTTTTGGCTTGTCAGGAAATGCTTGATGAAATCTTTTGATTAGACGAGGAGCGTGGACATATTCTGCAGGTTCCCAGGATCTTTCTTGAGGGCCGTAGCCTTTCCAGTCAATTAGGTAAAATAGCTTAGATTTGGTGATCTTGGAGTCCAGGATGCGTTTGACTTCAAACTCGAGTTCTCCATCAACTAGGATAGGTTTTGGGGATTTAGTTAGTCGGGTTTGAGGTTGCAGGGGTTTTAAAAGAGAGACATGGAAGACCGGATGTATCTTCATGTGAGGGGGCAAGTCCAACTTGACCGCTACTGGGTTTACTATGGCAGTGATGGAATAGGGACCAAGGTATCTTGGGTTGAATGTGCGTGGTCCTTTTAGAGGTAGATATTTGGTGGATAACCAGACTTGATCTCCTACTTGATATTGGGGGGCTTCCTTCCGATGTTGATCTGCTCCTTTCTTGTATTGTTCTTTAGCTCTTTGAAGGTGAGAAACGGCTTCCTTAAAAGCTTGGGTGATAGTAGAGTGCAGGTAGTCTACTGCTGGTGTTCCAAGATCTTGGGGTGGATCCAACTCTGAGGTTCGAGGGTGACAGCCGTATAAAAGAAAAAACGGGGTTTTCCCAGTTCCTGAGTGGACAGAGTTGTTGTAGGCATATTCGGCTATCCAAAGGATATCATTCCAAGTTTTTTCAGTTTGTTGCAGCATGCAGCGTAAATACTGTTCCAGAGTTTGATTGGTCCTCTCGGTTTGTCCGTCGGTTTGAGGGTGGTGACTGGTCGATAATCTCACATCAATTTGAGCCGACCGACAACAACTTCGCCAAAAATGAGAAATAAATTGACTACCTCGATCCGAAATTAGAACCGAAGGAAAACCGTGCAGTCGGACGATGTTTTCGAGAAATTCTCGGGCCAGAGTTGTTGTTGTTGGCAAGCCTTTGAGTGGAATGAAATGCGCCATCTTGGAGAATAAGTCCACGATTACCAGGATCGTATTGTATCCGGAGCATGGAGGTAGGTCGGTGATGAAGTCCATAGAAAGCGTATGCCAAGGGCGAGGTGGGATGTCAATAGGGCGTAAGAGGCCGGCTGGTCTTTCCTTTTGACTCTTGTTTTGGGCGCATACTCCACAGGACATTATAAAGTCTCTGATATCTTTTTTCCAAGACGGCCACCAGAAGTAGCGCTTGATCTTTTCTGAGGTTTTGGCCATACCGGGATGTCCTTCCATTAGAGACTCGTGATAACAAGAGATCACCTTTTTCTGTAAATCTGTGCTGGGCAGGTATAATCGTTCTTGGAAATACAATAAGTTGTCCTTTACTGCAAAGTGCTTTCCCTGCAGATGCCAATTCTGTATTTCTGCTGGAGTTATAAGTTGCCTGGTTTTATCCTTAATTTCCTCTATGGATTGTGTGGTTATTACACCCAGAATTCTTTGTTCGGGAATGATAGGTACAGGCTTAGGGTTGGTCAAGTGTTCCTCCACTCCCATCCGAGAAAGGGCATCAGCTTTACCGTTTTTTGTACCAGGTCGATAGGTAATTATGAAGTCAAACTCGGCAAAGAATAGTGCCCAACGGAGTTGTCTAGAGGATTGGGCTTTTGCGGTTTTCAAATATTGCAGGTTTCGGTGATCCGTAATCACAGTAACGGTGTGTCGGGCCCCCAGAAGATAATGCCGCCAAGCCTTAAAGGCAGACTTGATAGCCAGAAGTTCCTTATCAGTAATAGTGTAATTGATCTCAGGAGGCAGGAATTTGCGAGACCAGAATGCCACAGGATGTAAATGATTGGTTACTGGGTCCTTCTGTGATAGAACGGCCCCCATGGCAAGGCTTGAAGCATCAGTTTCAACGATGTAGGGGAGTTCGGGGCGAGGATGTTTTAGAATTGGTGCCGAGATAAATTTTGTCTTCAAATTCTGGAAAGCTTGTTCCACCTCGGTAGACCATTCAAAACGTTTGTTTTTCTTTAACAAGGCGGTGATGGGCTGGACTATTCGAGAGATTTCGGGGATAAACCTGCGGTAAAAGTTGGCGAAGCCTAACATGCTTTGAACCCCTTTTACGGAGGATGGTGATGGCCATTTGAGAATCGACCTTCCTTGAATCCATACGCACTCTGCTAGGTGATAATATGAATCCCAAGAATTCAACTTCAGTCACGTTGAAAACACATTTTTCCAACTTAGCGAAAAGTCTGTGTTGACGCAACCTCTCGAGGACCATTTTCACGTGTTTCCGATGTTCAGATTCCGATGAAGAATAAACGAGGATGTCGTCAATGTAAACAACAACACATACATCTATGAGTTCTCTGAGGACATCGTTCATAAAATATTGAAAGGCGGCCGGGGCATTGCAAAGTCCGAAGGGCATGACCTGATATTCAAATAGCCCATACTTGGTGCGGAAGGCCGTCTTCCATTCATCGCCCTCTTTTACTTGTACCAAGTGGTAGGCTCCTCTAAGATCCAGCTTTGTATATATGCATGCTCTTCTGACTTGGCCCAGGAGTTCAGGGATTAAAGGTAATGGATATCTATTCTTAACGGTGATCTGGTTCAGGGCGCGGTAATCTATACAAGTTCTAAGGTCCCCTCCTTTTTTTGGAACGAAGAACAATGCTGAAGAAGCAGGGGACTTAGAAGGACGAATAAACCCATTCGCTAGGTATTGATCCAGGTATTGTCGGAGGTGAAGGTTCTCAGGCTCGGTGAGGGCATAAATTCTGCTACACGGAGGAGTAGATCCAGGTATCAGGACTATCTGGCAGTCATAGGACCTATGAGGAGGTAGAGAGTTAGCCTGATCCTTCCGGAAAACATCTTGGAATTCTAGGTATTCGGGAGGTAACTGGGGAGTCTCCGAAGAAATTAACACCAGGTGGAGGGTGACAAGTAGAGACACATTCTGGGAACTGAACCGTTCTTGCTCGCCAATCGATCCGAGGATTGTGTTTCTCTAACCGAGGTATCCCTAGAATAATCTGGAACTGAGGGGCCTTGATCACATCGAACACGATCTTCTCATGGTGTCCATCTTGACTTACTAGCGTCACTTCTTGAGTGGTATGCGTTACTGGTCCGGAGGCTATCTCCGTACCATCCACCGTAGTAATGTCGTCCTTTACAGCCTTGAGACAAAGAGTTAGATTCATCCTCAAAACCATTTCCTGATCCACATAATTGCCGATGGCACCGCTGTCGACGTAAGCTTCAATCGCATGTAATCGATCCGGATGATCAGGGCTAATGAGGACCATAGGTATCACGAAATGCGAGGTCACGGAACTGGTTTTAACGCTCGGCAAGAGGACCTCTATTCTTGTCGGGCGAGGTCGTTTCCCTGCTCAGAGTTTGTGACCTTGGTAACTGCAGCTCCTACCGCCTTCTTGGCTGGTTTCACCGGACAGTCTCGAAGAAAGTGCCCTGAGTTTCCGCAATAGAGGCATAATTGCAACTGTTTTCTCCTTTCCCGCTCCTTTTGTGTTAGTGGTCCTTTCAGGCCCCCTATTTGCATGGGTTCCCCGGAGTCTACTCCTTTGGAAGGAGTTGGTGGTTTGGAAAATACTCGAGCATCAAACTTGGAACGATCGGCCTTCCTGTTCTGCAGTCTGTGATCTATTTGAACGACTAAGTCTATATAATCCGAACAGTCTTGTGGGGGATTCACTACTTGGGCTAAAACGTCTTTGAGCTCTCCACGTAGACCTCTATAAAACAGCGTAATCCTTTTGTCCTCAGGCCATTGAGTTTCCACTATTAGTCTGTTGAAAGATGCAATATAAGCCAAAAGGTCTTGATTACCCTGTCGCAACGAAAGAAGCTCATTGTCCAAGGCCTGCCCCTGTGAATGTCTTGCAAACAGTTTTTCCATACTAAGCTGAAAGGCTTGAAAATCATGGAGAACCGGATCATCTTGTTTAACTAGAGGGATCGACCAGTCTGCCGCATTGCCACTAAGGTACGAAAGCACAAAAGCTACTTTAGCTTGATCAGTTGGAAAGGCTGCTGGCCGGCATAAAAAATGCAACCGGCACTGATTGATAAATACTGCAAACCTCTTTGGGTCACCAGAAAATCGTTCGGGCGGAGCCAGAGGTACATTCCCAGATAGGTTGATCTGCACTGGATTCATAGGGGATGTTGAAGGAAGATTTGCCCCTGATGCGGGTAACGGGGTCTGTCCGGCTTGTGACTGTAGCAATTGTCTAGCAAGATCGTCTGTTCGCTCCTTGGAAATAATTAGTTCCCTTCTTAGAGCATTTGTTTCCTGACGAGCTGCATGCACTTCTGCCCTTAGTTCCCCAAGTAACCGGGCTAGGTGGTCGGTATCCGAGGTTTCCATAGCACCTGGGCAAGAGTTTTGCGGTAGGCTTTGCGTTCTGTAACGCTCACCTGATTCTCGCAGAGGCGCCGGTCTTGACTGGGCGACTACCGTATCTTCAAAAGTGATGTGTAGCACCCGGTTGGCTCTTTGGGCTGGACCTCTGTGCACTGTATGCCTGACTCGAAGAGTAAGATGTCTGCAGATAGAAAATATGGGATTAATGAACTGGGGTTATTGGGGTGTCCCTATCTCTTTCCTTTTCTCCTCTTCTGTAGAACCCCAAAGGTTAACGCTCTCACCTTAGGTAAGTGAACGCCGAGCTCTCCATCTGCCTCGGGGCAGGGTGCTGTAACCAGTTTCTTCACTGGATAGGTAGCGCAGGCCTCTTGACTTCAGAGGACTGCTGTCCGTCGTTTACTTCACGAACAGTGAGTCCCGAATATTTCAAATGTCTTTAAAAGTCTTTTGTAATGCTGTCTCTTATTTTGCAGGGTTCCGGCGATGGTGGTTGACTGGCTGAAGTGAGTTGAGGATGGTACCAGTTCGGAGCTGCTGAAGGATGCCGGAATGCCCACTGAGTTCGGCGTGGATGGAGTAATGGCTTGTGAGTATTTAACGTTACCCAATGTCTTTAAACGCACCTTCTTTTGTCTTACAGATGCGGGATGCAGCGCCGAAGGCCTCCGGAGCGTGCAAAGAGTTGGTAAGCTTTTGTCTTTCAGATGCCGGAATGCAGTGCGATGACCTCCGGAGCGCGTGAAGAGTAGGTAAGCCTTTGTCTTTCAGATGCAGGAATGCTGCGCGAGGCGTTGATGACAGCCGATGGACCAGGTAAGAGATGCGCTGTCACTGAAGACCGTAGTGCTAACCTGTTCTTTCTTGTCTTTATAGATGTTGCTGAAGACTGGATTCAGGATGGTAAGCCTTTTTCCTTTAGGCCCAGGATCAGATGCAGAAGACACGATGAGCGTTCTGCTGCAGAGGATGCAGAATAACGCAAAGCAAGATTCATCCATCGGGTGTGGTTTAAATAGCCTCCTGTAGTGCTTAGGTGGCTCCTTCCACAGCCACGCCTAGGTAAGAAAAGAGTTCCTGCTTTCCAGAAGAGTTCCAGTGTTCTGAACCTAGGGAGTGGCTCCTGCCCCACCCAACAGGAAAAGTAGTCCCAAACAGAAGAGGATCAGGGGTTCAACTGGCAGGTAAGTAAGCAGCATGGTCTACTGCAGGTAAGTCCACCCAAGCATTATGAGCCCGGCGCTTGCAGCGCTGGGACTGGGCATATTTATGAGCCTGGCGCCACTGGTGCCAGGACAGGGTCCAAAAGGTCCCAATTGGGACTGGCTGGCACTCGGAACCTGGGTTATGAGTCTGCTTCCAAGGGAGTTGGGTAAGTCCTGGCCTTTTGGAAGCAGAGATCATGACAGCGAGATGGCGTGATTCAATGTGTATGTGCTTAGGCCAATATTACAATACAAATGAATGCATTTTTACAAGATGGTAACTGGGATAGGGTTCGGCTGGGGAGTAGTTATGTTTGAATGGTTGGCGGACGTGTAGAGATGGAGTGACACACCTATATTGTTGTGGGTGGCAGATGTGTGGTATACGTTATTTGAGAAGGCACAGGTGAAGACGTGAGATTACTGTCCTGGAATATACGGGGTCATAATAATCCCATTAAGTCGAGGAAGCTCCTCGCTTATCTGGATCGACACCGCCCTAGGGTGGTGATGCTGCAAGAAACTCCCATCCAAGGGCCACATAATAAGGTGTTTTCACCCAAGTGGGGCGATCAGAGATATTATACAGAATATTAGACGGAAGCCAGGGGAGTGCTTACCATAATACACCGGGCACTGGGTTTCAGGAAGAACAGAGAATTGACTTGCTGGGCCGCTTTGTGATTATATGGGGTAGACTTGCTGGTACAAGGGTGACGCTGGTCAATAGTTATGGTACAAATATAGATGACCCAGAATTCTATGGTGAATTGGCTGAGATATTAATGAACGGAATAGCTGCACCGATAGTGTGGGGTGGGTAATTACACATTATCCTGAACTGTGTACTGGACAGGTCAAAAACCATTTAACATGGCCTATCAGGGGTACCGTGCATGGTTATTCAGATTATGGCCCAGATGGTATTGGTTGAGGTCTGGAGAGACCAGAATCCTGTGGTGGCGGAATATACGTATTACTCATCGGCCCATGACGCATAGTCCGTGATAGATTATTGGTTGGTATCGGCCGCCTGGGCTTCACGGATACAGGAGGGTATAATTCACCCTAGGACACTCTCTGACCACTCCCTGGTTGAAATGGTGGGGTCATGTAAGGGTCCTACAGTACCCAGACTGCTGTGAAGGATGGCTCCCTCTATGATGGCGGATACCGATCTGTGGTTGTCACTGCAAGATAACATTTAGGATTATTGGGGGAGAAATGAAGGTTGTGCCTCAGTTTGTCATGGTGTGGGAAACCTTTAAGGTATGGTTGCGGGGGGAAATGATGCCCATGACCACAGGGGTCCTAATGGAGACCCGGCATGAATTTCACGAAGTAGAAACATGCTTGGGACGACCAATGACGGGGCACTATTGGGGTTGATAAATGAAGTTTTGGGGATTTGGCAGATAAGGAGGCCCGTTGCATCACTTGACCTTCCGAGGCGTGTCGATATGGTGAGGCCTTCAGGCCAGGTCGTACCTGGCCAGGGTAGTGCGTAGCGAAGGAGGTCCTCAGCATATTTCTGTGATTAGGGAATGAGCAGGGAACATGCTTACTACAGACAAGAGAATCAGCAGTGAATTTAGGGACTATTATGAGAGACTGTTTTGTAATTCAGACGTGCTCGGGGGTAGCTCTCTCCCGGTATTTTGGGGATATTGCACTCCCTGTTTTGACCGTGGAGGCACAATCTGCTCTGGAACTACCAGTTACGGTGGAGGAGGTGATGGACGCAATTGCTACGCTATCCACCGGGAAAGCCCTGGGCTCTGACGTTCTGGGGATCAAATTTATAAGGAATTCGGGCTGCTACTGGCCCTGAGTCTGCTGAAGCTATGGGAGGAATCACTAGAATCCAGCAAGCTTTCACCGGCTCTTGCTGAGGCTGTCATTTGATTGTTGCTAAAGCCGAATAAGGCATTGCACGACACAGCCTCATAAAGACCATTGCAATTGATAAATGCAGATGCAAAAATATTTGTGAAACTCCTGGCCTCTCGGTTGTTAACACATATGGTGACATTGGTGCACCCTGATCAGTCGGGATATGTTCCGAGCCGGTCTACCGTGTTTAATTTGAATAGGCTTTTCAGCATCATATTTCAGATCAATCAAACCATGTGCCAGGTCAGTTGCAGCTTCCCTGGACGCAGAGAAAGCCTTCGACACAGTGTTGTGGAACTTCCTGTTTGGGGTCCTGCGACATAAGAGATTTGGCGATTACTTTTCTGGGTGTGTATAGCTCTTATATGCAAATCCTGTAGCCAGGGTCCAAACCAATGGCAAACTGTTGACACCCTTCTGTTTAGGGCGTGGGACAAAACAGGGGTGTCCCTTATCCCTACTGTTGTTTGCATTAACGATGGTGCCCCTAGGGTGGTTGATGCAGATTAGACAGTCACAGAGGGGTCCGAAATAGCTTGCCTACGACAAATCGTAACCCTGTATGCCGATGACACCTTGTTATATATCCGTGATCCGGAGCAAATATGGGGTCAGTAATGGAAGAAGTCTGTACGTTTTCACATTATTCTGGATATAGAATAAATGAAGCAAAGTCGGAACTGTTCCCACTAACGGATAATACGTCGGAATCTGTTGGTGTTTCTCTGGGCCCCCACCGGATTAAATATTTGGGCGTGCTGGTCTCTCGCTCACATCGCTCGGTCTATAAGGGGGTCTGTAAGGGAGTAGCAGCTTCACCGCTCTAGCCCCCAAACACTGGAACACCCTACCTAATAATATCAAAAAAGAATCCTCTTTCACAACCTACAAGAAACTGCTAAAGACCTGGTTATTCAACCAATATTAGCACCCAAGTCAGGCCTCCGTATTGAAGTACCATGTTAGTGAATATTTGCACACTGTATTTCTGCACCTGCTTTCCAAAAATGTAATGTAACCAATGCAACATTGTATTATTAATTTTTAAGCTGTCTTGTAACCTCGCTGTGACACCCGAGGATCTGGGCGAGTAACCAATAAATGAATAAAAAAATAAAAAATAAGGGTAACCGTGAGGCATACCTCGATACTTTGGCTGCTAATCTGCAATTGTGGGCCCAATCGCCAATGTCATTATATGGGAGGCTGTCTTTGCTTAAAATGGTGTTGGTCCCTAAGGTGCTGTATTATTTTAGCACTATCCGGATCTGCGCTGGAAGGTTATTTTTTTGAAACTTATGATCCCTGGCTGTTGACTTCGTATAGAGGAAAGGGGTGGACTGCATGTGCTGGGAAGGTTTAGCAGAACAATATATTAAGTGGAGCTTGGCGGCCCCAGACTTGGAGCTATATTACATCGTAGCACAGGCCCAATACGCCAGGCTCTGGTACTCCTCTCCCCCGGGGCTGGTACGCTGTGCTATGGAATCATATAGTGTGGAACTGACGGATCTTCGTTTGATTATCCTTGTACCTTTGACCTGGTGCACACGACAGTGAACACGTGGTGATGGCTGTTTAAAAGATTAGAAACAAAAACCCCTTATTGTGGTGCGGTTCCCCTGTGGAATTGCCCCCGACATCCCCCGACTTACGACCAGGATATCCAGAGATTGTGGGACACATAGCAGAGTATGGTCCTACGGAACTTGCTCCCAGAAGGAAGGTTTGTGACTCTAGACGAGTTTGCACCAAAATTGGGAACCAGCCTCCTTAGAACATAGCAGTCCTGGGGTGGGGTGCTGTTGAGCTCCCAAGCAATATGACCACTTGAGCGTGGAGCACCTACCTCACGAAATCCATATCTTCAACAAATCCGGTTATATCCGTCAGATTACCACTGGCAAACACTCGCATTTGTGAGAAGGAGAGAGGACATCGGCGTGATTTCTGCTGGGAATCAGAGCCTGGGTGCAGAGTCACTGAATTTGAAAGTCTGAAGGGCCAGCTCTGGTATCGTGTAGAGCTGCGGAGGAGAGCTTCCCGTTCTGTGCTGGAACTCCTACATTGTGTCGCAAGCAGCGCATTGCTCCCAACTGATCTCCTTACCATATATCCTTGGTGAATCATGAACTGCTCCTGTATGGACAGCAGCTCGAGGGCGATCGGTGAGGTGCCTGGTTCCTAAATGATTGGTGATACGCACCTCGTGGGTGCGAGTGCTGGGCTCCCCTTGGGAACTGGGCTGTTTCCGCGACCGAAGCGCCGCGAGCTCCGGTGTTCCTGCTGGGGCTGTGAGCCCGGGGCGTTGCTGCTGCGTCCTGCTGGACTTGGTTGTGGTGTGGGTGCTCCCGCCTGAAGCTACAATCCTGGTGTGGGGCTGGGTCTGTCTGGCTCCCCGCTGACCTGACTGTGGTTTCCTGCTTCGGTGGGGCGGCTCGCCGGTGCGGCGGTCTCCCTGGCCCCGCTCCTCAACAGCCGCCTGCATTGCGTTTGTTTCCCTGGCGCTGGGGCCTGGACGACTGTCGTGCTGGGGCGAGTGGCTGGGGCTAGAGGCCTGCCCCTGGAGCTCCGGCGACTTGGTGTGGCTTGGGGCCCTGCTTCTGGGGCATGCCCCGGTGAGGAAGAGCGACATTGCTGGCCTGTTACAGTGCCAGGACCGGCTTCGGCTCGGTGAGACCCAAAGGTGCGTGGGTTTCCACTACGAGTAATTATGGTCCGGCTCCCTCGAGTTCGCGGTGCCTGGGGTCCGCTCCTCCTTCTGTCATCTGGGCGGCCCCATGTGCAATTGCTGGGCTCCTGTGGCAGCTGAGGGCTGTCATGATTCCTGCCCCTCATGCCCCCAGCCCTCCAAGATGTCAGGCTGGAGCCAGGCCACGATCACCTACATGGCCCTCAAGGGCCTCTCCATCCCTCCAAAGACCCACTTGGAGTCAGACTTGGCGCTTGTGGCACCAGACTCACTCACTCCCATAGGATAACATTGGGGATTGGATGCCCCCACATATTTCGGTTCCCAGAACTGCATGTGCAGTATAGTCTTTTGGGTGTGGTTCAGCCCAGAGACACCTGGGATACCCAGAGACTATTTAAGCCACGCCCAGGCTGAGAAACCTGCTTTGTGTTTTCTGCAACTGCAGCGTGACACTCAGTGTTCGGATCGGTCTCCAGTAGACCTGCATCTTTCTTCTGCGCTCAGCTCCTACAAGAACACTGTTAGGAACAGCCTTACCTTGCGGCGATTCTGCCCAGAAGCCCTCCTCAAGGCGCCTGGGTGTCTAGGTGGGCTGAATGTGAGGGAGGGATGTAGTCACCACCCTGCACAGGGTATCCTAGGAAACCCAAGTCGCACTTTGTCATGATTGGCCAGGGTAGTTGTACGGGCTGGACAACCCCCCTGCTGGGTGATTGACAGCCAGGCTGCGTGAATGGGTTTTTTTTGCATAAAAGGCAGGTCTCTTAGGCTAGAAGTCAAGAGAGTCGCCACTGGAACTACAAGGAACCGAAGAGAAGCGGAGAGAACGATGGCTGCTGCAACTACCCCGTCCCGGTGAAGCCCTGCTGCAGTCCTGAGCTATCTGCCCTTCAACGACTCAGAGAAGATCCAGTCCGGAGTCGTCTTCCCTTGAGCTTGGTTTGGATAACCAGCTCATCTTCTACAGCCAGAGGATCCTCTTCCGTGGTCGAAATCGCTGCACACTGCTGTAGTGGTCCAGATAGCCACCTGAAGAGCTTCTCCTGTTTTTAAGGAGCGCACCTTTTATTCTGTGTCGCTGCTGCCGGCCTCATCCCTGTGTGGTGCAGACCCCCTTCAGACATCCTCCTCCTTGACGAAGCTCCAGGAATCGTGGGTCTGCGGGAAACCAACAGGAACAACTGCCAGGGCACCAGCTGCACCATTGGAACAAGGTACTGTGTTCTGTTGAGGAAACTGGATGAACCCCTTTTTCTTCATTTCCAAGGCTTGACCTGGTCTTCCCTCCTTCTTATAACTTTTGCTTCCGAACATTGACAATATCAAAGTACTTTTGGCTCCGTTGAATTGTGAACTGTTAGACCGTGTGATCTTCGGCAACTGGCCCCCGGTGTCTTCGAACCTGGCTCCGGCCCTTTGACTTTTAAACTCCTGTCTGAGTGTTTCTTGATTCTGCCTGCCTAACCAAAATATTGCCTGTGATTTTTGCCTCCAACTCCCTCTGGGTATCTCAGGTGCTAAGTGTGTTTTTGCCCCGGTAGCGTTTCATGTCACGAATACACGTTTGTTTAGTAGACCGAACTGTCAAAAAGTGATCGCATTCGTAATTTGCGGTAACGTGTTTTGTGCCCAACACCGGTTCATTCAAACACAGGGTACTTACCCTGAGACTTACTGTACAAAGTGAATTGGTTAGTTGTAGTATATTTAACGTGTGGTTTTTATTGAAGTTTAATAGAAGTGTTGTGTTTAAAAATAAATGTTCTTATATTTTTCTACCTGAAACCTTGAGTCAGTGTTTGCTTGAGTCACAGTAATTGTGGTCCCTTTGTGTAATCTCTGCTACTGCTCATATACTCTTCAGATAAGCCTGGCTGCTCCACCACTGCTACCACTATGACATAATACCACAGGCTTGTACCAAAGGTAAAATTTGTATCACTACCTATGGTCTTAAATGTGTGTAGTGGTCCCTAAGGGCACTGCACAGGATTCTGCCTAACAGTTTCCTCTAAACTGTGCGCATGTGCGCTTGCCCAGCTCCCTTCTGGGTGCCGCTCAGAAAAATGTTAGCGGCGCACACAGACAATTCTCACCTATTCAAAAAGATTTAATAAGGCACAAGCCACAGCAATTACCTGAAATGTTCTTTCTCTTAATATAAGCAACTAGTCTTGATATACTGCTTGTTTGCATTTGCAAGGGTGACCGTAAACATCTAAAATCCCTGACCGCAAAATACACACACAAGAGGTTAAAAAACGAATATGAAAAACTGGCTCTCTGAACAGAAGAATCTTACCGAGATATGCCTGCACTCATTAACCAAATAATGGTCCCTCCCCACCCATGACTCTTAAACTTGACTACCACTCTTTCACCTTATGACTCAAACTTCTGTCCCAGAACACGTTAAGATACTACCGGACAACCTTGACGCTTCCTCTCTTGTCTTTGCGAAAGGTTAGCAGACGTATAGCTACATCCACTTGTTTTATGTTTGTTGTAATCTGAATAACGTTCACGTGCCAGAATTTCTGTTACTCATTGTGCCTTACCAAAAGCGTCACCCACAATATATAATGGAACTACCAGCTCAAATATCATATACTGACTGTAAGTAAACGAGCTACTCGGATGCGTAACCTTATCCCATACTTCCTCTTCTTTGTACATATGTCACACAAGTGCTTTGAAACGGCCCCCTTCCAAGTTAGCGCATTATAACACTCAAATATTAATTTTCCCTGTGAGGATTTTGAGAAGACAAATGTGAAGCTCAGCATCTCATACTTTAGCATTGCTATCATTACCCTATAACTGGAGAGCCACATTACAATATCATTTACTTTGCCTATAAGGGATAATGGGTATGGCCTATGCCTGGAATTACTCGTCCATAGTATCGGGGCACTGGAGATTCAGACAGGAGAATGCTTTTCACACAATCTGCATCGTTTCCAAGTGTTCAGAGTTTCCAATCTTCACGCATTATATGATAACTCGGTGCTATGCAAGTCGGTTTCAATGAGCACTTGTGTAATCCTACACAATGATGTAAGGGTGGCATATGTTGCAAACAATCTTGTATGCTCTGCAAAAGGATTGTATACATGCAGTTATTACATTCTTTAAAAAATCATGTAATATGTTGAGGCATTAAATATGCCTTGCTTGCAAAGTATTGTTGGTCTGCAAATTCTCCAGTGGATGTTTACTGCTACAATCCCTCACTTTTTACAGTGCTCTCTCAACTAGTATTGGAGGCTAGTACAGGGGTCGGGGAGGGGTATGGGTGGAACAGCACAGGTCATCACTCCTTGCGTGTGATGAGCAAAGCAGCACACTTCAAAAACCAAGGCAGACGTTTCGGCAGTATACTGAAGGAAATGTGTTGCTTGTTTCTAGTACCCTTCTGAATGGTTCTATGTGATATTTCCACATTTGAAAGACCGAACACAAAAAATTGTTTTTTTCCAGCCCTTTTTGTGTTGGCTTTAAAATGCCGAAATATCACATACTGCCCCTGCAACTTGATCCCTTCCCCACCCCCGCCCTTTCCCGCTGGTTGTCTTGTTAATCAGGCGTTTAACCCCACAAATACCCCATTTCACTAACTACCACCCCCTTCGCAGCATAACACACATAACGCACATTCCCCACACATACGTACACAGACACAAACTCACCTGACACTCCTGCAACAGCTCCTCTGGGTCTCGCATGCATGTCAGCCCCTGTGCGCACTTTTGTGCGGCAGGGGCGTGACAGTTAGATTTAGAAAGACCACTCTGTGAGGTCACAGAGCAGTCTTTCTAAATCGATTTTTTTTTTTTCTCAGTAAAGTGAAAAGATGTTTTTCACTTAATACCGTTTAGACAACAGCACCCTCTTTTTCCTTCCATGCTCAGCTGCTGAGGGCTTTTCAATATAACCATGTGTTCTGTGTGTATCGTCTCTAGCATCTCCCTGTATCTTATTTAACTAATAACAAAGAATTACAGATGAGGGATCCATAGTTACAGAAGAAGGCACTCAATCAGTTGTATCTGCGATGAATTGATTATATCAACTTAAAACGCATATATATGTGATTGTCTTCAACAGGGCTCTATAATAAACCTCAGTAAGGCTCTTGTTTACATTTGATCTAGGCTGTGGTGCTAAAGTGTGGCCAAAACTAATGACTTTATTATGTGCCCTGTAATTTCACTCCCTATGTCAGGGGTAGAAGCAGGGCTCTAATCAGATTTTGCTCCCTGCCTGAAGTCAAATGATTTTTGAGGGAGTAAAAAAAGTTATTAGCTTTGCCAATAGGCATACTCTGTGTATTAAAAGATCTTCTTTCCTCTTAAAATTCCTCTTGAGATCGGGCTTTAATATTATTAGAGTTCCTTCTGGTCACTAATTCAATAAAATATCAGTGGAGCTTTGTGGGTTGAAGCAATGATATGTGTAGTACCTTGGGTGGCAGGGATTATCAAATAGTAAGCAGGAACCACTCCAGAGCCACGTATGTACAAAATGTGAGCTTGCTTTATTGTTCCAGTTACAGGGAGGAAAGTGAGTAAGGAGAGCAGGTAACAAGCTTCTACTCCCTCTGGCTCTCTATCTATTTCCCCACCAACCATCATCCCTGGAAGGTTCTAGACCACTCACCACATTCCAACCTCCACTCCACTTACACGGCTCATCCTGCCAGGTGCTAGGCAACTACAATATGTTCATTGTTCCTCGTTTTTGTTAGGCACATTTGTTTATGGAGTAAAAAAGAATGGTGCATATGTCTCTTAGTTGTAAGGATGGTGTTATCACTACTCACAAGACAACATAATGTGGATAGTAAGCAGAGGCACAGGAATTTTTGATTGTAATATTCTGAGGTGCAGTTATTTTGATGCAATTATCATCCCTACACATTATTAGAAGCATGCTCTCCTGGGCCTTGAATTACTTAAAGTGGCACTTGAACTCCGATCAGCATGTTTTTTGACACATTGCTTTTAATTGCCATTAATCCATCGGCAAATATTGAATTCTTTTGGAATTTCTTGACAGACACCTCAGTTATGACATGATATATTTGTGTTTTGGAATACACGTGACACAAGTGATTTTCCAGTGGCATAAAACATACATTTTTCTCTGCATAGATTACATTTGCAAGGTACTTTGGCAGATGTTAAAGTCTTGGACTGGATGATGAGTTTTCTGTATAATCACATATGACATTTTATTTAAGCCTATGTGTTTCG
Source organism: Ambystoma mexicanum (assembly GCF_040938575.1). Lineage (NCBI taxonomy): Eukaryota > Metazoa > Chordata > Amphibia > Caudata > Ambystomatidae > Ambystoma > Ambystoma mexicanum. The sequence goes on from NC_090929.1 coordinate 1,664,453,984, forward strand.
AAAAAGTGGCCTAAGATTCGTAAAGAATTGCAGTGGCTGGGAAGAAGACATTCCTTTCCAAACTCTCTTCTGCGACGGTAGTTCACTAAATATGCATGCTCACAAAGTGGTTTACCTCATTAGTCAGTTGCGCACATAGAAAATAATGTGCTTACAACAGCCAACCAGTTCGGCACATAGAAGAAAATAATTAGAGGCAACATTGTTGCAGAGTCTATTAAATCTCTTCCATCCGGGAAGGCCCCTGGCCCTGACGGGCTCGGGATTGAATTATACAAGGAGCTGAGCTCGGTCCTTGCCTCCCAACTACTCAGCACCTGGGAGGGTGCATTGCAACTTGGCACTCTCCCCGCCTCGATCTCGGAAGCACTGATCACTGTTCTCCTGAAGCCTAACAGACCACCTGAGAATATGGGCTCCTACCAGCCGCTTTCCTTGATTAATTCCGATACTAAACTCCTGGCTAAACTATTGGCGGCTAGGTTGCTCCCACACATGCTGGAACTGGTCCACGCGGACCAATCTGGGTTCATCCCTGGACGTACTAAAGCGTATAACTTGCGTAGACTCTTTGGTGTGATCTCACAGCTTGATCCAAACTCTCAGGCTGTGGCTGCTTCGTTGGATGCCGAAAAGGCGTTTGATTCTGTGTCATGGCAATTTCTATTTTCTGGTCTCCGTCGGATGGGGCTGGGTGAGTTTTTTTTATCCGTTGTGTGAAGCTTCTATACTCCTCACCCAGGGCAAAGGTCAGGACCGCATCCACAATATCCCCTATATGTTTGCTCGCCCGAGGCACGCGCCAAGGTTGCCCCTTAGCCCCGTTGCTTTTTGCTCTATCCATAGAACCTCTTGCCTTTATCCTGCATCTTAGACACTTACATTGTGGACTCTGCATGACTGGCCCCACTCTCAGCTCTTTATATGCAGACGATACACTGTTATATGTCAGAAACCCGGCAGTCAACCTTCCCCCAGTACTCGAAGTGCGAAAATGTGCTACATTCTCTGGGTACCACATAAATGAAGACAAGTCGGAACTGTTCCCATTAAACGGAGCCACGGTTCCACCGGCAAATCTTCTAGGTTTCAGATGGACACAGAATAGGATGAAGTATCTGGGGATCATGGTCTCACGACAGCACCAAATATTATTCATCGAAAATCATTGGAAGCATATACTTTCCCTCACTGACAAATTGAATCTATGGTCCAGGCTTCCGCTATTGCTATATGGCAGACTCTCCCTATTGAAAATGGTTGTGGTCCCCAAATTTCTCTACTTTGTTGTCAATATACCCCTGTGGCCTGGTAGGAAGTATTTTGATAGGCTTAGATCACTGGCAATAGGCTTTTGTTGGGGTGCGGATGCACCCCGCTTGAAATGGGAGGCTATGTCTAAGCCATATGAACAAGGCGGGCTACAGACGCCTGATTTTGAACTGTACTATGAGGTAGCCCAGGCAGACTTTTCCAGTCACTGGTATAATACAAACACCCACCCGCTCCACACTAGTCTGGAGAGATACAGTGCCGCCCCCACTTGCCTGCGCACTATTGCTCTTGCCAGTAAACATCTAGACACCTGTACATTTGACCCGGTCCACACCACTGTTAATGCCTGGTTGAGAATGTTCAATAAATTGCAGTTCCTTGAACCATCTGCTGGCTCCATTCCCCTGTGGGGGTGCCCTGGGCTTCCCGCCACCTATGATAGATCTATTAGGAGGGGTTGGGATCCTGAGGGTGTAATGACTCTGAGGGACCTCTCTCCGGAGAGCACTTATGTAACTCTCCCAGATTTCGCCGATAAACTGGGTGGAGGCCCCATCCGAACATTACATTACTACAGAATCAGAGCTGCGGTCAAATCGAAGTGGTCATCATTCCCCAAGGAACCTGACTTGTGCCAGCCTCTGAAAGCGATTGTGACCACAGGATATACCAGAGGGCTAATTTCTACACTATATAAAAAATGCCAAGACATACAGGTATTGCCTGGGCATGCCATACTGAGCTGGGAGAAAAATTTAGGCACCCCACTTGATGATACTAGATGGACACGCTGGTGTCGACTCATTAAGGAAGTCTCGTTAAATGCTAGGCACCGACTCATCCAATTCAAATTGCTTAATGGTCTCCATTACACCCCAGAGAAGATTGCCAGATTTGCCCCTTCGGTGAGCTCAAACTGTTTCAAATGTGGCGCTAATGTTGCAGACACGCATTATATGTTCTGGTCCTGCCCCCATGTTGCCCAGTTTTGGGAGGAAGCTGCTGAAATTCTTAATGTGTGCACTAATGTACCTCCGGTGTTGACATTTCCCAAATATCTATTTGGTGACATTGGGAGGGTCTCAGTTAAAAAAAAAAAAAAAAAGACTATTCAACCGGGGCCAATTGACAAACGATGTCTCGCTTAATGCACGGTTCCGCTTGATGCAATTTAAGGTATTGAACCAATTACACTACACTCCAGCACACATCTCTAGATTTGTACCATATGCCAGGAAAGAATGTGTGAAGTGTGGCAATGCACTTGCAGACTCTAATCACATGTCTCTGCTGCAAGTCTTTTTTGTTTGCATTTAGCATTTTGGTTCAAAATTAGCTTCAAAATTTCCTTTTCTGCTAAGCTGCGTGTCAGCATATTGCAATGAGGTCGCACGGAATAACCCTGTGCCTGACTCTTTGGCTGACTCCTCAGTTATTTCCCCCACCCACAAAGGGAATTGGCTCTCCAAAGTGTTGGTCCTAAGCTCGCAGAGGAGGCAGCGTATTCGTGCTAAGCAAACTGAGATATCCCCTGTTCTTAGGGGCTCTTATGATTAGCCTTCTGTAACTTCTATTAATTGCCCAGAGTTGCCCTTTTTCTGAATTTGTTATTTTTTGTCCATGTGGTTGCGCTGATATTGTTTGCATTTATCTACATGTCCGTATTACTTGTAAGGTATGTTTTTGTTTGTAGCGCTTTGAGGCCCATGGGCAAAAGGTGCTTTAAAAGAAATTTAAATAAATAAAAAAACATATACTGTGGATGCCCGCGAGTTCAGTTCTGGCAGGATGTGGCGGATGCTTTGTAAGACAGGGTGCAAATACCCCCTGCGTACTCTCCCCTTAAGTACATCCTAGGTGATATTGGCAAGGTTTCAGTAATTATACGTAAATTCTTTTATTTCAGTTGTTTGATTGCTAGAACATGTATATTAAAGTACTGGAAATCAACAATAGCTCTCACAGGGGCAGAGTGGCTTAATGTATTGACAAGCGCCACTGAAATGCAGGAGGGTTACACCACAATGGTAGGACCGAGTTGTAGAGCCCTTTCGAGACTTCCTTGCACGGGCAAACAGTGGGGAATGGGAAGATGAAGTAAATTCATACTATGTTGTAATATTTCTGTGTTAAAAACGGACTGAACTGTACCACCACGATGGAAGAGAATAACAAATAGCAAACTCATGTACTGTATTGTTTTCGCAAGTTGCCCATCAGGTGGCATTCTGTACCATGTCCGCTTACTTGTTAAATAAAGTGTTTAAAATGAACATTAAAACAAAATTATCCTACTTACTCCCTAAGGTGTAATATACAAGGATCTATAGAACATGCCTTAAATCTAATGTACTACTCTGTAACACCTAATCCTAAAAGTCTACCTTTTATTGAATTTAAGGGGAATGTATCTGCCCTTAACAAAAGCTCAATTGTGGATAAACTAAGCTAACTTTATTCAAGGGGACTACCTATAATCCTAGACGTACAGGGACAAGGAAGAGGGCTGAAGGCGCATGCAGTTGTAGTAGGCAGGCAATCAAGCCTAACAGCCCACACCTGATGGAACCTTGAGGCATGAAAGGCCCTCTCAGGTGCAGGTCATTAGAAGTGGAAGGAGCTGGAACTATGTCTGCAATACGCACAGTAGCGGTAATAGTGGAAGGAAGAAGGCACATGGCTGCCAAACCAAGCAGAAGTGGAAGAACCAGAGGGAAGCCAGAAAGTGGAGACAGCCAATGTCACCTGCTTGTTTTAAGAGTGTCCTGTTTCCCAAAAACCTGAAGTGCAGAAGCTGCGCAGTGGAGGATGTGCAGGAGAAAGTTCTTTTCACATGTGAGCCTAATTGCCATGGTTGTCGAGCTGTAGACATTCAGGAGACGGAGGCAGAAGTAATTATCAAGCTGTGGGTCACACGAATGAAAGGAGCTCGCAAACAGTGTGGCTGGACCGGAGACACCTTTTCAGGCGAAGGGTGTGTGTCCCCAGCGAGCCAGTAGCAGTAGAAGTTGTGGCAGAAGTCAGCAAAGCGGTGCAGCCCGCAGAGCGAGTTAAGCCGGTGAGTGAAGCACAGCGTTGTAACACACTGCGCAAGCCTTGCCGGTAACAGTATCCAGCTCCCTGTTAACTTGCGTAAGATTTTAAGCGAGTAGAAGTTGTTTGTTGCTTCTAAAATACATTGAACAATGGAAATGTAGCACTCGTGTATAAAGGTAAATCTCCTTACTCGCGTGAGAAGCTAATGTGACTAAAATTCATTGCTCTGCTATTCTGACTGTTATTGCTTGAAGGAGTGGTTGCATGTCCCTAATTAAGGAGAGGGAATGCTGCTGGGACCATTACCGAATACCTAATGTTAACAATACAAGAGTTTGAATCTTTAACTTGTGAAAACGTCATCAAAGAATGCTCACGTTTGCCCAATTGTGATTTCTAAAGGAGGCCTGAATTCTGTCCTTTACTTTCTCATGGGAATACAATTAAATACCAATCTTTAAACCCTGAATTAATATCAAGAATTAGTGGGTGTGCCTAATTCTAAATTTCAAAGAAAGACTGAATTCTATTCTTTATTCTTACACGGCATAACTTTAATTTTAAGAAGTTTAAAGTGTATAACAATTGAAGACACGCATTGCCCAAGCCAAGAGTCTCCCCCTATTCACACTGAAACTAACTTTGTTGAATCAAAACCTATCCAAAGGTATTTCTGATCCAGGATAAGGGAATCTAACCCTACTCCTAGTCACAAGGAGTACTTTCAAGAACCTATAACTTTAAACTGTTATTCTATTGTATTGAATTGAAGACAGACAAATATTTGTTATGTTATTTTGTTGTATGTATTAGTGTGAGGGTCAGAGACCCTTGGACACTGTCATTTTTCTTTAGTTTAGTTTGTAGTTTGCTAAGTCGGGACATCCTCATTAGGATATGGAAAGATAGCCATTTATCTCACCCTCTTTTCATTTAATAAATGGCAAACATTGAGAAAATGTTACTTTTGTGGCCGTCTCGCCTTTCTGACCCCTCACACTCCTCTAGGGGAGAAGTGACGACATCCACGGATTCATCACACCACTTAACATGACACGGGGTTGTCTGCTCCCCCCGTTTCCTCCCCTGGTTGCTTGTAGATCTGTTGCTGCCAAATTGCCTGGCTTACCCTATTGGCTCCCCATCCACTTGTTAATCCCTTGCAATTTGCTTCCCTCGCTGTGTTCTTCCCCCTATGACTTGTAAAGCCTGTTTCTTCCCAAAGCTTGGTCTGCGCTCAATAAATAACCTCATAATAATTATAATAATAAAGATAAGGGGTATGCTGGAAGCCTTGATTACGGTTCTACCCAAAGAAGATAATCACTGCCTGGACTGTGCCAAGAGTTTCAGATCAGCATTTAGTAGGGGTATTGATGTGTAAGAGACAAAGGTACTTGATAAGAGACTTGTTGACAGTGTGCCGCCTCTTCTCCACAGGATTAAGGTGGGATTTGTGAAGGTACAAAATGAGGCGTATAATGTCGGGAAGAATCTTGATCTTCTCCAAATGGCTGATGTGGATGGGCTAGATGGGGCTTTGATCTCCCGGATACAGATAAAACCTTGCAATACATGTTGTGGCAGTTCTTTCAGGCAGCGTTGGCTTGAGATTGAATTTTAGAAAGTGGGTGAGTGCTTCATATGACGCTCTCCAGGCAAGTATCCTAATCAACAAAGAGGCCTCTTCAATGCGCTCACTACACCTCTATACAAAGTAGGACTTCCTGTTAGGCAGAAACCTGTGCAGTTCCCTTAGGGACCACTGCAAAAGACTTAAGACTACAGGTGTTTGGCAGTAAACCCACTTGGTAGCAGTCTGTACCACACGGATTCACTTGGTAGCTGTGGCTGAGCAGTCAGACTTCCCTCAAGAAGAGTTAGGCAGTATATAGAGTATACGCAATAGGTACAGAGATACAGTAGCACAAGCAAACACTGACCAGAGCTTTGGTGTAAAGTATATAATTATTTATTTAAAGACACACTTGTAAACTACACTAGCATAAAGAGAAAAGTAAATTCAGCACACAGTCACTATTATAAATATACAACCCTAATTACTTATTAGACAAGTCTTAATGAGAAACACCACTTACTTTCAGACGGAGGTGAGGGCTTAACATAAAATGGCTCTCTAATAAGTTATTAAAAAGGGAGGGAAAAGGCAAAGTTATGGAAGCACACAAACTTCAATACTTTTTAAAGAACCACAGTAAGGTAGGATAGGCAGAGTTCCACTGGAGAGCAAGGAGGTCAATCGCAAGGCCCACTCTTGGAGAGAGCAAGCAGAAGGGGTCCAGGTTCATACAGTGGGGTTATGCCCAAAAAGTCTTGTAGATAGTTCGCACACAAAGAGTGAAATTAAAGTCAGGAAAAGTTAGCTAGGTTGTCCCATGCCAGCCCAGGTTAGAAAGTCGAGGCTTTACTGTCACACCGAACGATCTGTCGCAAGGGAAGCCAGGCGGGACACAGTACCTTAAGTGTGAAGGAAGCTCCAGCGGGGGCAGTTGTTCCTGGCAGCGGGTGCAAGTCAGTGTTTCGTCCAGAGGAAGAGGAGGTATCGCCGTGAAGGAAAGATGAAGGTCGTTGCACTGTCAGGGAAGAAACCAGCCGCGGAGTTCTTCGGTTAAAAGGTACTACTCTTCTCTTCGCGGTAGTGGTAAGCCGTGGTGTTCCGGTTGCCGGAGTGCTTGGCACGGGCAAGGCGGCCCTGAGATGCTCCAGAAAGGTGAAAAGAAGACAAAACTGGTTATCCCCACCAGTCAAAGGAAGAAGACTCTTCGGACTGGAGATCTCCTCTGTCGTCGGGAAAAGTGGTGAGACGGTTCAGCAGGGCTCCACCGGTGGTGTCGTCGTTGCAGGTCGGCTCAGCTTCTCCCTCCTCGGATTCTTAGGTCCTGTGGCGACTTCTGAAGTTCCAGTCCCCAAAGCCCTGCTTTTATGCAGCAAACCCCCATTCATTCAGCCTAGCTGCCAATCAAACATGCTAAGTGGTGAGCCGGCCGGCTCATCACTTGGGCCAATCACACAAGAGTGCGACTTGAGTTGCCAAGGCAACTCAGTCCAGGATGCCTAAACCCCCCTCCCACACCCCCTGTGGTACCCAGACAGAGTGGCTTCTGTGGAGAAGCCCACCAAAAAGTGGAACAAAGGGCTCGACTTGGGTTGGAGTTACAGAAGAGAACACAAATGCCATTTTAGAATCGTTCTGGCAAGAAATACCAACCGGTGAATTAATATTAAATAAATAAACCAGCGGTATGTTCGTGGCTATACAAATTAAATTATTAAAGTTGGTAGCCTCGAACAATGGGAAAATCCCATAGAGATATATTTGCGGTCGAATATAAAAAGTAGTATCCACTGCCACCAGCCAAAACTCGATCAGGGGGGACGGAGACGTGCCCCCTCGAACAACAGACCCCGGGGCAATCGAATTGCCCCGACCAGTACGTCCAAAATATGATGGTTTGTACTGGTTTCTGTTCATAATTTGGGACTAGTAAAGCCAATGGTGACTTTACATGCCCTGGGAGACAGTAGTCCGTCCCAGGGTATGGAGTCTATGTTGGGGGGTCGCTACGACACCCCTGGGTTACGGCACGGAGGGTGCTGTGTAACCCACATAAAAAAACACTTGAGACCCTATGGAGTAAAAGACCCCATAGCCCATAAAACACATGGAAAGACAAAGGAACACTTCAAATCATGTCTAAGAGTGGGAGTAAAAGAGTCTCACTCTTAGCAGGAGAAAAAAAATAAACCCCAAAAATCCAGCAAAGCTGCTGGGGGACTCACTAGGTTTGGGAAATTAGCCTTTACAGAGAATTCTCCCTAACACTTCCTGCCATCACCTTTTCTCTTTGGCTTGACAATGAAGCCTCTGGCCTGTGCACACTAGACCGAATGAGAGGCGTGATGAATCTGATGATGTCATCACTCCTTTTTCTGAGGTAGCCTCTGCTCATGTGGCCGGGGATGACAGCCGCAACCTGATCATGACCCTGGGGGTGGCTATATGAGGGAGGCCCACATGGGGGATGGGGAGGATGCAACCCTCAGGTGGATGACACTGCATCATCAGAACCAGCCACATACCCCCATTCCCTGTTAGGGCTGTTCTCTTCCTTCCTCATGCCTTATGGCTTATTGTAGCACTCTCCCAGAGCCACTAGCCAAATCAACTTCAAGTATTCCACAATATCCCCCCCCCATGTATAGTTCATTAACAGCTAATCTGAGGCAGTGGCGGGAAGCAGTGATGATTAACCCTAGTGAAGTTAAATGTCAACTTCCTCAACATCGCACAAGAAACAGTACAACAACTGAGACGGGGAAAGTGGCGAGGAGTAATGATGATTCCTTCCCACGAGAACCATGGGCAGCGGTTTAGTCGCTGGGAAAATACAATTGGCCCAGCATGGTTTAAAACCATGCTGGGAAGAAAAGCATGGAATTCTCCAGCTCATGGCAGAGCAAGGTACCGGCGGCGGTGCATGAGTCCAGACAGCTACGAGGTGCGCGAAAGCAGCCCGGTGAGCAACTTGCTTTGTAGAAGCTTGCAGAAACCAGAGGAGGGCGCGAAAAAGCAAGTCGTGTTTTCTAAAGGCTGCAGAGGCTGTGACGTTGTCCAGAGTACAGACACCTACCGGAGATGCCGACAGCAGCAGAAAGAGCTGCGAGAGCAGAAGAAGCACCCGACTTGGAGTCCAGAACGCTGAGAAGATATACACAGAAAGGCGGTTTGCCCATAGAGACGCAGAAACACTGATGGGCAGTGTAATGAAGGCCCTAGACAGTGGGACTCGGGTCTGGGACCTTCAATACGAACTTCAGGAAGACCAAAGAGGGAAATCCGAGAAAGAGACTGAACCATGATGAAAAGTCTACCAAATATTAGTAAAATAAGCTCAGTGAATGGATGAAAAGTACTGATCCACCTTATCGAAAATAACTGCGTGCAAGTCCTGGCAGGAAAGTATACCAGGCAAAGTCAAGTATTTCAAAGGAAGTGCATATTGGTCAATGCAGGAGAGTACACGAGGCACAGTTAGCTATATGAAAAGAAGTGACAGAAACTATATCCAAGACCTGGCAGGATAGTGTACCAGGCAAAGTTCAGTATGTGTGATAACCTGCTGTAGAAAGGAAATCTTAAGGAAAAACCATGCTCTTGAGATTCTGAACTGTTCAAAATCTGTAAAAGCACCTGGTAGAAGAGAATACCAGGTGACCTGCGAGTCTGAGACCAGCACCCAATTTTTGATAAAGCAAAAGGAGAATTCCAAGGCGGTCTTATACCCGCAGGAATTTATGTATAAAGAAACCTAGGGAAGGGAGCCATTTCCCAGGGAGTGGATTACAGTACCAGAAGGAGAGTTATCCTTGTGGGCCTCAGGGAACTTGATTATTCTCTTTTTGAACTTTTTGCTATTGATAAAAGAAACCTGGGGAAGAGAGCCATCCTCTGGAACCATGAACATTGTCCATTTGGAACCTTTTGGTTGGATTTATACCTTTGTGTTGGATTTGAACATTTGCACACTTTGAGAGCGAGACACAAAATCCTTTGCACCTTAGTTTGTTTTAGAGTGCGAGGGCCAGAATAGGATTTCAGACACAGGACGTATTTTTCCTTTCGGACATTTTGACAAAGGACCGACCCATTCGTTTTGGTTGAGGTAGGAAAACACCTCCTAGATTAGGGATAGTGAGCATTTTCCAATCGTCTTTTCATTTAATAAAAGTTTATAACCAAAACAATGAGTCCTCTGTGTCTGCACCTCATTCCAGGCTCCTCAGAGAGGATAAATGGCATCTGTTGTAGTATGGTGGTGTATACGAAAAAGTCACTCCACCTTCAGCACTTGACAATTCCAAAGAGCTCCATGAGGGAGGTGCTGATGGAAATTGTAAAATATGGACACGTTGCTTGGTTGAAGGTTGATCATGCAAAGTGACTCATTATTCTATTGGTGGGGGGTGCCATGAGAAAGGATCATCTACCCACTCAAGCAAAGTATTTTATTTGGGATTCTGTGCAGAGAGCGCTTAGACCCATTCAGACTGGCTAAGATGTGTAACATGGCCAGTTGCCTCTGCCCCAGGAGCTGTGGGACCCTGGGTGATTTCTTCCCATATGTGGTGAGTATGTTGGTAGATGCTGGTGTATTGGAAATATTCTTTAGCTGTATTGAAGCTATTGGGGAGGTGGATGTCCCCGGTTATGTTTGGTTTCCCTCCCAGGGCTCTAGAATTGCAAAGCTCCCCCAGGAAGGAGCAGTTCAATACTGGGGGCCAGAAGGTTGCCTTTCACACATGTATGGAGGTGCCTCACCCTCTCCTATAAGTAGAAATGGTTGCACACATTCTGGGATTTTTTTATGCTTGAAAAAGTAATCCAGATAGTTCACAATAATGCCCCTCTTTTATGGCTGACTAGTGGCTATTGCTTTTGCGATATTCATCTTTCACAAACCAAGGACAGCAGATTACTTCTCTGTTAATTAATGGAGAGGAAAGTGGAATGATAAGAGAAAAACATAAATAGAGAGTGATGTCCTTTGATGGTGAGAGGGTGGGGTGTGGTTGGCCCCTAATTTTGAGCCAGTCGCCTTCTTCCCTTTATACTGGCCTGGACCAAAACACGGTGGTCGAATGCGCAACAGCTAGAGGTGGAGGCGAGGAATACTTTTGTGGGACTTGTGATAGTTAACATTTGATCTTTTTTTCCTTTTTGTCGAGTCTTTTGTTAGATAGGTAAGGAAAAGTGATTGATTATTTGAGGTAACAGTGCCAGAGCCGTGTTTTTCCATATGTTGAGAAGTATTTCTGATTCAGATTCACCCAGTGTCTCGTTGACCTCTCCTTAGGCATCTCGTTTTTTATTACTGCCGTAGGAGACCCCTGGATTCCACCAGTCTTTCTTTTATGTTGGTGTTAAGCTGGTCTCTGTGTGCTTTGTATATTGTGAAAGTAGAAAAAACTATTTTAGCCAAGTCAGATATGCCACATTGCTACCCAGTAGAGATCACTGGAAGTTTACCTCCAGTTCAGAGCCACATGAGCACATGTGTTGCTATGCACATTAGCTCAAATGGTAAGCCTTTCTCTCCAGAAAATTGTATGTCTTACAAGGCAATGCATCCAAGACAGGTATTTCACGCTTATTATGGATCATCAATGCAATATATCCGTTATCTTTGTGGTTGGAGCATTGGGGCATGTGTAGCAAACAGCACAGATATGGCGGGTTTAAAAAGGCTTGGAAAATCCTTTAATATGATATGTTAAAGTATAATCAGCCTTTCGAGCCAAGTCACACCTGCCACAGCACCACCCAATAACCATCACTGGAAGTTGACCCCCAGTTCAGATCCAAACGCGCAAGGCATTGCAAACTGTCAAGATCATTAAAGAATTAGTAAAACATCAAAAGCCTGAACATTTTCTTTTCCAATACTTATTTATGCAGGAATTTGAGTGAATTCCTAAGGATAACCCTTGGCACTCCAGACCTGCTATCTGTGGCTACCTGTGCGTTTCCAAAATGTGGTTAAGCGAGTCATGTTTAGCTAATAATACTGATTAATCTTGTATTTTTGCAGGTAAAGGAAAGCAAAGAGAAGGAAAAGCTGGAACGAAGGCTTCTAGAAGAACTTTTCAAGATGTTCATGGACTCAGAGTCTTTCTATTATAGCTTTACCTATGATTTAACCAACTCTGTACAGCGGCAAAGTGCTGGTGACAACAAGAACATACCATTGTGGAAAAGGGTAAGTAATGACAAAAAAACATCTTACTAGAGTGTTGCAGAGGTACAAAATATTAACTGATTGTAATTGAATGAAGTCTCGGAAGTTGAGCTTTATGCGACCCATACAGTACAGGATTTGCTGCCGTTTACTAACATGTGCAGACTATCTCGGTCACCGCTGAAATTGAACTAGCAACTGTTTCCCTTTCTGAATGCCTTATCATCCTACTGTGATGTCATGGGCAGAAGTTAATGGAGTGCATAATCAACATCTGTGACCTCATGGCAAGCGAATACAGTGTATTCTCTGGCAGGTATCTTTCTCTCCTTTATATGTTGCTGCAGATGAGTAGTTCCCTTCTACAGCTCTTGCAGTACTGTTCCATGGTAAGAGCAAAAGTGTTGAAAAGGGATGCAGGGGGGATGCAAAGTTTGGATGGGTAGCTTTTAAATACAGATATATATTCCACCTCTGAATTTCAACTAAGATCAGAGATTACTCAAGCTGTGCTCTTAGGTCTATTCGAGGTCCCACAAAACCCTTGGTGGACTATATATCCCTGTAGTTGATGTCTCTCCTTCTATAATTCTATGTATCTGAGGAGTTTTACTGTGTGCTTAGGTTTTAATGGGGGCACACTGACCCCACTCATATGAAGCACAGGCTGCATCAAAAAATGCATGTCTGTTTTTTATTTGTATGTTGATTCATTGTATTGTCCCTTTGCCTTCACCTCTAGTTCCTCTGTTTTCAAGTACTTTCTCATTTTTCAAATTTTATCACATTTATATTTTTCTTTTTTTCTTGGCTTCCATAACCTACCACTGAACACTTGAGCAGCATATTCCCTTCTTCCTATTAGTTGCCTTCCCTTTTGTCCACCCCGTTCTGGCTGATAATTGCTCATTCTGTCACTTGTCCCCCATGCTCCTTTACCTTGTGCCATATTTTCTGTCATTAAGACCTCTTCCACCTCGCCCCTCAAGCTCTGCACCTTTTCTCTGTGCCATCCCTGGCTCAGTGTCTGTGCTCCTCACAATGGTTTGTCAAGCAGGGACATTTTGAAAACTATTAACGATAATAGTTTATCAGCAATTCCTTTAAAGGGTTTTGAAATAATAAGCCTGCTCATATTTGAACTTTGATTCTGTTGATTGACCAGTTCTTTGGGGTTACACTGTAATTTTTCAAAGTGGGAAGTTTGGTCAAGTCACTATGATTGTGACATTTCCAACCACGATTTTCATTATATTGAAGTCCCCCCCACACCCCACTCCCTCTTCACACTCCTGCATACAGATTCCAGGGAGATCGTCCCCTCTCCCCAAGGGGCAGCCTCCCCCCTTTGGGACCAGGGAGGTGAGCCCACTTCGCTTAACATCCCCTAGGGGGAAAGTGGGTAAGCATGATCCCTCTGGAAGTGACTCCCTCTTAGGGGGATACATATTTCGATAGGGTGTGTAAGTCACTGTTAACTGCCCCTTCTCCCCCCTCCGCTCCCAGTTACAAAGACCTTTTTAGGGTATGGGGGAGCTAGGCTTTACAAAAAGCCTATTCACACTTTACTAATTTCTGACTTGGTGTCTGATCTTCTGTGTGCCCAATCTCTTGCGAAAACTAATGAGGGCCGAGTAGACCAGCCTCCTCGAGGAGGTCCCTGGAAAACCAATCACAAAAGACTCTCAGCAGGGACAGCAGAGTTTAACTGCATCAAAGTTCCCAAAGAAGGTATGGCTTGCGAAAGAGGAAGAGCTCCAATGTTAGCGGGCAAGACCACAATGTGCACGAGCAAGGAGGAAGATCCTTGATTCGGAGCCCAGCTGAAATGTTGCAAAAGCGACTCTGCACAGACCCAGAAGCTTTAAGGATCAGGGGAAAGTCCTGGAAGGCAGACATGGAGCCCAGTTAAAGTTGCATAAACAGCTTCTCAATGACAGGAGAGCCGACCAGGCTCAATCTCTTTCCTGAGAAGAACCGCTCGAGTCAGTCGGGTATGCAGTGGAACAAAGGGGAAAGGGAGGCTGGCAAAAGAGTCCCAGAGTGGGGAAAGACTGAGAAAAACCCTGAGGATGGGAGGCAGAAGGGGGAAGACCTTTGTACATGCAAGAGAGTGAGAAGATACCAGAGTGGGGAAGAAGTGAGAACCCCAGAGTAGCATAGAAGCCAAGAAGGGACCCAGAGGGGGGAAAGACTAAGGATACCCCAGAGCAGGGGAGTGGTAAGGGGAAGAGCCCCACAGAGTATGCAGAAAGTGAGTAAGCATCAGTATGGGAAGTGAGAAGGATAAGCGCCCCAGAGTGGGGCACGATTGTGACAAACCCAGAGCGGGGAGGAAGAAAGACTGAAGGGATCCCTGACAGCAGAGCGAGATAAAGAATCCCAGAGTGGGAGAAGATTGTTGGAGAAAGAGACCTGGACTGGAACAGCCGGACATCATTGCAACACCTCAAGAACTATCAAACTGGAACCATGGACAAAAGCTTTTACTGAAAGGTAGACAGGTTTAGGAGTCAAAAGCCAGCAGCCATCCCCTCCAGTTAATAGTTCCATAAAGTTCCTCCTTGTGATTTTGTTGTTTTCTTTGGTGAAAGAGAAAGTGGTTAGATTAGTGTAGGATTATAAACAGGAGAATATATTGTATTTGTTTAGACTTCCTGAGAAGCACCCTTTTGACTTTCTTCTTTTATAGAATAGGCCTTGGAGTGGGAGACTTGGGGAAAGAGTATTTTGGACTTTAAAAGAAAAATAAAGAGTGTTGAACCATGTCTTGTTCGAGTCCTGAGTCTGACCTACCACAGTGTGTGTGTGAATGTATGTATGCATACATAAAGTTGACTCAAGTTACTCAACCTAACTTGCAAAGTGCCAAAATGTCACACTGGAACCACCACTGGAGAGATATTGGCCTTTTGTATTCTTTAGAGATTTTTGATGTTCGTCTAACGTACTATATTTTAGCCATAAGCTTGCACTCATTTGCAGATCTTGTAGATTACATACAGGAAATTGGACCGCCTCCCTTCTTTCTTTATGCTTCTACGTCCATCCCCTTTCCTCCATGTTTGTGGATGATGTCCCTGCGAAAGGGGCTGGACCAGAGCATGATGTGGAGCAGCATTCAAGTTACAAGAGGAAGGAGAGTTGCCTGTGAGTGTGCGTGACCACACCCTTTGCTGGATCCTGCCGGATGAATAATCCTGGTCCCAATCATCAGTTCTTTTCTTTCCACAATGGGCCCAGGGGCATTGGCTGAGTAATTGTGCATGTGTGTGCTTTCTCCTGCTTAAATTGATTATTTCCTTCTGTTACGTGCATGTCCTATGATGCTGGGTTTAGACGCTGTGCTTCCTGCAGCAAGGTATTTCCAGAGTCAGATCTGAATGCCTTGTGTCTGCAGTTTTTGGGACCATTGTTTTTTTTTTTTACCCAAAACCGCACAGTGAAGCACTTTCAATGTTTACTCAACTTTCCTGGTTACAATTTGAGTGAAGTGAACCACCCCCCACGCCACAAAGGAATTTAAGAAATTAATCAACAGCAACAGTGCAAGTCCATCACAATATTGATTCCTGCATCCTAGATAAGGGACTCATTACTCACGACTCACCCGAATGGTTCTTAGACTGCAATCCATTTTCATGCTCTGGCTGACTTCCATCAGCCAGTGAGCGTAGGTGTGTAGTGGATTTTCAAGGCTGCTTTGGCATACACCTCGGCCCCCACAGTGTGTAAAGACCTTTACATAATCCACAATGTCACCAAATCAGATGAAGAATCTGTGCTCATGGTCCTGAGTCCAATGGTCAATCCCTATTTTAGTCCACATAATTCTGGAACATCCGTAGCCCAGAAAAACGTCCTTCAAAACACTCATTGAAACTCAGGGATTCTTTTGAATGGCTGTTTTTCAGTTCACCATTCCCAGCTAGAGCAGTCACTATGTACAAGGCTTAATAGAAAATTACTTTATACAATTACACATAATCTCATGTGGGTCCACTCTTTATAGGTGATATGATATGGCATTTATAACGTGCCTATACACAAGTGTTTCAAGGCGCGATGCGACAAGGGAGGGGGGACAGAGGGAAGACTGAGACAGCAAACCTACTAGACCGAGTATCATTCGGATCGCACAGGGGAGGGGGAAGAGGAAAAGTGTGGAGTGGGAGGTGGGAAGGGGACAGTGCAGTACATGAGGTAATAGAATAAATAACAATAAGAAGTAGGGCCAGCTGGTGGCAAGTGCAGGAGTAAGTGAAGACATCAGGAGGTGTCAAGTGCTGGTGGGGGACTGTAGGGATACAGAAACAGTCCCCAAGTGCGGGGGTTGCTAGGGAGGCAGTGCAGGTGTGTAACTGGCGGGGGAGGGGACGTGGGCCCGAGATCAGAGGGCGGCCCGGTAACCAGTACAGTTTAGCCAGAAATTCAGCAGGGGAGAGGAGGAGAGAAAGCAGATGCAAAGAGGAAGGTTTTGAGGTGCTTCCGGAGATGGTTCTCCTCAAGTTTCAGAGAGGCAGGGAGGCGGTTCCAGAGGGAGGCCCCAGCTGAGGAAAGGGATCTACCACCAACTCGTTGCTTGGAGAAGCGACTCACCCTGAGGGAGTTGGAGGCGGATGAGCGAAGAGCTCGAGAAGGAAGATATTTAGGAAGATGGAGTTGAAGGTATTGAGGCCCCAGGTGCACTCCAATGTAAGGGAATCTTTTGCCCAATATTAATAACTCTTTCCATTATCCCCATCAAGCATGTAATACCAAGCGCTTTAACAGAACCCCATATAACACCCCGCCCTCACACACAGCCCCTGCTACAGGACCAAGAGCATTACATACTCCTAATCAATCTTCATCATAATCTCCAAACTTCAAAGATGTAATTTCTACATTAACTGCTCCCATAGATGTGTGCGGTTTACCCCAATCAGTTAACATTAAAACCGGCAGTGCTTCAGCTCAACTGAATATGATCCCTTTATTATGATCCATTCCATCGCCATATCCAGGGGGTTATTCATGGATCCCAAAGGTAATTTTTTTCCATTAAGAGCAGCTCCCATATTTCAGTCAATCATTCTTTTTCCAAAAATGGGACTAGCTGTTATACACACCCCTGCTAAACTTGCTCATGCTGCTAGTAGCATGTGGTGGTCCGTGTGTGGTAATGACCATTCCCCATCCCCTCCAGGTGAAGAGTTTCCAGAGCAGGCCAACTCATGTTCGTCACATCTATCTCTTTTATCCAAGACAGGACAGTAATGTTGGGCTTCTTTACTTGCACATCAAACGTGCCTGAAAGTGGCTTTTTCACCACGATTTCTCCAACAGAGGTCACTGAGAAACCTTTTGGCAAGAGTTGCTGGAGTCTACCATCTATGAAGTACTTTTACGACATGACATTCCAATTGGTTCGACTGATATTTCAGGGGCCATAATTGCTGGGAGCTGTTTAGCTCCTGGTTATAACCTAGGGGAGCCTGGTTGGCTTGACACCAGCAGCTACATTTCACTCCTTTGGCTAACCGATGACATAGGAACATACCTATGTGAAATTAACTCTAGATGTTTGGGAATGAATATAATTTAGAAGTAACACACATCTAGAAGACATTTAAAGCATAATAGGTGATATATGATAGACAGAAAGCTATAGTTTGAATCTCATATGGGAGTTAAATTTGTGTCTTGCTGTATAACGGCACCTGGTGCCCCAGAGGTAGCTCCTGCTTACTAGAATTTGCATACCCAGGAGATACTTTCAGCTCCTGCTATTCAAATCCTTATTTTGATCCCTGTGTTTTAAAGGCTTTTTCACATAACCCTGACTAGAGAGCGTCCAAATGTAAGAAGCCTCAGGTCTGCTTCCCATCTCATTTGCCCTAGGTTGTACCAAACGATCTTCCCGCAATAATAGCTGCATACATTGCCAATATGACAACGCTGTTTGCCCACATGTTGGTCCAACGCTTTTTCAGTCATCTCTCTGGAAATCTTGGATTTCCAGTATTCCTGTGCGAGAACCCCTTTTGGGAGTGACTATGTAAATACTGGGATGGAGACTATTTGGAGACCTAAATCTAACGTTTGGATCTGAAGAGCTGAGCCCTCCTTCTTGCTGCAACCTATATATCTTCAAGAATTAAAGGGGCTCGTAGATGGCTCAATTGTGATGGCACGTTTGTGAGGACCTATTACATGGGTTTCTACAATTCCTCTTAACGTACTGAAAAGTAGATGGGACTTAATAGCTTTCATTATGGCCTCCTAGGAACTCGTAACCACTCACCCACTGTGACTGGGCGCAGCTCCCATTTTTTTATGTCCACCCATTGCTTGGTTTGCCATTTCTTCAAGTGATCTGGAACAGCCCTCCACAGAGCTGCATGGTCTAGAGAGTATGCTTCTGTATCTAGGACTATACCCTCCCCCTTGTGACTGTGGCCACAAAATAACCTATGCTATTTGGCCATGTGGTCATTCCAAGGAACCCACAGAAGAGACTTTCTTATCTCTGTCAAGAAAAGAATAGATATCTTCACTGGTAACATTGTGGAAAAAAATAATCTTGTGAGCGCATATCTTATTAAGGCTGTCAAATAGCCCATCCATGAGCACCCCAAAGAAGTCCACATCTGCAAATCATCCCTAACATGGTCACACAGCTCTGGATAGTTAAGGTGATAGTTTCAAGAGGTCTGCTGCCCGCCAAATACCCAGGTACCTCCGTTTATGAATGCACCATTTTAAAGGGACGGTTTACCTATTTATATTTTGTATTTGTTTATTTATAAGCCGCTTTTGTCAAAGCAGTATACAAAATGAAAATGGCACAAAATAATGGAAGACAGTACAAAAAACAATATTTGTAAGGAAAGTAGATGGGCTTTAAGAGTAGAGTGGAAAATAGATCAAATAGGAGATGAGCAGATAGAAAGAGGAAGAGGAAGGGGAGTTCCAGTGTTTGGGAGAGAGTAAAGAAAAGGAACGTGAACGAAATTGAGCACAAGTGGTTTAGGAATGGTCAGAAGAAAGTGATTGGGACCGCAGTGAGTGAGAGGGGACATAGAAAGAGACTAGGGAGGAAAGGTAGGAGGGGCCAGGCCATGTGTGGATTTGTAGACAGTACCTAAAAAAATGAAAAAGTAGACTGAATTCAAAGGACAACCAGGAGATGGATTGTATAGATGATCGAGGCGAGAGAAGAAAAAGGGCCCTGATGGAGGGAATAAAGATTGAGCAAAGGGGGTCCAATCAAGGGACAGGGAATCCAGAAGATGAGCAGATGAGGGAAGCCCAAGGTGGAAATGAGAAATTTGTTAGCATTTAAGGTGGGATGAGTTTTCTGAATGTTGTCGAGGGAACGGCAACAGGAATTAGCAATGTAAGAATTATGGATAGAAAAGGAAAAAGTAGAATCGCTAATGACACCAAGGTTGCGGGCATGAGGAGAGGGGAGAATTGGAGAAGGGGGGAAAGAAAATGGGAGGGGAGCAACATGAGGTGGATAGTAGAATAGAGGATGAAGATCCCACACACCCATAGGAGTTTGGTTCCATCAGGAGTAATATGGATTTCTCATTAATTTGATCTCCAGATATCTCTCCATTCAAAGAACATGTCCGGGCTGGGATTGAGGTGTCTGGTTGAGTAAAATGCACCAAGTACGGGGGCGTGGCCAGGCAGGGCGCCATGTGGACGTGCCTGCTGTAGGCTCCGGGAAGGGCGCCTGAATACAGACTTATAAATGCCCTGATATCCAGTATCTGCATATGAAAGGCAAGGGGAGAAGCCCTGAAGTCAGAGGGGCTCTGCTGGAACCAATCTGAACACTTGGAAGTGGATTCCTGCGTTATTTGGAGCCCTGCTAGTGAGAGACGGCAGGCGCGCAAGATGGCGGGCGGAACCGTTGGAACCGTCTTCCCGCAATGCCTGGGGACAGTAAAGGTGGCGTGGAGCCTGGAGCTGCCAAATCGTTGTGGCGGTCAAAAGCGGAGGAGCTCCGGAGGGCGATACAGACTGCTGGAATACAGCGGATCAGCTGGTGAGGCGGCAACGCTCTTGAGGCAGACACGGAGGAAGAGTGCGTAGCGCGGACGGTGTTCAGGCTGGCTGGGGGAGGAGTAGAGGAGGTGGTAGGGAGCTGCATCGGGTGATCCCGTGCGCCATGGCTTGCGGGCTTGGTCCTTGTGGCACAGGCCCCTCCCGCCTTCTCCTCTGGGAACGCCCTGCCCTTTTTGGACTGCTCCGCGGGTGGATGGGCATGTGGAAGTGGAGCCTGGCTCGCTGCCTGGGGCGGGGCGCTCATGGTCTCTCGGTGCCGGTGGGGAACTGAGCGCTGGGGGCGGTGAGCGCTCTATCTGGCTGCGGAGCGGGATGGATGCTTGGAGCCTGCTGCCCGGGCCTGAGAGGCTGAGGGTTTGGCTCTGGAGACGGTGATCTGGTGACTGGCTGGTGAGGTGAGCCCCCTGCTAAGAAACCTTTGGGGAGACTGTGCTGGAGGGCCATACATAATCCCTGCTTGAGAATGCCCTAAGGCAGGCGGTGTTGGTTGCCGCCCTCAGATTTCGTAGTCCCTAATCTGTAGGCGTACCGACATTCCTTGGCGCCTCTGCTTGCGGGCATAGCTTCTCGGTGGGCTCCATTGCTGCGCATAGTCTCCCTTCGGCAATGCCCAGGTCGGGACACAAACATAAAGGGAGCGAGATCACAGCTTACCTGACCTCAGCTACACCTGCACCTCAGAAGATGCAGTCTGTTAGAGCGGAAGTCCATGCCTCGCAGGGGTCTGAGTCAACTTTTGATCCCGCCTTATCCAGGCAAGACTTTGAAGGAATGCTAAAAACTCTTAAGCAGGACATCACGCAGGCAATAAAGCTGGAGATTCAGTCCTCCAAAGACTCCTTGGCACGTTCCATCGCTGAAGTAAATTCTAACTTAACAGGCCTCAAGACCAGGGTCAATGAATTGGAGAATCTTCTATGTGAACATGAGCACGAGAACGATGAACTCACCAAGAGAGTCCGGAATGTGGAGGATCGGCTTGAGGAGCTGTCCGCTAAGCAAGCAGATTTGGAAAATCGTTCAAGGAGGAATTACATCAGGATACGAGGAGTGCCAAGACAGGTTCAGGATCTCTCTGAATATGTGCGTGCCCTCTTTAAATCTCTGCTGAGTCTGGGAGATTCTGATGAGTTGATCCTAGATGGGACCCACAGGGTCTATTCCTCCGTCCAGCAGAAGCGTAACCTCCTCCCGGACGTCCTATCCAGAGTTAATTTTTTCCAACAAAAAGAAGAAATAATGGCAGCAGCTAGAACAACAGAACCGCTGGAATTCCGTGGCTCCTCCATATCATTATTCAAAGACCTTTCACCATATACTTTGGCAAGTCACCACTTGGCTGCAGGCAAGAAAGGTCCGCTATTGGTGGGGGTCACCATGTAAACTATTGTTTGAGTATCATGACTGCTCCTACGGTATTGAATCTGAAGGTGAAGCAAACGAGTTGCTGCGGGACGCTGCTGGTGAGTCCGGTGACATGAGTACTGATGTCTTGGGGAGGTCGGCCCTGAATCCCACGCCAAAGGACAAGAAACGAAAGCCCAGAGGCTGGGCTCCAACTAAAGTGTCCAAAGAATTGGAGGCTATGGAGATGGGAAGTGCTGGCCCCCCTGACCTGGTGGAAGTCATCGGTCTTCAGAGTTCCTACGAGTTCACTTGAAGCAGGGAAGAGTCCTGCAAAGTAGAAGCCGGCAGATTCTTAGTTTGTCGGAGGTTTGTTTCTCCTCCCGCGGCAAGGTTCTGTTTGACAGGATAGATTCGGACTATAAAGTGGCCGGTGTACCTTGGCCGGATCCTCAGGACGATGGGTCAAGCTACCTGCAATATCAAGCTGATATAAGAATTGTTTATTTCATGTTCTGTTTCAAGTTTTTGCTGATAATTGACCAATGCCTCTGGTTTTACGGTAATGAATGGTTGGTTTTTGAATCTATAGATCATAGATAGTCCCTTCATTTAATAGATGGGGCTCGGCTCTTACGCACTCCCCTCTTTGTTGTGTATAATGCAGTCTGGGAGCTGAAGGGGCAAATATGAAGTGTACTTAATTTGGGTGCCCAATCCATGGAATAGACCCGCTATTGTTACCCTGAAAGGGTGGCTGTTCAAGTTTGTTGTTCTACAAGCTTTGCAAGCGATTTTTATACCTCCTATTCATTGTTTATTATTTCTCTTATTCGCATTGTCTTTTTACTCTTCTCTGTGTTACCCTAAGGAGTCTATCTTACAAACCCTATGGCAAGATACACTCTTGGTTGGTATGTCCCTGGTTTCCATATTCCCTTTTGGAGTATACAGTTGTGAAATGCTAATGATGGGGGCGATGGTGGAAATGAAGTGGCCTCCACGAATAGCCTGTTTTTCTGGGGACAATGAGCAAGGAAATAAACTGAGCGCATAGATGAGGGGGATGAGATATGAATTTCGATACTGCCCTATTTTGAGGAGGGTTTGGTTGGAGGTATCTGTTTGGAGAATGAATTACTGTTGGAATGACTAACCCGAATTTTCATTGCCTCTCCCTGAAAGTGCAAGGCCTAAACTCCCCCTTTAAACATAGGGCCTTAATGCATTGAATGGCCACCCTTGACTCTTCACTCCTATTTCTTCAGGAAACTCATCTTCTACCATCTGATGAATTTAGGCTTAATAACAAATTATACCCCACAAGATTTTGTGCTTCTTCGTGGTCGAAGAGATGCGGGGTGGCCATTTTGATACGCAAGGGGACCCCGTTGGTGGTTCACAAGACTCTCAGGGATGCAGGGGGCAGATATATTTTAGTAGTGGCTATGCTACATGGGCGGAAGGTGACTTTGGTCACGCTATACGCACCCAATTCCCAACAGGATTTGTTCTTTGTGTCCCTCTCTAAGCTTCTGTTTGAACACATTGAGGGGAACTCATGGTAGGGAGTGACTTTAATGCTGTGATTAACCCTTTAATGGACAAGTCTCTCCCCCAACTAGCATCGTCAAAAAGAACTTCCTTGCGCTCACAACGCTTCTCCGGGAACATTCCCATATAGAGGTCTGGAGATTTTTCCATCAAGAAGAACAAGAATATACCTATTATTCTGCGGTACAGAAGGGGTTTTCCAGGCTGGATATGTTCCTCGTCTCTGACAAGCTCATCTCCCAAACAGTTGGCATTGATATACTTCCTAAAGCCTTATTAGATCATGCCCCGGTACTGTTAACGATGGCCTCTTTTAATGATGCTCCAAATCCCACGCGCACTTGGAGACTGAATGAATTCCTCCTGGAGGACCCCCAGTTCTGCTTCTGTATCTCAGATGCTATATCTCATTACTTCAGTGAGAATGACATGGGAGAGTTGGCTTATACCACAGTATGGGATGCCGCGAAAGCTGTGATTCAGGGCCATATCATAACTTACTCGATAGAGAGTGGGAAAGCCAGGAAACAAATACAATCCCAGCTTGAGCTGAAACTCCGGAAGAGGGAGGAATTACATAGTCATAGGCCTTCTCAAAGGTTAAGGCGGGATGTGAGGGTGGCTCAGAGGGCTCCCGAGGCTCATCACATCAGCCGAGCAGCGTATGTCATGATGCGTACTAAGCAATACTACTATTGTAAAGGAAATAAAGCTAATCGGTTTTTGGCAGCCAAGCTGAAAAAACAGGCTAGCCGTAACTGGATCGAAGCCTTGCACGATACAGAGGGGAGACAAGTTACCTCAGAGACGGATAAGCTCCACATAGTTGAGTTTTTCAGAGATCATTCGGCCCCACCCCCATCACACAGACTTACATATGGCCAGTAAATTTGTACAAGATGCTCACTTGCCACAGTTGTCCCGATAGGTTTGGGAGCTCTTAGAGAAGCCGATCACAGTGCAGGAAACAGAAAATGCAATTCGATCCCTCCCTCTGGGTAAGGCCCCGGGGCCAGACGGGCTCACAAATAAATTGTATAGGACTTTAAAATCCGTGCTCATCCCCTTATCTAACAAAGCTTTGTAATGCCATTTGGGTTGCTGGCTCGGTTTCGGATTCTATGGCAGAGTCCATTACGACACTGATTCTGAAACCTGGAAAGAGTCCTGTGGACTGTGCATGAAATTGACCTATTGCTCTGTTGAACACAGATGCAAAACTGTTGAGTAAAATAATAGCCGGACGTCTGGTAGAGGTTCTCCCGGCATTGATAGAGAAAGACCAAACTGGTTTTATACGCAACCGCTCGACATATGATAACAATCGCCGGGTAATGAACTTGATTGCTCTGGCCCCCAAGCTACCGGGCAGATTGTCCCTATTATCTTTCGACGCCCATCGGGCTTTTGATAGTATGTCCTGGAGCTATTTGCAGTTGGTACTGGAGTGATTTGGCTTTGGACCTAGCTTCTCAAAATTGATTCTTTCAAGCTATCAGTTCCCCTCGACAAGAGTCAAAGTGAATGCAAATTGGACTTCGCTGGTATGTCTAAATAGAGGCACCAGACAAGGCTGTCCCCCCTAGTTTTTGCCCTGGCGCTGGAGCCTTTAGCACAGCAGATTAGATTGAACACAGATATCTTGGGCTTTGAATTCGCAGGTCAGTGCCATAAAGTGTCTTTATATGTGGACGATCTGTTGTGCTTTTTGAATGATGCCCCTAAGTCCATTCCGCCCCATGTGAAATGATTGCCCCAGTTTGCTAGAGTTTCCGGCTTTGAAGTGAGTCCTGCTAAATTGGTGGGCATGGCTCTAACTGAATCCTCTTTGGGTTTGGAAGAGGTACAAGCGGCATTCCCCATCCCTTGGTCTTCCTCAGTGTGAGGCAGAATCCTGTGCAGTCCCCTTAGGCACCACTACACACAATTAAGACCACAGGTGACAATACAAGTTTTACCTTTGGTACAAGCCTGTACTACTAAGTTAGAGGTAGCAGTAGCAGAGCAGCCAGGCTTATCTCAAGAGTTTGAGCAGTAGCAGAGATTACACAAAGGGACCACAATTACTGTGGCTCAAGCAAACACTGACTCAAGGTTTCAGGTAAAAAATATAAGTACATTTATTTTTAAACCATCAGTTATAAACAAAACACCTCTATTAAACTTTAAACAAAACCACACGTTAAATATACTACAACTAACCAATTCACTTTGTACAGTATGTCTCAAGTTAAGTACCCTGTGTTTTAATGAACCAGTGTTATGACCAAACCACGATACCGCGGATACGGTTGCGATCACTTTTTGACAGTTCGGTCTACTCAATAAACGCGTATCGGTGACATGAAATGCTACCGGGGCAAAAACACACTAAGCACCTGAGATATCCAGAGGGAGTTGGAGGCAAAAATCACAGGCAATATTTAGGTTAGACAGACAGTATCGAGAAACACCCAGAAACAGGAGTTCAAACGTCAAAGGGTCGGAGCCAGTGTTAAGTGACACCGGAGACCTGTTGCCGAAGATCACACCGTTAGACAGTTCACGATTCAGCGTAGCCCAAAAGTACTTTGATATTGTCAATGTTCGGAAGCAAAAGTTATAAGGAGGAGGGAAGACGAGGGCGAGCCTTGAGGATGAACAAGGGATTCACCCAGTTTCCTCGAGTAGAGCACAGTTCCTTTGTCCAATGATGCAGCTGGTGCCCTGGCAGTTGTTCCTGTTGGTTTCCCGCAGGCCCACGATTCCTGGAGCTTCGTTGTGAAGGAGGACGTCTGAAGGGGGTCTGCACCACACAGGGATGAAGCCGGCAGCAGCGACAACGGATAAAAGGTGCGCTTCTTAAAAACAGGAGAGGCTCGGCAGGTGGCTATTTGGACCACTACAGCAGTGTGCAGCGATTTCAACCACGGCGGAGATCTCTGGCTGAAGATGAGCTGGTTATCCCCACCAGGCTCAAGGGAAGAAGACTCCGGACTGGATCTCCTCTTAGTCGTTGAATGCTAGATAGCTCATGACTGCAGCAGGGCTTCACCGGGACGGGGTAGTTGCAGCAGCCGTTGTTCTCTCCGCTTCTCTTCGGTTCCTTGTAGTTCCCGAGGCGACTGACTTCTAGCCCAAGAGACCTGCCTTTTATGCGCAAAACCCCCATTCACACAGCTTGGCTGTCAATCACGCAGCAGGGGGGTTGTCCAGCCGGGACAACCACCTCAGCCAATCATGGCAAAGTGCGACTTGGGTTTCCTAGGATACCCTGTGCAGGGGTGACTACACCCCTTCCCCACATTCAGTCTACCTAGACACCCAGGTGCCAAGAGGAGGGCTTCTCTGCAGAAGCCTGCCAAAAGACGGTGAACAAAGAAGGCGAACCTAGTTTGCCGCGCAAAGTTTAAACACAAGAAGGACTTTAACAAAAAGAAATGGCGAATAAACCCAACCGGAGCCAAAAGAAAGACGATTTGGTCAAGCGGGTGTATGCTTAAGGCTTCAAAAATAGCCAAAAGTATTACCACGTTTATCTAGTATAATCGCGGTAGAAAAGTTAGGGTAGATACCACTGCCACCAGCCAAGTCTAAATGTTAAAAGAGCGAAACAATGCTCAGGGAGGTACAGACAGAAATGGGGTACAGATTAGCCCTTTCCAGTACTCCATGTAAGATGGGGTGTACTGGGTCTGTGGTAAAAATGACAATGTAAAGTAAATGGCAAGTTTACCTTTCTCTGGGGGACAGTAGTTAGCCCCAGCGAAATGGAGTCAGAGGGAAGTCTTAAAGACAACCCTGGGTTACTGCACTAAAGGTGCTGTGTAACCCATACAAGAACAGGGGAACCTGGAGTGGTGTGCTCCAGTGCCCAAGATCAAACAATGAGTAAAAACACATAGGCCAAAACACATGTAAGAGTGGAAAAAGGATGTACACTCTTACCAGGTGGAAAAAATAAACTCCAGAAATTCAGCAAAGCTGCTGGGGGACTCACTATGTGAGGGAAATTAGCCCTAAACCGAGAATTCTCCCTAACACTCGGATATCCCTTACCTAGGAATAAAATTGACCCGACCTTTCCAGGCTTATTTAAAGCTAACATACCTGCTCTATTGAGCGAAGCCAAATAATGGCTCCAACGCTGGGATTCCCACGAAATCTCATGGTTGGGCAGGATTAGTGCGGTCAAAATTACCCTTATTCCGAAGCTACTATGCTTTTCACTCTCTACCTGTTGTGATTCCTGAAGTTGACGTCATTGCTATGCAAAAGGAGATAGGACACTTTATTTGGAAGAAAAAGAAACCTAGAATTCCCTGCAAGTTCCTTACGAGAAGCACGATGTCAGGCGGCATAGGGCTTCCCTCGGTTTCGTGTTATTATAGAGCAGCTCAAGTTGCTCCCATGCTAGCTTGGGGGAATTCATTGGAACCCCCTAAATGGCAGGAGAACAGCATCCAACCCTTTTCCGCTGGAGTATTTTCCTTTCCTTCCTAAAGAGGTGCGAAGCTATCGGGGGTGTGGGGTGGTATTGCCCACAACGATGGCAATGCTCCAG
Organism: Ambystoma mexicanum; assembly: GCF_040938575.1. NCBI lineage: Eukaryota > Metazoa > Chordata > Amphibia > Caudata > Ambystomatidae > Ambystoma > Ambystoma mexicanum. The sequence continues at coordinate 1,664,481,554 of NC_090929.1, forward strand.
AGTTGGGATAAGGCATGTGCGCAGAGAGGGAATACATCTGGGTTGGGTCCATTGTCCCTCATTGCCCAAAACCGAGCGTTCACTCCAGGCCTGAGCCCCAGCTCATTCCAGGGCTGGAACTCAGATACAACCTTAAGGCTGAGGGACCTATATGTAGATCAGGAACCGCTGACATTTCAAGAGTGCAAGGAGAAATTTGGGGCGCCGGAATCTGAGCATTTTAGGTACATACAGCTTCGACATTGGTTGACTAATGGGGCCACTCGCCAAGCTGCCGCTAGAACCCTGCTAGGCGTAAAACTTACAATTCTTGAGGGACAACATTCCCATAGGCTAACCACCTGCTGTAAACTCCTGGAAAATTCCCCAGAAGGTGAGAAACTCCCTTACATGTTGGCCTGGGAGAGGGAACTGGGCTTAGATATTCCAAAGGAGTCATGGCAAAAAATATGGTATAGAGCCCAGAAGAGTTCTAGGTGCACAGTGGTAAAAGAGAATGCTATTAAGATTTGTTTCCAATGGTATTTCCCCCCAAGTAGTTTGCATGCAATGAACCTGGATCATCCAGACACATGTTGGCATGGTTGTGGTGAGCAGGGAGATCTAGGGCACATGTGGTGGCATTGTTCAGTTATACAAAATTTTTGGCTGGAAGTACGATCTAAAATCAAGGAAATCACTGACTCTCTGATCCCCATGGACTCACGTATTTTAATTATAGGTGACGTGCCAGAAGATGGCTCCTTTCCAATGACATGCCCCACAGCGGCCCTAATTGCCCAGTTGCTTATAGCTGCATGAATTACAAGGGCTTGTTTCTGGAAATCTGTGGAGGGGCCACATATAGCATACTGGTGGGTGAAAGTATGGGAATTGTTGGGCCTTGAAAACTTACTGCCATGCTTGAGGGGAAGCTCTCGAAATTCACGCGGATCTGGAATCGATTTTTGAACTATGTTTCAGACAAAGAGCAGATGTTCTTTCAACCCAACTTAATGAGACACTTTATGAACTCTTGACATGCATATCATGGCCTCTCTATTGCACAGACTCTGATGTATTTTTCTTTTCTTCTTCTTTCTCTTGAAGCGTATTGCTCAAATTGCTCTTTCCCTCCAATCAACTATTGATGGATGAATTTGTATACGGTTTTGTCATGTTTAATTAACTAATAATAAATTGCTGTATTTTTAAGTGGGAGATGAACTTTGATGTAATAGAATGAATTGGTGGGATTATGAATTGTTATGTATTTCTTTGCCATCTCTTGGATAAAATGTTTTGAACATTTAATAAAAATAAGTTTAAAAAAGAAAATGCACAAAGTACTGTCTGCAAACAGTCAAATCTTGTATTCCCTCTGATTCTTCCTGATATACTTTGCTAGTCTTACAATAATTAGGGCAAGCAGGACGTAGGGGAGAGGAACCTCTTTGGAGGAGACTGTAAGCGTGAGGAATGACCATTGACTCTAACCACAGCTCTGAGGAGATGGACTACATTTCTTCAATCCACCTCAAACAGTTCTTGCCAAAACCATAAGCTTGCAAAGTCACCAGATTCAATCAAATGCCTTTTCATTTTATAATCAAAGCGTGTCTGAGTCAGACTGAACTCCCTGGTGAACTTAGGAGGTTGATGGTCTTTTTGATGATCCTTGACAACATCTAATAAAACCTACCCGATGCCAGTAAATCAAGTCGCGAAAATTGATATGCAGTATGGGATCTGGCACCCCGGTGACAGTGTTTGCATTAACGTTTAATATCTGTCATTATGCTGTATCGCATCTGGCATCTTTGCCTGCTTTCAGGCTCATGGAGATGGTGGCCTGCATAAAGGAAGGGGCCAGATGTCATGCTCCTAATGGCTGAATAAAAGTCACAATTAGTTATTGGTCTTTCAATGTTCAACATCGCCTGCTCTGAAAGCTTTGGGCACACAGGGAAACCAGTTAACACCTGTCGGGATTCTGTCAAGAGTGGTTCTACAATAGAAATTGTCAACCAAGGCTCTTTGTAGGAATGTGTATTAAATAAAACGTTTCCGTTCGTCATCCGGCCAACCCAGAAATAGTCCAATCTGTGTTAGTCTAATTTGGCTATGGAACGATTCTAACAGTCTGAGTTTGGAGGTCGGGTCTGGTGCACCCTCACCTCAGGCCTTCTGTAGTCCTATTCTTAACCTATGCTACCTGCCACCAAGCCTCAATCACTTTCCTTTGCCCACTTTAGGGTTCACGCCTTCATATCAGGGCTTTCACCCTAAGCGCAGTTCCCATAAGGTCTCTTGGGTTTGCTGCAGCATGCTGTTCAGTCCTGTCTACAAACTCCACAGTGGTCTCCATAGCTACCTTCTTCCTCCAAAGAATCCTCCTGCAGGCTTTAAGTTCCACTTGCTCTACTTTTCACTCCACCTACTCTCGTATTGCACGTTGGCTTCAGTTCCGTTTTTCCTAGTAACCCATCTCTTCGTGAACTATGGCGTGCCTCACTTGTAGTTGGGAATATGTCTTACTTTTCGGCTCCGACAACCCCAAAGACCGGGTTTAAGAAATGCCAAGTCTGCGGTGCTAAAATGTCGCTGACGGACCCACAACGGGTGTGTTTATGGTGCATTGGTGTGGAGCACAAGTCCTGTTAATTGTGTCAATCGATGACTGGAACAGCTCTGAAATTGGCGTTACGTAGACTGCCCCAAACATTCCCTTCGACTACTCTGTCAAAGAAATTCCTCTGACGAAGCGAAAGGTGACGCTCCCCGACGGAAGAAAACTAAAAGGTCTAGGTCATGGAGTGGGTCTCACCACTCGTCGTCGAGAAATTCTAAGAAAAGGCATCATAAATCGCTGACTTCGTCATCCTCGTCTAACTCATCTCCAGAGAGGAGTGTATCTTTCCCTACTAAGGCCTCTACTCCAACTTAATGGGAATTGTTAGGCAGAATCCTGTGCAGTCCCCTTGGGACCACTACACATAATTAGGACTACAGGTGGCAATACAAGTTTTACCTTTGGTACAAGCATGTACTACTATGTCAGAGTGGTAGCAGTGGCGGAGCAGCCAGGCTTATCGCAATAGTATATGAGCAGTAGCAGAGATTACACAAAGGGACCACAATTACTGTGACTCAAGCAAACACTGACTCAAGGTTTCAGGTAAAAGATATAAATACTTTTATTTTTAAACCATTCGTTATAAACACAATACTTCTATTAAACTCAAATAAAAACCACATGTTAAATATACTACAACAAACCAATTCACTTTGTACAGTAAGTCTCAAGGTAAGTACCCTGTGTTTGAATGAACCGGTGTTACGAACAAAAAACGTTACCGTGAATACGATTGCGATCACTTTGACAGTTCGGTCTACTAAATAAACGCGTATCCGTGACATGAAATGCTACGGGGGCAAAAACGCACTTGTCACCGGAGATACCCAGAGGGAGTTGGAGGCAAAAATCACAGGCAATATTTTGGTCAGGCAGGCAGAATTAAGAGACACTCGGAGACAGGAGTTCCATAGCCGCGGCTTCATCGTGGAATCTTCCAACCTCTGAAAACCTGCAAAGACAAGGTACAATAGTTAATGAAAGAATATGTAAGACATTGTAGAGAGTGAAAGTAAAATTACATGCTTACGTACCTGAAGCTCTGACGAGCACTTCCAAGCATTCCAGAGCCTTTCCTCACAGAGAAGGCACCATAGCTTGGTAACGAAGGCATGAAGTGCTGCGCACCTTTCCAAACTACGCGCATACTTACCTCACATAGAAGGCACCATAGCTTGGTAAAGAAAAGCATGTAGTGCTGCATGCCTTCCCAACTTTGCCGCATACTTACCTCAAGTAAAGACTTCATTTTTTTTTTTGACGTCCATTCTCTTCAGGTGAAACCTTTCTGTTCAGCGAACCTGCAAAAGAAAGAGAGTTGTTAAATCTACATCGAGAGAGCTCTCTCACCATAGAACATGTTTTCTCTCAAAGTTTTCAACACCCAACTGTCTAAAAACAAAAGATACCTCCAAGAATCCAGACACTTCCATGCTGGAGAAGGGAGTAGTTTCTTACCTGTAACTCCGTTTCTCCAGCGTTAGTATCTTTCATGGATTCACATGCGCCCACCAGCCTCCCCGAAATGCAATGTGCAAGATATGTGCATAAACAGGTTTCCCCTTTCTACTTTGGAGGGGCCGAAATCTGACGGGTCCCGCGTTAGCGGGGCTTTTATACCATTACGTCCTACGGGGCATGCGTGGACGGCCCCGGAGAGGACGTGGATGTGGATAGGACACACAAGTGTCGGAAGTTTTTTCCTATAGGAAACGACTATATATGTGTACCGAGGGTTCCCAGTCTGACGACGGGGAATATTCTAAGCATGTGAATCCATGAAAGATACCAACGCTGGAGAAATGGAGTTACAGGTAAGAAACTACTCCCTTAACTTGATACGAAGCCTTCTAATCTGCAAACGCGCACAGACAAAGAAACCAAGATGGCGGACCCGAACAAAGAAGAGACCGAATGACAACTGTGTACAAGAAGGACCTCTGCGGGGACCCGCGAGATAATAACTAACAGAGTGAAATACAGACAGTCTATGCGCGGAGCAGTGACGGCGCGCCCGCCCCGTATGTGATAACACAGAGGTCTGCTGGATACGACCGCAGAGGCAGCACCGGCTAACAAAGAGGCACACGTCGGAAGGGCGGCCGGTGTAGACCGGGCACCAAATCGTGGCACCCGACAAAGGAGAAACAAGGACCCGCGGCTCTCCGGTGTCAATGAGGTACGGGAGCCGTGGATGTGCAGAGAGAGAGAGCGTGCGGGTCAGGGGAGGCCCGCGCCGGGAGCAATCGCAGATGGGAGTGGCCCACATAGATGCGCAAGCATCGCCAGCTGGATACCGGGGTAACCGCACGGCAAGTGAGGCGCACATAAGGTTGCATACGGATACCCAAACGAACAGGCCACTCGATGGACACAGTAAATGTTGGTGGAAGGAGGAGTAAGAAACAAAACTGATTAGTCACTCCAGCAAATGCATTGTAGCAGCTGTGCGAGTGCAGAGGATGAGCCACGAGGAAAGCAAAGGAGCTCAAATGAATAAGCATGCGCTGACAAGGCAGGGGGACACTAAGAGTGAAATGGAGATCACAGTATGAGAATACGCAAATAAGGCCACAAAGAAAATTAAAAGTGGGCCAGTGAGGGATATTGAACATTTCTGGAAATGGTGCATTACTGGTGGTGCGAGGCAGGAGACAACAGGCATTCAGTTTACCCAATCAGCTGCAGCACTGAGCGCAGACACTGGAGCCCAAGTTACTAAGAAACACACAACAACTTGATAAGACGCGCCAGGTTCGGTGGACTCCTGGGTACCCGAGTGGCCCCCTGGGCACGAGTGAGCGCCAGTGGAAAGGCGAACTGTAAGAACACCAGCGCACCCAGGAGGAGACAGCGCGGTAGACGCTCCCTGAGACAGGAAGGAGAGCCCCCGACAGCAAGAAGCACCAATCTCAGAGGGGAGAGCTGCTAGTCGCCCCTATACAAGCAAAACGGCAACCAAACCACCCAGAATCAAGGGAAACAGTCCACCAGGGAAGAGTCTGCCGGGACACCACCGGGGACTGAGGGCACATACCCCCATGCTAACAGAAACCAGTGAAACTTCAGTGCAATTAGAGGTAAAAAGCAGAGGGAGATGGCCCTGGGGCGAAGAAGAAAGGACCTACGTAACGGATTGCGCCAAGGCCAAAGGCAATTCTCTACCTGCAGGCCGCACACAAAAGGAGGATGGCATCCAAATTGCCCAGAGCCAAAGGGAAACAAACCACCATCGACGAGTATGCCATATCCCCACAAGCAACGGAGGGGGCTGGTGGGAAAGAACAAAGCACTAAAGAAAGCGACAAGATGGTGCTCAACAACCAACAGGTACTGGACTATATAGCGGAACTGAAAGCATCAATGGGAAGTAAGATGGATACAGCCATTTCAGACCTAAGGATTGCGCTGGAATCTAAAATTGATGCTGTGAGTATCAACATGAACCACCTGCGGCAAGATGTACATGCACTGGCCGAATGCACAGGGACCCTGGAAAAGGAAGTCAGACATTATAAGCTCAAGTAAAGCCAACACAACGGACATCCACGTGCTGCAACAGGTGCGAAACCTCGAAAGTAGAGCGGAAGGGCGGGCCCGCAGAAACAACGTGCGTATTGTGGGGCTACCGGAGGGAGAGGAGGGATCAGACCCGACGAACTACATCGAGAACATGTTGTTGCAAGAAATAACAGGTGGAACATTAAGCCAAGGGTTCGCAGTAGAAAGTGCGCATAGAGCCCTATCAAGAAAACCGCCACCGGGAGCCCCACCTCGGCTGATTATTGCTAAGATCCTGAACTATAGAGACAGGGAGAAAGTACTGGAATACTTCTGTAAGGGAGGAACCATAAGCAGACCATCAGCGACTGTCGCCGCATACCCAGACTATACACTCATGGTACAGAGACAACGCTTGAACTATGGGGCCGTGAAGAGGAGGATGCGCGAGGCAGGCTATAGATGCATGCTACAATAACCAGCAAAAATGAAGGTGCTCCTAAGGAACAAAGCTCTATCCTTTGATTTACCAGAGGACGTGGCGACGTGGCTGGGCTCGAGAAATTGTCCTACGGGAGCTGCTGACCAGGAGGAGAGTGGGACAGAAATGTGACCCGGAGCCTTGCAAGCACCGCACAGAGACATCAGATGATCATACGCAGCGATAAGTACACCAGATATGACAACATTGGGACTAGATTATAGCAAATTGCACATGGGATTGCTGGTGCAGATCGAGGAGCTTACACTACGATACGCTGTCAGTATATAGCAGAAGGCAACACCAGGAGACACACTACCAATCCCCCAGAGGTAGTTTAGCCGGGATATTTTTAGGAAGATATCCCCCTGCTGGGTACCGAGTATCGGTTATACCCAGAGACGGGCTAGGTGCGGGGTAGCCTGAGATCCAGGGATGGAGCTGGGCAACAGTTTAGGGAAGTTAAAAGAGGGGGAGAGGGAGGGCAACAGCTTGGGACTGGAAGGAGGAGATGGGGTAGGGTGTCAGAAGGGGTGGAGGGGGGATGGGAGGCGGGCTGGGAAAGTTCAGTAGGGGAAGTGGGAGGGGGAACGAGCTTCTGCGTGCGCGTAGCGGGAAGAAGGTGGAAGGGCACAATTGGTCAGAAGTGCGTTAAGATACGGACAAGCGATGGGAGACCTTAAAATAGTTACCTGGAATATCAGGGGCCTCAACAGTTATTTGAAAAGGAACAAGGTCATGTTGTACTTGAAGAGACAAAAAATAGATATAGCATTGCTACAGGAAACTCACCTCACAAAAGAAAAACAAGATGTGATGAGCAGAAAGTGGAAAGGGACAGTCATTGGGGCAACGTCCTCGGCATATGCTAGAGGAGTAATTACATGGATAGCGCCACATGTGCCCTTTCAGTTATTGCAGCACAAAGTAGAAGCAGATGGGAGAATGGTGGGGATACGAGGGATGGTGGAAAACAGGGAGTTATGTATTATAAATACGTATGCCCCGAACCAAGATACAGTGGCCTACTTTAAGGCCCTGTATGGAAAAATTAGCCCGTACCTGGGAGGTGTGATTGTCTCGGTGGGGGGGACTTCAACTGTACGCTACACCCCAGGGTGGATAGGTCAGACACTAAGCATGATAGGCCCACCCCTGCAGCCAAAATGCTGCAGACCCTGCTAGGCGACCTCAAGCTAGAAGATGTATGGAGACAGCATCAACCAAATGATAGGCATTACTCGCACTACTCTGCTCCACAAAACCTGTACACCAGATTAGATTATATTTTCGTCAACTCCGAACTCACCGGAGAGATAGCGAGCTTGGACTATAAAGCAATGGTTTTATCAGACCATTCCCCGTTGCTCCTGAAATGGCAACACCAGCCCCCCAGGCCCAGGATCCCAACGTGGCAGCTCAGAGCCGAAGCACTAAAAGATACAGAGCTCAGGGAGGATCTGAGGGAGGAGATTATTGAATATTTTGAGAAAAACACTGGTGGTGTGAAATCGGAGTGCACCCTGTGGGAGGCATTTAAAGTAGTGGGAAGGGGGGGCAGCAATATCAAAATCCAAAGGGCTCCAAAGGGACATTGTGAAAGAGCTGCAAAAAGCGGAAAGGAAATTAGAAGCAATGATGAACAAATGGGATGCCACCCGAGAAGATGCAGAAACTATGAGCCAGTCGCAACAAGAATGTGAGGGACACTGGGAGAGACTGTAAGCTAAATCACAAGAAGTACATAGAAAAGCAACATGCTGGTGGAGATAAGCCGGGAAGACTGCTGGCATGGCTATACAAGCAGGAAAGGCCCTGACCTACAATAAGAGAGATGAGAGAAGAGAGTGGCCGAATATTAGACACCCAAGAGAGTGTAAACAAGGGATTCCAGAAATTTTACCAACACTTATACACAGATGTGGGAGAGAGAGATGAAAGAGATACTGGAAGACATCGGGTTGCCTAAATTGAGTTTACAAGAGAAGGAGACACTAGAAGCCCCCATTACATTAGATGAGTTGGAACTGGTGATCAGACAAGCTGGCCACCGGTAGAGCCCTGGGAACAGATGGGCTTCCGAGCGAGTTTTATAAAACGTATAAGTCGGAGGTGTTGCCCCCGTTATTGGTGATGCTAAATGAAGCGTTTCAAGTTGGGAGATTGCCGGAATCACTGAGCGAAGCAACGATTATCCCGCTTCTTAAACCAAACAAGCCTGGCACGGATTGCGGGTCATACAGACCGCTATCCATGCTAATTCAAGATAGAAAAATACTCATGTCAGTGCTGGCAAACAGGTTTGGACGGGTTATAAACAGATTGATACATCACGATCAGACAGGCTATGTTCCGGGTAGAAGCATAGCCGATAACCACAGACTGCTACACCGCGTCATTGAACAGACAGAAAGGGACGCAAACGAAGTGGCAATAGTCTCGCTTGATGCAGTGAAGGCCTTCGACTCAGTCAGATGGCCTCGGCTGATGGTGACCCTGAAAAACTATGGAATGGGGCCCAGGTATTGGAGATGGGTGACGCTATTATACAGTTCGCCGTTGGCCAGAGTCAAGACGGGTGCGATCATCTCGGATAAATGGCAACTCAGTAGGGGTACCAAACAAGGCTGCCCATGGTCCCCGATGCTGTACGTTTTTGCACTGGAGCCCTTAGCGATATATCTGAGGCAACGGAATAGGAGTCCACACTAGAGAGGGGCCACACCTCATATCACTATACGCAGATGACATGCTGCTATACTTGAAGTATCCAGAAGAAAACCTACAATATATCCTAGAAGTGATGGAACGATTTGCGATATTCTCCGGAATTGCAGTGAACCCCAGGAAGTCGAGCATATTCCCCTTAGGAATATACAAGGGCATTGCGTGAGATAAACTGCCGATATTACAAATACCTTGGGAAACTAGCACCTTTCGGTACCTAGGGATAGATATTTTTCACGAAGTGGAAGAAGAACATAAACATAACACAGAGACAGCAATAGCTAATATCCAGAACAGCATGAAGTTCTGGGCGAAACTCCCCCTAGCTATTATGGGAAGGGCGGCATTGTTGAAAATGGTTGTCTTGCCTAGAATATATTTTTTTGTAAACATTCCATATCTGCCACCTAAACGCTTTTTTGGTAAATTGCATAGTCTATGTAGAGGCTTTATCTGGCAAAACACCAGGAATAGTCGCTCTATGGAAACTACAAAACACGTACGAGAGGGGAGGAACAAAACTGCCTAACTTTGAAATGTATCATTTGGCGGGGCAGCTGCAGTATGTAGCCGAGTGGCTAAATGAGGAGACAACAGCAGAGTCCAGATTGCTGAGGGCCGAATGTGTACCTTTCTTCCTGAAAGAAAAAATATGGCTGCCGAGGTCAGAACTGAAAAGGCGACCGAAATTGCTAGAACTAGTGTGGAAAACATGGCAGAAAGCATGCCGGGTCGCGGAGAACCCGACACTGTGCTCCCCCCAAGCACTGCTGGTTGCACCAAGGGGAGTAGATGAACTACTAAGGAAAACGATAAGTAGGCATTGGGAATCTGTGGGCATAGCAACACTGGGAGATGTGTGACGGGAAGGGAGGGCACTGGAATTTACAACATTAATGGAGGAAGCCGGAGTGCACCCGGGGCAATATATTACCCACACCAGATTGGTAAAGCAGATAAAACCTTCATGGTCAGAAGTAGTGTTAGAACACCAACCAGGCACGGTTATAGAGATAATGTATGACATCTCGGAGGGAGGGCATGAGGTGTCCCGGATATACAAACTATTAATGTGCAGAGTGGGGAAGGAGGTGACCCAGCTAAGACGAGAGTGGGAGGAAGATGTAGAAGAACCTATGCAAGATGGGCAACGGGAAAGAGCACAGGGATACCACAAGAAAGTGCCCAGGAATGCTAGACTACAACAGATCCAGCTTATACGTAACCCATAGAGCGTATATGACCCCCCAAAAGAGAGCTCAATTTCAAAATGCAGATACCCAAAAGGGCCCCAAATGCGGAGAAGAGAATGCAGGGATGACGCATATGTTCTGGGCATGCCCAGAGATTCGGAAATTCTGGGTGGAGGTCAACTACCGCCTCTCTGAGAAAGGTATGAAACTAGATGTAGAATCAGTGTGGGCTTGTATGGTGGGAGGATTTACTAGACCACGTAAAATGAAGCATATATGCAAACTCAAGGACTTGGCTTACATCCTAGCCAAACGTAGAATAGCTATGGGGTGGAAAGCAGGCCAGAGGCCGCGGATAGAAGTATGGTGGCATGATCTATTAAAATGGGCAGAAGCGGAAACAGCAAAATGGTATGAGGCGGCCTACAAAGGGGAAGACAAAGAAGTGGGAGCGCTGATGGTCTGGAGACAGCTAATTTCTACACTAACTGAACCTGCGCGTGACAGCTTAAGCGAACACAACACCTCTAGGAGCACTGACGAAGAGGTGCCCCAGGAGGAATAAGGTTAAAAGTGAAATATGTAAGTTTGAGTTAAGGACAGTGACACCATAAGCTAATGTATATGATGATTGAAAAAGTTATATTGTCGCTGGCGGGCTTGCTTTAGATGTTGTGTTTATTATGAGAAAACGTAATAAAAATAGTTTTTTTTAAAATTAAAAATACTTGTTCTTAAGCTTAATTTCTTAAGCTTCAGCATATTTTGTTTTGCTTACATTCTCTTCAGATCTCAGCATACTGTGGTTTGCTTATTTTTGAGATTCCCTTCCCTTTTTGGATTAAAAATGTCTTCATTCTATTTGTTGGCAAAGTTTTGATTCAGTTTGGTATTCAATAATTCGGGGTTTTGCTTGTGGCTCATTTTCCCTTTATCTGTTGTTCAGTATTCATTAGCTTTGCTTTAATTGAATTGCCTGGTGTTCAGAGACCTTCGAAAACGTGTTTCTTGACACATGCAACCACTCCAATACCAAAGTATTCTTGGCAGTTCGGTATTTGACAATGAAAGGACCAGAGACTTTGCAAAACGTCCTCGATTGAGACACGCAACCACGCCTATAGAAAGTATTCCTGAATAATAGCGTTCACACATTTGCGCACCGGGTTTCGCATTCATCAGAAACTCACTGGTCGCTTTAACAGTTCTGGCTGCTGTGCGGATCACACAGCCTTCTGTATTTGGTGTCCTGATTCTAGCTCCTGCCCCTCAGACACTCCTGTGTTGACCCTTCAACATAGGGGAACGAACACTTCGAACATAAGGGAAAGGGACAGTCTTCCCACACGGATCCCTTCATCCCGTTCGATCTACTCCATGGAGTCCCAGGTTTTACGCCACGCTTCCACGAACCGCCTCTCTGTAGTTCCCAGTGTCTCGGCGTCCTGCTCCAATAAGATTCCCTGCTGCTTGCACCAACCTCCTTGCGGCTTCTCCTGTTGCTCTTTCCTGCTGGGCTGGTCTCCTTTTGTACACCTGAAGCCCCTTGACAGGCTACAGGTGTGAATGTTCAATTAGTCCTGTCTGACCACACTCAAATAGACATGCCTGACTTTCACAGCTCTGAGCATGCATCGTCCTCGTCCTAGTACCAGAGTGGTAAGAGGATAGTCTTCATTGCTCTTAGTTGCCTTTTCTTTGTCCCAGTACTGTCAAGTGTCATTTGTGGAGAAATTAGGGGAACTGGCTTATAACAGCCCATTAAGGTTGGCTTGATTGTCAACAGGGAAAGGGGATCCCATGTCTCCTCCAAGGGCACCCCCACTCCCAGTTCCCAAGGACTCTCCACCCAGGTAACCCTCCCTCGCTTCTCCACCCCCAGGGTCAGGATCCAATAGCAATGGCCTTACCCTGGCCACCTGTGCAGAGGATCCAAGGGGTTTAGGAGTGAGAATACCCTCAGGTTTTTCACATTACATATTCTGCCACTCCCTGTACCTGCCTCGCCATCTGCCCCACATGGTCCCGCTTCCTGCTTGGCTCTCTTTTATAGATGCCATGTTCCAGCTATTCTGGGGAAGTTGTTCCTGAGCAACCTATCCTAGACACCATACAATAATCGCCTTCACAGACTTAGACCTCCTACCTAACCTTCTATGCTTTGCTTTGCGGGACGGGGTCCTGGTAGGGAGGACCTGAAGCCTGGCTTAAGGTTCGAATCTACCAGGGCTATTTATCATGAAGGTGGGTCAGAGGTATTCTGGGATATGTAGTTTGTTTTACATGACATGTTTCTGCTAAGCCCTGGCTTCCTTAGTGCCCGTTCTGGCAGATACCAGTGACAAGGACGGCATCTCATCAGACCTCATTTGTTCCTTTGTGGCTGTATCCTCCACTGCATATAAGCGTTTATTTAGCAAAACACGCTGGAATTTCCTGTGGTACTCTGATTTCATGCCGCTCCTTACACTGCACCACCTCTATCTAATGGTCAGCTCTTGGAGCTCAACATCTCCTAGCCAGGTGCGTTTCCATTGTGTTCCTTTTCAAATAACATTTCTGTTTGCGGAAATCAGAGATATTTTGTAAATGGTGACTATCTGCAGCCCCTTAAGTTGTTCCTGAGCAATCTATCCTAGACACCATACAATAATCGCCTTCACAGACTTAGACCTCCTACCTAATCTTCTATAATTTGGCCCTTATATGTGACTGTTTTAACACCTTTATCTTGTCTTTCTTGCCCCTTCTTTCTTCAAGAGACTTCAAAATGTCATTTTGGCAGGACCCACACATTCCCTGGGTATATCGCTCATCTGCCTCATTAGGTTAAAAACACTGTTGTAATTTTCCTCATCGACACTCTAAAAGACCTGATCCATCAGCAAGAGGTCACATTGCCTGTGTGACTAGGCCAAGTCCTTGACGTTGTTAAGAGGGTTTGGGGATCCCTCGTCCTTGGAGGTGAAAGGGAATCCAGAACCAGCCCCAGCTCTAGGGAAGAACACAGAAAGAAGGACACACATTCCCATTTATCCTCCTTTTTGTGATAGCATGTATCTCTGCAGAATCATATCTCCAGCCTTGCCTCTGAATGCGTATAACCGCCTGTGTTTTCCCATTACAGATGCTGGGCGAGGAGAGGAGAAGGGGGGGAGCCCAAGAATAACCATCCGCACGAAGAAAGCTCCAGCACCGCAGAGACCCGATCACTGCTGATAAACCCCCTACAAACTGAGACAATCCACTAGACTACCATGCACTCAAAAGTGGAAGGTTCCCTGACTTACCAAGGGGTCCCTGACAACAAGCTCCAAACCATGACTTTTCCAACGTTGCCATGTCTGCTGAGCGGCAAGTCCGTGTGAAGAAAGTGAGCGTGGCTAAGACCTGTTTTTATACTTTCCCTGCACATACACACCCTGGGAGGGGGAAGAGGCAAGATTTGTTGGGGATAGCTGGCCATCCAACACCAGGGGAGGGATACTTGAGAAGGGGACAGTGGGCATATTGGGCGAGATCAGAGGAGGTGGTGGAGGGGTACCCAAGAAACTAGCAGGAGTGAGAAGCGGCTTGAGGAGAAGAGATTTGGATCAGGCGAGGCATTGGCTTAGGAGGGATAGTGGTACTCTTGCGTCCCGTCCCCTTTCCTCCATACTGGATGGGCGTACCTTCCAAGGGACGGGAGACGGAACCTTTTTCACCAGAAAAAACCTTCTTCCACCTAAAATTAAGAGGTGCCGGGGGTGCGGGCCTGGGAGCATGGGCTGCCCTGACTCTGTCGCCACACCTCAGTCCCCTTTTCCGCGTCGACGGGAATGGGCCGAATTCACCAGCGCTCCTGGGTTTGCACGGATACTTCTGTCTTTTTATCATACAGGTACTCGGTCCTCAGGCGTCGCACTCCTCCCCGGCGCATGTCGACTTCCACAGGGTTCAGCAGGTGACCATCCTGCAACGGGCTCTTCCCAACTTCAGACCCCCACGCCCTCTGCCTACGTTGCCTTGCACCAGACCACGGTTGGCAAGCTTTTACAGCGTGCAATGCCCTGTCATCGAGGTCTCTAAAGAACAGGCTAGCCAGGTGGAGGGAGCTCTTCCAGAAATCGACTCCAGAGGACCTGAAGGACGTCATCAAACATTGTTCCAGGCCCAAGGTAGGGCCTCTGTTCCCCACCGCACCCCGCAAAGGGTGCGATGGGGAAGCACTCTAACACACAGGAGGGACTGCCCAGGTTCTACTACCAGCACGTGCGCCGAGGCCTCCACGGGTACCGGCCCACGGATCCTCCTGGTGACAGTGTCGAGGGACCAGAGGTTTCTTGTACCAGGTCTTCACCCGAGGGGCTATGCCCTTGTACCAGCAATTTGTCTGAGGGGCCACGCCCTAGTACCGGCAATATATCCGAGGGGGCACCTAAAAGCAGCTCTACCGGCCGCCGGCCCAAAGGTGTTACGCCTACCATGCCTCGGCCTGAGGAGCAGGGTAGGTCTCATGATCCACACTCACGAGTCCTGGAGGAGGGTGGGCCTAGCGAGCTCAGCAACATGACGTAGGGACATGGAAGGCAGCCCGACAAGATGGCCTCCGTGTCAGACATCAGCACCCGTCCGACGCCGCACCAAGAATGGGAATTCGGCGAAGAACAAGTGTCAAGGTGGGACTGGTGTCAACCAGGTACGTGGCCTACAGCCTATCCTTCATTTGCGCAGTGCAGGTTCCCGCTACGTCCATATGGGCAGGGTATGCAGCGCCTCCAGTAGATGCCCGCTTCCGTCTATATCCCCTACCACCACTACAGCCTGTGAGGACAGGTTCTTTGTGAGGTTCCCCGGACTCATGAAGTCCCCTCGGATGGGGGTGATCCTCAGGGATGCCATCAGGGAGATGCTCCTGCCAATGCTTGCAGCACCCCAGGCTCCTCCGCCGGCACACCTGGCCCCAGGGCAGCCTTTGCCCCTGGCTCCGGCCCCCCAACCGATTTCTCAGGTGGTTCCGTGCCAGCTTTTGGCTCCGGTCCCCGTACCCCAGCCTGCGGCTCCCGCCACTGCTCCACTGGGGCTGGATCCTCCTGACCCCCAGGCGGACACGGACGATGAGGAGGACCCTGATACGTCATTGTCGGCCAAGGCCTTCCATGAATGTCTTGCAGGGCTGGCTGAGTACCTGGGCCTCCCTCAACCCGAGGTCGAGCAACCAGCAGACGGGGTCCTCGCAGAAGTCCTCATGTGATGCCCCTCTGCTAAAACGGGAATTCCACTGCAGACCGATGTAGTCGCCCTGGCCAAGAAGGGTTGGTTCAAGCCCCACTCTGTCCAGCCGGTCAATCGATGCCTGGATGCCAAGTACAGGCAGATGGAGGTGGATACACTCTTTCTATCGGCCCATCCTCAGCCACACTCCTCAGTGATCGCTGCAGCATCAGTATACTCCAAGCCTCAGTTGTCCTCAGCCTCCCCCTTTGGCGACGCTGCTAGGCAAGGAGGAGAAGATCTTGGAGGCGTACAGGAAGAAACTCTATTCCAACACGTCCTTGCATCTTCATCAGGCCAACGCCGACGCCATGCTGGCGGCCGCTAACCAGAGTTTGTGGCAGGATATTGCAGATTTCCTCCAGGAGCTTCGTACGCATAGCCAATCACGTTTCAGGGCGGGACTGGCTGAGGCCAAGCCGGTGGCGCAGGACATCATGGAGTCCACCGTGGCCCACATTGACACCTCTGGCCGGGCCATCTGCATCGCCACGGACATGAGAAGAACAGCCCGGCTCTGTGCAACTAAATTTGCCATCCCCCACACGAGACTCATGGTTCCATGATGATACTTCGCGGCATCATGGAACCACGAGCGGGGCTCTCAATCCGAGATGATCAACGTTCCTCCATCCCTCCACCAGGACCTCACATGATGGTCCATGGACTTAAACCTACGGGCGGCAAGCCCTTCCGGCCTCCCACTCCACAGGTCACCATCACCACAGACTCCTCTCTCGAGGGATGGGGAGCCACCCTCGACGATCTCTGGGTCCACGGCACCTGGACCCAACGCAAGTGGGAGTACCACATCAATGGGTTGGAGCTGAATGCCATCTGGCTAGTGCTCAGAGCATTCCTCCCACTTATCAGGGGTAAAGTTGTCCTTATCCAGACAGACAACTCAACCAGCATGTACTATGTCAACAAGCAGGCAGGCACCAGATCCCCTCCTCTGCGCAGACGGGCATTCAGCATGTGGGAGTGTGGGCCCCGGAAAATGACATCTACCACACGGTAGTCCACCTTCCGGGGGAATCCAACCTGGAGGCGGACAGGCTCTGCAGGTTGGAGCAGACAATTATGACTGGCAGCTAAACTACCTCGTTACTCAGATCTTCAGCAGATGGGGTCTTCCCCAGGTGGATCTCTTTGCCACCTGGCACAACAAGAAGTGCCCTCAGTTTGAATCCTGGCAGGGACAGGGCCCCGACTCACTGGGCGACGCATTTCGATTCAGTGGAACAGCATGACAGCTTACGCCTTCCTGCCCACTCCGCTGATTCACATAGTGATTTGCAAGATCAAGGAGTCTCGCCAGCTCAACATCTTTTTAATAGCTCCATGGTGGACAGTCAGGCCATGGTACTCGCAGCTCCTCAGCCTCTCAGAGATGCCTCGGATTCACCTCCCGGCAGGCCCAGCACATCTTCTGGCGCAGCAGGGGGAAAGGTCATCCACCCTGCACCACAAAAGCGTGGTTCCTGAACAGGTGACGCTAAGGCACCTCAGCCTCTCCCAGGCTAATCTGGAGATCATACAGGGCGCAAGGAGCAACGCTACCAGGGCCCAGTATAAAAGTAAATGAACCAGGTTCTGCTACTGGGCAGCCTCCAAGGAAATCGACCCCATGGCATGTACTATGGACGACGTGCTCTCCTTATCGGCGCACCTCGCCCACTCAGGCATGCAGGTGGACACCTGCCGCACTTATCTTGCAGCCATTGGGGCGTACAGGAACTCGGAGGATGGGGTCTTCTCCTCTAATCCGATTGTCAAGAAAAAATTTGACGGGGCTCGCAAGACTCTACCTGCCCATCAAGAGGCCACTACCCGTGTGGAATCTGAACATAGTCTTGGGCGCCCTGGCACACAAACCATTCGAGCCATTGGCATCTGCAGACATCAGGCTGGTCACTATTAAGACGGCCTTACTAGTCGGCCTCACCTCGGCTCGCAGAGTGCACGAAATCCAGGTGCTGGTCGCCTCAGAACCATATACTACCTTTCACAGGGACAAAGTAGTCCTGCGGACACACCCAGCATTTCTGCCTAAGGTGGCATTGGCTTTCCATTTAAACGAGGAAATGGTCCTTGCCACCTTTTTTGCCGATCCTAAGGATGAGGCACAGAGTTCTGCATTACCTGGATGTCAGGCGTGCCCTGAAATTCTACCTGGACAGGACCAAGGGCTTCCGCAGGTCAGACGCCTTATTTGTCACTTTTGGAGGTACAAGACCAGGCCTCCAAGGCCTCCATATCGCGCTGGATGTTCTCGGCCATCAAAGAAGCATACGAGGGTCAGCACAAGCCTCCTCTGGGAAACATGCACCCCCACGCAGTCCGGGCCAAGTCAACGTCCATCTCATTCCAACACCATGTCCCTTGGCAGGTCATAAGCAGGGAGGCCACATGGGCCACTCCCTCAGCTTTCTGCAAACTTTACTGTTTGGATGCCGGCTCTAGATCTGATGCGGCTTTCAGACAGGCGGTTCTCAGGAACCTATTTGCTTAAGGAGGTTCTCCTCTCCACCCTGCGGCTACATTCAGTTGTAATCGCCCATGCAGTATGGAGGAAAGGGGACAGGACGTAAGAGTTATTATAAGTTACTCACTGTAGTGACTAACGTACGCTTAGTACTTAGTCCCCTTTCCTCCATACTTCCCACTATTCTCCCCCCTAATAATACTGGTGTCATTAGGCAATGTTAATCTATAATCTATTGTCGACGCGTCTACGGGGACTGAGATGTGGCGCCGGAGGGCAGAGTCTGGGCAGCGCATGCTCCCAGGGCCGCACCCCTGTGCGCCTCTAAATTTAAAGGGGAAAGTTTTTTCTGGTGAAAAAGTTTGTCTCTAGTCCCTTAGAAGGGACGCCCATGCAGTAATGTAGGAAAGGGGACTAAGGACGAAGAGTACGTTAGTCACTATGGTGAGTAACTTATCATTTCTGCAGCGTGTGTGTGTCTGTAAGACAAGTGTGGTTGTGTAAGGTGTGAATATGAAAAGGCTGATACAGAGTGAAAGGAGGGTGGTTGAGGACTGTGTGGGAGTAAGGGTAGTAGTGTTGGGGAATAGGAGCAGTAGCGGTGTGAGAGGAGGAGTAGTGGTGTGAGACGAGGAGGAGGAGGAGGAGTAGTGGTGTGGGAGGAGGAGGAGGAGGAGGAGGAGTAGTAGTGGTCTGAGAGGAGGAGTAGCAGGGATGTGAGAGGAGGAGGAGGAGGAGGAGGAGGAGGAGGAGGAGGAGGAGGAGTAGTAGTGTGAGAGGAGGAGGAGTAGTAGTACCAGTGTGGGAGGAGAAGAGTCCACCACAATAGGCGGAGGCAGGAAAAAGAAGGGGTAAAACATTGGAGGGACAGAAGGTTGATTGGAGTTGTCAGAGACTAGACACGTAGAGTAGAAAGGGTATGGTAACTGTGTTTGTGAGAAGGTCAGGGCTCAAGTCCAGGGTACACGTGGTGGGGGGGCAGAGTTCCCCCACTTTATACAGAGGGTGGACTTGGTCCCCCCGGCTAAAATGAGAATCATTGAATGTCCTCTTTGAATTAAAGCCGACCTTGTGGATCAAAACGCAGTCGGCAGATTTGTAGGCCGGAAACTTCACCACTGCACTATATAACCTGATGAACAATAACAAACAACTAAAGGTGAAATGTACCATTTTGGTACTGCAAGTCCCAAGGAAAACATTTATATTGGTTTTTGGAGTTTAAAACATGCACACCTTAAAGTTTTCAAAAACACTATTAGAATAAAATATCCTCTCTTGGTTTTGTGTGTGTTGATTTTATGAAAGGCAAATGTCATTCGTCCTGTTCAATTTGGGTGGTTATGCAAAGCCAATTTAATGAAATGTGCATATTTTACCTTGATATGCAAATTTCTGGCGCTGTCAGATCCCCTTGCATTTGTTGATGAGTACCCCCACTTTAATTTTTAGGACTTGACCCCTGGAGAAGGTAAATCTTCCAGAGCCATTGCAAGGCACAACCCCATTCTCAATTGTAAAACAAATCTGTGGCTAGAGTAGGAAAAGTTAGGAATTCCCTGAGGGAGTCAGTGCACCTGATTTGAGGGAAAACCTCATTAGAATAAGCCAGACCTTAGACGCCAACAATGAATAGCACTAACTGGTGTTACAGACTTCTGGGATAGGGAGGAGCTTTGTGGCAAGGCGAGAGAGAGCCTCACAAAAGCCCCAGAAAGAATTCAATAAAGACCTTTAAACTGTCTTCGAGTCTCAGGGTAATTTCTGTACCAGCAGTAACACCAAGTACCCCTTCCCTGACAGCAGGACATCCAATATGACCATGTTATGGCTAGTCAAAACCTCTGAAACAATGTCTATCTTTTTACTGAGGAACCTAGTGTGTCTTCTAGGAAGAGGTAAGTTAGCCTTGAGTAGTGGTTATGAGTGTACAAAAAAAAAAGTGTCCCGTCTCCTACCTGGATCCAAGTGTCAAATAGGCCATGCATTTTTCAATAAGTCCTGAAAACTACCCTGCTCCCCCGCAGTAATCTACTGATTCTTTATCAACCGGGATAGCTTATCTTCAACAGGGTCAATGACCAGATGGAAATCCTGGGTCACTATCAAGAGACACTGAATGTATAAGGAGATCCCTCTTAGAGCTTGTTAAACAAATAATTGACCTTGGTTGGGAATATCAATTTGACAGCAGAGAGTTATTAGGATACCATTCCTATGGCCCTGGCACCCCTCTAGACATCTCTTTATTTCCATGTGGTTGTGCTTAAACCCACTAGCCAGAATAATTCCCATTCCGATTGTCTTTAACATAACCAAAACCCAGCACGTTGTCCTCATGTCAGTATCCGTGGTAGATCTTTCTTGTCCAGACTAATAATGTGTTGCTAATAATGTGTTGTGTTACCTAAAAGGCTCTTATTCTGTCACCCATAATGCCTAGTGGAAACATTTCAACTAGCAAGTGGCTCTTGATCGACTTAATATTCCAAAGATGTTGAACTGCCAAACATATGAACAAGCTCTTTCAGCGGATCTCTACTACAGTGTTGGAATTCACTGCCCCATACATTGCATCTCATCTCTTTATTATTCATTTGTAAAGGCCTTAAGACTTGTCTGTTTCCTTAATAATTCTGTCTCTTGACGTTTAACTGTTTTTCAGGAAATGTTTATTTTGTTCTGTCCTCCAATGCCTTCTGTTGATGTTTGTGTAATAAAAAATAAATAAATTGAATAAAGAAATAATTCAAATGCCAGAGAAAATGGGGTGGCCCATCTGTATTTTATCCCTCTCTCTCTCCTAAGCTGTAGGGTAGCGACATTCCCTTCCCTTCTCTTCATGAGGGTCAGTACTGGCAAATTCTGGAATACCTGGACTTCTGCAAAATTATACTCATACGTCCGGTCCCCTTTCCTCCATCCTTGTGAGCGTCCCCCAACATGGAGACGGTACCGGAACTTTGGGCAGTGAAAAATTGAGCTTCCCCTTTAAATTTAGCATAGCGTGCAGGGGCATGGTATTGTGACTGGCCAATCACCACCACAGAGCCAGGTACATTTAAGTAGGTTATTTATATCAGCGACCCTGCGCTCCCTCAGCATCCACTCTCAATCGTCTTCCGTTCAGCCTCGGTCAGCTGACCCTCCCATTCCAAATGCCTTTCAATACTCCACATTCTCTGAAGCAGAGCGCAGTAAAGAACACAACACATGGCCTCGGGTGTGGGAACGCCCCGCTGAGGCCCCACCCTGCGGCGCCTCACCTCAGTCCCGTTTACCGCACGGACAGTGTCGGACCTGGCAGCCAGCGCGGAGACCTTTTTTAGCTTTCCCTTTGCTCCCTATTTGTTTTTTTCATTTCTTATTTCACTTTCCTTTGGTGCCTCACCTCCCTTGCCGCTTGCCGGCCACAGGTGGATTTACGAGGTGTGCCTCTTGCGACCGCTTGGGACACGATCCCAATTCCACCACTCCTTTTGCCCGATCTTTGCTGGTGGCTGATGGATGGCAATGTTTCAGTGGGAGCCCCCTTAACCCGACTGGAGCCTACCCTAGTGGTGACGACGGACGCCTCTCTTTCGGGCTGGGGGGCTACTCTGGAGGGCTATGCAACTCATGGAGCATGGTCCAGGATGGAAGCCCTCCTACATATCAATCTGCTCGAGCCCAGGGCAGTGGGCCTGGTCCTCAAGGCGTTTCTGCCCCTTATCAGTGACAAGTCGGTTCTGGTCAGGATGGACAATTCTACCACAATGTTTTACCTGAACAAGCAGGGTGGCACCACTTCTCCCCTCCTATGGATGGAGGCGGTTTCGATCTGGGAATAGGCCCTACAGAGAGGATTTGGGTTTTGACAGGGCACCTGCCATGGAACAGCATTGCAGAAGCGAATCAGCGGAGTCGCTTGGGGTTCAACACCTATGAGTGGGAGTCGCACAACGACTCCTTGTTGCCCGTTTTCCAGCGTTGGGGATTCACAGGCCTGAATTTGTTTGCCTCTCTTCTGAATGTCAAGTGCCCCCAGTTTGCCTCATGGTCAGGACAGCATCAAGGGTCACGGGAGAAGTCTTCCAGATCTTCTGGCATGGCTGCAGGTGTTACACGTTCCCGCCCATCCGTCTGCTCGAGCGGACCCTCTGCAAGTTCCAGGCTTCAGTGGGCTGCAGCCTCATCCTGGTTGCTCCCCACTGGCCTTCAAGACCCTGGTTTTCGGATCTGCTGCAGTTGTGCTCCCAGGGTTCCGTCCATCTTCCGATCCCCAGCAGGGGATTCCCGACGCAGCAGGGCAGTGGAGCATCCAGACCCGTCCAAACTGGCCCTGGCAGCATGGCACCAGATCAGCTGAAGCTTCAGCATGCTCAATTTTCAGATGACAACTGGGACATCATTCAGCAGGCTTGGAGGCCCACCCAGTATAAAAGCAAATAGACTAGGTTCTTCCATTAACCAGTCCTATGGATGACGTTCTGGCTTTTTCAACACATATGCATCATTCTGGAGTTCAGGTGGATACTTGCAGCACATAGTTGGCTCAGGGCTTAAAAGAATTCCCCTGAGCGTGTGTTGTCGCGGCCAACCCAGTGATTAAGGCCCACCTTAAGGTGTCGTGTAGGCTTTTTCCTCTGGTGCACAGGCCGTATCCAGTCTGGGACCTCAATATGGTCCTGGCAGCTTCGCAACGCAGGCCTTTCGAGAGCCGATGGCCTCTGTGGACATCCGTTTGGTGACACTAAAGACTGTTTTTTATTGGTGGCTCTCACTTCTGCATGCAGGGTTAGTGAGCTGCAGGCGTTGTCTTCGTGCAAGCCCTTCACCCCATTTCATGACAACAAGGTCATCTAATGCACTCGCCCAAATGTCTTGCCCAAGTTGGTCTCTCCATTTTACGTGAATCAAGAGATTTGCCTGCCAGTGTTCTTCCAGAAACCTCAGTTGGAGGAGGAGAGGGCCCTATGTTCCTCACATTTTATCTCTGACGAAATCCTTCAGGAAGTCTGAGGCATTGTTTGTGACTTTTGGGGGCTCTTCCCCGGGTTCTCAGGCTTCTAAGGCGTCCACGCCCATTGAATGATTCAGGCCATTTCGGAGGCGCATACAACCATGGGCAAACCTATTCCTGGGGGGATTCATGCTCATGTGGTTAAAGCCAAGGCCATGGCTGCTGTGTTTCAGAGACATGCTTCTTGGGATGTAATCACCAAGACTGCTACTTGGGCCACTCAGTCAGCCTTCTCTAAGCACTACTCGCTGGACACCATCTCCAGCCGCGATGCAGAGTTTGGACAGGCCGTTCTGAAGAACCTTTTTGCTTTGCCCTAGATATGAGGCAGGTTATCATAGCTCCACCCTATGGTTCTTGTTTGCTGAAATCACCCACAAGGATGGAGGAAAGGGTACAGGATGTATGAGTAATTAATGTTACGCACCATAGTGACTAGAGTACTCATAGACCGTAGTCCCCTTTCCTCCATACGCACCAATCACCTTCCCCCACTAGTATGCCAAAGGCTAATATGTAGAAGTGTAGCCAGGCATCTAAGCGTCCTGTGTGCTCAAAGGTGACTGAGGTGGGGCGCCAGAGGGCGACTCTGCGCCCCGCACGCTATACTAAATTTAAAGGGGAAGCTCAATTTTTCCCTACCAAAGATTCTGGTAACGTCCCTATGTTGGGGGACGCCCACACGGATGGAGGAAAGGGGACAATGGACTATGAGTACTCTAGTCACTAAATTGAGTACATTTAATGATTCTGTGTCTCCTTTTTCCTCCTTTTCCTCTCACCTTTTTCAGAGTATGTTTGTCCGCATAATAGTCGAAGTGAGGCCCTTCCTCTGAATGCCTCTCCATCCATATCTACATGCCACGTTCATCCTGTCTTTATATTTATTATTGTTATGGTTTACACTATAGATTTCACATTTTAGCAATAAATAAAATTGATAAATTAATAAAAGTACAAAGCTACAAGAACAATTTCATGCAAAACTGAAAAAGCAGGTTAAAATCCATCCATCCATCCATCCATCCATCCATCCATCCATCCATCCCTCCCACAAGTTAATTTAGTTCACAATTGAATAGCACCAATCATCATTTCTTGAATTACCCTACAAACCACAATGGTCAACGAGGTGCATGCCCCATCAAGTACTCAGTCTTCTTTTGATCCACTTTTCCACCTCAGGTGGCATCTCCCCTTCTTGCTCCGGCTTCTCCCTTTCTGGCTCTGACACACCTAAAAAACAGACTGTCATCTTTATCCATTCTTGTTATCATCGTTCTTTAGTTCCAACTTCTAGTCTGAGTCCATCTCTGCAAGTTGGACTTCATACTTCAGTTTAAGCATATATGTCAGTAACTGATAGTTGCCTAATGCCTTGTCGCCTATAGAAGAGAGGCTTGAACTTGAGTGCGTAGAGCATGTACTTCAGATGCATTATGATGTATATCGTACTTCGTTACCACATCTGCTGTTATGTTTGCAGGGCGGGCAGCCAACATTGTCTGAGCCTCCATCATTGTGCCCTGTACCAGTGTTGCTGAGTTCCTTCCAAACTTATGTAATTCCAATTGCCAGGTCAGAAGAAGCAGGCGTACACTTGGAGGACATTCTAAGTGTGCTTTTTTCAAACAATAAGAATAATGCCTATCTTGCCAGTTGTCAGGATTCCAAAATGGAGATGTCCTCCATTCAAAACTAATTCTAACTGACCCTACCACTATTTGACTAAATTAAATTATACTAGGAAATGCCTCTTCCTTCTGGTGGGTGTCTCATTGCAATGTCTGTCTTTCATAGTTCTTTTTATTAAGATATTTTCAGATAGTCTCTTCTCACCTTTTGTACATGTTCCTGTAGTACTTTTATAAAACACTTAGGTTTGCTCTCCCCTATTGGGATAGTTATTCCAGAAGGTTTTATTATTCTGTTTTCGATATTCTCTCCCAAGTATATATGCCTTTCTGATCGCTGTAGCTCTGGGCTCTTTAAGCTGGCTATCCTTTGTAGCAACATGAGCCGCCGTCTGTTCTGGCGTAGCTCCTTTTGTTCACTTATTCTCTGTCTTACTTCACTGGACTTCAGTTCCCATTTAGATTCTCACCCTTCTTTCCAGGGTGTTTGTTTCAATTTCTTAACCCCTTCTCTTTCAGGTTCATTCACTCTTCTCTGGATCAGCTTAATACAGTTGAGCTTTTGAACATATTATTTAGGGACCCATTGCTTTCACGGGACGAGTTTCCCTTGGTATCCATTTCTGGATACCTTCTTCTCAGCCTTATTTGTTCTCCTGATTACGTTCATACAGTTTGACTTTACTGGTGTTATTTTCAATACTTTATCTTGTCAATTTCACTGAGACGAGTTTCTCCTTTTACATAGACGAACCCCCTGGTGGCCTTCCAGTAGTCTCGTTCTCCCCGTTATCTTTCTGTTTGCAGGGAAGCGCTTTCGGACTCACCTGTCGCTTGGGCTCTCTTCCTCCACTCTGCTGTTTGTATCCCTTGTTGGCGTCGGTACGCCTCACTCGGTTCTCCTCTTCTGGGGGACCGCGTCAGACTACGGGTCACCGGGTCTCTCGTGGACTCTGTTGCTTGATGGTTTCGGTGCTGTTCGATGGGCGGACTGCCCACCACTAGATCCTCGTGGTCACACCACCACAGGGATACGTCTTCCTTTCTTTTTGTGTGTTTTCTCAGCAGAAACGTTGAGTATCTTGCGTTTCCCTCTGTTGCTCAAGACACCTTCGAAAGTTGCAGCATCTGTGGCTCTTCTTAGCTCTGCCGCCACCATGCGCCACCTATTCAGGGGACTTCCCCTGCTTACTCTCTTCTCTCTGGCCGTGCCTCTCCTCTACTCGACGTACTCTGTCCCAGCCGCCTCGTCTCAGGTAAATGTATGTCTCCCTTTAAAGAGACAGATCCTTTTTGTACACACTGGGATATTGAATGGTGTCTTCATTGAAGTCCCTGGAGCTCGCAATGTTCTTTAGTTATGACAAACTCACATAGAACATTATGGTGGATGGTCTAGGGAGTTCTCCAGCATTGGATCTTTCATGGATTCACATGCTCATGAATATTTGCCGTGGTCAGGCTGGGAATCTTCAGTAATAATAAAGCAGTTTTCCTTTAAACTTAAAGCTTAGAACTTGGTACTTCTATAACCTATTGCTGTCACTTTGGTTCATGCTGCCCCAGCCAATGACAGTGGTCCGCCTTGGCTCTACCACTGGTGGCCATCTTGAGATTCTTACTGCATGTTTGGAGCCCTCGTTGTTTCGCTCCTGGAATTCCAAGACAGAAGCCCCTCTGTTCCTCCACTACTGAGGCAAGAACAACATCTGCCACAAGAGGTTCAGTCCCATCTACAAAACGTGACCATAGAAGCCATTCCATTGCACCGCCGAGGCTCTGGAGTGTACTCCAGAGCATTCCTGGTGAGAAAGAAGTCTGGTGGGTGGAGACCCATCCTGGACTGCGGGGAACTGAACAAGTTCCTAAAATCGCAAAAGTTCCACATGACCATGCTTCAGCACGTGCTAGAACAACTGGAACAGAGGGATTTCCTCTCCCTCGATTTGGAGGATGCATACTTCCACAAACCCATCTATCGGAAACACAGGGATTTCCTTCACTTTCGTGGTGCAGGGGAAGCACTGCCAATTCAAGGCCCTGCGATTGGGACTAAAGTCCGTACCAAGGGTATTCACCTAGTGCCTAGCACCGGTAGCTGCACATCTGCGCTTAAGCATCTGTGTTTACCCTTACCTGAATGTCTGGCTAATTTGCATGCAGTCTCACCCACTAGCCTTTCAACACACCGAGCAAACCATCCAATGCCTGACGTTGCTGGTATTCTCCATAAACTTTCCGAGGTCCTGTGTGTCACCATATCGGAATGCTCTGTTATTGAACTCACAACTCAATCCGCTGCAGTGTCTAGCCACCCCCTTGGATGAGAGGGTCAAGCCCATACTTTGCAAGATTCAGCAGCTGACCTCTCTCCAACTGACAGCGGTTCGCTCAATCAAGTCATTACTTGGGATGATGTTTTAATACATATTACCTCACTGCAGACTGCGTATGTGATCTGTCTAGGAGTTCCTAGACGCCAGCTGGAAACAGGTGTTGGACTCCTGGAACGACAAGATATCTTTCAAACCAGTGTTTTACCGGCTTTGCATTGGTGAACCCATCGACGGCACCTGACACTAGGTGTCCCTTTTACCCACTGGCACATCAGGCCATGGTGACAATGGACACCACTCTGGAAGGTTGGTTAGCACACACTGGAAGGTTCCACGCCTGAGGACTCTTGTCGCCAGAAGAAAAGATGCTGCATTTCAATGTGTTGGAGCTCCGAGCTGTGTTCTGGGCTCTCAAGTCCTTCTAACCCCAGCTCCAAGGCAAGGTTGTTTGTATCTTCACAGACAACACCACTACAATGTTCTACATTAGGAAACAGGAAAGGACATGCTCTCCCAGCCTGTCCAAGGAAGCACATGCACTGTGGCACTGAGCGCCATCCCAGGACGTGTTCCTCATTCGCTTTCATCTAGCAGGGGTCCACAACGCTATTGCAGATTCCCTCAGCAGAGAACTGCGATCCTGCCACAAATGGGAACTTCGTCAAGATCAAGTTCTTCTTCGTCTTTTGTCA
This sequence comes from Ambystoma mexicanum, assembly GCF_040938575.1. Lineage (NCBI taxonomy): Eukaryota > Metazoa > Chordata > Amphibia > Caudata > Ambystomatidae > Ambystoma > Ambystoma mexicanum. Next base: position 1,664,509,475 of record NC_090929.1, read on the forward strand.
AGGTAGGGTCGCCCATGATCGACTTGTTCGCCACAGCAGCCACCTCTAAATGTGACCAGTTTGCCAGCAGGTACCCTCAAGGAATGGAGTCTGGAGGAAGTTTTCCCCATGCCCTGGGAGGGCTTGTTCCTTTGTGCATTCCCTCTGATCCCACTTGTTCTACGAGTAATCAGTGCACTCAAACATACCCAATATACGATGATTCTCATTGCTCCGGCGCGGCCACAGCAAATGTGGTATTCCAACCTTCTACATCTGTCAGTAGCACCTTGATTCAGACTGCCTCTTGTGAGGAGCCTGGGATGAGACTCTGACACAAGGGAGTCATGGTTTTGGTCAAAGACGTTTATTAAGAGAAGGGGTGGGGAAATACCTCTGTCCCTGCTCTAAGAGGTGATTCCCTACCTAAAACCCAAACTAAGGGTCTTTCAATATCAGAATTCCCAAAGCAAAACCGCCCCGTGTCCAAAGTACTATTCTGGCCCTCATATTCTAACAAAATTAACTATAAGGTGAAAAGGATAATGTTTTTGGCCTTGAGTGGTATATAAATGTTCAGAAAGTAAAAAAGTAACTCCAACACAAAAAGTTCCAGAAGGATAGAGTTCCTTTTTACCTGAGGACGGTTCCCTTCCCTTCCCTTGGATTTCTCTTTGCTCTGCTTTATATTCAAGCATATCCGTTCCTATTCCAAGAGGGGCGTCGTCGGGGCAGTTCTCCCGGCCGCGCGGGCTCTAAAGTAGAAAGTCTCCTCCCTCGGCGCGAAGCATAGCTTAATTGCGGGAGCCGAGCAGAGCTGCTGGTGCGAGCACCCACAGAAAGCATCAAGTTTTGGAAGGGCTTAAACTGTCCCGGGCTCGAAGACCAGCCCGAGCCCAGAGAGGTGCCACCTCCCTGAGGCAAGGAAGGTGATCGACAGCGACAGCCCGCCATCTTCAGCGAAGAGAAAGAAGCCTGCCGCGAAAAGGTGAGGTGGGAGCCCCCCAACAGGAGGAGCACCGAATGAGGCTAAGGGGGATCCAGGGGTCCAACACAAGAGTTAGCCAGGTGGTGCTTCGGAGGAGAGGAGCTTTGCTGCCACCCCACTCCCGCACCCCCCAAACTGACAGGCGGGTGGAGACTTGGAGCGGCAGCGCGGTAAGAAAGAGGACCTAATCGGGGAAGGCCATTATGCCCCCGTCCCCAATCAATCAGCATCCGGAGAGGGTGACGGTGAAGAGGCCAGGAGAGCGGACGGCCCGAGTGTGCTGCACGATCACCCGGGAAGGCGGACCATGGATGCAAGCTCGCAACGGAGCCGGATCAGACTGTGGATGAGTCTGAGGTAGGAGAGCACCAAAGGAAGAGCCGGTGGGGCCTGAGGGGACATACAAGCGCCCGCAGGCGTAAATGAGGTGAGCCACCCCCCCCCCCCACCATCCACAAAGTATAAGCACAAAGAGGAGATCACGGGACACCCTGTGGGGGGGAGGCAATACTGGAGGCCCGCCACCATCCCACCGCATTTCTCAAGTGGGAAAGAAAGGGCTCACAGGGCCTTGCAGAAGAAGCCACCAACCGGATCGCATCCCCGCCCGATAATAGCAAAGAACCTAAACTTTCAGGACAGGGAAATTCTACTACGCTACTCGTGGACGGGAGGCGAAATAAAGAGACAATGCCAGGATCGCCATATACCCGGACTACACCCCGACAGTTAAAAGAGCAAGAAACTCTTTTGTCCCGGTCAAAGCTAGATTGCGGCAGCTGAACCTTAAGTAAATGCTGATGTACCCATCCAGGCTCAAAGTAATATATAAGGGGAGAGCAATTTTCCTGGAAACACCTGCGGCGGCCAAAATGTGGCTCGAACACAACAATATGGTTGGGGGAGAAGAGGCTGCATCATAATTCACACATCGGAGTCAATAAGAAACACCCCAATGGCTATTGGATAGACACTTGAACCAAAAAGCAACTAAGCCAATGTCTACACCAACGACGGGGGACCTGTTGAATCTTCGGGCCTGAACCGCAAGGTACCGCCCCGCGAAAGGACTGGTGCCAGCCTTTTGCTGATGCACCACAACCCGCCCACGATGTCCCGGACGGGCCCAGATGTGGCGGGGGCACCTGAGCGTTGCCCACACGGTGCAACTGCTTGGTGCAGTAAGTTAAGTTTATTTTGTTGTTGTTTGAAATGTTTACAGTCTTCACAATAATAGATGCATGGGAAGAGCGGGTGCCTGGCCTGCAGAAAGGGAAATCACTGAACAGAGATGGTAGCTGATATTAGGGTACTGACATGGAATGTCAGCGGGATGGGCTCCTACACAGGATTAAGTCCTTCCTGAAGAAGAAACAAGTCACCATCGTATTACTACAAGAAACACACCTCACTACTGAGAGTAATGCAAGGGTGACTGAGTGGTGGGGCGGACAGGGTTTTGGAGCAGCGTACCCTAAGCATGCCTGCGTGGTATACACATGGATAAACAGCACAATGACTTTCAGGCTGCTATCAAAAGAAGTAGACACGGAGGGGAGGTACTTGAAACTCCGGAGTAGTATTGAACAGCTAGAAATTTGCCTAATCAACACTTATCTCCCCAGCTGCGGGACCTCTGCATACCTGACCAAGCTGGGTGCCAAGTTGACTCCCTACAGGGATAGTTTTTTCATATGGGGGGGAGATTTTAACTCTGTAAAATACCATATTCTGGATAGGTCAATCCCACTGCCACAGCCACCCAAACTAATCCACTCTTTGTTAAACAAAGTGATAGAAGACCTGGATCTGGCAGAGGTGTGGAGGTAACTATACCCGGAGGATAGGGACTACTCCTACTTTTCATCTCCCCATGAGCTCTACACTAGGATTGACTACCTACTAATAGACAAGCAGCATCTGCCCCAGGTGAAGTCAGTGTCCCACCTGGGCAGATCAATATATGATCATTCACCGCTTCTCATGGAATGGAACATGCAGGGCCCTAGACCGGCCATACCATTGTGGTGGATTCCAACGGAGGCTCTCACAGATTATGCCTTCAGAGAGGGACTCCAAAGTAAAATAACAGTACATAGATAACAACGTAGGGAGCGTAAAAGGATGGGACACTATCTGGGAGGCACTGAAAGAGGTGGTTAGGGGAGAGGCTATTGCTAATGCTGGGGGCATCAGGAAGACACTGAGGAAAGAGTTGGAGGCGGGGGAGGGGAAGATCAAACAGATGGAAGCCAGGGCTCCGAAGACAAGGGATGGAGAGAGAGAACTAGAGGCGGCCAGAGATGAATGTCAAAGTGCCTGGGCTAGACTGGCTAAGTTTGACTAGGTCACAAAGACCACCAGGGCACATTCAGAGGGGGATAAACCGGGTAAGCTATTGTCGTGGCTGTGCAAGAGGGAGAATCCAAAACACCAGATCACTGAAATTAAAGACCCCACCGATCAGGTGCATACGTCACAATCAGGAATTAACGAGACATTTAAACAGTTTTATTCCCAGCTGTACCGCCACGAAACGGTGGTACCTCAAAACGACATACTAGCCACGCTGGAAGAGATATGTTTACCGGCACTGGTGAAGCCCAACGGGACATGTTGAATGGGGAACTGACGGTTGAGGACATAAACGAGGCGATTAAATTATGTTCCACTAGCAAGACCCCCGGTAGTGATGGGCTGCCCCCCTAGTTTTACAAGAAATTTGGTGCTGAGTTGGCCCTGGTCCTTCAAGAGGTGTTTAAGGAAACGGGGGTGCTGCCGGGGACTATGAGGGAGACCCTGGTAGTACCAATACCTAAGCCCGGAAAACAGGCAGACGAATGCGGTTCGTATAGGCCGATAGCAATGCTCAACTACGACATAAAGATACTGACAACCATATTGGGCAAGAGGTTATCTAAGGTTAAAGGGGCTTTGGTGCATGAAGATCAGAATGGGTTCATACCGGGTCGGAACACTGCGGGAAACCTCCATAGGCTACAATACATTGTGGCGCAAACGGTGGACTCGCAGGAGTCATACGCGATAGTCTCCCTAGACGCCATAAAAGCGGTTGATTCTATATACTGGGAATGGCTCATAGCCGTCCTGGTACAGTTTGGGCTTGGTGACCACTTCATTAGGTCGGTCAAGATCCTTTTACAAATCACCGATGGCCAGGGTAAAGACTCGGAGGAGAGTGTCAGGGCTCTGGGACATAGAAAGGCACCAGACAGGGCTGCCCGCTATCTCCAATGCTCTATGTCTTGGGACTAGAGTCAATTGCCATATATATTCGGAAGCATCATTTTATCTCCTTATATGAGAGTATCATTTTATCTCCTTATATGCAGACGACGTACTGCTGTACCTAAGAGACCCACACCTGAATGTACCAGTAATGTTAGAGGTGCTGGAGAGCTTTGTGCGAGTGTCTGGGATCTCCTTTAGCTCCGAGAAATCATGCATATTCCCACTGGCGGAGTTAGCAAAGAACAAGGAGGAAGACCTCCTGAATTTAGGAATCAGGTGGAAGCCACATACGGTCAGATACCTAGGGGTAAATATCTGGCACACACCTGAACAGATGCATGGAGGTAACACTCTACTGGCGGTGCAAGGGCTCAGGAGGTCCACAAAATTCTGGTCCAAATTGCCATTATCTGTAATGGGTAGGGTTGCAGTGGTTAAAATGATAGTACTGCCGAGGTTCTTATATTTTTGCCACAATATTCACTATTACATTCCGGCTTCCTTCTTCCCGCTACTTGAAAAACTAGTGAGGGAGATGCTATGTGGCCCTACCAGACACAGACTATCCCTGAAGACACTAATGTTGCCATGCAAGGCAGGCAGGGTCCAACTACCAGACCTGGAAAGATACTTCCTAGCAGCCCAGCTCAGTCATGTGGCCAAATGGCTCACTGATGAGGCTACCTCGGAAACGAGGTTACTGAGACAACTAGTAGCACCGGCGCACCTGAAGTGTTATGGGTCCCGCTGGGTTGCTTAAGGGAAACCCTGCTGATTGTACAACTGGGCAGGAGGGTTTGGGACAGGGCCCTGAAGCTGGCGGGAGATGCCCACCCCTACTCCCCTGAGATCCTGATTGCTGCCGAGCTTTGCATAGGAAGAGCGGATCTGGCGTCGGTGAGGCAATGGGAGGGACACAGCATTTATACCTGGGGGGACACAAATAAGGAAGGTGTCTCTAGAGATTTTGAATCCATGAGAGAGAGGGAGGGCCTGCCTAAGGGCCAATTCCTGTGGTACAGGAGGATCAGGAAGGCGGCAAAAAAGAAATGGAAGGGATGGCCAGAGGAGCCAGAACCAGACCCCATCCCTGACGCTACTATATAATCTGGGGGATGGGTGGAGACCTATGTCCAGGCTTTATGCTCAACTCGCGGACAGACCCAACCCTAAGAGCGATATACTAAAGCAGAGGTGGGAGGCGGACCTGGAATTCAACATAACCGAGAAGGAATGGGAAAGGATCCTGCTATACCCCCGCGAAGTGTCTAGAAATGCCCGGTTTAGGCTAATCCAACTCAATGTTCTGTATAGAACATATGACACCCGGCGAGATAGCCAAATTCAGCAATAACACAAGTCTGTTGTGCCCTTGGTGCGACTCACAGGGGGCCGGAATGTTGCATATGCTTTTGTGGTACCCGAAGATACAGAATTTCTGGGTCAGGATAGAACACGCCTGTAGAAGGGCAGGGGTGGTGAGTTACGAATGATCACCGGAGAAGTGCCTCCTGGGGGCCTACCCACGAATAAGCAAAGTAAGGCATGCTGTTAAATTTATGGACATGGTATGTGTGCTGGCCAAAAGGGCCATTACACTGGCGTGGAAAACAGCGGGGGCCCACGGTTTGCCAAATGGCACAGTGAACTGGAACACTGGGCAGGGGCAGAAACTAGGGTGTGGGGAGACGGAGTGGCCAAGGCAGGAGGGGAAGCTAGCCCTACTTATGAGGCCTGGAAGACTTTAATCTGGGATATGTGCCATCGATCGGATGACAAACCCCCGTGAAAGACTTGGGTTCACTGGTAAAGAGGCCAATTATTACCTGTGGCCGAGCCCTCACAACGAGGCAACCCGGTCTGCCGGACCTGGCCAGTAAAACCTCCAGAAATACTCGGGGTGCCGGACCCGCCCAGAGGATGGGGCTGAGAGCCTCCAGCAAAGTACTTTGTAGTGAAGACTGGTTGTTTGTTTTTTCCTTTCTCTTTGTTGTTGTACAAGTTCTTATTAACGTCAATTTTCCTTCAGTACATTTTGATTAGTGATGTAATGGGAATAATAGTATTGGTAATGTACAATATAAATGACAATAGAAACATTTAAAAAATAAAAAAAGAAATTGACAGAGAAAGACATTAGGTATCGCTGGAAATTTCCTTTCGGACTACTATTTGAATGGAAGGTGAACACCACCGAATTGCGACTTGCAGTGAGGGAGCGTCCATTCTGGGACTAGAGGTAGAGGACCCAGAGCCGAGCACCAGAGGAGGAAAGGGCCCAGGAGCAAAAAAGACGCAAGAATGGTCCAAAGTGAAATGCAGAGGCGACAAGAGAGGCCCTAGAGGCCCAGAACCAATTTAACAACACCAAGGAGGCGAAAACCCGGAGGTCAAAAGTAAGCACGGGGAGGGCAATTACTTCAAAAGTAAGTGAAATGGGGCGTGGGGGGGGATTAGGGTCTTGGATTCCAAAATGGGCTGTGATAAGCCCCGCAGGTCTCTTGGCTGGGGAAAGGAAAGGACTCTATACCCGCACATCTACGGCGAGAGGGGCTAGAGGCCGATTGAGTCTACCCAGTGAGGGGGGGAGGGGAACGGAGGGGGCTGAGTGGAAGGTACCCATCCACATCACAAATGGGGACATGAAGAAATCCAAGCAACACAATGGGTTTGACTAGAGACAAAGACCTAGCCTTAATGACACTGAATATTAGGGGCCTGAACTCCCTGTTAAAAAGGAAAAAAACTAGAAAGGCACCTACAGAGAGAAAAACTGGAAATCATAGCACTTCAGGAGACACACATACAATCTTCAGACGCACACAAGGTCAGAATACAAGGGTACAGCAAGGTGTTCCAAGCCAACGAGGAGATGAAAAAAGTGGGAGTTCTCCTAGCCATAAGATCCTCTTTTAACATTGCGATAACAAACTGGAGAAAAGACCAAAGCTGGAGGTATCTAGCCTTAATATTGCAAGGAGGGGGGGAGAGAGATACACGGTATCCACCATTTACACGGCCAACTCCAGCCAAGACAAATTCATACAAAAGACCTTGAACAAGTTGGAGGGTTTTGCTAGAGGGCCTATTATTCAAATGGGGGACCTTAAAATCGCGTGGGATCTGCTAACAGACAGAAGCGCGGGAAGATTGGGCACCAGAGGGGACCATCGAAAGAATTAAAGGAGAAAATGGATAGGCTGGCATTAGTAGATGCCTGTCGAGAAAAGAAGGGGGGCGCAAAGGGTTATACTTTCTTCTCACACGCCCACAGGAAATCCTCGATAATTGACTGTTTGGATCTCACTGGGTCTACTTGGGGAAGTATCCTATATGGAACTCGGGGCAATGGCACTAACTGACCACGCCCCCTCAAGTTAAATCTGAGTCGAACCGCCAACTCCCACGTGTTATGAAAATGGAAATTCCCAGCGTACATTGTCAAAGATGACCTAATTAGGGAAGAGATAAAGAATGCAATAGTATTATTCTTTCTCCTCAATAAAGCGGGGGACACAAGCCTTAGCTCGAGATGGGACTCGTTTAAGGCTACGATTAGAGGCCAGCTCATTGAAATAAAACCGAGAAGGGACAAAGAAAAGAGGCAGCTCGAAAGGGACCTAGAGAGCAAATTGCAACAGGTTATGGGGAAGGGAGCTAGTGGGGAAACCAGTAGGGACTATAGAACAATTGGGGGCCAATTGGAAGTACTACAGACGAGGGAGGCCGAAAGGGCATTGTTACATCTTAGACACAAGAACTACGTTAAAGCTAATAAGGCTGACAGGTTGCTCGCCAGGCTTCTAAGAAAAGAAGAAAAAGATAGAACAATTACTAAAATTAAATTAAGCAGTGGGAGTGTGAGTCCAGCTCAGTCCGAGATACAAAGGGAATTCATAGAATTTTATCAGGAATTGTATAAATCAGAAGCCTGTAAATAATCCCTCCAACTAAAATACTTTGACAAGGTACCCCTCCCAACCTTAACAACCCAGGAGGCCCAGGCCTTAGGCCAAGACATAACGGTGGACGAGGTGCGCAAAGCTATCACCTCGATGGCCCCAAACAAGGCCCCAGGACCGGATGGTTTCACGGCCACCTTTTACAAAATATACAGAGAAGAGCTGACTTCCCACCTAGTCCAAATAGTCAATGAGTTCGGGAGAGTAGGGAAGATAATCCCAACAATGGAAGAAGCTAAAGTGGTACTTCTAGCTAAACTGGGAAAAGACCACAAAGCTGCAAATCCTACAGGCCGATAGCGTTAATAAATACTGATGCTAACTTATATACAAAAATTCTGGCCACTAGGCTTGACCACCCTCTTACTGAAACTAATTATCACAGACCACATCGGCTTCATAAGAGGCAGACAGACCGCAGACAATACAAGAAGGGTGGCACACCTAGTTGAAAAGTTAACTTAAAAACCGTTTCAGCGCCTCTGGCGGGGTTAGATGTATGTCTTCTGGCCATGGCCGCAAGTTCCAGTCTGCATGTTTTCACCAGTAGTTCTGTGCGGTTGGATTGTGAGGGAGGGATCTTGGCTTTCCAGTGGATAATTAGTGATTTTCTTGCCGTAAATAGGATTATACCGACAAATCTGCTTGCTAGAGGGTCTTTGCGCCATTCATCTACCCCTACTCCCAGTAGCATTTCCTGGGTCGTGAATGCGACTGTGGCTCCGTCAATTCCCTCTATCTGATGGTGGACTCCCTTCCAGTACTGGATGAGTTTAGGGCAGTGCCATAAAATGTGGCCTGTCGTGCCTAGGGATCCACACTCCCTCCAGCATTTGTGTGTGCGATTCCCATTTGATAAAGTGTTGAGGGAGTATAGTATAACCGCTGTATAATTTTGTATTGGATCTCTCTGTTCTTGAGGTTAACGGATATCAGGGATATGGCAGCATAACCTTCAAGGATATCCGAGATCTCGATCAGGGAGCCCAAGTCTTCGGTCCAGGCATGCGCTAGGGATTGCGTGTGCTGCAAACTCTCATCTCAGACCAGGTTATCATGCCATGTTCTTTCTGGAGAGGAGCGCCTGCTACCTTTTTTGAAGTATTTGCAAGGAACTTGGGGTTGGTCACCCTGAGTTACCTGGGGGCAACCAGACGTGGACTCATTGTGCTCAGAGAGGCACAGCTTCACCTCACTGATGAGGCCCAACAAGGCTGAAACATGTGTATGGGGTTGCTGTTAGTACTCTTGTTCAGAGAGGAATTGCCATAGCATTTTGGTGCTGGACTGCCCCTTCGGGCGGGACAAAGACTGATATGCAAATTGTTATTTCCCATCTGTGAAAGGTACAGTGAGCAAAAAGTGTGTGCTGCAAACTCTCATCTCAGAAAAGTTTATCATGCCATGTTCTTTCTGGAGAGGAGCGCCTGCTACCTTTTTTGAAGTATGCACTAGGGATTGGTTGCGTCCCAGGTTGTTTGGTATCGCCATTTGGTAGAAAATGCACAGGTGGGGGAACGCATTCAAGTGGTGCTCCATTTCTGCCTCGCAAGAGGCTGGGGTTGGCGTTTGTGGTAGCTGCCTGGTGTATTGGCGTATGACGCAGCTGAGTGTGTGGTAGGTGAGCCATTCACAAGCAATTAACCCCAGTTTGTGGTATGCGTCTTGGAACGTCTGCAGTCGCCCCTCGTCGCTTATGTCCATTTTTTGTAGGTTGGCCCATTCCGTGTCTTGTTTGTCATGGATTTTTTGAGCCAGCACGTATGTGAGAATCGCCCTGATGCTGGACCAAGGTGGTGCCAGGCAGGCTTGGATCCCTTGTGTTGCTCTAAGTCTGTGCCATTGTTTTAAGGTGGGGCCGATTATTGGTTGCGTCTTTAGGGCTGCGGGGAGCAAATTGGGAGGGATGGCCATGATTTCGATTGGGTTGAGTGGTTTCATCGCTTCAAACTCCATTGCCCTCCAGCTGGAGTCGTCTGTGCGGTCTAGCCAGCGCTTTGCCCAGCAAACCTGGGCCGCCTGGTAGTAGGACTTCAGGGAGAGAGCAGCAAGGCTGCCGGGTTTGGCGGCTTGAAGGGTTGGCAGGCAGAGCCTTCTTCCCTCTCCATATGAACTTAGTGATTGCTCTATCAAGCTCTTTCAGGGAGCCAGGGAGTGGGCCAGCTGGGATCATCATTGAGATGTACGTGAGTTTAGGGAATGAGTCCATTTTAGTGGCGTTTATCCGCCCGTTCAGGGAGATGGCTAGTGTGTCCCATCTTTTTAGATCTTGGCAGATGCGCGTTATTTTACTGGGTTAATTCAGGGCGCTGATTTTCTCCAGTGAGGCGCTGATATTGACCCCGAGGTACTTTATGTGGCCTATTTGCAAGGTGCAGGGGGCTATTCCCCCTGGGTCCCAAGAGCTGTCTGGGCGTAGTGGCAAGATCTCGGATTTGCTCCAGTTGATATTGTAGCCCGCTATCGGGCCTATGTCCTGCAGGAGCGACATGATATGTGAGGGAGGTGCATCCTTTGCTGACGTACAGTAGCATGTCATCTGCGTATAGGGACACCTGGTGTTCTTCCGTACCCTGTGTTATGCCCTTCCATTGTTTGTCTGCCCGTAGTTTGATCGCAATAGGTTCTATGGACAGCGCGTATAGGAGTGGAGATAGCGGGCACCCCTGGCGGCTGCCAGACTGTAGTTCAAGGGCAGGGGAGGTGGTGCCGTTCGTTACGACTGCCGCTGTGGGGGCCGTGTAAATCAGTCTGATGGATTAAGTAGGGTGGGAAGCCATATCGCGGTAGGACTTTGAAGATGAAGTCCCATTGTACTTTATCAAAGGCTTTTTCTGCATCTATTGTCAGTATTAGATCCTCTGGCTCCCTATCTCCCGCTACCACGTGTAGGAGCCTTCTGATATTATAGCTAGAGTGCCTGTAGCGAATGAAACCCGTTTGATCTTTGTGTGTGATGTTCGGGAGCGTGTTTTCTATACGCCTGGCTATACACTTTGCTAGGATTTTGGCATCTGCGTTTATAAGGGATATGGGTCTGTGAGATCCGCGCAATTCGCATCCAGCTTTATGGAAGACCACTATGTTGGCGGAAAGCATTGACTGGGGGAGGCTGCTGAGGTCGGTAGCTTCGTTGAAGACCTCTTCTAGCCGGAGTGAAATGTCTGTGTCTAATTTTTTATACAAGGCGATAGGTATCCTGACTGGGCCTGCCGCTTTTCCGGCTGTGAGTGAGGTAATAGCGCAGGCTATTTCTGCTGCTGTGATACGTGCTTCTAGGGCAGGTATGCGATCTGCAGGGATTTTGGGGATCTGTATGGAATCCAGAAAGGGATCAGTATTCGCGGTAGTGGAATCTTCAGGGGCTGTGTAGAGGTCTTTATAGAACTCAGCAAATCGTGTGTTAATTGGGGCGTCTCCCACAATTGGTTTCCCTGTTTTATCTCGTATTGTGGCTATGGTTTACTCACATGTTTCAACCTACGCAGTTCAGGGAACCCCCCCACCATGCATTCCCACAAAGATTCCACCTTCAGACTTATCCCTTTCTCGGGCCAGAAGGTGAGCCGCCTCCCCCAGAATCTCCTTATTTCCGGGCATGCCCACAACATATGTATCAATCCTACATTCTCCACCTCACATTTGGGACATGTTTGTATTCCTGCGTTCTTAAACCTCGCAATCTTCTAAGGGGTCATATACGCTCTATGGGTGACACATAGCTGAATTTGTTGCAACCTTGCATCCCTATATACTTTTTTGTGGTATCCCTGTACCCTCACCCACAACCCATCACTCATAGGTTCTCCGGCTTCCTCTTCCCAATCCCGTCTCAGCTGAATCACCTCCTTCCCCACCCTTGACATCAAGAGTTTGTAAATTCGGGAGATCTCATGGCCTCCATCTGACACATCATAACATGTTTCAATGGCCATATCAGGTTGGCTCTCCAACACTATATTCGACCAAGTGTCTATTTTCTACTGTCCCTTTTGTAGAACAGAGTTTTCCACCAGCGTGTCAAACTCTACCACCTTGCCATCTTGCCACATGTCCCCCAGCGTTACTATACCAATCGGTTCTCAGTGCTTCTGGACTGTCTTTCTCAATTGCTCATCTACTCCATTCAGTGCTACTACTGGCATCTGTGGGGAGCACGGGAACGGGTTCTCCATGACCCGGCAAGCCCTCCGCCATATCTTCCATCCCAGGTTTAACATTCTCGTCCCTCCGACTAGTTGTGTCTTTGGCAGCCATATCCATTCTTTAAGGAAAAACGGGACACATTCAACCCTCAGCAACCTGGAATCCGATGTGGAGTGCTCAGATAACCGCCTGGCCACATATTGTAGTTGGCAGGCTAGGTAGTACATCTCAAAGTTGGGCAATTGAATGCCCCCTTGGTCATACGTGTTTTGCAGTTTCCATAGTGCTATTCTGTTCCTAGTGTTGTGCCATATGAACCCCCTACAAATGCCTTGCATTTTACCAAAGAATCTCTTGGGTATCATATATGGTGTATTCACAAAGTAGTGTAACAGCCTAGGCAGCACTACCATCTTTAACAGTGCCACTCTCCCCATCATGGTCAAAGGGAGCTTGGTCCAGAACCTCATACAGTTTTCAATATTAGCCACAGCCTTCTTTGTGTTCCGTTTGTGTTCGACATCAACACTGTGATCCACATCAATCCCCAGGTAGCTAAAGGACTCGGTCTCCCAAGGTATTGCTAATACTGGCAGTTCCTCCTGTGGTATCCCTTTATATCTACCCAGGGGAAATATACATGATTTCTTGGGGTTCACTGTTATGTCCAACAGCACCTCGTATCGCTCCATGACTTCCAGAATATATTGTAGATTCTCCTCAGGATACATCAAATACAACAGCATATCATCGGCATACATTGATATCAGATGTGTCGCTCCATTTGTGTTGATCCCCACTTCCCCATTGTGTTGTCTCAAGTATATCGCCAAGGGTTCTAGTGCTAAGATAAACAACATTGGGGCATATAGCCAATTCTTACCTCTAAATACAAATAGTGGGGTGGAGGTAGTGTTTATGAAAAAGAAAGAAATGTTCACAAAAATGATATGTCAGGATGGTCAGGCCGTTGGCCTCCCTTACCCACGTTTTGAGCACGGGACATGGCGGTTCACTCGAGGGTAGCAAAATCTCTGGCTTCTTCGGCACGAGGATACAGTTCAATCACTATCATTAGGGCCTTCTGTGCCCAAGTCTCTACTTATAAAAGTCTCTTGATTCAGAGGGCCTGATGTACCAAAATAAATAAAGGTCTTCACTTCTTACAAGCATTCAATTCAGGTGATTCACTCTTCACCCCGGATCCCCCTCAGCCGGGCTCAGTTCCTTCTGTACAATGTTCAGTACTTTGGATCCCCCTATGCTGGGCTCAGAGACCCTTTTATACAATTAGTCTCCCTCAGCCGGGCACAGACCAATTTCCTTGAGTATTAACTATCAAAGACTTTCGAATGTGCAAGGGTTTAGCTTGAGCCGTTGCAGGACCACTTCAATTCCACAATTCCTTTTTACAACATCTTTCAGTAGGATACCTGACATAGACTTTCGAACGATCAACTCACAAGGTGCCGGACCACTCTGTTTACGGTATCTGTCTTGGCTTCAAGAGTTCAGTCACTCACCTGCTATTTAATTATTCACTTTGTTTGTCGCATACGTTTCACACACTGTTCTTCTTCAGATCTCTCTATGCAATGTTGCTGCTTGCAACCTTAGCACTAGCACAGCCCAGTCTGGTATCAGTCTGCCCGATTCACCAGCTGTGCTGACTTTACTGGCACTGTTTTGTTGTAGGTTCCAAGGACAGTAACACAGCGGCAAACGCTTCTCCACGCCTTGGCTATCAACGCGGGAGATGTCTGGGTACCTCCGGCACACAATGCAGGTCTGTTCAGCTTTGATTCCAGGTCTTATGTTTCTTATTCTCGAAGGCTCTCGAAAGTAACGGTCTTTCTCTGAAAAGGTCAAGGGCACTTGCCTCCTTGCAACCCTTTCCGGACTTGCCGTCTTGCTCCTCGTATTAAACTGCCATCTTGGAACTGCTGCTTCCTCGTGTGCTTTGCCTTGCACAGTGTGCTTTCGTGCTCCACCTTTTATCCGTGTGGGAAAGTATGATGCAAGTCAGGTGTGTGTAATTATCAGTAATTGCCTAACTGCCTGACCATTGTGTTGGGACTTGTCGGTTACACAGCTCGAAGACCCCTCATCCAGGTGATCCTCACGCACTGGTCCACCTCCGGGAACTGGATCTAAAAGCGATGGCCACCTGGATGACAGATCCCCAGGGACTAGCGGGACTCTTTGGGAAGTGGAAGTGGGAAACCTGATGGCGAGACGCGGTTTCCCCTTCCCTATAACACATTTACCCCATCCTACCAGGATCCCGACCGACCCCCCCCCCCTCTCACCCCCTTTCCTGTAGCAAACACTTTGACACCGACAGCCTGCTCCTGGAGGAAACAGACTAACACCTGAGCAGTATACCTGACATGTCCCACTACAATGGTCATGCGAGGTCAGGCAATTACTGACAATTACTGACAATCACTCACACCTGACTTCCATTAAACTTCCACACAAGGTTATAAGACGGAGCACGAAAGCACACTCTGAGACAAAACACACGAAGGAGTAGCATGTTTTGGGACGGCAGCTGAACTTGGGAGAAAGACTGTAAACCAAGAACAGTAAGGAGGGAAATACCCTTGACCTTTTCGGCCAGAGACCATTGCTTTCAAGGCCCCTCCAAAACACACAGCGTAAGGCCAGGAAACCAGTCTGAAGAATCCTGTATTGTGTGTTGAAGGTACCCACGGCCTTCCTACATGACTAATCAAGTCGGGGAAAAGCAACAGCCGCCGTGGTATCGCCCTTGGCTACAAGAACAAAGAAGCGCTAAAGAAAGCAACACAGCTGGTGAACTGGGGAGTCTGATACAAGACCGGTCTGTTTTGGAGTCAAGGTTGCGAGCGACATTGTATAACGAACACTGGAACAAACATTGTTAAAACGCGTGTGATGAAAGATGTGAGTAAAGCTAAACTGCTGATGAATGCTTGAACGTTGAAAGGAAAGATACAATACCCTTGACGGAGTGGTCCGGCACGCGTGTGTGCTCAATCAAAGGTCTCTGTAAGGTATCAAGCCGAGAAGCGGCAGAAGTGAAAGTTAACGAGTTGTAATGAGAAAGAAACTGAATCAAAGTGGTCCTGCGACGGGTCAAGCAAAATCCTGCGCAAAGTCAAAAGTCTTCGATTTGATTAAAGAGAAGAATGTTTGGAAAATGAGATTACACGGTCCATGCCCAAATGAGGGGACCAAATTGTGAACATTGTGTCAGAGTGGGTCTGAGCCTAGCGGAGGGGGCCCGGGAAGAACAGTGAATCACCTGAGAAATTGTGCAAGTGAAAATCCTGAGAAGAAACTAACTTTAATTTATGCTTGTCGCATCAGGCCCATTGTAAATAAGAGACTGAATGGCAAAGAGACTTTGGCACAGAAGGCCTGATACTGTGGTTTTGAACTGAATCCTCATGCTAAGCTCGAGTGTTTGCTAAGCTTCAGTGTGCCGCCTTGAACCATGCTGAAAACATGGGCAAGGGAAGCCAACGGCTCAACTATCCGGACGTATCATTTCTGGAACACTTTTCTTTTTGAATAACATTGTTTCCCACGCCATTTGTATTTAGAAGTAAGTGTTGGCAATGGGTTTATTAGTATAGGCCCTTTTTATTTTGACAAGACTCCACTAGGACTGCGTTATTATTATTTGTTGGTTGTAGCTTGCTCCCATCTTAGATTTAAGATCAAATAGGCATTTAATCAACCCATTGAAGTTAAATAAACACCCTTGAACTGTGATCACTTGTCTTTCTTCACTGTTTGATACCATGCCTTCTTTAAAGTAGCGCCATCTTGGATGAGGGAATCAAGTCACCCACTCGCATCCTCTTCCACTTATGCCATAGGGACCAAGAAGGGGAGCGGTTCATGACACATTGTGAAAGAAGCCAAGATAAGGGAGTTATTCTCTTGGCATTGTGAAGAGGCTGGGAAGGGAATTGTCCCACACTCGTGGTTGTGAACATTGTGTGAGAAACCAGGGGAAGGAGTCATTCACTTGGCATTGTGAGAAACCCAAGAAAGATCCAAAGAAGGGAGTAATTCCCCCTGGCATTGTGAACTAAATGGTAAGGGAAGAAATAGGTTTTGACACACGAGGGTAGACTACTTGTTTTGGACAGATATCCTGACGGAATCCTTAGTATTTGGTTGAGACAGGGAAACCCCCCTTAGTAATAGGAACAGGTAGGGGTTTCCCTTTTATTTTACATAACAAGTCTCTAACCAAAAATATGTCACCTGTGTGTCAGTCTCCTACTTCTATACCCTTACAACACACTGCATGAAGCATTCAAAGGATTTATAATACGCAAAACCAGGAGTCGGAATAAAGCATACAACCCATGAAGAGGTCTGCAATAACAAGACAGGCGGTCCAAGGGAAACGGAAGCAAGTGCATTTGGGTGATTGGCTTTCAGATGGCAGTTGATTTCATAAAAACAAGGGGGGTCTGGAGTCCAGAACCGAAATGTCAGGCAATTCTCCTACTGCCCTGCACACTATAATTTAATCTCCCCTGACCCTACAATTAACCTCCCCTCTGGACTCAACTCTCCTGACCTAGAAATCGCACAGAATCCTGGCAACAGCCAAACAAGCACTTGCCTCCTTTCCTCCTCAACCTGTTCTATATTACCACCAGTAGGGCTTCAGGCCTTTGTGCCTCCCCCCTGTCTCTCTCTCTTCCTGTGTCTCTGGGTCTACCTCCCTGTGTCCCTGTGTCTCTCTCCCTGTATGCCTTATGCCTCTCTCTGTGCCTGCCTCGCTCTTTTTCCTCCTCACCATCGCTAAGGGACCGCACCTCCTACTCGCTCTCAAACACTTCTCTTTCTCCCTTGGGGTTTTGTCTCCTCCCCCCCCTACATTCAAGGGTACTCCCCAGGCCCCCGGGTTCCATGCCAGTGAGTGTGCCAAGCTAGTATGCCTGCCATCAATGCCCTGCTTTGTGCCCACAGACCAGTGCAGGCAATTGCCTGTGTCCAGTGTATATAATGTATCCTGCTGGCAATGAGTTTACTACTCTTCCTGTAATAAATGTGTTCTGGTTTCTACAAAGACTTTGGTGCCTTCATCGTGTTCCCACATTTCAGTGCAGCCTGCCTGTTATTGCCAGGATGGTGAGGGGCAGTCCGTCTGCGTACACAACGCACCCCCACTGTGTCTGTTGACTCCCTGTTCCAAAACTGGGGGCCTGTCTGGGGTCTTCCTGCCTCCCACTTCCAGTTTTCTGGTGCCTGTACCTCGGATCCAGAACCGGGTCTAGGTCCCTGATCACCCAAATAGGACCATAATGTCTGCACCTGCTCTGACTAACCTCACTCCTGTTCTGCAGCCTGAACTCCTCCCCTCTGTCCATTTTCCCTCTGTCCATTTTCCCTCTTTTAGAATCTACAGACCAGTCTCGGAGAAGAGGAATTCCTGCCCTGAGAGCTGCCTCCTGTACCTCTGTGTGGCTGCTGGATCAAGTAGTAAGGTAGGAACTGCCACACCAGTCACGCCCCTACTGACATTGCCAGCTTGTAGCTTGAGGTGAGGGCTCCTAGTCTCTGAGGGGGTGGGGGTTAACACTGATGGTAGGTCAGTGTACCCATCCAGATAACCCAGGTCCCACTCCCACAGTGGCATGGTGCTGACATGTTGCCACTATCGGCGGAGGATCTACAGATCTACACAACTTCACACAATTGTACTGGCAACTTGTAGGATGTACCTTTTCCAGATAATCTACCCAACCAGTCATAGCATCCAGATCTCAACTCCTAATTTTATCTGGTGCTCAGTTTTAACACCAACAGCTCATCAGGAGAGGGAAGTCGCCCACCTCGTAACAAATTCTCCTTAAGGCGCATACTGGAGGGTGAACAAGGGTAGCTGTGGTTCATTGCTCACCTTAGGGACCGGAATTTACAAAAACCGACAAAGGGGTACTCGCACTCGAGACAGTCCTAGATTCTGTCCGACATTCAAATTAAATCTCCATAGTAATTTAAAGGCTAGTGTTTGCGAGGCAAATCACTGGGGATACACCAAGGGAGCAGTCTGAGAAGTGCTAACCATAAATGTATTGTTGAAAGCATAGTTTTTTTGAGATTTTACACAATTTCTAAAGCAAAAAATAAGTGGAATAGAGCAATTGAAAAAATAAAGAAAAACAGAACATTCATCACAAATATATCAAGTGCAAAAGAAGGGATAACATATTAATCACATCAAGATAAAACAATTATTACAGGCTACCCATAGTTCCTGCAACATAAGGCCTACCAGGGTGTATAAAAAATTACCCTGGTAGGTATGTAAAAAGAATATTATTTTAGCTGAGTTTGTATATTTAAACTGCCTTAGGGACCGGTTTGCCTAGAGCATCTTTTTAGACGCACACTACATGTTGGTTAATTCAGTTTACTAGCCTGCCTGAATCTGGGTACAAAGAGTGGTGCAGTGGCATCTTAAAAGGAAGTCCTTCTGTAGATACCTTTTGGTGGAGTGTGCCTTGATACCCTTCATTTTACTTGTCTGGGCGGCTGGAGCCCACAACAACCAAAGCGCCTAATACAGTTTGCTAGTAGTAGAGCCACCTTGTCTGTACCTAGACATTCGCTAGGAGTGAAAAAGGATAGTAGAGGGCCCAACCTCACCAACTTAACCATTTTTCTATTGTGTCTGTATCCTTGTCGTGAGAGCCGTGTATTTCCTTAGGAGCACAAGAGTGGGCCTCTAGAGATCATCTTTGCTTGGAACTCTTTTGTGCAGAGTGCCTGCCTGACCTGCCTGCCTGAATCTGAGCAGTTTTCCTGGGACGCCTGGGAGTTGCACTTAACACTCCTTTTGGAAGTTGACCAGAAGCTTGCCAATACTGTGCCCCCTGTCCTGTAACAGTTTATCATCCAACCCCTTCCCAGTTGAGCCCCTGTGAATGTTAATTTGTGAGTGTGCTAGAGTAACCCTGGATAAAAGACATGGACAATAGGGACTCAGTGGTGCTGACCTACGCCTGTAGTGATTTAGTATTTGTCAGGATATCTTAGTTTGTGAACAACATCTTTGTGCTTGTCAGAATGGGAAATTCTACAAGCCTGGGAGTGAGCCATTCCCCATTATTCCCCTGTGGCACTTACGGGTACAGTGCATGGCCCAGATGGATGCCAGTATGGCATAAACGGACCAAGCGTCAGAACCTACGGTCTTGCCCCTACAAGGCTCCTTTGAGGAGACTCGTCTAGCTGCAGCGCGTGAAGTTCTTAAAAGTGAGAAGGGGAACTCAGCAGTTAGGCAGTGGGAGTCCTACACGTTGTGGTTTCTGCAGAGTGTGTCTGTGGCAAGGAAGAAGTGGCTGGAACAGCAGGTGACCCTAGAGAGGAAGCTAGACCAGCCTAATCTAGAGAAAATGAGAAATAACCCCAGTTATGGGTGTGACCCCTGCCTGTTCCTAGTGTTGCTCCAGTGACTCCTTCTGCCCCATAGGATGTCCTAAATTTATTTGCGCTTTCTCCCGTATCCAGCTATTCTGATCCCCCTTACTAGTTCCTGCCCCTTGGTTGTACGCCCATTCTGCACTAGCCCCTGTACTGTCACCCTATGGGGGGCCAGTATGGGGCTTCTAGAGGACAGCACACATTTAGTGGGGGAGGAAGAAGATGAATCATTCACCACTCCCAGATGCCCCCTGTGAACCCACAGTACTGGGGCTATCCGAGCACTCGGTACATGCCTCAACATGTCCCAAGCCAGTATCCACCCCCAGCCCGGTGCCCATCCCAGTTAGACGACTGCGTGCATTAGGACCAGCGCGCCTATTGTAAGGAATGGGGCCACTGGAAGTACAACTGTCCTTAGCGGATTCAGCATCAGAACAAGGCCACAGCCCTGTCTGCTCAGAGCAAATCGCAGCTCCCTGCCCGCCTGGTCCCTTTCACTTCCACGCTCAGCCTACACCCACAGATCACAATGCTGGTTCTGGCCCAGATCACCAGCCTGGACAACCCCAGGTGGAACCCAGTGTTAGGGAGAATTGTCATCTTATGGCTAATTTCCCTTACCTATAAGAGTCCCCATCAGCTTTGCTGGATTTGAAGGGTTTGTTTTTTTCTCCTGCTAAGAGTTTGACTCTTTTTTTTCCCACTCTTAGGCATATTTGCTATGTGTGTTCTAGGCTGTTTTTTGTGTTTAATGTCTATGCGGTTTATCTCACCCTCATAGGAACCATCTTTTTACACATGTTACACAGCACCCTCAGTGCAGTGACACAGGGGTGTCATAGTGACCCCCAAACATAGGCTCCATACCCTGTGACTGACTACTGTCTCCCAGGGCATGTAAAGTCCCCATTGACTTTACTAGTCAATTTTTTATTAACTAAACCAGTACAACCCATCTTACTATGGAGGTACTGGGAAGGGTTAATAGTCTTTCCCTGGTGTTCATTTTCGAGAGGGTACCGTACAGTCCCTCTCTCAAAAGGTTCTGGCTGGTGGCAGTGGTTACTACCAAAAATATTCAACCGCAAATATTTCCCTTTGGGATTTTCCCATTGTTCGAGGCTACCCCTTTTACTGACAGCCTCTAACATACCGCTGGTTTATTTTATTATTAACTTCACTCCGGTAGGTTTTATTTGCCAGAACTTTAATATAAATTCTTTCTCGTGTCTTTCTCTAAACTCCTAACCCAGGTCGGGGATTCTTTGTTCGTCCTTTTGGCGGGCTTCTGCCAAGAAGCCCTCCTTTCGGTGCCACTGAGTCTGGGGTGGATACATTGTGTGGGAGGGGGAGTAGGACACCTGGACAGGGTTGCCTCAGCAACCCATGTCGCACTCTGCCCTGATAGGCTGGAGGGTCTCCCGCCAAGATGACCACTCCAATATGTGAGTGACAGCTAGGCTGTATGAATGGGGATGTTTTTGCATAAAAGCAGGGTCCTGAGGACTGGAAGAGCAAGACGTCGCCACTGGAACTGAGGAACTGAAGAGGAGAGAAGCCAAAGACATCTGCAGCGACTGAACCACCGGTGAAGCCCTGCTGCAGCGTCTCACCACTTTTCTCCACACAACGAGAGGAGATCTTCATCTGAAAGAGCCTTCTTCCCTTGAGCTGGTGGGGCCAACCAGTTTGCCAATCGCCTTCTTGGACCTGCCTTGGTCGAATCGCCAGTGGCCAGCACTTGGAGGCCGGATAGCCAGGCAGCCATCCACGCGGACCGCGATTTAAAGGAGCGTACCTTTTATTCGTTGGGCAGCACCGCGGCTGGTTTCATCCCTTGGTAGTGCAGAAACTCGAGCCTTCCTCCACGACAAGAGCCTCTCTTCCTCTGCTGGATCCCCTGAACTGCAGGAACTACCAGGAACAACCACCACCGTAGGAGCCTCTTCTTCATTTTAAGGTACTTTGTAGCGCTAAGGGTGTTTTAAATCCTTTACCTACCTGTTGGGTTGGCCGCCCCTATCATCTAACATTGTCTTTCGTCTCCTGCATCCACCTTTTCGAATCGTTAACCAAAGACTTGACTGCAGCTGCAAGAACATTTTGCTCCTGGGCTCTTTGCCCTGTACCACTGACTCTGGCACATGCCTATTGACTCTGGCTGAATTTCTTAGAACTGCCTTCTCTCGATTGCTTCTCAACTAGAACTGTGTTGATGCACCTAATTCTTCTAACCACCTTTTCCTTCCCACTTTTAAAACTTGTGAAGTGGCATTTTGCTCGGTTTTCATTTAAGTATTCTCTATGCTAAAGTACTGTCTTGCCTAAACTTGTTCACACACTTAATGGGAAGTGTTACTAAGGCGTCTAAGAAGATATTCCTGTATAACTTGTCCTTTCCCTCCCTTGTGAAAAATTGCTAGAATGCCATTTGTGTTTGGTTTTCACTGTGCCGTTTTGCTCAGTTTTCACTCTTGCTCAAACTTGTCTACAATTTAACTAGGGAGTTGTGTATACTTTTCTTGACTGGTTTTAACTTGCTTTATTAATTGTGATTAAGGTGTTGAACTAGAAGTGTGTAAGATAAATATATATATTCTTTTTAATACAAAGCTTTGGTCAGTGTTTCCTTGTACCCTAGTACTGCAGCCCTATTGTGTAAACCCTGAATACTGCTCATCTCCCTCTTGAGATAAGTCTGACTGCTTAGCCACAGCTACCAACTAAATCTTTGTGGTGCAGACTGATACCAAAGGGGATGTATGCTCATACCTGTAGTCTTAATCTTCTGTAGTGCTCCATAAGGGAACTGCACAGGATTCTGCCTAACGCCCATTCCAATGCTTTTTATCTCCCAGCCAGAAGTAAAAA
Source organism: Ambystoma mexicanum (assembly GCF_040938575.1). Classification (NCBI taxonomy): domain Eukaryota; kingdom Metazoa; phylum Chordata; class Amphibia; order Caudata; family Ambystomatidae; genus Ambystoma; species Ambystoma mexicanum. The sequence goes on from NC_090929.1 coordinate 1,664,532,116, forward strand.
CAGCCAGGCTGCCTTTTCTGGCACCTCCTTGCAACCCTGGCCCCAGCAGCCAGGCCAGAGTTCCTTCCAGTTTCCTCAAGCTTGACTGGAACTGGACCCAATTCCTTGCCCTAACATCCCCCTCCCAGTCAGTAGCCCCTATGTGACAGCACAGGTAGGTAACCCGCATGCCAGGATGCTGCTGGACGCAGGAGCCACATTCAGCCCACTGAGGCTGGGGGAGTCCCTGGATGCCCCAGTGCCTGGCTGGCCTGTCAAAGCTGTAGGAATAGAGGACATCCCATCTATGGTGCCTGTATCATTGTGGTGCACGTTGTCCTCTGGCCCATTTCCGCACGCTGCTTGACCCTGTCTCCACTGCCCTAACCTCTTGTCTGTGCGCTGTTGCGAGTTCTGCGTCCCTGGTCCATTCTCCCCATTTTTCCAGTACAAGATCCTGTAGCAAAATTGACACCATTGCTACACACGTTGCAGGCTACCCTAGGGTCACAAAGCTTGGGGAAAAGAGAAGCAAAGAATGGGGAGCTACAAGCTGGCAAAAGTATGCACACAGGCAGGACTAAATTGGCCAGATCGGTTTCCCCTTGCCCTCATATACATGAGGGGTATGCCCAGCCGCTTTGCTGGACTCTCTCTATTTGAGATTATGATGGCAAGAACAATCCCCCTGCCAGCTGCAGCGCCTCCCTCTGCGACCAGATTGCTTTTGGCACTGACTGATGATTGTTCTGGCATATTTCAGACACCTTACTTCAGTCATGTGACTGATCTACCGCCAGGTCAGCGAGGCACAACCTGTGTCAGACCAGATTAAATTTAGTGCAGGAGGGATTGCTAGGCCCCCCTCCTCTCCCCCAGGCCCCCGGAGCATGGACTATTTTTCCCCATAATCTGCCCGAAACCCTGCCTGCACAGGAACAGTCTCAGATATTTTATTGGACCATGGTCCCTTGAACTGTGATTTTGTTGGGCGTTAGTAATTTTTTAAAAAATGTTTTGAATAATTTGGGTGCATTTTCGACTTTATTTTGATTTTTCTTGTATTTGGATAATTCTGAATGTTAACATTTTACAATTTTTTTTCTCTTCATTCTGGATTTTGTTTTTGAATCTTATATTTTAATTTGAGCATTTCCATTTTCCCTTTTTGCATTTGTGAGTTGCGATATTTGGAGTATTATGTTTTTTGTTTGACCTGCATTTAAAGAGCAACAATTCCGCTTTAGAATGTCACCTAGTATCTCAAATGTGACCATCCTACCATCGTCCTGTCTTTATGTCCCAGCTTTGAGTTCTTTCAAGCTTGCTTTCTTGTGAGAACTCTGCTTCCTCCCTGGATCTAGTCAACTTTTCATCTGCTTCACGAAGAACTTGGAGGACAGAGAGACACGGACTCATCTGCACACGCTCTGCCCCAACTGGTCCAAAACTGTGGCCCTGTCTGGGGTCTCCCTCACTGCCTCCCCCATTTTAGCCTTCCTTCTACTTCCACACCAAGTATTGAAAAGGGGGGCCCCATTTTGGAATCAGACAGCCCTCTGATGTGTGAGGACCTCATGGTGGCAACAGTAAAGACAGACACAAGTGATCACAGTTCCAGGGTGTTTATTAAACTGTATGCAGGTTGGAAAAAGACCTAATCTAAACCTAAATTTAAGATGGGAGCAAGCGTTGACCATCAAATGAAAATAAGGCAGTCCTAGTGGTGCTGTGTCCAACAAAAATGGCCTATACTAGGAAGCCTATTGCCAAACCTTATAACTAAAACGGTGTGGGTTGGTTTTCAAGAAAAGAAAGAAGTGTGCACAAATAATATGTCAGGATGCGATAGCTTGGATCTCACTTCGCCACGCTTTGAACACTGGGTAAGATGGGATCTTGGAGAACATCACATACTCGAGCTTTCCCCAGCACGAGTCGACAGTTCCACTTGCAGCTATCAGGACCGTCGATGGCCAAGTCTCATTTCTCTTGAAAGTCTCTTGCCTTCGAGGGCCTGATGTATTCAACAACAAAACATAAGTTCCTGGTTTCACTTTGGGTGAGGAATTTTCTTCCCTGGGTCCCCCTCTTCCGGGCGCTGACCCTTCTTTACTTCTAGTCTCCCTTCTCTGGGTTCACTACGGCTTTTCCTTTTTTCACAAATCTTAATGTATTTTTAAACAGTTCCAGTGGACATCCCTCAGCTGGGTTCACTCTTGTCAACACACTGTTCCTTGGGACCTTAGACTTGCCCCCTCTTCATCAGCATCCCTCGGTCCGGTTCACTCTTGCCAACTTCACCTTCACTTTACTTTCAAGTGTTGCAGGATTCACGTCCCTTACTTTCTCTCAATGCAGGATTCCCTTCCCTTCCGTGCTTTCTCTCAATATGGGATTCACTTCCCTTTCTTTCACACAGTTTGTAGATCAAAGTCTTTCGATTGTACAGGGATTTTACTAGACCTCCTGTATGACCACTTTGACCTCTTTTGGCGGCTCTCATACGGCCATCTTAGCTCAGATGGGGATCGATCAGAGTCTCTTGAGAGAGAGCAGACACATGGTGCCGGTTTCCCTCGGCAGCTGGTCTGCCCTTAACACTTTTCACAGTTCATTGAAATTAGTTCAAACTTGCCACTCATTCATCACAGCCTGGTTCTTATCTGCTCTCCCCTCGACTCACCGGCTATGATGAACCTTTTGGCATTCGGCGTCTCTGGAGTCAAGGCCGGTAACAAGGTCGCAGGAGCTTCCCTTGCTTCTGCTTATTGGCGTAGGCTTGCCCTGTGTACCGTTCACATCTGCTGCAAGACATGTGTGCTATTGTTCACGGCTTTAGGGTCTCTTCCACGAAGGTTCAGAGGGCTTGGGACAAAAAGGGCAAGGTCACTTCTCTCCTCGTCACCCTCTCGATACCCGCTGTCTTTCTCCTCCTCTTGAACTGCCGCACCTGGGCTGGGGTGGCGGGCAAACCACTGTATTCCTACTGAGGAGCAAGTTCAAATTTACAGCTGACCAGGAGTGGTTTACAACATTAAAATCTTCTTTTGCCAATTTGAGCAACACAGGTTTGCATGTGCCTGCAAGTTACAGCTCTAGCTTCAGTAGCCACCAGTGCTTGGCTGGGTGCACATGCAGATTGTTTGCTGTACTTGTCATTTGTGTTGCTTCCTAGAATTACAAACTTCACAAAGCTGGATTCAGAGATCATTTTTCCTTTTCTTTATACTCCAATACTTGGACCCTGTGACATTCCCTGCTGTACTGTCCCGCTCGACTGCTCTATTGCATTCGCAACTGCCCCTACGAATCCATTCCAGCACCTTTGATTTAGCCAGATTATTTTATTGGGTACATGTAACCTTAACAGCACACAGACCATTGCCGCCAGTATGTTTGACCCTCACTAAGCTTGTCCTCTCAATCGGCTTTTTTTTTTTTTTAGCATATTTTTATTGTTTTCATATCATAAACCATCAACACTTTTAACCCACAAAGCACCCTCCGAGCCACCCGTCCTCCCCCCCGGAAGATTCGCTCCTCATTCAGATCCGCATCAGGAAAGTTTGCGTGCTGTATATATCCGACATGTTGATGTTGTGTGGGCACCATTGTTCCGTATAGTCCGACTTCAGGTATTGCAAAACCACCCCCCATTCCTTCATGAAGGAGTTCTTATGATGCTGCAGGTTATGCGTAATCTTTTCCATAGTCATTTGCGACCACACCTTCTGCAGCCAGATGAATGCTAGTGACAGATCTTGTTTTTTCCAGTTTTGGGCCCATGCAGCAATGACTAGACCCATGAGGCTTCTCCATTGTGCTTTATGTAGTTTCCTGGCCTGTGAGTCCTTAAAACCGCACATCCATACCTGCTCCTCCATTTGGTCGGCCTCTGGGAACATTTTCGATATTTCTGCTTGCACTTCCCTCCAGAAGCCCTTGACCCCCAGACAGTCCCACCAAATGTGTCTCCATGAACCAGGTACCCGGCATCCCCTCCAACAGCGATCCGACGTTGTCGGGTACATTGTTTTGAGCCTCTCTGGAGTGTAATGCCATTGAGTAATTATTTTAAGCCACATTTCTCTGGTTTGAACTGCCCGGGTGAGTTTTGGGATTCCCTCCCACAGCTCTGTCCATTGCTGTCTGGAAATCTCTTACCCCAGCGTACTTTCTCATCTTTTCATGTATGTCCATTTGATTTCTCCTTCTTGTGTGTTGATAAATTGGTATAGTGTGGACACCAGTTTCTTGTCTCCTGGATTGGCGATTAGGAATTTTTCAAATGGTGTTAGGTCCCTGGTGGCACTCTGAAAGACCTCAGGTGTGGTAATCCAGTGTTTGATTTGTTCATATTTGTATCTATCCGCTTCTGTGAGGTACCACATTTTTTTGCAGTCCGCGAATGTTCTTATTTCTTTGTTTTGGATAATTTCCCCTATTTTCCTGCACCCTACGGCTTCCCATTTTTCGTATGCACCCGGATCAAGACCAGGTGGGGGCCAGTGGGGTGGTCATTATTCCCCTCTTGGTTTGTTCGTCCCAGGCTTCTAAGGTGGTTTTCATGACCTCGCTTATGCGAAGATTCGGATGCCTATGCTGTTTGTGCTTCCACAGTAGGTCCTCCAGGGGGGTCCTGGTGACCGCCCTATCTTGTGTCACCCAAATTGATCTTTGATCATCCCCCAGCCATTCTTTCAGGACCCAGAGTTGTGCTGCTTGATATCTCCTGAAGTGTGGAAGTGCCATTCCGCCTGCCTTGGTTGGGGCTGTAAGGATGGCTCTGGCTACCTGTGGGGGTTTCCTGTTCCACACGTAGGTCGAGATAGCCTTTGACAGAGCTTTAAAGGAGGAGTTTGGGACCATTATTGGGAGGGCATGGAAATAATATAGTACCCGGAGGAGTATGTTCATTTTCACGGATTGTATTCTGCCCCACCAGGAGACCCTTAGCGGATTCCACCTATCTAGATCTTTCTTCACTTTAGCCAGCAGCTGTGGGTAGTTACTCGCAAATAGCCCATACACCTTATGTGTGAGTGTCACCCCTAGGTACCTGATACCCACCTCTGCTATTTTTAGTCCTGTCCTAGGAAACCCGCCTCTTCTATCAGTGTCCCCTTGTCCCGCGCTAAAAAAAGTATCTCGGATTTCTTCTCGTTTATTTTTAATCCTGATATCTCTCCGAAGACCTCCAGTTCTTTTAGGGTTTGTGGTACGGAACTAACCGGGTCCTCCAGGGCCAGGAGCATGTCATCTGCGTATGCTATGACTTTGTGTTGTCTGCCCGCCATCTCTATCTCCCTTACCCCTGCCCATTCCCTCAATTTGATAAGGAGGGGTTCCAAGAATATGGCGTATAGGAGAGGGGAGAGGGGGCAACCCTGCTTAGTTACTCTTGAAATCTCCACCCTGTATGTGACTTCCCCGTTTATTGCAATTCTAATGGATGGGGATTTGTAGTTGGCTTTGACCATATTTATAAATTGTTCTCCGAATCCCATGTGATGCAGTGTCTTAAAAAGAATAGACCACTCTACCCGGTCAAATGCCTTCTCGGCGTCTATGGACAGTAATATTGCCGGTGTATGGGTAATGCCTGTTTTTTCTACCAGGTGTATTATTCTTCTTAAATTGTCCTGTGTTTGCCTGCCGGGTATAAAGCCCGATTGGTCTGTGTTTATTAGGGACGGGAGGAGGGGAGACAGTCTGGCAGCCAGAGCCTTGGTGTAGATCTTTGTGTCCAAATTCATCAGGGCAATGGGGCGGTATGAGCCTGGGAGGGTGGGGTCTTTACCTGATTTATGGAACACTAGGACCTTTGCATCATCATTGGAGGGGGGAACATTTTCACTGTCCTTGAATGTGTTCAGTAGCCTGGTCAGGACTGGAGTGAGAATGTCTGCATATTTTTTATACAAGGGGGCCGTGAAGCCATCTGGGCCTGGTGCCTTAGAATTTGGAAGGTCTGCTATTGGCCTCTGGACTTCTTCTTCTGTTATCCGTGATTCCAGTGCTATTTTGTCATCCTCTGATATTGTCGGGAATGGGAGTGATTGTAGGAATCTGTCTTGTTTCTCTTCAACCGGGTGCTCTGACGCATATAGCTCTTTATAGAATGCCTTGAAGGCCTCCGCTATGTCCTTACTGCGTGTTTGTGTTTTTCCATTTGCATCTTTGATGTTCAAGATTGTCATAGAATTTTGTTTTTCTCTGAGTTGTCTTGCGAGCTATTTATCTGCCTTGTTAGCCTTGATGTAGTATCTTTGTTTTAGGTAGAGGAGGGATCTTTCTGCCTTTTTATTACGAAGCATATCAAGTTGACCCTGTACATGTTTCAGTGCTTTTTTGAGGCTTCTAGTGGGGTGGACCGCCAGCTCTCCTTGGATGTCTTTTATTTTCTTTTCCAGCGTTTGTTCCCAGTCGTACTTCTGCTTATCCTCAGTGGCCTTTAATGCTATAAAGGGACCCCGGATCACTGCCTTGAAGGCTTCCCATACGGTCCCTAGAGGTACTTCTCCAGTGTCATTCATTTCAAAGAATTCTTTGATTTTGTCTCCTATTGCTTGTCCCATCACCTGGTCCGAAAGAATATCCGACGGCAGCCTCCACCTCCAGAGGCCTCTTCCCCTTTCGGGAGTCTGGATGTCCAACCACAGCGGGCATGGTCTGACAATGCAATAGAGCCCGTTTCCAATCCTTGTATCTTCCCTATCAGTCCCACCGACACCCAGAAATAATCTATTCTCGACATTGTGTTGTGCACATGCGAGTAGTACGTAAACCCACTTGCCTGACCCTTCAGTTCCCTCCAGGCGTCTCGTAGTGCCAACTGCTCCATCTTCTGTTTCAGTTGTTTTGATGGGGCCCCCTGACCTTGAGAACCTCCCGCACTCCTATCCACTCTAGGTTGCCAGGCCATGTTTAGGTCTCCTCCCAAAATTACCTCACCTTTCGCAAACCCCTCCTGTTTCTCCAGGGTGTCTCGGAGGAAGCCGTCTTGCCCTGTGTTTGGTGCGTATATTGTCGCTAGGGTTAGCCGGAGATCCCCGAGTATGAGATTTGCAAATGCATACCTCCCTTCCTTGTCTACCTGAGAATCTGTGGGAGTTGCCGCCAGTCCCTTTTTTTAGCAGCTATCATCACTCCCGCTCTTTTCACCGGCGTTCGCCTGTGCCCAGACCGTGTACCCTCTGAGGTTTACCTTCTGTCTATCCTGGCCTTTTATATGCGTCTCCTGGAGTAACAGAATATCCACCTTCTCCCTCCTTAGCAGAGCCTCCACTTTTTTCCTTTTCGCCGGTGAATTCAGCCCTCTCACGTTTAGTGAGAAGAATCTGAACTTCCCCATCTTATTCAGTCTATCGTTGCTGCTGACTTTCCCGCTTGTTGTGATCTTGTCTCTCTTCCTGGGTTCCCCCCTCCCATTTCCCCCCCCAAACTCCCCAACAACCCCCTAACAGTTCACATAAACTCAACTTTCAACCCGAGGAGGGCCCAGGCACCTAAGGTTGCTAGGGCGTTATGCCTATTGCTCCTTTCCCTCACTTGGCTCGGGATAAACTTTGCGGGGAGTCCTAAATCCCGCTTCATCTTCAGAACTGGATAGAGTCCTTTCCTGAACCCCGGCCAGGCCGCTGTACATCTGATATTCCGAGATTACTCATCTTACTCTACTCCCGCCTATCCTCAACTTGGATTGAGCTGACAATTTGTGTCTGAGTATTTCTCTTAGTTTATTTTTATAACAACGAGAACTTGTTCTGTTTAGGATGGACTGAGACATGGTGTTATCGGCACCTATATTTTGGGGATGTCTTTTGGTCATCAATGAGTGGTTGGGCGAGCACAGGCAAAAAACACTCCAACACAACAAAGGTGTGTTTGTGTTGGGTGACAACAATGATTTATCCATTCTAGTATTTGGCCCCAGATTTTGGGTATATATGCCACCATTTCACCGCAAGTAAAAAACCTCAGCATCTAATCGGACCCCAGTCTGTCTCTAGTCCTCGAGCGCTTGATTTTCCATCTCATGCTTCTTTGAAAAATTCTCCCCTTCCTTACCCCTCCATATCAATGTCAGTGGTTGTGGCCACTATTTCTTCGCATTTGGATTATTGCAACTCTTGACCTGTTTTGTCATGCTTACCTAATGGGTTGACTGCAAATTACCTAGAACACAGCGCACCACTTTGAGTGGCACTTGCAGATCTGACCACCCTGTACCCTAAAAGGATCTCTGGTTCCCTGTTGTGTGCTGTATTAAATTCAAGTGCCTTTGTCTTAAACACTAGGCACACCAAGACATTGATCATCCGTTTCGAAGGGATTGTGTCCTCCGACGTATTCCTTATCTTTGATGTTACCCATCCCAGCTTGCTGGCCTCGGAAAATATTTTCAGTAGAGGGCGCTACGCGTCGACGTCCCTCGAGTCGGTGTCCCTCGACAGCCTCAGTATCGGCGCTGACGTTATCATGTGTATAAATAGACTTGCGCAGGGTCTGTTGCTCAGTTCTGTTTTTCCGTGCTTCATGGGCCTCGGCAACGTGACGCTCAGTTCCTTTCTACAGGAAAAATCTTTTTATTCTTCGAAGATTATTTTTTTAATACGATGGCTTCTTTATCCGAACCATCAACTCCATGGTCTGCTTTCAAAAAATGTCATGACTGTGGGAAGAAAATGTCGTTAACGGATCCTCATAGGGTCTGTGGTGCCTGGGGTCGGAGCATCACTGTTCGGAATGCGAGGCCTGTATGTCCATGACTGCAAAAGCCTTGAAGGAGCGTAAGGGGAAGTTAGATAGAGGTTAGAGCTTTAAAACTTCTACTCCCTCGAAAGTTTCTTCGGCTGAGTCGAGACATTCGTCTCCTCGTCGACAAAAGAAACATTCCCATTCAAGATCTCAAAGCGTTTCTCATCAGTCTTCGAGATCAAAACAATCCAAGAAGAAGCAACGTAGATCTCCCTCTTCTTCTTCCTCTACCTCCCCAGAAAGGGTCAGCTGCCCCACGAAACACAGCTCTCCAGCTAAGTGGCAGGAATTCCGTAAAAAAATGCTTAGCGTCTTCGAGAAAGCGGCCTCGACCCCATCGGAGACGTCTAAAGGTGATACCCTGGGTGAAGGACCCAAAAGATCAAAACGAAGCTACTCGAGGGCGTCATGAACCCTCAAGTAAAAACAGTAAGACAGCATCATTGACGCCGTCGTCGAAGGTTTCTTTGACGCATAAATCGGTTGCATCGACGCCGTCTTCGATGCCACTGTCGACGCCGATAAAAGACAAATCTACAACTGTCACTACAACTCAGACAGTGGAGGTGTCGAGAGCTTCGACCATGACGTCGAGCATGCCATCGACAATCTCGACGACTCCGAGTAGGATTCCGATCCTCTCGAGTGCATCGAGGTCCCTTCAAACGTTCTCGATGCCTTTTTCAGGATTGTCGAAGCCAATTACTTCCACGTCGACAACCTCAACGTTTTCTCAACCTGTGACAACCAATTTGGCTCCCTCTGCTCTAGAAATGGGTTTTAAACCATATCCTAGATCTGACTACTTTAGAGCCTTGTCCTCTATATATGAGGAAGGGGAGGATTCTGACCATGAGACCTTTTGGTTTACAAAGGACTACAATACCCATGCCAGAGGAATTGATCTCTGAAGAGAACAGGTTAAAAGACCTTCAGGATTCTCTGCATGAGGCAAGTGGTTTAGATACTTCTCCAGAAGTAGACTTTGCTAAACTAGACCCTTGGGAGCATGCTGAGACCCCTTATAGGATTCTAATGGCCAGAATAATTGAATTCATGGGGTGGTCTACACCTACACCTTCTTTTCAGCAGGATGACCTTACTGATATTTTAGATAAAGGTCCACAGGAGGACCCTGTTGTTCCCTTTCATACTGCTCTACATTTCTGCAAATTGGGAAACTCCTGAAGTTATCCCTGCAGTAAATAAAAAACGTTCTGCTAAATACAGGGTATTGGCTTCAGATCCTGAATATCTGAGCAAGCATGCAACTTCAGAGAGTTTAGTTGTACAGGCAGCAACATCATCTAACAGTAGGTCAGCATACCCTACTATTCCACAGGATAGGGATGATAAAAGAATTGATGCCTTGTCAAAAAAAGTATTTTCGGCATGTATCATGGCGCTTAAGTCAATTAACGCCACTTGCACGCTAGCAAGATTCAGCCACACACTTTGGGAGTGTGCTTCATCTGCTGCTGACTGTCTTCCAGAAGGAGGAGAAAAGGATGCATTCTTAAACCTAATCAGGGATGGAAAGGATGCAATGTGCGAGTCCCTCCAAACAGGCATTGATTCTGCTGACAGCATCAGCAGGGCCATGGCGGCAAGTACCACAATCCGCAGATTTGCATGGTTGCGGAAGTCTGGTTTTGCTCCAGATGTATAGGCCAGACTTCTGAACATGCCCTTTGATGCCACTTCTTTATTTGGGAAGAAGGCTGATGACAGCCTGTAGAAATTAGACATCCAAGGCAGCAGCGAAATCCCTTGGGGCTGCAATCCGGCAAACTCCAAATCGTCCCTCCAGAACTTCCTGGAGGGGTAGGTCCTTTGGCTTTTACTTCTCATTTGGAAAAGGCAGAGGACAGCCAGCTCAAAGGGGCCAGAGACGATTTCCCTGTGGTGGACGGGGAAAAGGTACAAAAACCGCAGCAGCAGCAGGCGCCACTTTAGCTTCAGCATCTGCGTCGGCCCCTTCTAAACCCCTCTGAGGTCTCTCCTCACAGGACACCAGTAGGGGGCAGGTTAACTCAACATCTGGCAGAATGGCAGGCTATTACATCAGATTCTTGGGCATTGGAGACAGTTGCCCAAGGTTACTGCCTGCCCTTCCTACAAATTCCTCAGTCATCCAACAGGGAACAACTCTTTGAAGTTTCCAGACCTGCTCCTTATGCAGGAGATTGTAGACCTGCTAGAGAAGGGTGCCATAGAACCGGTACCCGTAGCGGAGAGGAACAAGGGTTGGTATTCCCCCTACTTCCTAGTACCAAAGAAGGACGGAGGACTGAGAACCATCTTGGACTTGCGAGAATTGAATAAATTCCTCAGGAAAGACAAGTTCAAGATGGTAACTCTTTCTCAGATCCTTCAGGCCCTCCAGCTTCAGGATGCTTATTTCCATGTGCCAATCCATCTCAAACACAGGAAATACCTGAGGTTTGCAATTGGCAACTCTCACTATCAATTTCGAGCTCTGCCATTTGGGCTGACATCCGCCCGAGGGTCTTTACCAAGCTAATGGCGGTTGTGGCTGCAAGTCTAAGGAGGGAAGGGATTCACGTCTACCCCTATCTGGACGACTGGTCTTCCGACTATCTTCGGAACAAGCCTAGATCTAGCTAGATTATGTCTGCCACTTCCTTCACAAGCTGGGCTTCTCCCTCAATTTAAAGAAGTCACAGATGATACCATCACAGAGACTCCAGTTCATTGGAGCAGTCCTGAACACTTCCCTGGGAAAAGCTTCACCACCAGAGGTGAGGGCTCAAGATATTCTACAGATGGTCACCAAGTTTAAAAATGCCCAACGTCTACCAGCCTTCGACTTTTTGAGGTTGCTAGGCCTCATGTCATCCTGCATCTTCCTAGTGCCAGAGGCTCGCCTGAGAATGAGATCCCTCCAGTGGGCACTAAGAACCCAATGGTCGCAATTCTCAGGATGTCAGATCCCCTTCAAGTTCCGGTGAGAGTAGCTCGAGACCTTCAATGGTGGGCCCATCGGGAGAACATCTTGAAAGGAGAACAGTTTTGGCAACCATGGCCGGAGATAACAGTAGTCACGGATGCCTCACTCACGGGGTGGGGAGCCCATGCCAACGACTTGACCATCAGCGGTCGTTGGTCTCCATCGGAGTCCATACTACACATCAACCTGTTAGAGCTTGCGAGCAATCAGACTAGCGCTGAAAGCTTTTCTGCCATCAGTACATGAAAAGAATGTCCTGATAATGACGGACAACACAGTGGCCATGCACTACCTCAACAAAAGAGGAGGCGTAGGGTCACTGCCACTTTGCAGAGAGGCAATGCAGCTCTGGTTTTGGGCAATTGTTAGGGAGAATTCTCTCTTTAGACTGAATTTCCTAACCTGGTGAGTCCCCCAGCAGCTTTGCTGGATTTCTGGAGTTTGTTTTTTTCCTCCTGCCAAGAGTGAGACTCTTTTTCTCCCACTCTTGGACATGATTCATGGTATTCCTTTGATTGGTAATGTGTTTTATGGGCTATGGGGTCCTTTACTCCATAGGGTCTCATGTGTTTTTCCTCTGTGTGTTACACAGCACCCTCCGTGCAGTAACACAGGGGTGTCATAGTGACACCCGACCATAGACTCCATACCCTGGGACTGACGACTGTCTCCCAGGGCATGTAAAGTCACCATTGGCTTTACTAGTCCCAAATTATTAACAGAAACCAGTACAAACCATCATATTGTGGACGTACTGGTCGGGGCAATTTGATTGCCCCAGGGTCTGTTAGTCGAGGGGGCACGTCTCCGCCCCCCCCCGATCGAGTTTTGGCTGGTGGCAGTGGAAACTACTTTTTATATTCGACCGCGAATATTTTCCTATGCGATTTTCCCATTGTTCGAGGCTACCAACTTTAATTATTTAATTCTCATAGCCTCAAACATACCACCGGTTTATATAATTAATATTAATTCTCTGGTTGGTATTTTTTGCCAAGGGTCGATTCTAAAATGGCGTTTGTGTTCTCTTCTGTGACTCCAACCCAAGTCGAGCCCTTTGTTCCACTTTTTGGCGGGCTTCTCCACAGAAGCCTCCAAAAGTGGTGCCACTCTGTCTGGGTACCACAGGGGGTGTGGGAGGGGGTTTAGGCACCCTGGACCGAGTTACCTTGGTAACTCAGGTCACACTCTTGTGTGATTGGCCCAAGTGGTGAGCCGGCCGGCTCACCACTTAGCATGTTTGAGTGACAGCTAGGCTGAGTGAATGGGGGTTTTCTGCATAAAAGCAGGGCTTTGGGGACTGGAACTTCAGAAGTCGCCACAGGACCTGAGAATCTGACGAGGGAGAAGCTGAGCCGACCTACCACGACGACACCACCGGTGGAGCCCTGCAGAATCGACTCACCACTTCCGGACGACAGGAGAGGCTTCTTCCCCTGACTGGTAGGCACAACCAGTTTTCCTTTCTTTCTTCGCACCCCAGCCCGGTTTGTGGTCGAACTGCCCGTGCCAAGCACCCCGGCGGCCGGATAGCCACTCACCACTGAACCGCGAATCACCGGACCGCTCCTTGTACCTGAGAAACTCAGCGGCTGGTTTCTTCCCTGGCAGTGCAACGGACTCCTGTCTTCCTCCACGACGAGATCCTCTCTTCCCCCGGACGAAGCACCGACTTGTATCCGCTGCCAGGAACAACTGCCCCCGCTGGAGCGTTCTCACCACTTTAAGGGACCGTGTCCGCCAAGCATCCCTTTCTAAAGATTGCTACAAGGTAATAACTCCTTAACCTTCTGGACTGGGCTAGCCGCCTTGACCCTCTAACTGGTCCCTTTCTGTGGTCCAACTCCTTTTTTGAACCTTTACAAGACCTTTGTGCACTGCAACCGTGTGACCTTGGACACATTTCGTTTGGATCCTCTGAAGGTGGATCCGGCCTCTTGAACTCTAACTTCACGGTTTTGCTTTGCCTCCCTCCCTTGTTGTGTTCTTGAAAAAGTGTTGGGATCTGTTCCAATTTGTTCTCTGCTTGTCTCTCCCTTTTTAAAAACGAACTATTAGAGTGCCATCAATGTTAAGCGCTCACCGCTGTCTGGAAATAAGTGGGGCTTTACTTAAGACTTGTCTAATAGTCTTTTTAGGGAGTGTATATCTTAGTGACCGTGTTTTTGAATTGCTTATTATTAGTGCCCATGTGTTTTTCTAGATGTGGTTTTAAATAAATAATTATATCTCTTTTACACCAAGCCCTGGTCAGTGTTTACTTGTTATATTGTGTGCTCTTGACCTATTGTGAATACTCTGTATACTGCCTAACTCTTCTTGAGGGAAGTCTGACTACTCAGCCCCAGCTACCAAGTGAATCTGTGTGGTACAGACTGCTACCAAGTGGGTTTACTGCCAAACACCTGCAGTCCTAAATCTTTTGCAGTGGTCCCAGAGGGAACTGCACAGGTTTCTGCCTAACAGCAATTCAAGAGGGAATCTCTCTATCGGCTGTTCAACTAGCCGGAAAAAAGAACTTGACGGCGGACTCTCTGAGCAGGCAGACGACAGTTTCCCACAAGTGGGAGCTAGCTCAGGAAGTCCTTCAAGAGATCTTGGCCCTTTGGTGAATCCCTCAGGTGGATCTGTTCGCCACCAGCATCAACAGGAAGTGCGATCAGTTTTGTTCAAGGGAATTTCCCCTGAGAGGAGCACTAGGGGATGCGTTCGTAGTGGACTGGGAGTTCCCACTCCTGTACGTGTTTCCTCCAGTCCCTGTCATTCCTCAAATGATCAGGAGGTTGAGAAGATTCCAGAAAGCCATGATTCTAATTGCCCCGGATTGGGCCAGGAGAACGTGGTACCCAACCTTCTAGACATGTCCATCTGTCCTTCAATTCGTCTTCCGCAAAGAGAGGACCTTCTCTTGCAGAAGGAAGGTCAGGTTCTCCATCCAGACATCGGAACCCTCAACCTTCACGCTTGGTTTCTGAAAGGTTGAGATACAAAGATTGGGATCTCCCGGATGACGTCATGGAGGTGTTGCTTTCGGCCAGAAGGCCAGCAACAAAAACTTAATACCGCTGCCGTTGGAACACATTTTGCAGCTGGTGTAGAGAAAAGAATATTGAACCCTTTTTCATGCAATACACCAATGGTGTTATCGTTCTTGCTTTACTTAGCAAATTCAGGTCTTCAAATTGATACAATCAAAGGCTATCTCGCAGCGCTGTCAATCTTAAAGCGTACTGCTGAGGAGCCTTCATATTTCAAATTACCCTTGGTAATCCAATTTCTGAAGGGGTTAACTAATGTTTATCCCCCAAAACATTTTCAAGTTCCATTGTGGGACCTAAATCTAGTCTTAAAATGTCTGATGGGTACTTCTTTTGAACCACTTCATTCCTGTTCATTAAGATTTCTCACTCTTAAAACAGTCTTTCTTGTGGCTATAGCATCTGCCAGAAGAGTGAGCGAATTACAAGCTCTATCTTGCAAACCTCCTCATACAATCTTTCATAAAAACAAGGTTGTTTTACAAGTGAAGCCTCATTTTCTCCCAAAGGTGATCTCTGAATTCCACATTACTCAGAAAATAACCTTACCTTTGTTCTATCCTCCTCCCCACCCAGGGAAAGAGGAAGAGAGGTTACACCGGCTGGATCCAAGGCGTGCCTTGAGTTTTTATATTAGCAGACTTGCTAGAATAAGGCAAGCAGACCAATTGTTTGTAGGATACGCAGGGCACAAATTAGGATTGACAATCACGAAACAGACCATTTCAAGGTGGATCTTTTTAACCATTCTAGAATGCTACAAATTAGCAGGAAAAGAGCCCCCTCAACATCTTAGGGCTCATTCAACCAGGGGTATCGCAGCCTCTTCGGCTCTCCAAAAAGGGCTTCCAATTAGAGACATATGTGCGGCTGCCACATGGTAGTCCGCACATACCTTTACTACATTTTACAGCCTGGATTCCTACTCTAGTCAGGAAACAAGATTTGGGAAAGCTGTGTTGTATTCTGTACATTCTTAAAGGGAAATATTTAATTTTACTCCCGCCTCTTCTTTACACTACTGCTATGGGAGTCTATCAAAGATAAGGAATACGTCGGAGGACACAATCCCTTCGAAGAACAAGTCACTTTCTTACCTTGTAACGTTCTTTCAATGGGATGTTCCTCCGACATATTCTTTATCGCCCCTCCCATCCATCCCCGCAGTAAAACTTTCCTTGTAGTTGCAGCTTACGCTCCTTCAAGGTTAATAACCAATTCATGCAAAGTAATTTCAAGCTTCAAAACGGAACTGAGCAACGGCCGCTACGCGAGTCTATTTATACGCATGATGAAGTCGGCGCCGATACGGAGGCTGTCAAGAGACGTCGATGCGCAGCGCCCTCTACTGAAAATATTTTCCGAGGCCAGCGAGCTGGGATAGGTAACATCAAAGATAAGGAATACGCCGGAGGAACATCCAATCGAAAGAACATTACAAGGTAAGAAAGTAACTTGATCTTCTATGCAAAACAATTCAGACTTAGAATTTAGTAGGCCCTTTGCTCCTGGTGCTCTGTTCTTGCTTCATGGCCCATCCTTCAAGAAGAAAAGGCAGAGAACCCATCAGTCTCTGTGATGGTGTCTTTGCTCTGGAATAGCTTGCCACTTTCATCTCCTTACACAAGCACCTCCCCTTTTGCTGTGCAGTGAAGAACCAGCCTATTTCATGCCTTGATCTGCCATAAAGTGCTCTCCTCTATGCCGATGCAGCGTAAGAGACCTCAGAGAGACTGTGCACTCTATAAATACAACATAGCATTCTCCCCCTCCTGTGTGTATGTTTAAAAAAAAAAAGGGGGGAGCCGAGGGGAGTTGTGCTGCGAGAAGCCCCAGAAAAATCTGCTACCTTGTTGCTTTGCCGATTTGCCCTATACAATCAACACTGCCAGTGACTGGAGGGGCTGGGACCGTGGAGCCTAGCTGCAAAAATG
The DNA here is from genome assembly GCF_040938575.1 of Ambystoma mexicanum. Classification (NCBI taxonomy): domain Eukaryota; kingdom Metazoa; phylum Chordata; class Amphibia; order Caudata; family Ambystomatidae; genus Ambystoma; species Ambystoma mexicanum. The sequence goes on from NC_090929.1 coordinate 1,664,548,801, forward strand.
TTGGAAGGTATGCAGTTGGCAACTTGCTTGAATAGCTAAAAAAAAAAAGAATGAAGACGCTGTGGCCATCTCCCTATGCCACATTTTGTGCATGAAGTGCTTAAATTGTAATGAGTTGATGGGATGTCGGGCCAGAAAACCCACAGGTGCAGGGATGGCAGGCTTGCCTAGATATCACCCATCACATAGACTTCAACTAGACAAATCAAACAGCGGGAGGTTTGACTAACCTCCACTGCTCCCATGCAATATGTTCATAGACCTCCATGATTGGACACTATCCTTGAGAGCAGGCTTTTTTTAACTCTCACATTTTGGCAAATTATAAAACTTTTAATGTTTCACCCTATGTTATTAAGAGTAATAGAGATGTGGATACTTTCTGTGTGACTATTGAAGTGCTGTACCTCTCTGAGGAGGCCCAAAAATTCAAAGGCATGTGTTTGGGTGTGTTGTTGGTTCTATTGTTCAGAGGAGAAATGCTTGGAATTTCAGTGCTTGTTAGGCAGAATCCTGTGCAGTGCCCTTAGGGACCACTATACACAATTAAGACCACAGGTGGCAACACAAGTTTTACCTTTGGTACAAGCCTGTACTACTATGTCAGAGTGGTAGCAGTGGTGGAGCAGCCAGGCTTATCTCAAGATATATGAGCAGTAGCAGAGATTACACAAAGGGACCACAATTACTGTGACTCAAGCAAACACTGACTCAAGGTTTCAGGTAAAAAATATAAGTACATTTATTTTTAAACCATTAGTTATAAACACAACACTTCTATTAAACTCAAATAAAAACCACATGTTAAATAAACTACAACTAACCAATTCACTTTGTACAGTAAGTCTCAAGGTAAGTACCCTGTGTTGAATGAACCCGGTGTTACGAACAAAACACGCTACCGTGAATACGATTGCAATCACTTTTGACAGTTCGGTCTACTAAATAAACACATATCCATGACATGAAATGCCACCGGGGCAAAAACACACTTAGCACCTGAGAAACCCAGAGGGAGCTGGAGGCGAAAATCACAGGCAATATTTTGCTTAGGCAGGCAGAATCAAGAAACACTCAGAGACAGGAGTTCAGAAGTCAAAGGGCCGGAGCCAGGGTCGAAAGACACCGAGGCCTGTTGCCGAAGATCACACAGTCAGACAGTTCACGATTCAACGTAGCCAAAAGTTCTTCGATATTGTCAATGTTCGGAAGCAAAAGTTATAAGAAGGAGGGAAGACAAGGGCAAGCCTTGGAAATGAAGAAAAGGGGTTCACCCAGTTTCCTCACGTAGAACACGGTACCTTGTTCCAATGGTGCAGCTGGTGCCCTGGCAGTTGTTCCTGTTGGTTTCCCGCAGACCCACGATTCCTGGAGCTTCGTTGTGAAGGAGGACGTCTGAAGGGGGTCTGCACCACACAGGGATGAAGCCGGCAGCAGCGATGAGGAATAAAAGGTGCGCTCCTTAAAAACATGAGTCTCTTCAGGTGGCTATCTGGACCACTACAGCAGCGTGCAGCGATTTTGACCAAGGAAGAGGAACCTCTGGCTGTGGAAGATGAGCTGGTTATCCCGACCAAGCTCAAGGGAAGAAGACTCCGGACTGGATCTTCTGAGTCTTCGAAGGGAAGATAGCTCAGGACTGTAGCAGGGCTTCACCGGGACGGGATAGTTGCAGCAGCCGTCGACCTCTCCGCTTCTCTTCGGGTTCCTTGTAGTTCCAGTGGTGACTCTCTGACTTCTAGCCCAAGAGACCTGCCTTTTTATGCGGAAAACCCCCATTCATGCAGCCTGGCTGTCAATCACCCAGCAGGGGGGTTGTCCAGCCCGGACAACTACCCTGGCCAATCATGACAAAGTGCGACTTGGGTTTCCTAGGATACCCTGTGCAGGGGGTGACTATACCCCTCCCTCACATTCAGCCCACCTAGACACCCATGCGCCTTGAGGAGGGCTTCTGAGCAGAAGCCTGCCAAAAGACAGTGAACAAAGAAGGCAAACTTAGTTTGCCGCGCAAAGTAAGACACAAGAAGGACTTTAACAAAAAGAAATGGCGAATAAACCCAACCGGAGCCAAAAGAAAGACGATTTGGTCAAGCGGGTTTATGTTCGAGGCTGATATAATAGCCAAGAACAGTACCACGTTTATCTAATATAATCGCGGTAGAAAAGTTACGGAAGATACCACTGCCACCAGACAAGTTTAAATGTTAAAAGAGCGAAACAATGCTCTAGGAGGTACAGATAAAAAGGTATACAAGTTTCGAAGGGATTGGGTCCTCCGACGTATTCCATATCTATGACAGGTAATGTCCATAGCTGTGCTTCTTCGGAAAAACTTTGGCGTCTGTGTCCTGCGTCGATGACGTCGATGCCCCGTCCCCGAGGACCTCCTCCGACGGCACCAGATGTGATAAGTAGGACGCACGACGCCCATAGCCTCAGTTCCGTTTTTTTCCGCGAACGTGTTCACTTCGGGAATCTCGGTACGCCTCGACTTTTAGGAGTTTGCTATTTTCTTCTCGGTTTGTTGAACCTGTTCGGTTTTTTTGAAGACCTGTTTGTGGCGATGTCTACTTCGTCTTCAACCCCGCGTCCGGGCTTCAAGAAATGCGGGGACTGTGGGTCCAAGATGTCGGTCACAGACTCGCACAACGCCTGCCTCTGGTGCCTCGGGGAGGCCCAGGATACGGACGACTGTGTCGACTGCCAGTTGCTCACAGCAAAGGCCTTGCGGGAACGCAAGTAGAAGCTGTCGGTAGGTCGGGTGTCTAAGCCCCGGAAGTCGAGGTCTGCGGGGCTTTCGACGGATGACTCGAGAGGCGACTCGATGCGTCATCGTCGGAAGTCCAGTGTGTCTCCTTCCAGGAGTCTGTCTCGCCACTCCTCCGCCTCTTCGAGGCATTCCCGAAAGCGCCGGCATCGGTCGCCTTCCCCGTCCTCTTCCGAGGACTCTGCCCAGTCGGCGGGTCGCTTTTCCCTCCAAGCGACACCGGAGGAATGGGCTTCCTTCGGGAAGCAGATGCTAGCGATTCTTGAATCGCAGGGCACCGGTCCGTCCGTGCCTCTGAGTGGGGTCGGTCGGCACCGGTCGAGAGACACCGCTCGTACGCCTTCGGGCTTGGGTGGCCGGCACAGCTTGCGGGGGAGATCCCGCTTGGACAAGGGTAGCCGTTCTTACCATGCCCGTTCCAGGTCCCGGACCTCGACGCGCTCGAGACCGCGTGATCCTGTGCCGTCTTCGAAGAAGACGTCAACGCCTGTGGCGCCGAGGTCGTCGACGATTTCTCTCGAGGCTCCGCCTCCGAGGGGGTCGTCGACACTGCCGGCGCCTAGGTCGTCGAGAGACACGCTCGGAGCTCTGGCTTCGAGGCCTGTGTTGACGCTGTCGATGCTGGCGGCGCTGCAGCTGACGTCGATGCCGTTTCTGTCGACGTCGGCGCCGACTCGTTCGGCGCCCTTGACGCCTTTCGAGGCGGTGGTGTCGGAGGGGCCCTGTGGCATGGGGTTAGCCACTAGAAAGGCTCTGGCTAAGGTCAGGCACAGCTTTGGTCCCCAGATGTCTTCCTTTCACCGCCTCGAGTACAATTCAGACGGTGATGAAGGCTCTGATGACGGCATAGTTCCGGTTACGGTACCAGATCAGCTTATCTCGGGCCATAGCCAGTTTGATGACCTGAGGCAGTCACTGCAAGATGCCAGTGGACTGGACACCTCTCCGGAGGTGGAGTTTTGTAGGCCGGAACCTGGCACTCATGCCGATTCTTCATATCGGCGCCTTATGTCTCGGGTCACCGAGTACTTGGGTTGGTCGGCTCCCCCAGGGGAGTTCGTTCAGGATGATCTCACGGACATCCTTGATCTTGGTCCCCCCACTGACCCGGTATTGCCGTTTCATATGGCTCTGCAGAGAAGGGTGGCGGCGGCTTGGACTGCTCTGGAGAGTCTCCCGGCAGTGGGCAAGTCTTTGTCGCGAAAATACCGTCCAGCCAATAGCGACCCCTGCTACTTGTCCAGGCACCCCACTCTGGAGAGTTTGGTGGTGCAGGCGGCTACGGCCCCAGCAAAGCAGGCGTCGTATCCTCCGGATAGGGACGACAAACGTTTTGACGCCTGGGCGAAGAAAGTGTTTTCTTCAGGGGGTATGGCGCTTCAGGCGGCCAACTCCATATGTGCCTTGTCTCGTTTCACACACACTCTGTGGAACTGTGTTGCATTAGCGGCTGAACATATTCCCGAAGGGGACGAACAGGATGGTTTCCTTGCTATGGTTCAGGATGGCAAGGATGCCATGTGTGAGGCCGTTCAGTCCGGTTTGGACATGGCAGATTGTGTCAGCCGGTCCATGGCGGCGAGCACCGTGATATGCAGGTTTGCGTGGTTGCGGAAGTCTGGGTTCTCTCCTGATATGCAGTCCCGGCTCCTCAATATGCCCTTTGGCGGTGAACATCTTTTTGGCAGCAAGGCTGACGAGAGCCTTGAGAGGTTGCAGACCTCCAAAGCTGCAGCGAAGTCGTTGGGCGCTGCAGTTCGACAACCTCCGCCTTTTCGTCCTAGGGGACAGCAATGGAGGGGAGGTTCCTTTCTCTATTACTCGTCCTTCAGTAAAGCGAGAGGAGCTAGCAGTTAAAGAGGCCACCGTAAGAGTGCCAGAGGTGGAAACAAGGGTACTCGAGGTGCCAAGGCCGCTCGGGCAGTTGCCTCTCTGCCCTCAGGCAACGCCGCAGCCGCTGAGTCATGAGGCCAGGTCCCATGGTTCGCCGGTTGGGGGAAGGCTGGCGCAGCATCTTTTAGAGTGGCGAGCCATTACTTCAGATGTGTGTGCGTTCTGGAGATCCTAACCCATGGCTACTGTCTTCTCTTTCGGCAGAGGCCTCATGACAATCTACCTGGAAAACTCTCTTTGAAGAGTCTGGATCCGCTCCTTGTGCAGGAAATTCAAGCCCTGCTGGAGAAAGGCGCCATAGAACTGGTGCCTGTAGCGGAGAGGAACAAGGGATGGTATTCCCCTTATTTTTTGATTTCGAAGAAAGACGGGGGGATTAAGACCCATCATGGACTTGTGCGGTTTGAACAAACTACTCAGGAAGGACAAGTTCAAGATGGTGACTCTTTCTCAAGTCCTCCAGGCCCTTCAACTTCAGGACTGGTTGGTGTCTCTCGACCTCAAGGACGCTTAGTTCCATGTACCGATCCTTCCCAAGCACAAGAAGTACCTGAGGTTCGCGGTTGGCGACTCGCACTTTCAGTTTCGGGTCCTGCCGTTCGGATTGACCTCCGCCCCAAGGGTTTTCACCAAGCTCATGGTGGTGGTGGCAGCGCATCTCAGGAAAGGGGGGATTCACGTCTACCCCTACCTGGACGATTGGTTGATCAGGGGGAGCTCTCCCGTGCAAGTCCTGGATCATCTGTTAGTCACCTGCCACTCCCTTCACAAGCTGGGCTTCTCCCTCAATTTAAAGAAGCCCCATTTGACACCAACGCAGCGGCTCCAGTACATCGGAGCAGTGCTCGACACATCCCTGGGGCAGTGTTTTCCTCCCCAGGTGAGGGCTCTTCACATTCAGCAGATGGTGCACAAGTTTCAACTTGCCCAGAATCTCCCAGCGTCCGAGTTCTTGAGACTGCTCGGCCTTATGGCATCCTGCATTCTTCTGGTGCCAGAGGCTCATCTGCGGATGAGATCTTTGCAGTGGGCTCTCAAGCTCCAGTGGTCTCAGTCCTCTGGTAGGCTGTCGGACCCTGTTCAGGTGCCGCCCTCTGTCGCCCAGGACCTTCTGTGGTGGGCCGTCGAAGGCAATCTGATGAAGGGGGAGGCCATTTTGGCTGCCCTGGCCGGTGGTGACGATCGGGACGGACGCATCCCTCACGGGATGGGGAGCTCATGCCAACGAGTTGACAGTCAGCAGTCGTTGGTCTCCGTTGGAGTCCAGACTCAATATCAATCTGTTGGAGCTGAGGGCTGTCAGGCTTGCCCTGAAGGCTTTTCTGCCGACTATGCGAGGAAGGCGTGTCCTGAGTCTAACGGACAACACGGTGGCCATGCACTACCTCAACAAAAAGGGGGGGGGGCAGGGTCACTTCCTCTGTGCAGGGAGGCGATTCAGCTCGAGTTCTGGGCCATCCAGCAGGAAGTTTCGATCTCGGCTGTTCATCTGGCCAGAGACGACAACGAGACGGCGGACGCTCTGAGCAGGCAGAGCGCGGCGATCTCTCACGAGTGGGAGCTGGCTCAGGAGATTCTCCTGGAGCTCTTCACCCTTTGGGGGACCCCTCAAGTGGATCTTTTCGCCTCCAGTGTCAACCGGAAGTGCGAAAGGTTCTGCTCGCGGGAATTCCCTCCAAAAGGAGCCTTGGGAGACGCGCTTGTGGTGGAGTGGTCATTCCCACTGCTGTACGCGTTTCCTCCAGTCAGCGTCATCCCGCAAGTACTGCAGAGGTTACGGAGGTTCAGTTCCCGGATGATCCTCATTGCTCCGGCGTGGGCCTGGAGGACGTGGTACCCGGACCTTCTCGACTTGTCCATCTGCCCTCCACGTCGTCTTCCCTACTGAGACGATCTGATCTCACGGGAGGGGGTTCAGGTTCTCCATCCAGAGGTCAGATCCCTCAACCTTCACGCTTGGCTTCTGAAAGGTTGAGGTAAAAGGATTGGGACCTCCCTGAAGACGTGATGGAGGTGTTGCTCTCGGCAAGGCAGCCGGCAACAAAGTCTCTGTACCGTTGCCGTTGGAGAAAGTTCTGCGACTGGTGCAGAGTTAAGAATGTGGATCCTTTGAAATGTGACATTCCCATGGTCTGTCTTTGTTGCTTTCCTTGGCCCATAGGGGCTTGCAAGTGGGGACCATTAAGGGTTACCTGGTGGCGCTGTCCATATTTAAGCGCTCATCTGAAGAATGTTCCTATTTTAAGATTCTTTTAATTTCTCAGTTTTTGAAAGAGCTCACTAATGTGTTCCCTCCGTCACCTTTTCTGGTGCCTGGTTGGCATTTGAACCTTGTTCTTCAATTTCTTGTGGGTGCTCCGTTTGAGCCTTTACATTCCTGCCCTTTGAGACTGTTAACTCTGAAAACTGTGTTTTTGGTTGCGGTTACTTCCGCTCGCAGAGTTAGTGAGTTACAGGCACTTTCAGTTAAGCCACCTTTCACTGTGTTTCATAAGGACAGGGTTGTCCTTCGAGTTCGTCCTTCTTTTCTTCCGAAGGTGGTTTCGGAATTTCATTTGAGCCAGGTTGTTCTTCCGGCGTTCTATCCTCCTCCACATCCTGGTAAGGAAGAGGAGAGGCTCCATAGGCCTGATCCTAGGAGAGAGTTGAGCTTTTATATTTCGCGCATGTCCCGGGTCAGAGTGGACGATCAACTTTTCATTGGTTACGCTGGAAAGCGTTTGGGACAAGCTGTGATGAAACAGACTTTGTCTCGGATTATTTTAGCTATTTCCGAGTGGTTAAGGACCCTCCGGCTGGCTTGCGGGCCCATTCTACCAGGGGACTGGCTGCGTCTACTGCCCTGCAGAAGAGTGTTCCTATTCATCACATCTGTGATGCAGCCACCTGGGCTTCAGTACATACTTTTGTACAGCATTACTCCCTCGATTCCATCCGAGGGCAGGATCTGGCCTTTGGCAAGGCAGTCCTTTATTCCGCAATTTGATTGGGCATGCTAAATTTGTGTTCTAAATTCTTTTCCCACCTCCTTGTTTGGTACTGCTTTGGGAGTCTGTCATAGATATGGAATATGTCGGAGGACCCAATCCCCTCGAAGAACAAGTTACTTTCTTACCTGGTAACGTTCTTTCGATGGGATGGTCCGACGACGTATTCCATATCGCTCCCTCCCTACCTTCCCCGCTGCAGAATGTCTTTTGCGATTGCAGCTTGCTTTCTGCAAGGCCTTGTGTGTCTGACTGGCAGAAAACTGGTGGCACAAGTTCTGGGGGAAAAAACTACAACTGAGGCTATGGGCGTCGTGCGTCTTACTTATCACATCGGGTGACGTCGGCCGTCGGAGGAGGTTCTCGGGTACGGCGCATCGACGTCATCGACGCAGGACGCAGACGCCGAAGATTTTCTGAAGCAGCACAGCTGTGGACATTACCTGTCATAGATATGGAATACGTCGTCGGACCATCGCATCGAAAGAACGTTACCAGGTAAGAAAGTAACTTGTTCTTCTCCAGCATAGGGTCTGGCATGGATTGACATGCTCATGAATGTTCCCCGTCGTCAGGCTGGGAATCCTCGGTACAGAAAAAAAATCAGTATCAGTTTTGTTTCTGATCTGTCTTTCCTAGTAGTAACCAATCGCTGATCTCTGGGTCATACTGGCCACAGCCAATTACTGCCCTCTCACTAAGCCCCGCCTCCGGCAGCCAACCTCACATTTTTACCGCACGTTCAAGTGTTGGGAGTCCTCGTGCTATAGCTCTCGAGTTTTTGCTGCGTTTTAGCGCTTTTTCAAAGAGAATTTCTCATTTTTTGGTTAAATTGAGCCTCAAGCTCCACCGTCTTTACATCCGATCAACGGGGACCCGTTTCGGAAGTTTCTATGCCCCTCAAGGGTAAAGATTTTGTCGAACAACGCTTTTGGAGGATTCCAGAAGTTTGAGGCCTACCCCGGACATGGCCCAGGAGAAAGGGAGCTCGACGCCCGGGAAGCTGTTCAAGGAAGACAAGCATTCCTTATGCCTCTACTGTCTTCACAAGGACAAAACGCTCGTGGAGGAGGACTGTGCATTTTGCGGGAACATGTCGGAGCGGACCATGAGGGACCGCCATCTTCGTCTCGCCAACGGGCTGGAGGGAATGAGCCCGTCAGGTGAGAAGAAAAAGAAGAAATCCGAGCGATCCTGTGAGGGCTCCCCGGCGACGGGGGCCCAACAGAAGGCTAAGCACCGCGAGTCAGCGGGCACCGTGCGCGCCGAACGGTCTGGCTCCTCGGCTGCCAGGCAGGGCGCATCCTCCCCGGCGCCATCGACCACGAGCCAACGCTCTGGCTCGGGTAAGAGGAAATCCGAGAACCCGGCCAAGCTTCTGGAGAGGCCCCGGTTTATCTTGAAGATTTCGGCTGATGGGGAGTGAGGCGGGGAGCCCTCCCCCAAGGTGAAGGCCACAAGCACGCAGTCGGTGACTAAGGCCTTGATTCACCCAGCCAAGGCCTCTATCGAGAAAGTTGCGGCAACCCTGGCGCAGCCTGCGGAGGTTACACATGTGGTAGCGGTCTCAGGGCCCAGAGTTTCCCTCCCTCCTCGTAGGGAGGCATCTTTCAAGCCCATCGAAGGAACCCCCACGAAGCCCCCGGAGGAGAAAGAAGGGGGGGGTCAGTGGCCGTAGTGGATTCAGACACAGCCTCCCGAGGAGGAACTTGTCGAAGTCCCTGAGAGCCATGACGCGGGCATGGAGGAGGACCAGCCCGTCGAGAGGCATCCCGACGAGGGGGACGACGAAAGCGGCGGCGCTGACGGGACCCCAGACCAACCGTCACACCTGTCGCAGCCAGTGCCTCAGGACAACTCTGCGGCCATTTTGATGGCAATTGAATCCGTATGCTCTGAAATAAGGACTAGATTGCCTTTACCCCAGACGGAGGAGCCGGAGCCAGGCCCGACGGAGGAGCCAGGGGCAGGCCTGTCGGGAAGTCCACCACTCAAGAGGAGAAGAACACATCCTCCTACACCCTTCCAGCCCTTGAGGCCTGCTCAACCCTCCTCCCCGTCCACGGGGATGGCACGGACACGGCCACGACTGGCACGGACGACGAGGGCGGCGACGACTGGGTGGACCTCCCGTCGTCCCACCCCCCCCCCGGGCTTCCCCACCCGATGAGATTGGATCCTTCCATGCGATGATCCCCAGGGCAACCAAGCTTTTCCAGCTCTCCAGCTCTGCCCCGAAGAAAAGGAGGGGTTCCTCTATCAACGTCGAGAGACCAAGAAGAAGACGGTCCTCGCGGTACCTGTACTGGATGACATCTGGGACGAGGGGCTCTCCCTCCTCAAGAACCCGTCCACGATGCCGATACGAAAAGAAGTACCGGGTCCCCGACGCGGCCCCTCTATGCCTTAGAGCACAGCCGACCCCGGATTCAGTCGTCTCGGCGGCGGCCAGGAAGAAGGCGGGGAGGGGCTTCGACATCGACTTCTCCACCGGACGCGAGGGAAAGAAGTTCGACGCGATGGGACGACGAGTCATCACGTCGGCGGCGACGACGATTAAGGTGGCCAACGCCCTGGCTATCGTTGCCCGTTACGACAGGGCACTTTGGTATAAAATCGCTCCCTTGTTGGACTTAGTACAGAAGCCCTGGAAATCTTGCAAGAAGGCGAGGTGGCGTCGGACCACGCCATAACGGTGGCGACAGACATCGATGACACCGGTTTCTGCCAGTTGGGCAACGGTGTTTGCCTCAGACAGCGTGGATGGCTTAAGGCGACGGATTTCCGCCAGGACGTACAAGCCAAGGTGTTGGACATGCCCTTTGACGGGAACAACTTGTTTGGGAAGACAGTCGATGAGTCCCTGCAAGCCATCAAAATGGAGACGGCCCGTGCCCCAGGAGTTCTCCAGCAACGATGCCCGCCCTTTCGGAACACCGGAGGCAAGCAAGGGGCCTCCAAAGGTTCCGGCAGCGGCTCCTCTACCTACCATCAAGCGGCCCATTCCTCATCCCAGGAGGCCTATAGAGGACGGGGCAAGTCTGGAGGTTCCCGCCGTCGTCGCCAGGGAGGTCAAGGCAGCAAGGCGGCCTTGAAACAGGACTGAACCGACCGTGGCGTCGGGCCCCCACCGAAGCACCCCGGTGGGAGGCCGGCTGGCGAAGTTCGTCAGCGTGTGGGAGTCCATCTCCACCGACCGTTGGGTGCTGGAAACCTGGCCCAGGGGCACGCCCTCAAGTTTCTAAAGTGCCCTTGCGTGCCACCCGTGGCCAGGAAGGAAAACCACATACCCCAGCTGCTGCAGGAGGTAAGGGCGATGCTCAAGAAAGGTGCCATTGAGCTCGTCCCAATGACACTTCGGGGCTCTGGGGGTCTACTCAAGATACTTTCTCGTAAAGAAGACAGGAGGTTGGCGTCCCATCCTGGACCTCCGGCGACTGAACAAGTACATCAAGGCTCAGAAGTTCCGGATGGTCACCCTCCAGCACGTGCTGGGACAGCTGGAGGAGGACGATTTCCTGTCCTCGTTGGACTTGGAGGATGCCCACTTCCACATCCCCATTCTAAAAGGTCACCGGAAGTTCCTCAGGTTCGTGGTCCAAGGACGGCACTACCTGTTTAAGGCCCTCCCGTTCGGATTAAATTCGGCACCCAGGGTATTCACCAAGTGCCTAGCACTGGTGGCGGCGTGGCTATGCCTACAAGGGATCCACGTCTATCCCTACCTGGGCGACTGGCTCATCTGAGCAAGGACAAGGGAGCTTGCCGTAGAATACACAGCGAAGACCGTCCAGCTACTCACGGACCTGGGGTTCTCCATCAACTTCCCCAAATCCCACCTGATCTCTTCGCAGGTCGCCCTGTTTCTGGGAGCCAAGCTCGACACAGTGGGACGGCTGGCCTCGCCGTCCGACGAAAGCCATCCGGGGCAAGCCGCAGCGCCTGCTAGTCACGGACGTAGTCAGGGTAAGATCCATCAAATCCCTTCTCGGGATGATGTCCTCCTGCATCTATCTGGTACGCCTGTGCAGACTTCAAATGCGTCCACTGCAAGAGTTCCTCGACCCACGCTGGTTCCAGGCGACGGGCAGCTTCGAGGACAGGATACTGCTCAACGAGACCTTCCGACGAGTGATCCGGTGGTGGAGCACCCGCACTCATCTGACGGCGGGCGCAGACTTTCAGACCCCAGCTCACCAGGTAACGTTGACGACGGATGCCTCGCTGGAAGGGTGGGGAGCGCATCCCGGAGATCTCCACGCGAGAGGCCTTTGGCTCCCGGAGGAAAAACAGCTTCATATCAACCTTCTCGAGCTCCGCGCAGTGTTTTGGGCCCTCAGGTCCTTTCTTCCGTCCCTCAAGGGCAAGGTGGTGAGGATCTTCACCGACAACACCACCACGATGTTCTACATCAGGAAGCAGGGTGGAACCAGATCCCCAGCCCTGTCCAAGGAATCCCACGATCTGTGGCACTGGGACATCGACCAGGGGATGTTTCTGGTACCTTTTCATCTGGCAGGGATAAATAACACCATCGCCGACTCACTCAGCAGGGAGCTGCGCTCGTGCCACGAGTGGGAGCTACGCCAGGGTCAAATGGATCAACTCTTCAGGCTGTGGGGCAGACCCCAGGTCGATCTCTTCGCGACGGCGATGAACTCCAAGTGCCAGAGGTTCACCAGCAGGTTCCCCCAACCGAGGAGCATGGGTGATGCTTTCTCATTCCCCTGGGACAACCTGTTCATCTATGCTTTCCCGTCGTTGCCACTGCTACTCCGGCTCATCAACCAGCGCAAGAGGTCCCGGTGCAGGGTGATCCTTGTCGCACCGGCGTGGCTGAGACGGATCTGGTTCCCGGGCCTTCTGGACTTATCAGCGTCCCCACCAGTCAAACTGCCTTTGGAAGCGTATCTTCTCTCCAGAGAAGGAGGCGCCATTCTTCATCACGACCTGAAGTCGCTGAACTTGCAGGCCTGGCTCCTGCAGGACTAGAGTTTGGAGGATACGATATACCGGCCGACTGCAGAGAGGTTCTTGCAAAGGCCAGGGCGTCCTCAACTCTCAAGTGTTACGGACACAAATGGAAGAGGTTCTCTGTCTGGTGCCGGGCACAGAAGATTAACCCTCTACGGGTTACGGCCCCTCAAGTACTGCCGTACCTACTGTCGTTGGCCAAGGCTGGACTAGCTCACGCCTCCATCAAGATACATCTGGCTGCCATCTCCAGATACACCAGGACAACAGGACGGGTGTCCTTGTGGTCTCATCGCCTGGTGAAGGAATTTATAAAGGGACTATTCCGCTCGTTCCCGCCAGTGAATGCCCCAGCCCCGGCGTGGGAGCTCAACGTGGTGCGGACTAGGCTCATGGGGTCCCCTTTCGAGCCTATGCATACGGCACCATTGAAGTTCCTATCGTGGAAAACAGCTTTTCTTGTGGCCATCACCTCCGCACGGCGCGTGGGAGAGATTCAGGCCCTATCTTGCAAGCCTCCATACTTGACTTTTCACGACACAAGGGTGGTGCTCAGGACGCATCCCTCCTTCATGCCCAAGGTGCCGTCGGACTTCCACCTCAACGAGCCCTTGGTGTTACCAGTTTTCTTCCTGTCGCCTTCGTCACCAGCCGAGAGGACTTTGCACTCCCTGGATGTAGCTAGAGCGCTAAAGTTCTACGTGGACCGCACCAAGATTTTTCAGAAGACGTCGCAGCTTTTTTGAGAACTTTGGGCCTGTGAATCAAGGGAAGGCTCTCTCGAAGGCTTCCATTTCCAGATGGCTCTCCGGCTGTATCATGCACTGTCACGGGTTGGAAAAACGACCGCTGCCCGGCCGTCTGAGAGCCCATTCGACCAGAGCGATCGCTGCTGCCACGGCGTTCTTGTCTGGTGTGCCCCTGTTGGACATCTGCAGGGCTGCTACGTGAAGGTCGACGCACACCTTCACGAAATTCTACTGCGTCGATCGGGATTCCAGGGAAGAGTCCAGGGTCGGCCAAGCAGTGCTGTGCAACCTGTTCGCCTGAAGGGCCGTGTGAGGAGGTAAGAGTTGATTAATGTTGAGTTTATGCATTGCTTGATGTTGAGCCTTTTGCCACCTCGCGTGGTTGTGCATGTGTGTACTGCTATGTAATCTTATATTCATGAGCATGTGAATCCATGCCAGACCCCATGCTGGAGAAGGAACAAGTTACTTACCTGTAACTGTTGTTCTCCAGCATGGGTCTGGCATGGATTCACATGCAAAGCCTCCCGCCTACCCCTCTGCGGCTCTTCACTTGGTCATACTGCCACTTTACGTGCTACCAAATCTGAGGATGGCTGCCGGAGGCTGGGCTTAGGGAGAGGGCAGTCATTGGCTGTGGGCAGTATAACCCAGAGATCAGTGATTGGTTACTACTAGGAAAGACAGTTCAGAAACTAAACTGATACTGATTTTTTTCTGTACCGAGGATTCCCAGCCTGACGACGGGGAATATTCACGAGCATGTGAATCCATGCCGGACCCATGCTGGAGAACAACAGTTGCAGGGTTGTTCCTAACCCTTTCCAGTACTCCATGGAAAATGGGGTGTACTGATCTGTGGTAGATTGACTAAGTAAACTTAATGGTAACTTTACCCTTTTCTGGGGGACGGTAGTCGCCTCAGAAATGTAGTCGAGGGAAGTCTCAAAGACAACCCTGCGTCACGGCACTGAAGGTGTGCTGTGTGACACACAAAAAGAAGGGGGCTACTGAAGTGGTGTACTTCAGAGTCCACAATCACAGACACAGGTGGAAACACATAGCAAAACACAGGTAAGAGGGGGGAAAATCGCTACCAAGTGGAAAAAAAATAAACTCCAGAAGTCCAGCAAAGCTGCTGGGGGACTCAGGGACTCACTAGGTGAGGGAAATTAGCCATAGATGAGAATTCTCCCTAACAGTGCTCAACTGTCCTTGTTAGCGTGACCAAAACTAATATGCAAATCAGTGTTTTTCATCCGACATGGCACAGAAAGCTAAAACATGATTGTAGACCTTCCTGAGTGGGCACCACCCCATAGAATGTTATTTTGCCTTGTTATTTCATAGTAGATTATCTAAAATCTCATAACAATTTTTAGCCCAGTGATAAAAAGAACAGCATGTCACTATATTGGATATCTTCCAATCAGATTCCACACCTCAGGAAGACCAAATAACTTGACGAAGTAGTGTACAATGACCTAAGAATTGCATGCTTTAGTATGGTGTTAAAAAGGTCAGCTATTTTGCCACTTGAAGTTACGAAATTGTCAATTTCTTTTTGCCACACGTGCCACTTGGCTTTTGCCCAAAATCAAAGCCTGTTTCGGAGTTTGCATCAATTAGTGGCTGGCGTTGCCTGGGTCCTTTTTACCTCACTTCCCGGCCTGACCAATGAAACGTTGTCTCAGTCCCCTGTCGCAAGCTCATTAGTTTTTAACGTACTGCCAGTATAAAAGGATGTTTTTGAAAGAGGGCTTTATTGCACAAAGCTTTTGTTGTAATTGTGTAACTAATGGTTTTGATATAAAAATGAGGTTGTAGCGCATATAATGTCCCCTATGTAAGACAGAATTAACTTTATTTTGTCAGTCTTAAATTGCAGTTGGGGCGACGGAAATGTAAATACAATCGTAACCAGTAATTCCAAAATGTCTTCGAATCCCATGAACTTTTGTCAGTAGGCACTCTGGGGCCAGGGGTACTCTGTATACAAAAAGATTGTGGCGTCCAAGTTTCAATATAATAACTGTAAGTAATAGGGGGCTCTACCTCCAAGGATCTACTTTCAGGAGAATAGGTTTTGTCTTGGATCTTATTTACCCTGTCTGAGAGGATAGCTTGTTTTGCTTTAGTGGTCTGCTGTTAAAGTCTTTATAGTACTAGACAGCAGGTTAGTATCGGGGTTCATCATAATGAGGTAAGGCTGGCACACACTCAGAAAAGCAAGCGCTTGTCCAGTGGAGCTGGTGCTAACCCCCCATTCTCCTTAAAGGTTAAAAGACAATGCAAACAAAATGCTCTAAACTCTGGTTAGTGGGTACTAAGAGGACAGGGTTGGGCAAACAAAAAGCAGACTATGGAATAGGAAATAGTCAAAAAGAAGACCAGAATGTTACTGACAGTTCTAATGGAATACCAGTATATTAAAACATGATGTGGGAATAAGGCCCATCTGGGTGTTGCAAGGGTGGAGAACTGCATGCCCAAGCAGGGAGGAAAAAAAGGGAAAAGCAGAGCAGGGATAAAAGGAAGCATGAGGGAAAAGAAATGAGAGCAAGAAATGACAAGGGCCAGAGCCTACATTTTGCAAGGCAAAACAAAAGCGGAACATGCATCTGGTTGTCTTCTTGGTAAAGTGTTTTGACTAATGCCTTCCTGCGAGCAAACAGAACATATCTTACTTCTAACGAGACACATCCGCACAAATTAATGTAATATTCTCCTCCACATCCTTTAATTTTTGTTCTAACGTCCGGTCTTTGATTCCGGTGCATATGTCCAACATTTTCTTTGCTAATCATTTTGTCTGATGATCTCCTCCTGCCGCCTTCTGATTGGCTCTTCCTGCCTCTGCTCCTTCATGGGCTCATCCTGCTGCTTCCTTATGGGTTCCTCCTCCTGCTGCCGCCTAATCCTGGTGGGCTCCTCCTGCCGCCTCCTCCTGATGGGCTCCACCTGCCGCCTCCTCCTGGTGGGCTCCACCTGTCGCCACCTCCTGATGGGCTCCTCCTGCCGTTGCCACCTCCTGATGGGCTCCTCCTGCTGTTGCCTCCTCCTGATGGGCTCCTCCTGCCGTTGCCTCCTCCTGCCGCCTCCTCCTCCTGATGGGCTCCTCCTGCCGCTGCCTCCTCCTGATGGGCTCCTCCTGCCGCTGCCTCCTCCTGATGGGCTCCTCCTGCCGCGGCCGCCTCCTGATGGGCTCCTCCTCCTGCCGCTTCCTGATGGGCTCCTCCTCCTGCCGCTGCCGCCTCCTGGTGGGCTCCTCCTCCTGCCTTCTGATATGCCTGCACCTTTCACCTCCTGCTACTGAACTCTTGTCACCCCCTATTCTCAAGCAATCAATTTATTTAGTTCAGATATCAACCCATCAAATATGCGGAAAACAGAAACCAGCATTAAATATAACCATTTAAAAAGCAGTCCCAATCACAGGATCTCCAAACGCCTCCATGTAAAAAGCTCATAGAAGTTACATTTAAGCAATAAGTCCCGAGCTGGGGGGGCATTACCGCCTAACTATGGGCCCCGGAGAATTACCTGAAGCGGTAATGCCCTCCCCATCGAGGGGCTTATTACAATTAATAACCCCGGCCCGTTGGACCGGGGTACTAATAGAACCACTTCGGAAGTTGTCAAACGCCATCAGCGTTTCACAACTGAAAATAATATAAACATAAAAGATGGCTGCCATGGAACGGGGAGAAGGGACTGGTGAGGAACGGTAAGTGGGGCGGAGGTGGGAGGAGGTGTAATGTGTAAAAGGGTGGGGAGGGAAGAGGACACAGGACACAGAGGTGCACTTGCCTGAGTACCCAGCAAGGGAAAATGGCAGCCTCCAGCACTGAGGAGGCTCTCAGTGGCAGGATTACCGTATGGTATTGCCACCACTCTGAGCTCCCTCATTGGCTGGGAGAACTAGGCCACGCCACGCCCCGCCGGGTAGTAATGTATAAAAACCATATGCCAACTTTATTTTCGTTTTCCGTGGTAAGTCAGACAAAGGTCATGTTACTTAAAGCTTCACTTATTATCAAAGGAAATAAAGCTGATCTTTCCCTATGTCTAATGAGGTCTTTTCACTAGTCTACAAAAGAAAAGAAAATGGTGCTTGTCAGGATGTCTTTACATTGAAAATCAATCCTCCGTTACAACCGTAGTCTACCCTAACTCTGTCCCTACCGCTAACAAAAAGGAATAACATAAACCCTCCCAGAACCCTTCTGGAAAGGGACGTTGGCTCAATCTTATACACTCTTGGCTGATTTCGGGCACCCGCAAAAAATGTGCCTCTGGTGTTCAAAGGTCCATTAAAAAAATAAGTCTCTTTTGTTAGGGGCAGGCAGACCGGGGACAATGTCAGGAGAGTGGTGTATCTCATAGAGAAGGTTAACAAAAGGCGAATCCCCGCTCTCCTCATGGCGGTCGATGCCGAGAAGGCTTTTGACCGGGTCGAGTGGGGATTCCTTTTCGCAACTATGCAGAAAATGGGGTTTGGCCCCTCCTTTCTGGACAGAGTCGGGGCCAATTACCGTCACCCGACTCTCTGGTTAGCAATTAACCAGACAATTGACAGACTTGGTCACCGTGGAGAGGGGGACCAAGCAAGGTTGTCCGCTATCTCTGATACTTTATGCACTCCATTTCGAGCCTTTTCTAGAGGCACTGAGATCCAATCAGAACATATTGGGGGTCCCCTTCGCCGGGGACGTTCATAAAATAGCAGCATTCGCGGACAACATATTGTCCCTGACACAACCAGATATAGCCCTACAAGCGGTAGAAACTGAGCTGCAACAATTTAGGTCTGTAGCGGGCCTTAAAATCAACGCCTCTAAGACAGAGATCCTCAATCTCACCACCCCGGGGGAGGCCGCTGAGGCATTAAAGGGATCTTCACCGTACAGATGGCTCGGGAACTCAATCACTTACCTTGGCATAAAACTGGCCAAATCAGTCAAACAATTGTACCAGGTTAATTACCCACCTCTACTGGAGAGAATTAAGTCTAAACTGATTGACTGGGGGCCCCTAACCATCTCTTGGTGGGCCGCATTAACACTCTGAAAATGGTTGTGCTACCTCGAGTGCTGTACTGTTTTGCCGCACTCCCGGTATATATATCTCCCACTTTTTTTTAGAGCACTGAACAGAATGACCTATCGATTTGTGCGGGCCAATAAATGCCTGGGATTGGTGGCTAGACTCATGAGAGCTCCTGCTGACCGGGGAGGCATGGGGAGCCTGGATTTTAGGGCCTACTATAGGGCAGCCCAGTTAAAGGTTATCCAGGATTGGCAAAAAGAAGACTGGGGGAAGATATGGAGGCCAATGGACAGGGCGGTCCTGGGGGAAGATTTAGAAACTGTTTTATGGAAGCCCAAGCAGGGCAGGCCCAATCGCATGCACAGTAGCGCCCTCCTAGGTTTAGTGGGTCGGACGTGGGATGACGCAGTGCAGGAGGCTCATTTCACGACCTTCCCCTCACCCTACACGCCCCTGTTCGGGAATCCCCAGTTTTGTAACGCTCACCTGATTCTCGCAGAGGCGCCGGTCTTGACTGGGCGACTACCGTATCTTCAAAGGTGATGTGTAGCACCCGGTTGGCTCTTTGGGCTGGACCTCTGTGCACTGTATGCCTGACTTCAAGAGTAAGATGTCTGCAGATAGAAAATATGGGATTAATGAACTGGGGTTATTGGGGTGTCCCTATCTCTTTCCTTTTGCTCTCCTGTAGACCCCCAAAGGTTAACGCTCTCACCTTAGGTAAGTGAATGCCGAGCTCTCTAACAAGAGATTACTTTTTTCTGCAAATCTGTGCTGGGTAGGTATAATCGTTCTTGGAAATACAATAAGTTGTCCTTTACTGCAAAGTCCTTTCCCTGCAGATGCCAATTCTGTATGTCTGCTGGAGTTACAAGTTGCCTGGCTTTATCCTTAACTTCCTCTATGGATTCTGTGGCGATTACACCCAGAATTCTTTGTTCGGGAATGATTGGTACAGGTTTAGGGTTGATCAAGTGTTCTTCCACTCCCATCCGAGAAAGGGCATCAGCTTTACCGTTCTTTGTACCAGGTCGATAGGTAATTATGAAGTCAAACTCGGCAAAGAATAATGCCCAACGGAGTTGTCTAGAGGATTGGGCTTTTGCGGTTTTCAAATATTGCAGGTTTCGGTGATCCGTAATCACAGTAACGGTGTGTCGGGCCCCCAGCAGATAATGCCGCCAAGCCTTAAAGGCAGACTTGATAGCCAGAAGTTCCTTGTCAGTAATCGTGTAATTGATTTCAGGAGGCGAGAATTTGCGGGACCAAAATGCCACGGGATGCAACTAATTGGTTACCGGGTCCTTTTGTGATAGAACTGCCCCCATGGCAAGGCTTGAAGCATCAGTTTCCACGATGTAGGGGAGTTCGGGGCGAGGGTGTTTTAAGATTGGTGCAGAGATAAATTTAGTCTTCAAATCCTGGAAAGATTGTTCCGCCTCGGTAGACCATTCAAAACGTTTGTTTTTCTTTAACAAGGCAGTGATGGGCTGGACTATTCGAGAGAATTCGGGGATAAACCTGCGGTAAAAGTTAGCGAAGCCTAGCATGCTTTGCACACCTTTTACGGAGGATGGTGATGGCCATTTGAGAACTGCATCAACCTTCTTTGAATCCAAACGTACTCCGCCAGGTGATAATATGAATCCCAAGAATTCAACTTCAGTCACGTTGAAAACACATTTTTCCAACTTAGCGAAAAGTTTGTGTTGACGCAATCTTTCGAGGACCATTTTCACGTGTTTCCGATGTTCAGATTCCGATGAAGAATAAACGAGGATGACGTCAATGTAAACAACAACACACACATCTATGAGCTCTCTGAGGACATCGTTCATAAAATATTGAAAGGCGGCCGGGGCATTGCAAAGTCCGAAGGGCATGACCTGATATTCAAATAGCCCATACTTAGTGCGGAAGGCCGTCTTCCATTCATCGCCCTCTTTTACTCGTACCAAGTGGTAAGCTCCTCTAAGATCCAGCTTTGTATATATGCATGCTTTTCTGACTTGGTCCAGGAGTTCAGGGATCAAAGGTAACGGATATCTGTTCTTAACGGTGATCTGGTTCAGGGAGCGATAATCGATACAAGTTCTAAGGTCTCCTTCCTTTTTTGGAACAAAGAACAAAGCTGAAGAAGCAGGGGACTTGGAAGGACGAATAAACCCATTCGCCAGGTATTGATCCAGGTATTGTCGAAGGTGAAGGTTCTCAGGCTCGGTGAGGGCATAAATTCTACTACAAGGAGGAGTAGATCCAGGTATCAGGTCTATCTGGCAGTCATAAGACCTATGAGGAGGTAGAGAGTTAGCCTGATCCTTCCGGAAAACATCTTGGTATTCTAGGTATTCGGAAGGTAACTGGGGAGTCTCTGAAGAAATTGCTGCCAGTGCAACACCAGGTGGAGGGTGACAAGTAGAGACACATTCTGGAAACTGGACCGTTCTTGCTCGCCAATCGATCAGAGGATTGTGTTTCTCTAACCAAGGTATTCCTAGAATAATCTGAAACTGAGGGGCCTTGATCACATCGAACACGATCTTCTCATGGTGTCCATCTTGACTTACTAGCGTCACCTCTTGAGTGGTATGCGTTACTGGCCCGGAGGCTATCTCCGTACCATCCACTGTAGTAATGACGTCCTTAACAGCCTTTGGACAAAGAGTTAGATTCATCCTCAAAACCATTTCATGATCCACATAATTGCCGATGGCACCGCTGTCGACGTAAGCTTCAATTGCATGTAATCGATCCGGATTATCAGGGCTAATGAGGACCATAGGTATCACGAAATGCGAGGTCACGGAACTGGTTTTCACGCTCGGCAAGAGGACCTCTATTCTTGTCGGGCGAGGTCGTTTCCCTGCTCAGAGTTTGTAACTTTGGTAACTGCAGCTCCTACTGCCTTCTTGGCAGGTTTCACCGGACAGTCTCGAAGAAAGTGCCCTGAGTTTCCGCAATATAGGCATAATTGCAACTGTTTTCTCCTTTCCCGCTCCTTTTGTGTTAGAGGACCTTTCAGACCCCCTATTTGCATGGGTTCCCCGGAGTCTACTCCTTTGGAAGGAGTTGGCGGTTTGGAAAATACTCGAGCATCAAACTTGGAACGGTCGGCCTTCCTGTTCTGCAGTCTATGATCTATTTGAACGACCAAGTCTATATAATCCGAACAGTCTTGTGGGGGATTCACTACTTGGGCTAAAACGTCTTTGAGCTCTCCACGTAGACCTCTATAAAACAGCGTAATCCTTTTGTCCTCAGGCCATTGAGTTTCCACTATTAGTCTATTGAAAGATGCAATATAAGCCAAAAGGTCTTGATTACCCTGTCGCAACGAAAGAAGCTCATTGTCCAAGGCCTGCCCCTGTGAATGTCTTGCGAACAGTTTTTCCATACTAAGCTGAAAGGCTTGAAAATCATGGAGAACCGGATCATCTTGATTAACTAGAGGGATCGACCAGTCTGCCGCATTGCCACTAAGGTACGAAAGTACAAAAGCTACTTTAGCTTGATCAGTTGGAAAGGCTGCTGGCCGGCATAAGAAGTGCAACCGGCACTGATTGATAAATACTGCAAACCTCTTTGGGTCACCAGAAAATCGTTCGGGCGGAGCCAGAGGTACATTCCCAGGTAGGTTGACCTGCACTGGATTCATAGAGGATGTTGAAGGAAGATTTGCCCCTGATGCGGGTAACGGGGTTTGTCCGGCTTGTGACTGTAGCAATTGTCTAGCAAGACAGTCTGTTCTCTCCTTGGAAATAATTAGTTCCCTTCTTAGAGCATTAGTTTCCTGACGAGCTGCATGCACTTCTGCCCTTAGTTCCCCAAGTAACCGGGCTAGGTGGTCAGTATCCGAGGTTTCCATAGCACCTGGGCGAGAGTTTTGCGGTAGGCTTTGCGTTCTGTAACGCTCACCTGATTCTCGCAGAGGCGCCGGTCTTGACTGGGCGACTACCGTATCTTCAAAGGTGATGTGTAGCACCCGGTTGGCTCTTTGGGCTGGACCTCTGTGCACTGTATGCCTGACTTCAAGAGTAAGATGTCTGCAGATAGAAAATATGGGATTAATGAACTGGGGTTATTGGGGTGTCCCTATCTCTTTCCTTTTGCTCTCCTGTAGACCCCCAAAGGTTAACGCTCTCACCTTAGGTAAGTGAATGCCGAGCTCTCCATCTGCCTCGGGGCAGGGTGCTGTAACCAGTTTCTTCACTGGATAGGTAGCGCAGGCCTCTTGACTTCAGAGGACTGCTGTCCGTCGTTTACTGCACGAACGGTAAGTTTCGAGTAATTCTATTGTCTTTAAAGTCTTTAGTAATGATGTCTCTTGTTTTGCAGGGTTCCGGCGATGGCGGATGACGGGCTGAAGTGAGTTGAAGATGGAGTCCGTGTGATGAATAGAAGCGCCTGGAAGCACGTAAGTAAGCGCTTGTTGCCTGCTTCACGATGCGCTCTAACTGTCTTTTTATTTTGCAGGTACGAGTTCGGAGCGGCTGCAGGGTGCCGGAATACCCACTGGGTTAGATGTGGAAAGGAGTAATGGCACATGAGTATTAAAGTTCCCCAATGTCTTTAAACGCACCTTGTTTTGTCTTTCAGATGCAGGATGCAGCGCCGAAGGCCTCCGGAGCGTGCAAAGAGTTGGTAAGCTTTTGTCTTTCAGATGCCGGAATGCTAACCTGTTCTTTCTTGTCTTTATAGGTGTTGCTGAAGACTGGATTCAGGATGGTAAGCCTTTTTCCTTGGGCCCAGGATCAGATGCAGAAGACACGATGAGCGTTCTGCTTCAGAGGATGCAGAATAACGCAAAGCAAGATTCATCCACCGGGTGTGGTTTAAATAGCCTCCTGTAGTGCTTAGGTGTCTCCTTCCACAGCCACGCCTAGGTAAGAAAAGAGTTCCTGCTTTCCAGAAGAGTTCCAGTGTTCTGAATCTAGGGAGTGGCTCCTGCCCCACCCAACAGGAAAAATAGTTCCAAACAGAAGAGGATCAGAGGCTCAACTGGCAGGCAAGTAAGCAGCATGGTCTGCTGCAGGTAAGTCCACCCAAGCATTATGAGCCCGGCGCTTCCAGCGCTGGGACTGGGCATATTTATGAGCCTGGTGCCACTGGCGCCAGGACTGGGTCCAAAAGGTCCCAATTGGGACTGGTTGGCAATCGGAACCTGGGTTATGGATCTGCTTCCAAGGGAGTTGGGAAAACCCTGACCTTTTGGAAGCAGAGATCATGACAAGTTTACCCCGGGGTTCAATACTTCAGCTTTCCTCAATTGGCAACAAGGGGGCTGCCGCCTGTTACGGGATATGTTCAGTGAAGGCCAGATGAAACAGTTTGAGCAATGTAAGGAGGAATTCACATTAGGCGAGACAGAAAGGTACAGATACTTTCAGCTGAGGCACTGGCTTCACATTTGAAAGGTACCTTGGCAGGGAATCCGGGGATAGGCATCTGATCGCAGCTATCTACAAATATTTGAAGGCCGGAGAGTATCCTCCGGCTAAACCTTACACAAAGAGGTGGTGTAAAGACCGGAGGGGGGGTCTGTACGTCCACTCTCTATATGGTAGAGGAGAAACACAGAGACCCCTGCCAAGATTCTCTAGTATTGGTAGATGTAGTCGAGCAATCAAGGCCTAGCTTCTCAAGAGGTGATGCGAGCTGGTTCTTAATTACAGTGTAGTCCCTAAGCACCCACAAAGGAATGTCCACACACTGTATCGATCAAAACACAGTCTTTATATAATTGATATTCGAAGTGGTGTACACTATCATAACTCACTTTGTACGCAGAAATCAGCAATGGTAAACATATACAATTCTAAAGTGGTACCACTAATGTTATTAGATCTCCTTAAAGTGCATACGGTGAGAATGACACACAGATCAAAATAAAGAGGAAACCAGCAGTAGAGAGAGGAAGGAAAGCAAGATAGTTGAGCAATAGGCAGAATACTGGCAACTACCGTTATACACAGCTCTGTGTGGAGATCGCCCCACCTGGGCAACCTGTAGAAGATACAAGCCCAGTGCATATATTGGACACACTAGACTTTCTAATAGTTCTGCAACCCCAAAGTACCTTGGTGTTGTAGCGTTCCACGTGTTAGGGAGATTTCTTATTCTATGGCTAATTTCCCTTACCTAGTGAGTCCCTCAGCAGCTTTGCTGGATCTCTGGAGTTATTTCTTTCCACTTGGTAAGAGTGTGAGCTTTTCCCCCACTCTTACACCTATTTTGCTATGTGTCTTATACCTGTTTTTAAGATTGTGAGCTCTGAAGTACACCACTTCAGTAGCCCCCTTCTTTGTGTGCGTCACCCAGCACTTTCAGTGCAGTGACACTGGGTTTTCGTTCAGACTTCCCACCGACTCCCATTTCTGAGGTGACTACTGTCCCCCAGAAAAGGGTAAAGTTACCATTAACTTTACTTAGTCAAATGTAACCACAGATCCAGTACACACCATCTTACATGGAGTGCTGGAAGGCTTAACTTTTAACTCTTTTTATCTGTACCTCCTAGAGCATTGTTTCGCTCTTTTAACATTTAGACATGGCTGGTGGCTGTGGTATCTACCCTAAATTTCTACTGCGGTTATCTTATATAACCGTGGTAACATTGTGGGCTATTGTGTTAGCCTCAAACTTAAACCCGCTTGACCAAATCCTTTTTCGTTTGGCTCCGATGCGGTTTATTAGCCATTTCTTTTTGTTAAACTCCTTCTTGTGTTTTACTTTGCACGGCAAACTAGGGTTTCCTTCTTTGTTCACTGTCTTTTGGCGGGCTTCTACCTAGAAGCCTTCCTCAAGGCGCCTGGGTGTCTAGGTGGGCTGAATGTGAGGGAGGGGTGTAGTCACCCCCTACACAGGGTATCCTAGGAAACCCAAGTCGCACTTTGTCATGATTGGCCAAGGTGGTTGTCCGGGCTGGACAACCCCCCCCTGCTGGGTGATTGACACCCAGGCTGTGTAAATGGGGGATTTTCGCATAAAAGGCAGGTCTCTTGGGCTGGAAGTCAGAGAATCGCCACTGGAACTACAAGGAACCGACGAGAAGTGGAGGAGAGGTAGACTGCTGCAACTACCCCGTACCGGTGAAGCCCTGCTGCAGTCCTGAGATCTCTACCCTTCAACAACTAAGCGGAGATCCAGTCCGGAGTCTTCTTACCTTGAGCCTGGTGGGGATAACCAGCTCATCTTCTTCAGCCAGAGGTCGCCTTCGTGGTCGAAATCGCTGCACACTGCTGTAGTGGTCCAGATAGCCACCTGAAGACCCTCTCCTGTTTTTAAGGAGCGCACCTTTCATTCATCGTCGCTGCTGCCGGCCTCATCCCTGTGTGGTGCGGACCCCCTCATCGTCCTTCTCCATGCTGAAGCTGCAGGAAAGCGTGGGTCTGCGGGAAACCAACAGGAACAACTGCCGTGGCACCAGTTTTGTTCTTTGAGAAAGGTACTGTCTTCTTTTGGGTGAAATCCCTATCCCGTGTCCTTACTTTTCCCTCCTTCTTATAACTTTTGCTTCTGAACATTGACCATATCAAAGTATTGTTGGCAACCTTGAATCTTGAACTGTCCGACTGTGTGAACCTCAACAACAGGCACCCAATCTCATTTGACTTTGGCTCCCGCCCTTTGCCTCTTGAATTCCTGAATTCCTGTCTGTGTGTTCTTCTATTCTGTCTGCCTAACTAACATATTGCTTGTGATTTTTGCCCCCAACTCGCTCTGGGTAGCTCGGGTGCTAAGTGTGTTTTTGCCCCGGTAGCATTTCTTGCCGCGGATACGCGTTTATCTAATAGACCGAACTGTCAAAAAGTGATCGCAATTGTATTCACGGTAACATGTCCTGTTTCATAACACCGGTCCATTCAAACACAGGGTACATACCTTGAGTAATACTGTACAAAGTGAATTGGTTAGTTGTAGTATATTTTACGTGTGGTTTTTGAATGAATAGAAGTGTCGTGTTGATAACAAATGGTATAAAAATAAATGTACTTATATTTTTTTACCTAAAACCTTGAGTCAGTGTTTGCGTGAGTCACAGTAATTGTGGTCCCTTTGTTTAATCTCTGTTACTGCTCATATACTCTTGAGATAAGCCTGGCTGCTTCGCTACTCCTACCACTTTAACATAGTAGTACAGGCTTGTACCAAAGGTAAAACTTGTATTGCCACCTGTAGTCTTAATTGTGTGTAGTGGTCCCTAAGGGAACTGCACAGGATTCTGCCTAACACCGCGACGGGGAATCGATGGCCCTTCTTGAGTGTCCTCCCTTTCAGACAGGAGTCACGGGTCGTCGAACGTCCGACAGTGAACAGGTCGAGCTACGACGGTGAGGTGGCAGCTTCGTTCCTAGCGGTGCTTGTTGACGGGGAAGCGTAAACGTCCTGCAAGGAGGAGGCGTGCGGGGCACCTCAGTGTCAATAGTGGTGGACCACAAAGAGTTGAAGAACTGTGGCCCAACAAGGGCGTTGAGTCGTCGGCGTCTCTGTGGTCTTTTGTCGGCGGGACACCCACCGGTGGATGCTCCTCGGCACATCGACGGTCGGGCCTTCTCCGGCAGGATACAGCGGCGACGATGCGGACGGGAGCGTCCTTGGATCAATGAAAGTTCTTAGGCAACGGGAGGACGGCGGCTCCAGTCGGTGACGGCTGTCGTCGACAGTGGCCGACAACAGTCCAGGCGCTTCTCCTTGGAGTTCCGCAGCAATGCCTGTATCGGGTCGGCAGCCTGTCGAAGGTCTGTCTACCAGGGAGCTTAGGCAAAGATCAGCTGCGCACGATGGTCCCTCGTAGCTCGGGAACAGAGCGCCTTACCAGGTCCTCTCTGGGTCAGTCCTTGAAGGCACAGCAGCTTTCAGATTGCAAAGTAGAGCAACAGTAATTCTTCTCGTCCAGCAGGGCTCAAGGTTAAGCTTCAGTTAATCCAGTTACTCGCCGTAGTGGACTCCAGCTTCCGAACACGATTCCTAGCAGTGAGAGGTCCCCAGATATACTGTTGATCTCCCATTCATTCCACTGGGTCATACTCATCACGTCTACGGGCATTCATGCAGGCAGGCAGCCAATCGGGCACACGGTGCATTCAGGCCATTCACTTCACTCCAGACACTCACAACAAGTTATGTTTATTGGGACACGTACCGAGCCATTCAACACTCCAAGCTGCATTCATACCGGTTTCGGGCAGGGCTGTCTCAACCATTGTGTCAAACACCAGATACTAGACAGCCACCACATAGAATGCATATTCGTCACACACTCCATTCACCCAGGTCCCACCCACAGGCGTACCCACAACACATGGTCGTTGAGAAGGCTCCAGCCAGTCTGGTCGGCACTTCCCCACACTACCATATACAGAACTTCAACCCAACAGCAAGTCAGGGGGAAGGGACAGAGGCAGGGCTTCCCGGGACTTCGGGAAGTTCAGGGTAACAGGGCATGGAAGGCAAGAGGCCATGGGGGCCATTTTGTGCATCAGGAATCTACCGATTCCAGTGACAGGGCCTGGGCATGCCAAAATGGAGGACGCTCAGGGCACCAGTCATTTCAACACAGAGCTGTCACCAGCCCGTACCCTGCTCTGTGGCTCACACACAGGTGCCTAAAAACATACACTAGGGGCACAGGGTTGTACTCCTACCCATGGGTGCCATAAGGGTATCCCACAGTTCTGTTCGCCAAATCAAAAGAGAGCTGCACCGCCAGGAGTCCCACATGAACTTCTGCGCGGAAAACACAACAGAACACACGATAAAAAGCAGTAAAGGACAAGGATACAGAGGCCGTGTCCCTCCGATGCATTTCCAGCATCACAGGTGGGAGGAAGCCTCGGGAGGTGTGGTGGAGGAGAAAGATTGGGTCTGGCTCTGGTCACAGATTCCCAAACTAGCGAGGTCACTTAAAATAAGGGAGATCTGGCTGAAGTTGGTGACCCAGTGGCACTTGACTCCCGTGAAACTACATACATTTTTACTAGGGGTGTCGCACTTAGGTTGGAGGGCCTGCAGAGCCGAATGCACCTGGGAGCACATATGGTGGGAAATGCCCAAAAATTGGGAAACATTGGGAAAGAGTCCTAGAAGCGGTTAATCAAGTCCTGGGAATAGACCTCACGGGGTACAAATGCCTCGCGCCTATAGGCATGGGGAGACTACTCGAAGCTATCAAACCCAAGGGTGGGTGAAAGCTTTATGTGATAATGATGATGGCAGCGGCCCTGGTATTGGCTTGCAAGTGGAAGGCAAGGGATCCCCCTCAGTGTTAGACAGAAACCTGTGCAGTTCCCTTAGGGACCACTGCAAAAGATTTAGGACTACAGCTGTTTGGCAGTAAACCCACTTGGCAGCAGTCTGTACCACACAGATTCACTTGGTAGCTGTGGCTGAGCAGTCAGACTTCCCTCAAGAAGAGTTAGGCAGTATGTAGAGTATACACAATAGGTACAGAGATACAGTAGCACAAGCAAACACTGGCCAGAGCTTTGATGTAAAAGTATATAATTATTTTAAAGACACACTTGTAAATTACACTAGCACAAAGAGGTAAGTAAATTCAGCACACAGTCACTATTATATATATACAACCCTAATTACTTATTAGACAAGTCTTAGTGAGAAACACCACTTATTTTCAGACAGAGGTGAGCGCTTAACATAAGATGGCACTCTAATAAGTTATTAAAAAGGGAGGGAAAAGGGCAGAGTTATGGAAGCACACACATTTCAATACTTTTGAAAGAACCACAGTAAGGCAGGATAGGCAGAGTTCTACTGGAGGGCAAGGAATTAAATTGCAAGGACCAGCTCTTGGAGAGAGCAAGCAGAAAGGGTCCAGGTTCACAAAGTGGGGTTATGCCCAAAGAGTCTTGTAGATAGTTCGCACAAAAAGGATGAAATTACAGTCCGGAAAAGTTAGCTAGGTTGTCCCAGGCTAGCCCAAGTTAGAAAGTCGAGGCTTTACTGTCACCCCGAACGATCTGTCACAAGGGAAACCAGGCGGGACACAGTACCTTAAGTGTGAAGGAAGCTCCAGCGGAGGCAGTTGTTCGTGGCAGAGGAAGAGGAGGTCTCGCCGTGGAGGAAAGATGAAGGTCGTTGCACTGCCAGGGAAGAAACCAGCCGCGGCGTTCGTTCGGTTAAAAGGTACTACCCTTCTCTTCGCGGTAGTGGTAAGCCGTTGTATTCCGGTTGCCGGGGTGCTTGGCACGGGCAAGGCGGCCACGAGATGCTCCAGGAAGGTGAAAAGAAGGCAAAACTGGTTATCCCCACCAGTCAAAGGAAGAAGACTCTCCGGACTGGAGATCTCCTCTGTCGTCGGGAAGTGGCGAGTCAGTTCCGCAGGGCTCCACCGGTGGTGTCGTCGTAGCAGGTCGGCTCAGCTTCTCCCTCGTCGGATTCTCAGGTCCTGTGGTGACTTCTGAAGTTCCAGTCCCAAAAGCCCTGCTTTTATGCAGCACACCCCTATTCACTCAGCCTAGCTGTCAATCAAACATGCTAAGTGGTGAACCGGCCGGCTCACCACTTGGGCCAATCACACAAGAGTGCGACTTGAGTTGCCAAGGCAACTCAGTCCAGGGTGCCTAAACCCCCTCCCACACCCCCCTGTGGTACCCAGACAGAGTGGCACCACTTTTGGAGGCTTCTGTGGAGAAGCCTGCCAAAAAGTGGAACAAAGAGCTCGACTTGGGTTGGAGTCACAGAAGAGAACACAAACGCCATTTTAGAACCGAGTTCTGGCAAAAAATACCAACCGGTGAATTAATATTAAATAAATAAACTGGCGGTATGTTCGAGGCTATAAGAATTAAATAATTAAAGTTGGTAGCCCCGAACAATGGGAAAATCCCATAGAGATATATTCGCGGTCGAATATAAAAAGTAGTATCCACTGCCACCAGCCAAAACTCGATCAGGGGGGACGGAGACGTGCCCCCTCGAACAACAGACCCCGGGGCAATCGTATTGCCCCAACCAGTACGTCCACAATATGATGGTTTGTACTGGCTTCTGTTCATTATTTGGGACTAGTAAAGCCAATGGTGACTTTACATGCCCTGGGAGACAGTAGTCCGTCCCAGGGTATGGAGTCTATGTTGGGGGATCGCTACGACACCCCTGGGTACGACACAGAGGGTGCTGTGTAACCCACATCAAAAACACATGAGACCCTATGGAGTAAAAGACCCCATAGCCCATAAAACACATGGAAAGACAAAGGAACACCTCAAATCATGACTAAGAGTGGGAGTAAAAGAGTCTCACTCTTAGCAGGAGAAAAAATATAAACCCCAAAAATCCAGCAAAGCTGCTGGGGGACTCACTAGGTTTCGGAAATTAGCCTTTACAGAGAATTCTCCCTAACACTCAGGACCACCAATGGGTCGCAAAATTGTGGTCTTTGTTGGCAATGGAGTGGCTCATGCACTCCATCCAGGGGGAGCATGTCAGATTCTCCATAGATTGGGCTGCCCATCTGCGGTACTTGCTGGACGGGGCAAGAATGGCATGGTGCCCGCGGGCCATGCCGCTTCTAGGGATAGTGGAGCGCCCAGTGTTAGGCAGAAACCTCTGCAGTTCCCTCTGGGACCACTGCAAAAGATTTAAGACTAAACGTGTTTGGCAGTAAACCCACTTGGTAGCAGTCTGTACCACACAGATTCACTTCGTAGCTGTGGCTGAGCAGTCAGACTTCCCTCAAGACGAGTTAGGCAGTATACAGAGTATTCACAATAAGTCCAAAAAACACAGTAGAACAAGCAAACACTAACCAGAGCTTGGTGTAAAAGAGATATAAGTATTTATTTAAAACCACATCTAATAAAACACACAGGCACTAATATTAAGCAGTTCAAAAACACGGTCACTGAAAGATATACACTCCCTTCAACGATTAGTTAGATGAGTAGTAAAGCAACACTTATTTTCAGACAGCGCTGAGCGCTTAACGAAGATGGCACTCTAATCAATCGGTTTAAAAGGGAGAGAAAGGCAGAGCAAAGATAGAAACAGATCCCAACACTTTCAGAAGAACACAGTAGGAGAAGAAGGCAGGTTAAAACCGTAAAGTCAAAGTTAACAAGGCCGGACCCACTGTAAGAGGCTCCGGTCGAAATGTGTCCAAGGTCACACGGTTCAAAGTGCCCAAAAGTCTCAATCAGTTCAGAAAGAGTTGGACCAAAAGAAAGGGACCAGTTAGATGGTCAAGGCGGCCAGCCCAGTCCAGAAGGTTAAGGGATTATTCTTACCTTGTAGCAATCTTTAGAAAGGGGGGCCTGGCAGACCCGGTACCTTAAAGTGGTGAGAATACTCCAGCATGGGCAGTTGTTCCTGGCAGCAGATGCTTTGTCCGGGGGAAGAGAGGATCTCGTCGGGGAGGAAGACAGGAGTCCGTTGCACTGCCAGGGAAGAAACCATCCGCGGAGTTCTCGGGTAAAAGGAGCAGTCCTTTTATTCGCGGTCCAGTGGTAAGTGGCTATCCGGTTGCCGGGGTGCTTGGCACCGGCAATTCGACCACAAGACATCCTGGGATGCGAGGAAAAGAAGGTAAACTGGTTGTGCCCACCAGTCAGGGGAAGAAGACTCTCCAGCCGGGAGATCTTCTCTGTCGTCGGGAAGTGGTGAGTCGGTTCCGCAGGGCTCCACCGGTGGTGTCGTCGTAGCAGGTCGGCTGAGCTTCTCCCTCGTCGGATTCTCAGGTGCTATGGCGACGTCTGAAGTTCCAGTCCCAAAAGCCCTGCTTTTATGCAGCACACCTCCATTCACTCAGCCTAGCTGTCAATCAAACAGGCTAAGTGGTGAGCCGGCCAGCTCACCACTTGGGCCAATCACACAAGAGTGCGACTTGAGTTACCAAGGTAACTCAGTCCAGGGTGCCTAAACCCCCTCCCACACCAACTGTGGTACCCAGACAGAGTGGCACCACTTTTGGAGGCTTCTGTGGAGAAGCCCGCCAAAAAGTGGAACAAAGGGCTCGCCTTGGGTTGAAGTCACAGAAGAGAACACAAACGCCATTTTAGAATCGAGTTCTGGCAAAAAATACCAACCGGCGAATTAATATTAAATAAATAAACTGGCGGTATGTACGAGGCTATGAGAATTAAATAATTAAAGTTGGTAGCCTCGAACAATGGGAAAATCCCATAGAGATATATTTGCGGTCGAATATAAAAAGTAGTATCCACTGCCACCAGCCAAAGCTCGATCAGGGGGGATGGAGACGTGCCCCCTCGACTAACAGACCCCAGGGCAATCGAATTGCCCTGACCAGTACGTCCACAATATGATGGTTTGTACTGGTTTCTGTTCATAATTTGGGACTAGTAAAGCCAATTGTGACTTTACATGCCCTGGGAGACAGTAGTCAGTCCCAGGGTATGGAGTCTATGGGGGGGGGGTCACTATGACACCCCTGTGTCACTGCACTGAGGGTGCTGTGTAACACATATAGTAAAAACACATGAGACCCTATGGAGTAAAAGACCCCATAGCCCATAAAACACTTTAACAGTCAAAGGAACCCCTCAAATCATGTCCAAGAGTGTGAAGAAAAGAGACTCGCGCTTGGCTGGAGAAAAAAAACAAACTCCAGAAATCCAGCAAAGCTGCTGGGGGACTCACTAGGTTAGGAAATTCAGCCTAAACAGAGAATTCTCCCTAACACCTAACACCCAGGAGAAGGGGAATTAGGACTGGCTTAAAGACTGGGGCCCGCGCACGTGCCTAACCAACGATCAGTGAATGAACTGCTGAGACCAACTGTTATGGTCTGCGCTCACACTCGAACCGAGGGGGGGAGGGCTTGTTTTCTTGGTTGGTACTGTTGATGTTCATTAAATTAAAAAAATGCCAATAAAGTTATTTAAAAAAAAGTCTCTCTACTTGGGTTTCATTCAAGCCACGTACAGTTTCTAACTCAGAAATATAAGTTCCTTCCCTTCTCTCGGTTTTCTCTCCGGAGTCAAACCGGGAGAGAGAGTGCAACACAGGGAAGCTGCCAGCAGAGGTGGAGGCACACTGTGACCCAAAATGAGAGCATTGTACGCGCAGCAGCACCAGAGATCTTGCCGGGCTGCGAATAGACACAGCGAGCCCGGGCCACATCACGGAGGGCCCCTGACATCAGGGACCACAAGGGGGAGCCAAATTCACCCCTTCCCATTAAACTTACCGGGAGACCAGGTGAAACCAGAACTGAGGAGCATAAACAGGCCGCCATCCATACTACACGGCAAGTCTGTGGAGAAGTGGGCAGGGCTTAGCTCCAACTTCAGACCTTTTTACCTCCTACATACACCCTTGGAGGGAAGGGCCAGATCACGTTGGCTGGGGACAAGGAGCCAATTCTCTATAGAGGATGAGTATAAAAACTGGGAACAGGAAATAGGCAGTGTGCGTTATTCGGTTGAGGTCGTCCGCTCAGGTGGAATACACCCAAGAGACAAACTGAAGGAAGTACAGAGTGGCAGATTGTGTAGCAGGTGTGAGGTATTGGCTAGGGGCTGAAAATAGTACTGCAGTATGAGTGTTTGTGTGGTTAGTGTTTAGAGGAATTAGTGGCAGGAGCAAGGGTGAAGCGAAAGGAACAGAGTGAATGAAGGGTGTTTTAAAAGTAGTGGGAGGAGGAGCGCAGTAGAGGGAAAAGGAGTGTTGTAGTAGTGGAAGGAGTAGTAGTAGTGTGGGAGTAGTAGTAGTAGCTATGGTCCTCCTTTAATGGTTGGAGGCCGATATAGGAGGACTGTAACATCGAAGCAATAGAGAGGAGGCGGCACAGGGTAGGTAGGGTAGATGGAACAAGGTAATGTGGACGTGGTTGAACCTAGGCAAATCCCACAAAGCAAGTGAAAGGCACTTTATCAAAAACCCCTTTAGAACACTAACCCTTGGATAGAGTAGGGAGAGTTACAAGTTCCTGAGGGAGTTAGCCTGCATATCGGGATATTAGAAGAGAACATATTTTTAGACGATAGGGGTCAACAATCTGTACCACTAACCAGGGGTTATGTGGAGGGATGGGTTAGAGAGGGTGGTTGTGGACAGACGAGAGGTATAGAGAGATGGGGTAGGGGGTGGCCTTAGGCCCCTCAAAGAAAGTAAACTCTTTTTGTGTCATCTGTGGCTCTAGTTTCTGGATAAGTCTGGCGGCCGTGGCATGGTGGAGTCGAAGTAAGGAGTCTGACAAAGGGGGAATGTTTCTCAACAAGTTTTATTTTAAATATCCAGAAAATGGGCCAACCTCTCCCTATCGCT
Source organism: Ambystoma mexicanum (assembly GCF_040938575.1). Taxonomy (NCBI): domain Eukaryota; kingdom Metazoa; phylum Chordata; class Amphibia; order Caudata; family Ambystomatidae; genus Ambystoma; species Ambystoma mexicanum. The sequence goes on from NC_090929.1 coordinate 1,664,583,471, forward strand.
AAAGGGTTATCCATGCCTAAATAACTATAACTCGGGTGCTCGACGTCAGGGTGGTTGTCCAAACGAAAAGTGTCCGTCGTCTGTGCAAAACCTACTCTAACCCTACCGCTAATCTGCAAAGAAAAGGTTCAGTATTCAAATCAAAATAGGTCCAGACGAATGGATCTCTTCTCCTGGTACTGGCACAGTCTTCATCTTTTCCCCATCATTCTTTTGCTATAGTTTCTGATTCAACGAGGAGAGTATGGTCAGGAGAATCACTCGCTTCTCCTGACCTACCTTACCTTGCACAGCCTTGAATGTAGTCCTCAAACGTCTCTTCACTTCTGAAATCTTGGTTTACAGTTCCAGCAATTCTTCCCCATTTTACAATGTTGTTATGAGGATTATTTCCATATAGCTCCTGTTGTCTAGGACCCAATCTAGTCCTATTTGAATTGTCACTGTGGTGAGGGAGATGCCTCCCAATGCACTCTTATTTCTTAGACCTTCAAATATCACTAATGAGACAAGGGAGATCACGCCCGAGATTCTTCTGACTTGGTCCATTGGGTATTACTACCATGGCGAGGGAGATTACTCCAGAGGCTTTGACTCTTTGTTCTCTGGGTATCACTAATGTGACGAGGGGGATTACTCCTGATGCTTCCTTAACTATTGGTTCTCAGGGTATCACTATGTTGGCGAGGGAGATTACTCCAGAGGCTTTCTTGACTCTGGGTTCTCCAGGTATTACTATTCTGATGAGGGAGAACTCCTGATGCAGCTTCCACTCTCTGTTCTACCCTGACCCCAACTGTGTATCCTGCAGTTCCCGTAACCTTGGTGACTTGGGAACATGTGTCCGGTTCTTGCCGGGGTCATGGGTGCTTCGCTCGCCTCACGCTTCCTTCTGGTTCGCCTGCTCAGCTCTGCAAAGACTTTGGGCTGGCATTCTCGGTATCGTCGTCAGACCAAACGGTCCACCTCTGAGGTCATGCCACTACCTCAATGGCCCCAACACTGGAGTGAGTGGGCTCTCTGTTGTCTCACGGGACTCTGCTGCTGCTTCCACTCTCGCGTGTCCTCTCTTCCGAGGACCAGCTTCTCTGCACAGCTGACAGGTTCCCATGCTTGAACTTCCCAGGTTTGGCTGGCTCCTTGTCGGCTTCTCTCCCTTTCCTTCAGTCCATTCTGAGTTTTTATCTCTCCTAGCTGGGCCCACCCCAGCGCAGTGTCATAGTCTGTTGGTTGTTCCCATGATGTAATCTTCATCCCTCCTCTTGGCCACCTCGTCCCAGTACTCAGAGAAAAATGCATGTCGTCCTTTTTCTTCATCTCAGTAGTGTCAAGTCTCAAGGAAGGCAGGTCATGTCAAAGTAACACACAGTATTATCTGTTGCACTCTCTGTAGACTTTTTAGAACAGGAGTCCTTATCCTCCCTGCGAGGTCCTGCATTCCACCATCCCTCAGAGAACTATTGGGTAGCAGCCTCACCTACCTAGCCTCAAAGGGAAGGGCTTCCGCCTGGGGAGAAGTGACAAGAACCCGTGAATCATCACACGGCACTGATAATGTAAAAATGTAGGAATCTGGGCAGGATACTTGCTCTGGAGAAGTTATGTTAAAAGTAAGTAACTTTTTCGAATGGATTGCGTCCTCCAACGTAGTCTTTGACGCTTGTTGTCCAGCTTCAGCTGCTTTGGAAAACAAATTCGGCAGAGGGTGCTGTGCGTCGATGGCGTCGATGTCCTCCGAAAGCCTCAGTCGAGGATGATGTCATCAAAGGCATATATAGCACGCACAGCGCCCGTTGGCCTCAGTTCTGTTTTTCCACAACAGCGATGGCTCAGAGCGAAATTCGGCACGCCTCACATCTTGTGACTTCTTTGTTTAACATCTATCAATACTATGTCGTCTTCATCGACGACGATGACGCTGAGGTCCGGTTTCAAGAAGTGTCGGGATTGCGGATTCAAAATGTCCCACACGAATCCGCTTGTAGTGCCTCGGAGCGGGCCACGACACCTCTGACTGTTTGAAGTGCCAGTCCATGACTGGAAAAGCCTTGAGAGAACGGAAGGGGAAGCTGAAGGTAGGCAAAAATCCTAAAAAATCTCCTACTCGATCCGTGAAACCTTCGAGTGACGAGTCGAGAGGCGACTCTCCTTGGAGGAAGGAAGCCCAAGCAGTCCAAGTCGAGGAGTGGCTCACAGCACTCTTCTTCCTCATCATCGAAGAAATTGAAGAAAAGGCACCCTAGGTCGCCTTCGCCGACTTCGTAGCCGGACTTACTTTTTGAAAAACAAAAAATACATGGTCTTTCCAAGCTTTTGAAAGAAGATGGAAAGGAAAGGTCTCGGCCTAAATCCCATGCGCCCTCGAGCCTGGGAAAAAGGCCTGATCCACATTGTGAGCCTTCTAGACCTCGTTCCAATGTTTAATCGAAGGATCATTCGAGACATAAGGAAAATTTGAGGTCGTGGTCGCTGACGCCATCAACACCTTCGACGCCAGCTGCACCACCTTTGCCAGCAATGCTGTTGAGGACGAGGGCCGCTACTTCTACGGCGCTGAAAAAAAAAAAAAAAAGCATTGCCGATTTCTGTGGCGTCAAAGCCAAATTTGCCAAATACAGTAATTCCAGACAAAATATATGCTCCACTACCTAAAAAAAGAATTCTTTATATCTCTTACTTCGATTTTTGAAGAAGAGGAGCGGTCGGATGATGATGAAACCCCATTTGGCCTACAATATGGTACACCCAATGTACCAGAGTGTGTCATCTCAGAAGAGTCCAGAATTAAGTATCTTTATGACAATTTGCAAACTGCAAGTGGGGTAGATACCTCGCCCGAAGTTGAATTTGGGAAGCCAGAAGCATGGGAGCATGCAGATGCATCCTACAGGCAGCTCATGTCAAAGGTGGTGGAATACATGGGTTGGAGTAGGCCTCCGTTACCATACTAACAGGATGACCTTGCTGACATTCTTGACAAAGGTCCACAATGAGATCCCATCTTGCCTTTCCATATGGCATTGCAGAAAAGGGTGGCTAGGAACTGGGAGACTCTGTAGTCCAATCAGCAGCTGATAAGAACTTAACTAAGAAATACTTCCCTTCCAGGAGTGACCCCCGACTACCTGTCAAAACACCCCATTCCAGAGAGTCTGGTGGTGCAGGCAGCTACTGCTACTTCCAAACAAATGGCGTACCCTACCAGCCCTCGTGATAGGGATGCCAAATGCATAGATGGGTGGGCTAGGAAGGTATTGTCTGCAGGGAGCATGGCAGTCAAATCTGCCAACTCCACTTGTGCCCTCGCAAAGTTTACGTACACTCGATGGGATTGTATTTTCATGGCGGCAGAGCACATTCCCGACGGGGATGAAAGAGACGGCTTCTTAGCTATTTTTAGAGCCGGCAAAAATGCCATGTGCGAGTCTCTTCAATCAAGTTTGGATTCTGCGGATAGTATCAGCAGAACCATGGCTACCAGCACCGTTATACGCAGATTTGCGTGGTTGAGAAAGTCTGGTTTTGCACACGATGTGCAGCAACATGGCTTTTGACAGGTCTCACCTTTTTGGCAACAAGGCTGACGAGAGCCTTGAGAAGTTGCAGACCTCAAAGGCGGCAGCCAAATCTTTAGGTGCCACTATTAGGCAACCTCAGCCTTTTCGTCCTAATGGGCAACCTCGGAGGGGTACATCTTTTCACCACTACTCCTCAGTTGGAAGGAAGAGAGGAATGGCCAGACAAAGAGGCCAGAGAAGATTTCCGTGTGGTGGACGAGGTAGAGGTGCAAAGCCAGCAAAAGCAGCAGCCTCCTTACCAACGGCCACTGCATTAGCCGCCTCAAAACCACTCTAAGGTCTTGAGTCACGATTCTCCAGTGGGGAGCAGACTGTCTCAGCATCTAAAAGAAAGGTGAGACATTACTTCAGATGCGTGGGCTCTGGAAACCGTAGCCCACGGTTACTGCCTTCCTTTCATAAGGAGACCTCAGAACAATTCACTGGGGAACCACTCTTAGAGGATACTGGATCTGCTCCTTGTGCAGGAAATTTTAACCCTGCAAGAGAACAGTGCTATAGAACCAGTGCCTATAGCGGAGAGGAACAAGGGCTGGTACTCCCCTTATCTTTTCATACCCAATAAGGACGGAGGACTGAGACCCATCTTGGACTTAAAATACTTGAACAAGTTCCTCAGGAAGGAGAAGTTCAAGATGGTCACACTTTATCAGATCCTTCAGGCCCTCCAACTCCAGGATTGGTTGGTGTCATTGGACCTTCAGGATGCTTATTTTCATGGGCCAATCCACCTCAAGCACAGAAAATACCCAAGGTTCGCGGTTGATCTTTCTCATTATCAATTTCGGGTTCTGCCATTCGGGCCGACCTCCGCCCGAGGGTTTTCACCAAACTGATGGCGCTGGTGGCAGTGAGTCTCAGTAGAGGGGCGATTCACATCTACCCCTACCTGGACGATTGGGTGATCAGGGCACATTCTCAAGAACAAGCCTGGGATCATCTCAACGTCCCCTGCCCTTCACAGACTGGGCTTCTCCCTCAATTTCAAGAAGTCCCATATGACACCTTCCCAAAAGCTCCAGTATATTGGAGCTTTACTAGATACATCCTTGGGAAAGAGCTTGCCACCCGAGGTGAGGGCTCAAGACATTCTACAGATATTTCACCACATTTTAAAGTGCCCAGCATCTCCCGGCCTTTGAGGTTGCTCGGCCTCATGGCATCCTGCATTTCTCTGGTGCCAGAGGCCTGCCTGTTAGAGAGAATTCTCATTCAATGGCTAATTTCCCTTACCTAGTGATTCCCTGAGCAGCTTTTCTGAATATCTGGAGTTTATTTCTTCCACTTGGTAAGAGTGTGAGCTTTTCCCCCACTCTTACCTGTGTTTTGCCATGTGTATTTCATCTGTTTTTGTGAGTGTGGACTATGGAGTACACCACTTCAGTAGCCCCACTCTTTTGTGTGTTACACAGCACCTTCAGGGCAGTGACACATGGTTGTCTTTTAGACTTCCTACCGATTCCATTTCTGGGGCTGACTACTGTACCCCAGAAAAGGCTAAAGTTGCCATTAACTTTACATAGTCATTTAACCACAGATCCAGTACACCCCATCTTACATGGAGTATTGGAAAGGGTTAATTCTTAGCCCTTTTTATCTGTACCTCCTAGAGCCTTGTTTTGCTCTTTTAACATTTAGACTTGGCTGGTGGCCGTGGTATCTACCCTAACTTTTCTACTGCGATTGTACTATATAAACGTGGTACTTTTTTAGGCTATTATATTAGCCTCGAACATAAACCCGCCTGACCAAATACTTTCTTTTGGCTCTGGTCGGGTTTATTCGCCATTTCTTTTTCCTCCTTGTGTTTTTCTTTGCGTGGCAAAACAAGTTTGCCTTCTTTGTTCACCTTCTTTTGGCGGGCTTCTGCCAAGAAGCCCTCTTCTAGGCGCCTGGGTGTCTAGGTGGGATGAATGTGAGGGAGGGGTGTAGTCACCCCCTGCACAGGGTTTCCTAGGAACCCCAAGTCGCACTTTGCCATGATTGGCTGAGGTGGTTTTCCGGGCTGGACAACCCCCCTGCTGCGTGATTGACAGCCAGGCTGTGTGAATGGGGGATTTTCGCATAAAAGGCAGGACTCTTGGGCTGGAAGTCAGTTGCCACTGGAACTACAAGGAACCGAAGAGAAGCGGAGAAGACGGCTGCTGCAACTACCCCGTCCCGGTTAAGCCCTGCTGCAGGCCTGAGATATCTACCCTATGATGACCAGAGGAGATCCAGTCCGGAGTCTTCTTCCCTTGAGCTTGGTGGGGTCAACCAGCTCATCTTCCACAGCCAGAGGATCCTCTTTGTGGTCTAAATCGTTGCACACTGCTGTAGTGGTCCAGATAGCCATCTGAAGAGCCTCTCCTGTTTTAAAGGAGCACACCTTTTATTCACTGTCGCTGCTGGCTTCATCCCTGAATAGTGCAGACCCCTCCAGACGTCATCCTTCTCGTCACCACGACGGAAGCACCAGGAACCGTGGATCTGCAGGAAACTACCAGGAACAACTGCCGTGGCACCAGCTTCTTCCTTGAATAAAGTACTGTGTTCTGCTTCGAGGAACTAGGGTGAATCCCTTTTCTCCTTATCCAAGAACTTGTATTACCGCTTATAGTCTTAATTGTGTCTAGTGGTCCCTAAGGGCACTGCACAGGATTCTGCCTAACACCGCCTGAGAATGAGATCCCTTCAATGGGCTCTGTTAGGCAGAATCCTGTGCAGTTCTCTTAGGAAGCACTACACAAGATTAGGACTACAGGTGAGAACAATAAACCCCCTTTGGTATCAGTCTGTACCACAAAGATTTAGCTGATAGCTATGGCTGAGCAGTCAGACTTATCTCAAGAGGGAGATGAGCAGTATTCAGGGTTTACACAATAGGCCTACAGTACTATGGCACAAGGAAACACTGACCAAAACTTTGTATTGAAAAGTAATTATATATTTATTTTATACACTTCTAATAAAACACATGCATCAGTCATCAAGCAAGTTAAATTAAGTCAAAGGAAAAATATACACACTCCCAAGTTAAATTGTAGACCAAGTGAACCAGAGTGAAAACTGAGCAAAACGGCACAGTGACAACTACACCTAAAGGATCCACTAACAATTCCTCACAAAGGGGGGGAAAGCACAAGTTATATAGAGAGAGGGTCTTACACACCCTAGCAACACTTCCCATAAGTTTGTGGACCAGTTTAAGCAAGACAGTGCATCAGTATAGGCAATACTTAAAGGAAAACTGAGCAAAATGGCATTTCACAAGGTTTAAAATTGGGAAGGAAAGGGTAGTTAAAAGAAATAGGGGCACCACACAGTTCTAGCTGAGAATCAATCTAAAGAAGGCAGATCTAACATATGTGACCAGAGTCAGTAGGCCTGTGCCAAAGTCAGTTGGTACAGGGCAAGGGCCCAGGGGCAAAATGTTCTCGTAGCTGCAGTCAAGTCTTTAGTTAATGAAGTGGAAAAGGTGGATGTAGATGTTGAAAAGGCAATGTTAAGAGAGAGGGGCGGCCAACCCAACAGGTAGGTAAAAGGATTTAAAACACCTTTAGTGCTACCGCGAAGAAAGGGCGGCCTGGCGGAACAACGTACCTTTAAATGAAGAAGTGGCTCCTGCGGTGGAGGTTGTTCCTGGTAGTTCCTGCAGTTCGGGTGATCCAGCAGAGGAAGAGAGGCTCTCTTCGTGGAGGAAGGTTCGAGTTAATGCACTACCCAGGGATGAAACCAGCCGCGGTGCTGCCCGACGAATAAAAGGTACGCTCCTTTAAATCGCGGTCCTGGTGGACTGGTGCCTGGCTATCCGGGAGATTCGACCAAGGCAGGTCCGGGAAGGCGATTGGCAAACTGGTTGGCCCCACCAGCTCAAGGGAAGAAGGCTCTTGCAGATGAAGATCTCCTCTCGTCGTGTGGAGAAAAGTAGTGGGACGCTGCAGCAGGGCTTCACCAGTGGTTCAGTCGTTGCAGATGTCTCTGGCTTCTCTCCTCTTCGGCTTCTTAGTTCCAATGGCAATGTCTTGCTCTTCCAGTCCTCAGGACTCTGCTTTTATGCAAAAAGATCCCCATTCATACAGCCTTGCTGTCACTCACACAGTGGAGTGGTCATCTTGGCGGGAGACCCTCCAGCCTATCAGGATAGAGTGCGACATGGGTTGCTGAGGCAACCCTGTCTAGGGGTCCTACTCCCCCTCCCACACAATGGACCCACCCCAGACTCAGTGGCACCGAAAGGAGGGCTTCTTGGCAGAAGCCCGCCAAAAGGACGAACAAAGGATCCCGACCTCGGTTAGGAGTTTAGAGGAAGACACGAGAAAGAAGTTATATTAAAGTTCTGGCAATAAAAACCTATCGGAGTAAAGTTAATATTAAAATACACCGGCGGTATGTTAGAGGCTGTCAGAAAAAGTGGTAGCCTCGAACAATGGGAAAATCCCATAGGGAAATATTTGTGTTCGAATATTTACGGTAGTAACCACTGCCACCAGCCAGAAACGTTTGAGAGAGGGACATACGGTACCCCCTCGAAAATGAACCTAAGGGAAAAACTATTAACCCTTTCCAGTACTTCCATAGTAAGATGGGCTTTACTGGTTAAGTTCATAAAAATTGACTAGTAAAGTCAATGGGGACTTTACATGCCCTGGGAGACAGTAGTCAGTCCCAGGGTATGGAGTCTATGTTTGGGCGTCGTTACGACACTCCTGTGTCACTGCACTGAGGGTGCTGTGTAACACATGTGAATAAAGATGGTTCCTATGGGGGTGAGAAAATCCCATAGACATTAAACACAAAAATAGCCTAGAACACACATAGCTTAAATGCCTAAGCGTGGGAAAAAAGAGTCTCACTCTTAGCAGGTAAAAAGAAACTAACCCTTCAAATCCAGCAAAGCTGCTGGGGGGCTCTATAAGTAAGGGAAATTTAGCCATAGAATGAGAATTCTCCCTAACAGGCTCTAAGAACTCAATGGTCCCAGTTCTCAGGAAAGGTGTCGGACCGACTTCAGATTCCAACCAGGGTCTCACTGGATCCTCTGTGGTGGTCCTGCAAGGACAATATTCTGAAGGGAGAACCCGTTTGGCAAACATTGTCAGATATTACAGCAGACACACACGCCTCACTCACGGGGTGCGGAACCCATGCCAACGATCTGACAGTCAGCGGTAGTTGGTCTCCATCGGAGTCCAAACTACATATCAATCTTTTGGAGCTGAGGGCAATCAGACGAGCGCTGCCCTCTGTCTGGGGAAAGAATGTCCTGGTAATGACGGACAACACAATGGCCATGTACTACCTGAACAAGAGAGGTGGTGTAGGGTCACTACCACTGTGCAGAGAGGCAATGCAGCTCTGGTACTGGGCAATTCAAGAAGGAATCTCCCTATTGGCAGTTCACTTAGCCGGGGAGGAGAACACAGCGGCGGATGCTCTGAGCAGGCCGAGCACAGTCTCCCACTAGTGGGAACTAGCTCAGGAAGTCCTTCAAGAGATTTTCACCCTTTGGGGAACCTCTTAAGTAGATCTGTTCGCGACCAAGGTGAACCAGAAGAGCGAAAAATATTGTTCCAGGGAATTTCCCCCACGAGGAGCTCTAGGAGACGCGTTTGTAGTGGACTGGGAGTTTCCACTCCTGTATGCGTTTCTTCCGGTCCCCGTCATTCCTCACATGATCAGGAAGTTGAGAAGGGTCGGGAAACCCATGATCCTAATTGCCCTGGACTGGGCCAGGAGGACGTGGTACCCAGACCTTCTGCACATGTCCATCTATCCTCTGATGCAACATGTGCAGAGGAGGCTCGGATTCTCCATCCAGAGCTCAAGATACTCAACCTTCACGCTTGGTTTCTGAGGGGCTGAGATTATAAGGATTGGGACCTCACGGATAACGTAATGGAAGTGTTGATTTTGGTCCAGCAGCAAGTCTTTGTGCCGTTGGAACAAATTCTACAACTGGTGCAAGGAAAAAAATGTAGATCCTTTTCTATGTAAAACACTGGATGTTTTATCCTTTCTTCTATCCTTAGCTAATATGGGTCTCCAGCTTGGTACTATTAAAGGTTACTTGGCGGGCCTGTCCATTTTTAAGCAATCGTCAGAGGAATGTTCCTATTTCAAAATTCTCTGGTGACACAATTTTTAAAGGGGCTCACCAATGTGTCTGGCCTCTCCCACCCCCCCTCCCCCAATCTCCCTTGCAGGTTCCAGTTTGGGACCTAAATCTGTTTCTAAAATTCCTAATGTGTGCACCCTTTGAACATCTGCACATATGTCCTTTAAGGTTATTAACCTTTAAAAACATAGGTTAGACGCCCGGAGAGCGTTAAGCTTTTACATTTCAAGAATGTTTTTTTTTTTTTTTAACATGTTTTTATTAAGAGAGCAGTTCACAAGCACGGCATTAATTTATACACTGTCATTAACATACAAAGAGGGAGCATTCAACAGTGGGACATCACAGTATTCATAGTATAAGTACAAAAAACATCACTGGTAAGATAGGCAGATAACACAAATCAGGGTGTGTGTTCAGATGCTGTGTCCGAGTCTGAATCCAGGTCACAAAGATAGAAGCGCAGCAGTGACCAGATGTCCTTGGGGCGAGAGGGCGACGGTACTGACAGTATAAACAATTCTTCATCATCATTTACCATACATAGTTCCTTCAGGAAGGAGGCCCTAGTCGGGGCATTGGGGGATTTCCAGTGTTTAAGGATACAACGTTTTGCGATGACGCATGATATATTGAATAGCCTCCTCGTAGTTTCCTTCACCTTCCCTATGTCGCCCAGGAGATATTTCAGGGGCGAGAGGTCTGCCGGAATGGCTGTAATGTCTTCGAGGAGCGTTGCCACTTCCCTCCAGAATTCAGCCACCCTGGGACACATCCAGTACATGTGATAAGGCCCAGCAGCAGGGGAGTCGCATTTAGGGCAGGCGCCCGTACACGTATCCACAAATTTAGCCACCCTGGAGGGGGAATAATGGAGTTGGTTCAGTACTTTAAATTGGATTAGACGTAGTCCAGAGTTCATAGACACCGATCGTGTTAGTTGACAGTACCGGGCCCAGCGGACCTCATCTATCTGGGTGCCTGTGTCTCGTTCCCAGACCTCTCTCATCATGTTACGTGATGGGGAGTGGGCTTGAACCAGGGTGTATAACATGGAGACCCCCTTGCCACAGCTATCCGAAGACACCATTGATCTAATACATTCATGGGAGTGGGGTTCTTGTGGGAATGTTGGCCATTTCGCCGAAAAGGCCGCCCTCATTCTGTAGTATTGGAGGTGTTTAAGTTGACCTCTGCCCACCACAGCAACGAAATCTATGAGATCACAGAATTCCCCCTCAGGGAACATATCGCCCAGTGTAAAAAGCTTGTTAGGATCCCAG